>NC_060120.1:880069425-881365258 GCF_021461395.2 Schistocerca americana | reverse complement strand
ACGCATTAAGTGTACAGTGAACTGTGATATGATTAAAACCACTGGAATCATTAAATAGCATCCCGTATAAAACGTTATATTTTGTGCTCTTTTCGGCAAAAGGTAGTTAAGGATTGCCTCCAATTATCATTACAGAGCCCCATCTACCATATCTTTACAAGCCCACGACCAACTTCTACCACTGCAGTGAACAGACATCTCTGAGGCGCAAAGCTAGTGGATTTCAGAATAACCGTGAGGTGTAACGGGTTTGTACATCTCCAACCACAACCTCGCTTGTACGGTTACACTATTATAAACATAGGCAACGCAAGGAGAGTGTTGTAATTCCTCCACAGACATTCATACACCTCACTGAAAGAGTCCCCAGCAAATTTCAACCCATCATAAAGGCGGAGGGGGAACACACCCCATAATAGGGGTCCTGACGCTTTTGATCAGGTAGTGCATACCATAATTACTGTAAATTCAATTGCGCAATCATCGCGTACAGCTGTGTATCTGTCGGTGGGATCGTAAAAGCTTGGTGTTGAAGTTTCTCTGACGTTGGCTATGCGAAACATCTAGGGACAAGTATAGGCGTATAGCTGCTACATACTTCATGTCCCAGGTGCCACTTGGCTTCTTCTTGATGGCAATACCGAGGTCTACGAGACGGTCGTTGTCTTCTACTTCCACCGCGAAAATGACATTTTCATTTGTGCTGTTAAGGTGTTAGCGAGGACTCTTGCAAAGTTTCTCTATAGCAACGCCAGACAACGAAGATGTCTTCGAGCTACCCCTACAAGCATTTTGCCGTGAAATGGGCTATTGGAAGTGCAATGTTCCCAAAGTGCTCCATAAACAAGTTGGCAGCTGCTGCAGTTTAAGCGGCTCCTTAGAAACTCTGTTCACGTGTATGAACTGCACGCCTCCCTCTTCCCGCCCACTCTCTCTCTCTCTCTCTTTCTCTCTCTCTCTCTTAATGAAAATGCGCGGTGGTAAGGGTGGTAAGCGTGTAAGTGAACATCCCAGCCGTCATTGGAACTACATTGCTAGCAACTGTGCTGTATGGATCCTTTATGGTCAAATTGCCAGATTTCCTAGGAAAGTTAGTAAGCCGACGAAAGTATATTACAAGTACATTTGTAAATGACGCAACTAGGATATACTTTAAGATAGTGTACGCCGAGCTTCATTTTAATTAACTATCTTAGTTCTACGACACAAAATTATGTGAAAGAGTGTTTTCAAAAGAGACGCAAATTGTTTTGGACTAATAACGCGTTACTACAGACAGAGGCGTATCGAGGCGACCATATGCCCCCCCCCCCCTTTCCCTTCGCTCACCGCCCTTCCTAAAAACATCTTTGTTCAATTTTTTCGTTGCAGATTTAGCAAATATTATAATTTTGAAAGGTTAATAAAAATTAAGCCTTACTGAAAAATGTTACTGAAATAAACTTTACTGCACTCAATAAATTAGATATATCATTGTAGTAAATAAACTTCCTAAAAACTGAAAGTAAAACAAAATCCGTAACATACTGTTTACGGCAGCCACGGTACATTGGCTTAAGTATGATGTATATTAAAAAACAGATTTTAGTTCTTCCTCATAAACTGTTAACATACTTGAATTAGTAATCAGAAATGAAAAAGAAAACAGTTGTAATTACGAGCTGAGAACAAAATCTTTCCAATAATTGTGTATTCATTATAGTTTTTCTTCGCATTTTTTTGTTTTAAGTAAGCAGACTCATTGATTATTTCGTTGCAGTCACTTTCAGCAGTTCTGTCGTATTAAGTCGACAAGACATCTAAATTTGAGAGCCTGCTTCACTCGTACTCGGCCTTAAGCAATCTTTATCATCTTTTTATTTGCTGAAACTGCTTTATTTATTTATTTAATCGTATGGCTAGGACCCCCCTCGGGCAGACCGTTCGCCGGGTTCCGGTCTTTCAATTTGACGCCACTTCGGCGACCTGCAGTCGATGAGCATGATAGGATGATGATGACAGCACAACACCCAGTCCCTGCACGCAGAAAATTCCCCGACCCATCCGGGAATCGAAGTCGGGCCCAGAGGATGGACAACTCGTCACGCTGACCATTCAGCTACCAGGGGCGGACTGAAACTGCGTTCACAGCATCGTATAGTAACTGGTATTATTATAAATAACCTCAAAGCATTTCAACATTTGTACAAGAATCTGTTAACCCATACTTCAAAAAACAATATCTAACAACCGTCTTCAGCAGTTCTTTCAACTGGAAATTGGAAGCAGCACTGCGTTAACTAATAGCAGCACCTCTATCTCAACACCTCTGCTATATTTGGCACCAAAGTCAGCAGCGTAATTTTCAGGTAAAGATACAGAGCTTGTAGTTGCGGCGTTCCCTGACATTAAAGGCAGAAGAAATGTTGTGATATATCTGACATCTATTTTCCAATTTACTTATTATCAAAAGGTCCGAAGTAGTCTACCTCAAACAGTCTTAACTTCAAGGTGTCGTGGACTTCCCGACCGTTTACTTTGCGGCTGCGACGTCAACTTGCTGTTTCCCACCACATCCACACACACATCGATAGCACCGTCTGCAGTGGTGTCAAGAGCATAGGGACTGGACCAGTGAGGAGTGAGATGGGAATACGTAATGCCTCAGGAACGTTCTCAAACACGGTCGTTTTGGTGGCCCACTTGTTATGGTGTGGGAGGCATAGTATTGCATGTACGTACTGATCTCCAGTTCTTTGAAAACGGTACAGTCACTGGTCAGTTTTATTGCGACAATGTTCTCCTTCCCCATGTGCGGCTTTTCAGGGTTGCATTAGGTCTTGGCTACATTTTTATGGATAATTAAAAGTGCGGTGATTGAAAGGCAGTTAATATTGGTTTCTGTGGTGCAGTAAGCACAGCACACACCACCAGCCAGCACTACAGGCGTCGATAAGCAACCTACTCCAGAGACGGCGCTTAGCTCAGGATTGCCGCACCAAAAAGTCATAACTGTGGCGTCACCAGAAAAGTGGTGTGCCCAGACGTCACAGAAGAGCTCGATTACCGAGAAGACCGCCTTCTACTTGTGTACTTGGCGCCGCATCATCTGCTTCTAGCGATTTCACATCAGCCCGTCTTCAGTGGACATTCTAAGGACAAGATCGGTTTACTATCCAGCCTTAGCTTCTGGAATAGTAGTTAAACTCCAGGATCTGCTGGATGAGCCGATTTGTAAAAAGTTGAGTACTCGTCAACAAATCTGTGTGTTCCTGTCACTGATCATTATCAGTGTTTCAGTGTTCTCCTCCTTCTCCTCTCATAGCGTTTCCCTCAGCGCACTATAACTAGTTTATCCCTTTCGTGGGCAAAATTATTGAGCAGTTTTTTTTTTAATGAATGGAGAGCAGATAGTAGTTAACTGATAGGTATATTTATCATACAGAATATCAAATTTGCTCCAACTGTGAAAATGAGGTCACACAACAAGGTGGGAAGTATTCTTCCCACTGCCCTTTCTTGGGAGTTAAGCGACAAAAACAACTTTTTTAATATATGTCATATTTATTTGATAAATTTACTTCTCTTGTTACAATGATTGTTCACAATTACTTGCCATGAAATTTTCTGAAAGTGGTATTTGACAATATGTACAAACACAGCGAGTGCTCTTTTCCGCAGCTTTGGTACTACAATGACAGCACGTCCAGTAGGTTTCTCCTAAAATGGGTAGATGCTCCCCTACAGCCACATGACGAAAATCTTCAGGTACTTTACCCCTTTTTGCCAGAAAGACAGGTTTTTGTCCACGCCTTTTTTTGGATGAGAAGCCAGCGATCAATTGTCTGGCTAGATGGATCCTGTATGTGAGCTGATCATGCTGTCCACTTCCTCTTTTACTTATTTTCCACAGGATAAAACTCTTCACTGCAGCAACGTCCACCAGGAACTAAAATATTCTGTGCCACCATTTTACAGAACGTCTGCCAATAGCATACCTTTCTCATAATTGATCAAACTTATCGACACCACCCATTATTTTGTTGTATCCTGCCACAACTTCAAGACAAGAAATCTCTGTACTAGTACCATCCTTGTTTTTCCTTTTCACTGTGCCTGTTTCTCATGACTCATGAATTGAGGACAGGAAAGTGACTGGACGGTTATCCATCCATTTTACTGCATAAATGGCTGCTTTTGTTTCAAACTGGAATTCTCCTCGTTCCAATTTTACGTTTTCCTTCATAAATTTGGGTTAATCAAAAGTATTTACCTTATACTATAGCTTTGAGAAAAAAATCACAAAATGTCACGCAAACAGCACTGAAAGGCTCCTCTACAGAGCAACACTCAGCTATACAATGCCTCTGCGCGAAGGTACAGCAAAACCGGCGGGAACTTCCGACTGGAAGTAGTACCCTATACTGTTCACTAGGTGATAGCACCGTACGGAGGTGGGAACTGTGAATCCCACGGGACTACGAGCGAGTTCATTGTAGTGGGAAGCATATTTCCCACGGCTCACGAAAGGGTTATGGTGGCAACGAGTAAACTCTCCTTCTGTGTTTGTATCACAAGTACGATACAACAGTTTCCACCAGTGCTTCTGGTGAGGACAAATCAGAAATCATTTTAATAAAACCTAGTTAGACAGTCTGATACTCCTATCGAAAGCTCAAGGGACAAGCAAGTCAGATCTAAATGTGGTAACGGTTTTCATTCGCGAAGCGTATCGTGCAGCCCTTGCAGCAAGGTGGCATTGTGGGCCTGTTGCATCGTACTTGTGATACAACCACAGAAGGAGATTTTATTCGCTGCCTCAAGTAAAGTACTCAGCAGAGCTGCCACTTGGTGCATCGCTTTTCAAGCTCGGCAGGAGGTTGGTCACAGAGCGTTCAAAGCGGTACGCATCATGCCCCACATGGCATGCTGTCGCCAGCAGAAAGTTAACACATTGCTGATTATGTAGGAAGCCACGCCCCCAGCAGGCGTACTGACACCAGAAGTGTTTACCTAGACCGTGGGAAGAGTTGAAACGCTTCCGAACAATATTCAGTATCGTAAGGGGAAGAAACAAGCATTTTCCATGTCTCATAGGCTGACACCAAGACTAGAGCTCTGACTGGGCACTAATATGTGACGTAATTCGTTCTGATGTAAGATGAGAGGAGGGAAGTTATGTGGAAAATTTTCTCCTTTTGCGATAGGTCGAACAATTAAGCACGAACCCTGGCTGGCTGAGGCCAATTTTTGGCAGAATTATCTTGTTGAGAAGCTAGAGAGAAAAGAAACCGAGGGGTCGAGAGAACATTCGGTTTCCACAAGCGATCTAGAGGACATTGTATTCTGGAGGGAAGTCGAGACAACTTTGTTTTCGAGAATGATTCAGTAAGGATGTCATCCTGTTTTCGGAGAGTAGTTGAGTAAGGTTGATGCTGCGCTGCAGAGAGAGAGAGAGAGAGAGAGGAGGGGGGGGCGGGTGCGAGATAGGGACAGAGAGAATGGAGGGCACTTCGCAGTTGTTCGAGATCGGATACGCCAACTCCAAAAGGTGAGTGTTCCGATTGCTGTGTTATGAACTTAATCGAGTTTAACATCGTGTGAAATTTAGAAATCCTACGAGCAAGTTAGAGTTGTCTCACAGTCGAACTCAAGATTTTTAACTTTTCATTTAAATTCTTCCGCGATTCTGGACTTGACGTTTTTGTTACACTGAATTTTAAGTGGCCACTGACTTGCTCATTAAATTGACCGATGCATGTATTTATTCTGGTACATGTAACCTCACCTCAACACCATCGGTGATAGTTATTTCTGCCAAATCTTATAAAGTATATTCAGTCACAATCTTTGGAAATAACGCCTCTTTTCCATAGTCTTTCAAGCACATTGCGGACTCAGCATTACTTGGATTAATTGTAACAGGAACAGTTTGGATCTTCATTGTATTTTATGTCATTTTTGAGCGAAAAGGTCGCCATGTTCAGTTTATCCCATGTGTGCAGATATTTATAAAACAAACGTGTGTTAATCGAATTCCTCTGAATATCACTTCAGTAACAAACAGATCTCTTGTCATTTCAATACAAATTAACCAAGAACAACAGCCATACCTAATCGTAAAAGACATTGCTTTCCTATGTCGATTAAGTGGTGCTCATTTTCTTCTAAAATCAAAGACAGCGTTCGATCAATCTACAGACCATGGAAAATATTACTTCATTTTTATTGTAATCATTGATTTCAGGCATTCTGCGACCTTAGAACTGAATAATTAGAGAAATCAAACAGCAAGAGCTCGTGTGGATGTGAACGACGATATCTGTTGAATTATGTAGATATGGCCATCATGCAGGTACAGATTCAGCCTGGCACAGAAGTATCTTCTGCGTAAAGATAATTGCCGGCGTGGGTTGGTTATGTGGAGGTGACGCGTTCGCCCTTTGATGTTTCTCGTTTATGCGGGGAGCAGGGTAGGCTTGTTGGAGGTCTTAGGACGGTATCTGGAGGTTCTAACCGATAGATGGAGAATAAGATACAGTACAAAATTTTGCTCATGGATCAGGTTCCGGTTCGACAGTCTCACTATCGCTTGTCACTACCCAATATGAGAGAACTGAGGAAAATAATTGACCAAGTTTTGGCTGATGGTGTAATTCAGCCTTCACTACCTCTCTACGCTTCGTCAACTTTCTTTGTACTCAAACCCAGTGAGTTACGATGCCGTCCGGTTGTGACTGTCGGGTCCTCACTCACGTTATTCTGGAATAAGTTCTATTACTCGGTCTGCATAATCCCCATAGTATTCCGGCGCCCGCTATTTTACCGTATTCGACCTGAACCAGGCCTACTGCCAGGTGCCTCTTGTGAATGAGTCTAACCCATTGACAGTGCACAGGCAAGAACTTCTTTGAGTAAAACTGTGATCTTTTTAGGCTGGCTACAGGGGCCGACGTACTGTCACGACACTTATATTCCGCACTGAGCGACCTCAGATTTAAATGTGTGCATAACTACTTGGATAATTTGCTGGTTTATAGCTAAACGTTTCACGCGAGCCTGCACCACATGGTGAAACTCCTTCGCCATTTAAGTGAATCAGAGCTGCCTGAAAAACCATCTAATGTCAAACTGACTCAAAAGGAGATTTCGTGTCTACGTCTTATAGTGTCCATTGAAGGCGTGAGAGTGGACTACACTCGAACAAAGGCCATTCAGCTGTTCCCCAGTTCTAAAGACTACAAGGATATAGTTTTTTTCTCCCAAATTTGTTCCCCTATTTTGCCCAGCTCGCCAGCCCCCCCCCCCCCCCCCCACCCTTTAACCAGCTGCAGCAGAAGGGAGAACATTTAAAATGGAGTGAAACTCTTCTTCGATGCTTGAAGGCAATCTTGGCCACCGGTGCCTGATTACGACAGGGACTTTGTCCTGCAGATGGACGCTCTAATTCGGGTGGCTCGGCCACGCTTTTCCAAGAGAAGGGGGAAGAGAGAAAACCCATCGTGTAGCCTCCAGGTCATTATCTGCCGCGGAGAGCAAGTACTCTGCGTACTATTAATGGCCCTGGTCTTGTTATTTGGCTTTGAACATCTCAGGTTTCATTTTGAGCATAAGCCGTTCCAATTAGAGACGGATAACCAGGCACTGACATGGTATTAGCTAAACGATGAAAGACTGGGAGAATAGCCAAGTGGACTGTGAGGATCTCCGCCATCCGATATGACGAGCAACATTCAGAAGAAATGGATAACCGTGCGACTGATGCCCTTGTTCAAATGCTTCAGCACGAGTACAACGTAGAGAGCTTCCCGTAAAGCACTGAGGAACTTGCTTATGTGGTAGGAGTCCTACAGGACATAAAGCAAGAGTTTAGAGAAAGTAAAGAGGTGGCTGGGTACTCATTCAATAGGGAAATGCTCTGCTGCCACTCTGACGGGAAGAACAAAATCAGTCTGCCTGCCCCAGGAGGAGGTGTACTGAAGCACGCCCACATACACAAACCACCATCTAGCAGTGGTCAACCCTTGGGAGAATGGAACACTCTACAGCTAGAACCCCTTACCAACCATGTGGCAAACATGGGAGCAAGTTACAGAGCATACACTGCCGTTCGTGGTGATCACATACACAATTAAGAACCAATCCCCACCATTTTCAGACTCCAGGGGTCTATCATAAAACGCGATGAGTTCAGGGTAATTATTTTCTCTGAAAAAAGTGCCATTTCTGTTTTTTACATTGTGTATCCTAGTTAACAGGCGCGACATGAAGACACGCAAGAGGTATGCGACCTTTTCTACGTAATTTGAAGGTTGTATTAGTGCTATAAAGGATGCTATTAAAAATATATGGAAGTCACATGTTGCGTGATTACTTTCTTTAATTATGCGTTTCGATTTATACATCATTATCTGATTCATCGAGATTTGGGTGAGCACGTCATACATAGGTAAGGAGTCCTCTACCTTATCCATAAGACAACGTACGACGTGTTCACCCAAACCTTGTTGAATTTGGTGATAATGTATAAATCGAAACGTGGATTAAGCAAAGTAATTACCACACAACCTGTGATTTCTATATATTTCTAATAACCTCCGTTATAGCACTGATACAATCATAAAATTTCTTTTGTTTACCTTCACCACTGTACTAGACCAATTCTTTCTATGAGTGGTCCAAGTTTCAGCGAGCTGTGTTGTTTAGCAGCGGTGCATCATGTGAAAGTTACTTTCATCCAAAATTTTTTACACGCAAGTGTAAATTTTGTCAAGACAGGCTCTCCCAAAAATCTTAGTAATTCTGAGGGAATGTCGTCTAGTCCAGGGAACACTAGTAGATATCGGCAGTGAAAATTTGCATTATACGGTATAACTTACAATTTTTAATTACGTCAATCAAAATACCTTGGCCTATAGTTTCGTGTTACAAAAAACACCGAAAACTTGCAATCGATGCGAAAACACCAAAACTGTCATATTTCCCCCATCATTACCAATTAACATACTTTAATTTCATGAGCACTAATTTTTGTAACAAACTCGTCTATTCTTTAACAATATACAGTTTCAATATTTGTTAAATAACTCGTTACAGCTGATGACTCCCACAAAACCTGTCGAAACACCGCTATACTTTCGCAATAAATCTGTCTAACTGGTTAAAACGGTCACCCGGTCTTAGTTGCAGGTTGCCTGTCTAACGGCTGGCTGGGGCAACACAAATTTGGTTGTTAGTAATTAATGTAATTTCAGCGTCATGAAAAAGCTGGAAAAGGAAAGGAATTCGTGGCGGGCTGCATAAAACCAGTCAGAAGATTGATGACTAAAAAAAAAGTGATTATTGACCGAATTAGAAAATTTAAAATACTGTCATAAACGTCTCATTAAAAGGTATAATATTACGTTTAAAGGATTAACACAATCAGTCAAATAGTGAAGTTAGAAAATATGCATATGTGTTGAGGTAGCGTAACTCACGGTGTGCATGTTACTATAAACACCAACTGTTCGAGAATGGCCCGCATCTCCTGGTCGTGCGGTAGCGTTCTCGCTTCCCACGCCCGGGTTCCCGGGTTCGATTCCCGGCGGGGTCAGGGATTTTCTCTGCCTCGTGATGGCTGGGTGTTGTGTGCTGTCCTTAGGTTAGTTAGGTTTAAGTAGTTCTAAGTTCTAGGGGACTGATGACCTCAGATGTTAAGTCTCATAGTGCTCAGAGATATTTGAACCATTTTTAATAAAACCAACACAGTTAGAGTTTTGAGTCTTCAGCCATAAAATATTTACATGCCTAATGTCAAATATTTAACACATTAACTCATCTGTGCAGCAATCAAAAGTTTCATGCATTGTGTACTGTCCTTATTGTAATTAGTATGAAGTTGTTAAACGTGTGTCTGTGTATGGGTGTGTACCACTGTATAGTTTCTATGTGTTCGTGTAATTTTGATCATCTAACAGTATGCGGAAAGGCTCTCTAGTACAGAATTATCTTGAATAATTATGTTGTAAGTGGTGCTTGAGTTTCTGTGTCCTATCCACACACTCATACAGTAGAATCACACAGTCGAAGTCCACTTGTTCTGAAATGATATTTTAGATCTGTCCACAATATACTTAGCAGAAAGTCGTATTTAATTACTATCGTCACTGTTAAAGCAATAAAATATATGTCAGCAAAATAAATAACCTTCAGGAGGAAAAAGAAAGAACAACAAAGATGGAAGCATTGAAATTGGTGCGTGGGCCTTAGATGACCTAAACGAAGAAAGAAAGAAGAACCTTCAGGCGGTTAATGTAAACACACCAGTAATTACACACTCACTTCAAAGAATTGATCACCGAGAAAATCATCAATCTCAATAACTTATCTGATCGTCCCACTTTAATTTACACAAACCGACTTGTGGTAGGGAATGTTTTGCAATTTTTTTAAGATAATTATTCATACGGCATGCTTGCTTGGAACTGCGGGATTCGTCGAAGTGCAGTGACGAACTGTTACGTGGGCATTTCGCTGCGGTGGAGTCGAGTCAATGGAAAACTTTTACAAACTGTCGGAATAAATATGAACTTCAGACCGCGTAATTATTTGCAGACGCTTCCGCCTAACCAAAGCGTAACTACTCCTGCTTCTGCCATAGAATCACAGTATCTAATACAATCAGATTAAATGGATAAAATAATTGTTTTCTCTAACCTTTTTTGACTGTCTGTAATTTCAGTCTTCATTTGATGATCCATAATCAGCATACACTCGATTTCATCTTGACGATATCTCAGCAATTCCATCAAATTAGCAATTCTTTTCTAATGTCGCCCAACAATGCGCTTAAATCTCCCGAAATTCAGTACACGTGTGTCTATTACAAATCTTCACACGAAAGCGATTAAAATTTAATAACTCTGTCAACATATTACATTCAATTCGAAAGAATAAATATCCTGTCAGAGAATTCAATGCACTGGTGAGCGTCTATCTCGTCCTAATATCTCTGACTGTTGGAGGCGCATTGCACTTTCATCTGTCTGTCGCGCTGCTTCACTAGCTATATCAGCTCCGACTTGTCACTTGGGTGCCTCATTCCCTACATTTCAACACAAGAACGCACAGTTTGTAAACACTCATAAAATTTACAAACTAATCGTACATGATGCGGTACAATTGGATTTCGGTTATTTAAAGAATTTGTGGTGAGGGCAGCGTTGCTGGTAATACCTAAACTAGGCCAATTTTTGTGAGCGTAGGCTTCCGCAAAACCCCTGGGAAGATCACTTGCAATAGTGGCCGAAATGTCGGACAATTGAAGAATTTTATTGACTAGGCCAATTTTCTTTCATAAAACAAATACGGAGTATTTCCACATGGAACGTTACTTACCTACGCCTACATTTTTACATCATTACATATCTCTTACATGTGTTACGACAGTTACATCATAGGCCTCTACACATAGTGGCATCGAATGAAGGTTTGAACGTGTCCCTGAGGAACGGCGGTGGAAACAGCTCCACTCCGATTTCAAAGCTCAACTGTTTTTCCCGCTGGGTGAATGTCAACCGCGACCGTCGAATTCCCGGGAGTGTTGAATGGGCGGCGTGCCAGGTGAATGGGCAGACGGGCCTGATTTAGTGGCCGCTGCTGAGGGTAACCGCAATTCGAACGCTGGAATCGCTAACGACACCTCGATGGAGTCCCAGACCACCGACCACCCGGACAGCCATCCGTTCGTTGCAGTGATGGATAATGCATTCTTTGAAACAGCGTCCGGCTCACAACGCTCCCTTAACAGCAGTACGGCATGAGCCGAGATTCATCGGAAAGGACGACTCATCGACAACCACTGCAGGTGCTGATGAGCACATTGCAGTTGGAGACATCATTACCCTTTTTGTCCTTCATATCCTACACTGACATACAGGAAAACATGTTCACAGGACACAGCGCGCAATATCCTACACAAAAGTCCCCATTGTATAGATTTTAAAGCCCGACTGGTATACACTCTTTATAATTGCGACTGTAAAAGGAAAAGATATAATTGGTACATGGTATCCTCCGCCATGCACCGTGCAGTAGCTAGCGGAGCTTATTTTTATAATAAACTAGCGTACCCGGCAATGCTTTGCAATTGCTAAAAATGTATGGGAATTGGAGATACCTTCTAATCTTGTTATCCATCCCTCTCTTTGTCCATCTCCTCATCCTTCCATTTCTCTCAGTCCATCACTCCCCTTCGCTCTGTCCTTCTCTGACTACGCTCCTCTCTCTGTACATCTCCTTCTCCTTTCTCTCTCTCTCTCCCTCTCTCTCTCTCTCTCTCTCCCTCTCTCTCTATCTCTCTCTCTCTCTCTCTCTCTCTCTCTCTCCCCACCTCCTCTTCCTCTCTCTCCACCTCCACCTACCCCTTTCTCTGTCCATCTCCTCCTTGCCGGTCTCTGTGTCCATTTCCACCCCTCCTCTCACTAACTCTGTCCTTGAGCCTTGTTTACTTTTATTACAAATAAGGTTCCGTAGTAGTATTCTAATAATAAGCCGATAAATCATTAAAACAACTTCACCCTTTTCTGCGAAAACCGACTCTAAGGAACAAAATAAGACACCACATTTTTGTGTATAAAATTTTTGCTTAATAATATATGTAATGAGAAATAATTATTATGGAATAAACGATTTCTCTAACGGTAAATGCCGTACTGTCATAGTTAAAACTGTCTGCGCAAAAAAATTGCATATATTGACAGCAGAGTACAGCACAGCATTTTCTTTCTTGTAGTCGGTTAGCATGGAATACCCGCACACAGTTATTTAAAAATATATATAGCATATGCCCTTACGAAAGTTTATTAGATTATCCGGTAAAATTTTGAAGTACATCGTTTAAGAATTTTTAGATGTTTCTAGGAACGACGTTTCCTCGCTACGTATTACATATTTATATGTTATATTTATATTAAAAATATATTTTCTGTGTATATCCGAATGTTCGTTACAGTACCGTGCAAAAATTTATAATAAATTGGTGAAGTACTTTTCGAGGTTTTTAGTTACAGCGTTTTCTATATACGTATATATACTGGTATACAGCCTATGTTGACCGAAGTATCGTGTAAAAGTCTGAAGTAAATCGGCCAAGAACTTTTCGAGATTTTTGGCAACAATATTAAGCATAGACCTGTCCTTGTATTTTAAATATATGTTTATATACCATATACGTTTCAAAAATATGCAGCCTATGTCCGTCTGAATATTTGTTAGAGAAAGGTATAAAAATAAGAAGCAAATCGGTCAAGTACTTTCGTAGATTTTTGGTAACAACGTTAAAGAACGACTCGTTTTTATGTAGTAGTATAGTTAAGCTTACAAGACAACAAATACGTCACCCTTAGTAGATATAATGCTAACACCACATCAGGCACTGATAATGGGTACAATTCGGAGAGGAAGAGAGTCCACATGTTTTTCCACGTGCACTACAGCCAGGTGATTCTTGATTAAATCCCGTACAGTAGTCGTTTCCAAACTGGGCTGTAATTTCTCACTGAGGGGTAAAATGTAATTTTCTGAGGGGTTAAAAGAAAATATTTCAGTTGTGTTTCGGTCCCGAAAGTACATTATTTTTAAAAGATCATTACTATTATCAGTATTTCGAAATACTATAACACTGATTACATAAATTATGAATAATGATATCTCTTAAATATTAGGATTATAGCGTGACACAATGTGGTGGAGGTTACAGCTTATGAAACGAATGTACGAACATCTTCTTACTCGCATTGTTCTTCCACTACATACATACTTTATTCTACGCATCCACGACACAAAAAGTGAGACGTATACATCACACACGCCTCGATATCTCATGAAAATACTTCCTCGAAGTTGTAAATAGTTCCCGAAATGAGCCGTCAATTGCTTCATTATTCACTTCGCAACAAATGGATCAACTAATTGACAGCACAATAAAACAGTAACTATGTAATTGCTAGTACACTGCTGTAGCGTCTACGCAGGATTATTTATTTATTTATTTAACATGATCAGATTACGGCCTTCAGGTTCTGTCTTACATGGGACAAGGGTAAATTATTAGTACTGGCGTGAGTCGGACATAAAGCATTGGCAGCCTGAAGTCTATTTGGTTGATTTTAAACGGGGGTGCAGTGTGTGAATGAAGCAAGTGTCTCCTGAGATACGCGTGGTGCACATTAAGTATGTTTTGTGACAAGCGTCTGCTACTCTCAATGTGAATAGTTAGCTTTCCTTTCTCATGAGCAGCTAAACGTAGCACTCGCGATGCACTGAGAATTGTTTAATCGTTCTATGAAATAAGGTTGTTAGATATAAGCAGTGCCGGCCTCGGTGGCCGAGTGATTCTAGGCGCTTCAGCCCGGAACCACGCGGCTGCTGCGGTCGCAGGTTCGAATCCCGCCTCGGGCATTAATGTGTGTTATGTCCTTAGGTTAGTTAGGTTTAAGTGGTTCTAAGTCTAGAGGACTGATGACCTCAGATGTTAAGTCCCATAGTGTTTAGAGCCATTTGAACCATTTTTGAAATAACAAGTATTAGTTGCCTCAGTGACTCGTTCGTTCATAATTTAATATAACACCTACAAAAACTAAATAACATTTATTTTTCGTCATTTTAAAAATAAATATATTCAAAAAAATCTTTCTCATTCTAAAGTTTTGTTAGACGCTAACGTCGGTGGGGGGAGTCCTAGGTAATACCTGATTGTACTCAGGGTTAATAGGGTCAGAGAGATTGAGAACCACTCTTTGCTGTACACGTACCAAAGTGTAGAGAAGTTGACTGCTATGTTCCAAGTATTCCCAGACGTTTTCTATCTGACAAATCGTGTGATGAAGCGGGTCAGTCGAGGTCTATTACATTGCCTGAGTGTTCGTCACACTAGGAAGGGATGCCTGCAATCATGTGAACTCAGTCTTCTGACTGGTTTGATGCGGCCCGTCACAAATTCCTCTACTGTGCCAACTCTTCATCTCAGCGTAGCACTTGCACCTACGTCCTCAATTATTTGTTGGATGTATTCCAATCTCTGTCACCCTCTAGAGTTTTTGCCCTCTACAGTTCCCTCTAGTACGATGGAAGTCATTCCCTGATGTCTTAACATATGTCCTGTCATCCTGTCCCTTCTCCTATCAGTGTTTTCCACATATTTCTTTCCTCAGCGATTCTGCACAGAACCTCCTCATTCCACTTAATTTTCAACATTCGCCTATAGCACCACATCTCAAATGCTTCGATTCTCTTCTGTTCCGGTTTTCCCAGAGTCATTGTTTCACTGCCATACAATGCTGATCGTAAATTCTCAGGACGTTCTTCCTCAAGATAAAGTCTATGTTTGATACTAGTTGACTTCCCTTGGCCAGGAATGCCCTTTTTGTCGCTGCTAGTCTGCCTTTGATGTCCTCCTTGTTCCGTCCGTCACTGGTTATTTTGCTGCCTAGATAGTAGACTTCCTTAAGTTCATCTACTTCGTGACTATCAATCCTGATGTTAAGTTTCTCAGTGTTCTCATTTCTGCAACTTCTCATTACTTTCGTCTTTCTCCGATTTACTGTCAATCCATACTCTGTACTCATTAGACTATTCATTCTATTCAGGAGATCATGTAATTCTTCTTCACTTTCATTCAGGGTAGAAATGTCATCAGCGAATCGTATCATTGACACCCTTTCACCTTGAATTTTAATCGCACTCCTGAACCTTTCTTTCATTTCCATCATTGCTTCTTCGGTGTACAGAGTGTACAGAGTGAGCAATTCTTTCTTGGTCGTCCACTGTTATTATTGCCTCTTGTACATATTGTACATTACCCGTCTCTCTCTCTATAGCTTACCCCTATTTGTCTCAGAATTTCGAAAATCTTGCAACATTTTACATTGTCGAACGCTTTTTCCATGTCGGAAAATCCTAAGAACGTGTCTTTACTTTTCTTTAGTCTTGCTTCCATTATCAACTACGTCAAAACTGCCTTTCTGGTGCTTTACCTTTCCTAAAGCGAAATTGATTATCATCTAACAGATCCTTAGTTTTCTTTTTCATTCTTCTATATATCACTCTTGTCAGCATCTTTTAAGCATGTGCTGTTAAGCTGATTGTGCGAGAATTCTGGCACTTGTCAGCTCTTGCAGTTTTCGGAATTGGGTGGGTGATATTTTTCCCGAAAGTCCAATGGTATGCCGTCAGACTCATACATCTTACAAACCATCGTGAAAAGCCGTTTTGTTGCCCCTTTTCCAAATGATTTTAGAACTTTTGATGGAATGTTATCTAACCCTTCTGCCTTGTTTGATCTTTAGTTCTTGAAAGCTCTCTAAATTTCTGATTCTAATAATGGATCCCCTACCTCTTCTATATCGACTTACTCCTTCTTCTATCATATCAGACAAATCTTCCAATCATAGAGGAGTTCAGTGTACTCTTTCCACCTATCCGCTCTCTCCTCTGCATTTAACAGTGGAATTCCCGTAGCACGCGTAATGTTACCTCCCTTGCCTTTATTTTCACCGAAGGTTGTTTTGACTTTTTTTGTATCCTGAGTAAGTTCTTCCGTCAATCATTTCTTTTTCGATTTCTTCACATTTTTTATGCAGCCATTTCGTCTTAGCTTTCCTACACTTCCTATTTATTTCATTCCTCAGCGACTTGTATTTCTGTACTCCTGAATTTACCTTTTTGTACTTACATTTTTGTACTTTCATCGATCAACTGATGTATTTATTTTGTTAGCCATAGTTTCTTCGCAGTTACCTTCTTTGTACCCGTGTTTTTGTTTCCGACTTGCCCTTTTTAGAGAAGTCCATTCCTCTTCAACTATACTGCCTACTGAGCTGTTCCTTATTGCTGTATCTATAGCGTTAGAGAACTTCAAGCGTATCCCGTCATTCCTTAGTACTTCCGTATCCCACTTCTTTGCGTATTGCTTCTTCCTGACTAAACTGCTCAACTTAAGCCCACTCTTCATCACTACTACTTTGCGATCTGAGTCTGCGCCTGGGTACGCCTTACAATCCAATAGTTGATTTTGGAAACTCTGTCTCACCATGATGTAATCTAATTGAAATCTTACCGTATCACCCGGCCTTTTCCAAGTATACCTCCTCCTCTTGTGATTCTTGAACAGAGTATTTGCTATCACAGAATTCCATTAGTCTCTCTCCTCTCTCATTCCCTGTCCCAAGCCCATATTCTCCTGCCACCATTTTTTCTACTTCTTCCCAACCAACTGCATTCGAGTCCCCATCACTGCTAGAGTTTCATCTCCCTTTACATACTGTATTACCCCTTCAGAATCCTAATGTACTTTCTCTTCATCTTCAGCGCGATGCACAACTGAACTATTGTTGTCAGTGCTGGGTTCCTGGCGATCTGGTAATAACAACCCTATCACTGTATTGTTCACAGTAACACATTTTCTTCCCTACCTTCCTACTCATTACGAATCCTACTCCTGTTGTACCATTGTCTGCTGCTGTTGATATTAACCTAGACTCATCTGACCAGAAATCCTTGTTTTCTTTCCATTTCACTTCACTAACCCCTACTATATCTAAACTGAGCCTTTGCATTTCCTTTTTTCAGATTTTGTAATGTCCCTACCACATTCAAATTTCTGACATTCCACGCCCCGGCTGGTAGAACGTTATCCTTTCGCTTGTTATTCACTCTTATTCTCATGGGCACCTCCCTCTTGGCTGTCCCCACCCGGAGATCTGTATGGGGGACTATTCCGCACTCTCTTCCCAATGGAGAGATCATCATGACACTTTTTCAATTACAGGCCACATATTCTGTGTGTACATATTATGTGTCTTTAATGCAGTGGTTTCCATTGCCTTCTGCATACTCATATCGTTGACCATTACTGATTCTTCCGCCTTTATGGGCAGTTTTCCACCCCAAAGACAAGAGAGTGCCCTGAACCTCTGTCCGCTCCTCCGCCATCTTTGACACGGCCGTTGGAATAGTGAGAGTAACTTCTTATGCCGGAAGTCTTCGGCCGCCAGTGCTTATTATTAATCAAAATTTAAGCGGTGGCGTGTTTCGAATCCGGCGCCGAGGACGTTTTAACTGCATGATAAACCAAAGATGACCGACGTCAGAAATTATCGATAGTGAAATTAATAATCAACGAGTGAGGCAGAATCAACTCTGTCTCTACGTTTTTTGATAAGGGAGAGAGCAGAATTCCATGCAGAATTTAAACAAAGACTTCCATTTATGAGGTTACTAGCTAATTTAACTTCAACTGCTTCCTTAACAGCACTATCCTAAAAACTGGAAGCATGTGCCAGAATCGGCGTGTTGTTGTATCCCATAGGACGACCGGTGCCAATGCAATATTCTGCAATGGAGGATTTCCTCAGTAGAGTAGTCCTCCAGAGTCCTGACAGTCTCAGCAATATATGATATGCCACAACTGCAAGGAATACGGTAGAAATAACATTTCACATCATATTCCCACAAAATACGACCAATCCTGTTCGAAATGCTCCCTGCTTAAAACAAAAAGGCTGTAGACTGTGGTGCCACCACGTTATCATCACCACTCACCCTGTGCACAACTGGTCGATAGCTCAACGCAGGTCTGATCTATCTTTCATATAACAATTCTGACGGGAGACAGAGCTAATGCCGCGTAACCCACTGACTGTTAACTCCACTATCGATAACTTCTGACGTCGGTCATCTTGGTTTCTCATGGCACTAGTGTGTGTGTGTGTGTGTGTGTGTGTGTGTGTGTTATCTTTCTGGAATTTCTCTGCAAAGCGGGGTTATAAATCCCTTGCACAGTGCTTACTTGTTGCAGTTTTGCTTTGAAAATGGCAGGATATGGTCCTGTCGAAATATCAGTGGTTGTCGACGACTTCACATTTATGCTTTCCCGTAAGTTATCTGAACATATACGACGGGAGAAACTCAGGACTTACATCCAGATCCATTTTCGCGGTAATTTAAATGTGCGGGCTCAGGTCATGGTATGAGAAAAACACTTAAAATATCGCAGAACCACCTCCGATCGGAACTACATCCCACGTGGGCCACTGATGTACTTAGCACCTCGAATCATCTTAAAGGAGACAAACTCACGACTCGTCAGAACACACTACGAGCCTCCAGTCAGCTGTTTGTCAAGTTTCTGTATTGTCTGACCATTTAAAGACTTTCTGCACCGACGTGAACCATTGCCTTTTTAGAGATGCCTCACTCCAAGTGTGAGTTGCATTCAGTTCCCTTCTTAACATTCCCTCGGAAACTGGTTGAGCCGGAACGGAATTCACTGAAATAAGCAATTCCTGTAACGCTTTGGAATAGGTAGTCATTCACAAGGAGAGGCACTTTTCCCCAGTCCCTGTCTGTTACGATCTCATCAGTGATACACCTATAAACAAGTAACGGCTATTCACGATGTGGTTATAAGCATGATAGGTCCTTTCTGTCATCCTGTTATTTCACAACATCGACCGAATTTATTGTGCTGATTATATGCAATCAACCAACACAGACATACCACTTCACTGAAACGACGTCAGCAGTAGAATTGACAGGACTGCGTGGTACCAGTTCTACAGCGCTCCTGTGCCACCAGTGCGCTTTTTAAGGTGATCAATAAAGTTTTGTCTGAGCTTATAAGAAGTTAACTGTTTTATATAATTCGTGCAGAAATAGACTGCGATTCCAGTAATTAGGCAATATGAAAGGGAGGTAGTGAAACAGGACTGTAGCCTATCTGCTGTGTCATTCAATCTGTGCATCGAGGAAATACCAAAGGAAAACAAGGAGGAAGAGAGAAAGGGAATGAAAATTCAAGGAGAAGAAATAAAAAAAATTAAGGGTTGCCGGTGATAGTGTGATTCTATCACACTTAGATCAGTTCAGTGGAATGGATAATATCTTGAAAAAGCGAAAATCAACAATACTGAAATTAAGGTACTGGAGTGTAGTCGCATTTAAGTCAGGTGATTCTGGGGGAACTGAATAAGGTAATGCTTCAATGAACGTAGGAGACCAGTTTTGCTATGTGCACAACAAAATAACTGACGACGCCAGAATAAAAGACGTAAAATTGTAATAACAGAGAAACATAAATTTAAATGTTTAGTATCTTCATTGAAAATATGTGATTTAGTGTTGTCTTATATGGTGTGAAACGTAGGTGATAGACAAGAAGAACGTGGCGCTACAGCGCAATGCTAAAGATTAGATGGGTATAATGGACAACTAGTGAGGAGCGGCTAAATCTAATTGTGGAAAAAAGAAATTGACTAAAAGAAGGGAACGGTTAATAGGACACGTCTCGAGGCTTCGAAGACTCGTCAGTCTTATAATGGAGCGAACATTGGGGAGCGAAGGGGATGAGAATTGAAGAGCGAAATCAAGGCTTGAATACATAATCAGGTTCAAAGGGATGAAGGCTGCAGTAATTATATAGGCACCAGAAGACTTGCACAAGACAGACTACCGCATCTAACCGTCTCCGGACTGATCCGTACGCACACATCCCAATAATCTGTGTGGCAGAATGCTAGACGAGCATCTGCCCGCGGTGTTCCTGTCACACTACAGCTGAAGCTCAGCCGCCTGCAGCCGCTACCCACATTACGTGTGTGTCACCTCATGCCGCCGTCACAAGTCGAAGTGCATTTGTGTACTGCGCTGATTCGCTCTCTTCGACACATTTCGACCTCACAGGCATCAGCACTGTTGTAGTGTTGCGCCCCGTACAGACTGCAAATTTGCATTACGATAGCCGTCCGCGGTGGCCGAGAGGTTCTAGGCGCTTCAGTCCGGAACCGCGGGACGGCTACGGTCACAGGTTCGAATCATGCCTCGGGCATGGATGGGTGTGATGTCCTCAGGTTAGTTAGGTTTAAGTAGTTCTAAGTTCTAGGGGACTGTGACCTCAGATGTTAAGTCCCATAGTGCTTAGAGCCATTTGCACCATTTTTTGCGTTACGATGAACACACTGTTCGAATTCCGTTCACGGCTCATAAATGTACCATCTATGAGATATAATTATCCCGCACGCAGTGTATAAAAAATACTCATGTTTCAAGTGGAAACGACGCACGTTAGGAACTGATAGTCTCAGGTTGGTGCATAAGTTCGTAGCGTTTTAGTTTTACATGTTGGTATTCCGTTTGCTACTGGTTTATTTATCGATTATCATTTTTTATTTGTATTTGACTGTTTCTATCTGAGTTTACGTATTGTGATTTTGTCATCTGGAGATAGTGAGTGGAGCTGTGGACGCTAGAAAATAGAGTGCCAAGTGGTGAAATCGGAACATTTCCGACATGTTCTTCTGTTTGAGTTCAGTGAGGGGTGACAGCAACGGAGGAAGCCAGAAACAATTGCGCCGTGTATGGGCATAATGCTACTGGACAGAGCACTGCAAGAAACTGGTTTTCTCTTTTTAAGGAGGATCGTTTTGACATCAGTGGCTCTCCGCATTCAGTATGACTTTCGGGCTTTCACGAAGATCGTTTAAAGTCACTAATCCACAATTATCCAAGTCATAGTACTCGAAAACTGGCAGATGTGATTAACTATGATCATTCCACCATCGTGCGACATTTGCATACAATGGGGAATGTTCAAAAATTGGGTGTATGGGTACCGCATGCTCTAAGCCAAAATCAATCAGCGGGATGGCATATGTGAATCACACCTTGTTCGTCATCAATTGGCTCGTGGACAACGCCGACCATTACCACCCTGTATCGTTACTGGTAACGAGAAATGATATCTTTATGCTAACGTAAGGAAAATAAAGGAAATGTTGAGCTCATACATTCTAGAACTCCCATTACAAAGACCTGCACGTATCTACAAAACTTACAGCTATGCATCTGGTGGAACAGCGACGGTGTGGCGCATTGCGGATTGCTTCCCCTAGATATAACCATCGCTACTGACATTTATTGACAATAACTGAGACTTTTGCAAAAGCAATCCAAGAACAACGACCAAGACGACTGCGTGAAGTGATGGCACTCAACGGTAACGCTCGCCTGCGTTCTCAAAATGGTTCAAATAGTTCTGAGCACTATGGGACTTAACTTCTGAGGTCATCAGTCCCCTAGAACTTAGAACTACTTAAACCTAACTAACCTAAGGACATCACACACATCCATGCCCGAGGCAGGATTCGAACCTGCGACCGTAGCAACAGCACTGTTCCGGACTGAAGCGCCTAAAACCGCTCGGTCACAAAGGCCGGCCGAAAAGTTTCCCCAGCGGTAGCAGACTGTTGTAAATAGTGAAGGAGTATATATTTTTGAAGAACAATGTCTCTGTTACGTATCAGTTACGTTTATTAAACTTGTGGAAAAACGCTACGAACTTACATACCAACATAATATTTTGCTTTCCTGAGGAATAAACTTCACAAAAAACATATCCTGCGCAATAATCTGTTTCCTACACACAGTGAGTTGAAACTGGTTGAGTTGGCTTGACATGGGATTAACAGGTATCTAATTGAATACAACATCTTAAAACCACATTCTGGAACGGCGTCTTCATTTTCTGAACACGGTGTTACCAGTCCACTGAAGTAACTTGGACCGTTGCCTTGCCGCTGGTACCGTAGGAGAACTGGTGCAATTATTTATTTATTTAACTTTACCTGATTAGGGTCTTCAGCCAGCCGCAGTGGCCGAGCGGATATAGGCGCTTCAGTCCGGAACCGCGCGTCTGCTACGGTCACAGGTCCGAATCCTGCCTCGCGCATGTATGTGTGTGATGTCCTTAGGTTAGTTAGGTTTCAGTAGTTCTAAGATCTAGGGGACTGATGATCTCAGATGTTAAGTCCCATAGTGCTCAGAGTCATTTGATTAGGGCCTTCATGCCCTATGCTAGATCGAAGCAGGGTTCCATAAGTACGCTAACTTTTTTACATCGCAGTTGCTTAAGAAATAACAACTTTAATACCACAAAAAGTGTTAAAGGGATTTTAGTTTCTATAGAAACAATGTGAGTAAATAATGCTGGCTATGAACTAATAAAGTTAATAGTGGCAGCGCTTCTACTATTGCTGCTACTGTCATTACTAATAATAATAATGACAATAATAACAATCGTGATAGGGGAAGATGTAAAAAGAATTTATAGGTGTACAAAATAAATGTTTTTCTGATACAGCGAGTTCTGGAGAAAGAAAATTGAAGGGTATTGCACCAGCGAAGGAAACAGAGTATGACTTCTTCGTAGCCACAGAATTGTTTCTGAGATGGAGTTCTTCTACTGTTTCACTGTATTTTCATTACAAAGAGTAACTTTTGTGGAGTTTCGATGGAGTGGATAGATTAGCAGAATACTGCAGCACGTTGAAGTTTGCAGTTTGTGGGGCGGCGGGTAAAAATAAAAAGGTTTGTTAATTGTTTTGAAAGTTGGCTTGAGAGGTTTTTAAATAACGCTGCCTCTTACAAGCGCCTGAAAATTATTTGTGCGGATAGCGGAAAAGCGATAAAGAACGTGCTGTCCCTAATCTTCTTTTGCAAATACACAACTCTGCTGGCCAAAACTGAAATAAAATATCCTAATCTCTACGTTTATTTCAAAGGAGTCAGGAACAACGACGACAAACAAACGTCCGCTGTCGTTAAATAAATCAGGATAATCTGATTATAGTTCGTATACACAAGAAATAATTTAGCAGTTAATTAAAGTTTTCCTATCACATTCAGCACTCGACATAGTTCAGAGGAAAATTATACTAGAAGTTCTAAGTATGACTAATTATCGCTCTGTCTGCTAATTATGTAACGTTAATTGCTCGCCTTAAATGTGATGAATAGACTACGCCACTTGCCACGCGGTTTTCTATAACTTGCGCGACGGCACACGAAACTAAGCATAGAAAACGAAACACAGGCGTTGCAGTTCATTATTATTCCAAAAAAATTCACCTTTCCACAGTTTCACCTAATACGCTACATGTCTACTCGTAATCCGAAAGAAAAAGTCGGCTTTGCGCCATCCGTGGCTTAGTGGACATGGCCGTGGACGGAATCAAGGCACATTCTGCAGCGCAGCGAGACACATCGTGTACGACGGACGACGACTGAATAACCTTTCAAGTAAAGCCACGTCGGTTTTATATGCTCTCGGTGTGGACAGCAAATGGAAAACCTGCAGCAAAAAGCTTTCAGCATTGACAGTAGTGCTCACATAGTACCCTTTCTCGCTAGAAAATTATTTATATCGTTCTTAGTTGAGGACTAACAACGTAGCAGTTTCCTCTCTGAGTACAACTGTACTCTGTTTACATTCTGCAAAAATATCAGTGGATAACTCCTGAACTCTGGCTTTCGGAATTTTTCAGACGAAATCGAGGGTAGACCTCTGAACAGTCTCTTTTCTAACTTATTTACCTTCGCTAAATTGCGCAACCATCTTGAAAATTGGCAGACCTCCATGATTACATGTATTAAATATTGTGTTGTGACTGTAGCTTCGTATCTTATTTACAAAGATTAGTTAGTCTAGCTCGTTTTTATAAGTTTTGGTCTGAAAATGAGTTTTTTCGTAATAATTGAAAAACCATATGTTTTTACAGAAAACAGACCATAAATCATGAAGTTCAAATTTCTACCTTTAATATCACGTGCTTTCGAAATTTCGTAAAAAGTGTCTTTTAGTGAAAAAGTCAGTGGATCACGCTGTGACTCAAAACATATAAGATTAACATCGTAACCTCGCCGAGTCTTGTAACATTATTTCAACATTTAATTTCACTTTCGATTATTACGCAACACTCTGTTTTCTCTGCACGGACACGTCAGATATTGCTTTTTATAGCTCGACCGAATGATGGGGGGCCGTAGAACCTACCGCTCACTCGGCATACAGACACAGCGCTTGCTTCTCCACAAGTCGGACGTGTGTGGTGTTTTAATGTATCGCTACAGTGTGATAGTGAGTGTGCATGGAGAATTATAAATTAAAATTACAGAAATGAGTGTTTCGTAACTACACTACTGGCCATTAAAATTGCTACACCACGAAGATGACGTGCTACAGACGCGAAATTCAACCGACAGGAAGAAGATGCTGTGATATGCAAACGATTAGCTTTTCAGAGCATTCACGCAAGGTTGGCGTCGGTGGCGACACCTACAACGTGCTAACATGACGAAAGTTTCCAACCGATTTCTCATACACGAACAGCAGTTAACCGGCGTTGCCTGGTGAAACGTTGTTGTGATGCCTCGTGTAAGGAGGAGAAATGCGTACCATCACGTTTCTGACTTTGATAAAGGTCGGAATGTAGCCTATCGCGATTGCGGTTTATCGTATCGCGACATTGCTGATCGCGTTGGTCAATATCCAATGACTGTTAGCAGAGTATGGAATCGGTGGGTTCGGGAGGGTAATGCGGAACGCCGTGCTGGATCCCAACGGCCTCGTATCACTAGCAGTCGAGATGACAGGCATCTTATCCGCATGGCTCTAACAGATCGTGCAGCCACGTCTCGATCCCTGAGTCGACAGATGGGGACGTTTGCAAGACAACAACCATCTGCACGAACAGTTCGACGAGGTTTGCAGCAGCATGGACTATCAGCTCGGAGATGGCTGCGGTTACCCTTGACGCTGCATCACAGACAGGAGCGCCTGCGATGGTCTACTCAACGACGAACCTTTTTGCACGAATGGCAAAACGTCACTTTTTCGGATGAATCCAGGTTCTGTTTACAGCATCATGATGGTCGCATCCGTGTTTGGCGACATCGCGGTGAACGCACATTGGAAGCGTGTATTCGTCATCTCCATACTGGCGTATCACCCGGCGTGATGGTATGGGGTGCCATTGGTTAGACGTCTCGGTTCGCATTGACGGCACTTTGAACAGTGAACGTTACATTTCAGATTTGTTACGACCCGTGGCTCTACCCTCCATTCGATCCCTGCGAAACGCTACATTTCAGAAGGATAATGCACGACCGCATGTTGCAGATCCTGTATGTGCCTTTCTGGATACAGAAAATGTTCGACTGCTGCCCTGGCCAGCACATTCTCCAGATCACTCACCAATAGAAAACGTGTGATTAATGGTAGCCGAGCAACTGGCTCGTCACAATACGCCAGTCACTACTCTTGATGAACTGTGGTATCGTGTTGAAGCTGCATGAGCAGCTGTACCTGTACACGCCATCCAAGCTCTCTTTGACTCAATACTCTGGCGTGTCAAGGCCGTTATTACGGCCAGAAGTGGTTGTTCTCGGTACTGATTTCTCAGGATCTATGCACCCAAATTGCGTGAAAATGTAGTCACATGTCAGTTACAGTATAATATATTTGTTCAATGAATACCCGTTTATCATCTGCATTTCTTTTGGTGCAGCAATTTTAATGGCCAGTAATGTACATGTTGCGACTTACCGATGACTAACGAGCCTACCAATTTAACCTAGTGCACCAGCACAACGAGATGAGCTGGCTAAATGCTTAGCCAAACTTTAAAGCAAAAAGAATAAGTTAATGGAAGGCATGCTACACTGCTGCTCTAAGAAAAATTCATAATTCAGCACATTGTTGGGTAAATTTAGAAACCTTTATTCGAAGTAGTCTGTACAACAAATCTTGTCGAAACATTGTACAGAGCTGCATCGCATTCACGTCACAATAGGTGCTCAAAGTGGCCTCCACGCAGGATACACATAATCGTGTTTTGGCTTACACCATAGCTTGCAATATGGTTCGTCTCAAAATCCTTTAGAACCCACTCCTCCGGATCTGGTGTCCGCATAGTCCGCCGCCTTTCTGCAGGTCCTTCTGTCTGAAAAGACCAATGGTCACACAAACGGTCAAAGAGGTCTTCAAATGTTGTGTGACATGGTTGGAGTTTGTGAAGGCATTTGTTTTGGTATAGCCGTGTTGCCACTCGACCGTTTCCATCTTGTTGACCGTACAAAAACACGATTTAGACTTGTCCCCGACATGAATACCGGACCATTCCGCTGCTTACAGCACTCTGCGACTGTCATGCAGCCTGCAACACACAAGGAACACATGAAACATGGTCAGAGGAACTGTCATTTCTTAGTGCCATCTGCCGTGGCAAAAATGCACTTCCGGACCCATGCTCGTAGAACCTTTTACCTCTATCTCCTGTTAGGAATCTCTCCATGCAGTTTGTCAGTTTTGTTAATGTTCATCCTGTACAGACAGTCGTTTCTCGCTCGATCAGTACTGGAATGGAACAGAACAGAAATCGATAATATTGATACGAATTATAACCTGCCATCCATTACACAGCTGCATGTGGAGCATAAATATACATTACTGGCCATTAAAATTGCTACACCAAGAAGAAATGCAGGTGATAAACGGGTATTCATTGGAGAAAAATATTATACATGTGGTTACATTTTCACGCAAATGGGTGCATAGATCCTGAGAAATAAGTACCCAGAACAACCACCTCTGGCCGTAATAACAGCCTTGACACGCCTGGGCATTGAGTCAAACAGAGCTTGGATGGCGTGTACAGGTACAGCTGCCCATGCAGCTTCAACACGATACCACAGTTCATCAGGAGTAGTGACTGGCGTATTGCGACGAGTCAGTTGCTCGGCCCCCATTGACCAGACGTTTTCAGTTGGTGAGAGATCTGGAGAATGTGCTGGCCAGGGCAGTAGTCGAACATTTCCTGTATCCAGAAAGCCCCGTACAGGACCTGCAACATGCGGTCGTGCATTATCCGGCTGAAATGTAGGATTTTGCAGAGATCGAATGAAGGGTCGAGCTACGGGTCGTAACACATCTGAAATGTAACGTCCACTGTTCAAAGTGCCGTCAATGTGAACAAGAGGTGACCGAGACGTGTAACCAATACCATCATGCCGGGTGATATGCCATTATGGAGATGACGAATACACGCTTCCAATGTCCATCCACAACGATGTCGCCAAACATGGATGCGACCGTCATGATGCCGTAAACAGAATTCATCCGAAAAATGACGTTTTGCCATTCGTGCACCCAGGTTCGTCGTTGAGTACACCAACACAGGCGCTCCTGTCTGTGATGCAACGTCAAGGGTAACCGCAGCCATGGTCTGCGAGCTGAAAGTCCCTGCTGCTGCAAACGTCGTCGAACTGTTCGTGCAGATGGTTGTTGTCTTGCAAACGTCTCCATCTGTTGACTCAGTGATCGAGACGTGGCTGCACGATCCGTTACAGCCATGCGGATAAGATGCCTGTCATCTCGACTCCTAGTGATACGAGGCCGCTGGGATCCAGCACGGCGTTCCGTATTACCCTCCTGAACCCACCGATTCAATATTCTGATAACAGTCATTGGATCTCGACCAACGCGAGCAGCAATGTTGCGATACGATATCCGACCTTTATCAAAGTCTGAAACGTGATGGTATGCATTTCTCCTCCTTACACGAGGCATCACAACAACGTTTCACCAGGCAACGCCGGTCAACTGCTGTTTGTGTATGAGAAATCGGTTGGAAACTTTCCTCATGTCAGCACTTTGTAGGTGTCGCCACCGGCGCCAACCTTGTGTGAATGCTCTGAAAAGCTAATCATTTGCATATTACAGCATCTTCTTCCTGTCTATTAAATTTCGCGTCTGTAGCACGTCATCTTCGTGGTGTGGAACTTTTAATGGCCGGTAGTGTAGATGTAGGCATATTTGATCAGAAGGTGTTCTGACAATTGTTTTATTGTAGCATTGTCTCTTTCTCTCTCAGTAATCGCTTTACTGGTATCCCGACTATTATGTCACCTTGGAGATTTTGTATTAGTACTGCTTCGTAATAGGTGCTTAAACCACTGATAAAATTTTCTAGAGCATACAGCAGAATCATATGGTTAAAACCTATGAGCTTTTGCCCGAGTGCACCTCCACCACTGTAAAGTACAGGTCGCGAAAAAAGACGTGACTCCTATATGCGCAGACAGTGCAGTAGTGGAGAAACAGTGGTAGTGGTGGGGGTTCCCTTGTGAATGTGCTGTAGGAGACGTGCAGTTATAACAGCTAACGCCTTCGCCCAAAGAGCAACTCATGTAACATGTAGGCTACAGCTATCTAATTTGCAAACGACTGTATCAAAGTTTACATCAGTACGACCAATAACTCGACAAATATAAAAATTTAAAAATAACATCGCCATGCACAATAACAGATATAGTGGGAAATTTGGGTACTGATTTCTGTTCCAGTCACCTGATACGAAAAAGCCAGAAATTCATTCGTACTTCAGTACTGCTTTATCATGCATTTATTGTGAATAGTAATAGCTCAAGTAATTACTGTGAAAAATTTACAGCACCATGTCTTCATGCTACTCTGCCGTTTTGTTGCTAACCCGAACATTAAGAGCGCATTTGTAACAATACCAGATTTTTCTTCTCTAGAAGAGTCATTTATTTCCCCCTGCAGAAGACTCATTTATTTATTTTCAAGAGACGAGTAAATTTCTTGTATTCTGCACAACTACACATTCATGTGACATACGATGTTTACCTGTGCGTACTACTGCGAGGAGCTGCGCTTTTGAATGTGTTGCTTTTATTCCTATGATTGATTCATCTAACTACTCATTCTCCCCAATGTGAGACCCATCAATATATCTTTCATTGTCATATACGATGGATCTGCCCTTTTTATGGTAATTTCTCACGTTATTCACAGAGTCGATACATTTATTTCGCATGTCTAATGAGCATTTAGATGTATAAAAAAGTAGAAACAAAAATAGAAACTTATGTGTCTGTGGCCTAACTTATATAATAAGGACCGCAATGATGAAATGCTTCATTTAAATTACATATTTTCTTTTATTAATGGAACTACTGAGTTTAATATTGGGCACTGTACATTCGTCACGGAGAAATTATGTATTAGTCTCAGGACAACTAGTTCATCACATTTGTCTAAAAGCATATTTCCTTCCCTTTCTTACATGTCTTTCTCTAAGTATAGGAGACTTGGGAAGTACCTGTAGATACGTTTTTGCCTCGTTCTTTTTTTTTTTCTTTACTGTACGATGGTAAATGCCAGTGGCTGCTGCAATCCTCTCAAGCACGTTTATAATGGGATTTTTGTCCATCGTCTGCCTCTTCCAACATAAATTTTATGACATTGCACACCGTCTCCCATGCATGAATTGAAGCACTTTTTCTGGACCTTCACAGCGAGGAGGCTGCGATGCCATGCTGTGCAGAACAGAGGTAGCAATGACAACATTCAAAATACATGGGTTGGCAGATGACGGAAAATTAACAACAGAGACCGCCATTGTAAACAGATGAAGCATACAGCTCAGCAGGCGACACCCAACTGAAGCGGCCGCCCCTTCGAAACAAAGGAACGGATTCATCCAGCGACCATGATGAGAATGCATTTCTGCACACTGACCGCGATATCTTACGTGGCCTATACTGACCGATTTACGATTATTGCTGCCTTCCTTGTACAACCGTTCCCTTGCCCGTGACATCACTGTTTCCTAGTAGGTAATATTTTCGTTGCGAGACCGCCACCCTGCTTCAACCTTCAGATGGCTGGGTGCCAAAATATGCTTAGCTGGAGGCCGCCGTATTTGGTGAGGGTGTTGTCAGAAATTTTTATTTCTGATCACCTTCTTATTACGCTACCTAAGAGACCATTTGTCTCGAGATTATCAGGTTCTCAATCATCTGCGTACTTTTTACTTTATCAGCTGTGAACAGCAGACCTTCATGCATTTTGGTGCTCCAAAATCCAATGTGGTGTTCTGCTGTTTTGTGGGTTACATTGCCTGTCCCGGTAGCCAAGTGGTAGGGGAGGCAGAAGCACTGCAACAGGGTGCAGTTACCCGCGTGAAGAAAACTGAGAAGCTTCTTGAATGGGAAGCAGCGGCTTCCAGCGTTGCAAAGCTGACAACGGCTGGGAGAATCGTGTATTAACCACGAGCCCTTCCACACCGCACCCAAAAATCCCATTGGCAGAAGACAACAGAGCAGGAAACAGGTTTGGTGTCGAGCTATGGGCCTGACTCACGGGCTTCCGTTTAGTAAAACGGCAAGTCAATACTTAAAGGCAATTTCTTATAAACTCCATTTGTTGAGTCATCACTGACTCAACAATAAGAGGCCTTACCCTTGCTTGTGGTATTGCGCTCTTCACAAACTGATGAAACGTAGTATTCTACGACTACAGTATGAATGAGCCACGCTTGGAAAATTGCTCAGTTCATATAAATACCTTGGTTTAGTAATTTGAAAGAATATGAAATGGAACGATCACGTAGCCTCAGTCGAAGGTAAAGTGGGTGGCAGATGTCCTTTTATTGCTAGAATAATAGGGAAATGCAGTCAGTCTGGAAAGTAGATTGCTTGCAAATCACTCATGCAACCCATCCTACAGCACTGTTCAAGTTTGTGCGTCCCATACCAAATACGACTAACAGCGGATGTTCGACTTATTCAGAGAAGAACAGAACAAATGGTTACAGGTTGTCTGACTCGCGGTTTAGTGTCACAGAGATGCTGAATAAACTGCAATGCCAGACACTAGATATATAAATAGACGCAAAACAAATCCAAGAAAGTCTACTTACAAAGTTTTGAGAACTGGATGTAAGTGATGACTCTAGAGATGTACTACAACCCCTTACAAATGGCTCTCCTACGGGTCGTGAGGACAATATTAAATTAATTACAGCAAGCACACAGAAACTGAAACAGTCATTCATTCTGCTCTCGACATATGATTGGAATGGGGAGAGTTACTAACAAGTGGTGCACTTGGAAGTACTCTCTGCCATGCAGTTTGCTTTGGTTGCAAAGTGCGACTGTAGATGTAGAAGAAAATACACGTACTGATTTCAAAAAAATGTATTACATGTGTCTGTATGTACCAAGGAAGTAATGAGGGGAACGATTGATGTTCTGTACTCTGAAAGGACTAAGTTCGTGGGGATAATTCACAAAATACGACTATAGTAGTGCGAAAGCTGCCGTAGTGAAGTAAAAATTAACGAGTGGGTAAATTGCTTCAGAGATGGACATCTAGTTTTCGGCAATGAAGAGTTTTCGATTTCGAATTAGCTCAATTGCTTCTCTCTACAGCAGGACTAGCCGCGGCGTACCAAACTACATACCAGTGAGACGTGCGCGCTCTGTGTGGACCGAAGCTCTACGTCACACGACTTTTCCCCGGTACTTCTCGGAACTACCAAGTACACTGCGACATTTCATTTACTATTGCGGTGTGGTATTTTTCGGTCAAAACAACTCTTTTCAGTTCGGCAGAATCGTGTTGTCGACGCTGTTTATCCTTCCTATTTGTTCCTGGTACGCAAAATGCTCGCAGGTTCAGTGGCTGTTTGCGCAACAAGTGGCAGTCTAGGGATCTTTCGTCACAAGCCTTTAAAAGTGGCAGAAGAGAGGGACAAGAACTCTCAGTATCTATTACGCAGCTGCGTAATCGATGGGTACTGCAAATATCGTACGATTCTGTTAGTAGCTTCAATTTAGCAGCTGCAGAATATTCCAATAAATATAAAAGTCAGAAAAGAGAACCTTTATTTGGTTCACTTCTCAAAAATTATCGAAAAAGTAATGTACAGTCGGCTATATAACCATCTTATCTCAAATAACATACTGTCAAAGTCACAGTTTGGATTTCTAAAAGGTTCTGATATTGAGAAGGCTATCTACACTTACAGTGAAAATGTGCTTAATTCATTAGAAAAAAATTGCAGGCAACTGGTATATTTTGTGATCTGTCAAAGGCATTTGACTGTGTAAATCACAAGATCCTTTTAAGTAAATTAGAATATTATAGTGTAACAGGAAATGCTGCAAAATGGTTTAAATCTTGTATCTCTGGCAGGAAACAAAGGGTGTTACTAGGAAAGAGACATGTATCAAGCTATTAGGCATCATCCAACTGGGAACTAATTACATGTGGGGTCCCACAAGGTTCCATTTTGGGGCCCTTACTTTTTCTTGTGTATATCAATGACCTTTCATCAGTAACATTACCAGATGCCAAGTTCGTTTTGTTTGCCGATGATACAAACATTGCAATAAATAGCAAATCAAGTGTAGTCTTAGAAAGATCAGCCAATTAAATGTTTGTGGACATTAATCACTGGTTCCTAGACAATTCTTTGTCACTAAACTTTGAAAAAACACACTACATGCAGTTCAGAACTTGTAAGGGGTGTCCCACGAGTATATGTCTAACATACGATGACAAGAAGATAGAAAAAGTGGACAGTGTTAAATTCTTGGGATTACAGCTTGATAATAAGTTCAACTGGGAGGAGCACACCACAGAACTGCTGAAGCGTCTTAACAAACCTCTGTTTGCAATGCGAATTTTGTCAGACATAGGGGATATAAAAATGAAAAAGCTGGCATACAATGCTTACTTTCATTCCATAATGTCATATGGGATTATTTTTTGGGGTAATTCATCAAGCCAAGCTAAAGTTTTCCAGGCACAAAAACGTGCATTAAGAGTTATATGTGGTGTGAACTCAAGAACATCCTGCAGAAGCCTGTTTAGGGAACTAGGGATACTAACTACTGCTTCCCAATATATTTATTCCTTAGTGAAATTTGTCATTAAAAATATATCACTTTTACAAACCAACAGCCCAATTCATGGAATCAATACTAGAAATAAGAATAATCTTCACAAGGATTTAAAGTCACTTGGTCTTGTACAAAAGGTGTGCATTATTCAGGAACACACATTTTCAATAACTTTCCAGCAGCCATAAAAAGCTTAACAACCAATGAAATTCACTTTAAGAGAAGCGTAAAGGATTTATTGGTGGCTAACTCCTTCTACTCCAGTGATGAATTTCTCAGTAAAACCAACTGATTTGTATATAAGTACAATACAGCTTCTGCACAATTTCAGTGCAGTTATGTGTTCATTGAAAATTTGTGTGTGTGTGTGTGTGTGTGTGTGTGTGTGTGTGTGTGTGTGTGTGTGTAAGTACAATCTAACTTCTGCACCATTTCAGTGCAGTAATGTGTTCATTGCAAATAAGTATTATAGTAGTTGTATTACATGTTTATTACCTTATAAATAAATAAAAAACTTTTTTATTTTTAATTCAGTGCATTAGTATTTGTAAAATGTCTCTTTCATATAGTGTTCATTAAAAAATGACGATCATTCCACTTGCGACCTGTGGAATGGTACATTAGCTTATTTGTTTTAGTTGTAAATATTTGTCATGTATTGTTGTTTTTCTGACATGTTCCACATCCTGGAGGACCTCCTCACTACGGATCAATTGGAATGAAAGTAAATCTAATCTAAAAAAAACTGTTTCTGCAGTTTAAACTGTTGTCTTCGGAAGTGAAATAGGCTTAAATCATTGGTAAACCAATGCCAAAATAAGAATCTGGCGGTATACATACAGAAAGCAAGTATCTTGAAAACAAATGTACAAAGACTGAACAGCAAAAGGACCAAAAACTGGAAATCGTTAAGCTTGAGGGCCACAACACACCTTTGCTACAAAATTAATAAAACAGAGTGACATCGCCAAAAATTTATATGTTTGTTATAGCAAACAGTGAAATGTCAAATCACAAATCATACATTGTATGTGTGACAAAAGTCAGCCAACATACTGGTGACATGAAGGGCATTGAACACGCCTACAAACAAAATGGGAGCGTTACTGTATATATAAACTGCAAAAAAGTCTGCAACAGTTGAAGCACAAGTACGCATTAAACTTTATAAAACCATATAAAAAACTTAATAAAACAATTTAAACAGATAATTAACCGTGGATCAAGGATTGAGCAAACAGACATATGAAAAGTAATATCATTACTATGTAAAGGAAGTTAAACAAAGAAAGGTTTGTCTCCATAATGAGCTTGCAAAAGTGCCACAAAATTTCTATTAACACCTGTTTATGAATGGATTTTTTCGATTATGAAAGTAATTAACTCATGATTATGTGGCAACCTAAGTGCGGAAACCTGTGAAGTTGTCTGCCTGCGTCTGTGTGTCGACAGTTTGTACCAGATAAAAATTGTACAATGTCTTCAGCCCGCCAAAAATAATTAAATGATTCTCAGAATTGGTTTTGTCTACGATCTACGCTGTTGAGAAATGTGAAACATAAAACTAAGTCGTATGCAATGCAGCTGCCTTGCCATCCTAATGTAGCACATTCGCAGTTTCTCCCGTCTTCCCTGTCCTCGTGCTCAGACCATGTGCTGTGGAGGTGGGGGAAATGTGCAGCCAGGCCAAGCGCTATGGGACTAGCGCCAAGGCAAGGCCTGAGAGTCAAATTCTCGTCCACCACTGATCTTCAACTGTCATGAGTCCTAAGTTAACCCTACAGAAAGGTTGTGTGTAGTGCACAGCAAGCAAGGGTATGTCCAGTGAAACACCTTAATGAGACATACAGTCAACTTGAAACTTATTTTCTTGTACCCATTTTCAGTGGTAAATGGGACGACAGTTGGACAGGGTGTGAAGATTGATGAAATCACTTTCAGCCATGTGTTTTAAAGTCTCTTTGTTCAGTGGAACTAGTTTTGGTGCTGATTATTGTGAATTGTACCAATGAAACCGGGCGCACTGAATAAAGAAACTTCAAAACACATGGCTTCATCAGTCCTCACTCATAATGTAAACTTACACTGTGTTCATCTAGTGCCTACATAAGAACCAATCGGGTCACGAAAAGAATAGGAAAAATTAAAATAATTGCGAAGAACTACATGTCCAACGACAAATATATGTATCAGTTATCCATAATTTTATAGACCACTGATAATGCTAGATATGTATAAGTAAAATACATTTGAAAATATAAAAAAAAGCAGTCTAAAAGTACAGACAATATTTATTCTTAAATACATGAAAAATATAATTGAAACAGCAACTGAGGAGTACAGCCGCAACTACTAACAATATTGTCCTCGTATGTGTTGTCAGGTTTCGTTTGTACTAATCTCATTACCTAATATGAGAAGTTTCCAGCGCGCGATCCTCCTGGTTCGTTTTTCCCCTGCCTCTGTTCATACCATATCTGACCTGCAAGGGCATAATGTTCTGTAGTGTGTGCCCACCGTTCGCGCACTCAGTGTAGTGGATGCAGATTTAAACGTTGTGGCTCCCCTGTTGTGCTACAGGTGGTACCGCGGAGGGGAATCCCCGGCGGCAGTGCTCCTGGGAGACCGGGTGCGCCAAGCCGGCGGCAGCCTCTACTTCCGGCGTGTCTCCCTGGCGGATGCGGGCCGCTACACCTGCCTCGTCAACAACACGGCGGGCCATCTCAGGGCCCCCACCACTCTCACCGTCACAGGTAACGCACACAGACACTCCTAATAACTTATTCAAACCGAAATAAACCTTAGTGTAGACAAACGCACGCTCAGAAAATCCGCAGTGGACATGTTTCAGAACGTCACTGAAAATTATTTTTATTTTATTGTTATTTTGTTGACTTGTTTCTCCTGGTTCTCTCTCTCTCTCTCTCTCTCTCTATCTATCTATCTATCTATCTATCTTTTTTTTCGGCATCATTTTTCAGACTGGTTCCATGCGCCTGCAACAAATACCTCTACTGTCTCACTTTGTCAAAGTACTACTTGCATCCAACTTTACAAATTATTGGTTGAACATATTTCAGTCTGTCATTCTATCATCACATACACATACAGTTTTTCTTCTTTACAGCTCTCTCAAGTACCATGGAAATTATTCCTAGATATATTAACACGTAACTCACGTGTGTGTTCTCTCATACCGCGTGAAACTGTTCGAGCTCATTCTCTAAGACTAGCTCCGGCAAAATCATTTTGTATCCCGCCTCCCTTCCTCCTTAAATCCTCAAAACTGCAATGTTTCGTTGTTGGAAGCGTTATTGCCTTCTTTATTTGTTGTAGATACATATTACTACGATGTGTTGGGGTCTGCTAGACCGCCCCTCATGAACTACGGACCTGTTTTCTTCAACACAGTACAAAATTTGTTCGCAATAATGGAAATGGAAATGATCGTTTGGTGTCATTGGCTGGGAGGCCCCTTGCGGGGCAGGTCCGGCCGTCTTGGTTCAGGTCTTATTACATTCGACGCCACATTGGGCGACCTGCGCGCCGGATGGGGATAAAATGATGATGATGAAGACAACACAACACCCAGTCCCTGAGCGGAGAAAATCCTCGACCCAGCCGGGAATCGAAGTTGGGCCCGTCACGCTAACCACTCAGCTATCTTTTTTTTTCTTTTTTTTTTAATTTCATTTTGTTCTCTTTCGTTCGTTGTATCTGCTCGGGGCAGATGTCGTAAGACACCCGTTTTGCTTCGTTGTTGATCGGTGAACTCAGTTTTTTTATTACAGGGGGCAGCTAACCCTCTGACCGTGCCGGCAGTATCGGGACGGACTTCACAGTAATACGCCAGTTTTAATGATCTAAGTGTAATGAAGTTGTTTTTCGATGGGTGAAGGAATATGTCGTCGATACACATCAAGAAATTAACGAAAACGACGACGATTTTTCAAAAGTCAGTTATCACAGTTCTGCTAGCGGAGGGTCATTCAAAAGAAGAGCTTCAGTATAATTGTGATGGTCAAGTTACCAATTCTCCAATAAAATACATAACATGTTAGTTCAAATATAATGTCTGCTGGGTGGTGACAAAAATGTAGATTCCAGCACTGAACGTCAATTCTGCAGTTCTTTTTGTATCTATGGAGCTCAATTTTAGTTCTATGAGGAATTTAGTTGTATATGAAAATTTACTTGATACCGAGATTGTTTTTTCAAAATGTAAAATTCAGTTCTCTATCAGTTCTTTACTGTGCACTATTTTAAAAATGCACGAAACTAAGTTAGTTTGAGCGATAAAAAGTAAAATACTGCAGAATTTACTTAGTGCAATTAAATCAACAAGGAGTATTTAAACAACACTTACATAATTGTGAAAATAAATGTTATGTAACTTAAATTAACGGTTTCAGATGATTTGCTCTTTAAATCAGGTATAAACTTAAGGGTCCCAGAGATCTCACCTGGTGGTACACGTTGCAGGAAAGTCACCTCGTGAGTTAAGGATTTTGTCCTGTCATCCTGTTCCTTGTTGTTGTCGTCAATATTTTCTACACGTTCTGCATCTTGTCAAATTTGCGGAGAACCTCCTCATTACCATCAGTTCATCGAATCTCCAGCATTCTTCGGTAGCAGTACATTTCAAACTTTTCGAGTCTCTTCTTTTCCGGTTTCCCCATATGATACACTTCCATACAATGTTGTGCTCCAAATCAACAGTCTCAGGAATTTCTTCTTTATATTAGATCAGATGTTTCATACTACACTAGGCTAGGAATGCCATCTTTGCCTATATAGTGTGTTGTTTTATGTCCTCGTTGCGTCGTCTGTCATGTGTATTTTGCTTCCAAGGTATCAGAACTCCTTCACTACGTCAACTACACGGTTGCCAATTTGGATGCTAAGTTTATCGACAACTATACGGGTATGCAGTGTTTCCCAGTGTGTATTTATTGCAATATTCTATTAATCCATTTCTTCCTTCCTCTTCTCTCTGGCCATCTCGTCCTTCACCTCTTCTCTGTCCATCTCCTCCACTTCCTCTCTCCATCCATCTGCTTCATCCCCTCTGTCCTTCTCCTCCCGCCCATCTCTCTGTTGGTCCCCTCCTTCTCCTTATCTCTTTCAGACTGTTCCTCCCTCCTGTGTCCATCTGTTCCCCTCTATCCACCTCCTCCATTCCCCTCTAATCACACCTCCTCCTCCCCCACTCTTTTTCAATTTCCTCATCCCCCTCTTTCTGTCCATCTCCTATTCTTCCCTCTGTCCATCTACTCCCCTGCCCTCTCCCTGTTCATCTCTCCTTTCCGTTCTCTGTCCATCTCCTCCTCTCACCTATCTCCATCCATCTTCTCCTCTTCCCTTTCCCTGTCAATTCCCTCCTCCCCCTCCCTCTCTCCAATTTAGCACCCTCAGTCCAATAGGAGGCTGGTGTTTCTCACCCCTACACATTGTAACTAATATGTGTACCAAACTTCATTGACATCGTTCCAGTAGTTTGGGATGAGCTTTTTACCTCTGATTTTACTCGCATACACACGTGTCAGATATATTTGTCATACATTTGACATATCTCACGCGTATCTGTACACATATTTCACCTGTACGTCTAGCGAATTTCACCCTGCAGTTTCATTTTCACTCAGCTCATCACTTTTGACGGCGTATCTCCTGAACTATGTGCTGTACAATGACATACTTTTGCTGGTACATCCAATGTTATATGTGGCTACTCTCTACGAAATGTGTTGCGAATGGAGGGCGTGGCAAAGAGGTAATAAACTACAACGTCATGCATGATGGGGCAGTTTTTCACGCATCTCAGTGTTCATGACATCATGTCTCCTGAAATTAGTGTCGTGCAATGATGCAATTTTTTGGTACATTCAGTGGTATATGTGAATACTGTCTCCAAAATGTGTTACGAATACAATAAGTAGTAAATAAATAATAAATTAACATGTTTCATGCGGCAGTTTCACTGCATAAGCAGCGCAAATGTGGTAAAGGATAAACGGTTTTTCCTTTTACCATTTTGTGAAGATTGTCAGCGAGGAAAAGTTTCTTAAAGGTTTCAAATTATGTGTAAGGTTCGCTGCAAGTCTCTAAGCGCTCCCATTCTCAAATACTGATGTCTGAAGTAGGATTTACGGGCGTTGTGGGCTACACTGCTTTCTCATGCCCAAGCCCACACCTTTGATAGGTGAATGGTCCTTCTTCCCCACAGTGTCTCTTTCCAGACATTAAGTGATATGTGTGCAGAGTTTGGTTGACATCGATCCAGTGGTTTAGGAAAAGATGTGGAACATACATGCATACGTACATCCATTTTTATGATCTATCTGTCTCTCGTTTCTTTTTTTCCTTATTACTTTGGTCTTTCATCTCTTTACTCTCAATCCATATTCTGCACTCATTAGACTGTTCGCTCCATTCAAAGCGTCCTCTAAATCTTCTTCACTTACACTGAGGATAGCAATGTAATAACGGAACACTGAGTTTTAATCTCACTCCCGATTCACTTCCGTAGACGTAGTTCCTCCAATGTTAATTAGCATATCGGGCAACAAGGTCCCTCCAGCGAACTCCGTCAGTTGCCGAGTTTTCAGCTTCCTCCTAGTTTATGTCCATGCACCGAAGATCCTTTCTGAAAGTTCGTTTCCATGTGTAACGAGGTGGTCTTCCTGTACTCAGTCGTTGCTTTCCACAAAAGTATTGATTTGGGGATTCTTCCGTGTTCCATGCGTACACCAAGCTCAGCAAGCTTCAAGCCTTTCCATCTAAGGTTGTTATACTGGCTGCGTACATCACTTCATTTCAGCAATCATCATTTGAAACATGGTCGCGATAACTGGTCTTGAAAATTCACCTCAAGCATCATTGGTAAAAACATTGAACTTTAATGCCGATTTTATTGATATTCGACAGGTCTCACACGTGCATATGACCATCGGTTGCGAGATAGAGGAGTACATCCAAAGCTTTTTGGACATACTTACAGAGTCTGGTTACCATATGGATCGTTTTCTTTGGAAGACTGCAGAAGTTTTCCTAATTCCGTTTCTGAAGACTGCATTTACAGCCCTGTTATTACAGATAAAGATTACAGTGTGGAATCGGTCAACATCTTCGAGTAGCGTCTATGTTAGTATAATTTGAGAAGATACATGTAATTTCTTTGCACATTGTATTTGTCATATCACTATTTATTTACAGCCCTACAGAAATGGCAAATTCATCCAGATTGGTCGTCATTAGTTACAAACTTTGGGGTGTTTCTATCAGAAGAACGATATCACCAGTAAAAATCTATATCCGTAACCCTATATTGCTCATTCCAATGTATTCCAATAATGGAGTTTTCCACAGTTTTATTATTATTATTATTAAGAGATCTATGACCAACATGGAAAGGAATGATGACAAAAAGCATTCTTGTCTTTTATTTGCATCATGGTTTCTTCGACGTATGCACAATGTTCGAAGAGCCTGCCCGGTGTCTTTACCTTTCCTAAAGTCAAACTGATCGGCATGTAACCGAGAGTCAATTTTCAGCAGTAAACTGGATTCATGATATATTAAGCTGACTGTATGATAGTTCTCGAACTTATCTGTCAGGATTAGGGGCACAGGCCATCTCTTACGTCTATTCAGACATGTCATGCTATGTTCATAAAGGTATACATATAAAGTTGAGTTCCTGAGGACAAAGAGGAAGAAACATAGGTAGGTGAAAGTGAAAAAATTTGCTTTCCTGTTTGACGGAGAGAAACTGGCTGTAGTGATCATCTTTTTCATGGTTACAATTATTAATTATTACCCTTTTACCCGCGATTTCGCCCATGAGCGCGTACGGCACATATACAGGATGATTATAAGCAAAGTTAAACTTTCAAACCGCTGCAAAAGTAACACCACTGGTCAAGACATCAAATGCCAGAAGAAAAATAAATAGTTACAACATTTAGCTATAGATAGCGCTGCAAGCATCATAATTTAATAGTGATCGACTAAAAATGACAAATGAATCATACAACAATGCCTAAGGTTAAACAAACTGTACTCAGCGTGCATAGTTGTACAGGTGTGGTAATGCTAGTTATGCAAACCCATCCACCACGGCAAGGTCATATCACATCGGATGGGAAAACTCGGTTTTTAATTGTCCTGAAGCCAAAAGCCGCATAAAAAGCATCAATCAAAATCAAATCGGATAATTAATTTGACTGGCGCAAAACATATTCAATATGCCGTCCACCGTTCCCTGCAACAAGTTGAAATGGAGAAACAGCATGTTCCACAACTGATCGAAGTGTTTCCAGGGTCACGTTCAGAATGTGTTGCACAATGCGAGCCTTCAATGCAGCTAAGTTTGCAGTCGGAACACTGAACACAACATCTTTCAGATAGCCCCATAGCCAGAAGTCACAGCTTAAGATCAGGTGATCGGTATGGCTAGGCTGTAGGGAAATGGCGGCTGATAATTCTATCATTTACGAAATGGAGCTTCAGCAGCTGCTTAACTCGATTTGCAATGCGCGGAGGTGCGCCATCTTGCATAAAAATGATCCCATCTACACATCAACGCTGTTGGAGAGCTGGAATGACGTGGTTGCGCAAAAGACACTCACAGCGCTTACCAGTGACGGTACAGGAAACAGGACCGGAAGCACCTGTCTCTTCGAAAAAATATGGTCCTATGATAACTGATGCTGTAAACCCTGCAGCCGGCCGCGGTGGTCTAGCGGTTCAGGCGCTCAGTCCGGAACCGCGCGACTGCTACGGTCGCAGGTTCGAATCCTGCCTCGGGCATGGATGTGTGTGATGTCCTTAGGTTAGTTAGGTTTAAGTAGTTCTAAGTTCTAGGGGACTGATGACCACAGATGTTAAGTCCCATAGTGCTCAGAGCCATTTGAACCATTTGAGCTGTAAACCCGCACCACACAGTGACCTTTTCAGGATGAAGTACTGGTTAATTTACTGTGGATTTTCCGTTGCCCTTATTTAACAGTTCTGTATATTGACATTTCCTGTCAGATGGAAGTGGGCTTCATCTGTCCACAAAATCTTCCACGGCAAATCATTGTCCTTTTCCATCCGAGCAAGAAATTCTAAGTCAAAGGCCTCTCTTGCTGGCAGGTCAACAGGAAGTAACTCGTGCACATGGGTAATTTTGAATGGAAAGCAAAGAAGGATGTCGCGTAGGTTTTTGCGCACTGCGCCAATGTTCGGGCAATCCTCCGTGCACTGCAAATTTGCACACCACCACTCGTCTCTTCCTGCACTTCTGTGGCCACTGCTTCCACTGACGTCAAATCAATTCCATTCCTCCCTCTATCAGGTTGCACACCAAAAGAACCCGTCTCTTCAAATTTCCGAATCATTTTCTCCAGACCCACGGCAGTCATCGGACCGACGCCTATTTTCAGACCCTTCAGTATCCGGAATTTCTGCAAAACGACGTGTGCACAGTCAACGTTCTTGTAATACAGCTTTAAAAGCAGAGCGCGGTCCTACATTCAGACAGTCATGGCGAACGTCGCAGACTCGGAAGGAGGAAAAGCCGTATACCCGGCGTGTTTATACCAACGTCAGTGGGTCGTGCACATGACAGGTATTTTCATTCACGTATTTTGACACATACAGCGCCATCTAGTGACCAATTTTCACACTACTTTTTTCTGCTGCCATTCATTTTCCCCCTTCTCCGATAATACTCCGTTGCAATTTGACGTCATTCTGACCAGTGGTGTTATTTTTACAGCATTATGAAAGTTTAATTATAATCACCCTGTATTACTTACGTCTCGTCCTTCCACTTCTCTCTGTCGATCTCCTCCCCCTGTCTCTCACTATTTCTTCCCACTCTCTGACCATCCCCACCCCCCCTCACCTCTTTTCCACCTGCCCACTACCCCTCTCTATTCTATTTCTGCTTCCTGTACCTCCTTCTCCTTCCTCTCTCTGTCAATCTCTTCCTCCCCCTCACTTTGTATACCTCCTCCTCTCCCTCTCTATGTGTATCCCCTGGTATCCCAGTGTCTATCCCTTCCTCCCCCATTCCCTGCCCATATTTCCTCCCCCTCTCTCTGGCTCCTCCTCCTACCATCCTCTATCCTTTTCCTCTTCCCTTTCTCTCTGTTCATATCTTAGTTCCCCCTCTCTATCCATCGTATCCTCCTCCTTTCCCTGTTCACCTCATCTTCCCCTTCGTACTATCCGTCTCCTTCTTCCCAATCTCTCTGCGCAGCCGTCGTTTTCTAAAATTTTTACGTCACCTTTTGTCATCCACACGTCCACCCTTAATGGTGGTGAGAAATCTTACTCCCATAGTACTTTTATACCAACAACAAGTCATGAATCTACAAATCTGGATGAAATTGCTCCAGGTGTTATTGATTCATGCTTCAATGTCAACCCTTTTTCATTCCCATCCCTTCTGGAAGTAGGTAGTTCTTACCACCTCAGTGCTTCTACCCAGATAGCAAGTAATACGTTTATCAAGATTGGGTGAAATCAATTCAGATCAAGATTGGTTGAAATCAATTCAATAGTTTAGGAGGCAATATCGAATATACACACATATATATAGAGATACATACAGTACATAGAAATGTGATTATGTAATTGCCCTAGAATGCAGCATTCGAGAATTAAAAATGAATAACAGCATTAGGTGCATGAGCACCATGAATGTAAATAGATACTGTTACAGTCATTTATTTTCACAAAATGTTGCGTATGCAGTCTGCAAAATACCACGACAAAACAAAAAATACATACCGATCCCTCCGATTCTAGTGGTAAAGACAACGATACGTTCATCACAGTTATAAAATCCTATCAGGGTCATTACCAGCGTCTTACAGCTTGTTATCTCGAGACCGATGAAACAATGTCAGTCAGATGGCAACGAGAGTGCAACTGAGCGTACGATTACAAGGCAGTGCGTACGACGTGCTGGTGGCGAGGGCTCATGAAGCTGCGCACTCACACTGCGGGGATTCCTAGGCGGTGTCGCCAGAGGCGCAGTCGTGGCACCGCATGGACTGGAGCTCCGGCATCTGCGCCAGTTACTCGTACATTGTCTGTCATCGCCCTCTGGAGCAACTTCTTAAATAACATCCAAGTTGTCGAAGTGTATCACATCAAAGCTAACACCAAAGTCTCTACTCTGAAGTCTTAGCAGTGAAGCGAGCACGCTACAACGATCTCTCACATAGCGGCCTGTGAACATGTCCATGCATCTGTCTGGCTACCTCATGTTCTTCTTCTCACCATTTTAACGGTTTAACAGTAACTTCCGTATCTGTTTTGCCTCGTCGCTTTTCTGGCTAAAAAAGACGCACACATTCTAGTAGAATGATTTCTCAGAAGGCATTCCTTCGTTACGCCCAGCAGTATTTGCACCAACTCCTGCAAATGTTTCAATTTCAATTTGTTTTTTATTCTGTCAGCTTATCTACAAAAAATGGTTCAAATGGCTCTGAGCACTATGGGACTCAACTGCTGAGGTCATTAGTCCCCTAGAACTTAGAACTAGTTAAACCTAACTAACCTAAGGACATCACAAACATACATGCCCGAGGCAGGATTCGAACCTGCGACCGTAGCGGTCTTGCGGTTCCAGACTGCAGCGCCTTTAACCGCGCGGCCACTTCGGCCGGCGCTTATCTACAAAGTTCGTTTTTTATTTTGTGAAAGTCTGCATTTCTGTAGCTAGCCTACATAAGTATATGATGTCCCGTCAGGTCCGACAGTAACGCTGAGAGGTCGACCTGTGAAGAAGCTTTCAGCCCCTGATGTGGCATTCATTGTCAAGATACAGATCCACAAACGGCTCTTAGAGGATAAGATGTCCTATATCTGGAGCAGCAGACGAACTTCTGTATCATCCAACGGTTTCTGGCAGCTATTCCCATTTGTCTGGGTGGTAGGTGTCTCCATTCTGCTCCTTGGTGTCTCGTCTAGTGGAGATTTTACGGGTATTACTCTTACACGAATGGTAGAACGAAGCATGACAAAGCAATCGAAGTTTCCAAATATTTTGGTAATCAGCATGATAAATATTGAACGCATGTAGTAATTGTTTCAGACCTCTTAAGAGAATCGCTTTCTCTGTCTCGCCATTCATGTCCATGTTGTCTTGTGGTTTGTACGTACTGTTAATTCAGTCCTCTTTTTGTAATTCTCCTCCCACTGCTATTCCACAAATCACACACATTCAGACATTCGCCTAAGTACATAATACTGACAAATGTGAATTTACGTAATAGGTAACACAGTGTTGGTCGGTTAGTTCTATTATAGGATTATCAGAACATTTGTGTTCTTTGTTAAGGTGCTGTTTATGACTCCTTGGCACAGTATTATTGAGTGCTTATTTGCTAACAACCTATGAAAATAGGTTTATTAATGTGGTTCTCCTCAATGAGCTCTCTGTAAATTACTGAGAATTTATCATTGGTCTGCAACAGGCTACAACATCCAATAATGTTATAGAGTTTAGATTCATATGCTTTGACACTTTGGAGACTAGAAGATTGTTGGGGCTGGGAAAACGGGCCGTTTATGCCTTTATACGAAGCGTTACTGGCACATATGTAATTGCTGTATCGTCAAGTGTAATACATACTAAAAGAGGACAATCTTCAAGATTTTCTCTCCATATTTACTTTAATTGTTTGATAGATTACAAGCTCTAAAATAATTATTATGGAAAGTATAGCCACCCTTCCAAAAAACGTGATTTGAGTTAATGAACGGTTTCTTCCTCTTGAACTTCCAATATTTCTTGTTCACTGAACAAACATCACGTACACTCTGAGCCAAAGAAAAGCTAGTCCTTATGGAAGCAGTTATTCGGCTTGTAATTGATTGACAGAGCTCGTGAACGTCCTACTGAGAGATGTCGTGCCAAACTCTGTCCAATTGGAGCGTTAGATGATTAAAATCCCGAGCCTTATGGAGGGCCCCGCCCGCAATGCTCCAGACTTTCTTAGCTGGGGAGATATCCTCGCTGGCCAAGGTAGGATTTGGTAAGCATGAAGACAAGCGGTAGAAACTCTCGCCGTGTGTGAGCGGCAATTATCTTGCTGAAATTTAAGCCCGAGAAAACTTGCCAAGAACAGCAACAAAACCGGGCGTAGAATATCGTCGACGTACCACTGTGCTGTAAGGGTACCGCGGATGATAGCTAAAGGGGTCCCGCTGTGAAAGAAAATGGCGCCCCAGACCATCACTCTTGCTTGTCGGGCTTTATGGCGGGCAACATTCAGGTGAGTACTCCACACCCTATCTTAGCCATCAAGGTCGCCAGATCTTCTCCGCAACTAAGATCGTTTGGAGCATTATGGGCAAGGCCCTTCAACGATATCGGGGTTCTAACGATTTAAACCGGCAATTGGACAGAATCTGGCACGATATCTCTCACAAGGGAACATCCCCATCGCACCCCCGTCGGATTTAGTTATATGGTGGCACAGTGGATAGGCCTTGAAAAACTGAACACAGATCAATCGAGAAAACAGGAAGAAGTTGTGTGAAACTATGAAAAAAAAGCAAAATATACAAACTGAGTAGCCCATGCGAAAGATAGGCAACGTCAAGGATATTGTAAGTCCAGGAGTTCCGTGGTCCCGTGGTTAGCATGAGCAGCTGCGGAACGAGAGTTCCTTGGTTCAAGTCTTCCCACGAGTGAAAAGTTTAATTTTTTATTTTCAGACAGTTATTACCTGTCCGTCGGTCCGTCCGATGCGATCACTTATTTGGGACTGATTATCACATCCACAAGAAAACGTAAATCGGGCAAGGTAGATGAATCTTCTTACCCATTGGCCAAGTGTACAAGTTAGGTGGGTCGACAACATATTCCTGTCATGTGACGCACATGCCGTCACCAATGTTGTATAGAATATATCAGACGTGTTTTCCTGTGGAGGAATCGGTTGACCTATGAACTTGCGATCAAATGTTTTGGTTTTCCATTAGAGAGGCACGTCCTTTCGTCTACTAATCGCACGGTTTTGCGGTGCGGTCGTAAAACACAAACACTAAACTTATTACAGTGAACAGAGACATCAATGAACGAACGGACAGATCATAACTTTGCGAAAATAAAGAAAGTAAGCTTTTCAATCGAGGGAAGACTTGAACCAAGGACTTCTCGTTCGGCAGCGCCTCACGCTAACCACGGGACCACGGCGCTCCTAAGCTCACCCTCTCCTTGATGTTGCCTATGTTGCCCATGGACTACTCAGTTTGTATATTTTGCTTATTTTTTCATAGTTCCACACAACTTCTTCCTGTTTTCTCGATTGATCTGTGTTCAGTTTTTCAAGGCCTATTCACTGTGCCAACTTATAACTACATCTGAGGGAGGTGCGATGGGGAGGTTCCCTTGTCAGAAGGATAGCCAACAATTCTATCAATCAATGACAAACCGAATAGAGGCTTGCATAAGGGCAGAAGGTGGGCCAACGCCTTGCTGAAGTGCTCAATTTGTGAAGCTCATTCTCTTGAATGACTCATCCAATTTTTCTGAAAATGTGATTATTTGTTTGTCTGTACATTTACATCATATCCACAATTTCCATCTCAATTGTATCGAGCGGATGGAGGTGTACGGGTATGGAGACAACCTCATGAATCCATGGACCCTGCATGTCAGTAGGGGACTGTGCAAGCTGGTGGAGGCTCTGTAATGGTGTGGAGAGTGTGCAGTCGGAGTGATATGGGACCCCTGATACGTCTAGATACGACTCTGACAGGTGACACGTACTTAAGCACCCTTTATGATCACCTGCATTCATTCATGTCCATTGTGCATTCCGACGGACTTGGGCAATTCCAACAGGACAATGTGACACCCCACACGTGTAGAATTGCTACATAGTGGCTCCAGGAACGCTCTTCTGAGTTTAAACACTTCCGCTGGCCGCGAAGCTCCCCAGACATGAACATTATTGAGCAAATCTGCGATACCGTGCAACGTGCTGCTCAGAAGAGATCTCCACCCACTCGTACTCTTACGAATTTATAGACAGCCCTGCAGGATTCATGGTGTCAGTTCCCTCGAGCACTACTTCAGACATCAGTCAAGTCCTCGCCACGTTGTGTTGCAGCACTGCTGAGTGCTCGCGGGGGCCCTACACGATATTTGGCAGGTGTGCCAGTTCCTTTGGCTCTTCATTGTGTATGAAAAGTGTGACGGACTTGCACTCTTCCAAACAGCAACCTCGCGTGAACGGTCAGTCTAGCACAAATAGACACACTATCACATCTCACAAACATAACGGTTTAAAATTGTGCCTTGAAAATCACTGCTTATAAATTCTTCATGTCCCAGCACTACTTTCATAAAGTACCTTCAAAATCGTTGTGCTCTTTTTCTGAAGACGTGCAGCACACCATACACACACACTACATAGACGTTAATCAATCCATCTTTTTCAACATTACCAGTCGGCGTCCGACTGTCTGCACTCAGTCCGCAGTACCGTTCACATTGACAATTTATTCTTAACGCTCTCTGCCATAACTTTTCTTGCCTGTAGTGAATCATACAACCACCAAGACCAAAAAACACCATTATTAGCTCCTCAGAGAATACTGTCCAACTCTTCTCATCTCCCTATCCTCTGAGTTTGCACATACAGATGACCCAGAGCATTATGCTCACTGCCCTCGACGAGATTTAATGATAGCGTTACATGCTCGTGGCTCGGTAAGGAAAGAATGTCATTGGAGCAAAGTCGAATGGGGACTCATTCCAGCGACGATGCCTGCCGCAACTGAGCAAATACATTGGCGTAAGCGATTTCAATAAGGGGTAGTTTCTTACGTCATGATGCTTGTGATGGAACATTTCAGTAATGGCTACGCTGGTAGGCTGTTTGCTTACTACTGTCGTAAGCATCTATGCAAAGTGGTGCAGGGGCGGTGTAACCACGAGCAGGCGACAAGGTGTTGCATATCCAGGCCTCATCATAAATGTAGACGTCAGCAGCTTGCCCTCTTTGCAAAGTATAGTACAGAGGATCTGTAGCAGATCTCACTGCAGAGGGCAACGCAGGGGCAAGCACAAGTGTTCTGGATCACACTGTGCAGCGCACTATGATGAACATACAGTTCCGCAGGATATGCCCCTACGTCTTCCCACGTTGAGCAAACGACATTTTCAGTCATGATTGGTATGGAAACTGGGTCATCGTGTTTGGACCGTGTATCAATAGAAATCTGTCGCCTGATAAGCTGACACAAATATCTCGCTACACCAGGTCGATGTACGTGGCCAGATAAGCCATCACCTAGGCACAGGGATTCTTGAAATATTCACCGCGCCACTGTCACAGGCCATTGGGAGCAATATTATTCTAAGGGAGAAATTTATCTGTGCTTGCGTGGGAATCGAAGGCATCGTGACAGCTGTGGAATATGCGAACATTATTACATAGCATCTTCATTTCTTCATGATTAAGGCCTTCCCCAACGGTGATGGCATCTGTCCGTATTACAAGGTCAAAATCGTGCTGCAGCGGCTTGAAGAGCGTGATAGTGAACTCAAATTGATGTCTTGGGCACCATTTTCACCTGATCTGAACCCGATGGAACACAACCCTACACCCAGAAACCACCAGTTCGTAATTTATGGAAACTGCGTAACCTTTGCGTGTCACGTACATCCAGAAACCTACCAAGAACTAGTTGAATGCACACGACGCTAAATCGATACTGTATTGCGTTGCAAAGGTGGACCTAATACACCATTAGCAGGCGGCCATATATTTTCGCACATCAGTATAGATATTAATTCCTGTGGGCATAGCACTTACAGGATACTAAATAAACATGCACTATATTTCGGTCTAAACTTTGCATATGGTATATAACATAGATGGCATTAATGAAAAAAATTAGGAAGGATAATCAAAGAAATTTCGTTCATATACAGTTGTTGCTCCTGAGACATACTGAGTCTCACCTTTATCTACAGTAATGATGTAGGCTAAAGAAATGAATTAAAATTTGTAACAGCCCCAGGATTCTACACCGGGTCCTTGTTTTTAATCCCGGTGCTGATGCAGATTTTAATTCATTGCTTCAGCCTGAATCATTAATGTAAATAAAATTGAGGCTCAATATGTCTCCGGAACAACAATTATGTACGATAACTATATCACCTACACCTGAGGTACAGGCAGCATTAACCCCATTTCGCTCACTGCTAATGTGCTATTCCAATAACGGAGAGCCTCAGCAGTAGTGATGCGAGTTTAGAAGGGGAACAGCTGTGAGCTGTGGCGTGAATTGGAATTTGTATCGGGGAGGGAGAGGTGCTGGGATGGTTCGTGCAGCTGTGTTAGGCTGAATGCCAGTGTGGTTTATCGGCTAGTGCGTCTGCCTAGCATACAGGAGGCCGCGTTCGAATCTCGGCGCTGTGCAAATTTTAAATCATTGCTTCCGCCTACACCACTATCACAGTGAGAAAATTTGTGAAGTTACTTTGTGTTCCGTAGTGAAACAAAGACTCATAAAACTATTAAAATGCGGCAGTAATGTTTTCGAGAAGTATTAGAGAAAATGTTTACTACCAGTCTGAAGGACTGCGGAAATAACATTTGAATTTACTGGAGTTTCCTTGTCGGGTGTGTTAGGTGCACTGGACAGCAAATCAGAACTCGAGTAAACTGTCATCAGCTGACTAAGTATGGTCTCCAGGCGCTTCAGTATTTAAGTGTATGGTGAAAGTTCTACAATCCGTTCTCAAATTGCACGTACCTCACACAGACGTAATATCAATTGTTTTTGTGACAGTTTGTCTTGCTGTTCGTTTTCCCTTTGCCTTACTTATTCTTCCTGGTTGATACCTTGGAAAGCATATTTCTGGAATTTTGCAATATATTAATTCAGTCTTTTACAAATTGTAGGAAGTGACATCTGAAATTTCATTGTTTCCCCCAAGTTCGTTCATTTTCCGAATTATATCTAGTTATAATTTGACTTTCTATTCAGAGCGAGACTGTAGTATTAACTTACCCTTATAATCATTCGTCACTGTATTCGATAGGGTGTAATTTATATTCCGCTGGAGAAAGAATCCAAAGATAGAACAACACACGCAGATGCATACACAGAGTAATGTCGATAACAGCGTAAAATTACGATGCACATAGCTAGTCCCTAAAGGGGCATCTTAAGATACACCGTCGTCACTAGCCGACGATATCAGCTGTGCTCCCAGATGTAGTAGGAATGAACGTGACGTCATCTGGCTATGCGAGTGAGCGGCCTGGGTTCGATGTAAGGTAAACTGCCACGTGTGGTGCTGAATTTGCAGAACAGGGTGGCACAGTGCTTAAGATATTAGACTCGCCTTAAAGAGGCCAGGGCTTCAAATCTACCTCCGACCATTTACATTTAGATTCGTCGTAGGTTCCATAAATCGCCGAAGGACGGAATCTACCTCTGTTTCTATATTCCAGAATTCGTTAAAAAGTGGCAGTAGGTTGCCTTTCATCGTACGATTTACGAATGGAGTGTGGGGCAACTATTGCATGTGCGCTCTTGTGTGTGCTTCTATTTATCCCCATTCTATCTCGACAATCTCTACAGGATCCATAGGAGGAACCGGCAGAATTTTTGTGGTCTGGATTCTTAAAGGAAAGATTGGCTTGTTTTCTGCGGATTCTGTCACTAGCTGGGATTTTTTACAGGAAATTCTCGCGAGATTATATAATATCATATCGAAAGTATCCCGATGCTTATTATTCGGCATTAATAATGTGGTGTATTCACGCTTACGCTTTTAAGGTGGCTTGAACTTCGCTGAATACACTTTCAGTGAGGTGTCTGAATGTCTGTGGAGAAATGGCTGCTCATTGTTCTCCATGAGGAGAACCAGAGAAGATAGTGATTTTGGACGTTGAGATTCGGGGCGAAATCGAGGTTCTAACTCTCCCAAAGGTAAAATGAAACAGGTGTCAATACGTCTCTGGTTTACACGACACTATCACTTCGTTACCGGGAACCGATTATTTAATTTTGGCTTCCATTATGACTGTCACAAGATTCGAATCCTCCCAATTTACTTTAGTCAACGGGCCCGAGAATGGAGTAATGGAACACAGAAACTGGTTGCATGAATAAATTAAATGCAAAAAAGACGCCTGCAAGTGTTTTCATTTTCACTTCATACTCAACAGCCGAAGATTCTGTAACCATCTACCACAGGAATGGACATCCAAACATCTCAAAGGTGTCCTGTTTGGTTCAGGTTAGGACTGTTGATATTTTTAAAAATATCGAGAATCCGATATATTGTCATTTACAAAATTCATTATCGGCTCTCGGTGTATGGAAAAGAACTAGCGATTTATTGATATATCTGCGGAAAAATATCGACGTACCTGCCTATAAAGATATCGGCTGCACATTGTAAATCTACTGTCGGTTTTAGAGCGGTATATTCAAGTGTTTATTTATTGTTAGATATTCTGTACGCCAACAAGCTAGCAGCCTATTGAAAGGAAAACGATGCTTGACCAGGTTTGGCGATAACCACTTTGCTAACAATGGTAACTGTATGTAAGTGACACAATAAAAGGTGTCCCATAGGTCCATCGTACGGTTTCGTCTCATATGGAATTTGTCCATAACACTTCATGTCGACTTCCCTGTTCTTTCATTTCTGCCAACGCTGGCGACCTAGCAGTTATAGTGTCAAAACTGTGTCGTGAAGCTAAACGTTGCAGTTTCTGTTGGTAGCGCTGAGCGCCGATTACATCAGCATTTCCACTCCACGTCTCCGCACACCATAAAGACCAATCTTGTTGTTAGACTTTTGTTCATCATTTTCGGTATCTGTTTTTGAAGAATGCCGATGTGAAGAAATACCCCACTAGTTGCCTTAAAATTGTTTTTAACGCAACTGATGTGCTATTTCTTCACATCGGAAACCTTGTTGTTACATTCACACTGCCACCTCCCAGTGCAATCGGTCATCATCTTTTGTGTCACATATACTTGCTTCATACGGTCAAAGAGAAAGATTGGATGTGATGAGAGATCAAAAAGTAGTAAGACGTCTTCAAGTGGTGAAAGTAAAAATGTGTTCTACCACAATTTCAAAAGAACAACTTCAAATATTTACCGAAAATTGCGGAAAAATATAAAATAAAATAAAAATATCGGCATTTGATATTGCCATGATGATATCGGTGTATCGATATACAGGGGAAAAATATCACCAGTATAAATCGATATGCTTTGGAAATAATATCTACATAGCGATGTTTTATCTGCATCCGCAATTCAAATTCGGACCCTGGGCAGCTCAGCCCATTTTGGGAATGTTATTGTTCACAAACAATTGTCGCACAGATGCTGCTTTATGACAGGCTGAACTAGAATCAGGATACCAGGTCACAAATTTTTGAAACCTAGTGCTTGTCTGTAGCAAGTCAGAGAATTTAGGATCACTGTGCAAAGGCTTCACCAAAGAAGACACAGTGATTGTTGCGGGTGGGCCGTGCAGTAGTATTGACTGATATCGTGGGTACAATATATAGTGTGACCTAGTAAAGATGGCATCGACATCGACATACATCAATGTTTGTATCTATTTTGAGATAACCTCATTTAAACTTTTATGTGACGTAATTTGCATGTGGAACACCGGCTTAGGTCGAGTGTAGGTCTACATATTGGCTTGTTTCCTGGTGATGTGATTCTGTCAATAGAAGAGATTATACTGGGCATGATTTTTACCTCCACAGAAATGGGAAAGGTAATCTGGCTGGGCTAATAGCAGAAAATTTATGAGGGGTAAGTGTGGAAAATAGCTGTGACAGCAGGTGTCAGAGCACCGCTGAACCCTTCGGTTTCACAAGGAAACCAAACAAAATACTTATGACATATTGCTTCGGTATAAACAGTTGTTGGGAAGAATTTTCAGCAATCAGCACAAATTTTATTTCCACCCAGAGTTTATCTCAGTCACTGTGAAATGCCCGCTATTATTATTAGATCAAAATATTCGACGACTAAAAAGTAAAATTAATAACCCGCTTATTTTCATTGATGAGTTAGAATCATTAAATCCATTTGACATAATCTGCCTCTCTGAACATGATGTGATCACTAGTATACACGTGTTAAATATTACAGGATTTCGATTATCATCACACTCTTGTAAAGCAGAAATGGAGAAACCAGGAGTTGCCACATTCATCAGGATTTGTCATAACTTTAGGAACAAAGACATAAATAAATCTTCCATAGAGCAGCATAAAGGAGCATGCGCGACAAAAAATAAAATTGCATTATAACTCCTTCGTAACAGTAGTTGTATACTGAGCACTTGAAGGTAATTTTAATATGTTCATAAATCAATTTGAGGGCACACTGATCTACTTCATAGCAAAAAACAAAGAAAGCTTCCATGATGTTGATTTTAATGTAGATTTTCTTAAAAATTCATCCTGTAAGAATATATTACAGTCATTAACACTCATTCAACTTAATTTCTACCGCATATTTCCCATCTAGGGTAGCTAATCATTCACAGTCAGTCATTGATAATACCTTCACAGAAAGGTCTAATGAACAAAATTATTTTACAAAACCAATAGTCAATTGCCCCTCAAACAATGATATGCAGTTTTTTTTCCCTTGAGTCTCGAGTCTTCTGACTGGTTTGATGTTGCCTGCCACGAATTTCTATCCTGCGCCAAACTTTTCATTTCAGAGTAGCAACTGCAGCCTACGTCTTCAGTTATTTGCTAGATGTATTCCAATCTCTGTCTCCTCTACAGTTTTTACCTCTAGTGCCATGGAAATTATTCTTTGATGTCGTAACAGATGTTATACCACCTTGCACCTTCTTCCTGTCAGTGGTTTCCATATATCCGTTTCCTCTCCGATTCTCTGGAAAACCTTATCATTCCACCTAATTTTCAACATTCTTCTGTAGCACCACATCTCAAATGCTTCGATTCCCTTCTGTTCCCGTTTTCCCACAGTCCGTGTTTCATTACCACACAACGCTGTGCTCCTAGCGTGTATTCCTCCCTTAACTTAAGGACTATGTTTGATACCAGTGGACTTTTCTTGGCCAGGAATGGCCATTTTGCTACTCTACTTTACTAAATACTCAGTTCAAAACAGAAGTCAGTAAGCCAAAGACTGATTATTTTAGGACATTCCTCAGAGGCATAAACTGTAGGTATGTATATGGTGTTCACGGCATGAATGAAAATACAACACCTCTCTTAATAAGCCCTTGCCTTATTTAAATACTGTTCTCTCCCAAAAACTAACCTATTTTAGACCAAAGTCCACAAAAAGTGTTGGATTACTCAAGGAATAAAGATACCTCGTAAAACAAAAAGGAAACTGTCAGTCAGAAACAGCTCTGATGATGCTGGAGCTCATTACAAACCGAGATGGAATTTTAGGAAAGCAGATTGGGCAACATATAAAAAAGAAATTGACACCAGCATACGTTGTATTCCGGCAAAGAGAGATAATAATGCGACATTTGTTGGCTTAATAACAGCGATGGGGAAAAGGAACATCCTATGGGAGTATCGAAAGCAGTACGTACCATAAAAATATTGAAGGTAGTAACATGGACATCAAACCAATTGCATTGCGAGTAAAAGATAATTACACCAGATAACATAATAAAGATAACAGTTTAGGATATATAAAGGGTGGATTTATAAGTGGAATATTTTCTGAGTAGCTGAAAGAAGCTGAACTTAGGTCTTTGTTTGAAAAAGAAGGTAAAGAAATAGCGTCAAATTTTCGTCTAGTTTCACTTTTTCCAGCATCCTCGAAAATTTTAGAAAAATAGCATAGTCGGACTCTTGACCACCTGACAATAAATATATTATTTTCAAAGTCCAGCACGGCAAGACAATTTACACAAATGGCATCCAAAACGGACGTAGAGTCCCTCACGGTCATCAGCTTCAAGTGCAACCTCGACGAGGAAACCGTTCGCTTCAGAGCTCTAAGACAATTAATATCGGCTCATCAGTCCGCATTATGCAGCTAAATATAGACGGCATCAGTCGAAACAAATATGAGCACCTTGACAGAATGGCTAAGGGAAACATGGCTCTGAGCACTATGGGACTTAACATCTATGGTCATCAGTCCCCTAGAGCTTAGAACTACTTAAACCTAACTAACCTAAGGACATCACACAACACCCAGTCATCACGAGGCAGAGAAAAATCCCTGACCCCGCCGGGAATCGAACCCAGAAACCCGGGCGTTGGAAGCGAGAACGCTACGAATGTCTAAGGGAAATCATTTTGATGCAATCGTATTACAAACGACACGTTTGGTGAGGGAAGCAGATATTTGAACCAGGGCTCAAGTCCACGGATACAGAGCGGTGAAGACAGTCCTTTCAGAAACGTATGGATCCATCATATACATACGTAAAGGTATCAATAACTACAAAGTGGCAAAGAAGTCCAACACCTGCAATACTGAAACAGTACCAGCAGAACTTTCCAAGCTACACCTAGTGTCATCACATAAACCGCCGAACCCACCACAGCTAGTTGAAGGTAAACCAACAATCTTCCTCGAGGACTACAATCGCCGCCATACTAGCTGTGGATACAATAACAATGATCTCAAGGCGAAGTTTTGCTGCAGTGGATTGAAGAACAAAATTTATACCTCAGCTTTAATGCTAAGGGTCTGAAAACCTGCCAGTCAGCACGTACGTATCGTGACCACAAACGAAGGTGGGATTTCTATATTCCATACGAGAAGGGTACTGCCCAGTTTTGCCCCACCCACATCGATCAACACTAGTAAATGTAGGCAAACAACTTCCAGTGATATAATCAGTCAACAAGCTGAGGTGGAATTTTACGAAAATTGATTGGGCAATATGTAAAAAAGAAACTGACACCAAAATATGTTTCATTCCAGCAAAGAGAGGTAATTATCCGGGATTTGTTGGCTAAATCACAGTGGTGGCGAAGAGAAGCATGCTATGGAAATATCGAAAGCAGTACATAGCATGCTGGACTTCTAAATCGGAAGAACTACACTAAGAATACCAGAAAACAAATAACCCGCAATTAGGAAGCCAATTCCTAGAGTCTCTCAACGAGCAAAGTAAGGAAAAATGGGAAGAGAGTACAGGAAACATAAATTTCACTCAGTCAAGTCGTGAAAGTTGGGCATTCTTAAGGCTTCTGGGGACAGCTACTAATATACCAGCTCCGAAACCAACAACATCACCAAACCAGATAGCCTCACACGTAAAGGAAAGAGCTGAAATGTAACGCTCAGTGAAGAGAATAAAACATCAGTCGAGAAAGAGCTCAAAAAAAGGAAGGAGCACTTTACAAGAAAATAGACAACCTTTTACTGTTTTCGACATGAAAAAAGGTATAAAAACCCTCAAATTAAGGAAAACAGCTGGGGCTGATAACATATTTCATAAGTTTATAAAAAACCTGGGGCCGTAGCAAGCAACTGGCTTACAGACTTCTTTGACGATATATTAAAAACAGGGGATATCCGGAAGAAATTTAGAATGTCTCTTACTCTTGCCGTCCTTACACTGGGGAAAATCCTGCAGACTACCGTCCAGTAGTCTCACTGTGCATTTGCCTTAAGTTTCTGGAAAGGCTGATCTGTAACAGGATATAACCAACGATAGACAAACATCTGCCACATGAACAAGGCGGATTCAGCTCAAACTGCAGTTGCTGCTAAGAATTATTATTTCTCACATAATACATAGAAGAGAGATTTCAGAAAGGTTTAAGAACATCAGTATCCTTTGTTGACCTCAGCGCAGCTTATGATACTATATGGATAGATGGGCTTATCCTGAAGTTTGCCAACATGATTACACGTTTGAAATTAACAAGCCTGTTGGAAAGAATACTAGAAGTCCGATGTTTCAAGTTTAATCTGGAGTCACAAGGTAGCAAATCAAAAAGAAAAAAGAAGACTCCCCCAAGGATTACTATTAGCTCCACTCCTTTTTAACATTTACATCAGTGACATGCCAGATACTAGGTCCCTTAAAGTTCTGCTATGCTGACAATATGGCTATAGCCACTCAAAACAAGTGGCTAGAAGAAGAAGAAACAACTTTAACAACTAACGTAGAAGTACTAAATCAATGCTATAAAAATGGAGACGGTGCCCAACCCAAGTAAAACAGGGGCTTTCACCTTCCATTTATGGCTTCACGTCCTGTCAAATATTGATCGTCCAGAAATCTGAAGACAGCAGGCAACACTCAAGAAATGGCAAAAAATAAATCACTCAGACATTTCAAGATTAATACCAAGTACTAGATGAACCCTATGGAAATCTCCTGAAATAAAGAGTGCCAGGATAGAAAGACAAAATACTTGCCCAAGGAACTACATGTGTCAGCCGTAAATCCTGGAAAACTTAGTGGAATAACAGTGACTGTAACCGCCACAACATAAAAGAAAGCAACCAACAAGTCCTAGGAAGTTTCAACAAGTCCTAGGAATGTAACTTTCCCCCAGAATTTGGTGTCAGGTAAACTGTGTTAGAACTGAACACGCAAAAACTAAATCTATGATGCACAAGTTGAGAACCACTGGCAACCCAATGTGCGACTGTGAAACTGTTGAACAAACATTGCAACATGTAGTACAAGATTTCCTGTTGCGTAGATTCTCTGGAATATGGAGGGATTATGTCGAGGCCAGCTCGATTGCTGTTGACTGGCTGTCTCATTTGGATTTAACTTTATACTGGACTATGTCTGCCCTTCTGCCACAACTATGCTCCCAAACGAATGTTAAATTCACTGGTGTATGTTGACATTTGTATTAGTAGTTGTACTGTATCTGTGTCATATTCGAACTTATTGTATATCATCTCAATGTTTGTACTTGCACTTGTAAAGCCATAAGATACAGAAATAAAATAAAGTCGAAGTCATATTTAGTATTTCTAAAGGGTTCTGATACGGAGAAGGCTATCTGCACATACAGTGAGAATTTGACTGTGTAAGTAAAAATATCCTTTTAAGTGAATTAGAATGTTAACGTTTGACAGAAAATACTGCCAAACTGTTCAAATCTTATATCTCTGACAGCAAACAAAGAATGCCATTACGAAAGAGATATGTTTAAGCTATCAGGCATCATCCAACTGGGAAGTAATTACATGTGGTGTTCCACAAGATTCCATCTTACTGCCTTTACTTTTTCTTGTGTATATCAATGACTTTCTCTCTGTAACATTACCAGATACCAACTCTTGTTTTTTTATTGCAGATGACACGAAAAGTACACAAATAGCAAATCAAGTATAATCTTAGATGATTTGTTAATGAAATTTTCATGGACACTAAGAAAAGGCATCTAGCCAATTCTTTGTCTCTAAACTTTGAAAACACACAGTACCTGCAGTTTATAACTTGTAAGAGGCTTCCCGTCAGTATATGACTAAATTTTGACGACAAATAGATAGGAGAAGATGACAGTGTTAAATTCTTGGAATTACAGCTTCATAACAAATTCAGCTGTGAAGAGCTTATCACATAACTGCAGAAGTACCTAAACAAATCTCTGTTAACAATGCGAATGTTGTCATAAGTAGATGATATACAAATATAAAGGCTAGCATACTATGCTTACCTTCGTTCCACCATGTCACACAGGGTTATTTTTTGGGGTAACTCGTCAATCCAAGCTAAAGCTTTACACGTCCAAAAATGTGCAATAAGAATTATCTAAGGTGCAGACGTTTGTTACTAGGGATACAAACTAATGCTTCTCAATATATTTATTCCGTAATGAAATATGTTGTTAAAATATATTTTTCAAATCAATAGATCAGTTCATTGTATCAGTGCTAGAAATATTCCCTACGATTTAAAGTCACTTACTTTGATCCGGAAAGAATGCCAATTTTCAGGGAGACACGTTTTCAGTAGCTTACTAGAATCCATAGAAAGTTTAACCACTAATAAATTTCAGTTTAAAAGACGCCTGAACAATTTATTGGTGTTCAACACCTTCTACTCCGCTGACGAATTCGTAAGTAGAAGCAGTTGATTTGTGTATGTTACTAATAGCATCCAGTAATGGAAGTATTAGCACAATCTGACTTGCCTACAAATTGAGTGCAGTAATGTGATGATTGTAAATAAGTGTTGCGATATGATATTTCCTCGTGTCACCTCATTTTACTGAACATTTGGATTTTTGTAACAAGTTATTTAGTACCCTTCAATTTTTTTTTAACTTATTCCACATCCATGAGGACCATTTCACTCGGGGTCTGTGGAAAGTACATTAGCATATCTATTTTTCTTTGTAAATATGTATTGAGTCTCCTTGTTTTCTGACATGTCCCACATCTTGGAGGATCTTCTCACCATTGATCTGTTGGAAGGGAAAATACACTTAATCTAATCTAATTATGTTGGCACTGTCACTGTCTCTGAACTGTTCCTCGATTTTACGCATTACGGAGTTCTGTAAAATGTTTTCATGTCTTTCTGTATTTAGTATTGTCTTAAACACAATAAGGAGGGCATACCCTAACAACGAGAGACACGCTCGTACCTTAAGCCACCTCCTCCGTACTTTATTGTTGCAATACACATGACGGCAGGCAACGTTCTCCAGGCATTCCCCAACCCTAAATACTTACATCGGATTACTACAGGATATAGAATGATCCATCAATCCAAATCAGAAGTTTCCAGTCAACCACTGTCCAGTGGCGCCGCTTTTTACACCATCTCAAGCGTCGCTTAGCATTGACTGTAGAAATCTGTGGCTTATGAAGAGCTGCTGTCCCATTGTACTCCATTCTCTTTAACTCCCTACGCACAGCCATTGTGTTAACTGGATTGGTGTTAGCACTTTGGAACCCACGATAGATTCCTTCCGCTGATTTTACTGACGTTGTAGCCATAGGACACAGTTTCTTTTCGTTTTGTGAAGTGCACAACCTTACATTTTTGAGCATTTAAAGCAGGTTGCCAAACTCTGCACTACTTTGAAAACTTATAAATATCTGACAATATTTATGCAGTTTTTTCAGATAGTACTTCATTATAGGTTACTGCGTCACCTACAGGAAGTATGAGGATAGAGTTTGAAGTCATTTATTGGCATGTTATACGCATTAAACACTGTGTTGTGCTAAAGTTAATAACGGTAGGTCAGCTTGTTTCAATTTCTATGGATTCATCTTCTATCAATAGCGACCAAGAAGCGGAAGTTCTTATTGCACTCGTATAGTAATCCACAAACGCCTTGCAATCAGTCTGTTCAAAACTTTCCTCAAGGCGACCTTCATATGCTGACATGCTTCATCGTTCCACTTTCCCCGAGCATCTTCCCATCACCTGTGTATACAATATTCATCCATTAATCAATAGCAGGAAACGGTTCCTCCTTATTTGCACAGTTTGCTGGTACGTCCTGAAAGCTGTTTCTTGCGATCCAACCATCAAACTTTTAAAAAGGAATCGAAACTCCATCCTTTTTTTCTCGTCATGTCACCACCGACTTCTCACGGTCACGGGATCCGTATGGTGGCCTACCTTTGCGCAGTTTACTGCCCAAAGACACACTAGAAAGCTGAGGTGCCTGTCTCACACGTGGGCCACCATACTGTTCGAAATAAACTACGAACAAGAAATAAGACTGTTAAAAATGCTAACTGGCAGAATCTTCCATCTAGAAGTTGATTACAATTTGCGGATGTGTAAATAAAGAAGGAAATATACGATACTGTGAAGAGTGGATCTCGGATCTGTATTTGAGGAAAAAGGAACCAAAATTTATTGAAAATACATGCAAATGTGCCACAAAACTGCTGTTTGCGTCATATTGCGAACAGTATAATGAGATACTAACTCGATGGAAACATAGCTTTGTAGTATACAGAAATCCTTCAGCAACAGCAGCCAGACATTGATCGTGAGATTTCGTCACAAAGATTCCAAACAGACAACTGTTGACTGCAAACTGCTAAAGAAGGACGTAATTACAACACTGGATATTGACGGCAAAGTTCCAAACGGCCAGTAGTCTACTTCCGTGAGACGCGGAATCACGCATTGCATGGTGAATCACACCTCATAAACCGACAGTATACGACTTTATTGCCTGACAACATTGCCAATCAACGTGTAATTGCAGTACATTGTCTTCTCTCGCCCCAGTGCTATGCTACATCGTTCGTCACTCACCCCTTCCCTCATCTACCTCCACCCCTCCAAACCCCTCACCACCCAGTGAACACAGATAGCCAGAATTGCACCTGATTTCAGATTTCTCTGTGAACAACCCGTTAAACACGATGGCGTTAGAAGTGATTGTCGGTCAATAAGTTAACTACATAAATGCGTTTATCATCGTAAAAATCGGCATTATAATTGATCGGCGGTCAAGTGGTAAAGTATGTGAAAACGTTGACCGAGGTAAAAATCGTATCAGCGGTGACTAGAGGATTTTAAACTGTGTGTTCCGTTGTAAGAGCATTAAACAAGTGGGTTTAACCAAAATGTCCATACAAATAACTCACGGGTTTTACTTTCAGATACAGGATTACCAGGTGTTTAAAAAATAGCAGTTGAATTTACAACTTGGTTTGTCACATTTAGCGATGATGCAAAATACTCTCCAATTTTTGAGCGAATAGGGTATTTCCCGTGATTATATTCCCTTTTCCCAAACTGATGTAGTTTATCATCGCTTTTTGTAGCTCATCTTTACTTTCTTCCAAGATTTTTACATCGTCTGCATACGTAAGATTAACAGACTCATTCCTATTTTATTGCTATTTCTGTATATACCTGGATATAATTCCAGTCTCCAATTATTAAGCGAATCATTTATATACACATTAAATAAGCTTGGTGACGGGCTACACCCTTCTTCAAGTCCCTTATTGATAGCGATTTTTCCAGTTATTTTACTGAAAAAATTTATTATTTTTGCACTTGTATAAGCTTTTTATATCTGTTCACATTGTCAAAAGTTTTTTAGACCTGAATGAAAGTTATCTGTGTCTCTAAATTGAAATCTCGTCGTTTCTGTAAAATTCTTTGTATGATATGTATATTATCACCACATGAACAGCCTTTCCGCAATCCACTTCGTTCTCTTAATACGAGAGTCCTGTTATGGTTTTCATATGACTGTTAATTAAATTTCCTTTACTTCACGTCTACGGTCACAAATTTTTGTCGTCAGACTCGGTCTGTAATGACCGTCTTCAGATTTGTTTTATAAAATCATGTCCTAACGTACTGGAGGGCATGTTTTTATAAAAGAGATCTGAAGATGGCCATTACAGACCGAAAACGGTAGTCTGATGACAAAAATTTGTGACGATAGAAATAAAGTAAAGGAAATTTATTCTATATACGGGCCACTGTTTTATTCGCTACCATGTCGCAGCTTGTGCTAATGTTAATTATTTTCGCAAATATTTTATAGGATGAGTTTAGGACCTTAATCCCTCCATAACTCTCACTGCTTCTTTGACCTTTTTTGAAAGTAATATCACTTCTGAAATTTTCCAAGATTTCGATATTTTACATCAGTATCAGTATCCATTAAATAAATTTAATAATCTAAAATCACAAAATGACGGGCATATTTTAAAAGTTTCATATTAATACCATCTGCTAACATGCTTTCCCACGTTTAATACTTTTTAAAACTACTAGCAGTTCTTCTACTATGATTCAACCTACAGTCCTATTGTCTAATGCGATCTCCTCTTCCTTTAATTCTGAATCGTCTGTTTGCCACTTTTTATACAAAATTCGTTCTGCTAATTGCTAATTACATTCAGTTCTGCTGTATCTTTCAGTGCTGTGTTTAAGAGCTTCGTTAGCTTGTAGGCATTAGTTTGCCTGCCATGTACATCCAGTTTTACTTTGGTGATAAAGTGGTTCCATGACTCTTGATGTAATAGCCTACTTCTTTGTTTTGCATGCTTCCGTTTTTGCTGATACTCCTCTTTATTTTCTGACTTTTTATTCTGAGTTAGGTTTTTGTGCTTCTAATAAATTAACAATGCGATTCTCCCACCTTCAAGTGGCCTCTGACTGACCCTAATCCACTAACCTCCACCAGAGCGTACCTATACCTTCTAGTCCAAACCTACAGTCTGCTGCCTACTCAGGATTATGCTGACATCTTTTTTCTTTTTAATAGGATACCATATAGGAGTATGGGAAGAATTTCTCCACAAAAATACCGAGGGAAATAGCGCGGTTGTAAAACGTTGCACTAGCATTCGGAGCACGACAGTTTAAATCCCCATCCGGCCACATAGATTTAGGTTTTCAATGATTTCTCTAAAACTCGTAATGCAAGTACCGGAATGGTTCATTTGAAAAGGACAGGGCCATTTCCCTGCACCGTTCTTTTCCAGTTCGATCTGATGTGACCTAATGACCTTATTCATGCAATGAAAGGATAGCATTTTGTGCCCTACTTAATTCTGAACGAGGATCATTATCCATTCCCGAAATGGTATATGAGATGTTCTTGTAGCTCGATGTCATGAGTATGTATATGACAGTTACAAGAATTCAACACAAATGAAATATCATTGTTATACAGGGGCAATCCCAAAGAAGCTTGAGTGCGCACTGTTCCATAAAGACTTCTACAATCAGCAGATAGCTATCGATTCGTAATACAGCTGTTTTATAAATTCAGCTATTTCATTTTCAGAAGTAAGATTCCGAAAACAACGGTATAAAATACCTTTATTAAATAAGCAATATTTAAATGATTGTTTCATGTCTGTCTCTGACTCGCTCCACATCGAAAAACACTGTGATAAATGCAAGGGCTCTATTGATGTATTTTCGGAAGCCTAATTCATGTTTACTCTGGATATTGTACGAGTGAAGATAGGCCGTTAGCTGAACATGGGCAATGTAATACAAATTATTGATACTGTCGATAACAAGCTAAACGGCCTGTGATTTTGCGGTGATGGGCTACTCTTGGGTACGCGTTTAATTTCCGCTCGGAAAGAAATGTACTGCCAATGAAACGTATCAGTATCTGAAATAAGTGACACTTCAACACGAAAAGTAGTCTACTTCGCATATTTTCATACGCTTATGTCCTATGGTATTACTTTTTGGGATAATTCTTCTGATTCAAAAAGGGTATTTTTGGCTCAAAAACGGGCTGTTCGAGCTATATGTGGTGTAAGTTCGAGAACCTCTTGTCGACCCCTATTCAATAGTCTAGGAATTCTGACATTGCCCTCACAGTACATATTTTCTTTAATGTCGTTTGTTGTTAGCAATATTAGCCTATTCGCAAGAGTTAGCAGCTTTCACTCAGTTAATACTAGGCAGAAATCCAATCTGCATGTGGAATGACCTTTCTTGATTTTTGTGCAGAAAGGAGTGCAGTATTCTGCTGCATCCATTTTCAATAAGCTACCACAAGAACTTAAAAATCTTAGCAGTACCCCAAACTCTTTTAAGTCTAAACTGAAGAGTTTCCTCACGGCTCACTTCTTCTATTCTGTCGAGGAGCTCCTGGAAGAGCTAAAAAATTAAGCACATTCCATTGTTACATTGTTGATTTTCTTTTATTTAAACTTACGACTTGTCACCTGAATATGTTTTTTTTATATTTCATTTTATCTGTTTCTAATATCGTGCTATAATTTCATGTATTGACTTGTTCCATGACCATGGAGACTTCTCCTTAATTTGGTCCCACGGAACAATAAATAAATAAATAAATAAAAATAAATGAGACGGAAATTGAAGGTATCTGCAACATCTTGAAAATCCAGAATAATAATTCCGGTAACGTTTTTGATCATACATATACTCATTCCACCATTACCTACCACCTTAGAAATTCTAATTACGGCTTTCCGTACTGTGCTTGTGGAATCACGTTTTAAGGAATTGTGTGTCCGTCGAAAGTGCCATCTTGTGTGTTTGATATCAAATAATTTGTCTCATCTTCAGAGCTTATTTGTGTTGAAAAGTCCTTTCATTTGACTGCGTTGGTTTGAAAATATCGATCAGACTTCGCCTTTCAGATGCTGCGCAAATGTTCCAACTGGGATGCAATATTCAGTACAGGGTTTACAAGAGAACTGACATGCCTATAGTTTGGCGTTACACACATTTTGCTTCGCTCTGCTCTACAGTTTCTTGTATTCTTCATAAAGTTGAAGTATTGGATTATGATTTAATGTTGTGCACTGTAGTGGTTGTGCGGCGATAGCTGTTGAGATATGAGTGAAATGATCGTCATCACATCATGGTGGCCAACAGGACATCTTTTGTTTCTTTTGGATCAATGCATTTTCCAAGGAAGGAACTGGATTGTTCTGTAATATTTTCAAGCTTTTACGAATGTCGTCGAATGTTTTAGAAGGCACTAGAATATTCTCTACTGTTCTAGAATACAACTTGAAACGGCCCCTACTGCATTGACCCACTCTCTGGCAAAACAGTCATACACCAAAAGCTAAAGAACGGTTGTGAGAGCAAACAATTTGAGAAACAAACAAATCAGCTAATACGGAAATGACACCAGAGATCGAATAAATATTTAAATTCCTTGAGTCAGTATGAAATAAGACTAAAACATAATCTTTCAAAAGAATCCCGGAATTCGCTCAATTTTCCCCATTACACCTAGCAAAAAAAGCTTCTAAACATCTTCATAGAAAGGCCAATATTAACCGGAAAAGATAAAGGCAAGATTGAATCCATACCACGAATTCCATTTATTTCACCTAACTTACAGTTCAGCTTCAAAAGGCTACAATTTTCGATAAGATTGCTTACAGTATTATCATCAATAAAATACAAGGGTAAATATTCCAATATGTGGAGTGCATTTAAAAGAATCCAATTTCTTTGCGTACACAATTATACGTAGCGCACTCCTGTGGTGAACAATCCCAAAACTTATTCGTCCTTGCACACGAAAGCAAAGCACGAAATACAGTTTTTATTTATATACTGTACAAATGAGAGAGATAGAGATTGATTTGCTGTAAAAAAAGCACCTTTTTCCAATTCAAAAAACAAATCGAAAAAAGGACCAAGCGAAGTGGGTCCTTTTATGCTAGGATGTTTATATTCTATTCAGCCTTGTTCGACCTCGAGCCAGAAAATAAGACTTTCAGCGTAAATTGTTTCGAATTAATGATATGAACATTATACCCCTTGAGGCAACTCATCACATGCCACGCCGCCACACATTAATTTTTATATATCACTAGCCTTTTCCCACTGCTTCACCCTCGTACGTGTTCAACACATATATTGCACACATCTATTCCTCGCCCCATGCTCCGACCTACCTCCTCCTCGTCTTCCTTCTGCCCAACTTCTCATAACCCCCTCTCTAACCATCGTCTCCTTCTTCACTCCCTGCCTATCTCTCCTTCCCCACCTCTCCACCCATCTTCTCATCTCTGCCCACATTCTCCTGTCCAGCGCTATCCATGTCCTTCTGTCCCCTCTCTGTCTCTACCCATCATGTCCCGTCCCCTTCTGCCCATCTCCTCCTCTCCCTCTCTCACTGTTCATCTCCTTTTCCCTCCCCTCCCTGTGCACCTACTCCCATTTTTCTCTGTCCATCTTCTCCTGCCCTTTCGCTCTCTGTCCACCTTATCCTCCCCTCTCCCTGTCCACTTCCTTCTGTGCCCTCTCTCCTTACACTTCCTCTTCCCCACCTCCTCTTAGTCATTTCCTCTTCCCTCTCTCCCTACAGATCTCTTCCTCCCCTCCTCTGTATCCTCCTCTTCCTCTCTTTGTCCACCCTCCTGCGTCCTCTACTCCTATCCACCTCATCCTGTATCCTGATCCCCTCTCTCTATCCACCCCTCCTCCATTCATGTCAGTCTTCCATCAGCACATAGACCTCTTGCAAAACAGGTCAATAAAGCAGGCAAATACTACTGCCACAGTGTGCTTGTTGTGCAGGGCAGCCTATATGTCAAGAGCAGGAAAACCATTTCTTACCCGTGACTTGTAGGTTACCTTGCAAAGACGGTCGATAAGGCAAGCTGATGCTGTTCTCACACAACACACCTGTCATGCAGGATACCATATACGGCACAGGCTGTAAAAACATGTGTTCACCTGCATCCTTGCCCCTTCTTAATCTAGGCACGTATAAACCCCACAGTGCTAATATTCATGCCAGATTTGGTTGAAATTGATCCAGGAGTTTGGGAGAGATCCTGGAAATACATATATGTATACAGTCTGCTTTTTTATGTATTGTAAACTAGCGAACCACCCTAGCCTCAAGCAGGTAGCATAGCAGTAACTGAGATACACTCTAACCTTCCTTGTGAGTCAGTCTGCTAGGGAGAACCATGTCAAAATCCCTAAAGTACTTCACATACAGGCAGAAAAACGCTGTGAGAGTCTTTAATTAATAACACATACAGATTCTAGTCAAGCAATCACTCCTCTATGTATTTTGGGCCACTGTTACTTTACTGCTTTTCCCACCAGATACCACTTCCTTTGCAGCTGACCAGCTTGTAGCTCCCATCATAGCCACAAGGTGTGACTCCAGACACCAGTTAAACATGGAACACACAGAAATACATAAAATGCCCACTCATCATCACTATAAATTATTAATTATGCACACAAACATTCCTTGTTAATCATTCTATCTACTAGTGAAGCTGACCAAGCAGTAGCTCCCATCATAGCCACAAGATGTCACTCAAAACACCAATTAAATATGGAATGCACAGAAATAAATACATTGTAGGAATCGCAACCCACTGTTAAGACCCAAAACCGAAGATGATAGTAGTGTTGGACGCTGAGTTCTGGAGCAATGTCGACGTTGAAACTCATCCCAAAGGGGTTCCTTTGGGCTCAGGTTGCGTCTCTGGGCAGGCCAGTCAATTTCAGGAATGTTATTGTCCACAACCCATTGCCTCACAAAAGTTCTGTATGACAGGATGCACTGTCACGGTGATACAAAAAATCATCTTCTCCGAAATGTTCCTTTTCTGTATGCGATAGACAGTGCTGAAAAAATGTACTAATATACTTCCGAATTTAGCACTGTCTTAAGCGCAATAAGGGGATCACATCCTAACCACGAAAAACACCCCCATATCACAAAAAATGGTTCAAATGGCTCTGAGCACTATGGGACTTAACATCTGAGATCATCAGTCCCCTAGAACTTAGAACTACTTAAATCTAACTAACCTAAGGACATCACACACATCCATGCCCAACGCAGGATTCGAAACTGCAACCGTAGCGGTCACGCGGCCCCAGACTGAAGCGCCTAGAACCGCTCGGCCACTCCGGCCGGCCCCATATCACAACATGATTTCCTTTGTACTTCACTGTTGGCACTACACATAAATGGCAGATAATTTTCTTCAGCCATTCGCCAAACCCAAACTCTTTCATCTGACTGCCACAGCGTATAGCGGATTCATCACTCCAAATTATCCGTTTTCCTTCATCCCCTGTCCACTGACGTCGCTCGTTTTACCACCTCAAGTGTTGCTTTGCACTGATTACCGAAATGTGTAGCTTATGAGTCGGTGCTGAGCCATTTCATTTTTACTCCCTACATACAGTCAATGTGCAAGCTGGGCTGCTGTTAGAACTTTGGAACCAACGAATTAACGTGATTTTTCAAAGCTATCCTCTGCAATGCTCGACGGTCCCCATCCATCAGTACACGGGACCTTTCTGGTCTTGGTGCAGCTGTAACTGTTCCTTCGCGTTCCCATTTCACAATCAATCACCAGCTGTCGAACTCGTCTGCTTTAGAAGAATTTGAAAGTCTGTGATAAATTTGTTACTCATGTGACATCCAGTGACTTGTCCACGTTCGAAGACACTGAGCTCTCCAGATCTACACTGCTGTTACTGCTTCGTTAGTGATAGCACAATACGACCCGCCCCCTGACGGCTTCGTCTCTCTTGACATGTAGTGGTCAATTCTGTATCATATGAGTGTCCAGATACTTTTGATTAGATAGTGTCTCTACCAGCAAGTATCAAAATAGAGAGAGAGAGAGAGAGAGAGAGAGAGAGAGAGAGACAGACTCAGTCTGGTCTCATATCAGTTAACATAAATGCTCCTTTGGTGTCGAGCCATGTTGATCTGCAGTGCTTTCGCTAATTTTATATAAGATTCTCACATCCTCTCTTCTAGCAAACTGATATGGTTCGAAATCCGGCAATATTACATAACGACGATATACTGCAGAAAATCTATCATTACTAGAACCACTGGCATCCTTTCTCCGTTACCTAAGTTCTACCATCACCGTCACATCTACTCATCACTGTTATTACTAAGTTAAACTACTACTACTACTACTACTGCTGCTGCTGCTGTTGCTGCTGCTACTGCCACTGCTAATAATAACAGTAATAGCACTACCCTTCTGCCAATATTATTGACCGCTATTTGTCTCAAGGAGAATGTATTTAATCACAATGAAATTCTTCTCTGCCAGTTAGAGCCCAGATGGAAACCCAGTTCTAAGCAAAGAAGGGAAAGCAGAAAGGTGGAAGGAGTATATAGAGGGTCTATACAAGGGCGATGCACTTGAGGACAATATTATGGAAATGGAAGAGGATGTAGATGAAGATGAAATGGGAGATACGATACTGCGTGAAGAGTTTGACAGAGCACTGAAAGACCTGAGTCGAAACAAGGCCCCCGGAGTAGACAACATTCCATTGGAACTACTGACGGCCTTGGGAGAGCCAGTCCTGACAAAACTCTACCATCTGGTGAGCAAGATGTATGAAACAGGCGAAATACCCTCAGACTTCAAAAAGAATATAATAATTCCAATCCCAAAGAAAGCAGGTGTTGACAGATGTGAAAATTACCGAACAATCAGTTTAATAAGTCACAGCTGCAAAATACTAACTCGAATTCTTTACAGACGAATGGAAAAACTAGTAGAAGCCGACCTAGGGGAAGATCAGTTTGGATTCCCTAGAAATACTGGAACACGTGAGGCAATACTGACCTTACGACTTATCTTAGAAGAAAGATTAAGAAAAGGCAAACCTACGTTTCTAGCATTTGTAGACTTAGAGAAAGCTTTTGACAATGTTGACTGGAATACTCTCTTTCAAATTCTAAAGGTGGCAGGGGTAAAATCCATGGAGAAAAAATAAAAATGTTGAGGTTCGCCGATGACATTGTAATTCTGTCAGAGATAGCAAAGGACTTGGAAGACCAGTTGAACGGAATGGATGGTGTCCTGAAGGGAGGATATAAGATGAACATCAACAAAAGCAAAACGAGGATAATGGAATGTAGTCGAATTAAGTCGGGTGATGTTGAGGGTATTAGATTAGGAAATGAGACACTTAAAGTAGTAAAGGAGTTTTGCTATTTGGGGAGCAAAATAACTGATGATGGTCGAAGTAGAGAGGATATAAAATGTAGACTGGCAATGGCAAGGAAAGCGTTTCTGAAGAAGAGAAATTTCTTAACATCGAGTATAGATTTAAGTGTCAGGAAGTCATTTCTGAAAGTATTTGTATGGAGTGTAGCCATGTATGGAAGTGAAACATGGACGGTAAATAGTTTGGACAAGAAGAGAATAGAAGCTTTCGAAATGTGGTGCTACAGAAGAATGCTGAAGATTAGATGGGTAGATCACATAACTAATGAGGAAGTATTGAATAGGATAGGGGAGAAGAGAAGTTTGTGGCACAACTTGACCAGAAGAAGGGATCGGTTGGTAGGACATGTTCTGAGACATCAAGGGATCACCAATTTAGTATTGGAGGGCAGCGTGGAGGGTAAAAATCGTAGGGGGAGACCAAGAGATGTATACACTAAGCAGATTCAGAAGGATGTAGGTTGCAGTAGGTACTGGGAGATGAAGAAGCTTGCACAGGATAGAGTAGCATGGAGAGCTGCATCAAACCAGTCTCAGGACTGAAGACCACAACAACAACAGTTAGAGATTTCCCTTTACCAACCCTGTAGCGCTGACTGGGGCCATAAGACAAAAAAGAGTGGAAACGATTGATTGAGTCACAGTCACAACTCATCGCACGTTTATAAATATTCTCACAGTTTTAATAAGTTTATGACCTGTGCTCTGTTAAAAAATTCTCTTAAAATCCACACACAATCTAAGCATTTAGCAAATTAATAAATCTGAACCATTGTAATTATTCAATACAGGAATCAAGAAGTAAGCAAACTTGCAATATTGCTCAAATAACCAAACCAGGCAGTTACTTGTTCTGGTACCTGACAGATCTACAGAAATTAAAATTTACTTAAATTCCTTTGAGGGACATAAGAATTATTCATCAGGTTACGCACTTGATATGTAAAAAACCGTCCTTCCTGAAAGTCCGAATTGTAGATATTAAAAAATATACCTAATACTACAATTTCACATAAATGTTCCAGACAGTTATGCAAGATTGTACTCTCAGCTAAAACTCTACCACAGAGCTCCTCAGATTTTTCTTACAGATAAACATTCGAAATGGCTTAGTACGACATCCACTATTGAACGTAGAACAAAAGAGTGTCTCATAGAGTACCTGAAACGGCCCAGTATTAGAAAAAACCATTACAAAGTTTCACTGACGCATGCGGCCTTTACAAGAGTGTTATGAATGAAGAAATAAGCAATCATACACTGTACACGTCTTAATAAAGAATCTAGAATACTACACACAGAAAGCGGATAGCACTAAACAGTTTAAATCAGACAAATGTCACTGTAATAACGTGTGTAAACAGAAGTGGTGAATCTCTGCAGCTTATGTAGCACATCAGATACATACAAACAGTTTCGTGAGCAGATAACATTACATCATAACAGTGGAAAATGATGAAATGGCGACACAACCATCAGAGTACCTAAGGGAACTGAATGTCCGACACAGTGACGACACTCAGTTTCTAAGCGTCCGGCTTATTCACACTTCATAAGCGCACAGTGCGTTCGGGACAAGCATCAACAATAACAGTTCGCGACAGACCACGGTCTCTTCCACTTAGGAACACCCAGGTAAACACACTGTCAATCCGTGTCGGGCGTTCCTTCAAAGTCAGCGACAACTTCTTGCTTACTCGCACAGCTGATTCCAACTCGCCGTCGCTGCCACCACCTTTCCGCACTGCTCACGCGCAGATATATCCTTCTCTCTGTCTAAGAGATCACAAGTAGCGTTGATAGGGAGTATGGCCAACCTAGAATAACAGTCCTGGTATTGCCAACCTGGGCCATAGGGCCGAACACGGCACAATCTAAAAAGCTGTAACAAACCAAGTTTTCGAAAGACCCATGTAATTCGCAGTCTTCATGTAGTAAGAAAGGCGTGTTTTATGGGGAGTTCAGTAGTTGCACACCAGAAACCCATTGCAGACTTCTCGGCAGAATTTGGAATTCAAAATTAGTTGACAACCACAACAACAACAACCACAAATCGATGGATCTAAAAGTTACAGGAGTTGTATCAATCGAATTATACCGTGAGACTCGTTTAACTCTCGTAACTTGCTATCAAGAGGCCTAGAAAGAGCAAGCAAACAATCGAACGCTGACGTTTGGTTTCGTGGATCGCACTGTTACAGCCGCAAGGAGACGTAAAAAAAATGCAGGGACGGATACCATACACGAAACGGAGGAAATATGGTTCTATGAACTTGTGTCCGGAAATGCATCTTTGCCTGGGGTATATATGACGACTGACAGTTCCTCTGACTACTTGTCGTTTGTTCCTGGAGTTGCAGGCTGTGTGATTGACGCAGCGTACTGTAAGCAGCAGAAGGGTCCGGGAACAATCCTAGATGGTGTTTGAGTACGGCCAAGCAGATGGAAATCGTCGGGAGGCAGCAGGGGTATAACAAAACATCTGCCCTCGCAAACACCAACCAAATCACACACCATTTCAAGCCCTTTTTCAGCTTTTGTGTTATCATGGATCATTTCAGACAGACGAACATCCAGGGAGGCGGCGGACTGTGCGTACACAAGATTTGGAGGACGAGGTTCCACAGGATCTAGAGACAAATAGTAGTACAAGTTACAGTCAAGTGGCCCGCAGATATGGTGTAAGCCAAAGTACAGTTATGTGTATCCTGCATGGCTACTGCTGCTGACCCTATCACCTGCATTCCCATGGAGGCCACTTTGAACATCTGTTGTGACGTGGATGCGATGCAGCTCTGTACTGTGTTCTGGAACGATTTATTGTCGTTACACGCACACCGTCCGTTTCCAGAAATATGTTCATAGGACCTTTTCTCCTCCATTTGCAGTCAGGAATCTTTCCCCGCAGTTCGTCGGTTCCATTAATGTTCACCCCGTATACAGGTAACCTATGGGAAAAGGACGAGTTTGGATTGGACAGACCACCGCTGCCAGTAAAGGGAGCGACACTGCACACTCACTTCAGAACTGTTCGCCATTTCAGCAGTGAAACTGTAGACAACAGAGCACCGCGTCTTCGTGTACGACACCTCTGTTCTAAACGGTGACTTATTTCGCTGCAACACAATAGTTCGTCGCCATCTTAATCGCATAGCTCCATATCTCAGTGATATTCTACAATGAGTTACAACTTTCAAAACTGCAGAAAATATTCTTAAGAAGAAGTCAGTAGGTCCTGATAAACAACGGGGAGGAGACGTCAACGCATCGCTATTGTGAGTAAGGCAGTCATCAGGAGTGCGAAACGATAAACACTTCACAACAAGATGCACGTTGTCGCCGCGCGAGGTAGCCGCGCGGTCTCAGGCTTCTAGTCACGGTCCGAACGGCTCCCCATGTCGGGGGTTAGGGTCCTCCCTCGGGCATGGGTGTGTGTGTCGTCCTTAGCGTAAGTTAGTTTAAGTGAGATTAAGTAGTGTGTAAGCTTAGGGACCGATGACCTAAGCAGCTTGGTGCCATAAGACCTTACCACAAATTTCCAATGCACGTAGTCCACGGGCGAGCCGTGAGTGTGTGCGAAAAATGTTCCGTTTGGGTTTGAAATTCCATCACTATAAAATGCTAGTGGTTCAGCACATAAGGACTTCCAAACAAGAAGTAGATTTTGCTGTAATCTTTGAATCTGGCTCTTATGCAATAGTGTTTATGAACTATGAGGTGCGTTTCTACATAAGTGGGCCAGTTATCAAACAGACCGTTTTCGGGCCTCTGGACAGCCTTTAGTAGTCCATAAAAGAACTATTTCACGCTCCACGTGTGACTGTGTAGTATGCCACAGCTGTTTGTGTAATCGGGTCTCATTTCTTTAACGTGGACAGTAATAGTGACAGTGAACTCCAGACGTTTTTATGTACACGTACTTAATACATCTTTTCTGCCAGGAATGCAGGGACAATGGATAAATATGCAGAGTATTCATTTTCGATGGGATCATACAACATCACATACTCCAAATGCATCTATGGCAATTGTGCGGAACATTTTCGCTGAACATCTCGTTTTTCGTTTCAGTGACTTGTCTTCGCTACCAAGAGCATTAGACTTGTCCACCTGCGACGTTATTTTGTGGGTTTGTTTGAAGAATGTGTCTGCGTTAATAAACCCCAAAGTTCAAGGATATGAAAGTTGCCATTAAAGACGATAAAGCCGCTGCTTGGATGACATGAAATGAAATAGAAGAAGATAACCTTTGATTTTGTATAGATAAAAATGCAACATACGAGGAGGGATCCAAATGTAATGAATTATAATGCTGTGTATGGCTTGCATGTAGTACCAGGTTCCGCCGCTACGGCGCTGCTGGTGTAGGACCTCTCTTGAGTCAGCTTGCAGAGTAGCATCATCTGATAACGAGGAGTGCACTTTCTGTGGCAGTTCTTTTCGTGTGTGTCTGTAGTGCACTCACGAAAAATGTGTGGCTATTGAGGGTAAGTGTTGTGGTGACGCAAGCAGGGTACAAAGAACACGCTCTTAGTAAAACTCAAGTGCACGAATGGTTTTCTCGGTTTCAAAAAGTGCAAATGACGACTTTAGGTCAGTCACATTCTGGTCGTCCCTCAGCTGCTGGAACCGAGAAAAATCCATAATTCATGAAGGTAGGTCAATGCAGGAAAACAGAAACTCAAAGACTCGTCCAGGCTGCCTTGGAGCATAAATAAGCGCATACCGTACGTTGATTTAAGAAATGCTAAGAGTAGGAGTAAACTTTGTGCCAAGACCTCTCACCAGAGTTCATAAGAATGAAGCTTGTTACGAAATGAGCGATACATTAAGAGAAAATCCTTTATTTTTCAGCTAAATCGTCACAGGTAATGAGTCATGGGATAATGGGTATGATCCGGAAAGCAAGCAATAGCCAAGTCAGGGCAAGTCATCTGGTTTGTTTCGTTGCAAAAAAAGCTAAGCTCGTCAGGTGAAATCGAATGTAAAAACGATGCTGATCGATTTTTATTTTCTTGACATCAATGGTGCACTCAGAATTTTCGTGCTTCAGAAGCAGATACTAAACCAACAATTTTGTTTGGAGGTATACACAATAGTTTTGGTACGAAAACGTCCGGCTTTGTGGAATTCCGACTAGTGGTCACTACATCATGACAATGCTCCTGCGCACACAATTCTCAGATTTCGCCTGTTTCTTGGTCCCATCGAAGACGACTACCCTGACCCAGGTGCCCTATTCGCCAGATTTAGCTCGCTCACACTTCTTCCTGTTCCCTAGCACGCAAAGGAACGTAAAAGGATGCGTCTTTCCAGTGCCGACGACATAAAAAGCAGGTGTCAAAGAAGATGAATTCAAAATATACTTCCCACACAGGAATTACAATTTTGACACTTTAATTACTGCTAATGGAGAGTACTTTGCAGAAGATCATAGTTCTATCAGACCATACAATAAAATACGATCACAAGATTTTAGTAGTGAAATTACGGTTCTTTGTCCCTCTTCGTACTACCGTACATTTCAAAAACATCCGTTTAGCGTAGGGCAACCTGTACAGCCATTTGCTCCAGAAAAAAAATCATCGAGGTGGTTAATTTGCGAGGCGGAGGAAAATTTGCCCATACGCATTGAGAAGACAGAATTGGATGTTGCCTCAGTGTGAAGGAATTTCATTTCTCTGTGACATCAGTGTACATTAACTCGGCGCAGTGATCGCCTGACTAATTGTGACGTATTCTTCGTAAATCTGTGACATACTTCGCGCTCTGAAACGCACGACTCGTGTTCTCTAAACACTGACAGAATCAACGCTCTGTCGGAGATTTGTTTACCTTTGGTACAGGGAGACCCGGTCCGGTGACAACAAGCGCACTTCCTCTCCCGCAGAACTGTCTAGCGCTTGTGTGTACGATGGAGCACGCGGCGGAAAAGACACCGTGAGCACTGCGCAACGTCAAATACAGGCATTGTGCTCCGTGTCGTCAAATATGCGGCCACCACTGACTCCACCACAAGCTGCAAACAGTGAAGGTGGTACACCACTCAGCAGAAAATGTGATAGCTCACTGGCCCATGTGGGTCAGAAATAGCATGGAAAAGAGATGTGTAAACGAATATTGCAGACAGGAGATATACCATCACACTTCCGAAAAAATATCTACGAAATACCGAAAAGAGTAAAGGCAGATGAGAGAGAGAACTATCGCACAAATAGTTTACCAACCCATGCATCCAAGTTTCTGACAACAATAATATACGGAAGGGCAGAACAGAAAATAGAGTATCTTGTGGGTGGCTTTCGGAAGCGAAAAGGCACCAGAGAGACGGTTCTAACGTTGCGCTTATAATGTAGACTGGCAGTGGGAAGGAAAGCGTTTCTGAAAAAGAGAAATTTGTTAACATCGAGTATAGATTTAAGTGCCAGTAAGTCGTTTCTGAAAGTATTTGTATGCAGTGTAGCCATGTATGGAAGTGAAACATGGACGATAAATAGTTTAGACAAGAAGAGAATAGAAGATTTCCAGATGTGGTGCTACAGAAGAACGCTGAAGATTAGATGGGTAGATCACATAACTAATGAGTGGGTGTTGAATAGGATTGGGGAGAAGAGAAGTTTGTGGCACAACTTGACTAGAAGAAGAGATCGATTGGTAGGACATGTTCTGTGGCATCAAGGGATCACCAATTTAGTATTGGAGGGCAGCGTGGAGAGTAAAAATCGTAGAGGGAGACCAAGAGATGAATACACCAAGCAGATTCAGAAGGATGTAGGTTGCAGTAGGTACTGGGAGATGAAAAAGCTTGCGCAGGATAGAGTAGCGTGGAGAGCTGCATCAAACCAGTCTCAGGACTGAAGACCACAACAACATCATAATGCCGCCAAGACTGCAGAAAAATCAAGACCCGTTCATAGAATTTCTCAATCTATAAAAAGCGTTCTACAAGGTAAAATGGTGCAAGATGTTCGAAATTCTGAGAAACGTAGAAGTAAGCTACAGGCAGTGAAGGCTAACATACAATATGTACAAGAATCATGAAGGAACAAAAAGACTGGGAGACCAAGAACGAAGTGCTCGGTTCAAAAAGGGTGTAAGAAAGAGATGCAGTCTTTCGCCCATACTGTTCAATCTGCACATCGAAGAAACAGTGACGGAAATAAAGGACAGGTTCAAGTCTAGGATTAAAATGCCAGGTGCAAGGATATCAACGATAGGGTACCCTTTGCTGATGTTCTTATCCTCAGTGAAAGTTACCAATAATTACAGGCCCTGTTTGATGGAATGAGTACAGAATATGGATCGAGAGTAAACCGAAGAAATACAAAAGTAACGAGCAGGAGCAGAAAAGAGATTAGCGATGAACTTAAGACCGAAATTGGTGACCACGAAGCGGAGGAAATTTCTACATTGAAAGCAAAATAAGAATCGACAGGCAAAGCAAGCAGGACATCAGATGTAGACAAGCACAGACAAAGGGGGCGCCGCGCGGTATTAGCCGAGCGGTCTGAGGCGCTGCAGTCATGGACTGTGCGGCTGGTACCGGCGGAGGCTCCAGTCCTCCCTCGGGCATGGATGTGTGTGTTTGTCCTTAGGATAATTTAGGTTAAATAGTGTGTAAGCTTAGGGACTGAAGACCTTAGCAGTTAAGTCCCATAAGATTTCACACCCATTTTCGAACAAAGGGGGAATTCCCGGTCAAAACAAGTCTGCTAGTGCCAGACATATTCGAGTAAGAAAATTTCTGGGTATGTACACTTCGGATCCAGAATTGTATGGTAGTGAATCAAGGACTGTGGGGAATCACGAAAAGAAGAGAATAAGAACAGATAGAAAACACTGGCAAGAAGGAAGAACATGACGATAGGACGTCTGTTAAAACACCATTCATTAACTTCTATTACACTGTAGGGGGTGACAGAGTATGGAATCTACCCATCAAATTTTTGAGTATGTACTGCAAGTGCTACTGTGAGATGAAGAGGTAGGCACAAAGGAAGAATTTGTGGCGGGCCGCATCAAACCATTTAGAATACTGAAGGCTATAGGGAAAAAAACGATATAATTACGCTGGTCAATCCACTGGAACTTTTCTTACGCATATGATTTCTAAGAGGGTGAACTTACTTATTTTTCGGATACTGTATGCAGTGGTGAAACTTGATGTCTGTCACTGCACATTCCGAGATACAAAATAACATTAAAATTGAATCAGTATGTGCTGCTCATTAACAAAACCATAGTATGATGCGCAGAACCCTAATATTATTCAACACTTACATAAAAACACGAAAAAAATCACAAAATTATGCACACATATCATCAAAACAACAACCATAAGTTTATGTCAGTTTATTTGTAGAGACGGGATGAGGATACTTTTCTTTAGTAACCTGTCTTACCGGTATAAAAAACCTGTGTTTCGTGGTAGGAACGTTTTGGTGAGAGCTGTTCAATATTAACAGCATCTAAGTTCTGCGGGAAAGAATAAAGCTGGCCTCGGTGGCCGAGCGGTTCTAGGCGCTACAGTCTGGAACCGCGCGACCGTTACGGTCGCAGGTTCGAATCCTGTCTCGGGGATGAATGTGTGTTATGTCCTTAGGTTCGTAGGGTTTAAGTAGTTTTAAGTTCTAGGGGACTGATGACCTCAGAAGTTAAGTCCCATAGTGCTCAGAGCCATTTTAACCATTTTTGAAAGAATAAAGTTGCGAATGTGGTATTCCCCTCGACATTCAGTTGTGAATGTCCGACTGTTATCTCACTAAGGGGGAAAAACGCTCCTCTTCTGTTGGCCAGAAAGCTATGAATAAAACCTTCGAGTATGGAACACAAAATTTCTGAATTTCCATGAAAGGTCTCATCAATCAACGATATTCTGAATTCTGGTCCGACAAACAGACATTCTTGCAACTTGACCTCGCTGATCTTGGGAAAAACTCCTTTCAAATGATAAAAAGCACCTCCTGATTTATCAAGGGCCTTTGCGAAATTCTTTATCAGACCTAACTTAATATAAATTATTTGAGAGTATTGCTTACCTAGACAAAACAAATGGATTGTCCTTAACATTTTCATATCCTGCAGGACACACGACGGTGTGCTGGGAAGAAATGCCTCCAAATTTTTATGTGCAAACGCCCCAAGCTTTTTAAATAAAACAGACGCTATTAACATTTTACATCTTTATTATTCATATCAACATATTTATTTCTCAGCATAGTCACCCTAGTAACTAACATATTTCTCCCAATGAGAGATCAGTTTGCTGAAACAGTCACTGTGTAATGAATGACATTGTTGGAGGAGCCACAGCATCACCTCTTCTTGCACCGCTTCGTCATTATCAAAGTGAGGTACTTGAAAGTGTTGTATAAGTTTTAGAAAGAGATTAAAATCGGATGGGGTGAAGTAGGGATAGATGATTGTGCATCCACGACGTCGGCAGTTGCTAATGTTGCAGTGCTCGTGTGTGGTGTAGCGTGGTCGTGCTGAAAGGGACGTGAACGAACTCTTCGAATACGAAACTCAGTCACAGTACGCTGTTTCTCGCGTACCGACATAGTTGCGTTACACACCGCCATGTTACATGCTACAGTTCGGAACTCTCTAACGGCAGAGGGCTGCAAGTATACGAATATGAAGAATAAAGATATAGTATGTTAGTAATGTTTGTTTTATTTCAAAAGCTTTAAGAGTTCTCAAATAAAAAATTAGGACGTATTACTTTTCAGCATGCCCTCGTATTTATCTCAGAGGCCATTCCTTGACAATATAGTGGTTTTCGATGTCCCAGCTGTCCCACAAACACAGATATTTTGTAAACCCGTGAGGAGTTCAAATGGTTCAAATGGCTCTGAGCACTATGGGACTCAACTGCTGAGGTCATTAGTCCCCTAGAACTTAGAACTAGTTAAACCTAACTAACCTAAGGACATCACAAACATCCATGCCCGAGGCAGGATTCGAACCTGCGACCGTAGCGGTCTTGCGGTTCCAGACTGCAGCGCCTTTAACCGCACGGCCACTTCGGCCGCCCCGTGAGGAGTCCAGCAACTTTTCATCTTTGCATTTCTTGGCACCCAGTAACAAGACTATATTTTCAAGTGTTTCCTTCGTATCCACTGAACGAACTAAAAGTACTGAAGGAAGTTTATTGGAATCATTTATCTTTCAATAGAAACTTTTATCATCTCGTTAAGACGTTCTGGCAAAGAATCTAACAAATGAAATTCACTTGCCACCTAGCAACAATGATTAAAATTGGCACTATGTGAAACAAAAAATTTAACACAGTAACTCTTTGGTGACGTCTCTTATACTTTAAGTATGTAGAGAAATATGATAACAAAGTAGACTTAAAACGTAAAATATACGTAATTTTAAAGACGCTGTAAGACAAAACAGAAAAACCACGAAGGAATCATCCGAATGGGACAGAAATCGGTAGTTGCGATGTACCTGAAACGACAAACAAACTATTACAGTTTCATAAAAATTGAATGACTTAATCAAGAGAGAGAGCTTCACAAACTGAGTAAGTCAATAACGCGTTGGTCCATCTCTCGCTCTTATGCAAGCAGCTATTTGGCTTGGTATTGGTTGGCAGAGTTGTTGAATGTCTTCATGAGAAATATCGTGCGAAAATCTGTCCAGTTGGCGCGTCAGGTCGTTAAAATCCCGAACCGGTTGGATGGCCTTGCCCATGATGCCAAAAACTGTTTATCGTCCATGTTTCACTTCCATACATGGCTACACTCCATACAAATACTTTCAGAAAAGACTTCCTGACGCTTAAATCTATACTCGATGTTAGCAAATTTCTCTTCTTCAGAAACGCTTTCCTTGCCATTGCCAGTCTATATTTTATATCCTCTCTACTTCGACCATCATCAGTTATTTTGCTCCCCAAATAGCAAAACTCCTTTACTACTTTAAGTGTCACATTTCCTAATCTAATTCCCTCAGCATCACCCGATTTAATTCGACCACGTTCCATTATCCTCGTTTCGCTTTTGTTTATGTTCATCTTATATCCTCCTTTCAAGACACTGTCCATTCCGTTCAACTGCTCTTCCAAGTCCTTTGCTGTCTCTGACAGAATTACAGTGTCATCGGCGAACCTCATGGTTTTTATTTCTTCTCCATGGATTTTAATACCTACTCTGAATTTTTGTTTTGTTTCCTCCAGATACGGTATAAAAATGATTACAATACTCTATTCTGCTGTGTAGCTGTAATCATTATTCTCTTTACAGAGGCGTGTAACACAATCAGTGTATTACTGTTAAATACGTATGTGAGAGCTTACTAGTCGACTGTAACTAGGATGTGACAAACATATACTACTGATACGTCGATATGAATGTCGGCTTTTGTATTTTGCCACAAAAATGTTTCACTGTGATTGTATACTTTCTGTACAATAATTGTGTCTTTTTCTGAATATTTCTTTCGTTCATACGTTAAGGTAGCTGAAGATGTTAATGTAAACTGATATCGGTTGAGAAAATAGTTGTTTAATATAGCAGATGAATGAGTTAGTCGCCCGCATCTCGTGGCTCTGAGTACTATGGGACTTAACATCTATGGTCATCAGTCCCCTAGAACTTAGAACTACTTAAACCTAACTAACCTAAGGACAGCACACAACACCCAGCCATCACGAGGCAGAGAAAATCCCTGACCCCGCCGGGAATCGAACCCGGGAACCCGGGCGTGGGAAGCGAGAACGCTACCGCACGACCACGAGATGCGGGCAACAATCACAACTTTAGCTAACTATAACGGCGTTCTCTTATACTATGATGTTTCGCACAAGCCAACTTCAGTGACTGGACACGTCCAGAATTTATATTTACCTTAAATTCAACGAAATTGCCCTCCCCGCCTTTCCGTTAGCAACTACTCCCCCCATCAGCGTCGCAGTGTATTCAGCAAAAAGAGAAACCAGGTACTATAAGGAAACACAGTACTGGTACAAGCATGTAAAGCCACGTGGTTGCAAGTTCGGATAAAGTAACCCATTTAATGCAATGGAAAAGCGAATGCCAAATTGTACTAGAACGAGATTCTAATGCTCGCGGATTCTATAGATGATAGATAACCCCATGTGGTTGATCACAATTTGATTCAAATATCATACAAAAATTCATAAAAATCAGTGTATATAACATGACCGGAAACTAATACAACAAAATCGTTCTCTATGTCTTTAGTTGAGAGAGAGAGAGAAAGAGTGTTTAGTAATTATTGCGAATGGTATTCATGGAGATTATTTGCCAAATGGATATCACCACCTACCTCGCCAATCTCATTACAGAGAGAAATAGGTTTTCGTCACAATTTCAACAAATGCTCGTCGCAAGATTTTAGTCTATAGAAGCATGGATCAAAAGTAACAAGATCTGAAAGAAGAGAAAGCGACGGCTGTTAAATGCACTGATTAAGCAAAAAGTCATTAGTAACCTCACCAAAATATGTGAAACAGCAGGTTGAAACTGGACATCTGCATCGTTTTTTTTCAAGTATGACCATAATGTCCTCACCACATGAAACCCGGCCCAAGTGTGTTTCCCTGTTCAAACACGTTGTCGCAAACAGAATTTTAGTGGAATGTCCTCTGATTGGCTGTCATAGTTCAAAGATTTCATCAACATACGACGCACCACACGAGACTGGCCATTTAAATAGGGACAGGTCGGAGAAATTTTTACCTCTGTGTTCCCGCCGACAGCGATTCTTTGGCACGAGAAAAGAAGAAAATTGCGTGGCACGCTTGCACTCTCAGTTGAAAGGATTTGCCGCGAGCAGCTGACGCCTTTCAAAGTGATATACAGACATTGAGCTATTCTGTCAGTAGATGACATTATGAGGGTTCTGTGGATTTATCATATGTTATGAAAACAGCTACTACCCACTAATCCGATGACATTATTATTTATCTTATGTTATTGTTTCATGCCGCTACTAACCAACGACACCCTTACAGCACGGCGACGATATTCTACGCCCAGTTATTTTGCGCTTCGTGCCGAGCCTTCCTGGTAATATAATGCCCGCCCGCACAGAGCAAGAGTTTCTACAGCTTGTACTCGTTCTCGCCAAACACTATTTGGCCAGCAAGTTCGCCGAATCTCTCCCGAACTGAGAACATTTGCAGCATTATGGCTAGAGCCCTCCAACCAGCTCGGAATTTAGCCAATTTATCTCGTCAGTCGGACAGAATTCGGCAGATAAATCCCAGGAAGACATCCAACAACTCTATCAACTAGTGTCAAGCCGAATAACTGGTTGAATAAGGGCCTGATGGTGTTATTAACTTACTCCATTTCTGAAGCTTTTTCTCTTGAATAAATAAACTAATTTTTTAAGAAATGTAAGCACTCTTTTGTTCGTCAAAAGTTACTGATTTTTGTCACATTCGGATAATTCCTCCGGGGTGCGTCGTTTTGTTTTTTTCTTGGAGTGAATTTTGTGCCTAAAATTCGACGATAACTTTAACTACAATAAAACTCGAAATTTAATTCAGTGTTAGTACCCGGCCATAACATCGTTGTATCATCTCCCCTGCCAAACTGATTATCATTATCAGTTAGCCGCGGCCACAAACAAATTTTAGGCTGTTTCAGTATTCCATCGCACAGTTGCGGAAATTCAAGATTTGGGTGTATTACAAACTAAATGATACAGATGTATGCGGCTTCTGGAAACCAAAGTCTTACTTTGTTTTTTCCTCCCTTCGTTTCTTTAATACACTTTTTTGCGTTATGGAGGTTACAGCGTCTTTCCGACGTTGTCCTGCTGGTATTACGCGTTTCATAATGATTCCATGACATCTAGATAGCATTTCACTTCAGGTATTCAATATCGTTTTTTAATTTTGTACGTATATCAAGAGCTCAGATGAAAAACCAGTTCTAAGCGAAGAAGGGAAAGCAGAAAGGTGGAAGGAGTATATAGAGGGTCTATACAAGGACGACGTACTTGAGGACAATATTCTGGAAACGGAAGAGAATGTAGATGAAGACTAAATGGGAGATACAATACTGCGTGAAGAGTTTGTCAGAGCACTGAAAGACCTGAGTCGAAACGAGGCCCCGCGAGTAGACAACATTCCATTAGAACTACTGACGGCCTTGGGAGAGGCAGTCCTGACAAAACTCTACCATCTGGTGAGCAAGATGTATGAGACAGGCGAAATACCCTCAGACTTCAAGAAGAATATAATAATTCCAATCCCAAAGAAAGCAAGTGTTGACAGATGTGAAAATTACCGAATAATCAATTTAATAAGCCACAGCTGCAAAATACTAACGCGAATTCTTTACAGACGAATGGAAAAACTAGTAGAAGCCGACCTAGGGGAAGATCAGTTTGGATTCCGTAGAAATATTGGAACACGTGAGGCAATACTGACCTTACTACTTATCTTAGAAGAAAGATTAAGGAAAGGCAAACCTACGTTTCTAGCATTTGTAGACTTAGAGAAAGCTTCTGACAATGTTGACTGGAATACTCTCTTTCAAATTCTAAAGGTGGCAGGGGTAAAATACAGGGAGCGAAAGGCTATTTACAATTTGTACAGAAACCAGATGGCAGTTATAAGAGTCGAGGGACATGAGAGGGAAGCAGTGGTTGGGAAGGGAGTGAGACAGGGTTGTAGCCTCTCCCCGATGTTATTTAATCTGTATATTGAGCAAGCAGTAAAGGAAACAAAAGAAAAATTTGGAGTAGATACTAAAATCCATGGAGAAGAAATAAAAACTTTGAGGTTCGCCGATGACATTGTAATTTTGTCAGAGACTGCAAAGGACTTGGAAGAGCAGTTGAACGGAATGGACTGTGTCTTGAAAGGAGGATATAAGATGAACATAAACAAAAGCAAAACGAGGATAATGGAATGTAGTCGAATTAAGTCGGGTGATGCTGAGGGAATTAGATTAGGAAATGAGACACTTAAAGTAGTAAAGGAGTTTTGATATTTGGGGAGCAAAATAACTGATGATGGTCGAAGCAGAGAGGATATAAAATGTAGACTGGCAATGGCAAGGAAAGCGTTTCTGAAGAAGAGAAATTTGCTAACATCGAGTATAGATTTAAGTGTCAGGAAGTCGTTTCTGAAAGTATTTGTATGGAGTGTAGCCATGTATGGAAGTGAAACATGGACGATAAATAGTTTGGACAAGAAGAGAATAGAAACTTTCTAAACGTGGTGCTACAGAAGAATGCTGAAGATTAGATGGGTAGATCACATAACTAATGAGGAGGTATTGAATAGAATTGGGGAGAAGAGGAGCTTGTGGCACAACTTGAGAAGAAGAAGGGACCGGTTGGTAAGACATGTTCTGAGGCATCAAGGGATCACAAATTTGGCATTGGAGGACAGCGTGGAGGGTAAAAATCATAGAGGGAGACCAAGAGATGAATACACTAAGCAGATTCAGAAGGATGTAGGTTGCAGTAAGTACTGGGAGATGAAGAAGCTTGCATAGGATAGAGTAGCATGGAGAGCTGCATCAAACCAGTCTCAGGACTGAAGACCACAGCAACAACAACAACATGTGACAACACTGACTGACTCGTGATGGAAAAATTGATGACAAAAAATGTTATCGCTGAATACAGACGGGCGGCTTGAGAATTAGACACGACTCTGAATTTACAGAAATTACAAGAAATTTTAACAGCATAACAAGGGCCTAAGCGGACGTGGAGCTGCATATGGCGGAGACAAATCGTTGCGGAATTCTAGGAGTTGCAACTTCCGCGGTGCCCGCATACTGCGGTTCTCTCTCTCTCTCTCTCTCTCTCTCTCTCTCTCTCTCTCTCTCTCTCTCTCTTTCTGTCTGTCTCTGAACTATGGGCAACCGCGCTCGCGGCGTTACATAAATAAGTCCTTACAGAAGTCACGAAGGCAACTTCAGCACCAGTGAAAATACAGCACACTAGACAGCACAAAGAGAAACGATTAGAATTCAAAACAGCAGTGGAATGGCAGCAGAAATAATACCAATTACTGAAGCGAAATTAGTAACTTACATTTCCTCGCTTCAGCCTTCTTCTGCTATTCAGAAACGCCATTACACAAAGCTATTTCTAGAAACTCAAGCCCAATTCTTTTCAAAGCTATGTACAATTAGTTTGTACCCTTCCGATTGAATTTCGAATAGATTAATCACGAATTATGGCATATTTAGTCATTAAAATCGATTGCAGTTTGGTTTGCAACATACACTGCGTTCAAACATGATGAAACTCTTCGAAGAAAACGAAATATTCAGTCATAGCTAGCACGGATCGAGAACATATCATTCTTATGAAATGCATCTGTCTCTTTAATCGCGCCAAGTAATGAGCGTTACCGACAGGGGATCAGTAGTTGATTGCATATTCCTAGATTTCTCACAAACGGCTTCTAATCAAATTGCGCGCCTATGTAGTATCTTCTCAATTTTGCGAGTGGATTCGCGATTTCATGTCAGAAGGATCACAATTTGTAGCAGCTGATTGCAACCCATTCGGTGAAACAGAAGTGATATCTCAGGTTCCCCAAGAAATTTTGACAGATCCTTTGTGGTTCTCAATCTATACAAACTACTTAGATGACAACCGGAGCAGCTCTCTTAGATTGTTTTGCAGATGATTCTGTCGTTTATCGTCTTGTAAAGTCATCAGAACTTCAAAACGGATGTCAAAATGATGTAGACAAGGTGTCCGTATGATATGAAAAGTGAAAATCGACCATAAAAAATAAAAATTGTGTGGTCCTCAACACCAATGTTAAAAAAATCCGATAAATTACTGTTACGCAATACAGTACACACATTTAACCGTTTTTGATTCAGATAAATGCACATGGTTCAGAATTGTAAACAATTTATATTGGTACCATCACGTACGAAATGTTGTGGGGACGGCGAACCAAAACCTGCGTTTTATTTTGCAGAACACTTAGAAAGTGCGACAGATCGATTAAAGAGACTGCTTAGACTGCGTTTGTCTGTCCTCTTCTGGAGTACTGCTGCACGGCTTGCGATCCTTACAAGACAGGATTGACGGAATATATCGAAAAACGTCATGGAAGGGCAGCTCGGTTTGTAGAATCGCGAAATAGGGAAGAGAGCGGCACAAATATTATACGTGAGTTGGGGTCCCAGTCATCATTTAAAAAAAAAAAAAAAAAAGCACTTTCAGTACCAGAGAGATCTTTTCATGAAATTTCAGTGACCAACTTTCTACTCCGAGGGCAAAAGCATTTTTTTATTACTCTCACCTACATGTTGACAAACGACCACTGTAATCAAATAATAGAAATTACAGCACGTTCTAAGTGTGTTCATTATTATTGATTATGCGTTCATTTTTTTTCCAAGTGCTATTCGGGAGTGGAACGGTCTGAAAAGTGGTTCTATGCACTCTCTGCGGAACACTGTAGATTGAATTGGAGAGTAATTATGTTGATGTGGCTGTAAGCTAAACTGGTTACACTAATTCACGAGCCACTTAATAGGCATTGAAATACAGTGTATTGAATTTATTTTGACCTTTAACGAAGATAAAGGGCGTGTCTGAACTGACTAGATCATAACTTTTACAATGAGGAACAACGTTAACATTCCTCCAGAAATATCAGCATCTGTTGCCAATTTGTTACCTACCATTATTTCGGGTGCTGAGAAAGATGTGGAATCAATATCAATATCATTACTTATATATTTCACTGTGCTTTGCATGATTCAGCGAACTGCTTAACTACCACGGAAAGAGATGAACGCGGAGGATGGAATATAGATCATGAGAGGGACGCTCAAGTAGTGTACAGATAAGCGTCTTTTGTGAACTGTAATGTGGGTGAGAAAGTTGTTATCAAACTGCTGGGAATGAAGACACTTAAAAAATTACGTGCCAAAGATTGTCAACGTCAGTTTGTTTAATGATCTTGACGGAAGGTTTTTGAGAACAATTAACAAGGAAAGACCCTTCAAATAAAGTGGGATCCCTGATGAGACCAGTATCGAGCTCCAAGAGATAATAAGGCAAGCCTACCGCTAGTCCCAAAGAAGAGTGCTAATCCATTTCAAAGATGATACTTCTTGTTTCTACTGAATCGTTTTCCTTTCTCTCCCGTAGGCAGATAATTTTAGAACGGCTCAGGTTTACTTTTCTCAGAAACAGACTTTTCAGATTCTAAATACAGAAATACATTGCGTGGGTGAAATTGACTGTTTCTCTGCTCGGCTGGTTATCCGGTGTTCTCGTTCTTCAATGCCAGGACGAACAACCAAGATAAGGTATCTAACAGACCCACAAACACAGAAACTCTCGAAACACTAAAATTCGATCAGGACATGCCTGCAATTTATGTATAAAATTGAGACGTAAATTCTAATTGTAAAATCCATGTTATTCATTATATTTAGCATCCACTGACTTCCATCTATTTCCACACCAAAAATATACGTAATTAGAACACGCTTTGACTCCTATGGGGATGTTTCTGAAGTCATAGATCGGTAATCTGAAGATTTCAACCAATCACATTTCATTAATGGACTCATCTTACTGGAGCAATGGACGAATTACATTTCCCTACGTCCAACAATAGATGCTATATTTATTTAAAAATAGTCCTTCATATCCTTATGTTGTCCATGTTGGACTGTTGTCAAGAAACTACGATTGTTTATGACAATGAACGACAAATTAAAAGTTTACTGTGTCACTCGCTTTTTATTTCCTCCCACGCCACTTTTCAAGTGTTTCCACCCTCGCCTTCAGATGGATCAGTAGATTGCATTACATTTTTATTTGCCGGATGTATCCGTTGCCTGTTTTGAGTTCCATTTCGCTACAGATAAGATATAGCCAGCACTGGTCTGTGTAATATGGCACTAGGATTACAAATTTTCAACAACAATAAAGCCACTTTCAATCTGTTGCAGCTGAAAGCACCCTGACGTTCGTCATAAATATACATTTTCATCTTTAGAGGACCCATAAATACAAAACAAGAGCATAAAGAGACCAGAGATAGTATATAGGTGGAAATACAGTGCCTTATAAGGCAAAGAGGATTCATTACTAGCTTACATTGCGAATCAGAGATATAGATAAAAAATACATAAATGTTTAACTCGTCACCACCTTTTCGCCTAAGGTAGATAAAGGGAAATGAATGTACAGCAAAATATGTGGTCAGACCGGATGAAGCTTCCGAACTAGATGTAAAGAACATACAGATGAAAACATATCAATGCATTTAGCTACAATAGCCCTGCTATTCATATTAACAACCCAGGACTTGCTTCTGATAACGCAGGCAATGATCAATTAATACTTCACGAATTAAAGGCCACAAACTGAACCTGTATGGAGCACTTGAAATTTTTATTGACGACGGAAAACATGGGCCAAACACACTCACTGACAAAGCTAAGACAGTGCTAATGCACTTTTTAGCAGCGTCTCGAGCACACTAGACGATGCACAGTGACTGTTCCTACTATGTATTTTTGAGTGACCTAAATCTTAAAGCAACTCCCAAATTGCCAAATCCAAACATTAACAAATAAATAATCTGAAATGTATGTGTATAATTTTTATATTTTGATATTTAATTTTTTACAATAATAATATTATGAAGCGAATAGTATGTAAAGAGTTAAACACTTATGTACAGGGTGTTTGGAAGAGTTTGCATGAAACGCCTAGGGATGAGATGTCACGTCATGGGGAACAACTTTTGTTTGAGGCAAAATATTCGTTGACGCTTTTCGGCGACGCTAGTCATCCTTTAGTATTCGCTGACCCTGGAACGACGAGATTCCACCAAACTGGCAGGGTCTGCGAACCAGGGAGACCGCATATTAACTAACCCATTAAATTTATAGAGTGATTTTTAACAATAAAGCCTTAAGAATGAGTGTCTGTAAGTGGAGAAAGATATTTTAGAAATGAATAAGGAAGTTTTTAATTGGCTCGGCCTACCCCCTTGCACTTGGAGCAGTAACTGGATTATAGACAACGCACACTATATACGCACGTCTCAGACTGCATATGCCGTGCCGCCTCTCACAAGTATAACCAGTACAAAAGGGCGGCTACCATCGCCGAGAAGCGTCAGCGACCATTGTCACTAATAAAAGTTGTTCTGCATGACGTGCTCAAACACCACCAGACGTTTGATGCAAAGACTTTGAAACACTCTATATTTGTTATCCGTAGTGTAGCTAGTAATTAATGCTCTTTGCCTTAGAACGCACAGTACTTCTACATCTGTACAATCCTTGGCCTGTTTATGTCGTTGTTTCGTGTTTGTGTGACGTCTAAGGATGAAAACGTATATTTATGGCGGGCCTCGGGGCTTTTTTCTGCTGGAACGTACTGTTAAGTAGCTTCATTATTGCTCAAAATTTGTAATCCCAGTAGCATATTACGTCACAAATGATTATTATGCCTGATTTGTAGCGAAATTAAACTCAAAACAGACAACAGTCTACATCTATCAAACAAAAATGTAGTCTAATTCACTAATCTACATGAAGATTACGCACCGTGGGAGAAAATAAAAAGTTACTGACACAGATGATTCTTTTAATTTATATTTCATAGTATTTCATATACTTAATTAATTAAGCGTTTATTTCACCTGGTAGGTCTAGGGCCTTCATATGCTCATCCTAAGTTAATGTCAGAGTATGCGTAGTATATGATCAGTACATGGTAATAACAACAATAATACTGATAATAGTTGATAAAGTAATCATTATAGTATGCGTAGTACATGAGCAGTAGATAATGATAATAATATTTACTGTATTGAATACAAGCTATCTCGGAAATGTCAGTATAATCAGTGCTATGTTAAGTAATCTCCTCATTAAGGTTTGTTCATTGTTGGCAACGAAATCTAACAAAAACGTATGACAGCTGTAGAGCAGGATTAAAATTTTGAGGAACTGGCTGGTCTGCGGAGACAGTAGGGTAACGTTAGCTGATGAGATGGAGAAAAGAAAAGAAAAATAGATAGGACAGAGGAATGGACGAGTCGTGTTCACAATACGACAGAACAACTGTTGTTTATAAAACAGACAGTTGTGGTGTGCCGAGAGGGAGGCTGCACCGCTGATTATAGATAAAACTTTACTCTCCACCTGAATCTAAGGTGGCTTGGATAAAACGCAGGCCACTGGTTAGTTTATTTCAGAGTGTTATGGCTGAAATGGTGAAGAAGATGGAGTAAGTTTTGGTTTTACGCATAGATGAGGCAAAGAAGCTTGATGGACGCTATATGCAAGGAGAGGTATTGAGAACATCCTTGACTGGGATAATGACGAAGAAATCGGAACCTGTGACAATCAAATCCCCTATCCGGTCCTCAAAAAAACCAGTTGATACACACACGCATGTTCTGCAAGTGTTCATGGGTAGATCAAGGTATCAATATTTGTGCCGTGTTGAACTGGATGACAGTAGTACAGACTCGACAGGCTTAAAGACTTAATTAGCTTTCGCTTTATGTTGGGTATAAATAATTTGCTAATTTTTACGAGCAGGTAAGAGAGCGATGCTTAATTCTTCCAGTTCAAATGCTCACCCAAAACTGTGTCGCCATTTCTTATAACATTTTGATGGTGTAGTCGAATACCATCAGGGAGTGCTGGAGGTACTGTTTCAAAAATATAATCACTTATTAACTTTCCGTGTGATATGAGGATTGACCTGTGGCTTCTTAGGATTTAGTTGAAGACCCGGGTCGTATGTATGCCTGTCGTGGAGTTCACCAAATGTCGTCATTCTTAGCTGATGCAACAGCAGTACTATCTTGATGGGAGGGGAGGGGAGCCGTTAAAATATAACTGAGCGTCGTCAGCATATAAGCCCGTGAATATAACAAAGATGAAACCTGGAATAGCCCTGGGAGCGTATATTTTTATGGTGATTTCTCCGACGTGACTGACTGATTTCTGATTGTAGGATAGCCGTCGAGCCACCGGACTGCACTATTTAAGAAACTCACCTGTTTCGTTTCCGTGAGCGATATTTCGAAATTAACAGCTTCAAAAGACTATGCAATGAATCTACAAAATTTTATAACCGAACTATTTGCAGAGAAAATAAAACAGAACGTCATTAATGTGGAGTATAGTGCAAATCAGGATTTGGAGAAAATCAGAGGAAGTACTGAAGCAGCATCTCAAGAAGCATTAGGTACACGAGTTAAAAACATGAGAGGAAAAGCAACAAAACACGAGGTTTCGCAAATTGTTAAATAAATGCGTGATAAAAAATTTGTGCCTATTTGAAATATAAAACACTCGAGACGCAAGAGTCATATCAAGATTACGAAATAACTCGTAATGAAACAAAATTTCTAGGGAATCGTTTTAAGAAAGAACACTGGGAAATATCTTCTAAAGATATAGAACGTGACATCTGTTGCCTGTAGAAACAAATTTGGAAAATGATACGACAACAGAGGAATGAATGAAGCGAAATTTTGATAGTGAACGACATAAATGAGGAATAGTGGCTCAAATATCTGACAGAGTTGTTTAAAGGTAAACAACTACCAGGGAACGGAAAGTTAGCAGAGATTCGGCTACTAGTAAACGGCGGTGTAAATGTTGCAATGCAGAGGTAGAAGAGGCTGTAAATCCGCTAAAAATTAGGACGTCCCCGGGAAAAGAATTTATGTATGGAGAACATCCACTAATTGACCAACCAAGTTAGTTAGCAATGATATAACTCGTAATAAAATTCCAAACGAACGGAGAACTAGAGTCACTGTTCTCATGTACAGTTCAGAAAGGAAAAAAGAAAGAAACAGAACACCTTGGACGACTAAACATAGGACGTTCATGTTCACTGGACAAGAACATTAATATGTTCTGCATAAATAATTAGCATTTCAGTCACCTCTGTTCAACATGTGTCCTGTTGCCTGGTAGGCACACGGCCGGCGTGTGGCCTGATACTTGTTTCATGCGTTATGATATCGACGCGTATAAGGAGCGAATGGCGTCCTGTGTGATATAGCCAACCATGCTGCATTCACCTGCTTCCACAGTTCATCTGTGGTGGTTGGCACTAGGTCACAGCGTTGCGCCCATCGTTTCACCATATCCCGCGGATTTCCGACTGGCGAAAAGTCTGGTGATCTCGCGGGCCAGGGCATAAGGCTGACAACCTGTAACACCAAGAAGGCAAGTGTTCGTGCAGCTGCATGTGGTCGTGCATTGTCTTGCTGAAAAGTGGCGACTGGGGTGTTGTTCAGAAAGGGTATGACTAAGGGTCGCAGGATGTCATTCACGTAAGTCACACTGGTCACAGTGCTATGTACAAGTACCAAGTGGTGGCTGTACCCAATAGCATTCCGCACCATAGACCTTGAGTTGGTGCTGTATGTTTTGTGCGAATGCAATCATCATGATGTGCTCCCCCTGTCTGCCGCGAACCAAAATGGGGCCCGGATTTTCAAATTTTCTTCCGAAAACACTATCTGATGCCCTTCCTGTCCCCAGCGACCTCGTTCCGTGTACCATTGTCATCTAGCATGTTTCTGCACATTCGTCAAACAAGACGGAGAAGTGGACGATGCGCACGTAACCATGTCGTTATAAACGGGACGGCCAGTCACCCCTGAGAGCGGACGATGCGTTACACTGTTCCACTGTTGTGCCAGAACCGAGGAGGACGCAAATATGTCCTGCAGTCCCAGTCGGATGAGGTGTCGATCCTCTCGTGGGGTGGTGTGGGTGTTGCGACCTGGCCCATTTCGTCGTTTTCTGCGGCCTTCCGCAAACCGTTTTGCACACATCCGTTACACTGTCGAAACATTTTATCCCACACGAACAGCAATTTCCCAGATGGTTGCATCACGTTCTCTCATGCCAATAATCTGCCCTCTTTCAAACTCGCTCATTTGACAGTACGGTTCTCATATGTCTGCGAGGTATCTTGCACGTCTGCTCCAGTCACACTGATCAATTACCTTCTGTTTATAACGACAACGAGAGGCGCAGAGACATTTTACCGGCAGGTGGTGTTGCACCGCGATGTCGATGTTGACCTTGAATCGGTGGGCCGACATGGTTCAAACGCTAATAATTTCTGCAACACATACTAATGTTCACATTCTGTGAATATGAACGTCCTATCTCTAGTTGTTCAAGGTGTTCTGTATTTTTCTGAACATGACTGTATTAAGCAAGACCTGTCCAATCACAGAAGGATAAATATACTCAGTTCAGCCCTTAAATTAATAATAAAATAATAAGAAATAGTAATAACAGAAATTATAACCCTCGCAGAGGAGCAGTATAGTTTTAGATACGTTAGGTCATGCGCATATGCAGTATTCATTATTAGACAAGTTGTAGGAAAATCCATTGAATACCAGATTATATTTTATACACTTACAGAAGGCTTTCGATAGGATTTAGTTAACAGATGTGGTAAACCTTCTCTACAATCGTGTAGCTCCTTCCAACTTAGTAAAAACAACTGAAGACATTTACCCCAACATTACATCTAGGAGAAAATTGATCCCAGGTTAACTATCTGTATACCAGTTAACAGTGCTATTAGACAAGGTGACACTTTGATCCACATACTTTATCATTTATTCATGGGGCAGGTGATAAAGGAGGTATTGGCTGGGAATGGTTATAGAATGTGGGACGAAAAAATATAAATTATTTGTTATACCGACGATGCAGTTCTGCTAGCAAACAGTGAAGATAACCTGCAGAAACTTATACACGTATTTTACGTGGCAGTCAAAAATTTCAATATGCGGTCATATCCATCAAACCAATTAGATACATACCGGAAGTAGTGAAAAAATTATTCCACAGTGTACGACGTTGTTGTTGTCATCTTCAGTCCAGAGACTGGTTTGATGCAGCTCTCCATGCTACTCTATCCTGTGCAAGCCTCTTCATCTCCGAATAACTACTGCTACCTGCATCCTACCGAATCTGCTTAGCGTATTCATCTCTTGGTCCCCTCTATGACTTTTACCCTCCACGCTTGCCACCAGTACTAAATTGGTGATCCCTTCATGCCTATACCTTCTTCTAGTCAAGTTGTGCCTCAAATTTCTTTTCTCCCCAATTCTATTCAGTACCTCCTCATTAGTTACGTGATCTAACCATCTAATCTTCATTATTCTTTTGTAGCACCATATTTCGAAAGCTTCTATTCTCTTCTTGTCTACACTATTTATCGTCCATCATTCATTTCCATATATGGCTACATTACACACAAATACTTCCAGAAAAGACTTCCTGACACATCTACACTCGATGTTAACAAATTTCTCTTCTTCAGAAACGCTTTCCTAGCCATAAAAAAATGGCTCTTAGGACTATGGGACTTAATATCTTAGGTCATCAGTCCCCTAGACTTAGAACTACTTGAACCTAACTAACCTAAGGACATCACACACATCTATGCTCGAGGCAGGATTCGAACCTGCGACCGTATCAGTAACGCGGTTCCAGACTGAAGCGCCTAGAACCGCTCGGCCACCGCGGCCGGCTTTCCTAGCCATAGTCAGTCTACATTTTACATCATCTCTACTTCGACATCATCAGTTATTTTGCTCCCCAAATAGCAAAACTCATCTGTTATTTTAAGTGTCTCATTTCCTAATCTGGTACCCTCAGTGTCGCCTGATTTAATTCGACTACATTCCATTATCCTCGTTTTCCTTTTGTTGACGTTCATCTTACAAATGGTTCAAATGGCTCTGAACACTATGGGACTTAACTTCTGAGGTCATCAGTCCCCTAGAACTTAGAACTACTTAAACCTAACTAACCTAAGGACATCACTCACATCCATGCCCGAGGCAGGATTCGAACCTACGACCGTAGCGGTCGCGCGGTTCCAGACTGTAGCGCCTAGAACCGTTCGGCCACTCCGGCCGGCCGTTCATCTTGCACCCTCCTTTGAAGACACAGTCCATTCCATTCAGCTGCTCTTCCAGTACCTTTGCTGTCTCTGACAGAATTACAGTGTCGTCGGTAATCCTCAAAGTTTTTATTTCTACTCAATGGATTTTAAGGAGATTCGAGAACAAGTAGCAGAAGCAAGGGAAGTGGCAGGGTTTTTATACGATATGCCTGCAATTTTGAAAACCAAACGTCGATGAAAAGATGCAAGAGTAAGAATATACATAACAATAGTGAGACCGAATATGACATAAACAACTGAGACAAGACCTGAAACACGAAAAATTAGAAGAATTTTGTGGTCGTTTCACACCTGCTCATGGCATGTTTGATGCCGTCATTCGCTTTAATTATTGCAGGTGCTGTGCTGTTGTGTTTTCGGATGTGTTATTGATATTTACTATATTGCAATTTATTGTATTAATCTTTAAGGCAATTCGTCGGTTGTTCATTAAAAATGCACTCCAAGGCATACTGCGGATAATATGTTCATCGACGTATGATAGCGTGGTGACTTTTTTTTGTTATTCTTCGGTATAGGGCAAATTAAGCTCTGTTTACATTGAGTAGGACGTGTACCACTAATGAGAGGCAGAATGAAGATATGTGCAAAACATGGAATAACAGTATCGGCAATGTTTTTCATCGTACCTACACTCACTTAGCCAATATCTATTTCCGGAGAATAGATTCTCATGACTGCTTTTTCTGCTGTGCGTAGAGACATGTTTTAAGAAAAATACTGCATCCGTAAAGGTTGTCTTGAGACGGATAATTTATTCGCAACATGACAACTTAATGTAGTGATAAAAAGTTTATTTCATCTGCTGGGACCTTGAAAAACAGCATCAGATTTGTGTTTCTCCTTACCGAAGCTGCTCAATTTATTCCTCGTTGTCGGATGGTACGGGTCGCTGCTTATAACAAAATGGCCATTCCTGATTTTGGTGTTGACATCTTTTGTTTCATTTTATTTCGCAGTTTCTTGTGTACTTCGTAAATTTCAGATGTTGACTTCGCTTGAATCTTCTGTGTGCCGAATCTCGCTTATTAATTACCTGGGGTAATTCCATCGTCAGCCAAGGGTCGCTAGCCCCCTCTACCTTGACTGAACGTTGAGGGGCGTATTGATCATAAAGTGTCGCAAGTATGTGAAAGAATTCCCGGATTCCGCCGTCTACCGTCACCTCATTGTTTGCATCGTACCATGGACTATGCAAACAGTTCATTTGTAGGACATCGTCGCTTTAATATTCCACACGTAATTAGGTGATTTTTTGCTCTCTGCTGATCTGTACAGAGTATAGTAAGAAAATCACATCATGGGTAGAAATGCTAGGAGCAGATGTGTGACTGGCACAGATTGGAAGAGGTGACGAAAAAGTTGACTTTCGAAGGCCGTACAGTCAAGAATCTGTATGCCAATCAGGCAAAATCGACCTGAGTGTTGAGACAATCATCTCACAGACGCACCAGGTTGAGGACACCTGTTTGGTAAAACACATTTTTTCAATAAATGTGCTTGAACTATTCCTATGTTTTATTTATAGCTTAAAAGACGTTACTTTCCGAATAGCCCTCATACATGTATATCATACACAAAGTTACTACATTAGCTATGAGTCGCGCGTGAATGTTATACAAGTGGCGGCACGATTGTCATTTAACAAAATGAGACTAACGTCATTCTTCGGCAGAACGAAGATAAATCATCAGTAGTGGTTTTGCTTTATAGTGCGTATACTTTTAGATAAAACTGTGTGTGTGTGTAGTTTACAGGTGCCCTTACACATATTAAAAGAAACGAATGTGTGGCTAAAGGAGGAAACCTATAAAACGACACTCACACACTCACACCTCACTCACATGTTTTATTCGTTGTCTTGGCAGCGCTTTCTGTTCCTTGTTATGTGTTAGAAGGCTGGAAGTTACCTGTTTCAATACGCGCGGTTTCCACCTAAGGGTTTGTAATGATCCCCATTAGTCTCTGTGATCCGTCCTGCTGAGCTACGGTCTCTACTTGTTGACATGTTCAGGCATGCAACTTTCCTGAACGAAAGTGTTCGGTTTGTGGAAAGTGTTGGTCTCAAACTCCTCTGCGCAGTCCCAGGCATTATAGGTTCCTAAACTGCTTCGAGATAAATGACTAGTTGTTAGAGAAAAATATTTATCTCTGCTGTCTCAGGAACTCTCTTAAGTCGGGACCGCAAGCATTACTTCATGGATTAAGAAGGAGCATAAAACTGTACTGCCACCTCCCAAATATCCTTTGTCATATAGTGAGACGCGTAAGTAGGGCCCCTCCGACCAATTCCTCCCCAGTTCTTACTGGATCTTCATATACCAACGACTCCCTGTAACCCAAAAGGGAACAAAAGGCCTCGATGAACACATCAAAGGCGGTTGTGTGTTGTTTTTCAATGGAGCGACAACAACATAGATGCACAGTTACACAAACACTTCGCGGACCTGCGCCACACCTCGATTATCTCGTGCCGACTGAAATATTCACTTCCTACTATCGGTTCTTTATGTCAGAATACCCAGTTAAATATCCTCTGTCATCGGTGCAGCTTTGACGCTGAAGACTTGGGATAACGTGCATACACATTCATACGAGACAGAAGAAATTGACATTCACACAATAAGTGTATTAATTTAGACCAGCGGCTGATTTCTGCCGGCAGCCACAGGGCACACACAGTACAAGAAATGTAAAGTGCATACGTAATTTAAACAACAACAAGATCTGATGTAACATACTTCATAACCTACAAAAAAGCTGTGTGTTTAAACAACAAGAAGACTTGATGAAACAAATTGCCTTAACTACATAACATCTGTATGTTTAAACAAGTAACATATTTCCAAAATTACACTTCATCTGTATTTAGCAAGCAATAAAAGGAAAAAATCTACGGAGGCTGGCACAACTGTGGTGAAACATGTTTGGATATCAAAGCAAAACCATAATTGTGGCGTCTTAAAAAGTCAGACCCACTTTTTCATGTTTATTTTTCTGAAAACATGGAGACAGAGCTTAAAATTCGGGCATGATATTAAAACAACTAATAACCTGGAGATCGTCACGTTTTTCCTATGACAGAGACTTTATTTTTATTTTATTTTTTTAATAAAACTGGATAGGGTGCTTTCGTTCCTTCTTCTTCTCTTTTCTTCTTGTTTATTGATTTATTGTAAGAATGATGAATATGTTGAAAGACTATTCACAAAATCAAACGTTTAACGCTTTCTGTTAATGTTTCTACTTGTCATGAGAAACATGTATCGTTCCTTCTTCATTCCAGTCGTATGGTTTATTTATTTATATTAAGTGACGATACGAAACGAACGCAGGTGTTGTCTGCTTGTTTGTTTAGCGCCGCTGTCGTGCCACCTCAGTCCGCAGCTGCAGACCGTGTCGGCTGGCCAGACGGCGACTTTCAACTGCAGCACAGAGGGACATCCTCAGAAGGCCATAATGTGGTTCAAAGACGGCCAGTTTCTCTCACCGTCTACCAGAATACATATAGGCTCTGGGAACAAGGTACTTCATTACTCTTTTCTCTTTGCTCCAGTACTGTATGAATTTTACATGCATAAATTACAGTGCAACACTGTATTTCCTTTACCACACATATTCAAAGCATTAAACCAACTATTCGCCACGAGAGTCCACAGTTGGATACGACTGAATTATTATTCTTAGCTCCATAAGGACTCGATGACTTGCTTCAGCAACTAAATAGATCTGAAGATCATCCACTTTGTTCGAAACTAGTCATACCGTAAAGTAAATGTTCAACTGAGACGACATAATTAACGATAACTTTTAAAAATCATTAAACTAATACCACTTCCGTGGTCTAGATTTGCTGCCTATTGACACGAAAGTCAAGTGTCTGAACACTGGTGACGACCATACTTCTCGATAAACATGTGTACTGTCTTCCAACAACAGACCAGCAATACCTGGTATAAGACTGAAAACAGAACAGTGCTGACAAATCAGAAGCTGGCACAAACAAATCTTACGAGGAGTCGTTACAGACGGCTCTGCCCTCTTCGATTTTCATGATAATTAGAGGATTTGCTAGGAAGTGTCAGGATATCAGTTCCCTAAAACAGTATAATACGATTATTAAAAAGAACTCGAAAAAAACGCCTTTGATAATCAGAAGATTTCGAATGCTATCGTCCAAACCAAACTGGTTACTATTCGTATTGTCTTAAATGACACTCGGAGCAATGACTGATGGGAGTGACCGTAAATGGGTAATGTCGTTACGCTCGCTCCCATGAGCCACCGCACTGTATTTACGCCCGATAAGCAGGGAGGTGGGAGGGGAAGTGGCTGGTTGGTTGGTTTGGGGGAGGGGACCAAACAGCGAGGTCATCTGCTCCATCAGGGAGGCGAGGATGGGGAAGGAAGTTGGCAGTGTCCTTTCAAAGGAACCATTCTGGCATTTGCCTGAAGCGATTTAGGGAAATCACGGAAAAGCTAATTCAGGATGCCCGGACACGGGTTTGAACCATCCTCCTCTCGAATGCGAGTCCAGTGTGCTAACCACTGCGCCACCTCGTTTGGTGAAAGGGCAATCGTGGGAGCCAGTAGTACTGGGAGCAGATAGTGTCAGTCGAAGCTTACAGGGAAGTGACGTCAAAATGGCTGTCTTCCATGAAACTCAGCAGGACCATAAAACTCGAAAGTAGTCAACAAATGAACTTCGGAGGCGCCATATTGGATTTCACGAATTTTGTTGTTTTCCTGTCACAATCTGAATGTTTTCACAGACTGCCATTTCAGGGCAACGGCGCAGTGGAAGTTAACACGAGCACGTCGCTCTTGGTACGATCTGCTGTAATTAAATATCAGTTAATGACACATCTGCGATAAGAGCCTTCACGAGATTTTAAGATGAAGGACACTGTTGAACGTTGTATGTGTTTACCATGGTGTAGTGGTTAGACACATTGAGTTATGGCGTCGCTAAGAAGTAGGTTCGCAACCTGCTATATTCAAATATTTTTTTTACACAGCTTTGCATGTGTAAAAAAATTCTCAAACTCCCTTATTAACGTAGTAGAAGTATATTCCATAGTATTCAATGTTATTTACATATTATATAGCTCCCTCAGGAGTGAATTTCTTCGATTTTGGAACTCCCTTTTGACTAAGAAACCAAAGATTAAATTATTGCGAATGAAACGAGCGGCTTTGGCAATTCTATTCTTGCTTGTCACAAATATTCGACTGTTTTTCCCGAATATATCGCGATTTTTAAGCACTCGCGGCAATGAAATTTATATTCTTGTTTGTCACTATCCCTTCGCTGTTTTTTTGTTTTTTTACGAACATATCACAATTTCTGAGGGTCCATTCGCACACTGTTCTTTTGTAAAACTCGATACGACCACGAAATTCGATAGCAGTCGACAAATGTGCTGGTCAAGCATACACCATTTTGAAGTAACTTCCCTGTAAGCATCGACTGAAACTAGCTTCTCCCTAGTACTACCACACTGCACAATCCTTACAAGTGGCGCACTGTCACACACTGTCTGTACGCAGCACTAACGCAAGACCAGTAAAAGCGTCACAGCGCTAAAATCAAATTGTCTGCATGCTGTAGCGGTTAGTGTTTCTAGCTAGTAACACAGAGGTCCTCAGTTTCATTCCCGGCGTCCACATCAATTTTTTCTCTGTTAGAATTGTCCAGAAAAAGGTCCACTAAGCCTTGTGAGGGAAACTGAAATGTTCATTGAATATAAAAGCAGAGAAGTTGACGCTCAACTCGTCGAAGTACGTTACGACCAAAGACTTACACCAGGATAGGTGACACGCTATTGATTGAAAACGCGAACCATTACATACTTTTGGTTAAAGAGCGAGATTCTTGACTTATAACAACTACAGCTCTTATTCCTTGCAAGATTAAATACCAGGTCTGTGAGATTTGGCCTACATGATAAGGTGGCCTGGTTTGCAGCAGAGCGCCATTCCTCTCTTCTGTCTGCCTTCCTCTTCATTTCCACGTATGTGTTACATCCAACGTCATTCGTGATCTGTGGCATGTATGATATCCTTGGTCGCCCCCGCCGATCCCTTCCCTCAATAGCTCCTTTTCCTATTGTTCCAATAATGTTGTTGTGTCGTACGATGTGCCCTACAAGTTTGTCTCTTCTTCTTTGGATGTGCCTCCACAGAGATCTGGTTTCCTGTACTCTTCTAAGCACATCTTCATTTGTTTCTTTGTCCGTCCAGCTGATCTTCATCATCCTTCTATAGCACCACATCTCCAGGGCCTCTAGCCGTCTTCTCTCTTCTCTTCCAATCGTCCAAGTTTCACATCCGTATAGGGCCACACTCCAAACGAAACCTTTCATGATACGTTTCCTTATTTTCAGACTGATGTTGTTGCTGGTGAGTAAGTTCCTTACTGGCAGAAGTAAAGCTGTGAAGACCGGGGGTGAGTCGTGCTTCGGTAGCTCAGATGGTAGAGCACATGCCCGTGAAAGGCAAAGGTCCCTAGTTCGAGTCTCGGTCGGGCACACAGTTTTAATCGGCCAGGAAGTTTCAGTAAGTTCCTTGTCCGATTAAATGCAATTGTGGCCTTTTGTATTCTGGTCGCAATTTCTTTCCGGCTTCTGCCATCTCTTGTGATTTTGCTTCCCAGGTAAGTAAATTCCTCTATCACTTCCAGCTCCTCTCTTCCACTTCTCATTCTCAAAGGTTCATATTCTGCTCCTGTACTGCATACCACCACTTTAGTCTTTTTCTTGTTTGTTCTCATTCCATACTGATTGCATAGAATTTTTTCCATTGTTCTGAGGACTTCCTCTAGATCTTCTTTTGTCTCCGTGACTATAGCAATATCATCTGCATAACGTAGGATGTCTATCTTCTGCCCATTAATTTTGATCCCCACCTCAGTAGTTTCTCGAATTAGGTCTCTAGCTTCCTGGATGTAAGCATTGAATATAAGAGGAGAGAGAGCACATCCTTGCCTTACCCCTTTTTCTAATATTTGCTTCTTGTTCATGGTGACAGTTCCTAATCACTGCCACCTCATTCTTATAGAAGCTGAGTATCACACGGATGTCTTTGATCCTTTATTCCACTTTTCCTCAGCACTCTGAACATCTCTTGCCAGATAACGTTATCAAATGCCTTTTCCATGTCTACAAAGTCAATACAAGTTGGTTTATTTTACTGTAATTGCTTTTCGATAAGGAGTCTGAGTGCCAAATCGCCTCTCTTGTTCCCAATCCCCTTCTGAAACCAAACTGATCTTCACTCAGCATATCCTCCACCTTCTCTTCAATTCTCTTCAGAACTATTTTTATAAGAATTTTTGATGCATGTGATATTAGGCTTAGAGTTCGGTACTGTTCGTATTTCGTAGCTGCTGCCTTCTTTGGTATAGGAACAATGATACATTTCTCGAAGTCTGTCGATACCTCTCCTGTGTTATAGATGGACCTAATAAGTTTAAGCAGCATCATTTTCATGCTGTCACCAGCATTCTTTCCCCCTGCGGGTTCGGGGGTAAGAATAGGCCCGCGGTATTCCTGCCTGTCGTAAGAGGCGACTAAAAGGAGTCTCAAATGTTTTGGCCTTAATGTGATGGTCCCCCTTGGGGTTTGACCTCCATTTTTCAAAATTCTACAGAAGTACGAGCCTTTTGGGGAAGGACACCTTACATGGTGTACCACTGGTCCTAAGTGCACTAAGACCTTGGCACTCAGCATTGCACCGGCGTTGTCACCATACCCATTATTCCTCAAATTGGGCCTAAACGCCTGATGGGTTGTCCAAGTTACGCCCATAGTGCATCTCCATCTGCACCAGCGATCATTATGGACTTTCCATGGCACCAGAAATCCAGCACGGTAGCCAGCCCGTTGTGGTGGGGTCGTCATGTACCCTCTAGGTTGTAGCCCCCTGACAACACAGGGATCGTACTGCCGATACCTGAGCTGCACCCTCCCCACGTTGGCCAAGGAGTAGATGCCCGTCTCCTTGGGGCATCAGGACTCCCGGCAATGGTCATACTGCCAGGTGGCCCTTGCTGCGGCCGGGTGGCGCCCGTGGGGAGAGACCCTGGTCGGAGTGGGTGGTATCGGGGCGGACGTTTCGCACATGAAACGTCAACACGTATCAGGTCGCTCTGCGGCCGAGTCTTCCAAAAGAAAAGGTACCGTTTCTAGTTCTGGTTCTCCTGCCCTTTCCCCCTTGGCCACTCCATGGGAGGAGGGACAGGCCCGCCGGCTTGGGGGGAAGTACTTCCCCCGCTATTTGGTCTGTTCTCGAACAGATGGGGGGACGTTCGCCACCTCCAAGCCCATGTTCTTTGTTCAGCACATTGAGGACGTCTTCGGGGAAATCGAGGCTCTCAGCAAGATGCGATCAGGGTCCGTTCTTATCAAGACCACCTCTGCCACACAATCGGCGGCACTCCAGGCGTGCGACCGCCTAGGGGACATCCCAGTCTCCATTGTCCCACATCTGGCACTAAATAGGACGCAGGGGGTTATTTTTCATCGTGACCTCCTGCTACAATCTGATGAGGAGCTCAGGGCCAACCTGGAGCGCCGCGGCGTGCATTTCGTCCGGCGAGTCCAGCGCGGCCCCAAAGACCATTGCATCGACACCGGGGCCTTTATCCTCGCCTTCGAGGGGGACGTTCTCCCGGAGAAGGTAAAGGTGATGTGCTACCGGTGCGACGTGCGACCTTACGTCCCGCCTCCTATGCGCTGTTTTAGGTGTTTGCGCTTTGGGCACATGTCGTCCCGGTGTGAAGCTGAGCCCCTTTGTGGCGACTGTGGACGTCCTCTTCGTGAGGACTTGCACCCCACCACCTCGGTGCCCTAATTGTCCTGGCGTCCACTCGCCTAGGTCCCCAGACTGCCCCGCCTATCAGAAGGAGAAAAAGATACAAGAAATCAAAACTTTGGATCGGCTCTCTTATTCTGAGGCCAGGAAGAAGTATGACCGCCTTCATCCCGTGTCACTGGCCACTTCGTTTGCCTCAGTTGTGTCCACTCCTTCCGCTGTATCCTCACCTCTATCCTGTCCCACCTCCGCCTCCTCTGCCCATCAGGGGGCTCTGCCTCCGCCTCCCAAATCCCTCCCTTCCAACTCCTCCTCCCCCGCGGCCCCCACCCCCCCTGCCCTAGGGGCCACCCTTCCTCCTCCTCCTCCCCCCACGCCACCTGAGAAGCGATCCTCTTCTCAGGCGTCCATCGGGGAAACGTTCCGGACCCCAGCTTCCGAGGTCCGGCGTTCCAAAACGGACCCCGCGCGTGAGGACCTTCTTCGGGTCCAGCCCACCATCCCTGTGCCTCCTCGGCCTTCCAAGAAGGCCTCCAAGAAGAAGTCTCTATCCCCCTCTCCACCCCGGCGCGTTTCATCTGACGCTTCATCCGTGAGTCGCTGCTCCCGGCCGTCCTCAGTTTCGCCGGGACGCTCTGCTGCCAGGCGTTCCGCCGGCCTTTTGTCGGCAAATGATGCGGCCCCTCCTACACCATCAGGGACAGCGGCCGCAGCTGGCGACGAGTCGATGGAACCGGATCCGCCTGCCGTCAGTTGTAGCGTTGTTGCCTCGCAACCTGGCCCTCCGCGGCCATCGAGGTGACCAGCTCTTCCCCGTCTCGTTCCCGCAACTTCTTGACTAGCAATGGCGTTGTTTCATAGGAATATAAGAGGTATTCGATCTAATCGGGAGGAATTACAACTGCTCCTCCGCCTGCACTGTCCGCTCGTCCTTGGTCTCCAGGAAACCAAGTTGCGCCCGACTGACCGTATTGCCTTTTCCCACTATACCTCGGAGCGGTATGACCTCGCCCCTGTGGACGGTATCCCAGCTCATGGTGGGGTCATGTTGCTCGTTCGGGACGATGTCTATTACCATCCCATCCCATTGACCACCCCACTCCAAGCAATAGCTATCCGCATTACTCTTTCTGCTTTTACTTTTTCAGTTTGTACCGTCTACACTCCACCGTCATCTGCTGTTAGTCGGGCTGACATGATGCACCTGATCGATCAGCTTCCCCCGCCGTTCTTATTGTTTGGCGACTTCAATGCCCATCATCCCCTTTGGGGCTCTCCTGCATCCTGTCAAAGAGGCTCACTCTTGGCGGATGTCTTCAACCATCTCAATCTTGTCTGCCTCAATACCGGCGCCCCGACTTTCCTCTCGGACTCTACTCATACCTACTCCCACTTGGACCTCTCGATCTGTTCTACCACTCTTGCCCGTCGGTTCGAGTGGTATGTCCTTTCTGACACCTATTCGAGCGACCACTTCCCCTGTGTCGTTCGTCTCCTGCACCACACCCCATCCCCACGTCCTTCGCGCTGGAACATACTGAAAGCTGACTGGGGACTTTACTCCTCCCTGGCGACTTTTCCGGACCACGATTTTTCCAGCTGTGACAGTCAGGTCGAATACCTCACGGCTGTTATTATCCATGCTGCCGAACGTTCCATACCTCGTACTACTTCTTCTTCACGTCGCGTTTCCGTCCCCTGGTGGAACGAGGCTTGTAGGGACGCTATCCGTGCTCGACGACGTGCTTTCCGCACCTTTCGCCGCCATCCTACGTTGGCGAATTGTATTGAATACAAACGACTCCGAGCGCAATGCCGTAGAGTCATCAAAGACAGCAAAAAAGCTTGCTGGGCCTCTTTCACGAGCTCCTTTACCAGTTTTCTCCCTCTTCCGTTGTTTGGGGTAGCCTGCGCCGGCTGTCGGGCATTAAGGCCCACTCCTCAGTACCTGGCCTGACCTCAGGTAATGAGGTCCTTGTTGATCCTGTGGCTGTCTCCAACGCCTTTGGCCGCTTTTTCGCGGAGGTTTCAAGCTCCGCCCATTACCATCCTGCCTTCCTTCCCAGGAAAGAGGCAGACGAGGCTCGGCGACCTTCCTTCCACTCGCTGAATCTGGAAACTTACAATGCCCCCTTTACTATGCGGGAACTCGAACGTGCGCTTGCACTGTCCCGGTCCTCTGCTCCGGGGCCAGATGCCATTCACGTTCAGATGCTGGCACACCTTTCTCTGGCGGGCAAAAGCTTCCTTCTTCGTACCTACAATCGCGTCTGGACCGAAGGTCAGGTCCCCATGCGTTGGCGTGACGCCGTTGTTGTTCCTATACCCAAACCCGGGAAGGATAGACACCTTCCTTCTAGTTACCGCCCCATTTCTCTTACAAGCTGTGTCTGTAAGGTGATGGAGCGCATGGTTAATGCTCGGTTAGTTTGGATTCTTGAATCTCGACGACTACTTACTAATGTCCAATGCGGCTTTCGTCGCCGCCGCTCCGCTGTTGACCACCTTGTGACCTTGTCGACATTCATCATGAACAACTTTTTGCGAAGGCGCCAAACGGTAGCCGTGTTCTTCGACTTGGAGAAGGCTTATGATACCTGTTGGAGAGGAGGTATCCTCCGCACTATGCACAAGTGGGGCCTACGCGGTCGTCTGCCCCTTTTTATTGATTCCTTTTTAACGGATCGAAAGTTTAGGGTACGTGTGGGTTCCGTATTGTCCGACGTCTTCCTCCAGGAGAACGGAGTGCCTCAGGGCTCCGTCTTGAGCGTAGCCCTTTTTGCCATCGCGATCAATCCAATTATGGATTGCATTCCACCTAATGTCTCAGGCTCTCTCTTTGTCGATGACTTCGCGATCTACTGCAGTGCCCAGAGAACATGCCTCCTGGAGCGCTGCCTCCAGCGTTGTCTAGACAGCCTCTACTCATGGAGCGTGGCAAATGGCTTCCGGTTCTCTGAAGAGAAGACGGTTTGTATCAACTTTTGGCGATATAAAGCGTTCCTTCCGCCATCCTTACATCTTGGTCCCGTTGTTCTCCCATTCGTGGACACAACTAAGTTTCTAGGGCTCACGTTGGACCGGAAACTGTGTTGGTCTCCACATGTCTCTTATTTGGCGGCCCGTTGTACACGTTCCCTTAATGTCCTCAGAGTTCTTAGCGGTTCATCTTGGGGAGCGGATCGCACTGTCCTGCTTCGCTTGTATCGGTCCATAGTCCGATCGAAGCTGGATTATGGGAGCTTCGTCTACTCGTCCGCTCGGCCATCCCTCTTACGCCGGCTCAACTCCATCCACCATCGGGGGATACGTCTTGCGACCGGAGCCTTCTACACTAGTCCTGTCGAGAGTCTTTACGCTGAAGCTACCGAGTTACCATTGACCTACCGGCGCGATATACTGCTGTGTCGGTATGCCTGCCGGCTGTTGTCTATGCCCGAACACCCCTCTTACAAGTCCTTCTTCGCCGATTCTCTCGACCGTCAGTACGGGTTGTATGTGTCTGCCCTGCTGCCCCCCGGAGTCCGCTTCCGTCGCCTGCTTCGACAATTGGATTTTGCCCTCCCTACCACCTTCAGAGAGGGTGAGAGCCCGACACCACCTTGGCTCCAGGCTCCGGTTCGTATTTATCTCGACCTCAGCTCACTCCCGAAGGAGGGTACTCCGGCTGCAGTGTATTGCTCACGGTTTGTCGAACTTCGTGCTCGACTTGCCGGTCACACATTTATTTACACCGATGGCTCCAAAACTGACGATGGTGTCGGCTGTGCCTTTGTCGTCGGGACCGCCACCTTTAAATACCGGCTCCTTGACCAATGTTCCAGCTTTACGGCCGAGCTTTTTGCTCTCCATCAGGCCATTCAGTATGCCCGCCGCCACCGCCATTCATCGTATGTACTTTGCACTGACTCCCTCAGTGCTCTTCAGAGCCTTGGGGCTCCCTATCCGGTCCATCCCTTGATTCAACGAATACAGCAGTCCCTCCATTCTTTCGCTGATAATGGCGGTTCTGTCAGCTTTCTGTGGGTCCCCGGACATGTAGGAGTGCCTGGGAATGAGGCTGCGGATGCTGCAGCCAAGGCTGCAGTCCTCCAGCCTCGGCCAGCCTCTCATTGTGTCCCGTCATCTGACGTTTGTGGGGATGTATGTAAGAGGCTTGTGTCCTTGTGGTGGGATGCTTGGTCATCCCTCCAAGGAAACAAGCTCCAGGCAGTAAAACCGCTCCCAACTGCTTGGACAACTTCCTCCCGACCATCTCGGCGCGAGGAGGTCCTTCTGACCAGGTTGCGAATTGGGCATTGCCGGTTTAGCCACCGCTACCTGCTCTCTGGTGACCCAGCCCCGCAGTGCCCTTGTGGTCAGGCATTAACGGTGCACCATGTTTTATTGTCGTGTCCCCGTTTTAGTCAATTTCGTGTTGTCCTGTCCCTGCCATCTACCTTACCGGATGTTTTAGCTGATGACGCTCGAGCAGATGCTCGTCTTCTGCGTTTTATAACTTTAACTGGCTTGACCAAAGACATTTAACCTTTTTACTTATTTCATCTGCATCTTTGTCAGGTCCTTTTGATGTCCCCCCATCCCCTTGAGTTTTAGCAGGTTCCTTGTGCTCTAACACCAGTGACTGGGCGCTAATGACCTCAGCAGTTGAGCGCCCTTAAACCCTACCAAAAAAAAAAAAAAAAAAAAAAAAAAAAAAAAACCAGCATTCTTTATTAGTTCTGCAGGGATGTCATCAATACCCGTTGCTTTGTTGTCCCGTAGTTCTTTTAGAGCTCTGCCAAATTTTTGTTGCAGAATGTCATCTCCCTTGTCATCTTCGTCTACTTGCTCTTCTCTTCCTATTACTTCCTCCGAAAGAGGTGTTCCGACATACAACTCCCCTATGTATTCTTTCCATCTTTTCACCAAGTCTTCAACAAACAGCATTTTCCACTCTTTATTTTCTATTGTGCCTGAGAGTGTTGTTTTACGTTTGTTAAAAAATTGATTTGATGTTCTGTAGGCTAAATCAATTTTGTCTGCATTAACAACAATGAAAAGTCAGCTGACATTGTTGTTTGACAATACTCTTTGTACGAACTCACATTTATTCACTGTGTAGTGCGACTGAATCCACGGTTTGTCTAAATACATCATTGACCGTCTTAAAGCTGATGCTTCTTTTCTTTCAATAAAAAAATCTACTGTAGTAACGTCTTCTTCCTAGTACGTCCGCCGGCCGGTGTGGCCGTGTGGTTCTAAGCGCGTCAGTTTGGAACCGCGTGACCGCTACGGTCGCAGGTTCGAATCCGGCCTTGGGCATGGATGTGTGTGATGTCCTTAGGTTAGTTAGGTTTAAGTAGTTCTAAGTTCTAGGGGACTGATGACCTCAGTAGTTAAGTCCCATAGTGCTCAGAGCCAGCCAGCCTAGTATGTCCACTCACCTGCTACGTAATGATTCGTTCATTCTGGCAACTTTAAAATTCAACACCTCAGAGCCAATATCAGTTAAATTAAATTAATCAAATTACTATCAAATCCACCTTCATCAACAGTATTTCACCATCAAATGCGTTATAAACAAAAATCTATTGTAACCCACCTCGGCGCCGATTTCCTTCCCCGTCCCTCCCTAATCCGAGCTTATACTCCGTCTCTAATGGCTTCGTTGTCGACGGGACATTAAAACACTGATCTCCTCCTCCTTGTGACAAAAACAGTGAAGTTTTTGCTAGGACGGTTTCCTTGTATTTGTTATTATACCACTGAAATTGCTGTCTGATAACAGATCTATCTGTATCATCAGTGAGCCGCGAGGGGTATCCGCGCGGTCTTGGGCGTCTTCCCACGGTTCTCGCGGCTCCCCCTGTCGGAGGTTCGCGTGCTCCTTCGGGCATGGGTGTGTGTGTTGTTCTTAGCGTAAGTTAGTTTAGGTTAGATTAAATAGTGCGTAAGCCTAGGGACCGATGACCTCTCAGTTTGGTCCCATAGTATCTTACCACCACCGCCGTACCATCAGTGAAATATTCACTGCTTGTATTTTACTTTGAGGCAGGTACCTGAATCTTGTTCCACTTGGCATCATGTTTCGCCTTCCGTAATTTGCACAGGGTAGACTAACTGAAATTTTGCTTGTCAAAATTTGCTTGCATCTTCCATCGACTTCTCTGTCTACATAATCACACCCGTCTCGTTGTCATTGCCAGTAAAATTAATGACGTTAACAGCAGATCCAGTTCCAGAACATTTTCGCACACAAACAGCATGTCATGTGGTGCCATCCTAAGCCTTATATGGTACACATATATATATATTGAAAAACACATTATTAACACTTCATTTTGTTCATAAAATAGTTTTCATATAACAATATCAGTTCTGTATAAAAATGTCTACTCATAGTTCAATGAAAAAAAGGGAAATTTAAACGTGATATGTCAGAAAGAAGCACATTCCAAATCAAATTCTCCACTTTTGAGTACAAGAAAGCACTCAGAGATGATATCAGCTACTAGCGACAGTATTAACAAACTAGAAATGTTTTGTACTTAACAGTTTTTGTAGGTCTTCTAATTTTCAAAGACAATTTTTTCGGTTTAATTTTTGGAAATATGCCGGCCGAAGTGGCCGTGCGGTTAAAGGCGCTGCAGTCTGGAACCGCAAGACCGCTACGGTCGCAGGTTCGAATCCTGCCTCGGGCATGGATGTTTGTGATGTCCTTAGGTTAGTTAGGTTTAACTAGTTCTAAGTTCTAGGGGACTAATGACCTCAGCAGTTGAGTCCCATAGTGCTCAGAGCCATTTTTTTTTTTGGAAATATGACATACTGTTTTATGAACCTTGTGTCTGAGCACTGACCTTCAACCTTTAAGTACGACGAAAATCTAAGTTGGCAAGTCCTACAGGTCGCTTTGTTCCTTTGTTATAGAGACAGAAAAATAGTGAAATCTGTAATGTGAAAGACGTCATAGTTCATCGTTTCACGTTCAGAGCTATCAAGGAGATATGAGCTACATGTCAATGCCTGCTACATCACTTAAAGTGGAGGAACCTTAGCTTATCTGACTCACAGCTTTCATCGTATCGAATCCTAATTTTTTTCCACTGCCGCAAAGGCTTGTCACAATGCGGATACTCGCCATTACAGCTCATGCTGTCATTCGAAAAGTGAAATCGACAAATTTGTCTACATGAAGGACCATGCGTGGTCAATAAGATGGAAATGCAACTAGAAGTATCACAATAAATTCTAGAACTTCCTGCAGATACCACCGGAGCAAGTCCTCAATAGAATCATCCCCCAGACAGAAACTTCTCCTTCTCCTTCCTTTCGAAACCAAACATACGAACAGTGATGTGCTACAACTAATAGCCACATATGTTCAGTAGATTTTAATAGCACATAAATCTGTAAGCTATCCACAGATTGCTGAAATATCGAAAACGAATATTTGCGTCCACTCTGTGACAATCAGACGTATTTGGGCTTAACGTCCCGTCGAAATGGAAGTCATTAGAGACGGAACACAAGTTCGGATTAGGTCAAGGATTCGAAGGAAATCGGCCGTGCGCTTTCAGAGGAACCATCCTGGCATGTTCCTGGAGCGATTTAGGGAAATCACGCAAAATCTATATCTGGACGGCCGGATCCGGGTTTGACCCGTCGTCCCCCCGTTTGTGAGTTCAGTGTGCTAACCACTGCACCACCTCGCTCGGTGCAGATGAAAAAGTGATGCAAAATTGGTTTCTGAGATGTGGTCTTTCTCTTATGGTATGTTCATCAGTTTATAGTTTTGGTTTCTCACTTTATTAAAAGGGTATAAATTTCAATTACTGGTATAAAATTGATTTATGTATGTCGCCAGTGTCGGAAAAATACTTCTTTTAAGCGTAAATTATATGTACTTGGTACTCTGAAAGATTCTCTATCCACACAGATTTTCAAAACTTATGTTTTATATGCATACATATAATACTAACATTTTTGTTATTTTTCTCTGTTGTGTAAAATATCATATTTTAACCACTGATTTTATGTGCTTCCTTTGCACTTTTATTTTTTGCATGCCTTACCTATATTCCTTGAGATAACATATGTGCAATTCAAATAAAATATTTTAACATTTGCTTCAGTACCTTTCTTACATAACTGTCCCCTTCGTCTATGTCTGTATAGTCTTCATTTTGCAAGACGCTGCATTTGTTATTTCATTTACTCTGGTACACTCTACCAAAAAACTTATTACATTAATTCTAGTACACCCTGCAAAAACAATTATTAAATTAATTCTCACAATTTGCAGTTACGATTTCGTGCCTGATCAATTTGTCTCCTTTTAAATCTGTTTCTAGTTTTACAATCAGTCATGAACTGTGGGAAATTCGGGTAAGAGAATCAAAAAAAAAAAAAAAGAAATAAATATGAAAAGTTAGTGAAGACAATGCCAAATATTGTACAACCTAAAAAACAATGAAATTACGCTTCATCAATTTAAGATCTACGTTTACAAAGGTTTATAATAAACGTATATTTTTAACAACAAATCTGTTGGAAAAATAAGGTGCATCAAAAAAATAATTTGATTTTCAGACATTGAAGATCCATCACAGTGAACGCTCAGACGCGGGGATGTACCAGTGCATCGTCTCCAATGATGAAGAAAGCGCCCAAGGCACTGCGCAACTTAATCTTGGAGGTAAGTGCGATATTTTTATTCTAGATTTTCAAGGCTCTCTTAACTTCATCCATCAATGAAAACCAAAGGCTTTCGTCAAAGACAGCTAAGTACCTTTCTCAGATGACCAAAAAATTTTAAAAAGAACGCACACAAACACACACACACACAGAGAGAGAGAGAGAGAGAGAGAGAGAGAGAGAGAGAGACAGACAGACAGACAGACAGAGAAAGGGACAGACAGACAGAGAGAGAGAGTAAGATATTTCAAAACTTTCAGTAGATCTCTAGTTTGTATAACTTCTGTCTTGCAAATGTGCATTTATTAAAACAGTATTTATGGCCTGGAACAGATTTCATACCTGATTTGAAATTTAGCAACATTATGCAATAGAAACGCATGCTGTTAATGATTTCTAGACTCTGTCACTGGAATCGTCACATTAAAAATACTCTTGCAAATGTAGCACAATTTTACCAGTGTGAATATGTCAGGTTTCAGAAATCATTGTTTGGACTAGAATTATGCGTTGGTAATCCACGAAAAATCCCTTCAGTATGGAAGGCTTGATTTGTTGCGAACTTTTTCGGAACACGATTCAGGTGTCTTGGAGTTTTTCCGTAGACGAACGTAACAAATAGTGAAAACATGATATTTTTACGGGGTTTTGTAGGGCGTCTGAATGGCATAATAAATAATTTCTGTACATTCAGGTCCACAGCTCTCCAAATGTCATGAAACGCCAAAAGACCTCAATTTTTTCTAATTAGAAACTCCGTGAAGTTAAGCCTCATTCGTTTCAATTTAACTGTAACTGAATCTTATTTCTTAGCCTTTCCGTCTCAAGTGTAAAATTGAAGAACTTTAAATATTATTTCCAAATTCTTCCTATCAACAAACATTTCTCCATGAGATTGGGAGTGTAAGGTTAGTACAGCCAGTTAGAATCTTTTATGATGCGCAGGATCGTATTGCAATACCCTCAGTTCTAAATTTGACAACAACATTAGATCCTTTGAACAGTGCCAAAGAGCTAGGGACGTTAGTCAACAATCAAATCTTTCACCTATGATTAAGACGCTGTGGCGCAGTTACAGGTTGTGTCATAATTAATTGTGCCAACTCAGCGAGTGATAGTACACTTTAATGCCCAAGGATAATATCCCTGGCGGAACTAAAAATTCGTCCAAGTTTTATCTTGGCAAGCCCCAGAAGCCGAAGCGTCTATGTCGATGACCGGCAGACTGCCAGCTAGGGGAAAAAGCTGAGCGAGTTGCGGCAAACACGGAAGCTATTGCAGCATCAGGGAAAGGCGGAGCACCCAAGTCTGCAAGCAGAGGATAATGTTGTTCAAATCGCTCTAAGCACTTTGGGACTTAACATCTAAGGTCATCAGTCCCCTAGACTTAGAACTACTTAAACCTAACGACAGCACACGCATCCATGCCCGAGGCAGGATTCGAATCTGCGACCGTAGCAGCAGCGCGGTTCCGGACTGAAGCGCCTAGAACCGCTCTGCCACAACGGCCGGCAAGATAGCCAAGAGACACCGTCTTACTACTGGCAAAGCAGAGCGTCACAAGGAAGGCCTAGGCACAATGCAACAATAAGTATTCAGATGCCGAACCAGCAGAAAAGAGCCTCTGAAAGGTGCAGTTTCGAACGTCTGAAGCCAGTAGGATGGCTGAGAACGACGAGAAACCAGGATACGTGATGTCATTCCCATCACCACCGCCACAGAGCACAGGAAAAGCGCCATCATAAATATACCCCCCTTATCAACAAATGTCTCATTTGCTGAATGCTGATTGCTGTCTTTCCAGACCTTGTATCAGTAACAGCTATCCAGTGAGAGGGGAGGTTACGGATGTCAACCCTGGGCAGGCCTATCTATCTTCGATCATCTATGGAGCCCCAAGTCGTGCTGGGAGGATTCTGCCACTGACAGCTGCAGTGCCAACTTGTGAGACGACGACGACAGGGAGAACAAACTGCCATCACCCTGCGGGAGTGCTGGATGCTTGACCTGCACCGTCCGCCATCCGCCTTCAAGAGGGAGTGCCGCTATTGCTTCTTGTTCAGTTCGTGTGGGAGACGTCAATGCTGATGGGTCCTGTCCCCTGAGTGGGGGCTGAGGCTGACCCCTGCGTGACAGCTATTACTCCAGGTGGACCTGGGAGCGTCTCTCCTGAGTGAAAATCTTCGCCATCAGCGACAGCACTTTGGAGATCGATCTGATGGCTACCTGTTGACGTAGACATCGCCACCCGACACCACAATGCGCCGCCATAACTGCAAGTCGGAGAGCATGCCGGCCTCTCCCTGGTGAAGAGGCCGCCGTCCTGTCGGCCCGACTCTGAGGCTCCGCCTTAGGAGACACTTCTGCAGTACCGCTTTATAAATATTTTATCGTCAATAATGTTTTCTTGACACTCTCGAGTGCAGCTAGGTCCTCACCACTGTATACTGCCCAGCTCTCTCCTGACTTCTGTAGGGGTCTGAAACCGAACCCCTATATCTAGATGTTATGCCCCAGGATAGTATCCCACTTCTCATATCAGATATAGGGGTCCAGTCCCAGACCCCTACAGGCGTCAGGACAGTGTCGGGCAGGATGCGGTAGTGAGGACCTAGCTACGCTCGAGAAAGCCAAGAAATCATTATTGACAATACCACATTTATTAAGTAATAAAGGATTGTCTCCCGAGGCGCAGCACCACAGCTGGCTGGCAGAATAGCGGCCACTTCACCAGACAGAGGCCAGCATGTGCTCGACTTGCAGTTTCGCCAGTGCAGCAATGTATTGGGTGGCAGTTTCTACGTCACCAGGCAGCCATCGACCTGTGGATGAAGCGTGGCCTCCAACTCCATGTATCGAACTCCAAACTGCTCTCTTTGATTGCGAAGATTTTCACTCAGAAGACACGCCCCCAGGTCAAGCGCTGGACTCACTGTCAGGCAAGGGTCAGCCCACAGCCTCCGTTTAGGTGACAGGAGCCAGCAACATTGATGTCTGCCACAGGAGCGGGATGAACAGTAGAAGTAGCCCTCCCTCTCGAAAGTGGCTGACTGACAGCATCCTGGTCATACAGGTTAAGCCTCCAGCAGGCTTACAGGGTGATGGCAGTTCCTGCATTGCGTTGGAAGTTAGAACTGCAGCTAGCAGCGACAGAGTCCTTCCAGCAGGACTTGTGGCGCCATAGACGATCGAAGATGGATAGGCATGCCATGGATCACCTCCAATAGCCTCCCCTCATGAATATTTATCGTTGCATTGTACTTTGCGACACTCTGCTTTGCCACTAGTATGTCGGTGTCTCTCGGCTACCACGATGACATTATGCTTCGCTTGCAGACTTGGGTGCTCGGTCTTTCCCTCGTGCTGCAATAGTGTCCGTGTTTGTCGCAACTCGCTCTGTTTTTCCCCTAGCTGGCAGTCTCCTGGTAATTGACATAGGCGCTTCGACTACCGGGAGCTGCCAAGGTAGAATTCGGACGAATTTTTAATGTCCACCAGGGACATTATCCTGGTATATAATGATACAACAACAGAAGCAGAGGTGTCCCAGTAAACATAGGTCCACGGATGTGCCATTTGTAAGCTAATCTGGTTACACACTGTTACTGACTTCATTATGGAATATTGTCCTAGCTACTAGAAAAATATACTGTGTAGCAAAAAAGTGAAGGGTATAACGGGGTCGTGAATAGCTGTAGATGTTGGATGGTCACAGCGAATGTCACGGAGATGTTTCGTACTCGTGTGAAAGGGCGTTATCAGGACCTGACGTAATTTGAAATGTCTCCGTTGATCCATTGTGGACGTGGGAAAGTGTCTGGTCAGATATTTAACAAAGAAATTTTCCGAACAGCCGTGCGGATTGAGAAGTTATTTTATTTTCCCTACCAGTTTCGGTAATTCAGTACGTCTTCTCCAGGCCCCATTTGCACCACTCAACAATTATCGACATTGGCATACGAGGCCACCTGTTTGTGGATGTCGTGAATTGTCAAGTGCTTCCCTCGAAGACTGGCTGCAACGTGAGTTGCAATGAAATGTCAACAAAACCACTATTTACGTTGGTGTGTAAAATGTGTGAGTCTGGCGATATATCATCTAACTTTCGGGAAAACATCATCCACACAGTTCCGAAGACTGCAAGAGCCAACAATTGTGAGAACTATCGCACAATTAGCTTAACAGCTCATGCATACAAGTTGCTGACAAGGATAATATACAAAAGAATGGAAAATAAAATTGAGGATGCGTTAGATGACGATCAGTTTGGCTTTAGGAAAGGTAAAGGCACCAGAGAGGCAATGCTCACGTAGCAGTTGATAACGGAAGCAACACTGAAAAAAACCAAGACATGTTCAAAGGATTTGTCGTCCTGGAAAAAGCGTTTGACAATGTAAAATGGTGTAAGATGTTCGAAATTCTCAGAGAAACAGTGGTAAGCTACAGAGAAAGACGGGTAATGTACAATACGTACAAGAACCAATAAGGAATAATAAAAGTTGGAGACGAATAACGAAGTGCTCGGATTCAAAAGGGTGTAAGACAGGGATGTAGTCTTTCGCCCTTACTGTTCAGTCTGTACATCGAAGAAGCAATGATGGAAATAAAAGAAAGGTTCAGGAGTGGAATTAAAATTAAAGGTAAAAGAATATCAATGATACGATTCGCTGATGACTTCGCTATCCTGAGTGAAAGTGAAGAAGAACCATAAGATCTGCTGAATGGAATGAACAGTCTAATGAGTACAGAATATGGACTGAGCGTAAATTGAAGAAATACGAAACTAATGGGAAGTAGCGGAAATGAGAACAGTTAGAAACTTAACACCGTGATTGGTGATCACGAAGTAGATGAAGTTAAGGAATTCTCTACTAGGCAACAAAATAGTCCATGACCGTCGGACAAAGAAGGACATCAAAAGCAAACTAGAACTGGCAAAAAGTGAATTTCTGGCCAAGAGAAGCCCACTAGTATCAAACAAGGGAGTTAATCTGAGGAAGAAATGTCTGAGAACGTAGGTTTGGAACACAGCATTGTATGTTAATTAAACAAGGACTGTGAGAAAACCAGAAAAGAAGAAAAATCGAAGCATTTGAAATGAGGTGTTACAGAGGAATGTTGAAAATTAGGTGGATTGCTAAGGTAAGTAATGTGGGGTTCTCCGGAGAATCGGCGAGGAAAGGAATCTATGGAAGACACTAACAAGAAGGGACAGGATGGAAGGACATCTGTTAAAACGTCAGGGAAAAACTTACATGATGCTAGAAGGAACTATAGAGGGTAAAATCCGTAGAGGAAAAGAGAGGCTGGAATATCTACAGCAAATAATTGAGGACGTAGGTTGCAATTGCTACTGTGAGATGAAGTGATTGGCACAGGAGAGGTATTCGTTGCGGGCAGCATCGAAACAGTCAGAAGACCGATGTCTCAGAACAACACCAGTACCATTATAAAGCAGAGTAATCATTCTCTCAACACACACTGAGAGTATTTTCCGCAGTTTCCCTAACCGCTTCCGAAATGCCTGAATTGTTCCTCGGCATCAGCTACGGCTGACTAATTAAGCCATCAGTTGTCCAGTATACGACTGTTTTATAATTGGTTATATTTTTCAGTTTTTAGTAATCTTCCTCCTACAAATGTTACCACTGTAATCATTGTATGGACCACATCTGTACTGAGTTTGCAGTCCCTGAGGGAGTCGCAGTTGGCTCTTAACGCATCGGAAAAAAATCAGATAGTTCTACAAATTGTACTGGTCTGGGGCCTTCACTCCAAGTAATTGCCCGAGCGAAGTGAAAACTAGTCGTAGGATCTTGAAAAGGCGGCCGGGGTGGCCGAGCGGTTCTAGGCGCTACAGTCTGGAACCGCGCAACCGCTACGGTCGGAATGTATTTCTACACTACTGGCCATGAAAATTGCTGCCAGCCGCGGTGGCCGTGCGGTTCTAGGCGCTGCAGTCCGGAACCGCGGGACTGCTACGGTCGCAGGTTCGAATCCTGCCTCGGGCATGGATGTGTGTGATGTCCTTAGGTTAGTCAGGTTTAAGTAGTTCTAAGTACTAGGGGACTGATGACCTCAGAAGTTAAGTCCGATAGTGGTCAGAGCCATTTGAACCATGTTTTGATCTTGAAATGGACTACTAATAAACCTGACTTGGATATTCAGGCTTAGCAACACTATCAACTGACGTTTTCGAAATTCCACAAAGGATGCCAGTAATGTTATTCACGATGTTGACACTGGTCAAAATAAAACTACCATTTGTAAGTCGGCCAGTTATCGTCAACACGCAATCAAAATAAGCCATATATGTCACAAATATATTTTTCATTCACAAATGAACAACAAATAACTTTCCTAATAAGAAACTCATCTGCTTTGCCAACACGCCATCTCACTGGCTGCTGGCAAGGTTCGCACTCTACTCTTGCCGGCAGTACAGATCACTTCCTTGTTTGTGACAACCCGGCAATGCACAAAGTGACTCCGATTGTTAGTAACGTTTCTTATTTTCAAATGTTATAGAGAGGTTATTTTTGTAAGTTCTTCCTAATGAGTACATTGATGAGAGATTTGTTGCCCTTATGCAGATTCCTATATGACGACGTCTTTAAATAGTACTGAATTTGTTTTGCTGCACATTCCACACCCCAGTACCCAATCAGGGCTTAGCATTGCTCTGCCGGTTGCAGCTCAGCTTAATGAAGGAGCTCACCAAACTGTAATGCTGTGCGCATTCCGACACGTAGCAGCGTTCCTTGGATTCATACACCTACCAACACTTTCTTGTGATGTCAGCTGACTGCTACAATACATAAGAAGGTTTGAATGACGTTAACACGTTCACGTCGGCGTGTTTACGGCATGTACCACCGATGGCCTACGCCCGACTCTACCAATTATGCTACAAGCAATACCTTAACGTACGATGTGTTTTCTATCAGCCAGGCGCAACTTGCAGCTGCGAATACAGTTTGTGAGACCCTTCAACGAGAGAGATCTCTCAAAAAAATGAGGTATCACATAATTCGTCATTAATTTCGTTTACAGTTATTTTATTTGATCTCTCGTTGTTTTAAAAGAATGAACTTATTTCAGTTTCGAAATAAAAGTTCAGTACATTAAAATTGCAGCCTACAGCGTCTGAATACGACGACGCCCCACGGCGAGAAACAGGAGAAGCAGCGCAGCCAGAGGCGAGAAAGCATGAACACTCATGCCGCCCGACAGTGAGGAAAGCAATACTCGGCGCCAGCGTGAACGTGTTAAAGATATCATGCCTGCAAGTGTTAGCTCGTACTCCATCATTAATGACGTCATCGACTAACGACCATTAATCCCTAATCTTCCTTCCTTCCTCTGTTTTGCATAAAACTCATTTTATTCAAGAAACGCTAAGTGGTGGTGCTGGATTTTGTAACCACCAATAAAAATTTCAGTTACACATGTTTTCAGTGACTTTAATTTGTTCAACTAATACACCATAAAACCTTTAAACTCAATATGCCACAAACCTAAAAACGTTATAGTTCAAGGTGTTTCAGAAAGATTCATCCGATTTCACAAAATTATCTTTTCTACATGAAGGAAGACAGAGACGTGGGAACAACCTTAACTCAAGCATCGAAAGTGCCAGTTTACCTTGGCGTCAGTTGCAAGCTGCCAAATATGCGCCAAGTCGAGGTGGCTATCATGTAGCAACAAGAGACGTTTTGCGTTTTCCATTTCAACAAATGCAATTCGGTTCCAACGTGACTTTATAGGGAGTGCCACCTCTTACAGCTAAAAGCATTCAACGATGGTTGTTCGTGTAATGGGAAAACCACAGATGGCCCACATGTGCTCGTCCAAGATGTAGTGTCAATGTAACAGAGTTACGCGCTTAGTCCACAGAAGTTTACTCCTCGCATGAACCTAGAACTGGCCAATCCATGTGCGTCTGTCTTGCTTGTTTTGCGGCGATGTTTGTGTTTCAAAGCATAGAGACTTCCACTGTTCATCATCTTCATTATGGTGGTAAACAACTACGTGCAGAGTTTAGTGAGCGCTTTCCAGGCTTGAAAATGGAAGATAACAATTCCCTTCTGTTTAGTGCACAGTAATGAGACTATGTTCCATGAAACTGGAAACACGAACCGCCATGACGTGGTAATAATGGGAACACGCCAACACATAACCGGGCACGAGAGTGATTCTCCTAAGCTGAACGTATATTGCGGCGATCCCCGAGAAAAATTTTACGGCTCGTTCGTTTCTGGCTTCAAAATGATCACGGGAACAACTGGCGCTTTCCACAATCTCAGATTTCAACAGAACGGAGTGGCATCGTGGAACCTACTAGTAAGAGAATTTCTTGACAGTGCGGTGCGTACAGATCTCGCATTGCCTCATTGGCCTTCCAGGTTGCCTCATCTCATGGTATGGGACTTTTTTTCCTTTTGTGGGGTTTGTGAAGGACTCTGTGTGGCTCCCCTTCAAACATCGTTGGATGAACGGTGACGCCTAATTGTAACAGACATGAATGCACCAACTCGAGACGTACTACCAAAAGTATGGGGCGAGTATAGTTGTCGTGCATGTGGTGTATGACGCATTCAACATTTGTAAACCCTTAGATCCCAAACTTAATAACACAAAAAAGAGCTAACGCTTCAACATTTTAAAAACCTTTGATCCGAAACTTAATAATACAAAAAATAATTAAAATAAAAGCGAATAAATAAAAGTTGTATATGCATCCATATACGAGATATACCATCGTTAAATGGTACAGTTCTTTTGGAAACAAAAACTCTGAAGTCCTATGCATGGCTAAAATTCTATCTTCATTATTACAGACGATGTATTCGTGAAATCGGATGAATCTGTTTGCGACATCATGTATTATTAGCTACTCTGCTGTCCGGAGAGAAGCATGTAACAGAAGAGTACTTTATGGGCCATATTAGGTACACGACAGCATTTCTCTATTTTGTGTGTAGGAGCCCGCAAGATCTCCAATCAGAGTGTAAAAAATCACAGAAGAAAGGACTAGCTTATCTTCTGAGTGAATGTCCTCCATCGCGGGTTGTATGCAAGACCACAATGCATCAACGGAAGTCACTGGAGAACCGTACGAACAAGTTGCTACTAACTATATTTAAACACACTTGGTGAGCTATATGCTAGGTTGTTGCGATTCTGACGCTTGTACGTTATGCACTCGCTCTAAGATCGCCAGTATTCGCTGTTTAATAACGCGATAATTATAGAACACATTGACTCCTGTCAGTATAATTTTAGGTTGCCTGTTGTAAAATATTATTTTTGGCTTGGCTCTGAGCACTATGGGACTTAACATCTGAGGTCATCAGTCCCCTAGGACTTAGAACTACTTAAACCTAACTAACCTAAGGACATCACACACATCCATGACCGAGGCAGGATTCGAACCTGCGACCGTAGCGGTCGCGCGGTTCCAGCCTGAAGCGCCTAGAACCGCTCGGCCACAGAGGCCGGCCTATTATTTTTATGTGTTAGTAAAGCAAACTTACACTTGCTGTATCTTTGATCTGTTTCTTTGGAGATTACGCTTGAAAATAGTCTGTAAGGCCGAAATTGGCCAGTCGGGTAAGGTATAACAAACCGAATTTTTGTGAAAAAAAAGCCGAGATGCAAAATTTCAAAACGTCCTTTAATCAGTCACTGTTGTACAGGGTGGTGCATTGATAGTGACCGGACCAAATATCTCCAGAAATAAGCATCAAACGAAAAAACTACAAAGAACGAAACTCGTCTAGCTTGAAGGGGAAACCAGATGGCGCTATGGTTGGCCCGCTAGATGGCGCTGCCACAGGTCAAACGGATATCAACAGAGTTTTTTTTTTAAATAGGAACCCTCAATTTTTATTGCATATTCGTGTAGTACGTAAAGAAATATGAATGTTTTAGTTGGACCACTTTTTTCGCTTTGTGATACATGGCGCTGTAATAGTCCCAAACGTATAAGTACGTGGTATCACGTAACATTCCGCCAGTGCGGGCGGAATTTGCTTCGTGATACATTACCCGTGTTAAAATGGACCGTTTACTAATTGCGGGAAAGGTCGATATCGTGTTGATATATGGCTATTGTAATCAAAATGCCCAACAGGCGTGTGCTATGTATGCTACTTGGTATCCTGGACGACATCATCCAAGTGTCCGGACCGTCCGCCGGATAGTTACGTTACTTAAGGAAACAGGAAGTGTTCAGCCACATGTGAAACGTCAACCGCGACCTGCAACAAATGATGATGCCCAAGTGGGTGTTTTAGCTGCTGTCGCGGTTAGTCCGCACACCAGTAGCAGACAAATTGCACGAGAATCGGGAATCTCAAAAACGTCGGTGTTGAGAATGCTACATCAACATCGATTGCAACCGTACCATATTTCTATGCATCAGGAATTGCATGGCGACGACTTTGAACGTTGTGTACAGTTCTGCCACTGGGCACAAGAGAAATTATGGGACGATGACAGATTTTTTGCACGCGTTCTATTTAGCGACGAAGCGTCATTCACCAACAGCGGTATCGTAAACAGGCATAATATACACTACTGGGCAACGGAAAATCCACGATGACTGCGACAAGTGGAACATCAGTGACCTTGGCGGGTTAATGCGCGGGATTAGCCGAGCGGTCTTGGGCGCTGCAGTCATGGACTATGCGGCTGGTCCCGGCGGAGGTTCGAGTCCTCCCTCGGGCATGGGTATGTGTTTTTGTTCTTAGGATAATTTAGGTTAAGTAGTGTGTCAGCTTAGGGACTGATGACCTTATCAGTTAAGTCCCATAAGATTTCACACACATTTGAACATTTTTTTGTGGGTTAATGTATGGTGTGGCAATATGGGAGGAAGAATAATTGGCCCCCATTTTATCGATGGCAATCTAAATTGTGCAATGTATGCTGATTTCCTACGTAATGTTCTACCGATATTACTACAAGATGTTTCACTGCATGACAGAATGGCGATGTACTTCCAACATGATGGATGTCCGGCACATAGCTCGCATTCGGTTGAAGCGGTATTGAATAGCATATTTCATGACAGGTGGATTGGTCGTCGAAGCTTCATACCATGGCCCGCACGTTCACCGGATTTGACGTCCCCGGATTTCTTTCTGTGCGGAAAGTTGAAGGATATTTGCCATCGTGATCCACTGACAACGCCTGACAACATGCGTCTGCGCATTGTCAATGCATGTGCGAACATTACGGAATGCGAACTACTCGCTGTTGATAGCAATGTCGTTACACGTATTGCCAAATGCAGTGAGGTTGACGGACATCATTTTGAGCGTTTATTGCATTAATGTGGTATTTACAGGTAATCACGCTGTAACAGCATACGTTCTCAGAAATGATAAGTTCGCAAAGGTACATGAATCACATTGGAACAACCGAAATAAAATGTTCAAACGTAAGTACGTTCTGTATTTTAATTTAAAAACCTACCTGTTACCAACTGTTCGTCTAAAATTGTGGGCCATATGTTTGTGACTATTACAGCGCCATCTATCACAAAGCGAGAAGAGTCGTCCAACTGAAACATTCATATTTCTTTACGTACTACACGAATATGTAATAAAAATGGGGGTTCATACTTTAAAAAAAAACGCAGTTGATATCCGTTTGACCTATGGCAGCGCCATCTAGCGGGCCAACCATAGCGCCATCTGGTTTCCCCCTTCAAGCTAGATAATTTTCGTTCTCTGTAGTTTTCTCGTTTGACGCTTATTTCGTGAGATATTTGGCCCGGTCACGATCAATGGACCACCCTGTATAAGCGCTGGAGTACACTGGTCTCAAATAGACAAGGTACTAAAGAATAGTTGATTTTTAATCAGCACGAGGGAGAACCTTTACTGATCTTTGTTTGAAGCTTAAGGACGTTTTACAGATTCTGTGATACATCGCACTATTACTTGCACTGCGCTTCTGACCACTGTATTCACACACGCAATACGTCCACAGCAGACTATCCTCTATTAGCCAAATTGTTACGGTATTATAGTCTCACGTCCGTCAGACCGATTATTCTGTTCCGTTCGAGCAAACATGTTGATATTGCACGCTTTGAAATGGACAGAGCGTATTGATATTTGCTTCCACATTTCCGCTTCGTCTCATGACTCATTACTTACTGAGATTGGAGTAATGTTGTCTTTTCGCGTCACACAAGCGAGAGTACTGTTGGATCTATGTATGCGCTGTCTCAGTGTAATCTCACCAATTTATCATTAGTGTATTGTTCCATACATCACGCACGTTTGAGTGTGGTTGTTGCAGTTTTCACAAAACGCTAGCGTAACATCTCAGTACCACACAAAATTTATATCAGTACAATATGAATTGCCATAAAACATTTATCCCTAAAATATGACAGAGTATAAAAGCCATAACGGAAAGGGATTCGATCCTTATAGTAAACGCCAACCTGTACGGTCACGGGATAAACATCGGATCTTACTAGCTCCACGCTTCCGACCGCTGTAGTCACCTAAATCAATTGTTCCACTTTTCTTTTTTGATTCGTAGATCTTCCGACTGGTTTGACACCGTCCAACAACTCATAACATTTTGCCCTAATCTTTTCGTCTTGATATACCTACCACATACAACATCCTCAACAACAACTTATGCGTATTCCAGTTTTTTTTGTTTTTTTTTTTTTTTGCCCCTACAGTTAACACCCTCTACTTCTCTTTCGAATGGAAAGTGATAGGCATCGTTCTAAGAACCAGCAGATACTCCTTAGAAACACTTACAAGCACATAGGACGCAACGAGTTAGCTGCTTTTGTCGGTGTGCGTATTCGTGCTCTGCATCCTGGTTCCGGATGTCCATAGCATAAATAATCGCTTCCTCTACATCTTTCAGTTTACACTTACATTTTGTTAGAGCGTATGACAAGATACACTACTGGACATTAAAATTGCTACACCAAGAAGAAATGCAGATGATAAACGTATTCATTGGACAAATATATTATACTAGAACTGACATGTCATTACATTTTCACGCAATTTGGGTGCATAGATCCTGAGAAATCAGTACCCAGAACAACCACCTCCAGCCGTAATAACGGCCTTGATACGCCTGGCCTGAGCATCGAGTCAAACAGAGCTTGGATGGCGTGAACAGGTACAGCTGCCCATGCAGATTCAACACAATACCACAGTTCCTCAAGAGTACTGACGGGCGTACTGTGACGAGCCACTTGCTCGGCCACCACTGACCAGACTTTTTCAATTGGTGAGAGATCTGGAGAATGTGCTGGCCAGGGCAGCAGTCGAACATTTTCTGTATCCAGAAAGGCCCGTACAGGACCTGCAACATGCGGTCGTGCAATATCCTGCTGAAATGTAGGGTTTCGCAAGGATCGAATGAAGGGCAGAACCACGGATCGTAACACATCTGAAATGTAACGTCCACTGTTCAAAGTGCCGTCAATGCGAACAAGAGGTGACCGAGACGGATATGGCGCCAGTATGGCGGTGACGAATACACGGTTCCAATGTGCGTTCACCGCGATGTCACCAAACACGGATGCGACCACCACGATGCTGTAAACAGAACCTGAATTCATCCGCAAAAATGACGTTTTGCCATTCGTGCACCCAGGTTCGTCGTTGAGTACACCATCGCAGACGCTTCTGTCTGTGATGCAGCGTCAAGGGTAACCGCAGCCATCTCCGAGCTGATAGTCCACGCTGCTGCAAACGTCGTCGAACTGTTCGTGCAGGTGGTTGTTGTCTTGCAAACTTCCCGATCTGTCGACTCAGGGATCGAGACGTGGCTGCACGATCTGTTATAGCCATGCGGATAAGATGCCTGTCATCTCGACTGCTAGTGATACGAGGCCGTTGGGATCCAGCACGGCGTTCCGTATTACCCTCCTGAACCCATCGATTCCATATTCTGCTAACAGTCGGTGGATCTCGACCGACGCGAGTAGCAATGTCGCGATACGATAAACCGCCATCGCTATAGGCTACAATTCGACCTTTATCAAAGTCGGAAACGTGATAGTACGCATTTCTCCTCCTTACACGAGGCATCACAACAACGTTTCACCAGGGAAAGCAGATCAACTGCTGTTTGTGTATGAGAAATCGGTTGGAAACTTTCCTCATGTGAGCACGTTGTAGATGTCGCCACCGGCGCCAACCTTGTGTGAATGCTCTGAAAAGCTAATGATTTGCATATCACAGCATCTTCTTCCTGTCGTTTAAATTTCGCGTCTGTAGCAACTCATCTTCGTGGTGTAGCAATTTTAATGGCCAGTAGTGTATAATGCACCGATTTCTGAGTAGCCCATATTAGTATGTTCACGAATAGAACTGATTTTCGGATACTTTTCTTCTGTGTACAATTCTGTTGAAGATGTTTAGTGGTGATCCAGACCAACATATAATTAAATTTTATAAGTAATGTGCTCTATTTACATTTCTGCAGCTAGTACACCTAATCCTAGTAGTTGTTGACAGTGGACACGCTTCCCACCTCCAAATCCTTAAAGAATCGAACTCCCGTGTATAAAACAACTTAAGACCGTCTGATTATTTTACTATTTGACATTAAACATGGGAAACATTTGTAGTTATAGATGCGAAACCTTAGTTAGTGTCTGCTAAGCAAGTATCAAATAGAATAGTAGTAAGTAGACAATAAATTAAAACTTCATACCTGATGCTGAAGTTTTACAGCGAAAATTTACTAAAGGACGAATAATTTTCCCCTTATTGTTTTGCGCTGGAGTAAGAGAAGGGGGGGGGGGGATGTCGTCGATAAAAAATTTCGAAAACGTTGGAATTTATGCTTAAAATTTATTAGAAGTCGCTAACTGCTCTCATTCACAAACACTAGATAAATGAAGTCTAGATAATCTGCGTCCCATGAGTTAAACGCCGTCACAAGACGTACATACAGTCTCCAGCTTTACTACTTTGCTTACAGTGCTAAGCCTTTAACCTAATGTTATATCGTGTAATGAGTAGATTACGACAGCATTTTAAATTCTGTTAATAATCGTATGGAACACTGAAAATCAAATTTTTGTGCTCCTCGAAGCTGTTAGGCTGGCAGCGTGTTACTGCAATTTGATGACCGCTTTAGCCGTTTCGTAATATAGATCAGTTTCTATTAATTATAACTGACATATGATATGGATATTAATTAGTTTCCAGAGAGGAGCTGAACAAAACCACCACTACATAAAATGGTGCCCAACAAAGTCGTACCTACAAGTTAAATGTTGCCACATAAAATCAAATTTTTGTCCAACACATTCCGTTCAGTGGTTGATGACGTATCATTTATGATCGCGTTCAGCATATAAGTTGTACAAAATTTGAACAAAAATTCGTATGGTCTATTGCTTTTAGGGTTCTTTCTCACTAGTGTATTACTGTTATTTCTGGAAGAAGTTAAGGGGTTCCCCTTGTAAAGAACTCACAGTACACGGAAATTATTTTAACCAAGTAAAGAGTAAGATCTTCGTCATCAGTTGTTACAACAGACTGACGTACCTTCTAGTTTCGCATCACAACTTTAAGTAAATTGAAAGACCATTCCGCGCTCAGCTCTTTCGCGGATATTCTACTTTGTCAATGGTAGCGCATCCGTAACAACATATTAAAAGAATCTGAAGATAAATAGGAAACCTACTTCTAATCTTTACGTATGAAAGTCATTACAGCTAATATTTCAAAAGTTACGAGTTCAGCAAATAAAGTAGGAGAAAATCTGGGAGGAACAATGCAATCATTTCTGTCGTCACCCTACGCCACACTAGTAAATCCAAGTCAGAGCAGCTGAAATTTCGCATTGGGAATTTTTGCATATTTCAGAGAATAAGGCATTTTACAGATAGCAGTGGAAACTTTCACAAGTCTCGGGAAGTGAGCTCAAACGTATATTCCAGTGAAACGCCAAAGAAACTGGTATAGGCACGCGTATTCAAATACAGACATATGCAAACAGATAGAATACGGCGCTGCAATCGGGAAGTGTCTGACGCAGTTGTTACATCGGTCACTGCTGCTACAATGGCAGGTTCAAAAATTTAAGTGAGTTTGAACGTGGTGTTATAGTCGGCACACGAGCAATGTGAGGTAGCTATTAAGTGGAGATTTTCCCGAAATACCATTTCACGAGTGTACTGTGAATACCAGGAATCCGGTAAAACATCAAATCTCTGACATCGCTGCGTCCAGAAAAGGAGCACACAAGAACCAAACCAACGACGACTGAAGAGAATCGTTCAACGTGGCAGAAGTGCAACTCTTCCACAAGCAAATTACTGCAGATTTTAATGCTTGGCCATCAACAAGTGCCAGCGTGCGAACCATTCAACGAAACATCTTCGATATGGGCTTTCGGAGCCGAAGGCCTACTCGTGTACCCTTGATGACTGCAGGACACAAAGCTTTACGCCTCGCCTGGGCCCATCAACACCGATATTGGACTGTTGATGACTAGAAACATGTTGCCTGGTCGGACGAGTCGCGTTTCAAATTGTGTCGAGCGGATGGACGTGTACGGGTATAGAGACAGCCTCATGAATCCGTGGACCCTGCATGCCGGTAGGGGACTGTTCAAGCTGGTGGAGGCTCTGTAATGGTATGGTATGGGACCCCTGATACGACTAAACACGACTCTGACAGGTGACACGTACGTAAGCATCCTGTCTGATCACCTACATCCATTCATGTCCATTGTGCATTCCGACGAACTGGAACAGTTTCAGCAGGCCAATGCGACACCCCACACGTCCAGAATTGCTACAGAGTGGCTCTAGGAACACTCTTCTGAGCTTAAACACTTTTGGTGCCCACCAAAGTCTCCAGGCACGAACATTATTACGCATATCTGGGACGCCTTGCAACGTGCTGTTCAGAAGAATCTCCACCCCCTCGTATTCTTACGGATTTATGGACAGCCCTGCAGGATTCATGGGGGTCAGTTCCCTCCAGCACTACTTCAGACATTAGTCGAGTTCATGCCACGCCGTGTTGCGCCACTTCTGCGTCCACGCGGGGGCCCTGCACGAAATTAGGCAGGTGCACAAGTTTTCTTGACTGTTCAGTGTATCTCAAATATCATTGGGTAAAATTCTCCCCGACAAAAGTCGAGGAGCCTAACTAAACATATAATAACACGAGTATTCGTTTGCTCGTTAGCAGGGTTTCAAAAAATGGTTCAAATGGCTCTGAGAACTATGGGACTTAACATCTGAGGTCATCAGTCCCCTAGAACTTAGAACTACTTAAACCTAACTAAACTAAGGACATCACACACATCCATGCCCGAGGCAGGATTCGAACCTGCGACCGTAGCGGTCTCGCGGTTCCAGACTGTAGCGCCTAGAACCGCTCAGCCACCGCAGCCGGCAGGGTTTCAAAAATTAGCCGTACTGAGTAAATCTTTGCTCTGTGCTACGACTGGTTACTTCAACTTATTTGGCGACAGTTCAGAGCGATATATGAATACTTGTACATTCGGGGCTGACGTCGCAGATGACTCCTCCAAAGCCTGAATGGATGTTGTAGGCTATAGCCTGTACGCTGCGGTGGAAGTTCCTGTCGGATTAAAACTGTGCGCTAGCCAGAGACTCTAACAATAAAGCAATGGGGCCCTTGCGAAGTGGATGGGTGTGAATGGTGCTATCGCAACAAGAGACAGTTTTCTGGCATAAAGCAGAAGTAAACTGCATCAACAGATCTGGAGCGCTATTTTTGGAACATTTGTGACAATAGTACAAGAAATTTGTTAAGGAGCTGAAATAGGATAAGACTTGACAAAAACAGCAAACTCCAGTTTGGGGTGTGCTTGGAGATACTGCACTATAGCAACCATCTCGGATCATGTGACGAACTTCTCTGCCTCCGATAGAATCTGTGATAGTCCCTTTCATAATTAATCCGCAGAACTCAGCCAATACGAATTTATTTGGTTATATTTCCTTCTCTCCCTGTATTTTATATCCGCTACCTTCAAAATTTCAGAGAATGCGGTCCAGTGATAATGGCCAAAGTATTTCTCTAAATCTGCAGATGCTATAAACATATCTTTCCGTTTCTAGACTTATCTCCTAAGATAAACCATGGATTCAGGGTAGTTTATCTATAAGCATTCTGATCCACCGTTCAAGTTTGCCACTAGTCGACATCTCAGTTGCGGCACTGCAGTCGCTGGTGTTGGCGGGAAATTCAAAAATGGCAAGAAATTTAAAAGTTCGTGATGGCACTGTTGAGTAGCTCAAAAATGCAAGATTGTGGGATATTAAAACATTCAAAAAATTTAAATATAATCCAAAAAGAACAAGATGACGGAACATGCCCAGCAGTGGTTTTTAGCCCCTCCCGTTGTTAACTACAGTTTAAATGAGACATTGTAATTAAAAACACCTCCTTCCTCGTCTTCTAAAATGGTGTTCGTGTGAGTGTGATGCTTTTCACATTACGTATTTTGATTAGATGTTGATGTTATTTGGTAGTCGATTATATGGAATACATTTTTTTGCAGGGCCATGGTTCTCACTGATAAATGTTGCAGCCTCCGTCGAAAGTTCGTTTTGTCCTTAACTAATACTATGCCTAGCTCAAATGCAGTATTAGACTTTGATTATATTTTTTTGTGATACATTATCTCCTACCCTACCTAACTTTGCGATCTAAACATGTAGAAACGTTAGGTGATGAAAGTAAATTCTGTGACACATCATATTGAAATATAAACACCCTTTACGCACTTTGGTACGACTGTAACACTTATTCACGAGCAAATATTTAATTTGAGAGTGCTTTGTGTCTTACATCAAGGATAGGTTCAAACAGTTACATTCTTCCAGTAATTCAGAATGCCTATTCGTTTGTGTGTTTGCCTAATATTTCACCGATAATGTATTTCCTTCCTGGTCCAATTAGCAACTATCCTTGAGGCCAAACTTATCTGTTTAGCATAGGGTACTTACTTACGAGTTCAGAGCCACGTTTTAGGCAACAGTTTGACTGGTATGTAAGTGAAAAATTACATTGTGATGTTAGACGTAAACATTGCAATTTTTACACTGCTGGCGTACTTTCTGCAGACATTTCAGATGTAGGAAGAATATTGTGCCACTTAACACGCCTCATAGATGTGTAAATTCATTTGAGGCAGATCGAAATATAGATATTGCCATCTGCTCGTGGCGACGAACAACAGGGGCACAAAGCGGCAGTTGATTTTACTTCATAGTTTGAAATTTTGCGGAACAGGGTTTAAAATAAAACTCATCCTGAGCAACTACGTATTTAGAAATCATTCATTAGACTGCATGAGCAAACAATGGATACAAGCTGTTTACGAGGTATGTTTTATACACGTTCTCATATTCTGTAGCAAGTTTACTTGTCTGTTTGTTTCGTTACCGACGTATTTTTGCAGCCATTTCTGACTTGGAAATAATGCTGTAATACTTGACGAGTCTCATAGATATAAATGTGGAAGACAGTTAATTTGAGGCTCCATTACACCTTACACCAATGCAATGCAGATGATTGTATGAAAGCTTCCACCTGTTGGTGGCGACAAGCAACAGAAGCATAAAGCAAAAGTGAATTTTACTTCGCATTTTGAAGTTTTGCTGATTAGTAGTTGACGTAAATCTCTTCTTTGATACCTATGTATTTCTACACTACTGGCCATGAAAATTGCTGCAGGCCGCAGTGGCCGTGCGGTTCTAGGCGCTGCAGTCCGGAACCGCGGGACTGCTACGGTCACAGGTTCGAATCCTGCCTCGGGCATGGATGTGTGTGATGTCCTTAGGTTAGTTAGGTTTAAGTAGTTCTAAGTTCTAGGGGACTGATGACCTGAGATGATAAGTCCCATAGTGTTCAGAGCCATTTAAACCATTTGAAAATTGCTACATCAAGAAGAAATGCAGATGATAAACGGATATTCGTTGGACAAATATATTATACTAGAACTGACATGTCATTACATTTCCACGTAATTTGGGTGCATAGATCCTGAGAAATCAGTACCCAGAACAACCACCTCTGGCCGTAATAACGGCCTTGATACGCCTGGGCATTGAGTCAAACAGAGCTTGGATGGCGTGTACAGGTACAGATGCCCATGCAGCTTCAACACGATACCACAGTTCATCAAGAGTAGTGACTAGCGTATTGTGACGAGCCAGTTGCTCGGCCACCATTGACCAGACGTTTTCAATTGGTGAGAGATCTGGAGAACATGCTGGCCACGGCAGCAGTCGAACATTTTCTGTATCCAGATAGGTTCGTACAGGACCTGCAACATGCGTTCGTGCATTATCCTGCTGAAATGTAGGGTTTCGCAGGGCTCGAATGAAGTATAGAGCCACGGGTCGTAACACATCTGAAATGTAACTTCCACTGTTCAAAGTGCCGTCAATGCGAACAAGAGGTGACCGACACGTGTAATCAATGGCACCCCATACCATCACGCCGGGTGATACGCCAGTATGGCGATGACGAATACACGCTTCCAATGTGCGTTCACCGCGATGTCGCCAAACATGGATACGACCATCACGATGCTGTAAACAGAACCTGGAGTCATCCGCAAAAATGACGTTTTGCCATTCGTGCATCCAGGTTCATCGTTGAGTACATCATCGCAGGAGCTCCCATCTGTGATGCAGCGTCAAGGGTAACCGCAGCCATGGTCTCCGACCTGATAGTCCATGCTGCTGCAAACGTCGTCGGACTGTCCGTGCAGATGGTTCTTGTCTTGCAAACGTCGCCATCTGTTGACTCAGGGATCGAAACGTGGCTGCACGATCCGTCACAGCCATGCGGATAACATGCCTGTCATCTCGACTGCTAGTGATACGAGGCCGTTGGTATCCATCACGGCGTTCTGTATTACCGTCCTGAACCCACCGATTCCATATTCTGCTAACAGTCATTGGATCTCGACCAACGCAAGCAACAATGTCGCGATACGATAAACCACCATCGCGATAGGCTACAATTCGACCTTTATCAAAGTCAGAAACGTGATGTTACGCATTTCTGATCCTTACACGAGACATCACAACAACGTTTCACCAGGCAACGCCGCTCAACTGCTGTTTGTGTATCAGATATCGGTTGGAAACTTTCCTCATGTGAGCACGTTGTAGGTGTCGCCACCGGCGGCAACCTTGTGTGAATGCTCTGAAAAGCTAATCATTTGCATATCACTGCATCTTCTTCCTTTCGGTTAAAATTCACGTCTGTAGCACGTCATCTTCGTGGTGTAGCAAATTTAATGGCCAGTAGTGTAATTTGTTAATTACGTTTCATAAGCAAAAGTAGGTTTTTATTAACTACTTATAAGGAGAACGTTTTACACATGTTCTCATAGTTCACAGGGAATGCTGTATAGTTTCCAATCAAATTATAGATGCCACTGGCGAGACAATCCATAACCGTTTCAGACCCTCTGGCTACAATCGTGTATATTAACTTTTACTGTGTCTTAGCAACAACAGAAGTATTTTTTTCCCAGTGGAAATCTGAAATACACGTTTGTGAACGTTCAACCTTTTTACCACTCGCAAGTGCAGCCAACTGTTGGGCATCACTATGAAAATATCAGCAAGTCAGTGAAGCAAAAAAATGGTTCAAATGGCTCTGAGCACTATGGGACTTAACATCTATGGTCATCATTCGCCTTGAACTTAGAACTACTTAAACCTAACTAACCTAAGGAGATCACACACATCCATGCCCGAGGCAGGATTCGAACCTGCGACCATAGCAGTCGCGCGGCTCCGGACTGAGCGCCTAGAACCGCTAGACCACCGCGGCCGGCTCAGTGAAGCAGTCGCAGCTGTTCGTGACCACCAGAACACATGGATGTGGTTGGTTCACTATATTCCACTGTATGATTTAATACTGTTATTGTTATTTTGCATGGTAAATTTTGAACGATTTATTACAATACAGAACATTTCGCAAATCATTTTACAAATTCAGGTGGAAGTTTTGAGTCCATGCGTCTGTGTGTGTGTGTGTGTGTGTGTGTGTGTGTGTGTGTGTGTGTGTGTGTTTTGTTAGCAATATACTTTTGTAATGTGACACCATTTTACAAATTCAGATGGAAATTTTGAGTCCATGCGTCTCTCTCTCTCTCTCTCTCTCTCTCTCTCTCTCTCTCTCTCTCTCTCTCTCTCTCTCTCTCTGTGTGTGTGTGTGTGTGTGTGTGTGTGTGTGTGTGTGTGTGTGTGTGTTTTGCTGACTTATTTTAGATATGAAAATACTGCAAACATAATTTTTAGATTATTAATTCAGGTCGTTCAGGTATTTTTGCGCATGGATACATCCTTTTGAACAGAGCCAGCTTTGGGGCTATGTTGTAACTGGTTGTTTCATTTTAATGACCTGTAATGTACTGGAATAACATTGGGGGGTGAGGGTAGAGGAAGGGGTTTAGGTGAGGCTACAAACCACATATGGGCTAGTTTTACTATCTTGGCTTTCTGAACTATTAATTTTTTTTAATTTACCATCATCTGGCATTTTTTAATTTCCTGCCAACGCCATCTTGAATTTTCAAATTTCCAGCCACCTGCCATCTAACATTGATTTTTTTTTTAGTTTCTGGCCATCTGTCATCTTCGATTTTTGAATTTCCCACCACCGCCAGCGACTGCATCACCGCGACAGGGAACTTGAACTGTTGATCAGAATGCTTATACATACATATATGGGGCGTCACTAACTATTGTCACCAAGAATAACTCCCAAAAGTATGTAGCTGTGCTTAAGCAGCATGGGACAACGGGAGCCACAATATGACGTTGGTTTTTCGTTGCTAGGTGGGTTCGCTTCAGTGATATGGTCAACTTTGTTTGTTTAAATGGGATGCTCTGGTTTGGTACTTATTTTCTGACAGCGGCTATCGAGACGAATCCAATGATGTGTAACAGTAAGGTCATAAAGGTGGCATTAACGTCCATTTACAGAAGGTGTTCGAAGTGACGACCATTGGTATCAATGCAGTGCTGAAATCTTCTTAACATGGATTGAGTGGTATTCCTTATCACTTCGGCACTTATCGAAGTACTCGCTCTGATTATTCTCTCTAGCATATCGTCAGGTGTAGTTAGAACGTCTTTATAAACATGTCTTTTACGAATGCCCACAAGAAAAATTCCAGAGGCGTCAACTCTGGCGAACGAGCCGGCCACGACACGTCTCCTCCTCGTCCAATCCAACGATTTGGGAATTGTCTCTGCAACTCATATCAAGCCATCAGCGAAAAATGTGCCGAACACCCATCGTATTGATACGATATTCTGTTCCTTGTTCCTAAAGGTATTTCCTCCAATAACAGATATAAAGAGATTTTCACTATTTTTTTGATCGTTGGGTTTCGACGTTGTGGACGTCACATGACATCCGTTAAAGTTCGTTTGTTGATCCTTCCACTCAGTTTTTATTACAGAGGCCAACCAGCTCTCTGACCACTGAGCTACATAAGCACGACTCACGAACCGTCTTCACAGCTTTAATTCCGCCAGAGTTCGAGTCTCGGCCCAGCACACAGTTTTAATTTGCCAGGCAGTTTCAACAGATATAGTGTTTCTTGCAGGAATGTGTTGTACTTCCTACCATTAAGATTTACTTCAATGCAATAGGGGCCAATAATTCTGTCCTCCAGAATCCCACACCATACATTCACCGACCACCGTTTTTGGTGTGCAAGTTGCCACAGCCAACATGGACTTTCAGTTGCCCAATAATGCATGTTACGCAACTCAACATTTCCATGATTCGTGATCGTAGCCTCGGCAGTAAATAAAATCAAATTAATAAATGTGTCATCCCTCTGAATCTGAAGTTGAGCCCATCGTCAGAATTCAGTGCGACGCATACAATCCATACCAGTTAATTCTTGGTGGAGACTGATATGGTAAGCATGATATTTATGGCGATGCGGAACACGAAAAGCACTACTCTGGTTCATACCAGATTCCCTTGCGATTTGCCGTCCGAAGTGGCCGTGCGGTTCTAGGCGCTGCAGTCTGGAACCGCGAGACCGCTACGGTCGCAGGTTCGAATCCTGCCTCGGGCATGGATGTGTGTGATGTCCTTAGGTTAGTTAGTTTAACTAGTTCTAAGTTCTAGGGGACTAATGACCTCAGAAGTTGAGTCCCATAGTGCTCAGAGCCATTTGAACCATTTTGAACCAATCCCTTGCGATTTGAAGCGAATTAACACAAGGATCTCGAAACATAGTGGCAAGAGTACCAATTGCGTTTCCTCGTTAGTAACTTTCCTTTTCCGGATATGTTAGCCGGCCAGGGTGGCCGAGCGGTTCTAGGCGCTGAGTCAGGAACCGCGCACTGCTACAGTCGCAGGTTCGAATCCTGCCTCGGGCATGGATGTGTGTGATGTCCTTAGGTTAGTTAGGTTTAAGTAGTTCTAAGCTATAAAAGACTTATTACCACAGAAGTTAAGTCTCATAGTGCTCAGAGCCATTTTAAACCGAACATGTTTCCGATGCTTTAAAGATCCAATTGTTCTCAATTTATCATATACATATTTAAATGTACGACGTGTACGGTAAGTACGTTGAGGATATCTTTCAGTGTATAAGTATCTAGCTCTCATTGAATATCGTTGGCATTCTCCGTAAATGAGAAGCATATCGACTAGCTCTTCGAAGGAATACTCATTCACATTCGCTTGATTCGACGATACTAGTCTTACCGTTCCTATTAGTGTTGTATTGCGAAACCGTCGAATGATGTTTACATGTCAAAGGCACGGTAGATTGATACGTCGTATTCGCCGAATATTTACTATTTGCACTATATACAAGAGATAATTGTGAGAGCATGTGCTTCGATAAGTGCCGAAGTGATAAGGAATACCACTCAATCCACGATAAGAAGATTGCAGCACAGCATTGATTCCAATGGTCATTACTTCGAACTCCTTCTGTAAATGGGCGTTCATGCCATCTTCGTGACCTTCATTGACCTTCAAGTACCTTACTGTTACACATCATTGGATTCGTCTCGAAGCCGCTATCAGAAAATAAGTACCAAATTATAGCATCCCATTTCAAAAAACAAAGTTGACCTCCATATCTCTGACGCAACCCCATCTAGTAACAAAACCCAACGTCATATTATGGCCCCCGTTGTCCCATGTAACATTTGTCCCACAAACGTTTCTGCTACTATCACACTTTCGGAGTTATTCTAGGTGGCAATAGTTAGTTACTCACACTGTATACCACTGGGCAATATAGCTTCGCCTTTCTCCTGAACCCAAACTTATACTTCCCGATGCTTGCTTCTCCCATTTTTCCCTTTCTTCTACAAATAATTCATGTCAGAATTTGCAATCACCACTTACTAAAGTGATGGTTCGGTAGTATCCACACCTGTCAGTTTCCGCCTCTTTTTTGGAATTGGAATTATTATATTCCTCTTTAAGTCCGTGGGTATTTCATTTTGTCTCATATGTCCTGCATAGCAGATGGAGTAGTGTGATGGCTGGTTCCCCCAAAAGATCTTAATAATTCTGAGAGAACTCGTCTACTGCAAGGGACTTGTTTCGACTAAAGTCTTTCAGCGTTCTGTCAAATTCTTCTCGCAGTGTCATGTCTCCCAGTTCATTTTCATCTACTTTCTATTCCTTTTCTATAATATCGTCTTCAGGTCCATTCCCCTTGTATAGCTATTCCATATATTCCGTCCACTTTTCAGCTTTTCCTTCCTACCCGCATTAAAGGCCAATACCTGATTCACCGTTCTGTGATACTTTTGCTGGCTTACTCTCTGAACTCTTGATATGCATACAGTTGCTGCTTGTTTCTCTAAAGATCTCTCTAATTTTTCTGTAGGTGGTAACAGTCTTTCTTCTTTTCGTGCATCCTTCCACAGCCTTGCATTGGTCCTCTAACCATTCCGACTTTCGCATTTTTTACTTTCTGTCACTCTCACTTTTGTAACTGTCCCCCTGAAACTCTCAGCAGTGTGTAATTCCTGCAGGTTTTCCAGGTCCCGTCTTCTTAATTTCCTACTTTTTTTTACAATTTCTTGAGGTTTAATCTCAATCAGTATTAACCTGTGTTTTCTCAAATCACGTATGAAATGGGCTTCGCATTGCAGATATACAGACGGCGCTGCTTACAGGATATTCCATGGTGCAGCCTACGAATTGAATTTGGTGAGACAGTCCACCAAATTTCCTGCAAACATATGCCTTGATATTCGACTATTATAGCCGGTGACTGGAAGTGGAGCAGGTGTACTGTTGCATCACAAATATTTTCACTGCGAAAACTTTGTCGTTGCAGGTCAAGGTCTCTAGCGCAGTCTGCAGTCGGTACCACGCAACGGCTCTACAATGCTAGCTCAGAATGCAGTGCTTCAAAGGCTAGACCATACCTGTGCACATGTAGTTTTATATAAGTTTGGCTACAGGTCGTGGAGGCCTCGGTGTAATAGCTATCTCCTTTCACTATTAGGCTAAAAATCCCATGTTCGATACCAGTCATTTAATTGACTTGGATCAAAAACAATGATCTGTATCGGGCGAAAATTTCCAGTATAAAGAAAGGAGGGAAGATTACAGTTTAACTTCCCGTCAAGAGGACGTTCATTAGGGACAGAGCACGAGTTCGAGTTAAGAAAGAGTGGGGAAGCAAACCGTCTGTGTGCTTTTCTAAGGAATCTTCCTGGCATTTGCCTGAAGCGATATAGGGAAATCACGAAAACTATAAATATGCATGGCCGGACGGGGATCTGAACGGTCGTCCTTCCGAATACGAGTTCAGTGGGCGCCACCTCGCTCTGCGATTTCCAGTAGTCGGCAGAATCCTGCCAACCGTGTCAAAAAATGTGGAGGAACGAATAGAGAATCAGGACATCCTCCCGTCTATTCTAGAAAAAGTGCTCCTAGAAGCGGAAGAATCAACTGCGAACAACGGTATATAGATGCAGATTACCAAAAGGCTCTTTCGCAAACTAACAAAAAACAAAAGTCAGAGGTAAACTAGTCTCCCGTTGGTGTCCCTGGTGAGGACTGCCCAAAATGCAGCTGTTGGCAGGAAGACGAATAAGACTGATGTCGTCCTGAATGGAAGTTAAACGTGATAAGGGGTGCTGAAGTGAAATGGAAAGAGGACAGAGATTTTTGATCAGATAGTTATAGAGTATCAGCGAATGGTGTATCACGCATTGGCATTAATATCGATAGGAAGATGGTTAAGGGAATGAGTAACATTAATGCAATGATTCTTATGAGTATGCAATGAACCCAGCGTCGGCTACTATTATGCAGGCTTCAACACATCAGAATCTGATGATGAGGAAATATTACAGAATAAGTCTGGAAATTCAGGTACTGATAAACATGTGCAAGGCGATGGAGGTTCGATAAAATGGGATGACTAGTATAATATAGCAGTGGAAAGAAATGAGGCAAAGTGATTGGAGACTGTCGGTTGGGGGGAAGAAACGAAAGGAGGCAGAGAGGCTAGAAGCCATAGTTTTCAACGGGCTGTACCGAGCTCGATATTACAAAATCACAAGAGCAAAATGTAGTCTTGAAAAAAACCTCAAGAAATGAGAAGTTGGACTCCATAATGCCTACACTAAGACTGGACTACAAAGCAAAAAGACATAGACTGAGATCATAACCTAAATGTTATTATTATTATTAATCGTTTCAGAAGCATCACACATTTCGCAATATGCATACCATAATTAACAAAAAGTAATAAATAACCACGTGTTGAAATAGAAGCTATACAGTGTCAGCCCAGAACGGGCCACATCCACTGTACTTGGCTGCGCTGATACAAGTTCTTCTCAGAACACTGCACAGGGCGTAGAAGGTTCGAGAACCGTCTATGTTACACCAAAGTCGCATCGTCTTGAAACGAGGAGGAAATACCAGCCGCACAGAGTATCGTTCATCTAGCAATACCCACCTGAAGTCAGTTCAGAAATTTCCATGTAGTCCAACGCTCATTGCATCCATTTGCGAGCTCTTCTGATGTTGAGAGCCAGTAGTGTTCCTTGGTTTTATCGACCTCTCCACTGAGGAAGTCTCCTGTTTTTTGAATCCATATTAGATATAAAGAATTGTGTCTGACTGTAGTTGTGGAGCGGCCGGCTGTGAGCCATGAAGGGAGGCATCGTAGGGGAGTAGATAGGATGCCTGCTTCCTTGTAGGCTGCTGCTTCCCTTCTAAGTGGTGGAGATATGATGCTGCCAAATAACAAAGTTCCTCAGTTTGGGTTCGTCGTAGGCAGCCAGTTATCAATACACAACTTTCACTTAGGGTACAGTCTACTTTCTGGCTTGTGCCGATTTGTATTACACTGGTCCAACACCCTCACCAGTGGAGAAGCACACTGTTAAAGTTTTAGTTTTAGCAAGTACTCCTCAATTGCGTTACTTAATTTTTAGTGTATGTCCTTTCTTCCACTGATTCTCATCTTCATAATGGAACAACGTTTCTCAACAGTTACAACTTTATACTATACATATGTGTGATGTCTGTTCTGTCGGACATGTCCGACACACACACACACACACACACACACACACACACACACACACACTATTAGGCATGACTGCCTTCATAACTTCAGTGCAGATGCGCAACTGGGACCGTGTCTCTTGAGGAAATATAGGACTCGCTGTGAGCAAGCAGGTGAAGGGACATTGGACGCTAATAGCTTCTGACAGGTTGAGAATTTGGGTTGGACGGGGAGGGGGGTCGGATGGCCGAGGTGGCTAAGGCAACCTCTCACGTTGTGTGGGATATCCGGGTTCGAGTCCCAGTTCGACACAAATTCTCGACTTCCACCATCGAATTATATCTGTCACCTGGAAACATTACGCTGGCTAATCCTTTCAAATCAGAAGCACAAAAACATGACAGTGCTCAACAGAGTGCTGTAATTTTACAAAAAAATGAGTAAGGAATGTACAGGAACGCAACATGGCGGCGACGACTACTTTAAGAAAAAAGGGAATGTGACTGATTATTTTTTAATTAAACACCTTCCTTCTTTCTTTGTAATGAATGAGTTATCCAGAATATAATGTCATATGACACAAATGAGTAGAAATATGTTTAGACATTCAGTGGCATGTTTTCGTGACCACAAATTATGCGGAGAGCTGAAGTTGCTGAACTTAACCTTCAGAGAAGAACAATAATATATTTCCTTCAGTTCAAATGTCAATAAATACATACACTTAAAATATTGGTAAAAGTAAAGGGGCCTAAGTTCAGTTTCCTCAGTTTCGACGTAGGACCATATTGGTAATAGCCTTCCACTGCTTCATTTATGGAAAAAGGGCGCCTGTTAAAACCACCTATTGACATAAAAAAACTGACACAGAATTGCCGCCCATCCACAAATATTTCAGTGTGTGAAATTGTGGAAATCAAACTTACGTGTATTACCTCTCAGTTAGGTAATTCCATCCGTTGATGTTTGTTTAGTGGAATTACTCACAGTACATGTGTCGCCTCTAGGCAATAACCAAGTCTTTTTGATGTGTGTCACTTCGAAGGTCACTGGAGTATCTAACAAATGTGAGAGGACACAAAATTGAAGCCTATGGCCACAGATTATTATCTGTCTTCGTGGGTGAAATTATATACAACACAAATGAAGTGGGACATTTGCAGAGACTTTACTGGTCTCATACAGACGATTTTATGGATATAGATGGAAGCGGCGAGTGAAAATTTGTACCAAGGTTGGGAATCAAAGTTGAACCTACAGCTTACTAGGCAGGTAAGTTAGCCACTCTGCCACGTTGGCACAGCGGTTCACACAACTGCACGTATTACCCTGACACGCCTCCCTTCTCCATCCAAATTCTCACTGCCGCCCCGATCTACTTTATTCCCTCTTACACACGAACAGAAATGCCAAGGCTTTCCATGTTCTGGAATAGCATCTCAGTATCGAATGTAAATGGGGGATCCAGCCTGAAACCCAGGTGCAGGTACTTATATAAATGAAATGACACAGTTTCAGAGATTTTACTGGTCTCATTTAGACATGATTTTATGCACGTACACTGAAGTGGCGAGTGAAAATTTGTACTGGACCTGCGTCTCCTGCTTACGAGGCAGGTGCGTTAGCCCCTATGCCAACTTGGCATATTGAAATTGTGTCATTTCATTTGTATAAGTAACTGCGCCTGGGTTTCGGTCTGGATCCCACATTGACATTAGATGCTGAGGTGCTATTCCAGAACTTGGAGAGCCTCGGCACTTCTGTTTGTGTGTAAAGGGATTTTCAAGTGGACTGAGGTGGCAGTGAGAATTTGGATCGAGGAGGGAGGTATGCCAGGGTCATCCGTGCAGGTGTGGGAACCGCTGTGCCAAGTGGCTTAGTGGCTAACTCATCTGCCTACTAAGATTGAGCCCCCGCTTCGATTCCCGGCCTTAGTACAAATTTTCACTCGCCGCTTCAGTAATAGTTGTTGTGTTGGCAGAAGAGTCAACACCGCGTTACCAGAGGAGGCCGAAATGCACACGTTTTTAGCTCACGCAGGCTGGCGTGAGGAGGGAAGAACTATACTGGCGTGAGGCCTGCAACATGACAAGCAATCAGAATTCAGAAAGCGGACGTAATTAGTTTGATACTTAACTTTAATCCGTTAATGGTGAACGTCGCTCTTGACGGTATATGAGACACAATATTATCTGTTCCGAGGACATAGTAACTGAATATGGCGCCTTGCTAGGTCGTAGCAAATGACGTAGCTGAAGGCTATGCTTAACTGTCGTCTCTGCAAATGAGAGCGTCTGTAGTCAGTGAACCATCGCTAGCAAAGTCGGCTGTACGACTGGGGCGAGTGCTAGGAAGACTCTCTAGACCTGCCGTGTGGCGGCGCTCGGTCTGCAATCACTGATAGTAGCGACACGCGGGTCCGACGTATACTAACGGACCGCGTCCGATTAAAAAAAAAAAAAAAATGGTTCAAATGGCCTTGAGCACTATGGGACTTAACATCTATGGTCATCAGTCCCCTAGAACTTAGAACTACTTAAACCTAACTAACCTAAGGACATCACACAACACCCAGTCATCACGAGGCAGCCGATTTAAAGGCTACCACCTAGCAAGTGTGGTATCTGGCGGTGACACCACAATAGTAATAGTAGTTTTATTCGTCTGTGGACCAGTTTTACGGGGACATTGGTCATTAAGAACAAAACATTCACAGGTCTAGTTTCACATGGGTGTAACTTGTAGACAGAAGAGGCCTCATAGTGGGCCTGAAGCAATGTAGGGAAACCACGGAAAACTTAAATTAGGATTTCCATCCTCTCGAAAACAAGGCCAATCTGTTAATATTCCAAGCATAATTCATAACTAATAACAAAAATTATTACCTGAATACGAAACATATGAGCTTATAGGAAGTTAAATCTGAAATAGATTTCCTGTTTCATGAAACTCGATCCATGGTGGCGAACATAGCCAAAAAGTCCGCAAAGTTGCAAAAAAATGTTTTTTTCTTAAATCAGTAAAATCTATAGTTCCGATCGAAAAATTTTGTATAAGAAAATTGTAGGGCTTGAAAAGATCTGGCGACTGCTTTTTTTTTTTTTTTTACATGTATCGACTGATTTGTTACATTTCGAGATTTATCGAACAAACGTTTAAAAACCCCGTTAAAATTCATGTTTACAAACTTGCTATTTACTGTAAGAAAAGTGCACGTGAAGTCAAAAATGTACCTGTTTGAAAAATCAAAAAATATTAATTATTTTTCTAGAGACAGCGAGTTTTCGGAAAAGAAGGCGCTCTGGATAATTGGCTCGACTTTCTCAGCGGATTTCCCTACGACAACGGATTTAGTCATATCCTCTTTGCAAAAGAGTTTGCGCTACCACGATATTACAAAATTTTTACGATTTTACTAACTTTAAGGATCAAAAACTGACTTCGAAAAACTTGCGTTTTTGTAGAACATGGTTTTTTAACTAGATATCTCAGTCTTTATTTAATGAAAATAGCTTTTTAAAAAATTGCTGACAGTTTTTCACGAATTTAAAAAAAAAATATTTACGACTTCTTCTGTTAAGCTAACTGACACGATTGAATATTTATATTTCAAGTAAAAAATACTGGAATACGTTTCACTGATTTTTTTAGAATCAGTAATTGAGTAATAAAGTCAAGCGAGCAAGGGCGGCGGTGTATGCGTGGCGGTAGGGAGCGAGGATCGGCGGGGGTGAAGAGGGGGGGGGGGGGGGGGGGGGGAAGGTGGGTGATGGAGCTGGTGCTGTACATGCGCGTGCTCGTTCTGAATTTATTCGTGTAGAAAATCATGCCTGCGTAGATTATTTTTTTAGACTGTCCCAGAATCCCAGACCGTTACATTTTAAAAAATTAAAGCTCTGCAAAAGTTATAAAAATACCTTGTCGCTTGTACGTCAAGGACGTTTTATAATGCACGGACCACCATTTCGTAAATTACTTCATCTTTAAATACATATATTCGGTGTTAAGCTCTATCAAGCCCATCGTCATGAAATGTTAGCTGCATCCATTACATTTGTTTAAAAAAGTTATCTCGGCTCCAGAAGATCGTAAATAATTTTTTTCTTTAAATTCGTGAAAAAATGACAGCAGTTTCTCTTTTGAAAAGTTAGTCTCTTAAAGTAAAAAGTCTTAGTTATGTGTAACTCATTGTTTGATCGTTAAAATTAACAAAATTGTAAAAAGTATTTAATACCATGGTAGTTCAACTCTTTGCAAAAGAAGTATGCCTAAAACTGTTATGCAGGGCCATACTCCGAGAAGATCTAGCCATTTATCCGAAGCGCCTTTTTTAAAGAGTTCTCCGTATCTCAAAAAATAACGAATATTTCTTAATTTTTTGAAATAGGTACTTTTTTGACTCACCACGGGCTATACTTACAGCGAATAGCAAATATGGTAACGTGATTGTTAATGGGATTTTTAACGTGAATGTTAACGATACTTTTAGTGGATTTTTCTGTATATCTCCAAACATAACAAATCAACAGATACTTCTAAAAAATCGCTAGATAGATATTTTTAAATCCCACTACTTTCCTATTTAACGTTTTTCGATTGGAGCGTTAGTTTTTTATTTATTTATTTAAGAAAAATCGTTTTCTACAACTTTGAGGACGTTTTTAGCCATGTTCACAATCGTGGATCGAGTTTCATGAAAAATAAACTCTATTTTAAATTTAATTTCCTACACACCCACACTTTTTGTTTTCAGGTAATAATTTTTACAAAATTAACATTAGAATACTTCGACTACAACAACAACGCTGTCTCCTACGGCTTATTCCTAGAGTACAATGTATTTCTGTTCTACATTCTTGTAAATAAGTTGGTTGGTTAATTGAGGGGGGGGGGGGGGGGGGGGGGGAGGGACTGAAGAGCGAGGTTAATCGTCCCATGGGATTAGGGAAGGAATACGGCCTTGCCCTTTCAAAGGAACCATCCCGGCATTTGCCTAAAGTTATCTAGGGAAATCACGGGAAACATAAATCATGATTTCCAGATGCGGATTTGAACCGTCGTCTTCCCGAATGCAAGTCCAGTGTGCTAACCATTGCGCCACCTCTGTCGGTGTAAATAAGTTATTTTATGATGTAACAGGCGAGTCCTCCACTGTTCATCCACTTCTCGATACCAATCACTGCACACACTGATACACATCTATCAGCCAACATCAGAACCGTTACAGTGACGTACCAGTATAGTTTCCAGTTTGTGTATCACAACCAGAGGCATTTTTTACCCACATAGCTCATGTAGAATATGGTTCTGGCCTCGCGCAGCAAGATTGCTTTTTTTCCTTGTTTTTTTTTCATTGGCGGAAATTAACCATTAGCAGTTTTAAATTAAAAATATTAACAGTATTTAGAATCAGGTGCTCATGAATGTGCAGTATTTTTTAACTACTGCAAATAATACATCCCAGACATATAACTGTGGGTATTTCCGAACGTTTGAGGAATAGATTAGTCATAACTCTATTTTATTATTATGAACATGTGTCACGATGTTGTAGACAGAAATAATTTACTTTACACAGTAAACAAAGCTCGTCTAACAGTCGATGTTCTTATACCCTGTCTAAGAGTTAGTGTTGTTATACCCTTACACTAAATGACATAGTTCACTTAGCGGGACAATCGAATGGCCAGAACATCCCCAAAGTCTAACAGTTATTCGTTTGAATTAAGGTTACTGATAATCTAGCTCGTTTAGAGCTGGTTTTGCAATCCCCATTCACTAATTTTGTGTTAGGGAACTGTGTGTCTTTACAATATTATGTCTACCATCTTTCAGTAAGTTTCTATGAAGTTTTCGTGCTTGCTTTAACAGTTAACCGATTCAGATACGCCAATATGCTCATTCCTTCCCGAGTAATGTTCTAGCGTTAGGTTTCCAGCTTCTGCCACTAACCATGACGTGCCAGGGCACTTCAAAAAGTAAGTGTCACAGTATTATATCTGACCAAGGAACTTTTATTGAAGGCTGCCCTACACTTCAAAGTGAAACAGATACACGACACTACTTTTAAACCGTCACGAAGCAGGAGGAGCTTTCTACCAGTCGTCCAATTCCTCGACGACAGAACTCCTCTCTTTGGTCACACAGCCGTTCGAGATTCGATGTGTGAATGTCCTTATCTTTCAAACATCTCTTCCCTCCCCAGACGTTCTTGCAGCTAGTCGAAAAATGAAAATCCCATGATGATAGATCTGGCTAATGTCGATGGCCTTCCTTGCCGTCTGTGGGACCTTAGTCAACTTGTTGCCGCCATTTCTCTACGACTGGACGCGGCGTTCCATTTGGTCCACATATCGCCACGATTTCACGATAAATCTGTTCGCTGGTTAGACGTTTTGCACTGTCCCGTGTACTTCAATTTTTGAGAACGTTTCCTGTTTCTGCGCCGTTTCAATCGCACACTGTAATGCACCTGTTATACCTACCGCAGCAGAACTTCGTATGTATGGATCACAGAATATGTAGTCCGTCCCCGGTAGCTGAGACAGTCTGGCTTTCGCCGCCGTGCAGTGTGGACGTGCTGTTGTTTCCGCCTGCGGAGCGCGCGCGCTCGCTGTTGTTTACATTCCAGCGGCCGTCTCTTACGTGTCGCTTACGTGTACTAGAACCATGGCCAATCGTTTTAGAAAATCAACACTACGATTCAGCTTCTGCAATGACTACGCACGACCAGAGGCCTTGGAAGTGGAACGCTTCCTACGCGACGTGGCTAAGATCCCAGATTCCGACATCTTGGGCATCCATTTGTCCATAATAAGCAGTACAGTGTACGTCAAAGTCACGGATTACGCTTTTGCCACGCCGACGGAAATGTCGGAGCGGTCACTGTCGACCATGCAGGCTTGCGAATGCGCACCATGCGAGCTTTCGAACTTCCGTTCGAGCTCCCGGCGGAAGACGTTGTCGCGGCTTTCCGCCCCTATGGCACTGTACGCTGGGCGCACTTCCAAACGTACCCCGTTCTCAACGGTGTACGACAGATCACCATCGATCTCCATCGCCACGTGCCATCTTACCTGCAAAATAGCGGGTGCCGTGCGGCCGTCATATACGACGGCCAACCCAAGACCTGTTCCGGGTGCGGCAAAGAAGGCCACCTCAGATCTGAGTGTCTTCAGCGACGTATCATCCAATTGCCAGCCGCTACCGTGACTCTTCCCTGCTGCTACGGATACCGCCGGGGTCGAAACGTCGCGCTCACAGCCTGACGCTACTCCGGCGCCACTACCAACAGTGACGACTTCCGATCCCCATCCGCCCGATCATGTGAACGCCCCTTCACTTGATGTTCCCGCGACGGCCTTCCTCCCAGAGCGCCGCGACTCCCTTCCGTCTTCCGGCACAGAGGGACGAACACACAAACAACGTTCACCTAAAAGGCGCAAGAGGAGGCGTTGTTCGGTCTCAGAACGAGACGGATCACCTCCCCCTGATGCTCCAGAGGCCGTCCAACCCGACGAGGCCTCGGAGAACCTGCACGACGATGCGAATGACGACCACATGACGCCGGCTGTGACTGTCGGTGCCTACTCTGTTGGCTCATCCAGGTGCTCCTGAACCAATGGACTTCACCGTTGCGACTGCCGCCGAGCCGTCCTCCGCCCCGACGAACGAAGTGGAACGTACGACCATCACAACGACAGCGCCTTCAATGACGTGGAGTGAGGACGTCGACGAAGGCCCGGGCCAAACGCTGGGGACAGAGTTACCCCAGACAGAAGCCTCGTTACGCCGCTGATAACGCCGTCAGGTGGCGTACGACACGACTCGCCGTTGCCTCGCCCCTCTTCGTCCTCCGCTGGTGCAGTTCCCCTCCACGGCGGGGTACGGCTCCAAACCTGCAGAGTAGCGACGAACAATACTAACACCATTAGCTCACCCGTGAAACTTCAACTGCTGCGAGAGATGATATGGGCACTGGACGTCGACATCGCACCACTACAGGAAGTACACTTGGCTACACTTCCAGACGTCGCGGGATATAACACTTATTCTTCTCCTAGTGACGACCTGGGACGCGGTGTAGCCATCTACGCCCGAGAAGGCATTCCAGTGGCCGATATCACATACCTTCCATCCGCCAGAGGCATGGCCAACGCCGTAATGGGGACGCGTATTGTCAACATTTACGCTCCGTCAGGCCCCACGCGCAGATGCGACAGGGCACTATCCTATTCAGAAGAAATCGCCTCTTTGTTTCTTGGACGATGCGACCGTTACTTGCTTGGGGGTGATTTTAATTGTGTCCTGCACCCTAAGGATCAAGTGCCCCACTACAACACCTGTCAAGAACTGCGTCTTGTCGTCCGAGATCTGCTGCTCCGCGACACTTGGGAAGTTCGGCACGGCGACTCGCCTGGACATACATACCAGTCGAGCCGCCTTGATAGGATTTACGTCTCTTGGGAACTCACTCCTGCAGTCTAAGATGCAGAACTTTGGCTCTTGGCCTTTTCGGACCACTGTGCCTACATCTGCAACATTCTCCTCCCCCAGCAAGTGGTCTGGCGTAGAGCACCGTGGAAGCTAAACACCTCCCATCTTCATGATCCCGAATGTCTTCAACGTCTTACCGAGACATGGGCCACCTGTGAACGTCGCTTACCTAAGTACTACACGACCTTGATCTGGTGGCTGGAATGTGCCAGACCTGCCATTCGACGTACCTTGATTCAGTATGGCAAGGAAGCAGCTACGTGCCGCCGGCACACTACCGACTATTTCTAAGCCGTTCTCCGCGACCTTGACGACCAGCCGCCTACCTCTGACACCCAGAGGGAACGCAGCAGGATTAAGGCGGAAATTGTAACGTTGACACGCCGTAGGCTGCAGGGGGCGATGGTGCAAACCCGATGTCAAGATTCGGCTGAACAAGAACATACCACCATGCATCATATCACCTCCGATAAGAAACATGGACGACAACGACTCATCACCGAGATCTACACCTGTCACGCCCAGCAAGTCACTTGCCAGGCCGAAATCGTCAATGCCTTTGTAGACCACTACCACACAATGTACCAGGAAGAGACTACCAACAACCACGCTCGGGAGTCTGTGTTACCACATGTAACTCGCACTCTCGCCAGCGACGAAGCGGGCGAACTGACGGAGCAAGTCCACGATGCAATCAACAAGGGTGCTCTGAATAAGTCACAGAGGTGTCGACGGATTGCCGATAGAATTTTATCGCGCTTTCCTCACACTAATGGCGTCACGGTGGACGACGATGTTTCATGAACTGATGACGATGGAGAACGCCGTACCGCCGTCCTTTGTCACGGGAATCATTATACCCATCCACAAACCGACACCGGGTGTGACGACAGCACATTACCGTCCCCTGACTCTGCTTAACGCAGACTGTAAAATTTTTACACGCCTACTGGCTACGCGATGCCGCAAGGTCCTGCCTAGCATTCTATCCCCGGAACAGACAACTCCGGGTGGCTCAGTTAAGGAGAATGTCGTGATTTAATTGCACTGGCAGCGGCGTGCAGACTCCGCGCCGCCGTGGTTGTCATTGATTTTGACACCGCATTCGACAAGGAGCAGCATCGTTTTCTGTTCTCAGTGATGAGCCGAATGGGTTTTCCACCAGCCTTTATCTATGTCTTCCGACGTTGTACGGCATCGCCGAATCGCTGAGTGGGTTAGTCCGTCAGAGACTGATTGACTGAGTTAGTGACTGCGGTAGTGACTGAGAGACTGAGCTAGTGACTGAGACTGCTAGTGATGGAGTCGCTGAGCTGGTGACTGAGGCGCTGAGCTACTGACCAAGGGGAGGCCGCCAATTGTGAAATTCAGATTCGATTCATACTGCGCATAATAAAAGCTCATGGCCAGAGGTGTAATGTGGGAAAGCACCAAGATGCACTTCTCAGCCGTTGTCGAGAAAATCGACAGTTAAAAGAAACCGTTGCGGTGAAATACTCTCTACGATTAATAATTCTCTACAGGATCGTGGCGCAGCGGTAAGCGCTCGGGTTCGTAATCCGAAGGTCGCCGGATCGAATCTCGCGCTATGCAACCTTTTTTTTTAGTATTTGCTTTTTATAATATATATATATATATATATATATATATATATATATATATATATATATATATATATATATATATAATTCCCGGCAATCAGTTGCAACAATTATGCGTATAATAAGTTGTTGAAAGACGTTTGTCGTGGAAAAACTGGCGACTTCGAACATCATTATGTTTTCCGCAAACAAAGTTGTATTTCACAAATGTTATTAATTGTCTTCATAATGTTAACCACGCATAGTTAACGGAAGACGTGGAAACGATATTCCGAAACGAATACGTATAGCGTAAGTCAAACGTTCGAATTAGAATAGAGACCCCACGAACACAAATTTGCTGTGGCAGGTATGAAATATAAACTCCGTTACTCGCTCGTTACACTTGAATGACAGAAGTTGAATGGGCCGAAACGAGCCGCCGCATAACAGCGTAGTTGCCTGCTAACTTCGAAAGAAGGTAGATGCGGTCCCTAGCGCAACTTATAACATAGTCGAAAATCAGTGCGGACGGGAGAGCTTTGGTACACCCTGTTAAAAAAAACGGAAAAATGGAGGCGGTACAATTGGAGAGCGATCCGCCTTCACCAACATGCATAAGCAATTCTTTCAATTACAAAAAACTAATAATAAAAAAAATTGCATGGCGCGAGATTCGATCCGGCGACCTTCGGATTACGAACCCGAGCGCTTACCGCTGCGCCACGACGCTGTAGAAAATTATTAATCGTTGAGAGTACTTCACTTCAACGGTTTCTTTTAACTGTTGATTTTCTCAACAACGGCTGAGAAGTGCATCTTGGTGCTTTGCCACATTACACCTCTGGCCATGAGCTTTTATTATGCGCAGTATGAATCGAATCTGAATTTCACAATTGGCGGCCTCCCATTGTTAGACTGAGCCCTCCAGTCAGTGGCAGCGATATAATACTTGCAGTCGAGAGGGCGTCGGCGGCATGTTGCTTGCCAGTCTGTCTTTGGCCTCTTTCCTTATGGGTACGCTTGATCCGCCGCGTGCTATCGATCTTCTTGCTATATCTTTGCCGATCGGTGTGCTGGCGACAGCTTACGCCAGCACAATGAACCCAAATGAAACATGGTGCGCAACAATGATCACAAAGATTCGCACCATCAAGATCGAAGGCGGACTCCTCGGGAGTTACACACCGCGCAGTACGTTCAACTAGTTATCGACTTTTAAAGAATATTTATAGAATCTTATTGGTGTAATGGGGTGATTAGAAGTGATAGAATGTGATGGCATACAACGAATGCGAAACAGGCTGCCTTGAAGTTTATCGCGAAACTAGCTATTCTTTAAGACGTAGCTGCAGATAGTGTGATAATATGTTTTACAGGCATGGAAAAAACAAACATCTAGAAGCTGAATTTGTCCAGTTGTTCCAAGTGATATGAATTGCAATGTCACACAGTTTTTAGAAGAGATAGTTTGCTCTAAACGAGTATGATTTTTATGCGCAAACCAGGAGCCAAACAAAAGCAAGTTATTTTGACCAGCTGTTGCCCAAAAGCAGTGTTTACGCTGTAGTTTTGGTTCTCTTAGCCTATTTTCCCACTCTTGCTTGCTGTGACGTAAATATTCCCTACTGGCCTTGAAAGATCAAGGCACATGAGAAAGAATCGTTGGGGCCAGAGCATCTCCAGCTTCTCGAAGTACAATAAACAACTTTCCAACCAATTTATCACCCACATTAACAGTCACCGGAATTGTATACACCGCAGGTTCGAATCCTGCCTCGGGCATGGATGTGTGTGATGTCCTTAGGTTAGTTAGGTTTAACTAGTTCTAAGTTCTAGGGGACTGATGACCACAGTAGTTAAGTCCCATTGTGCTCAGAGACATTTTTTGAATTGTATACAAATGCATTAAAGCACTGATGTAGTTGACCTTGCTACAACTCTGTTGGTACCTCTAATTTCCAGAGTTCCTTTCATATGCATTTCCGCTTCAAATCACGATTGGTCGGAGTTGAAACCAAGTGCCGTACCGAACGATGGGATAAGTTTGTTTATCTCATCTACAAATTTTCGGGGCGGTACCGCAGTTTGCTTTCCATCATCAAGTTGACACTTAGTTTGGAATTTCATTATCTTTCGTCTTCCAATTCTGTAGCACTGTTCGAAGTTAAGCAACCATCCACTGCTTCCCTTGAAATCACTGTAATTAATGTTGCGCGAAATTTGATGTGCGTAAGGTAGTAGGTCACTATCGTGCACATCCTGCGAATTACATCGAGCATCCTTGAAACGTCCAAACATAAGTTTTTTGTAACAAGTGCGCCTTGTTCTCCCTTGAGTATCCTTAGTTAAAAGGAACATCTGATATTGAGAACAGACTCCCATAAAACTTAGTATTTCGATAAGGCTGAATCTGCCTCGCTACTTAACCAAGGAAATGCCGAATATCCACCTAAGTTCTTACACATCTACATCTACATGTATACTCCGAGAACCACCAAGCGGTATGTGGCGAAGGGCACAATTCGCGCCAAAGTCATATCCCCCCCTCCCTCTCTGTTCCACTCGCGGATCGCGCGAGGGAAAAACGACTGTCTGAACGCCTCAGTACGAGCTCTTTGAATGATGATCATTAGGCGATTTGAAAGTTGGTAGTAATAATATATGCTCTACATCCTCAGTGAAGATTGGATTTCGGAATTTAGTGAGCAGCTCCTTCTGTTTAGCGTCTCCCATTTCAAACTTTCTATGAGATTTGTAACGCTCTCGCGATGGGTAAGTGTCCCAGTCACGAATCTTGCCGCTCTTCTTTAGACCTTCTCAATCTCTTGAATCAGACCCAACTGGTAAGGGTTCCATACAGACGAACAATACTCTAAGACTGGACGAACTAACGTATTGTAAGCTATTTCCTTTGCTGAAGAACTGCATCGCTTCAGGATTCTACCAATAAACCGCAATCTAGAGTTCGCCTTACCCGTTACTGGTGCAATCTGATCATTCAATTTGAGATCATTTCGAATAGTCACACCCAGATATTTGATTGATGTTACCGCTTCCAAAGACTGATCATTTATTTTGTACTCATACATTAATGGGGATTTTCGCCTTGTTATACGCAGTAAGTTACACTTACTAATGTTGAGAGATAACTGCCAGGCATTACACCACGCTTTTATTTTCTGCAAATCCTCATTGCTTTGTTCACAACTTTCGTGTGATACTACTTTGCAGATCGTTTATGTAAATCGTAAAAAGCAGAGAACCTATTACGCTGCCCTGGGGCACACCTGAAGTTACTCTTGTTTCTGTTGAAGTTACCCCGTTCAGGGCGACATACTGCTCCCTGTCTGTTAGAAAACTTTCTATCCAACCGCATATGTCATCGGATAGACCGTGGAACGCCTTTCGAAAGTCGAGAAGTATGGCATCAACCTGGGAGCCGGTATCTAGAGCCTGTTGTATATCATGCACAAAGAGGGCCAGCTGTGTCTCACATGACCGCTGTTTCGTAAATCCGTGCTGGTTTCTATAGATGAGCTTGTCAGATTCTAGAAAGGTCATTAAGTCTGAACACAAAATATGTTCCATGGTTCTGCAACAAATCGATGTCAGTGAAAGTGGGCGGTAATTATGTGCATCCGATTTTCTACCCTTTTTATAGATTGCTATGACCTGGGCCCTCTTCCTTTTCTCTAAAATACCGAAGTGTCGATTGGAAGCCAGGTAACTATGACCAGACACTCTGATATCACTTACACAAAGATTCATAAAACGCTGCATATTTCACGTCAGGAAACAGAATTATAACAAATACGCCCTTCGTTTTTTCTTCACTTAATTTACTTGACAGATGAAGTTGACGCACATTTCCTAAGATAGGTGGATCACTGAAGCACTGTCCCATTTTGAACACAGAGAACTCAGTCCAGCCTGTTTCATCAAAATGAGTTTTCATTAGAAACTTGCCTTTCTTACCTGAAGTGAAACGTGTTATTAAAGCTTTGGTTCTATTTAGTTTGCTGGTGTTAAGGTATGTATTAATTAAGGAAGACAGATCCAAGAAATCACCTTCACCCATGTTGATCACCACAGAAGAATTTTTTACACAATCTGTGGCCACCATGTTTTCCTGTTGTTCAGGCATCATGCATTTAGCATTCTTCTTCCTTTTCTCTATAATACCGAAGTCTCGATTGGAAGCCAGGTAACTATGACCAGACACTAAAAACTTGATTTCAACATTTTCAAAGATACCTTTGGAAACATGTAACATTAAAGGCATCAGCATCATACGATATTTGTTCTGCCCGACACAGTTATGAAATCACAAAATGTGTTTCTCTTTGTGTGTGAATCCCGAAGCCATGACATTTAATTAACTGTATGGCGAACAATTTGCCTGAATGAGCATATGAGAGCAGTCGTGAGTAAAACATGTTGCTGTGTGTGTCAGCGTAAATGTAAACATAACTGGTCGCAAATCTATGGACTCATTCTCGCTTAAGGGCTTCTGTAAATCTGTAAAGTCGATTTGCATCACGTCCTGTGCTTTCTCGAGATTTTCACGATGAGTTTGCAATGCAGATTTGCCAGATCCATCAGAGGTAATTTTAGCCTGCATACTAATCTTTTCACGTAGTTCATACGTTTTGACGAAAGGAACACTGCTGAAGAATTTCTTGGCAGAATAATATTTGTAAGTCACTAAAGAGCTTAAATGTTTTCTTTAAAAGAAGCATACATACGGCTTATATTTAAGTCTGGGCTGAAATACTCTTTACTTGTCTTTATTTTGTCATAATAACTTTCTTCTCACGGAAAGCAATTAAAGTGTGCTTTGATTTAAGTTTCAATCGTTCAACTTTCTTTTCTGAGCATGAGACTTAGCAGTGTGTTCTCTACAGTCCATGTACATTGTTTTCCCCTTTTTAAGTTTCTCTTGAAGGGCCTGTAACCGGTGGCAAGAAATTCCAAAAACATATGGGAATATTTTACCACAGACATGCATGCATCCTCCTGAACTATTAGGTACCGGTAGTGTGTAATGCATGCTGGCTTGCCTTCTCTTCTCACAAGGTTGATCATATGTACTGCGACGTCTTCTGGCAACAGGAGTTACTTTAATGCAGCCTATTATGTACGAACCTTTTAGCTCTTCAGAGAGTTGGTAGGACTGCACAAACAGAAGCTCTCTGTGTTGATATGATAATGATTTGAGGAATATTCACACAACACCTGAAAACAAACCTATATAGTGGCAATGAGAATAGTAATAACGAAGCTAAAATAGTAATATTCCTTATAGATATTTTATTATGTAATTCAAAACACATCGCCATCTCTATGCCAATACCTATGGTTTGAACTTACATCACGCAGTGGTGGCTGCTTAGGAGCAGCACCTGCCCTTTTGTGCATTGAATATGGTCTTCATGAATTCTTACATTCGAGTTTCTTTTCAGGTTAGCAACTTCTCCTTTCCTTTACATTATAGCAGTAAACAGTATCAAAACAAATACACAATATTCAAAGCACTGCAATAGTAGGAGCTCTCACCAGACTCATGTTACAACAATCACTGCCTTTAGGCGCGGTGCTGCTAGTCCCGGCGGAGGTTCGAATCCTTCCTTGGGCATGGGTGTGTGTGTTTGTCCTCAGGATAATTTAGGTTAAGTAGTGTGTAAGCTTATGGACTGATGACCTTAGCAGTTAAGTCCCATAAGAAATCATATCCATTTGAACATATTTTTAGGCGCGCGGCACATTCAGCGTTCACCATGCCGCAGCCGATGGACATTCCATTCTCCTACATCTATCGGATGTCTTGAGAATAAAATAGGAAACCTTTGTGGTACTTCCAACCTTTCCCATATTAGTCGCATTGGTACATACAACGGTTTCCATGAAAAATCTGACACTGCACAGTTTTGATGCCACCAGATTTTCCCATTTCCAGTCTTCAATTGTTTTTTACTATGCTGCAGATGATCTTCCATTGTACGTGATTGTCTTTGTTACCCGGTCCTTGGGCAACGATTATCCTTTACTGTGTTTCATTGGAGACGGCATTTGTGGCTTCCTCTCCGACAAGGATGATGAACTACGTGGCTCGATACCTGCTTCAGTACCACTTTCACTTGTTATGCACATATCCTCATCGCTGTACTCCTAATGTACGTCGTCTGCACAGTCGAGCGTATACCACACCACATGTTCTACTGATTCATCTTGCAGAAACGCTAATATTTCAACTGCCACTAGTTCCTCACTCTGCGAAATTCCTTAGGTTCCTTTCAGATGAAATATCAGCTTCGGCAACTGTTTTCGTAGATATAATGCAGTGTTTGCTTTGCTTATAGTTGCCATTGCTCTTCTTTGTATGAACACTGCTTGCACTGTTGTGAGTTACTCGTCGACTAAGCAGTTCAACTATGCTCCATAGCCTCATGCTGTGCTCACCATTGGATATCTCCAGTCCGGCTCCTTGTTTCCATTAGCAGCCAATATTGTGATTGCATGGGCGTCATGTGCTGTAAACATCATTGTCCCTTTGCGGCCTCGCACTTAAGGGGTTCCTTGTTAGCGGGGAGGTCACGTGGAACTTACTTTCTGAATATATGAAGAACAGATACCATCTTCATATATATAGTTAAGGCTCACCGGCCATTTGACCATCTTCTGGGCAGATGCACACACATTGCCCGAACTCCTACGGGAATCGGTAAAGCCGCGATTAATGAGTGTAACGGGCAGGGGCACTACGAATATAGTGCGGGACAATAAGTTGGGAATGTGGGTCTCACGGGAGGCGTGCCAGAGATAAGTCCCTGCAGTCACACTATCCTCTGTGTCCTCGATGGCTCAGATGGATGCCGGCACAGTAGCTCAGCGTGTTCGGTCAGAGGGTTAGGTGCTCTCTGTAATAAAAAACTGAGTGAACGGATCAATGAAGAACCTGAATGGGTTTCATCTGACGTCCGCCCCGAACAAATTCAACGAACAATATAGTACAAAATGAGATCAACAAGAAAAAGATGGATAGAGCGTCTGCCATGTAAGCAGTAGATCCCGGGTTCGAGTCCCGATCGGCGCACACATTTTGAACTGTCCCCGTTGACGTATATCCACGCCTGTATGCAGCTAAGGGTATTCATTTCATTGTATTCATTTAGTTTTAAGTTCATTACTTTCTGAAGTCGCTACGTGGATTAGGATTTTCCAAAAGAATGGTTCAAATGGCTCTGAGGACTATGGGACTTAACATCTATGGTTATCAGTCCCCTAGAACTTAGAACTACTTAAACGTAACTGACCTAAGGACATCACACAACACCCAGTCATCACGAGGCAGAGAAAATCCCTGACCCCGCCGGGAATCGAACCCGGGAACCGGGGCGCGGGAAGCGAGAACGCTACCGCACGACCACGAGCTGCGGACAGGATTTTCCAGTCGATGTATCGCGACTCTTCACTGTGTGGCATAAAACATTGGAGTTTGCCGCGACAATTGTTTCTCTTCAGAGTTCTATAATTTATAGTTTTATAATATCATCCATCTCAACGTGAAGTGTGATAATTTGTAACCTGTTTCGAGAAAGTCTGTACGAGAGAGCACCTGCGACGGCGGCAGCTGTCACTTCTACTTCTCGGTAATTCGAGCTATGGTGAAAACCTGCAAACGGTGGTCAGCTTACTCTCCCGGTGTAGTGATGACAGTAGTAAGAACACCATCTTCACTACGTCAGTTTCAGAGTACACACGCCCTAAGCAGGCAGTAGTCCGACATTTTATTTCAATTTGATTGTGAAGAGGAATTAGTCAACCGTGGTTTTTCTTTGCTGTGTGAATGGAGCTAATAAGTCATGTGTGATGGGTCGATTTATTGTCTTGGGTGATTGTGATATACCTCTCCTTTGTTTAGACACCTTAATAAGGAGCTGCCTCTAACTAAAATTGACAGGATCGGCGGACTCACTACAACATGTTCTCCCCACGAGACAGCAAAATTTCCCCCTCTGATTCCTCATTTCTCGCAAATCCAATGTCTGTCCATAGGATGGGCGAACTGTAGGAACAACAGCAAAGGAATACTGACAACAACAAACTAAACTAAAACAGATAATTACCATCAGGGAATGTGAAACGTTTTACCTACTTTCCCTATTTTGGTGATAAGTGTCGACGGATAAAATAATTCATTAGTCGATCTGTAGAATTTTCGTAGGTTAATTCTTCAAAGTACTTGCAATACATTTACAGGTCGCCCTGTTTCTTGTGGTGAAAGAATCCTGCTAATTAGTGCCCCTTTAAATATGGATCAACTCTTCTCATTGGAGCTCTCCTTTTGCGTCGAAAGGTGCTAAAAGATATTTCAGTTGTTCGGTGTATGCACTGGAATAACGCACCAAGATAGTCTGAATTTGACGTATTGCCTGCAATATAGATGATGACAGATCGACTACATCTGCATGTATTCCCGTCAGACAAGAGAATGTCTGTCAGAGTCAATAACAGCTGGTACAAAAATATTTCAGTATCATTTGTTCTACGGCGAGCATTTCTTTGACCTCGTGGAGATCACGTTCTCTCCATGCCCTTCACACGCGGCACCACAGAGCAGACGACTCCACCTAGCAGGTAGAAACGCCCGTTCTTGGCCCGCCTCGCCAATAACATAGGATCGGTGCAATTCCGATCCGCACCGGCCATAAAACACCTCCTGAACGTGCGGTGCTTCCTACTTACTAACGACCTTAACTCGCGAACGTCTTTCGTCGGCCAATAGAGAGCAGGGAAGTGGGACATCCCATTTCCAGAATGACAAGTTACATTTCAGATGGTAATATGATCTCTTCCGCTCGCTTACACTCTATACTATCAAAGTATCCTGACCCCTGTTAGTTGCCATTAGTGAAATGTGTCCACCCTTCGACATTCATGACGGCCTGAACTCTGTTCAGGACACTTTCAGTGGAGTGTCCGAATGTCTACGGAGAAATGGCAGTCCATTCTTCCTCAAAAGCCACGAAAATTAGTGATTTTGGACGCTGGAGTGAGGTCCGCGTCCTAATTCATCCCAAAGGTGTTCCATTGTCGGGCTTCTGGACAGGCCAGTCCATTTCAGTAATGCTATCATCCTCAAACCATTACCTCAAAGATGCTGTTTCATGACATAATGCACTGTCATATCGATACAAAAAATGATTCTGCACTATTCGTCTACTATATTCAATACACAATGTTGATATCCTTCTGCACTTCTCATTTTCTTAAGTTCACTAAGAGGACCACAATCTAACCACTGTAAACGCCACCCTGCTATATCGAATTCCTGCATATTTCAGTGTTGGCACTACACATGATGGCAGGTAACGTTGTCAAATCCATTCGCTAAACCCAAGCCCTTCCATTTGATTGCCACAGAGTTGCGTCAACAGGAATAAAGCGAAATAAAGCACTTAGGAATGAGATAAATAGAACTGCAGAGATTCCAAGAAGAAATGACTGGACGAAAAATGAAGAAATCCAAAAAGAAGTGATCACCGGAACGATAGACTTAGTACACAGAAAAGGCGAAACAACCTTCGGGGTGGAATCCAAAACAGGAGTGGAAACATTAAGAGTGCAACGGGAATTTCACTGTTAAATGTTGTGGAGAGAGCAGATAGGTAGAAAGAGTACACCAAACTCCTCTATGAGGGTAGGGGGTGGGGGGAGGGGGGTCCTTATCTGATGATGTGGTGAAAGAAGAAATTGGAGTCGATTTGGAAGAGATAGGAGATCCAGTATCAGAGTCAGAATTTAGAAGAGGTCTGGAAGACTTACATATCAAATAAGGCGGAAGTGGTAGACAACAATTCGTCAGAGTTTCTAACTTCATTGGGAGAAGTTGCAAACCAAACGACTATTCGAGTTAGTGTGTGGAATCTACGCCAAGGGCCTTGCCGCAGTGATAACTCCGGTTCCTAACACATCACCGAAGTTAAACGCTGTGGGGCTTGGCTAGCACTTGGATGGGTAACCGTCCGGGTCTGCCTAGCACTGTTGGCAAGCAGGTGCATTCAGCTCTTGTGAGACCGGCTGAGGAGCTAATTGACTGCGAAGCACTGGCTCCGGTCATGAAATCTGCAACGGCAGGGAGAGTTGCGTGTTGACCAAATGCCCCTCCATATCCGCATCCAGTGACGCCTATCAGCTGAGGATGACATGGCGGTCGCTCGGTACAGTTGCGCTTACCGAAGCCTGCTCTGATGGGATTTTTATTCGTTTGTGTTGAATCTATGATCCTGGCGACATAGCACCAGACTATCAGAAAAATGTCATCCACACATTTCCGAAGACAGCAGGAGTTCATAAGTGCGAGAACTACCGCCCAATCAGCTTAGCAGTTCATGGAGCCAAACTGTTGACAAGAATAACATACAGAAAAATGGAAAAGAAAACTGAGGATCCGTTGGATGACGATCAGTTTGGCTTTGTTAAAGGTAAAGATACCAAGGATAATGAAAGCGAGACTAAAGAAAAATCCAAGACACGCTCGTAGGATTTGTAAGCATATAAAAAGCGTTCGACAGTGTAAAATGGTGCGAGATGTTTGAAATTCTGAAGAAAATGGGAGTAAGCTATAGGGAAAGACGTTTAATATGCAGATGTACAACAACCAAGAATTAACAAGAAGACTGGAATCTAGAATGAACTTCTCGGAAACGAAAGAAATAAAAAGAAGTTCAAGAATGGGATTAAAATTCTGAATGAGAAGATATCAATGATAAGATTCACTGATGAAATTGTTGTCCTCAGTGAAAATGAAGAAGAATTACAGAACTTCTTGAATAAAATAAATAGTCTATTAAGTACAGAATATGGAATGAGAGTAAACCGAAATAAAACAAAAATTATGAGAAGTAGGAGAAATAAAAATAGCGAGAAACTTAACATCAAGATATTATCACAAAGTAGGTGAAGTTAAGGAATTTCACTACCTTGGAAGCAAACTAATTCATCACGCAAGGATGACATAAAAAGCAGACTGCATAGGCAAAGAAGACATTGTTGGCCAAGAGAAGTATGTTGGTATCAAACATAGACCTTAATCTGAGGAAGAAATTTTTTAAAATGTATGTTTGGAGCACAGCATTGTGTGGTAGTGAGTCACGGACTGTAGGAAAACTGGAACAGAAGAGAAACGAAGCATTTGAGGTGTGTTGCTACAGAAGAATTTTAAAAATTAGGAAAAGAGATCAGCTTGTGTAAAACACTGACAAAAAGGGACAGGATGATAATACATGTGTTAAGACATAAGGGAATAACTCCCGTGGTACTAGAGGGAGCTGTGGGGAGTGAAACTTGTAGAGGAAGACAGAGATTGGAACACAGCCAACAAGTAATTGAGCAAGGAAGGTGCAAATACTACCCCTGAGACGAAGAGGTTGGCGCAGGAGAGGAATTCGTCGCGGGCTGCATGAAACCAATCAAAAGTCTGATGCATGATCATCACGCCAAATCACTCGCTACTGGTCGTCCACTGTCTACCAGCGTCACTTTTCACCGACTACAGAAATGGGTGGTTTATAAGAAGTGGTTCGGCCATTGTACCCCATTCTTTCAACTACGTACGTTGGGCTAGGGGACCACTTTGGAACTAACAAGTGATTCCTTCTGCTTATTTCAAGCCATTTTTTACGATCACCCTCCGCAACGCTCGACAGTCCGTGTCGTCAGTGCATGAGATCTGCCTGGTCTTGGTTTAGCTATGGTTTTTCCTTCACGTTTCCACTTCAATATCGCATCACCAACAGTCGACTTGGGCATCTTTAGAAGACTTGAAATTTTCGTGTTGCACTTGTTACGAAGTTCACATGCAATGACTAGTCTATGTGTGGAGTCACTGAGCTGTCCTGGTGGACCCATTCTGATGTTAGTGCTTCTTTACTGACAACACGATATTCCCCACTTCCTTTTATAATGGCGAGCCCGCCTCTTGTGACATCTAGTGGTTAGTCCCGCATTACACAAGGGTGTTCCGATACTTTTGATCAGAGCTGTGGAGCGTTTTAGACAGGTACGTGCCGAGTAAGACTGTGAGGGACGGGAAAAACCCACCGTGGTTCAACAACGAAGTTAGAAAACGACTGCGAAAGCAAAGACAGCTTCAGTGCAAGTTTAAACGCAGCCAAAACTTCTCAGACAAACAGAAGCTAAACGATGTCAAAGTTAGCGTAGGGAGGGCTACGCGTGAAGCGTTCAGTGATTCGAAAGTAAAATTCTACGTACCGACTTGACAGAAAATCCTAGGAAGTTCTGGTCTTAGGTTAAATCAGTAAGTGGATCGAAACAGCATATCCAGACACTCTGGGATGATGATGGCATTGAAACAGAGGATGACACGCGTAAAGCTGAAATACGAAACACCTTTTTCCAAAGCTGTTTCGTAGAGGAAGACCGCACTGCAGTTCCTTCTACACTCCTGGAAATTGAAATAAGAACACCGTGAATTCATTGTCCCAGGAAGGGGAAACTTTATTGACACATTCCTGGGGTCAGATACATCACATGATCACACTGACAGAACCACAGGCACATAGACACAGGCAACAGAGCATACACAATGTCGGCACTAGTACAGTGTATATCCACCTTTCGCAGCAATGCAGGCTGCTATTCTCCCATGGAGACGATCGTAGAGATGCTGGATGTAGTCCGGTGGAACGGCTTGCCATGCCATTTCCACCTGGCGCCTCAGTTGGACCAGCGTTCGTGCTGGACGTGCAGACCGCGTGAGACGACGCTTCATCCAGTCCCAAACATGCTCAATGGGGGACAGATCCGGAGATCTTGCTGGCCAGGGTAGTTGACTTACACCTTCTAGAGCACGTTGGGTGGCACAGGATACATGCGGACGTGCATTGTCCTGTTGGAACAGCAAGTTCCCTTGCCGGTCTAGGAATGGTAGAACGATGGGTTCGATGACGGTTTGGATGTACCGTGCACTATTCAGTGTCCCCTCGACGATCACCAGTGGTGTACGGCCAGTGTAGGAGATCGCTCCCCACACCATGATGCCGGGTGTTGGCCCTGTGTGCCTCGGTCGTATGCAGTCCTGATTGTGGCGCTCACCTGCACGGCGCCAAACACGCATACGACCATCATTGGCACCAAGGCAGAAGCGACTCTCATCGCTGAAGACGACACGTCTCCATTTGTCCCTCCATTCACGCCTGTCGCGACACCACTGGAGGCGGGCTGCACGATGTTGGGGCGTGAGCGGAAGACGGCCTAACGGTGTGCGGGACCGTAGCCCAGCTTCATGGAGACGGTTGCGAATGGTCCTCGCCGATACCCCAGGAGCAACAGTGTCCCTAATTTGCTGGGAAGTGGCGGTGCGGTCCCCTACGGCACTGCGTAGGATCCTACGGTCTTGGCGTGCATCCGTGCGTCGCTGCGGTCCGGTCCCAGGCCGACGGGCACGTGCACCTTCCGCCGACCACTGGCGACAACATCGATGTACTGTGGAGACCTCACGCCCCACGTGGTGAGCAATTCGGCGGTACGTCCACCCGGCCTCCCGCATGCCCACTATACGCCCTCGCTCAAAGTCCGTCAACTGCACATACGGTTCACGTCCACGCTGTCGCGGCATGCTACCAGTGTTAAAGACTGCGATGGAGCTCCGTATGCCACGGCCAACTGGCTGACACTGACGGCGGCGGTGCACAAATGCTGCGCAGCTAGCGCCATTCGACGGCCAACACCGCGGTTCCTGGTGTGTCCGCTGTACCGTGCGTGTGATCATTGCTTGTACAGTCCTCTCGCAGTGTCCGGAGCAAGTATGGTGGGTCTGACACACCGGTGTCAATGTGTTCTTTTTTCCATTTCCAGGAGTGTATAAATCACCGCATGAACGAAAAAATGGCTGACATCGAAATAAGTCCAAGGAATAGAAAAGCAACTGAAATCACTCAACAGAGGAAAGTCCACTGGACCTGACGGGATACCAATTCGATTCTACACAGAGTACGCGAAAGAACTTGCCCCCCTCCTAACAGTCGTGTACCGCAAGTCTCTAGAGGAACGGAAGGTTCCAAATGATTGCAAAAGACCACAGGTAGTTCCAGTTTTCAAGAAGGCCTATATCTCTGACATCGATCTGTTGTAGATTTTTAGAACATGTTTTTTGCTCGCGTATCATGTAATTTCTGGAAATCCAGAATCTACTCTGTAGGAATCAACATGAATTACGGAAACAGCGATCGTGTTAGACCCAACTCGCTTTATTTGTTCAAGAGACCCAGAAAATATTAGATACAGGCTCCCAGGTAGATGCCATTTTCCTTCACTACCGGAAGGCGTTCGATACAGTTCCGCACTGTCACCTGATAAAAAAAGTAAAAGCCTACGGAATATCAGACCAGCTGTGTGGCTGGATTGAAGAATTTTTAGCAAACAGAACACAGCATGTTGTTTTCAATGGAGAGACGTCTACAGACGTTAAAGTAACCTCTGGCGAGCCACAGGGGTGTGTTATGGGACCATTGCTTTTCATAATATATATAAATGACTTAATAGATATTGTCGGAAGTTCCATGCGGCTTTTCGCGGATGATGCTGTAGTATACAGAGAAGTTGCAGCATTAGAAAATTGCAGAGAAATGCAGGAAGATCTGCAGCGGATAGGCACTCGGTGCAGGGAGTGGCAACTGACCCTTTACATAGACAAATGTAATGTATTGCGAATACATAGAAAGAAGGATACTTTATTGTATGATTATATGATAGCGGAACAAACTCTGGTAGCAGTTACTTCTGAAAAATATCTGGGAGTATGCGTACGGAATGATTTGAAGTGGAATGATCATATAAAATTAATTGTTGGTAGGGCGGGTGCCAGGTTGAGATTCATTGGGAGAGTCCTTAGAATATGTAGTCCATCAACAAAGGAGGTGGCTTACAAAACACTCCTTCGACCTGTACTTGAGTATTGCTCAACAATGTGGGATCCGTACCAGGTCGGGTTGACAGAGGAGATAGAGAAGATCCAAATAAGAGCGGTGCGTTTCGTCACAGGGTTATTTGGTAAGCGTGATAGCGTTACGAAGATGTTTAGCAAACTCCAGTGGTAGACTCTTTAAGAGAGGCGCTCTGCATCGCGGTGCAGCTTGCTGTCCAGGTTTCGAGAGGGTGCGTTTGTGGATGAGGTATCGAATATATTGCTCCCCCCTACTTATACCTCCCGAGAGAGATTCGAGCGCGCATGAAGGCTTTCCGGCAGTCGTTCTTCCCGCGAACCATACGCGACAGGAACAGGAAAGGGAGGTAATGACAAAAAATGGCTCTGAGCACTATGGGACTCAACTGCTGAGGTCATTAGTCCCCTAGAACTTAGAACTAGTTAAACCTAACTAACCTAAGGACATCACAAACATCCATGCCCGAGGCAGGATTCGAACCTGCGACCGTAGCGGTCTTGCGGTTCCAGACTGCAGCGCCTTTAACCGCACGGCCACTTCGGCCGGCAGGTAATGACAGTGGCACGTAAAGTGCCCTCCGCCACACACCGTTGGGTGGATTGCGGAGTATAAATGTAGATCTAGGTAGTGTACCTATGGCACACACAAAGATTGCAGCACACACTGTTACATCAAATACTTGGAAAGCACGTAAAAGGGTAACTATTAAGCTGGATGCGCCAAAAGAAATCAAACGTGAAGACCTTTCATCGATTTCCAGTAATTCCCCATTCCGTACCTCCACTCGCGTTGGTGCGTAAGCCTTATCTGAGTCTCACAAGGGGGCCATCAGACCTGTTAACCGCGGATTATGATGAGTCTTGGGTATGTTGTAGGGGGACCTGTCCTCAGTACTTGGATAGCGCGTGTTAATGAAAAGTTCACTAACTTCCGAGAATATCTATGTTGAAGTTTTATACGCATCTGCAACACCTATAATGGTAATAATATTTCGACCAGGCGAGTAGAGCACAGCAGCTAAGGTTCGTGGCTACCACAGTGGCGGTACGAATACAGATCCTGCCAAGTCTTCCTTTTTTTCCCAATTTCATCGTACAGAAATCATTAAATAAAATATGTCATGCTCATCGTGTGCCAATCCTTTCGCGTATCTGATGGCGTTGATGAATTCGCCCTTCGATTGCTCATCGTAGTTCTCTCTCTGCTAGTGATGGATCTTCTTTTGGCTGTCCTTCCGTAGAAACGCTTGGTTCTTCTATTTCACTGTCCTTTTTTAACCCACACTGCACTGACCATGCGTTGCGAACAACTGATGCTGGCGACAAATGCAAGCTGGCGGCTTACGGGGCCTGGTAATTCCGTAAGGGACGACAAGAGGTGAGGTCACGCCTCGGAAACGCAAGAAGCGTACGTTGTTCAAATATTTGGAATTTTAACTACCATTCACAAAAGGAATACACGTTACTGGTGTGAAAATCACTATTTTTGAATACTTTTGCATGACATATACTCAATTAATTTACGGGTTTGCTGCCGGGTGACGTCGTCGACCACCGCTGATATTTCGGCAGGAGCGCACCCTGTCATTCTCAAGGCACAACTGCAAGGAGGGAGATATGTACAAGGGAATTTAATACTTCGGTTCACAGGGGAGAAAGAAGGAAGATACCACAACAGAACAAGTAACCGCAAAGTCAACACTCGACCAAAGATAACCAACATCAGAAATATCGATACTGACTATTAATCAATAGGTGAGGTAGCCCTAATTCTATGGAGGACTTTGAGGAACGTGCATTGGAGTCATCGACCTTGAAACCTGATTGTTTTTTCAGATATGTAGACGATACTTTTGTTGTTTGGCCTCATGGTAGTGAGAATTTAAACCGGTTTTTGGAACACCAAAATTCATTCCACCCGAATATTCAGTTCACTATGGAGGTGGAAAAGAATGGATACCTTCCCTTCCTTGATGTTTTGGTCAGAAGGAAGACTGATGGTACGTTGGGACATTCTGTTTATAGGAAGCCTACTCACACTGACTTGTATCAGCGAGCTGATAGTTGTCACCACCCAGCTCAGCGTGAAGGAGTACTTCGTAACTTGGTTCACAGGGCCCACGTCATCTCAGGCATTGAAAGTTTGGCAGCTCAGCTATCAAATCTCGAAGTCACCTTTCGTCAGAATGGTTATAGTGAGATGCAGATCAAACGTGCGTTGCGCCATCAGCCTTCTGTGCAACGGGTCAGTGACGACAGCAACGAAGAGGCACCCAAGTCTACGGCCTTTTTGCCTTAAGTAGGAAGTATTTCCAACAGGATTGGCCGTATTTTGCGGAAATATGATGTGAAATGTGTTTTTCGACCACCTTCTAAGATTAAGGCCCTGTTGGCGTCCGTAAAAGATGATCTTGGTTTGCGTAAGGCTAGTGTCTATCGTATTCTTTGCAGTTGTGGCATGTCATATATTGATCAGACAGTCAGGACTGTGGAAGACCGGTGTATTGAACATAAGCGTCACACATGCTTACAACAGCCGAACAAATCCGCTATTGTAGAACATTGTCTTGACACCGGCCATCCTATGGAATACAACACGGAAATTCTGGCTTGCACGTCCAGCTATTGGGATAGTGTCTTTAAGGAAGATGTTGAAATCAAACTATCAAGCAACCTTATAAACAGAGATGGTGGATTTTGTCTAAATGCGGCTTGTAATCCGGCTCTCATTAAAAACAGAGGGACGGAATTAGGGCTACCTCACCTGTTGATTAATAGTCAGTATCGATATTTCTGATGTTGGTTATCTTCGGTTGTGTGTTGACTTTGCGGTTACTTGTTCTGTTGTGGTATCTTCCTTGTTTCTCCCCTGTGAACCAAGGTATTAAATTCCCTTGCACATTGCTTCCTCCTTGCAGTTGTGCCTTGAGAATGGGAGGGTGTGCTCCTGCCGAAATATCGGCGGTGGCCGACGACATCACCCGGCAGCAAACCCGTAAATTAGTTGAACATTCAATTCGCCGGGAAAAGTTAAGGTCTCACATGACATATACTGTTTAATGATATACCGTACGATGAAACTGAAAAAAAAAACTCTCGTAGGATTTGAACCTGTACTGTCAGCGTGGTAGTCATGAACCTTGGCGGCTGCTCTATACTCACTTGGTTAAATAATCGTGATTAACTTTATAGGCATAGGAAATAAGCGTAAATCTTCAACATGGATTTTCTCGGAAACTAGGGAACTTCGCATGTACAGCCGATTGCCAGTTTCTCAGACGGGTCCCTCTTCAACATACCAAAGAGTCATTAAAATCACTGATTAACAGGTCTGATGTTACCCTTGTCTGTGACACTCCTATTAAGTGCAAACCTCTCCATGAAACTAATCATAGCAAAAGCATCCTGTCAATTCTCCAGCCTTCTAACGAGAAAATCCCTTTCTCGAACTATGGCGAGTTCCGTTCGGAACTTTATCTCATGCTGTTAATACAGCGTCTGTCACCTTTCTCGTCGTTCCAGGTAGAATTGGTAACCTCTTTCTTCGTCCCTTTGCTTGATGCAAGCTTGGCGCCTAGAGGTCATATCATGTGCGGCACGTGATGTGCAGCGTCGGCGCCAGTGCTGCTGCGGACGTTCGTGGGCGCCACAGTTCGGCCGGGCGCCGCGTGGCGCGCTGCCTGCGAGGCGGCCGGCTCCCCGCGGCCCGCGGTCTCATGGTCCCTCGACGGCGCGCCGCTGGCGCCCGACCACAGGGTTGCGGAGTCGGCCACGACGGGCGCGCAGCTGTCGGAGCTGCTGGTGGTGCGCGTCGGGCCGGACGACGCCGGCGTCTACCGGTGCGTGGCCGCCAACGCCGCCGGCACGGTGTCGCACGAGGCGGCGCTCCGGGTGCTCGGGCCGCCGCACGTCAAGACCATGGAGGACCGCAGGGTCCCTGCAGGCACCGACGCCGTCTTTAGCTGCCGCGTCGCTGGATTCCCCATCAGCCAGATACAGTGGCAGAGGAATGGTGAGTTCAAGACGCCAGTGCTTCTCAAACCTTCTCAGCTCAGCGCCTCCTTGCTGCTTTGGAACGGTGACCCGTGATCACCCTCCCCCCTCCAAAAAAAAGTACCCACCACGTATCACCATCACAGGCCTTATAAGTGTACGTAGCCAAATTTATCTAGTTTGTAAACTCTTAGACTATCACCAAGGAAAATAGGACATTTTTGTATTATTACTATGTACTTCCTCATTTACGTCACCTGCCATGCACCCGGTGAGATCAAAAAGTAAAGAGAATTATTGAATTTCGCTGGCTTCATGCATCCGATATTCATATTTTTTTTTATCTTGTTGGTACACATGTTACTGATGTCTGTTCACATTTTAAGCTGTTTTGAATATTTACACTACTGGCCATTAAAATTGCTACACCAAGAAGAAATGCAGATGATAAACGGGTATTCATTGGACATACATATTAGACTAGAACTGACACGTGATTACATTTTCACGCAATTTGGGTGCATAGATCCTGAAAAATCGGTACCCAGAACAACCATCTCTGGCCATAATAATGGCCTTGATACGCCTGGGCATTGAGTCAAACACAGCTTGGATGGCGTGTACAGGTACAGCTGCCCATGCAGCTTCAACACAATACCACAGTTCATCAAGAGTTGTGACTGGCGTATTGTGACGAGCCAGTTGCTCGGCCGCCATTGACCAGACGTTTTCAATTGGTGAGAGATCTGAAGAATGTGCGGGCCAGGGCAGCAGTCGAACATTTTCTGTATCCAGAAAGGCCCGTACAAGACCTGCAACATGTGGTCGTGCATTATCCTGCTGAAATGTAGGCTTTCGCGGGAATCGAATGAAGTGTAGAGCAACGGGGAGTAACACATCTGAAATGTGACGTCCACTGTTCAAAGTGCCGTCAATGCGAACAAGAGGTGGCCGAGACGTGTAACCAATGGCACCCCATACCATCACGCGGGGGGGGGGGGGGGGTGATACGCCAGTATGGCGTTAATGAATACACGCTTCCAATGTGCGTTCACCGCGGTGTCGCCAAACACGGATGCGACCATCATGATGCTGTAAACAGAACCTGGATTCACCCGAAAAAATGACGTTTTGCCATTCCTGCACCGAGGTTCGTCGTTGAGTACACCATGACAGGCGCTCCTGTCTGCGATGCAGCGTCAAGGGTGACCGCAGCCATGGTCTCCGAGCTGATAGTCCCTGCTGCTGCAAACGTCGTCGAACTGTTCGTGCAGATGGTTGTTGTCTGGCAAAAGTCCCCATCAGTTGATTCAGCGATTGAGACGTGGCTGCACGATCTGTTATAGCCATGCGGATAAGATGCCTGTCATCTCGACTGCTAGTGATACGAGGCCGTTGGGATCCACCGCGGCGTTCCGTATTACCCTCCTGAACCCATCGATTCCATATTCTGCTAACAGGCATTGGATCTCGACCAACCTCGAGCAGCAATGTCGCGATACGAGAAACCACAATCGCGGTAGGCTACAATCCGAAACAATCGGATACGTGATGGTGCGCTTTTGTCCTCCTTACACGAGGCATCACAACCAACGTTTCAGCAGGCAACGCCAGTCAACTGCTGTTTGTGTATGAGAAATCGGTTGGAAATTTTCCTCATGTCAGCACGTTGTAGGTGTCGCCACCGGCGCCAACCTAGTGTGAATGCTCTGTAAAGCTAATCATTTGCATATCACAGCATCTTCTTCCTGTCGGTTAAATTTCGCGTCTGTAGCACGTCATCTTCGTGGTGTAACAATTTTAATGACCAGTAGTGTATGTTGTGCTCCACGAATTTTCCAGTTTTTTATAGGGATAAACTGACACTATAGTATTCATCTTCGTCACACTTGTGTAGAAGTCTCATGAAACCATCCGGTATTTCCCTTGTGTATCAGATAAATGTGTTCTGTTCATTATTTTAAGGTACCATTCGTCTTGTTTTGCCACTATCTTTCACTCATTGTATCAGATCTCATCATTGTGTGTTTTCGAAGGCTGGCCTCTGTGAGAAACAAAATTCGTACTATTTCCGCAGTTATTGTAATCTGCGTTTGAGCTTTATACACAATTTGGCAGTATTATCCTCGTTCAGGCACCCGTTCCCCTTATTTCTGTATGTATATAAGTCGCTAAAGGCAGGGGAATGTCTGGTATTATCGGACAGCTGTTTGTATCGGACAAGAGCTGTGTCTAAACTCTTGCGCCAATGACAGCGCCTGAAGGACCACTGCTGCATAAGCTATGGAGAAACACAACCACGTAAGCAATTTTGTATTAAACAACAGTGCGTTTCGCTGTGGCAGAAAGTTATCTGTTTCTAGTGAGTTTTCTGGTGCACGAACTTAATTTTGGAGTGTTGAGTTTTGTTGTCAAGTAAGTAATATTACGGTTTTATTGTATCTTGGATCCATCTGACATTATTCCTTATATTGCAGGCTGTAAAGGGCCCCACACAGTATCGACGGATCGCAGTCTACGTCGCCAGGTTGTGCGATTTGTCCGAAGAGTGTGTTCGCGAAATTACATTTTAAATCCGGAGATGTACGTAAAACATCATCCGAAATTGTGCTACACGCATTCTGTGAAAAATATTTTGAACAGTTAGTTCATGAGCTCATTCGAATAGTGAACGGTTGTGAAAACACTCTTGACCTCGTGGCAACAAGTAACTCTGAGCTAATAAAGAGCGTCACAACAGATACAGAGATTAGTGAACACGGTCATCATACCGACGCTGAATACCGTAACTCCCAAATCCTCCGAAAATAAACGAAAAATATATCTATTCAAAAAAGCGGATAAAAATTGGCTTGACGCTTTCCTTAGAGACAATCTCCACTCCTTCCACAATAACAATGGACAGGGGATAGGCAAAATAATGTGAACAGTGGTAGTAATAGGATGGTTGTGTTTGATGGTCAACAACGCAGGTGAGGTACGTGTCGCGCTGGCGTGTTTAGTACGGACTAGCATCAGTCCATGTTGTTGACGATTAGTGCACACTTCGTATCTGCATTCAGACGCCGAGGTCGACGAGCTATGAAAGGCCGAACACAATTCCAAAGAGGGCAAAATGTGGGGGCCCCATTAACTGGAGCATCAGTAACCAAGACAGCCAACTTATTGAAAGTTTCAAAAGCAACTGTTCCAACAGTCATGACAGCCTACACAAAACATGGAAAGACATCATCGAGTAAACGTAATAGCCGGCGCAAATCAAAACTTAATGACAGAGATCGTCGTACGCTAACACGAATTGTGTCAAAACGACACAAAACTACGGCGGCTAAAGTGACTGCAGAGCTCAATAGCCATCTTCGAGATCCTGTATCTATCGGCACTGTCCGACGAGAACTCCTTAAATCGAATATTCATTGATGAGCTGCTATACCAAAACAATTAGTGACGACAAACAATGCAAAGAAGCGTAAGGCATGGTGTCAGGAGCATAAATCCAGGACGGCTTATGAGTGGAAACACGTCATATGGTCCGACGAGTCAACGTTTTCGTTATTTCCGACACGGGGCCGGATTTACGTCTGGAGAACGCCAAAAGAGGCCTACAATCCTGATTGCTTGATTACAACGGTTAAGCATGGAGGTGGAAATGTGATGGTGTGGGCAGCCATATCATGGTATTTTGCTGGTCCCATCATTACTCTCAAAGGTCATGTTATAGCCAACGATTATGCGAACATTTTAGGTGATCAGCTGCACCCCATGCTTCAAATATTGTTCCCCAAAAATGATGCCATATTTCAGGACGATAATGCATCCATTCATACAGCGAGAACAGTACGATCTTGGTATGATGAGCATACAACTAAACTGCAGTGTCTTCCCTGGCCAGCACAGTCCCCAGACTTTAACATTATCGAATCCTTGTGTACGGTATTGGAAGCGCAGACTCCGAAGCAGATTTCCGACCCCCTCGTCACTATAGGAGTTACAAGAGGTTCTGATCGAAGAGTGGCATAACATTCCACTGGATACTGTACAATAACTATGTGCCAGTATTCCAAGAAGAATCGCATCTGTATTACGGGCAAATGGGGGTCCAGCCCTTTATGAATAATGGTTCAAATGGCTCTGAGCACTATGGGACTTAACATCTATCGTCATCAGTCCCCTAGAACTTAGAACTACTTAAACCTAACTAACCTAAGGACAGCACACAACACCCAGCCATCACGAGGCAGAGAAAATCCCTGACCCCGCCGGGAATCGAACCCGGGCGTGGGAAGCGAGAACGCTACCGCACGACCACGAGATGCGGGCTTTATGAATAAACCATTCCCAAGAAAGTACAGGTGTTCACATTATTTCACCTATCCCCTGTAAGTGTAGACCAGATGTGGCTTGAATTCAAATAAATAGTATCTACAGCAACTGAGAGATTTATGCCAAACCAGTTAACAAATGGTTCAAATGGCTCTGAGCACTATGGGACTCAACTGCTGAGGTCATTAGTCCCCTAGAACTTAGAACTAGTTAAACCTAACTAACCTAAGGACATCACAAACATCCATGTCCGAGGCAGGATTCGAACCTGCGACCGTAGCGGTCTTGCGGTTCCAGACTGCAGCGCCTTTAACCAGTTAACAAACGACGGGGTTGATCCCCTATGATTCACAAAACAGGTCAGAATACTGTTGCAAAAATAACGAAAAAAGCAAGTCTAATTTAAACTAACGTAAAGTCACCAAGACTGGCGATCTTTTACAAAAGCTCGAAATTTGGCGCGGCCTTCAATGCGAGATGCATACTTCCCACAATGAAACTTTGTCTCTAGATCCGGCAGAAAATTAAAAAAGATTCTGGTCGTATGTAAAGTATGCAAGCGGCAAGACGCAATCAATGTCTTCTCTGCGCGACAGCAATGGAAAACCTGTTGATGACTGTGCTGCTAAAGCGGAGTTACTAAACAAAGCCTTCAAAAATTCCTTCACCAAAGAAGGAAGTAAATATTCCAGATTCGAATCAAGAACAGCTGCCAAAACGAGTAGCTTAGAAGTAGATATCCTCGGAGTAGCGCAGCAACTTAAATCACTTAATGAAAGCAAGTCTTCGAGTCCAGACAGTATACCAATTAGATTCCTTTCAGACTTCGCTGATGCAGTAGCTCCTTACTTAACAAGTGCATACAAGCGCTCGCTCGACGAAAGACCCGAACCCAAAGACTGGAAAGTAGCTCAGGTCACACCAATATTCAAAAAAGGCAATTGGAGTAATCCACTAAATTATAGGCCCATATACACTCCTGGAAATGGAAAAAAGAACACATTGACACCGGTGTGTCAGACCCACCATACTTGCTCCGGACACTGCGAGAGGGCTGTACAAGCAATGATCACACGCACGGCACAGCGGACACACCAGGAATCGCGGTGTTGGCCGTCGAATGGCGCTAGCTGCGCAGCATTTGTGCACCGCCGCCGTCAGTGTCAGCCAGTTTGCCGCGGCATACGGAGCTCCATCGCAGTCTTTAACACTGGTAGCATGCCGCGACAGCGTGGACGTGAACCGTATGTGCAGTTGACGGACTTTGAGCGAGGGCGTATAGTGGGCATGCGGGAGGCCGGGTGGACGTACCGCCGAATTGCTCAACACGTGGGGCGTGAGGTCTCCACAGTACATCGATGTTGTCGCCAGTGGTCGGCGGAAGGTGCACGTGCCCGTCGACCTGGGACCGGACCGCAGCGACGCCCGGATGTATGCCAAGACCGTAGGATCCTACGCAGTGCCGTAGGGGACCGCACCGCCACTTCCCAGCAAATTAGGGACACTGTTGCTCCTGGGGTATCGGCGAGGACCATTCGCAACCGTCTCCATGAAGCTGGGCTACGGTCCCGCACACCGTTAGGCCGTCTTCCGCTCACGCCCCAACATCGTGCAGCCCGCCTCCAGTGGTGTCGCGACAGGCGTGAATGGAGGGACGAAGGGAGACGTGTCGTCTTCAGCGATGAGAGTCGCTTCTGCCTTGGTGCCAATGATGGTCGTATGCGTGTTTGGCGCCGTCCAGGTGAGCGCCACAATCAGGACTGCATACGACCGAGGCACACAGGGCCAACACCCGGCATCATGGTGTGGGGAGCGATCTCTTACACTGGCCGTACACCACTGGTGATCGTCGAGGGGACACTGAATAGTGCACGGTACATCCAAACCGTCATCGAACCCATCGTTCTACCATTCCTAGACCGGCAAGGGAACTTGCTGTTCCAACAGGACAATGCACGTCCGCATGTATCCCGTGCCACCCAACGTGCTCTAGAAGGTGTAAGTCAACTACCCTGGCCAGCAAGATCTCCGGATCTGTCCCCCATTGAGCATGTTTGGGACTGGATGAAGCGTCATCTCACGCGGTCTGCACGTCCAGCACGAACGCTGGTCCAACTGAGGCGCCAGGTGGAAATGGCATGGCAAGCCGTTCCACAGGACTACATCCAGCATCTCTACGATCGTCTCCATGGGAGAATAGCAGCCTGCATTGCTGCGAAAGGTGGATATACACTGTACTAGTGCCGACATTGTGCATGCTCTGTTGCCTGTGTCTATGTGCCTGTGGTTCTGTCAGTGTGATCATGTGATGTATCTGACCCCAGGAATGTGTCAATAAAGTTTCCCCTTCCTGGGACAATGAATTCACGGTGTTCTTATTTCAATTTCCAGGAGTGTAATTAACGCCAGTTCGCCGCAGGATTTTGGAACACATATTGTGTTCGAACACTATGAATCACCTCAAAGAGCACGGTCTATTGGCACACAGGGTTTAGAAAACATCGTTCTTATGAAACACAACTATAACGACATCTTCAACTTTTTTAGTCCTGTCTTCCTCAGTTGCGTGTAATATTACGGTATATTGATAATTTTTACTTATGGACCGTCTGACATTGATTGCATTGAAACAAGCGTTCAGTTCATAGTGCTGTGGAATGTGGGGAAAAACCGGAAATTGGCATTCATAAGAAGAAGAACAACACCAAAAATCCAACAGGAGCCTAGTATATAAGAAATTGTCCACGCAACCTGCCACTGATGATGCCTTGCAGAAAATAAAAGCGAAACGCGTATGGCACTAAAATTGTGTTTTATTTAGTTGCTGTCAGGCGGTCCATAAGTAAAAATTATCAATATACCGTAACAACTACAACGATTTAGGAGGCAATCTGAGCAGACGGCTTAGGTTGTTTGCAGATGATGCAGTCGTTTATCGGCTATTAAGATCATCAGAAGATCAAAACAAATGGCAAAACGATTTAGAAAAGATATCTGTCTGGCGCGAAAATTGGCAATTGCCCCTAAATAATGAAAAGTGTTAGGTCATCCCCATGAACGCTAAAAGGAATCCGTTAAACTTTCGTTGTGCGATAAATCAGTCAAATCTAAAAGCCGTAAATTCAACTAAAAAACAAGGAATTACAATTACGAACAACTAAATGTTATGAGAGTACTGCTGCGCTTTGTGGGATTCTTACCAGATAGTATAAACGGGGTACGTCGAGAAAGTTCAAACAAGGGCATCACATTTTGTATTATTGAGAAATAGGGGAGAGTCACGGACATGATACAGGATTTGAAATGGACATTTTGTATTATCGAGAAATAGGAGAGAGAGTGTCACGGACGTGATACAGGATATGGAGTGGACATCATTAAAACAATGGCGTATCTCCCTGCTATTGTCAACATTTCTATAGACGCATCCAGATTGCAACAGAAACTGTGTAAATACTTGCAGTTAATCAATGAGAAAGGAATTGCACTAACACACTATATTTTTAGAAAGATATTCGCAGCCAGCGTGGCGTCAGTGAAAAGTGTAGCGTATTCTGTAAAATAGCCCACAGTTCACAAGAAAAGCATTCAAAACAACCTTAATAGCGGGCAATTCCCGTTTCTTTTTAAAATTTACTTTTTGCTTAAATTTGTGGAGACACGGAGATCAGGTGCCGCAGCTCATATTCCATCTCAGAGCTTCTCGAATAGGCTACTGGTTGTAACTGCTTGGCAAATCGCTCGTATGTGACGAGGCAAGCGACCAGTTGCAGGTGATATCACTGCGATCCGTCGCTCGCTTGTGAGGTCCTTAACAATGTATAGCCCAAGTAATGACAATGGGAATGTTCCAGGGCGGTAGAGTCAGCACAAATTAGCTCGGACCGCATCTGCGCAGGATGGCGCTGTTGGGGAAGGGGGCAGTGGTGATGTTGCCTTGCCAATGGCCACCGCGAGGTATGAGAGATGCAGGCTCAAACGCGTATCTTGTGTAGGTTGTAAGCTACAGCTGTTGAGTCTGGAACAACTGCATTAAAGGATTATATCAGTATGACGAATAATTCAATAAATGTAGACGAACAAAGTCACTAGTTTCTCATTAGAGTACCTAAAAAGAAATGGTCGCATAAACAGAAAATCAGACAAACAACAAAATTTTGATCATATGCTGCCAGAAGAAAATCTCATGCAACAATAACGGTACAAAAAAATGTTGCAGAGCGGACAACTTCACTTTGATACTGAACATATAAAATAAAGAATGTATGTAACGCGGAAGTTAGCTCTCTGTCCGTGGTAAACTGTTTGTCAATATTACCTAAATATAAGGCCGCTAAACAAGTAAGCTTTCAACCAAATGACTTTCTTCTGAATTAGACAACATACACACACAGCCTTTTGGTCAAAAGCTTACTTGTTTAGCAGTAGTTTTGTTGTATCTCTCTGCGACTCAACACCTCCACTATACAGTGAGTAGCAATCTATCCTTTTCATAATTTTAACATTATTTCATTCTGTTTTTTCCGCTGTTTGTTTTTACCTAAAGACGAAATTTTCTTCCCCGTCTTTCCTGATGCGGTAAAACTTTGATATGTATCTGTAACAATGTTTTTCACCTCTTCTTTCATTTTTTTTTTTCACTGTACCGTTTGGAATAACTAGTATTTCTCGTAATCCTCTCAAGCATCCTTTTTGATCAAATTTCTACTTCCTCGTTTACACTATCAGAACACAGAGATGGATTCGCAGAACGCTCAGAACAAGAATGCGTTTCTGCGCTACGGTCACACTATTTGCTCAAACTCTGCGTTTGAGTTATATTTGCGGTTGCACCGGACAAAACAGATAGCATTGAAACTTAAATTTGTATCGTTTTCTTCATTAACAGACAACGGCAGAGAATTCGGGGCATAAACCGGCGAAAAAAACGTAAAGAAAATCACGGAAAAAGTCAGACTTCTTGAAATGATAATCAGAGAAGTGAGAGACAAATATTCATTTCCAAGAAGTACATTAGGTAACACACTTATAAGTTTACGGGGAAACAGAGACGTTGCGGTGTAACTTGTTTTAGGAAATAATTTTTTCTGAGAACATTAACTAATAAACAGAAAATAGTACTGTATGATCTTGTTAAAAAAATTTACAACCAGTAAAGATGAGTTCTTAAAACTAGTGTATAAATATGCAGGGGAAATGAAACTAAGGCATCGGTTCAATAAATGAAATGGAATCATATGAAGACTTTTGCTACGATTTTATGAAAAGACTTAAGGCTGAGAACAGCTGAATCCGTCAGTTTGCAGCGAGCAATAGGTTTCGGCAAGGAACGAGTTGACAGATTTTCTGACAGACTAACAGGGCTGAACCGAGGGCATGGCGAGATTGGTCCCTACCAAGATGGTAGACACAGAGAGGACGCAAAAACTGTCTGACAAAAAAGAAAGACTATTTAAGAATTAACAGGAAGACGTATATAAGTTCCCTGCCTCTGGCGTTTCTGTCTTCCGCCTGTGAAAAAAGCCTTAGCATGGCCAGTGTTGCCAATTCGGTGATACTGAAAGTTTCCAAGTCATTTAAAAAGTCGCCGTTTTTAATCAAAATACTCCAACTTTAAATAAAATATAGAAATAAATAAAATATCAAATTTCGCTTAAAATTTATTATTATATTTAATCTAAATTGACAATGATAATAATAATAATACCTAAAGTAAAGTATTTTTTTTAAACTTAGATTCACATTAAATCATCATACTCACTAGGTCCAACTGCTTCATTGTCAGGAACAATCTGTCCGATGTAACTTGACATTGTAGCTATCAGTTTCAACACGAAGTGGTTCATCTGAATGACAACACTTTCCTATGCGCTTTAGCCCACTTCTTAATGTAAGATACGAGTTCAGAGTATCGATATTCATCCTATTTGCGCAATTTTGCTTTCACAATGCTCATTTGGCTGATAACCCTCTGCCCTTCTGCATTTGAATGGGGGAGACTTTAATTGTGAGACCTTATAATTGCGAGACACCATAACTCTTGAAGGGAATTCGTGTCTGTAGAAGCTTTATAAGCACCTATTCCAGTCCAAAAGTCCACTGTATTAATAGTGTTGCGCCATTTTATGAAACTCAGATTCCGCCACTGACTAATGGTTGATTCAGTTACGTCGAGCTTAGTACAACCAATTATTTCAGCTAATTCAGTAAACGGTTCCTTAAGAGACTTGAGAATCTCGTTTATAGAGAATATGAAAATTTTTTCAAGATGTGAATGTTATTAGAAAGCCCATTTCTTAGTTCTTTAGCGAATTTTATTGTGCAATCTATGCACCATTTACGAAGATTTTCCGTTTCACAACTGCGTTCAATTTCTGAAATGATTTTCTCAAATTCATACCCCATATATAGTTTAGGATCACTTGTCAGGATATCTGCTTTCGCTGTAGGTATTGCAATTCCCAAACTCGCTGACTGTATGGGATTTGTCAAAGACAGAAGTAATTTTGTAGGGTCAACATTCGCATTTTCAAAAGCCTTGGTTGTCGTTTTCACTTCCTGTACTACTGGTTTTAAATAACACAAACATGACTTATTCACAGGATCGCAATACATGTACAGCATTTCTGCTTTGTAGCTGTTTTGTCTAGATTTGACAGTCTGAAAGTGAAGTTTCATTTCTTCCCACTGTGATAATATTCTTGCAACAACCGGCTCAATAGCAAGCCATGGCGTCTCATACACAGCTGGAATTTTCAAAGGTTTCTCCCCGTGATTTAATGTTTTATAAATGTCCCTGTACCCTGCTTGGCGCTTAGAAGAATGCGAAAACCAGCTGTAGGTTTCTCGAACCAAAAAGTAGATATTTCTCGGTAATGTCTCTTCTGCTGCATGAGAGTGAACGACAAGCACAACGAATCATAATTAGGTTTTAAGTTTAAATCTCATTTCAGCCATAAAACATTGTTTATTCCTTCGTTTACGGAAGCACCGTCAACCCCGAACCCAATCATATTTTCTGGGTTAAGTTTATGACACGCCAACAAAGCTTTTATTGGATTAACAATGGCTTCAGCTGTGCTAGAATCTGATCCCACCAAACCCAAGGACGCCACACTATTTCTTGCATTAAGACGCTGAAATAGCGTATACAAACGCCAAGTAATTTTGTAACGGATACATTTGTTGATTCGTCTAAAATTAAGCTGAATCCATTACCACCAATAGCTTGACGCAACGTTTCCGAAAAGTGTGAAGCTAACTCGTTTACTACAATTTCTCTGCACTTAGTTCTGTGTAACTGGAGTTCTCTCGCACATTTGTATCTGGAAATACTTTTACACAATTCTGAAAAGTGATTACACGAAAGAAATGAACTGTGTTCAGGAGTGAACATGCAGATTCCTGCTTCCGATAATTAATTGGCATTTTTTTTCAGTGTCGCTTTTAAACGGAAACTTCGAAAACATTCAAAAGGATCCGAAAATTTGCTGTGTTTTAATATAATGTCTGTTAAATGTGCATCAATATCTAAGTTGCAGTAAGTACGGTACGTTCTTGTAGTGTCATTTTCAAGAGTGTGTAACCACCCTTTAAATTGAGGATAGGACTGCGAAACCTGTATGTAATGTTTTTCGTATTTAGGATTAGATTCCATCGCGAAACACCAGCGAAGTGCACATTTTACACACACACACGTGGGTGGAATCAGACGCTGAATTGAACGTAATTCAACAGTGCAAGCAAACTGCATATGAGTACACCGCAGTCAGCAAGATTCATTGTTGTAACTTGTTTATTTGTTTTGTTCTTTAGATTAGAGCGAACGAGATCACAGCGCAAGTTGCTCTTGCCTTACAGGTGGTGCGATACAGGAAGGAATCATGTTCATTTACTCTGCAAAGCTCTTACTATTTATTGTTCGAATGTAAGATGATTGATAGCGTCAGGTTTACTCACCTCTTACACTCCCGCACTTAAGAACCCACAATCGCAGGAGAGGTATTTGGTGTAGATATTTTCTCCGTATGGCTCTCTACATTACTGCAGAAGTATTACAGTAGTACCGAATAAAGAGTATAATTTGCGAGTTTTAGTAACAAAACATCTTCAAAATTTACATAAAACATCCAAGAAGACCCCAAAAAATGCGCCAGCCCCAAACGTGAATTGTAGTCGCTGTTGTGCTTGTCAGGTACCCCATATTTAGCGATCCCCCATATAGGGAACACTGCACGCAGCACACCACGGCAAATTCACACCGCTGTTGTGACATTGTCATTTTGTCCAAGTAGCTTCGTAAATAAATGACTGCTACCGAACTGAACGTCTACCGAAGAAACGTGGATCACAAACATGGTATACATGGCACCAGTGCGCTTGGTTCACTCACCTGCCACATACAGACAGATCTACACAGGTAACGTTCAAACAGTGAAGTTTTTGCGATCTGAAAGGTTGACGTGCGGGTGTTGAAGAAAATATGCTATGTGACCGAAGGCTGCCTGATTTTTGCCAACTGATGACTGGAACGTGACGCGATAGCGAAGGGAGCAAGTAGAAAAGGGGGCTGTCGAATTTTCTAGCCTCTCCATCTAGTACTGTTGCTCTGAGACTTTTGCTTCTCCCGGCGAACGGAATGTAGCCGAGTAACGTCTTCGAGGACCGCCGATATTTCTATAGATTAACACACTATCAGTTTTGAGACAAATGAGACGAGAGATCACTGCATACCAACTGGAACCAGTATCTAATACATTGCAATAAATCTTCATTTTACACAGGTACCAGTAATATAATTTTTTCTTCTTTCCTTAAGAGCTTGGTAATGCCTTTGAAAATCAGTCCAACTCTAATGATCGTCACTATGGATTATTTTTGCTTTTGAAAAAAAGAAGTACATAGACAATTATCTGTAACAGAAATAAATTCCTGAATCTTATATCAGTGCTAAATATTAAAAGAAGAAATAATTATTTACATTTAACATAAGCCTTTGAAAGTGTTTGGTGAAAGTTGAAGAAACTAGACCAGTTGTATTGTTCTGCCTTCAACAAAGATGTTCTAGCTATTAAACTGAATGGGAAGAATGAAAATCTGTAATTTTGTAAGAATACAACTACTTTTAAAAAGGGCCTGGGCCTTGGCCCAGCACAAACTTCTAGTCTGCCAAGAAGTTTTATATCAGTGCTACAGAGTGAAAATTCATTGTGGAAACAATCGACCAGGCTCAGATTTTCTTTGTAATGTCCTATCTTCTGCGAAGTTTGGAAGACAGGAGATGAGAAACGCAGAAGTAAATCTTTGGGGACAGATTGTGAGTAATCCTCAGGTAGCTCAGTTGGTAAAGCACTTGCCTTGGATAGGCAAAGGTCCTGGGTTTGATTCCCAGTCCGGGCACACAGCTTCAATCTGTCAGGAAGTTTCATATCAGGTCACACTCCACTCCAGAGTGAAAATCATTCTGGCTACTAATACTTTTGTTTAGATTCTAAAAATCTAGGATTTGGTTTAATATCTGCAGTCTAAGGGCACTACTTTTGTTCAACTCTGACCTCATTCCGAAGGGGTATTTAGTCCCTGAAGACTGCCCATTATTATGCTTGAATAGTTTCACTAGCTGACATGAAGTAGTGGACTTTGATACTTGCCCTGGAGTAATGAAAGAAGGCAGCAAGTAATATAAAAAAATTTGTCTCACTCTTATCCACCATGCATACAACATTGATCATTTGGGACAATTTCCAAATTTTATCAGGAACCAGATATTTTATTGTGCAAACGTTAGGTCCCTATGGAATGGATTGACTACTTGGGGACACAGTGCACATCATATAAACATCCATCACACATTAAATTTGATTAAAAGTTATTCTAAATGTAAAAGGACTTTAATTCTTTATCTTTCAGGGGAACAACTATAAGACGTGGGAATATATGTCAAGGGTCATTATTTGTAAAGTAGCTCTCACTAAACTGGTGGTTTATCGTAATGATCAACAACAAACATAAAACACATGAACTGACATCAAACCAATGGTAAAATTATATAGTCACTTACATGCATGACAACAATGTTTAAATAAAATTACTGGAGAAAACCATCATGAATGACTTCAGAGGCAAGGACGTAAAAACTGGTAGATCATACAAAGAGAAGAATAATCCTTCACTGCCATTAAAATAATTACACACAATATAGTTACTGACAGAGACAGCTGCTTCTTCACTACCATTCAACCCCACATTTGGAACAAACTTAACTACAGAGTGACTGAAGTCAATGTCAGAGCCTTCACCCTAAAATTAATAAATTTCGTAACTACCATTATATTTGACAAATTTTATGCTCATTGGAACTCATTCGGCATACAATCATGTATTTCAATCAGTAGTACTCGTAAAGTGTATGCTCACATCATTATTTCGTTTACACATGGCAGTTACACAAAGGTTCCTATGTAGAAACAACTTCAAATTCTGCCTCCAAATTCAGAGAAATACACATCAAGACTATGAGTTGAAAGCTGAAAGTCTGCTTATATTTGCAAAAAAATTAATTTATATCAGCATCAAGGAGTTTCACAGACTGCAGAAAACACTACTTTTAAACAAATGAGGAAAGATTCTCAGCTAAAAAAACTCTAGTGCTGGTGACACATGGTCAGTATTGATATGAACAAAGGAAGAACTCAAGTTTAAAAGTCACTCACAAAAATTAATAGAAAAACTCCGCTGTTCAAAATATGAAACACTTCCAAACATTTTGTGAAACTGATGAAGCAATTTACTAACAAAAGACAAGTCTCTGCCATCACTAACCAAAATACGAGGGCGGTTCAGAAAGTAACCTCCGATTGGTCACAGTGCGGGTTGTGGGGGGAGTAGCGACGCCATCTGTGCGTTCACGCACTCAACAGGTCAGTCGGCATCAAGCTGTGGTCGAGTGAACGTCGTACCTGCGCTAGTTTAGTTTTTGTGGCAGTTTGAAATGTGTGCTGCAATAGAAAACCCCGCCAAATGTGAAGTGCGTGCTGTCATAAGGTTTTTTACAGACAAAGGATATTCTGCAGCAGCTATTCATCGTGAGCTTTGTGCCGTGTACAGACCAAGAGTTATGAGTGAAGGAGTTGTCCGTGAATGGGTACGTTTATTTAAAAGTGGACGAGAAAACGTTCATGATGAAGAGAGGAGTGGTAGACCATCATTGGTGACTGACGAACTCGTTCAGACAGTTGATGCAAAAGTTTGTGAAAATCGACGTTTCTCAATGTCGGAGTTGTCTACTGGTTTTCCACAGATTTCTAAGACTCTCTTGTACGAGATAGTGACAGCAAGATTGGGTTACCGTAAGTTCTGTGCACGATGGGTGCCCAAAATTCTTACCGACCACCACAAAACTCAAAGAATGGCCTCTGCATTAGACTTTCTGTCACGTTATGAGGACGAAGGAGAACCATTGTTAAACAGAATCGTGACCGGTGACGAAACCTGGATTAAGTACGTGAACCCTGAGACAAAAGAACAATCAAAGATGTGGGCACATTCAAATTCGCCTACCAAACCAAGAAAAGCCTCGCAAGATTTTTTTGCCAGAAAACTGATGGCAACGGTGTTTTGGGATGCCAAAGGGGTGTTGTTGGTTGAATTCATGGAACGTGGTACGACCATTAATCAAGACGTGTACTGTGAAACAATAAAAAAGTTACGACGGGCTATACAGAACAAACGCCGTGGTATGCTGACTTCCGGTATCGTTTTTTTGCACGATAACGCCCGTCCTCACTCTGCTCGCAGAACAACGGCCCTTCTTGAGTCCTTCAAGTGGGACGTTATCAACCATCCACCTTACAGCCCAGACCTGGCGCCAAGTGATTATCACCTCTTCATGCATTTGAAGAAATGGCTCGGGTCACAGCGGTTTGATGACGACGAAGAGCTCAAAGATGCGGTCACAGGCTGGCTCCAGGCACAAGCGGGTGATTTTTATGCAGAAGGAATTTCAAAGCTTGTGAAGAGATATGATAAGTGCCTCAATCGCTATGGAGACTATGTAGAAAAATAGTGCAAAGATGTAGTTGTAAGATGTATATATTAAAATATTTTTATTTAACTTGGTGTATTTTTTTAAATCAACGGGAGGTTACTTTCTGAACGGCCCTCGTAGAAATCGCACTAAACCATTTGCCAAGGAACATTCATACTTATTAGTCTGGCAGTAGAACCCAGAATTCCATTCAAACAAGCCAGTCAGCATTGGTAACGGTGAACACAAGGTTTTTATGGAAGTGGGGAAGGGTCTCACAGGCAGTAGTTTGAAGGGGAAAAGGAGCAACCGCTCTGACTCTCACAGAAGCAACTGTATGAGGGCTCTATGGAGAAGGTCAAGGTAGGCACTACAGTATCAGAGAGCACAAGAAAGTCTTTATTTCCCTCGCCAGCAGATGTGAATGCATAAACCCACACATTCATAATCACAGGTATTATTTTTGAATATGGAATGGATGAGGTGAAGATAATGGTTATTGCATGAAATAAAACTGACAGCACTTTTAGGCTATTGTCGCACCATGCAGATTCTCATTCCAAGGGACAACAATGGAAGTACAACACACAGGAAAACTATCTGTGCAACATACAACCAAGGTTACGGAGCAATGTTATGTGACAAAAAAGGTTAAAATTGGCTTAGACAGCAACTTTTCAATGTCTGTTAATTTTTTTTTTAATTTTAATAATGCATCATCATAACTCTATAATTCACAAGTAATCCAGCTTCCTACTGGAAAAGCTCAGAATGGGTGGAGGAGGGAGGGAGGGGGAGGGGGGGGGGGAGGCAGAAATATTAAAATCATCATCTAATTTCATATTGACATGTTATACATCAGATGCTGTTTAACTTCATAAGAAGAAATTCGCCTGTAATTAGGTAACTTTTAGAAAATTTCACATGAAAGTAGTTGAAAATTGATAAACAGGGTCAAAGCTTTTAATCATGCAACTGAGAAGGAAAACACCAAATTGTGTATGATACAAACATGTTGGGACTTCTTCATGAGATGCCTCATTCGGTGGTTCTGCTCAACCACAGTTTTTTGCCTCCAAGAGTCTGCAATGTAGAAAATGTACTTCTCTATCATGGTTGTCTGCATTTTCTCACTTCTTGTTGCTGGCAGCCAAGTTGATAGCACATCTAGGTCATTACGCTGTACTATGTTCTCTACTCCGGGAGTGGACCACATCAAAAGCACATTTATGGTGCCAGCTGCGAGACAGCCAGAACGACTGCTTGAGCAGCCCTCATCATGGCCTCAGACGTCTGTGGGAGCATCTTGGTAAGGTGTGAGACTTTGTTACAGCATTACTACTATATCAACCAGTTGCAGTGATCTCTTGATTTGTCGAGTGGTGCATTTTCCCCTGAGAGAGGTCATCTAGCTGGTCTTCTTGCATTTTTGTCCTGCCATGCTTTTGAACACACTATAATGTCTCCTGTCACCTCTTGCATGGAGGTGGTTGTGACAAAATCACTGGCCATCGTCAATATGGAGGTGTTCACCAGTTGTTCCTCTGACTATGCACCTTGATGTGGACATAGGTGGGAGTGGCCAGTCTTCTTCTTCAGAGCCATGCCTTGTAGGCAAGCTTTACACACGTTCCTGGGGGTGATGGGGGCAGCTGCGGGAGCTTTGGCTGTTCTACCATTGGTGCAGAATCACCTTACTACAGCTCCGGAAACTACATGAGTTGACAGACAAGTACGTGTTTATGTTCCGATTAAAACTCTTTTCCAAAAAAACTTATTTGTTAATGCTTTTCAGTTTCAATCCTTCAAAAATTTAAATGACCTAAATGCAAAGGATGAAACAAATATTGTAAATTCAATGAACATCTATTCTTAGTACATATAGTTTTTTAATTCTATTTAGTAATGTATCGGCACTGTTTAGTGGAAGGGATGTTCCTATACAACCTTCAGAAAAAAATTGTGTATCTGATACTATCCAATCTTCCCCTGCATTTTTGACAGTTTTAGGAAGCTGAATGAGTATTGTATAGGCCTATAACACATTTTGTAGTAAATTGGTGGTTGCTAATCAGCAATATCTGGTGAGGAAAATTGTTCCCATTAATCAGAGAGTAGGTATTTATACAGTTACTGCAATATTTCCAACGGTTTTCTTTTCATTGACGAGTATCTACTAAGAATGTGTTTGGAAGTTTACCTTGGACTGAGTAATTCATGAACAGAACATAAAATTAACATTGTGCTTTTGAGAAAATTTGTGGTGTATTTTACATCTGTTCCTATGAATTTCTTTTAGCCTTTTGATCTCCTTTTTATTTAGGTAAATTTCTGCCACAGAACCATAGACAACTGGTTTTCCCAAATGGTACTCTAGTAATTCGAGATGCAAAGAAGGAAGATGAAGGTGGATACTTATGTGTAGCATCCAATCCTGATGGACTTACTTCAAGAAGCAAATTAATGGTACAAGTAATGGGTAAGTCGTATCAAAACTATCACAAAGAGCTTTTCTGTGATGCAGTCACAAATATATGAGATGCTGAGAATCTTAAGGGTCACAGAGTACAGTCATGCAGTTTTGAGAAAAACGTGTTTGTGAAAATAAGGTACGTAGAAAAATGAGCAGTCTGATAGATCTGAACTGTGTTTTAACCAAGTCTCAGCACCCTGTATTTCCTATTAAAAAATTAATGTGTCCACTTTATGTAATGTAATTTTAATCAATGCTTACGATCATATTTATCATTAATGTTAATTAACAAAATTTCTTTATATATGCTAGTGACAATAGTGCCCTTTGACAGTTGTAAAATTTGTAATTAATGTGCAACTGGAATCAGAATATAAAGAACAGAAACTAAATGCACCACACACACACAATTATGACCTACTCCATCATTTCATGGCCCTAGTTATCATTATTTTAATTAATCACATTCTGTGGCTTTAGCTTCAGATAAGAATTCAACAAAGTAATGATTTTAAGAATACTATGAATAACCAGTTGTTGTATCTCAAAAAAAGATACAAAGCTATGGATGCCACTAAACATATAAGCTGTATGATAAAATACGTTTTCATAAATGAGGTCCACAACTTATTCTAACTGAACAAATGCTAGTTAATCTTATTTATTTATTTTGCATATCCAGAAAATGAAATTATTACAATTCTAGTGGATCATTAATAACATACTCACAGAGATACCAAATGTTAGTTCTGATCAAGGATAATACAAGAGAGCCATATTACCTGCTGTCAGTCCTTATAATAATCTTGTTTATCATGGTATACTTCCATGGCTGAGCAGCAGACATTCCTTACTGCCATAAGGAAAAGGCTAATTTGATGTCCAGTGTCACAAAGAATATTTTCTTGTTGAGTGGACTGTAATAGTTTGTACTGAACCTACAAAGAAACCCTTAAGAGTTATTTGAACAATACAGATGCCTCTGCTTCATAAAACAGAATGTGGTGTCTTCCCTCAGCAACTGAAAGTGGCGAAAGTAATACCCTTATATAAAAAAGGTGATCTCACAATGTATGAGTAACTATAGGCCTGTGACTCTATAGTCAGGGTTTTTGAAACTTATTGAAAAAATGTTCCTTTGACAACTAACTACATTCTTCGACAAGAATAATATTATTTCTGGATGTCAACATGGCTTCAGACCACAGCAATCAATTGAAACAGCCACTTTCAATCTCATAAAACATGTCATAAATGCAGTGGACAACCAAAGAAATATCTCAGGTTTATTCTTGGACCTAACAAAAGCTTTTGATATGATTGATCATTCTGTACTCCTGAGGAAGCTTGAATGGCGTGGTGTAAGAGGTGTGCTAAATCAGTGGATTAAATGATATTTGGAATATCGCTCTCAGGTAACTGAAATTAAGTACATGGGAGGAAATGAACTCCAGGTACACCTTTCAGAACCATGTGGACTAAGTCATGGTGTTCCACAAGGCTCCATTTTAGGTCCCTTTCTTTTTTTTGTGAACATTAATGATTTCCCATCACACGTTAGGGATTTTGAAACAGTACTGTTTGCAGATAACACCAGTCTGTTCATTGAAGGGAATAAAGAAGAAAATCTTACTGCATCTGCAAAACATATTACAAAAGGAGAGTCTGAATGGTTTACCAGAAATAGGCTAATAGTTAATCGCCAAAAAACAATACTCATGAATTTCCACACTGATCAAAATAAAAATGTGGCACAACCCATAATATGTATAGATAACCAAAACATTATTGCTGTCAATGAAGCTAAATTTCTTAGTAGTCATATCCAGGAAAATCTTAAATGGAGCACTCATATCTCATCCCTAAATTCAAAACTAGCAAAAATTAACTATGTAGTAAGAATTCTTTGCAACAATACTAGTGCAGAAACAGTTTGTGCTGTATACTTTGCTCATGTATATTCAGTACTGAAGTGCGGTATCATTTTCTGGGGAAATGTACACCAGGCCATAACAGTTTTCAGGGAACAAAAGACAATTATAAGAATAATGAAATAAGTGAGCAGCAGAAAACCATGCAAACCTTTCTTTAAAGATCTAAAGATCCTACCCCTTCCCTACATTTGTATACTGGAAGTAGTCATGCATTTAAATAAAAAAGCATACTGAGAAAAGAAAACCTTTTTCGTCAAAACAAAAGTGTCCATGGTTACAGTACCAGATCAAACAGTGACATACATGTTACTCATTGTAACACCACATTATGCCAAAAAGGTGTTATATCACGGAAGAACAAAAGTTTACAACAGATTACCAAGACATATAAAATCTCTTCATGAACTACAAAGCTTTAAAAAGTCTGTGACAACCTACCTTCTGAAAAATTGCTTCTGTTCAATCTCACAGTATCTTATGCAAGAAGAAATGTAATTTGTATCTTTAATTGTAGCAATAAGTTATAAATATATAGTATTTCTAAAAATTTGTAATTATTAACTGTATAGATCCAATTTGTTATAAAAATTTAGGTAATGTATGTTTGACATTTGAAAAACCAATAGCTAAAAAGGTTTTCTGTCCAATATCCTGTGTACAATATATGTACTGAAAAAGAGATTTATATGGACAAATAAATAAATAACTGATAGGAAGAAGTTGTGCACTTCCTGGATGTCTTCACAGTATCTCTTTTCAGTAAGACCCCAAGCAGTGAATAAAAAACAGGGATGATATTAAGGAATTACACCAAGATTCTTTAACTAATTGTCGACATTAGATCATAGATATAGTCACTAAGTGAATTTGAAATTACTGGTTTCCATGAGTTAGAAATAAGCCACAAAATATCAGCAACTCATTTAAGTGGTACTGAGGTGTCATTTATTAGATGCAGTGCAATAGAGAGCCATATGCTGATTAAAAGTGAGTCAGGCTTTGATGGCAATAACCATGTAGTTGACGATTTCTCTTTTTCTTATTCAAGTATATAGGTTATAGTATATAGATCTGTCATTTAAAGCCTCAAATACAATCAACAACTGGAATATGTAAGGGACAGTCTAATAAAAATGCGACAGATGGAAAAAGTAAGTGAGCTGTTTGCTATTTCGTAAGTAATTGCCATAACAGTTAATATTTTTATCCCATTGTGAGACAAGTCAGTCAGTCCTCTCATAGAAAAATTTTTGTAGTTGTCTACAGAACCAGGATTGTACCTCTTCATCTGAAGCAAATCAACTGTCATGAATATGTTTCTTCATGGATCCAAAACTATGGAAATCACAGGTGGGCTCACATGTTGCCAAGGTTGTTTAGATTATGTTGCAGAAGTGTTGATCCTTGATACAGTCCCAACCTCTCCCCATGTGATTTCCATATTTTGGAGCCCTGAAGAAAGGCATTCATATCCAACTATTTGCTTAAGATGAAGAGCTGCACGCCTGGGCACAATCGTGGTTTGGTAGGCAACTGCAAACAGTTTTTCCATTAAGGCACTGACCATCTTGTTTCACATTGGGTAAATGTATTAACAGTTATGGTGACTACTTTTGAAACAATAAACAATTTACTTACTTTTTTCCACCAGTCCCTTTTACATCAATGATTGACGTACACTGTTATGCATTTGCAACCTTAGTACTGTATCAACATTCTGTCAGTTACATCCCTGTGCACTTCTTTTCTAGATGACTCTTTCATCATGTAAAGTAATATCAGTCACCCACACATGACTTACATTGTGAACAAATATCAAAGTAAACTATAAGTGTTACTGTGAGCTGTATTTTTCCACATATTTGCAATGCTAAGAGCAACATTCTAAAAGGAAACTGTTCATCTCTGATAGAAGACATAGGTTAACATCATTAACAGCTTAAAAAATTCTTAATTATGATGCATTTTTAGCATGATCACACTCCATATTGATGCTGCTTACACTGAAGTGAAGTCACATATCCACTTTGTACACTCATGTTCAGAAAAAATAGAACACCTTGAACAACTAGAGACAGAACGTTCATATTCACAGAACATGTACATTAGTATGTTCTGCAGAAATGATAAGCACTTCAGTACACTTAGTTCAGCATAAATTCTGTTGCCTAGTAGGCACAGGATCCGCCATCGGCCCTGATAACTTGATCCATGTATGATGGTATCGACACATATAAGGTGGTATAGCCATCCATGTTACACTCACCCGGCTCCAAAGTTCTTCTTTGGTGGTTGACATCAAGTCACAACACTGCACCGGTTATTTCACCATATTCCACTCATTTTCGGCTGGCAACAAGTCTGGTAATCTGGCAGGCCAGGACAAAAGGCTGACATCCTGTGACAACAGAAGGCATGTGTTCATGCAGCAACGTGTGGCCATGCATTGTTTTGTTGAAAATGGCATCTGGGGTGTTGCACAGAAAGAGTACAGCTGCAGCTCACCGGATGTTACTCATGTAGGTCATACTGGTCCAAATGGTCCCAAAGTATAGTTGGTTTCTGCTATTCTTTCATACCAGTTTTTCAAATCGCTGATCTTTCAGCAGAAACAGGCTCCTTTTTATGGTCAGTATATGGGCATATTGGATTGGATATGCTACTTTTTGTGAGAGCCCATCCTAGGTATTCATTATTATTCATTATTTCAAACATTTTGTTCCATAAATCTTATTGTGAAGAAGGGCCATGAGTGACTTGGAAAGAGTTAAACAATCATGCTATACATTAACAGTTACAGCAGTCACTTCAAGTTGCTTCTGTTATGCAGACTAACAACCAGTAATGACTAATAAAAATCTGCTCTCGTGATAACTGTGTGAATTACTTCTATGTTACATTATGTATGTGAATTACTTCTATGTTACATTATGTATATATTATCAGGAAAGCAGCTGCTCTAAAAAAAGCCACTGCTGTCTCTCTTACACTATTCACCTCCTGTTTTACTCTATACTAAGGATTTAATTAACTCAACTAATCTCAGAGAACACTGTCAGTTGTCTCTATGCAAGGTAAGTTAAAAGCCAACACCCTGCAACTATCATCAAAAGGACCCAGGTGAGGTAAGGGAGCATTATGGTCTGGGTAATGTATTTGTGGCATCCCCTGGGTGATCTCATCATTCTGGGAGGAACAGTGAATAATGAATAAACATAAGGATGCATCTGTCCTTGGGGAACATGTCCACCCCTACTTGCAGTTTGGTTTTCCTTGGCATGATGGCAGGACAACAGAACATCTCACACAGCTCGCAGAATATATGCATGGTTTGAAAAGCACCAGGATGAGTTTACCATACTCCCTGACCACCAAACTCCCAATATTTAAACCCAATAGAAAATCTGTGGGATCACCTCTATCAGGCTGTTCACATCATGGAGCCTCAGCTGAGAAATCTAGCACAACAAGCCACGGTACTGGAGTCAGCATGGCTCCACATCCCAGTTGGTACCTCTTGCAGAACCTCACTGACTCTGTTCTGCATATCTTGCAGTGCTCTGTGCTGCAAAAGGTGGTTGTTCAGACGTTTGAAATGTGGTCACATTATGTGACAGGTCAGTGTATGAGTGGCTAGTAAAGTAGGCCTACTCTTACTTTGTTTTTGAATGGGGCATGTCTTGCAGTGCTCTGTGCTGCAAAAGGTGGTTGTTCAGGCATTTGACATGAGGTCACATTCTGTGACTGGACAATGTAGGAGTGTCTAGTAAAGTAGGCCTACACTTACTTTGTTTTTAAATGCACTGAGATTTCCAATTCCACGTCCGATCTCTACCACCTACATATTACAGTACAGATTTTACTTTCTGTATACAAATCTCCAGTCTGAATCCTAAGCATGGATTGTATGGAGATTATTTTTTCTTCTGTTGTTGCTATTCTTAATTTCGCAGATCATCCTAAATTCATTCTTAATATTAACTATTTGGAGATACCAACTACACAAAATATGTTTACTGCTTGCATAATAAATACTTTTTTTGAAATTAACTGCATTGCCACAAAATATAATGTCATAGCATAGTATTGCCTGCTACTGAGCTAGCAATCAAGTCTGCTGGTGGACACAGCGAGGGAGATTTTCTAAGTTCAAAGCAAGTAGAGCTGAGTTGGGTGTTTTTATTTAACTTGTGCATGTGCTGTTGGCACCTCAGCCTTTTATGCATATGGTTACTTAATAATTTAAGACAGACATTTTGGAAAAAAATTATTATTTTTACTGAGTCACCTTATTCCCAAACATACCTGGAACTGTGTTGGTGAAAACAGAATACCAGATTGTTAATTCCTTCTACAGCATTCTCTCTGTCTCATTATTAAATTTTTGAATTTTCATCAGTTAGATCTTTCATTGCTTAGTTACCATATTCTAATGAAAATAGGGCACATATAACTTCATTAAATGTCAATTATTTATAGTGACCAGTTATGGCAGTTTCTCTGTATTATCATTTATTGTTTTTATTTGTAACTAGGCTATTTTCAGAATAAATGCCTTTTTATTTTCTGTTTCCATGTTGTTTTAGAGGCACCTGTCATTGATCGTCTATACACGAAAAAAGATGTACAGAAAGGAATGAGAGTGCACCTCCATTGTGTTGTTGTCAAAGGAGACTTTCCTATATCACTACAATGGCTAAAGGATGGTAATATCATTCCCTATAGACTGTCAGTTGCTGAACGAACCATTGATGAATACTCAAGCACATTGACAATCAATAAAGTTACAGAGGAGCATAGAGGAAATTACACATGCATTGCAGGAAATGCTGTTGCCAATACAAGCCATACGACACAGCTTATAGTTAATGGTAATGAAATTTCACAATGTTCTTATTCATTAACTGATTTTTATACATGAAAATATGGAATTAATTTATTAATGTACAGGAAGTTCTGGTGGAAATTACAAATTATTGTGGAATAAAGAGAAGAAGAGCTTTCAGAATGACCTTTTTTTCTAGCTATAGGAAACACACACACACACACACACACACACAGAGTCACTCACACGGATACCCCTACACCCCTGTCTCCCTGTGTTGTGCTCAGTCGACTGCCAGCTCCTCACTCAGAGTTACTGGCAGTCAACTGAGACAAATATGTGCATGTGAGTAAGTGTGTGTGTGTGTGTGTGTGTGTGTGTGTGTGTGTGTGTGTGTGTGTGTGTTTGCATGCATGTTTTTCCTACAGCCATAAAAAGGAACCACATTCCAAAAGCTAGTCAAGCTTCTAACCTCTTGTTTATGTGCCTATCAATGATGCAGCACTTCTGCCTTTCAGTGAGTCATTTCGTTTATTCTTGAATGAATTTAGGATACCTTAACAATTGAAGAAGTAAATAGTAATAGTGATTAAGATAAGCAAATTTACCAATAGTTATAGAGGTAAATCATCATACAGAAGCACAAGAAGCAAATTTTGTTCATTTCAAAAATACTGTGATAAGGTGAGCCATACTACACTGAACCAAAACATATACTTTTTCTCGCCAAAATCTTTTGAATGTCCACCACTACTGTTCATGTTCCTAGCTTCCTTCAACAGATACTTCTTAAGATTTATACTGTTACACTAAGGTTTAATTTTTTGGAAGGTCCTACTGTCCACTATAATAATATGTCAGAAATATGAAATAAATAACATATCTATGCCTCCTGGTTAGTGATATTCTTTTTATGCAGTTAATATATGAAGACATGACAAAAAATAATGCCTCCAATTTTTTATGTGAAAACTCTTAAAGCTTTTTAGGTCAATGAGTTAGTTAATCATAATTTCCTTTTCTTATTAGCTACCATTTTTGGTGAAATGAAAGCTAAACAATAACCAAAGTAGAGGCAGCCTCTTTGAAAGTGCATTTCTTTGCACACCAGTGAAATCTAAATATGCTGCTGGTTAATGTTTGATGTCATACTGTTCCACCCCACACATTGTGATATTTTGGGTCTCTGTGGATATGCAGTCCACAAAATGATCAAGATGTTGCCCCTCAAGCCTGCTCCACTCTTCAACAGTGGCCCTCATAAGCTCATCTTATGTGTTAAGTGGGCTCTTGTGTTAAGTGGGCTCTTGCAATCACATACTGCGAATTTCACCTCATTCCTAACATGCTCAATTGGATTTATGTCTGTAGACACTGCAGACCTTTCCATTTTCTTGATTTCTGCCTCCTGGAGAGAGCTCTTCATGATATGGGCATGGCGTCCTCATACATTACCATCTTGAACAATGAATCATACTACTACACAGCCCTCAAATTACCCTTGATATTAGTGAGAGGTGTCTGACATAATGATATCAGCCCAAAAAAGAGTGAGCCAACACTCTGTAGAACCAATGAGACAGCATGTCTGAGGGTCTGGTAACATGAGTACCTTGGTACCTGGCCACCTCCTGAGTCTTCTAATATCATCACAAGGCATCAGACAAATCCTGCACTTGTTGAAGAAGAAAACTTGGTTCCATTGATCCATGTTCCATTTCAGATGTTCCCTTACTTAACTTGCACCATGGCACTCCTTTGCCCAGTTTGCAGCATGGTGCCAAGGAGGTTGTACTGTTGTTTGTAATGGACACCTAGAAGCCAAATTTATCATGTGGAGATGATATCTATACTGTCTCGTTTGACATAGGTTTTCTCAGTCACATCCAAAAAGGCAATACCATTATCGGTTGATTTACCCATTGCTGGGTGTCATGTTTATGTCTATACCAAAACTTAAACTAATGTTCTTCTCTCTGGAGACGAGATCACTAAGTTCTTCCTCACTTCCTGCAATGAGGGTGGTATCACCTGCAAAGTGTAAGTTGTTGATTTTCTTGCCACAAATTGAAATTCCACCATCCTAGTCATCCAGTGCATTCCTGATGTCATGCTCTGGATATATATTATAGAGCAAAGATGACAGTATACAACCTTGTCTGACTCAACCCACCTTTATTGCAGCAGTACAGCCGTTACAAAGACCTTTTAGCAATGATACTAGTTGTTTTGGAACCACAAACTCATTGAGCTCATGCCAGAACTTGTCCCACATTTCACTATCTAGGAAACAAAGAAGGCAGGGGCACATAACTCATGGCATTTTGCAGTTATCTTCCTTAAATTCGTGACTGCCTTTCAAGTATCTGCCCCTGTCACAAAACCTGATTGTTCTGTTGAAATCCGAGACTGCAGGAATTTAGGCATTGAGTCATTACATACAGGAGGTCCTCGTTAGTATGCTATATTAATACTATGGTATGATAGTTGGACCAGTCCCTAACTGATCCTTTTTTGTGCCAAGGAACTAAAACAAATGTAGTCCAGTCTGTAGGCTGTTCACCATTACACGTTATGAGGTGTATCTAGATAGAACAGCTTGCACATGCCATATTAGATTCACATACTCTGAGGTGGACAGAGGAACTGTGACCATGCAAAAAATGAGTGACATACAATTATAAATGTTATTGCACTACTATACTGAACTTAAGTTGTAAAGTAACTTGTTTGATGTGTTTGTAGACAGATACAAGTAAGCAATGGCCTGTAGAGGCATGCATTACTGAATATAATGTCAACAAGTCTTTGTCCATCCTGGGCACCATACTCTCATTCACTGTGCTAAACGCTTATCCTAATGCAAAGGCCATAGACAACTCCACTTGTAGACTAAGTCTCACAGTTTGACCTCCACTATAAACTGTATCTACGAGCAGCAACCCAAAAAGCTGAAATCTTCAATGCTAGACGTGCCATAAGCAAACATTGAACATGAACCATCCATTGCTGGCTGTGGTTACTGCTTATCACAGTGCAGAAGTCCAGCAGCACAGAGATAGCTGATCTGGCCATGCTTTTGGTTAATGGCAAACTTTGAACTGCTGCCCATGGCACCAGTCAGGAACTGTCTCAGTGCACCAGCTCCAGTTGCATCCATTGGTGAGGGCACAACGATCCTCCCCCCCCCCCTCCTGCCCCCTCCCCCCCCCCCTCCTGCCCCCTCCCCCCCCCCAGAAACCTCACCATCATCATCATGTAGTGTCAGTTGCTGCTATGAGCGGGTAAAGAGGGGGGGTGAGGTGTGGATATGCAGTAAGTGATGAGGAAACTGGAGCCGAGTCTGTAGCTGGTGCCATGTCCCTGCTTGTGTCCCATCATTCACTTGCAACTGAAAAATGAGGTGGAAGGCATATTCTTCCAACTGTCAATGGAGCACAAACTTCATGACATTGACTCACAATGGCATCGTGAGGTGGAATGGCAGCCCATTAGCAGGCAGCAGTATGTAGTGGACCATGGACTGACTGGGGCATCGGGTCCAGGTCCATGTGTTCAGGACTTGATAGTGCCGACACCAGACCCCCATGTCGCTGGATGGAGGGCACGCTGGATGGAGGGCACGCTGCATCATCCAGGCACACAATGAATTTGTAAACAAAGACTTGGTGTCAGGATCACACAAATTACAAGGCAGAAGTTGGTTCCAATGCTGCAACACAAACCTCCTGGACTCTGTACAATGATTTTATAATACTGTCAAGTTGCCAGCTCTTCCATCTGCCATACAATCTGAAAGAAATTGTTGATTAGCTTTATGCATTGCCTGAGTGGTTGACTAGCCACTGGATGCTAAGATGGGTGCAGCAGATGAATCAGTGTGTGGTGACAACAACCATGGAGCAACTCCACTGGCGAAGGACCATTGCATGTCTGGGAGTGATAAAACAAGAGGAAGACCAGCAAAGCTCATTCCCATGTGTGGTGGTGCATAGCTAGTCCATCTGCTATTTGAAAGTGCTCATGAAGTGTTCTGATTCTCCGTTTGACTGCAGGTGAAAATGCACACTGATGATGTGACAAATACCATTGGTTGCACAAATGTCCTCAGATTCTGCCAACACAAATCAAGGTCCATTGTCAGTCACTAGCAACTCTGGAAGACTTCCCATACAAAATATGGACTACAGAGACTGGAGTGTGCAACATTTCAGTATTGAATTCATGGGCACGACAAAAGGAAACTTGCTATATGTATTGATGACAATCAGCCAATGAAAGTTCCACTATGGTCCAGCAAAGTCCAAATGAACATGCTGCGAAGACACTTCCGGTTTTGTCCAATCAAAAAATTGTTGAGGAGGAGCTGCCTGCTGCTCCACACAAGCATGGCACTATGCTGTCATCTATTCTATTTGAGCATCCATGGCAAACCAAGTGCAATGTTTGTGAGCTAATTGTTTCATGCAGACCATGCCCCAGTAACCTTGGTGCAGGAAGCTGAGCTCATGTCTCTGGAGAGTCTTTGGGATCACCACATGTGATTGTTCTGATGCAGTACATATCAAAATAGTACCTTGTAGCACTGACAAGTCATGCCGATGTCCAAAGTATCAACAGATCACTGGGCTAATTATTTGTTTCACTGAGTGAGGCCTACCCGTGTGGACATGGCACAACAAAATCTGCAAGTCTGGGTCCTCTGCTGTTGCCTGGGTGACATTCTGGTGATCTAGGGGAACTGGTCCAGAGCATCAAACTGCTATGCATCGATGTGACAACGTCATGCTTCCGATGTTTCAAAGTGTACATCTGGTCCGACAGAAAGATGCAAGAGCGCATTTGAATTGGCATGCTTGGATGTGGGCCTGTACTGATATTGCAAGAGAATAAGAGCCCATTACTGCAATTTTTGTGCGGTGTAGTTTGGAATAGATTTGTCCAGATTGAAAAGTGACTGCAGTGGTCTGTGCTAAGTGACTAAGTAGAATTTCGTTCCACGCAGGCACTGGTGAAATTTAGTCACTCCATAAATGATTGCAATAGCCTCCTTTTCTCTATATGAATAATCGGACTGAGCCTTGTTGAGAAGTTTGGAGGCAAAAGCTATTGGTCTGCCTGCAGAACGAATTCTGTGTGAAAGAACCGCACCAATGCTGTATGAGGATGCATTCAGGGCCAAGACAACTGGTTTGCCAGAATTTAAATGTACCAGACAATGATCACTGAGAAAAGTGTTTTTCAATTTCTGAAATGCAATGTCACATTTGTGGGAGCACGCAAAAGGTACATGCTTGCACTGAAAACAATGTAAGGGCACTGTGATTTGAGCTGCATTAGGAATGAAGTGAATGTAGTAGGTCAGCTCCCTAGTACTGATTGTAGTTCAGAGAGATTTCTTGGAGGTTTGAGATCACGAACAGCCTGCAAGTGTGGCTGCATCAGATGAATATGTTGGGGATTGATCATAAGACATAAGTACTCAAGTTCTGTCTGGAAGAACACACACTAGTCTTCATTACATTTGAGGCCTGCCTCTGACAACACTTTGAACAGGGTAAGCAAATTACTGAGGTGCTCTCCTGGTGTGTGGCCTGATACCATTACGTCTTCCAAGTATTTTATACATGAAGGCACAGATGCAGCTAATTGTTCCAGATAGTGCTAAAAGATCACTGGTGCTGATGCATACAAAAGGAAAATGAAGAAATTTGTAGAGTTCCATGTGTGTATTAACCACATACACTTCCTGTTACTGTTAACCTAATGGAATCTGTAGGTACACATCACACAAATTGATCTTGGACAAGTAGCAACTGGCTCCTAAGCGCTCCATAAGCTCATCACATCATGGCAGTGGGAAGGACTCAACTACTGTCTGAGGTTTCACTGTTGCCTTAAAGTCTGTGCAGATTCTCAATTTCCCTGAAGGTTTCTTCAAGAAAACTGATTGAGATGCCAACAAACTGGCTGTGATGGCTGCAAAGACACATTTTTCCAGCCACTGTGCCAATTCTTTTACAAAATGTTCACAGAGTGCGTGTGGTACCACACAAGCTCTGCAAAAGTCAGGCTGTGCATTGTCTTTGATTACCACAGGATCAAAAAAAATGGTAGCTTTACCTAACCCCTCAACAAAAAAATCTTTAAATTCATCACACAACTGAACAACACTGTCTCTAGAGTCACATGAAGTAACTGCTAGCACATTGTCTACAGTAAGCAAGCCAAACAAATCAAGGCCAAAAATATTAACACTGTCCCATGAATGAAAAACTTGGAATGACAAACTCTTTTGCAAATTTTGATTGATGGCAGGAAGGCTACAAGATCCTAATACTGGAATATCCTGTCAATTACACCCTGTCAGTGTTGTAGTTGTTGACTTCTGTAACCTGTGTTTTCCAAGATCATAAGTAGTGCAATTTAGCAATGACACTGAAGCACCCATGTCTAACTGAAACTGAACACTTTGGCCAGCAATAATGAAATCCACTAAAACTTTGCTGAAGTAGCATTGCACTGAAGAAACTAATGATTGTTTGTATTGCACAGTTTCTGTGTTATGTTCTACACTAGCATCACAGCACGGCTCATAATGAACAACATGCACCTGCATGTGTTGCATGTGTAGCAACATTGTGGATGATGCTGTGAAAGGGTATTACATATAGATAGGTTGTTATTCACACAAAATTCCAGTGACTGCTCTCCATGTTCATTCCTCACACCCAAGCCATAAAGTCCAGTCCCACAGGTCTCATATCTCCGTCATCTATAGTCTCACCAATCTTTGTGATAAAATCACCCTGAATGGATAATATTTCCTTTAAGGTATCTTTCTGGTGGCGTGTTCTAACAGCTCATAAAATTCATTGAGTTCTATGCCCAATAAAGCTGTAGTGGGAGCATAAACCTGAATGATGCTGATAATGCAAGGAGAAGCTTTCATTTTAATGGAAATTATTCTATCATAAATGGGTTCATAAACGATGACCGGATTACCAAGGCTCTTAGGAATCACTATAGTGATACCATTTCTACTCACCTCCTCACTTCCAGAAAAATACACTGTGTTCTTTGCCTTGCCTTGCCTTGAATCACAATCTGACCACATTCCTTCCAGTATGTCTTGCTAAGTCCAAATACATGTAGATCTTGAAAGGCAATTTCTCTCTCCATGGTAGCAAACTTTTGTGTCTACAAGAGGCCTCACACATTCCAGGTTATTATGCTTTTAATGGGTTAGATTGGTCTGTGCATTCTGAGGCTCCCCCAACCCTGTTGACCTCAGAGATCCAACTTGGGGCTTGTTCCAGAATCTAATTTAAGACTGAGTAAATCCATGAGATTATCGTGGGAAAATAACAGTGGTGATTTCCCATTGCCTTCCATTGTTTTGTTTAGGCCATCCTGAACATGAAGTCAGATGCTTTTTGTAGCCACTCCCCTGAAGCACAGACCACTGACACCTTACTGAAGTCCACCTTCTCTGCTGCAGGTGCTGTTAATCTCTTCACCATAAACCTGGTAAGGGGCCATATGTCAAGGTGCTACTATCTGGAGCCAGATGAGCCTTGGTTGTTTCAACAATGTTAATACTTGTAGCACTCCTTCTTCCTCATTACTTGTGATATGAGGCTTATGACCAGTAATAGCGGAGTTATGTCATAACACTGTGTAAACATACATTCATGGGACAACATTTTAAGGTATTGATTTGCTTGTACCAAAGATTAGCCTTGAGGCAAACAGTGGTTCTTGAGGCTAAACTGGTATTTCAGGTTACCTCACACAATATTACTGTCAAGAAAAATCTATTAATCAAAGCATTAAATATTACAATTGTATATAATATTCATTGCATAAAATGTAAGACATACTGTATCTTCTAGTAACTGGTATATATTATATTACTATCGACATGAGCCTCTATGGACTGCATGGTAACAACGAAATTCATTTTAGTGTTTAGGTCTTGTTATTGTTCCAGCTTTGACTTTCTGCCAGTATCTTCTGCGTCCACCAAAAAGTGCCTGTTTATGCTATTCAAATAATGGTCCTCTCTGCCTTTTGGACGTTGATGCCATTTTAAAACCTTGGTAGTTGTTCACCAATCTTCTAAATTTGTTCTGTCAGGAATTTCTCTTTCTGAGATACCAATCTGCCTAAGATCTTTTTCACATCTTGACCTTTTTTTCTTAGTTTAGATGAAACTCCATATTCTTTTAGTTAGTCGATCACCGTCCATCCTCCTGAGATGACCGTAAAATAAGAATCGTCTCTTCTTAATGGATGCTTTGATAGGTTCTGTCTTGCTGTACAAGTCCTCATTTGCTCTCATTCACCATTGTCCATCAACCCATGTATTACCTAGGATTTCCGTAGTATGTTACTGGTATATTATTACTAAAGCATGAAAAAATAAAATGTGTATCCTCTTGATTTTCTCAGAAAGTAAACAAATTTCTATAAATAGTTTCAGAATGTTCAGTGTAGAAAGAGGATGAAATATAAATTCCCTAAATGACATGACAGATGTTTAAAACATTAAATCAAGGGAAGTATTTTTCATGCCACCAGATTTCTCTCCCATCAAAAAGAAATTAACACTGGTACAGTAACATTTTGCTACTCTCTTATGTGTAGTACTAAATCAGAGAATTGTATTCAATTAAATAATTATTCTAATTCTTACAGTGCCTCCCACATGGTTACATGAACCTGAAGATATTAATGTACTTATGGGTGATACTTTATTAATACCCTGTGCTGCTGATGGGTCACCAAAGCCAGTAATATTATGGAGAAAAGAATCAGATAACTCAGAGTCTTCATCCCAGAATCACATTTTTCAGGCAGCAAATTATAAGTGAGTAAAGCATATAAAACAGCTTTCACTATTTACAGTCAAGAGAAAACAACTTTGCTGGATATATTAAGAGATATAAATGACAATAAATTACAGTATTTTTCCTACCTATGTGTCTCCAAAACATGAGACAATAGTCAACTGGCTGGTTTTAGTCTTATAAAATGTTATGTCATTAATTGTTTGTATTTTGTTAACTCTAAATTGCATTTATTAAAATATTTCAGTAATTTTTTATATGGTATACTTTTGCCTCACCATTTCTATATCTCATTTCTTTATGTCATTGATGTGCAGTACTTAACTGTATTGGATACAGTCATCCAGTAGCAGATCAATTTGTCTTCAGTGATTCCTTTATCAAGGAGCTATGAATTGAAGTTTTTTTTTTAAATTATTGGATTTCAAAATTTGGCCATAGAACCAGCCTACATTTAGTTTGTTATTCTTTGGGTTTTCATTATTTCAAAATTATCCAAATATTAATGGCAAGAATGAAATTACATAAATTTGTAGCATACAAAGTTTGACATACAGTATCTAAAGTAGAGTAAATAAGATGAAGAATATAACATAGTATACATGGAGAAAACTGTCTACCAGTACAGTACAAACTAGTAAATCCTCTATTTATAAACATTTTGCAATATATATTTTAATTACCTTCAAATATCTGTTCTTTGATAGGGGGTAACACTCACCACATATGTAGCATGATTACAAATGAAAGCAGGTTGCACAGCACCAATGGTAACAACAACAATACATTTGGGCTTTCCCATCAAGATATAAGAAGTGTGATACACAGTAGAATATTAAAAAGTTCAAGGTATTTCTAAGTATAGGCTACACTTAATAAGCCATAATTCCAAAGTCACAGAAATTGAATATATACGCTTAAATGAGTACCAGTTAGTATCTCATTACTGTAGGCACAATAAAGGAAAGGGGGAATAAAAATATAAGCTCCTTGTTCAGGCTCTGAAGGCCCACAGGGTGTTGACCAGCCATCGTGTCAACCTCTACCATTTGGCATCATGTGGATGTGATACAATAGAGTATGTCCTGGGCCATAGACCTAAATCAGTAATTCACTCAACAGCCTTTTGAGTGCTGTACATCAGGAACACACTTAGAAACGTACAAGGTAGTACCTCTGACAATGTAAATGCACAGACAAAGTCTCATCTAGTGTGTGCCTTTTGATCTCTACTTCTATTACCTGTAATTCATTTTCATTTATTTGGAATTTCACAGTATGAGTCTGTGTAATATTAAGGGTCGAGCTGTTTCCTGTGAGCTAGTTGTAAGTACCGGTATGTTACATTATTCTCCTGGGTGCATAGGCTGTGGTTGTGTTTAATGCCTTTTTGGTATGTGATGAGTGACAGCAAAGTGTGTAAGTGAGTGAGAGCTTTCAAGAATGGATGGTAAAATGTCCATGATGAACTCTAATCAGGCCAGTCATTGGTAATCTTGGAAGATTTCATCAAATGTGTAGATGAAATGATTCATAAAGATTGGCGATTCACAATTTCAATTTTACTATTGGAATTCCTGAATGTGGGTAGAACACCTTTGCACAAAATTGTCTTAGAAAAGTTGCAGTTCCAAAAACTGTGTGCATTTTGGGTTCCCAGGCAGCTTACTGAGAAATACAAAATGGAAAGAAGGGCTTGCACACTCTATTTTTTGGAATGATATCATGAGAAAGGTAATCAGCCTTTAGAGAACATTGTCACAGGGGACAAGACATGTGTTTGTTACATGATCCTAGAGTCTAAATGTCACTTAATGGAATGGTGTTGCACATCACAAGTAAAAGTCAGAGCCAATAATCTCAACATGTAAGTTATGGCAACCATGTTTTGGGATAGACATGAAGTCTTGTTTTGGGATAGACATGGAGTCTTGTTAGTTGAGTTTGTGCAATAACAGACAACAACAAAAGCAGCCATTTACTGTGCTACCCTGAAAAACGTTCAGTGTGTAATACAGAATAAGCATTGTGTCCTTCTGATGTCAGGAGTTTTGTTACTGCTGATAATGCCAGACCCCATTTTGCCATGCATGCACAAAATCTGATCAGATCTTCTGGGTGGAAACAACAGTCCACCCACTGTACAGTCCAGACTTAGGGCCAAGAGATTTTCACTTGTTGTGTTACCTGAAGGAGATTCTCATAGGCAAGCACTTTGCAACAGATAACAAGCTGAAAGAAGCAGTTAAAGATTGGTTATCCTCACAGGTGGCAGGTGTCTGTGACTTAGGGATATGAAAGACTGTAGAACATTATGACAAATGTTTAAACAAATATGGAAATTATGTAGAATAACAGAGTAATGTGTAAGGAATTAAATAAAGACAGTTTTTGAAAAAAATCTGTGATGGTTTATGTTTTGTAAGAAATCAGACCTTACTTTCCAAATAACCCTCATATGCAAGAACAGAGCAAACCAACAAACAAATCTTGTGGGGCATCATACTCAATGTTTCCCCACTCTGAATTTGGTCTTATTCTCAGGGAGTTATTTGTTAATGTATCCTTCTACTTTCTACTGTTAAATAAGCATCAGTTCATACAAGGCCTTTAACATCACACCATTACAGTAGCCACAGTAGAATTTTATGATCTATACAAATGAAGGCCTGAGCATGATGGCAGAAAATGTCAACAGCATGGTATTACTTGCTTATTTCTACTATAACTGAGTTTGGGAGATACAATGTCCAGTCACATTAATGTGACCACCACCTACCATATTTACTTGAGCATAAGACTATGCCCCTTCTCTAAGAGGCTCTTTGAGAAAACTTTTTTTACAGTATTCTGACTAATCTAAATTACAAACTGTTTTACTGACAAAGTATCTACCAACAGGCTAAAATTATACCTATTCCAAACTTATGCCATTTATTGACTGTCTACATTTTGATAATACTAGGTTAAATAAAATAAACAAAAATAAATGGTTTACATTAATTTTTGGACTGTTTTCTTTTTTTAACTTTATTGCTTACTAACCCTGAATCTGTGTATCACTATTTCCTTTAACCATCATTGTCTTCATCATAATAGCACAGCTGTGAAATCTGTATTGTCATTGTCACAAATATTTGGCTGTTTCTTCCAACTATGTTGTTAATTCTGAGGTTGTCATTACGGTGGGGTCCGAGAACACAGCAGTTTTTTTTTTTTTTTTTTTTTCTGAATACATACCATATTTCGCTTCTATACTGATGTGAAAATGTTACAGTGTCTCTTGCTTCCAAACATATCACTTGCCTGCCACTAAGACATACCGTATCTTCCAGTTACTGGTATATTTCTGTGTAGAACTAGATGATACAGACCCCCCCCCCCCCCCCTCCCCCACACGCACACACACACACACACACACACACTTTTTCATTCCCACCATATGCCATGGCAAGCATCAACAGTACTGCAGCAAGAAACATGGACATGTGCCACTGGCCCCTATCTAGGCTTTTACTGTCTTCAGCAGAAATTGTTGAGTATTTGTCCAATTTTAAAGTTAGTTTGATTTTGACTACAAATGGATTCAGGCAAACTCCACTTTAAACTTGGCAGATGTTTGTAAAAAGCCAAAGTACATGGTATAGATTTCCATGGTTGGCAAACACAAAATTTGCTACTCATTTGCTGCTGCTTTCCCCAGAATCATCCTAGCTTTCAGCCATGTAGGAGTCACTGATCCCCTTCCAACCCTTCCATAGTGCTGAGCTTGAGCAATTGTGAAAAATAAACTGAAATGTATGGTAGTGTGCAAGTCATGCACAACAGCACCAACTAATACATAAATAAAAGATTGCAATTATGATTCAGACCCATTCTTGAACTTGCACTCATCCCATGATCTAGCGATGCCTGTCTGTACTATCTCCATGATGGGCCTTGCCACTGTAATTTATTCTGGTGATAACTGTTACAGTAAGTTTAATGTGTTTTATTTCTGTTGTTACACATTTCATTCTGGATTAATTTTCTTTCTCATTTCAACTGAATGTGACTGTCATGTTCTAAAGCTGATTAAAAGCTGACCATGTTTTTACCTTGTATTCTAATGCGTGAACAGCAACTGAATTTTTCATTTGCAATCCACTTAGTAAATGAAACTTCCTGGCAGATTAAAACTGTGTGCCCGACCGAGACTCGAACTCGGGACCTTTGCCTTTCGCGGGCAAGTGCTCTACCAACTGAGCTACCGAAATTATTAAATGATTAGTAAATGATTGCAGTTTCTCATAACGAAATAAAATACTGGTTTGGGTTCTAAATCAACTAATGTTTTTTGAAGAACAACATTTCCATTTTTGAATGCTACTTTGACTTAAAAAGCACCATTAAAGCTTGTATACAGTGTCTATACATGTAAGAGAATATTATTGCAAACTTGTTCAAATATAACAACAGTTTGTAAGATGACAGAATTTAATACTAACTCCTCCTGCATCTCTCAAAATTGTATAGTTTTAATCAGAGCAATAGACTATTGTTGTGGCTAGTTCATAGCTTCTCACTTATCTCTTTGCACTAGTGCCACACGGTTCAGTGTCCTGTGATTGTTCGAGCAATGTTGATACAGTATGAAGCGCTTTGGCATATTGGGAAATCTAGAGCCTGTAGGAATGTGAGTATCATTTTCCACGTCCTGCCCTTCTGAATTCTTTAAAATAAATCTGCATGTGATCTCAGTAGCCAAAGCTTGAGCTTTGAATGTAGGATGACCCCTTTAAATGTAAGACTACTCCTATATACTCTACTAAACAATGTAAAAATGTTGACCTCAGCAGTAATAGTTTAATCTGTGAACATAAGACAACCCTGTATTTTTCAAAATGATGAATTTCGAAATAGCCTCATCTTTTAATTAAGTAAATATGGTACATTTGACGTCAAAGTGCAGTAACCATTCACAGATGGCAGGCAGGACAGCAGTGGAGGGTATATAAGATATGTTGTGGGGATCTGGAAAACAGTGCAGTCATTTTCATAATGCAGAAATGGAGCAGGAGGTGGAGATTAGTGTTTAACGTCCCGTCGACAGCGAGGTCATTAGAGACGGAGAACATGCTCGGGTTAGGGAAGGATGGGGAAGGAAATCGGCTGTGCCCTTTCAAAGGAACCATCCCGGCATTTGCCTGAAGTGATCTAGGGAAATCACGGAAAACCTAAATCAGGATGGCCGGACGCGCGATTGAACTGTTGTCCTCCCGAATGCAAGTCCAGTGTGCTAACCACTGTGCCACCTCACTTGGTGGAAATGGAGAAATTTACCTGGCATCCAAAAGGGCATGATCATTGGATTTCAGGCCAAGGGTGGAAGTATTTTTGATGTGGCTAAGGTTGAAAAATGTGTGCATGCTGCCATGGTTAACGTATACCATGCATGGCGAAATAATGCTATCCAAAACTGGCATCATGGCAGCTGTGGTGCACCATGGGCGATACATGGCAGGCATGAATGACAGCTGGGAAGATATGTATAGGCAAATAAATGTGCAACTGTTGAGCAACTGACCACCCAGATGAACCAAGGGGATACCAACAATGTCTCCTCAATGACTCTTCAGCAAATATTGCTGCATATGGGTCTCTGCAACAAATGCCTGGTTCACGCACCCATACTGATTGCTGTTAATCAGCGACGAAGATTGGAATTTCTGCACCAATACCACAGCTGGACATCCACTGAGTGGCAACAGGTGGCCTTTTCAGATGAATCGCATCTGTGACAGATGGGTGTTGGTGTCAACAGAGAGAAACGTCTTAAAGCAAATTCTCTGTAACAGTTGTTCAAAGGGTCCAGGTTGCAGGAAGCAGCTTTATGGTCTGGGGAATGTTTTCGTGGCATTCCCTGGGTGATCCTGTTATTCTAGAAGACACAGTGGATCAACACAAGAATGCAGCTATTCTTGGGGACGATGTCCACTCCTACATGCAGCACAAGGGTATCTACCAACAGGACAATGCAAATTACCACACAGCTCATACAATACATGCCTGGTTTGAAGAGTACCAGAATGTTTTTATTGTACTCGCCTGACCACCAAATTCTCCAGATTAAAACCCTATCAAGGATCTGTGGGACTATCTCAGTTGGGCTGTTCGCAGTGTGGTTCCACAACCAGGAAACCAAGCACAGTTGGCCATGGCACTGGAGTTAGCATGGCTCACACATCCCTGTTGGCACCTTCCAAAATCTCATTGAATCTCTTCCTGCATGTCTTACACTGGTCTGCACTGCTAAAGGTAGTTATTCAGACTTTTGACAGGGCATTACATTAATGTGATTGGACATTGTATATTGATTTCTCTGTAGAACCCCTTTAAAGAAGCCAGGCTGGACTGTTTTATTCTCATAAAGGTGATTCAGTACTCTGTTGTAAGCTGTTGTCTCAAATTTTTCATAAAATGGGAAGGTGTGATGTATAAGTGTCTATAATTAGGTATCACTGGCTTTTTGCCATTTCCATTGTTGTTGTTGTTGTTATGGTCTTCAGTCCTGAGACTGGTTTGATGCAGCTCTCCATGCTCCTCTATCCTGTGCAAGCTTCATTTCCCAGTAACTACTGCAACCTACATCCTTCTGAATCTGCTTAGTGTATTCAACCCTTGGTCTCCCTCTAGGGGCACGCTGCCCTCCAGTACTAAATCGGTGATCCCTTGATGCCTCAGAACATGTCCTACCAACCAATCTCTTCTTCTAGTCAAGTTGTGCCACAAACTTCTCTTCTCGCCAATCCTATTCAGTACCTCCTCATTAGTTATGTGATCTACCCACCTAATCTTCAGCATTCTTCTGTAGCACCACATCTCAAAAGCTTCTATCCTCTTCTTGTCCAAACTATTTATTGTCCATGTTTCACTTCCATACATGGCTACACTCCATACAAATACTTTCAGAAATGACTTCCTCACACTTAAATCTATACTCGATGTTAACAAATTTCTCTTCTTCAGAAATGCCTTCCTTGCCATTGCCAGTCTACATTTTATATCCTCTCTACTTTGACCATCATCAGTTATTTTGCTCCCCAAATAGCAAAACTCCTTTACTACTTTAAGTGTCTCATTTCCTAATCTAATTCCCTCGGCATCACCCAACTTAATTAGACTACATTGCATTATCCTCGTTTTGCTTTTGTTGATGTTCATCTTATATCCTCCTTTCAAGACACTATCCATTCCATTCAACTGCTCTTCCAAGTCCGTTGCTGTCTCTGACAGAATTACAATGTCATCGGTGAACCTCAAAGTTTTTATTTCTTCTCCATGGATTTTAATACCTACTCCAAATTTTTCTTTTGTTTCCTTCACTGCTTGCTCAATATACAGATTGAATAACATCGTGGAGAGGCTACAACCCTGTCTCACTCCCTTCCCAACCACTGCTTCCCTTTCGTGTCCCTCGACTCTTATAACTGCCATCTGGTTTCTGTACAAATTGTAAATAGCCTTTCGCTCCCTGTATTTTACCCCAGCCACCTTCAGAATTTGAAAGAGAGTATTCCAGTCAACATTGTCAAAAGCTTTCTCTAATTCTACAAATGCTAGAAACGTAGGTCTAGCTTCTAAGATAAGTCGTACGGTGAGTATTGCCTCACATGTTCCAATATTTCTACAGAATCCAAACTGATCTTCCCCGAGGTCGGTTTCTACTAGTTTTTCCATTCGTCTGTAAAGAATTCGCGTTAGTATTTTGTAGCCGTGACTTATTAAACTGATAGTTCAATAATTTTCACATCTGTCAACACCTGCTTTCTTTGGGATTGGATTATTATATTCTTCTTGAAGTCTGAGGGAATTTTGCCTGTTTCATATATCTTGCTCACCAGATGGTAGAGTTTTGTCAGGACTGGCTCTCCCAAGGCTGTCAGTAGTTCTAATGGAATGTTGTCTACACCCGGGGCCTTGTTTCGACTCAGGTCTTTCAGTGCTCTGTCAAACTTTTCACGCAGTATTGTATCTCCCATTTCATCTTCATCTACATCCTCTTCCATTTCCATAATATTGTCCTCAAGTACATCGCCCTTGTATAGACCCTCTATATACTCCTTCCACCTTTCTATTTTCCCTTCTTTGCTTAGAACTGGGTTTCCATCTGAGCTCTTGATATTCATACAAGTGGTTCTCTTTTCTCTAAAGGTCTCTTTAATTTTCCTGTAGGTGGTATCTATCTTACCCCTAGTGAGATAAGCCTCTACACCCTTACATTTGTCCTCTAGCCATCCCTGCTTAGCCATTTTGCACTTTCTGTCGATCTCACTTTTGAGACGTTTGTATTCCTTTTTGCCTGCTTCATTTATTGCATTTTTATATTTTCTCCTTTCATCAGTTAAGTTCAATATTTCTTCTGTTACCCAAGGATTTCTAGTAGCCCTTGTCTTTTTACCTACTTTATCCTCTGCTGCCTTCACTACTTCATCCCTCAAAGCTACCCATTCTTCTTCTACTGTATTTCTTTCCCCCATCCCTGTCAATTGTTCCCTTATGCTCTCCCTGAAACTCTGTACAACCTCTGGTTTAGTAATTTTATCCAGGTCCCATCTTCTTAAATTTCCACCTTTTTGTAGTTTCTTCAGTTTTAATCTTCAGTTCATAACCAATAGATTGTGGTCAGAGTCCACATCTGCCCCTGGAAATGTCTTGCAATTTAAAACCTGGTTCCTAAATCTCTGTCTTACCATTATATAATCTATCTTAAACCTGTCAGTATCTCCATGCTTCTTCCGTGTATACAACCTTCTTTTATGATTCTTGAACCAAGTGTTAGCTATGATTAAGTTGTGCTCTGTGCAAAATTCTACCAGGCAGTTTCCTCTTTCATTTTTTCCACCCAGTCCATATTCACCTACTACGTTTCCTTCTCTCCCTTTTCCTATTGCCAAATTCCAGTCACCCATGACTATTAAATTTTTGTCTCCCTTCACTATCTGAATAATTTCTTTTATCTCATCATACATTCGTCAATATCTTCCTCATCTGCAGAGCTAGTTGGCATATAAACTTGTATTACTGTAGTAGGCATGGGCTTCGTGTCTATCTTGGCAACAATAATGCGTTCACTATGCTGTTCGTAGTAGCTTACCCGCATTCCTACTTTTTTATTCATTATTAAACCTACTCCTGCGTTACCCCTATTTGATTTTGTATTCGCCTGACCAAAAGTCTTGTTCCTCCTGCCACCAAACTTCACTAATTCCCTCTATATCTAACTTTAACCTATCCATTTCCCTTTTTAAATTTTCTAACATTCCATGCTCCGATCCGTAGAACGCCAGTTTTCTTTCTCCTGATAACGATGTCCTCTCGAGTAGTCCCTGCCCGGAGATCCGAATGGGGGACTATTTTACCTCCAGAATATTTTACCCAGGAGGACGCCATCATCATTTAACCATACATTTCCATTAATGTGTGTTAAAACTGGGTACTTCCATCACTCGGAAAATCAATTCAACCCATCATCTGATTACAGCCCAAGGGGTTGTTGGTTGGTAGTACTACCCAATCAGCAGAGTATTATAGTACTCATATCAATATCGTATTATAGCACTCAGCTAAAATACACTGGTGTCCAATATTAAAGCAACAAACAGAAATTTTCCAAAGTTGCATTTATTTTGCCACAAAACAGTATAAACAGGTGAAACCAAAGTAGAAACCCTGTAAAGAATATAGAACATAAACAACTGTAACATGCATGAAAATGTTCTCCACTTTTTCCAACATAATAGATTCACACACACATTCTGAAAACTGGTTAACATGCTCACTGTGGAGAGTGACCACCTACGGCAGCAATACGGGCTTCACAACGATGGAGCATGCTGTGAATAATGCCATCAATGTCATGTTGAGACAATAACGTCCATTCTTCCTGCAGAGCTGGTAGCAAGTCTTAGAGAGTAGTTAGTTGATTCTGACATGAAGCAACCCATCTCCCTAGAGCATCCCAGACATGCTCTATGAGATTCAAACCAGAGAGTGAGCAGGCCACACCATGCTTGCAGTGTCTTCCATTTCCGAGAAAACATCAACCACTTGTGCTTTATGAGGTCGAGCATTATCATCCATCAGTGCGAAGTCTAAGCACACAGCACCTTTCAACAACCATACATTAGGTCCCAAGACCTCATCATGAACTTGGCAGCAGTTAAACCTTTCTGATTCACCCATACAGTTTCATGCAGAGGTGTTTGAGTGGTCAAAATAATCCTTGCCCACACCATTAGCAATCTTCCTTGACATCAGTCTCCTTCCACAATGTCTGGGTCTCAAAGTCATACAGCAAGTCTCCTACAATAAAGGCCACTCTGTCGAAGCCTTCTTGACATTATTTGCATCAATACAACGTGTCCAGTGGATGCTGCAAGGACAGATGCCAGTTGCTGCACAGTACTAAGGTAGTACTGTCATGCCTTACAACCAAACAACAGACCTCTCTTTCTGATGTCAGACATGGGTGGCCCTGCCCTGATCTTCATGATACAGCTTAGGTCTTTCTAAACTCTTGTCACATCCAAGAAACAACAGAATGATTCACATTAAGACATCAGGTCACATGAGTTTGGGACTGTACTGCTTTCATTCTTCCTATAGCCCTCCACCACAGATAGTCTGGTAGGCATCTTCTCTGTGCCATATTGCACTGTCTGTGACTATGTACACAGTAACTGTGGATGTGGAACTACCCAGCAAACACTACTCCATTTGGTAGGTGGCCTAACATCACCATTGACATTATTTTCCGTTGACCAAAATGCCATCTTCCATGCAGAATGTGATCATACGGACATCTGTTGACAGTTTGTGTGATTATATCATGAATTAGACACAAGAAGTTTGTTGCTTTAATTTTGGACACCAAAGTAGTAGTTTTGTAAGAGAAGGGCTACATCTTTTCAGTGACATGAGTTTTGTTGTATGTTTCACAGTTTACTTGGAAAAACTTATCTCTAGTGGTAGATTATACGATGCACATCCATTTTTGTCTGTATGTTTTGAGCTACTGTTAGAAAGAATTCTTTGCACAATTTAGCAGCCAGTGGATTGAATTTGACCTCATCTGTCTAGCTGCTACTGCCATCAGTGAGCCACATAGCATTTGTTTTACTGACCTCCTTTTCATTTCCTGTCTAATATTGCCCAAATTTCCATTGCTTATGTATCGTTAATAGTTTTAGCCTGTCTGATGAAATGAGTAAGAATTTTTTCAGTAGGACTTGTGCTGCACCTTTACATCTTGGTTAGAGTTCATTCTCTGAAACAAATAAAGCTTTCTCTTTCTAGTAGAAGATATTCTGATTCTTGACATCAGCCTCACTTTCTTGTAGCTTCTACTGTGATTATCCCTCACCCATTCTAATTGAAAAATGGTTCCATAATATTGTAAGAATATTTTTAGGGTGTAATTAAACCTGTTATCTACTTTGTGCCCATGGTAAGCTTCATCCTATTGTTCAACCAGTAAATACTCTCTAATTAATGTGACTGAGTCACCATTTATGATTCTGTGAAACTCTACTTTTCCCTTCTTAGCTAAACCTTATTGGCAGGGTTGTTTTAGCTGTCCCTTGATGATTGTGGTCATACCATCTATTATGGGGCTCACATTTATTTAATGAAAGGCATTGGGATTTAAAAATAAATTACCAATTGTTGTTGCACTGTGTCATATGTTCTCATCAGTATGTGGGATAGCAATTTTAGGTGCCTTTGATCAGTATTACCTGATATGAAATTCAGTATTAAAATCTCTACTAAGTCTTATCAGTAAAACATTTCCAAATGCTTAATGAAATTTTAAACATTTCCTGTTTGAGACCTATAAATTTCTCGTCAGTGCAATAGCATTATAATTGGATGTTTTGTGATTACAGCATAGTCCCAATTTGTTTTGGCATTAAGTAAAAGAGGGATGCATTCTCAAGAGCTATCTGGCATATTGCTTGAACTTCAATTCAGTTTTTTTGCAATCTTTGCCTAGCAATTCAAACTCATTAAACTGATGTTTATAATTTAATATTTTGATTGGTTTGACAACAGGCAAGTGATTAATTTGCTTCATTGGTACTCATGAAGTAATAACAGTGACAGTTCTTATGTCAGTGTTAAATATACAACAGCTGATATGAAACACAAGAAAACTTTTATTTTGCTCAGTCAGCCACATTGGATAGCATTGTATACAGGGTGTTACAAAAAGGTACGGCCAAATTTTCAGTAAACATTCCTCACACACAACTAAAGAAAAGATGTCATGTAGACATGTGTCCGGAAACGTTTAATTTCCATGTTAGGGCTCATTTTAGTTTCGTCAGTATGTAGTGCACTTCCTCAATTCACCGCCATGATTTCATACGGGATACTCTACCTGTCCTGCTAGAACATGTGCCTTTACAAGTACAACACAACATGTTGTCCATGTACGATGGAGCTCCTGCACATTTCAGTCGAAGTGTTCGTACGCTTCCCAACAACAGATTCGGTGACCGATGGATTGGTAGAGGCGAACCAATTCCATGGCCTCCATGCTCTCCTGACCTCAACCCTCTTGACTTTCATTTATGGGGGCATTTGAAAGCTCTTGTCTATGCAACCCCGGTACCAAATGTAGAGACTCGTCGTGCTTGTATTGTGGACGGCTGTGATACAATACGCCATTCTCCAGGGCTGCATCAACGCATCAGGGATTCCATGCGACGGAGGGTGGATGCATGTATCCTCGCTAACGGAGGTCATTTTGAACATTTCCTGTAACAAAGTGTTTGAAGTCACGCTGGTACATTCTGTTGCTGTGTGTTTCCATTCCATGATTAATGTGATTTGAAGAGAAGTAATAAAATGAGCAACATGGAAAGTAAGCATTTCCGGACACATGTCCACATAACTTATTTTCTTTCTTTGTGTGTGAGGAATGTTTCCTGAAAGTTTGGCTGTACCTTTTTGTAACACCCTGTATACAGGGCTCGGACAGAAATATGGAAACGCCATGAGAAATGAATGCTTGAACATAAATGCAGATGCAAGCCAAACGTGCAGGTTGTGTGGTGACAAACAGCACCTGTGCAACATTCTTGAAGTAGGAATATGTAGGAACCGATAATAACCTGACCTTCTGTGAGGCACAATGTATTTTGCTGTTGTGATGTAATGAGACAGACAGATGGACAGCACTGCCTAAAGAATCCTGTAGCATTGTGAGGAGCTCCAGTTAAGCTCAACCCATGTGGCCCATAGCAAGCAGAATCAGGCTCATCGAGCAGCGTCTACACTGTTCCATTCTTCAACTTTCAGTGGTCTCTACTTTGTCTTGAGCATGCCTGTGCACATTGCATCATTGCCAAAATTTGACGTAACAATAAATCTGAGAATGTGCTGGTTGATGTCAGGCATCACTAGCTTGTGCTGACTGTAACTATGGCTTGCGCATTTCTCGGTGTGGCTGCCACACAGATCGCCCCTTGGAGAGCGGAGCTTTGGAGCTGTGAGAAACTTCCCGAGGCCTGCTTGTGACTATTATGTGCTTCACATAGGAAAGCAGCCCAATATTCAGCCATTCTGTGCATCCCCTTCCGTAAGGTGCTGGCAGCCAGTAAGATTCATTCTCTTTCCATGTGGCTAGTTGTGAGTTATGAGAATCTCTCCCCTGCAAGCTGTACTGTTGCCATACTTCACAACAATACAGTTTAATTCATAGTGTGAGCACATTATTCATTCAGATATCGGTGTTATTTTCTTGTTGCCTTATAGCTGTGAATGTCTATCTTTAAATGTGTTAGTGCGATTTCCAAATAAATGTGTCAGGTGATGGCAATAAATGTTAAGTGCTTCACAAACAGGCAAGGATGATTATTTACAGCATTTACAACTTCTTCAAATGTAAATATGAAAGTGGGGCTCCCGTCGTTGACATTTCAAAGACACAAGAACGGACTGCAGAGGCATGTGGTGTAGTTAAGAGAACTGTACAGCAAGTTATAAATAAAAGTTCACAGCAGTAGAAATGTCAGGAGAAGTTGGTTTCGTGTCACCTGGAAAGCTTCAAAATCATAAGAAACCTGTTACATGAATGAATGGTTTCGACAAGGATGTTTTAAGGCACTCCGTCTTTGAAATGTATATGAATGGTAAATATCCGACTTCACAAAAACTTGTTAAAATTATGAATGACAAAACTGGCTTTAAAGGAAGTGCTTCATCAATGCAAAGAATTTTGAAAGCCATTGCTTTCAAATATGTTAAAAGTAATGATCGGAAAAATTTTTAATGGATCAAAGTGACGTAGCTGCAGCATGAGCCACATTCCTGAGAAAGATGCATGAAATAAGAGAAGGTAGTTCAACAGTGTATTACCTGGATGAGACATAGGTGAATCAAAATGAATTCCAGGAAAATCTGCTGGAAAATGAGTGATGGTAGTGGGGGTTTTAACATTCGCATAGGAAAATGTTCTTGAATAATTATTCTCCATACTTCTGCCAGTTTTGTGCCTGAGAGTAAACTTGTTTTTAGATGTAAGAAAAACAGCAGTGACTACCATTCAGAAATAAATGCTGTCACTTTCAAGAAGTGGTTCACTAAACAGTTCTTGCCATACCTGGCTCTGCAATCTGTCATTGTAATGGACAATGCCAGCTATCACTCAGCTGTAACAGAGAAAACACCGAGTACAAACACCAGGAAAACAGATACTGTGCTCTGGCCTTAAAATAAAAGTATTGCACACAGTATTAGCTAGACCCATGCAGAACTCCTGCAGCTCATTAATTTAAACAAGTCACATGTTAAAACGTATGAACTTGACTTACTTGCACGTGAATGTGGTCACACAGTTTTGCATTTACCACTGTACCACTGCCAGCATAACCCGATTGAATTAATTTGGGCACAGGTTAAAGGCTATGTGGCAGAAAGGAATAAAACATTCAAGATAGCAGACACTGAATCACTTGTGCATGAAGTAATAGACAACATTTCCCATTCAGCATGGGCAGATTGTGTGCAGCACGCTGAAAAGCTTCAGGAAGATGACTTTGGTAGGGAGGTGAAGATGGATAGAAATCTTGAACTCATAAACATAAACCTGCAGTCAGATGGTTTGGACACAGATGCAGAGAGCAGCGATGATGTTATTACTACGATGTAGACTCAGGAACAAAGTAAGGCAGTAATAGTTCTTGTTTTTAAAGACTCATAATTTAAAAAAGTATTTTTGTGTTTCAGAATATCAGTTGCATTTATACTATATGAAAACGTCCTGGTCTTTAGTGTATCCTAAGAAGTATGCAGACATTAACATTTTATGAGTGACATATCTATAATTTTCGATGTATTTCCCAAACCAAATTAGCTAGCTACTTTGTTAGTTGTGGACTTTAAGCTTTTCCCAGCATTTATTATGCACTCACTAGAATTCAGCCAGATAAATTTGTCAAAAACTGCAATATTTTAACGGGTAACAGCTAACAACCTGTCATTTTCAAGACATGAATTGAAAAATGTGTTAAAATAACAGGGAAGTTTACCTGTCAAGATATCAGTCATTTTTTACTTTCTTATAGGGCAGCATTCCCTCAAGTTATTCAAAGATTATGTAAGTTGTTTGGTTGTTCCATGTATATCAGGTGTGGACTCTAACTGTACTGTGGAAAATGTTAGTTTATGCTCACAATAATGTTTTTCAGCGAAAAATATGACAACATACTGATCATTTACACTGTAGTATTTTGCATTAATCATTGCTACCGGTAGTTCTTTTTTGCAAACAGTGAATTAGACTTAACTACATTCAGATATATCCACATAAACGTATTATAAAATTTCACATTTTCAAAAAATTCTGTAGAGTAGTTTTCAAGAAAACATAATGGTTTCAACTTGTGTTTGAAGTTCATTTTGTTACTCATTAGATTCTTCACTTCAATGATTAAGTTGTGAAAGATTTTTGTGGCAAAATACCTTACTCATTTCTGTGCCCAGTATTATTGATCATAACAAATTAGTGAACAAAAGTAGAAAAATTAGTCAACTTTTGAAATTTGCAACTGCATCTCTGCTGTTACCCATAAAGGTACAAGTTGCAGAGCTTGGAAGCTACAGATTTGTAGCCTGTGAGTTTCATTTTCAGTTTTTATCTACAGGCAACTGTGTATTACTGTTTTGCTTATAATCGCACCAAAATGGCAGATATTGTGAGCAATCTCAATGGCCTTGTCACTGGAAAATCATCTTGAAATAAAGCTGTTGAACACCTGGCCTAACACATCAACATTTGAATTAAGATTTCTCTTGCAGATGACTGATCGAATCAGTTATAAAATTTATTATGTCGCTCACAGATCTGAATGTGTAATAGGATATAGTGTAAGCAAATGAATCTGATTTTTCTCAGCACCAACACAGTTGGGCAATACAGACTTTGCCAGCTTTCTACCACCACGCTTACACAAACCTCATCCCCCCCCCCACACACTTCACTATTGCTCCATCTCTATGCACGGAAGCACCATCTTATGTGGTGCAGGCTTAAGCAGGTCTGGAGCTCATGTGCTTTCTGGTGACACCAGTGGCAGCACGACGGAGGCAAGCTAGCCTGCAGTGATTAGTTGGCAGTCAGTGATGTCAGCGCGCAGGCTGGCAGAGAGCACCTTGATGCTCAAGACTATGGAGGCAGTGACTTAACTTGAGCCCAGTGCCATTATGACTCACACGCAGGTCCCAAAACTGCAATGGGCTAGCCTGGTGACATGATGGACGAAGTCCCGAGTTTGACAGGAACTCAAACACAGACACTTGCATGGCAGTTAAACCAGTCTCAAAGCCCGACGCGATGGAGGCACAGATGTGATTGCAGAAGCTCTGATGCAGAAGCTGCCGATGAGCCAAGAGGCAATGACTACAGCTTGAGTGGAGACCAGCTGATGATTCAGTCCACTGGACAAAAGGTCTCTACAGCAAGCAGTGGCTTGGGGGCATATTCTAACCTCATATGATGGCTGGCTTGCATGCAGGCTGCATCCCATGTCATGTTTTTAATAAGTAGCTTGGGCATTTGAAGTGGACATGGCAGCCAGCATGTGTGATGTAGTTTGTGAGGTGCTTTGTGTACCTGTGGTAGGCACAGACTGAGCAGTTGCACCACCTGCCTGAGCTTGGTGGGCGGGGATTGAGGCACATGTGGCGGTGCAGTGACAGCTGACAGTATTCGTGTGCCAGCAGCTGTGCCAGAGAGCGTCTCTGTCTGGTAATGGGGAAATTGTCATCCATCAATAAGTTATCTGCCACTGGATCAAAGAAATAACCAGCTGCTGGAGTGGATAAGACATAAATCAGACTTTAGATGGCTCACCCTTTGGCTCACCCTTGTACTCGATGTCGAATGTTTTTTTTTTTTCACTGCGAGTGATTACATGTTGTGGCCCCAAGTAGGGCGACCGATATGGTGGTTGCACTACATCAATGCACAACATTACAATGTGTACATCATTGTAGACTGCCATGTATAAATCCTTTGCTGGTGCCATGCCATGTCAGTGCATGTTATCGGTGGCTGGCCATATGGCTGTTCAGATGTTCTACCAATATTAGGGTACTTCCTCCATGAAATCTCCAGGCATGGAGAATTGTGTTATCTGTAGATGAAGGGCCAAGCTCCTCCTTTGGTGAAACTTGCAGTCTGAGGAGTACTAACGGAAGTGCTTCCATCCAGATGATGTGGTAAATGGAGACCACTTTGAGTCGTAGGCTGGTGGAGGCATGATGGCACAGGCTGTCAAGCTGGTCATCACTCTTCTGTTCATGAGCAAAATCTTTAAAGTTTATAGGAGGAGAGACAACAGCAGAAGTGTGGGACACACTGATGGCAACTATATTGGCTACCCCAGAAATACCACAAATGTTTGTGGAGCACTGTCACATACTCCAACTGCTGGGACTGGTGTGGTGAACATTTGGTGATGTTGACCTGAAACAAGTGAGTGACAGGCTTGTGGTTGGTATAAGTCATGAAGGAATAGGCTTCTACTGACAGGTGGAAGTGTTTTACTGCCTCATACACTGTAAGCAACCACACTCATAGGCACTCCAAGCATTTTTTGACATCATTAGCTTCAATGAGAAGAAGCTGAGTGGCTGCCAGCTACTGTGGGCATGCTGCTGGAGCACTGCACCTACAGTAATCTGGCCAGCATCAACAACCACTCCCAGTTCAGTGTCGTAGACTGGGTGCATGGGTAGTGTCACTTTTGTGAAGTTTCATTTGGTTTGGGTGAAGCTTTTTTCCATTGTGTCTATCCAGTGCACAGGAATCCTTTCCTTCACAGTGGGGATGTGCAGAGCTCCAGTCAGTAGCTCCTCCACTGCAGCAGCATTAGGGAGAAGTGCTGATAAACCTTCAGCATGCCAAGGTAGTTGTGTAACTCTTTATGTGTTGGTGGGTGTGTGGCATTTTTAAGGTTTCCTATACCTTATCAGGTAATGGCTTGGATCTATTTGGAGTGAACAGTGTCCCAGAATCTCTGTTTCCATGGGAACAAATATGCACTCCAGGGAGTTAACAATATTGCTGACCTCACCCAGGTGCTGAAAGACAGTTGTTAGGGGATGGCGATGGAGCTTGGGGGACTTCCAAGAAGACCAAGATACATGAAACAACTTGGTAAATCTTGTAAGATGCCATCCAAGAAACACTGCCAGGCCTGGGCAAGATTCTGAAGACCAAATGTTGTATTCATGTTCTTGAATAGCACAAATGGCATGATTATTGCCATTTTTTTAATGTCTTCAGCAGCCACTGGAATTTATATGAACATCTTTGTGTAGTCGATTGTGTTGTAAATTACTGAGCCCGCCAAGGCATGGCTAAAATCTTGAAGGTGTGCTACCATGTATTGTTCCGGCAGTATTCATGAATTCAAGACATGATAATCCCCATATGGGCACCACAGATTGTCTTTTTTTGGAACTAAGTGTCAGGCAGAGGACCATGGGCTGCTTGATGGTCAGACAATGCCTTGTCGTAGCATGGCATTAAACTCAGCCTTTGCTGCAGCAAGCCTGCTGGGTACAAGTCAATATGGTGACATGAAGTTGTAGGATAGGGTGTGGTTATGATGTGGTGGACTGTTGACTGTTTCACAACCCTCGGAGCATCGGGCAGGTGAGTGAGCTCTGGAAATTTGTTGATGATGTAAGCATACAGCCTGGAACAATTAATTGGTTTTGTGCTGAACGCAGCAGCCTGCCATCGCTATTCTGCTATCTTCAAACTTGTAGTTGTGTCTGTCAGCTGGGTGTTTGTGATATAAGCAAGTATCTTGTAGTGTCCAAGGAAATCCAGGCTTAGGGTTGGCTTGTTGGTGTCAACCACAGTGGAGGTCCACACCAAATGTGTGGCATAGTCGGAGATCCGGATTTCATTGGTATATCATAGATTTAGATTGTTGAAGTATTTGCAGCCCTGAGAGATAGTGCCCTGGTGATCCTCTGGTCCCTCAGCGAGTCTCAAAGCAATACTGAGAGGTCAAAAGCTGTGTCCACAATGTATCTGACACCACCAGCCTGCTCCACAATGGAGAGATGCTTTGATATAGCACTGCAACTGGGTGCATCTAATCCCAGTTACAGCTGGCATTTGGGTGTGAACAGGGTGGCTGGCACTTTGTCTCATTGTTACTGAAGCAGGCATGGTACTAGCAGAACCCATTTGGTGGCTGATTTGATGGTGGCTCAGTACAGTTAGAGTGGCTGGTGCTGCATTGCCAGTTGAGCAAGTCGGATCATCAGTAGTTGGATCAGATGCTGCTATTGTGCCTGCTGTATTCTGTCCACACCGCACCAACTGGTCGATCTCCATGCTCAGTGCTAAGTTCTGAACTAGCTGGTGCAGATCAGCACCTGAGACAGTAGGTGTGGGAGCTGTGTGCAACCATGGATGTGGGGGAACAGTGTCATAGGCTGCTGCAGCTGCGGTACAGGGGACCATTGTCAGCACGTCGTGCACCTTATCAGCCAAGTCGGCAGTGGCATCCAGCTGCATATCTATCTGCATAGCTATGAGGGCCTGCACCTTTGCTGGGAGGCTGCACATGCAGATAGCATGCAGCAGCAAGTCTGGGACCATGTAGCACTGTTCAAGGCTCTGCAGATGGCACAGGAACTGAGATGGCCTCCTGTCACCACATTCCTATTGGCACAGCAACTGATGTACTCATTACTCTCCTTTAACTGGTGACATCATTGGGGCAGCAAATATGTCCCAGACTTGGACGGTGTAGTTCTGGTTGAGCTGGCTCATGACAGGCCCAAATTTGGCAAGGTCACAGGTTATATTGTTATTCGGGAAGACCACCTCCACTTGTCTGAACCACATGAATGGCTCATGGGGCCAAAATGGAGGCAGACTGACCAATGTCTGCCCAATGCTAGTCACTGCTCCAGCAGTGTGACATTGCTGACCTGGTCCTGGGCGTGTGGAGCCTCTGCATGTGGGCATGCCTGTAATTCGCTTTCAAGCCTCTGATTGTACACTAGCAGATCTTCTATAGTCTTTTGCAGTTCCTCCAAGGCTGCCATCTTGGTTTAGAGTCAAGTCCTCACACTAGGGAAAAGCAGACAATAAAGATAACTTGACAGAAAATAGATAAATGTTCAGAGTTGAAAGATTTTTCTCATGTGACTGAGGGTGAACAAAGAATTGTTTGTTTGGTAACAAGATACTGTTCACACACAAAGATGTCAGCTTGATTCCACTCACGATTCCACTTCACAGAGTTCATTACCACATGTTTACACTACAGATCTCATTGAGGTCACCAGTGAAGCAGGAACATGTAGGACTGCTGGTTAAAAGTTAATAGTGTGATGGGCCAGTTTTATTGCTGCACACACATTGTGCTCAGGTTGTAGGATGTGGTGATGGTAATCGTTGGCATAATGGTACATTTATTTGTGGCAAAGGAATATTCAATCAATTGATACATTCGGGTGGTCACAGTAATGGGCATTGCTCGAATGCTATTCCTAGGGAATGTACACTACTCAGGGATTGATCACATTGTTTGATTGTGTTGCTACAAGAAAAACAATGGATGCATGAGCCAACAAAACCAATAACCATCTTCCAACCCAAAAGGCACTGTGAAATTCACAGTCGTGATGTAAAAAGATGGACGAATGGATGGTGCTGTCTAAATAATCCCATATGTGTTGTCAGGAGCTCACATTAAGCTCAACCAATATGGTCCAAAACAATTTGAATCAGACTTGTTGAACAGTATTTACATTGTTCATTGCTTTTTGTTGTGCACACTACTGCCAAGATTTGGCTAAACAGTAAATCTGTGGGCGAGTCGCCAGATGCTGCTTGCTAGTTTGTACTGGCTGTAACAACAGCTTGCACATTTCTCAGCGGCAGACACAACCTCAATATGTTGTAAGTGTCAGTATTTGCCAGAGCAGTGTTCTGTGCAGTTGTGAGTGCATTGTGTTGGAGAAATGTGAATTCAAATATGAGAAAATTGTTAATGCTTGTACAGTGGATGCTTCTGTGATCAGGGGAGCTGAAGTGTTTGTGTTTCAAGAGTCACTGTATCATAGATTTGTACCATTTACATGGAAAGCCAAAAAAACATCACCCACTAACTCACAATTCAGTCAAAAGTGTGTGTTGAGTGATCATCACGAAATGTCATTGACATGGATTGTGACAGGAAATAAGAGGACAACAGCTGCAAAAGTCACCACAGAACGGAATGTCACACTCATGAACCCCATCAGCCCCAAAAACATGCATAATCCTTCATATACGGGGAACTACAGGCTGAGCCAGAATTCTGAAACGTCCCATTAGTGATAGGAATTTCTGTAACAGGAAAACATAGTGCCAAGGTCATAAAACCTGGACTGTCAAACAATGGAAGAAAGTGGTTTGGGCACTTAGTCTTATTCCAAACTGTTTCTTACTTCTGCCCAAGTTTAAATCTCAAGAATGAAACATGTTGGGGTCAGTTATGATTTAGGCAATATACTGTGGTATGCCATGGGGCCCACTGTTGGTCAGTAAAGTTACTTTACTGCCAAGGTTACTGTGATCATTTTGGCTGACCAGGTCCATCTCACAGTACAATGTTTGTTCCCTGGTGGTGCTAATGTGTTAAAAATGACATGACCCCTGCTCACACTGGTGGTTTTGTGAGCACAAGGATGTATTGTTGCATCTCCCCTGGCTATCACAGCCACCAGATCTCAATGTTTTTGAGCGTTTGTGGTCTAATTTAGACACAAGGATACATGACTGATATCCAGCTCCATCATCATTATTCGATTTGCCACTATTTTTCCCAGAGAGTGGTATAAGATTCCCCTGAAAACCATGTAGGTCCTGTGGTTTCATTCTGAAAGGACTGTAAGCTGTTTTGAATGCCAACAGGTTTCCTACACTGCATCAGGCATGGTAACATGTGGTTTTTTGGTGTTTTTTGTATTTTTGTCCAACCCCTGCAGAGCATGCTCCAATTATCATAGTGATTAGCATTGTAGTCATCACATAACCTGATAGAGAGATGCTGTAACAAATTTAGAATGTTGAAATAGTGACAGCTACAGACATGAAGAACTTTCAGAGTAACACTGAGATAGCTTGGTGGAGGAAGGGCTTATCAATAAATTAGATACAACAGAGAAACTGCTATAAATCACCACCGCCCACGATCAGCTAAACTCCATCGAAGAAGACTTCAGAAATTTCAACACACGGGATTTCTACAGGACGTTCGCCAACCAAGTCAAAGGATACTCACCACAGAACCTCTGCTTCAGAAAAGAAGACGGAAAACTGGCACTTACCAACAAAGAAAACTGTGAAGAGCTCGCGAAGTACTTTTCAAAATTACTAAATTGCCCGGAACCTAACTCAACCTTCGAACCCCGAGAACCGGCCAATGCACCGGAAGACTCACCATCACCAACAAAAGAAGAAATCCTCCACTGCATAAAGAAACTGAAAAACAACAAGGCAGCCGGTGAAGACGGAATAACGGCAGAACTGCTGAAGAACCTAGGACCAAACTCGCTAAACGAAATCACACAAATCATACAGAACACCTGGACAACCGAAATCATACCTGACGACTGGAAGACTGCACTCATTCACCCGCTACACAAGAAAGGTGACAGGACAGACACAAACAATTATAGAGGAATTTCCCTGCTACCGGTCATCTACAAAATTCTATCAACCTGCCTTCTCACCAGAACGCAAGGACAACTGGAACCCACCATCTTGGAATACCAAGCGGGTTTCAGACCCAACAGAGCCTGCCCCGAACAAATCTTCAACCTGAAATCAATCATAAAATCCCACATGACAAGCCCCAAAAAAATCATCTGCACTTTCGTCGACTTCAAAAAGGCTTACGACTCGATCGACAGAAAGTCCCTCATCCAAATCCTCAGAGAAAAAGGCCTAGACCAAAAGACCAGAAGACTAATCGAACAGACACTAACCAATACAAAATCCAAAGTCAAATTCATGGGCGAAATCTCGGACCCCTTTGAAATCCACACTGGCCTAAGACAAGGAGATGGACTATCCCCGCTATTGTTCAACATCGTCCTGGACAAAGTAATGAGCGAATGGGAAGCTGAAGTCAGGAGACAAAACACCTGGAGACCAGTCACATTAGGAAGGAAAAGACTGGAAATCCCTTACCTAGCATTCGCAGACGACCTAGCGATACTGACCTATGACCCAACATCAGCAAAAACACAGATCGAAATCCTGAAAGAATGCGCCGAGAAAGTCGGCCTACAAATCTCTTTTGAAAAAACGCAAGTCCTAACAAGAGAAGGCGACGACATCACAACCAAGTACGGCAAAATTAAAGGGGTCACACACTTCAGATACCTAGGCGAAATCATCGAACCGACCGGAACAGAGAAACTGGCTTACGAAGACAGACAACAGAAGACACGGAAATCACTAGGCATGGTACGAAACGTCTACAACAAACAATGCATTTCCAGAAACACCAAGATCAGACACTATAACACAGTGATCAAACCCGCCGTACTGTATGCCAGCGAAACACTAGCACTCAACAGGAAAATCAAAATTGAAGAAATCAAAAAAGATGAACGCAAAATCATGAGGAAAATTTTAGGAGGAAGACCCACACCAGATGGCTACAGACTACAGAAGAACTCGACAGTAGAAGCATATTCGAACATCGAGAACGATATGAGAAAAAGGCGCCTTAAATTCTACGGACATTTAGATAGACTCCCTGAAACAAGACTCACCAAGAAAATTCTAGAACACATCAAGACACTTAAAGTCTCGACACCCTGGATGGAAGGAGTCCGAAAAGACCTACAAGCAATTGGCACCACAAACACCACAGACAGAAGCACCTTCCGAAAACACATAGACAATTGGGAAGTAAAGTCAGAAGCGCTAAAACAGCGGACCAAACAAGAATGGTCTGAGGAGAGAAAAGAGGCCCTCTCCAAGAGAATGAAGGAGTACTGGAAGGACAAGAAGAACAAGCCTTCAAAGTCATAAGCTTAACGATTTCCTTTTAGGGAAAATTCGCCAACAATAATAATAATATATATATATAAATGAAAGTGCTGGCAGGTCGACAGACACACAAACAAACACAAACATGCACACAAAATTCAAGCTTTCGCAACAAACTGTTGCCTCATCAGGAAAGAGGGAAGGAGAGGGAAAGACGAAAGGATGTGGGTTTTAAGGGAGAGGGTAAGGAGTCATTCCAATCCAGGGAGTGGAAAGACTTACCTTAGGGGGAAAAAAGGACGGGTATACACTCGCACACACACACACATATCCATCCGCACATATACAGATACAAACAGACGTATTTAAAGACAAAGAGTTTGGGCAGAGATGTCAGTCGAGGCAGAAGTGCAGAGGCAAAGATGTTGTTGAATGACAGGTGAGGTATGAGTGGCGGCAACTTGAAATTAGCGGAGATTGAGGCCTGGTGGATAACGGGAAGAGAGGATATATTGAAGAGCAAGTTCCCATCTCCGGAGTTCGGATAGGTTGGTGTTAGTGGGAAGTATCCAGATAACCCGGACAGTGTAACACTGTGCCAAGATGTGCTGGCCGTGCACCAAGGTATGTTTAGCCACAGGGTGATCCTCATTACCAACAAACACTGTCTGCCTGTGTCCATTCATGCGAATGGACAGTTTGTTGCTGGTCATTCCCACATAGAATGCATCACAGTGTAGGCAGGTCAGTTGGTAGATCACGTGGGTGCTTTCACACATGGCTCTGCCTTTGATCGTGTACACCTTCCGGGTTACAGGACTGGAGTAGGTGGTGGTAGATCTCCAGTTACTTTCTTGTTCACCCTTATCTCTCCCCATATATTTTTATCTTTCATTTTCATTTCAACCTCATGTTACACTTTCCACCTTCTAATACCATGTCACCCTCACAACACCCCCACAACGACCCCATTAAGTTTTATTTACATTCCCTCCGCAAACATGCCTTCACCCTAGCCAGATTATGCTCACATATTTTATTTTCTCAGGCTTGTCTGACATTTGGCATAACCCCCAAAGGCCTCACATTTAAAGTTCCCATCTCTGGCTGCAACCCTTCTTTCCATCAGTCCCTATACCAGCTCCAAACTGAACAATCCATTGCCCTCACCCACCTAATCCTTCACCTACACATCAACTCAACCAATGAACACACCCGTCAACTCCTATCCTTAATAAAAGTCCTCAATCTTTCCTCTCCCACATCCACACCGGCTATTCAGAGCATCCTCCTACAGCCCAATCGCAAATTACAACAGCATGCCACCCTTCACCTCAAAAAACTATCCAATCTCCTGGTTTCCCACCTCTGGAAAGGCAACTCACTCACCCTTCACAACCTTTCCAGCAAACCTCAACCACCTCTCATTGCACACAAACCCAGTCTCTCCCATCTACTCAGTCTCCCACTTCCAGCTCCACTCCCTCCAAAACCTCAAAATTCCAATCAACACAATCTAGCACCACAACACCCTAATTCAGTAGTTAACCTTTCCTCCAAACCTCTCTCCCAAACCGAAACCTCTGTCCTATCCAAAGGCCTCACCTTCAGCCCCACTCCCAGATTCAACCAAACAGCCCTCGTCAAAGATTTACTGTCCTACACTCGTACCTCTCTGCTGGAAGTATCACTTTGCCATGAAGAAAAATGATCCTAATCCTACCCCTAATGATCCAACTCCCCAAGACACTATCCAAATTGAACCCTGCCTGGAACAGTTCCGTCCTCCGTCACAGCGGGACCCACCTCCTCTTCCTCAAAATCACCCTCTCCAAACCTTCCAGGAATTTCTGACTTCCAGCCTTGCCTCTCAATCCTTCTTAAAAAACCTTAATCCTACTCCCAATATCACCACTGCTGAAGCCCAGGCTATCCGTGATCTGAAGGCTGACCGGTCCATCGTCATTCTTCCGGCGGACAAGGATTCCACGACCGTGGTACTTGATCGTCGGGAGTATGTGGCTGAGGGACTGCTTCAGCTTTCAGACAACACCACATACAAAGTTTGCCAAGGTAATCCCATTCCTGATGTCCAGGTGGAACTTCAAGGTACCCTCAGAACCTTAGGCCCCCTACAAAACCTTTCACCTAACTCCATCAACCTCCTGACCCCACCGACACCCCGCACCCCCACCTTCTACCTTCTTCCTAAAATTCACAAACCCAATCATCCCGGCCGCCCCATTGAAGCTGGTTACCAAGCCCCCACAGAACGTATCTCTGCCTACGTAGATCAACACCTTCAACCCATTACATGCAGTCTCCCATCCTTCATCAAAGACACCAACCACTTTCTCGAACGCCTGGAATCCTTACCCAATCCGTTACCCCCAGAAACCATCCTTGTAACCATTGATGCCACTTCCTTATACACAAATATCTCGCACGTCCAGGGCCTCGCTGCGATGGAGCACTTCCTTTCACACCGATCACCTGCCACCCTACCTAAAACCTCTTTCCTCATTACCTTAGCCAGCTTCATCCTGACCCACAACTTCTTCACTTTTGAAGGCCAGACATACCAACAATTAAAGGGAACAGCCATGGGTACCAGGATGGCCCCTTCGTACGCCAACCTATTCATGGGTCGCTTAGAGGAAGCCTTCTTGGTTACCCAGGCCTGCCAACCCAAAATTTGGTACAGATTTATTGATGACATCTTCTTGATCTGGACTCACAGTGAAGAAGAACTCCAGAATTTCCTCTCCAACCTCAACTCCTTTGGTTCCATCAGATTCACCTGGTCCTACTCCAAATCCCATGCCACTTTCCTTGATGTTGACCTCCACCTGTCCAATGGCCAGCTTCACACGTCCGTCCACATCAAACCTACCAACAAGCAACAGTACCTCCATTACGACAGCTGCCACCCATTCCACATCAAACGGTCCCTTCCCTACAGCCTAGGTCTTCGTGGCAAACGAATCTGCTCCAGTCCGGAATCCCTGAAGCATTACACCAACAACCTGACAACAGCTTTCGCATCCCGCAACTACCCTCCCGACCTGGTACAGAAGCAAATAACAAGAGCCACTTCCTCATCCTCTCAAACCCAGAACCTCCCACAGAAGAACCACAAAAGTGCCCCACTTGTGACAGGATACTTTCCGGGACTGGATCAGATTCTGAATGTGGCTCTCCAGCAGGGATACGACTTCCTCAAATCCTGCCCTGAAATGAGATCCATCCTTCATGAAATCCTCCCCACTCCATCAAGAGTGTATTTCCACCGTCCACCTAACCTTCGTAACCTCGTAGTTCATCCCTATGAAATCCCCAAACCACCTTCCCTACCCTCTGGCTCCTACCCTTGTAACCGCCCCCGGTATAAAACCTGTCCCATGCACCACCACCTACTCCAGTCCTGTAACCCAGAAGGTGTACACGATCAAAGGCAGAGCCACGTGTGAAAGCACCCACGTGATCTACCAACTGACCTGCCTACACTGTGACGCATTCTATGTGGGAATGACCAGCAACAAACTGTCCATTCGCATGAATGGACACAGGCAGACAGTGTTTGTTGGTAATGAGGATCACCCTGTGGCTAAACATGCCTTGGTGCACAGCCAGCACATCTTGGCACAGTGTTACACCATCCGGGTTATCTGGATACTTCCCACTAACACCAACCTATCCGAACTCCGGGGATGGGAACTTGCTCTTCAATATATCCTCTCTTCCCGTTATCCACCAGGCCTCAATCTCCGCTAATTTCAAGTTGCCGCCACTCATACCTCACCTGTCATTCAACAACATCTTTGCCTTGCACTTCTGCCTCGACTGACATCTCTGCCCAAACTCTTTGTCTTTAAATATGTCTGCTTGTGTCTGTATATGTGTGGATGGATATGTGTGTGTGTGCGAGTGTATTCCCGTCCTTTTTTCCCCCTAAGGTAAGTCTTTCCGCTCCCGGGATTGGAATGACTCCTTACCCTCTCCCTTAAAACCCACATCCTTTCGTCTTTCCCTCTCCTTCGCTCTTTCCTGATGAGGCAACAGTTTGTTGCGAAAGCTTGAATTTTGTGTGTATGTTTGTGTTTGTTTGTGTGTCTGTCGACCTGCCAGCACTTTCATTTGGTAAGTCACATCATCTTTGTTTTTTTTTATATATATATATATATATATATATATATATATATATATATATATATATAAAAACGTTAGCTTGGCTTGATGGATTACCCCAAAAAATAATCCCATATAACATTAAGGAATGAAAGTAAGCATAGTGTGCCAGCTTTTTCATTTTTATATCCCCTATGTCTGACAGAATTCGCATTGCAAATAGTTTGTGTAGATGCTTCAACAGTTCTGTGGTGTGCTCCTCCCAGTTGAACTTATTATCAAGCTGTAATCCCAAGAATTTAACACTGTCAACTTCTTCTATCTGCTTGTCATCGTATGTTAGGCATATACTCGTGGGACACCCCTTACAAGTTATGAAGTGCGTGTAGTGTGTTTTTTCAAAGTTTAGTGACAAAGAATTGGCTAGGAACCAGTGATTAATATCCACAAATATTTTACTAGCCGATCTTTCTAAGACTACACTTGATTTACTATTTATTGCAATGTTTGTATCATTGGCAAACAGAATGAACTTGGCATCTGGTAATGTAAGTAGAAGCAGAAATTACAGAAAAGGTTATGCATGGCTCCACCCATATTGATCTTATGTCAGATCATACAAAACCTTAACTCTGCAAACTGATATTAGGACATATTTAAGATTTCAAAACCACAATCTTAGCAACAAACTGTAACAACAACAGAATTCCTCTGCCAATACAATGGGATATGAGCCCACCCAACAAGGAGACATACACAAGCTAGATCCATCCTCAGCCAAGGTGACAACTGAGCTGACTGCAATACTGGAAGCATTGATATGTACACAGACAATTTACAAATAGACAATGATCATAAAATCCAATGGTAAGTTATCTTGCAATTAATAAGAAACCACCACATCAGTTGTACAAATTCAACATCCAACACATTCATTGAAATCATATTCAATATGAAGATAAAATATTGATAAATTATGATAACTCAGATGAAATGCCACTTTGGAATCCCTTATAGTGAAAAGATAGACAACTTTGCTAAATCAACATCTGCGATTGTCACTCTTAAATGTGCATAAAGACTGGGATTCCTATTCTCAGAGAGCAAGTCACAGTAACCTGTTGAGACAAATGAGAAACAACTTCTAAAATCAACGGTAGCTGTTACGCATTAATTCATCCAATACTTTCAGCAGTACCTTGGTTTCATAAGATAAAAACATCAAGAAGTCTTATGCCAGCTATTGCAAGACTAAAGTTTAATCATCGGAACTTCCAGAAACTCCTTTCCAACATCAACTTCAGTACCACATCGTTTTACATAGCGATAGAAATAGGAGCACTTAAAAATGTCTAAATGTAAATTCAAACAAATTGACCATCAGTACCTAATCAATCCCAAAATCTTATTAGCTATTAATAACATCCCAACATATAAACTATTGTACAAGTTTCTGATTAACACATACATCTTATTACAGGAAACTAATTACTGAACTAATGAAACTTACTTTGTCCATTCATTATATGCAAAATCTTTAAAAGGAGAACAATATAACTGATCATATAATTTTAGATAGATTTATAATCTGTCATTAACACAGATTGAGATGGAAAATACATATAGTTGAGATGGAATATAAAGAAGTTGTATTGGTTTGTACTTTCCTGTTAGACAATGTACCCATGTGTCCTATGTCATATCCATCAGTTTAGTGACACACTATTTTAAATACTGTATGTCAAAATTTGTATTCTATATTTTTTCTTACAAATCAGTTTCTACTTCATTAATGAATTTTCCTCATCTAAATTAGTAATATGTTCCATTTGAAGATAAGCATATCTTTGGATATAACTGTGAAGTCAAGCCTATTGACAGATACAATTCTTGTCTCGCTGCCCATGTTTTGGTTTTAGTCAGTTGAGTGAATTACATTTTGTGAAACCTATGTAAGAGAACAATGATGTATTGTCAAAAGTTTCAAATTTCATCTGATGAAAACCAATTTTGTAAATTGTACAATATGTTTTATTTCATATATTTACTTATGCTAAGGTAAATAAAAGCCTTAAGTACTTGAAGTACTATCACAAACAATATAATGATTTGCAATATGGGTTAAATAATTACAAGTAACATCTCAAAGTCATTGTTCAACTTTCTGGCATAGCTCCAAAATAATTGATGATCTGCCATATGTACCCATATCTAAGCCTGCCCTTACAATTCTTTCCTTCTACTATCCCTTCAACTATTATTTTCTGCAATGACTCATGTTGTGTATGTGGCAAACCACTCTGTCTCTTTGTTTCATTATGTTCTTTATTAATTTTTTTCTTGTAAACTCAGTACAAGAATTATTTGTTCCTTATTCGATCAGGCTATCTGATTTTCCCCATTGAACATGTTTTGCAGCACATGATGAATCCATAATTCAGTCTGCACATGAACAGTTCTCACCAAATTTTCAAAAGTTCAGTGAATGCTGATTTCTGAAGTTGACCAATTAATATGTCAGCCATGCAGGTAGTCTTAACTGATTTATGTATTAATTTACGAATCTGATTGTTTTAACAGAGTTCTCAATAATGGCAGCCTTTGGATTGAGAATGTTTTACCAGAAGACAAGGGTTATTATTCATGTGAGGCAAAAAATGAAATTGGAATGGCACTCAATAAAATTATTTATGTTACTGTGCATGGTAAGTATACAAAACTGTTAACATTCCCTATCAGTTTGTCCAATATTTCTTCATAACAAACTTGCGTTCATTATTACTTAAAACTTTTGTTCTGTGAGAAAGGTAAAGTATGAACCCTAAACAGCCAACAGCAAATTTCTGGCATTTACTACTTTGGTGACAGCATTAGTAGGCTACTGGACACTTGTAACAACTGAAACTTTGTAAAATGCTGTTAGTTCCTCACCAAAAATATTAGGGAATTAGTAACTCAAGCTGGCCTACAAATCTAAAGACTGTCTGATGTCTAACAGATTGTTTGTATGTACATTTTCCAATATTCACTGGTATAACTAGTTATTTATAAAATAATTTGTGTATCAAAGTAGCTCACATATGAAACCAAATTATGAAAAATACATTAAGTCACATTATGTTCTACATGAAACTTTTGTTCCAGTTCTATTACCTGCTCTTGTACCTTCCTCTCTCCTGTCCATTGTCCACTCCCAACAACCTCTTGATAGTCACCATCCAATCATGAGATTAGAGCTTGGATTAGATTTACTTTCATTCCAGTTGATCTGTGGTGAAGAGGTCCTCCAGGACATAGAACATATCAGAAAAACAGTAGTACATGACACATATTTACAACTAAAACAAATAATCTAATGTACCTTCCACAGATCCCAGGTGGAATGATTGCCTCTTTTTTTTTAAACACTATATGAAAGGATCATTTTACAGGTTTTACAACACTCATTTACTAAGATCACATTAATGCACTGAATACACACACACACACACTCTATATCAGTTGGTTCTACTGAGAAATTCATCAGTGGAGTAGCAGGAGTTGGCCACCAATAAATCCATTAGGGTTCTCTTAAACTGAATTTCATTGGTTGTTAAGCTTTTTATGGCTGCTGACAAGTTATTGAAAATGCATGGTGCTGAATAATGCACAACTTTTTGTACAAGAGTAAGTGACTTTAAATCCTTGTGAAGGTTATTCTTGTTTCTAGTATTGACTCCATGAACTGAGCTGTTGATTTGAAAAAGTGATATGTTCTTAATGACAAATTTCATTAAGGAATAAATATATTGGGAAGCAGTAGTTAGTATCCCTAGCTCCCTAAACAGGCCTCTGCAGGATGTTCCTGAGTTCGCATAACATATAACTCTTATTGCACATTTTTGTGCCCAGAAAACTTAAGCTTGGCTTGATGAATTACCCCAAAAAATAATCCCATAAGACATAATGGAGTGAAAGTAAGCATAGTATGCTTTTTCATTTTTATATCCCCTCTGTCTGACAGTATTCACATTGCAAATAGAGTTTGTGTAGATGCTTCAGCAGTTCTGTGGTGTGCTACTCCCAGTTGAACTGATTATCAAGCTGTAAGCCCAAGAATTTAACACTGTCCACTTCTTCTGTCTGCCTGTCATCATATGTTAGGCTTATACTCAAGGGATACCCCTTACAAGTTCTGATCTGCACGTAGCGTGTTTTTTCAAAGTTTAGTGACAAAGAATTGGCTAGGAACCTGTGGTTATTATAGTTTGTTAGCCAGGCTTTATGAGACTATGCTTGATTTGCTATTTATTGCAATGTTTGTATCATCAGCAAACAAAACAAACTTGGCATCTGGTAATGTTACTGAGGAAAGGTCATTGATATATCGGTACACAAGAAAAACTAAGGGCCCTAAGATGGAACCTTGTGGGACCCCACATGTAATTAGTTTGCAGTTGGATGACAGCTTAATACATGTTGCTTTCCTAATAACACCACTGGACTCGCATTCAGGAGGACGAGGGTTCAATCCCGCGTCCGGCCATCCTGATTTAGGTTTTCCATGATTTCCCTAAATCGCTCCAGGCAAATGCCGGGATGGTTCCTGTCAAAGGGCACGGCCGACTTCCTTGCCCATCCTTCCCTAATCCGATGAGACCGATGACCTCGCTGTCTGGTCTCCTTCCCCAAAACAACCAACCAACCTAATAACACTCTTTGTTTCCTGCCAGAGATATAAGATTTTAACCATTTTGCAGCATTTCCTGTTACACCATAATATTCTAATTTACTTAAAAGAATATTGTGATTTATACAGTCAAATGCTTTTGACAGATCACAAAATAGACCAGTTGCCTGCAATTTTTTGTCTGACAAATGAAGTACATTTTCACTGTAGGGGTAGATAACCTTCTCAATATCAGAACTCTGTAGAAATCCAAACAGCGACTTTGACAGTATGTTATTTGTGATAAGATGGTTATAAAGCTGATTGTACATTATCTTTTTTCAAATTTTTTGAGAATGCTTGCAAAAGTGAAATTGGATGGAAATTTGACACTCTTTCTGTATCTCCATTCTTAAACAGTGGCTTAACTTCAGCCTATTTCAACCATTCAGGAAATAATCCACTGATAAACAATTGGTTACTCAGATAGCTTAATGTGTTACTTAACTCAGAATCACATTCTTTAATTAACTTTGTTGATATTTCATCATACCCACTAGATATTTTTGATTTTAAAGATTTTATGATGGACATTACTCCTGCTGGGGTAGTGAGGGTCAAATTCAAATTATTGAAGTTACTTGAAATGTCTAGTCTGAGGTATCCCATGGCAGCATCTACAGAACCTCACAGCCCATCTTTTCAGTAACAGTTGTAAAATGTTTGTTAAAGAGTTCTGCAACACTATACACATCTGTCACCAATGTATCATTTACTCTTAATGCTATTTCCCCCTCGTCATGTCTGGTTCTACCGGGCTCCTCCTTCACTATATCCCGTATTTTCTTTGTTTTGCTATCTGATATGACTATCTTTTCCTTGTAATATATGTGCTTTGATGTCTGTAGTACAGTCTTCAATATTTTGCAGTATTTCTTGTAATGTGGTATAGCATCAATATCAGAACTGTTTCGGATTGACAGATACAGTTTTCTTTGTATTTTACAAGGTACCTCTATTCCTTGAGTAATCCATGCCTTCTTTGTAGACTTTGCTCTAACCTTGGTTAGTTTTGGAGGAAAACAGTGTTCAGAAAAGGTAAGCACTTTATTAGCAAAAGTGTTTTCATTCATGTCATGAGCACTGTAAACATCACTCCAGTGAATGTCTCTGAGGAGTGTCCTAAAATAATCAATTTTTGGCTCATTGATTACCCTCTTGAGTTCAGATTTAACAGATTTTATATACTATCCAGTATTAACATTTAACAAAAGGAGCTGCATTTCATGGTCTGCGAGGCCATTGACTATTGGCTTTGTAATACAAGAGGTGGTATCCAAAATTCTCGGGTCTGGTGCTCGCATCTGTTGAAAACCTTACCTTTGGACTAATGGTCACCCTCACCCTTGAAGTAGTTCCCATCTGCATGTACACACCAGTCCCAGCACTTCTGCCACTGGTCAAACGTCTTCTGGAAGTCCTGTTCTTTAAGGGTATTTATCACTGCCAGCATTGCTTCTTGAATCCTCTCTAGAGTGTTGAACCAACAACCTTTCAACTTGAGTTTCAGTTTTGGGAATAGCAAGAAGTTGCAACGTCCCAAATCTGGTGAGTATGGTGTTTTTTGCCAGAAAGGTGATGGTGAGCACGGACATGTGACAGGACGCATTGTTGTGATGCAGCAACCAGTTCCCTTGACGGCAAAGTTCGGGCTATCGTCGCCACACATTTTCATGGAGCCATCACAAAATGTCACAGTAGTGTGTGGAATTCACTGTTTGGTTGGGTGGGATGAATTTTTTGTGCACAATATCTGGTGTTGTGCTGCTAACGGGCTTTCCAGAGTGAGCATCATCTTCAGCATCTGTATGGCCGGCCCTTAACCAAGCATGCCACTCATACACATGCTTATGGCTCATGCTCTGTCCCCGAAACTCTTGTTGAATCATTTCAAGGGTCTCCATAGCACTTTTCCTGAGATTCACACTCAATTTGATACACGCGCTGTTCTGTTCGCTGGTCCATCATAAAATTGCCACATACCAAACATAGAGTATTAAAGAAATCACTGTGGAGATGCAACATGTCATCCCAGCTGTATGTCACTCCATACACTGACTCATGAGATATGCAGCTCTCAACACCTAGTGGTGCAAAGATCTACTACTCCTACTTTCCAGATGGCAGCACCAGTCCCGAAAATTTTGGCTTCCACTTCATAATTTGGTCATTGGACTTTTCTATAAAGCTATTATCAGTGGCTGTTTGTGAGCAACTGGCTACCCTAGTTGGGAACTATACAGTGCAAATTAAGTTGAATGATAGTGTTACTAACTCAAATAAGTTCTTATTGAGAGAGTCTTTAAGGAAATCTTTGTATTTGGTTGTTAACTGGGCCAGTACAGCTTCAAGATGGCTTATGAACAGATTAAAGTTACCTGCAGGTGCTTGATATACAATTAATATTATGAAGGATTTTTTATGAAATTCTACTTCTGTTGCACATGCTTCCATATGCTGTTCTAAGCAAAATTTATGAATGTCAATGTTCTTAAATTTATGTCAGTTCCTGATGAATGTGGCAACTCCTCCTTTCTCCATTTCTGCTCTACAAATGTGAGATGCTAACTTAAATGCTGTAACACTTAATAGTTCTATACCAGTGGTCACATGATGTCAAGAGAGACAGATTATGTCAGCTGGGTTTGAGGTTTCTAATTCATCTATGCAGATAATTAATTCATTAATTTTATTTCTCAGTCCTCGAATATTTTGATGCAATAAAGATAGCTGACATTTCACATTAACTGATTGTTAAAATTTCTTAACCAACCGCTGTTTATGCTGATGTAATAAGCTAGAATTCCGTTTTTTGGTTTGTTAGTTCATCATCTTGTGCTGCCCTCCAGTTACAGGAATGAGAGTCATCCATGTGCAACTTATGAACACCTTGTTTTGTCTCACTTACCCCTTTACTTTTTCAGTTGTCATGCTCTGGATCACTTGCGGAAATACTCACTCCAGTGACCCTCTCCATTTACGCTTCTCCAATAGCTTGATTCAAATTTTACACTGACACTTCAAATAACATCACTTAAGTGTAACACCCAGGCAAAATTTACACATAAATAAAGTCACTGAAGAAAAAAATAACTTTAATTACATAAACAACTTTAAGACTGACATCTTCCCAGTTACATGAAAATGCCTTGCCCTATACTCACACCATTACAACCACAATCTATATTTACAAAACAGTTCTTCATAAAATCTGTTACTAAAATTATGTTTACTTTTAGTTCTAGTACTACAAAGAATTCAACTTCCATCTCCTTTCCTTGTACTAAAACTGTAATTTTTGCCCCTTCAGTTCTAACCCACTCACAGGCATGACTGTTAGTTATCTTTCTACACATAGAAAATCAAATAACACTAACAGTAGTGTCCAAAAGGTTCTTCTTCATTTCCATTTACTTCTACTTATAAAATTTGAATAGGCTCCTACTTTCCTTCTTCTTCACCATCATCAAGCATAAAACCATCAATGAAAAAATGGAAACTCCAAGTAGGAACATGAATAATGTAGGAAAAGATAGATTGCTACTTACCGTAGAGATGACATGTTAAATTGCAGACAGGTACATTTAAAACATTTACACTTAAGCTTTCATCCACAGCCTGCATCAGAAAAAAAAATCATCCCATACATTTACACAAGCAAGTGCACATCGTGCACACTTGACCACCAACTTGGGCAGCTCAAACCAGGATGCATCGGCCATTCTGGCTGGAACTGCTGGAGTTGGCAGTAATGTGTGCATCAGTTGTGCTTGCTTGTGTGAATGAATGAGGTGTGTTTCTTTTTTACTGTCAAAGGCTGTGGCCAAAACCTTACTTCTAAGTCTCTTTTATTTGTGCCTGTCTGCAACTTGACATGTTGTCTTTATGGTAAATAGCAATGTATCTTTTCATACATTGTTGATAAAATTATCAATGTTTATTTGCAACAGTCTCATCTCTCATTTCTCTTCTGCTTAAGTGACTCCTTCTTCTTTCTTTCTTTTACCAGTTGAGATTTCTTGTTCCTGTTGTTTTCATTCTCATTCTCGATAGATTTCATGCTATCTTCCTTTTCATTGGCTTCTGAGTATCCTGGATAATTATCAACCTTCATTTCCTTTCTTATGTATAGAAGTGTAATTTTATCTTCCTCAGCTAATGATTCTTGTACTTGCCCTTTAAGCTTTACATCACCATCTTCACCATTTCCATCACTTTCTTTCTGCAAATCGCTGTTACCCTCAGAATCAATATAATAGAATCTTACCCACTTTCATGGATAACATTACTCTCACTGTCACACCAATTTTTACTCTCCACTTGAGTTTCATCTTCTATATTACTTAATTCTTCACTAATGCTTACCAATGTGCTCATATTTTCTTCTTCTTCTTCTTCTTCTTCTTCTTCTTCCACAATTTGTTGAACAAATAGTCATCTTATACTTTCTGTTTCCTCTAAATTATCCAGAAACTTCAGTACTTCCTTATACCCCATTGCTTGGTGTAATTCCTCATTATGTTCTTCACTTGAGCCCTTAGCCTATGGTATATCTAGTCTGATATCAACTTCATCCCATACATCAATTATGTTTTTACCATCCCTATTTACACCAATTGATTTTATACTTCCCTTTAATTCACATACATCAACAGTACTATTTTGTACTATACATTTACAATGTACTTTGTTTTCCTGTAATAAATTCTCTTTCTCCTTTAACATTTGCATTACATAAATACACATATTTTGGACCAGCATCATGGCAGGTCCTTACTTATAGTGTCTTTCATTTTCCTTATTGTTCTCATTGTATATTTCATTATAACAACCCTGTCTATTTACATCCCTTCATTCTTCATTTCAAAGAATATAACTTTTTCAACCCTCACCCCTGATTCCTCTTCTTCCTCTCATACTATTGTCATAACAGTGATTAGATATCATAGTGACATGTCCTACATTACCATCATTCCTCCAATAGCTCATTTCATTCTTGCTGTTAAAAGCTCATTTTTTGCATTATCAACACAATCAACCAAGATTAAAAAATTCTTCACAGTTTCAGAACATGGTATTTTTAAAACCTACTTGATGCCACTTGGTAACTTGATATACAACATTTCATTTATCTCTTCTACATCCACATCTACATCTACATCTGTACTATGCAAACCACTGTTAGGTGTGTGGCAGAGGGTACATCCCACCATACCAGTTATTAGGGGTCCTTCACATTTCATTCACATATGGAGTGCAGGAAAAATGATTGTTTGAATGCCTCTGTGCAAGTAGTAATTATTGTAATCTTATCGCCATAATCCCTGTGTAAGCAATACATGGGGGATTGTAGTATATTCCTAAAATCGTCATTTAAAGCCAGTTCTTGAAACTTTGTTAATAGGTTTTCACAGGTTAGTTTACATCTATACTCATGAGTCTTCCAGTTCAGTCACTTCAGTATCTCCATGACACTCTCCTACAGATCAAACAAACCCATGACCATCTATGCTGCCCTTCTCTGTTTAGATTTAGTATCCCCTGTTAGTTATATTTGGTACAGGTCCCACACACTTGAGCAATGTTGTAGAACTGGTTGCATTAGTAATTTGTATAGCAATCTCTTTTGTAGACTGATGGCGCTTCCCCAGTAAACCAAAGTCTACCATGTGGTGTACTGAAGACTGAGCCTAAGTGATCATTATATTTCATATCCCTTCAAAGTGTTAAACCAAGGTATTTGTATGAATTTGCTGATTCCAACAATGACTAATTGAGATTAGAGTCATAGGATACTACATTTTTTCATTTTGCGAAGTGCACAATTTTATATTTATGAACATTCAGTGCAATTTGCCAGTCTTTACACCACTTTCAAGCCTTACTGAGATCTGACTGAATATTTATGCAACTTCTTTCAGATAGTACTTCATTATAGATAACTTCCATCATTTGCAAAAAATCTGAGATTACTACTAATATTGCCTGCAAGGTAATTCATATAAACATTTTATTAATATACAACTTGAACAGTTCCCTTGGGCACAGCTGAAGTTGCATTTGCATCTTACAATGACTCTCCACCCAAGATAACATAATGTGTCATCCCTATTGAAAAGCCCTCAATGCAGTTACAAATCTTACTTGATACCCTCATGACTGACAATAATTGAAGGTGTGGCACTGAGTCAAATGCTTTTTGGCAATAAAGAAATACTGCATCTACCTGACTACCTTAATCCAAAGCTGTCAGCATATCACCTTAGAAAAGTGCGAGTTGGGTTTCACATGATCCATGTTTTTGGTATCCATGTTGGCTGGCATTGAGCTCAGAATATGTTCTATGATTCTGCAACAAATCAATGTCAGGGATATTGGACAGTAGTTTTGTGGATCACCGTTACTACCCTTCTTGTAGACAGGTGAGACCTGTTCTTTCTTCTAGATCTGGGTGCGGGTTTGAGGGATCTACAATAGATTATAGAAGAATTTGCTATAGAAGAAAGAGTAAATAAAATGGAGAGAGCGTATGGAATAACTAGGAATGTCTACAACAAAAGGTGTCTGTCTAAAAATTTGAAGATACAACATTACAACACAATAGTACAACCAGAATGTCTTTATGCAAGTGAATGTTTAGTACTGAACTACAAATTACACAAACTTGAAGTCCTAGAAAGAAAAATCATTTGAAAAATACTTGGCCCACCAAAAAATACAGAGGTATGGAAATTAAGAAGCAATGAAGAAGTTTATCGCAACATAGAAAACATAGATAAAACACTGCGAAAGAGGCGACTCCTATTTTTGGACACTTATACAGAATGAACAGCAACAGGTTAACCAAACAGATTTTTAAACATCTTTGGGACAAGAAGTCAACAATAGCCTGGGTTCAAGAAGTTAAGAAAGATTTGGAAAGAAACAAAATAAGTGAAAAAGATGCAACAGAACGAGAGAGTTTCAAGAGGAAAGTATTAAAAAGGGAAGGATTCCAAGGCAGGAGGAAGAAGAAGACAGGGTCAAAATGGTCTGAGGAGAGAAAAAGGATACATAGTGAAAAGATGAAAGAATACTTGAGGAAAAAGGAAGAACAACAGACAAGGAAGCATTGAAATTGGTGCACGGTCCTTAGATGACCCAAACAAATAAAGAAAGAAGAAGATTATAGTTAGAAGAGGAGCTAACTCAGGCACAAATTCAGTATAAAATCTGACAGGGATTCCATCGAGCCCTGGAGCTTTGTTAAATTTGTTTGATTGACACTAATACTTATTTCATTCATCTTTTCATGGTATGAGGTTTAAATTGAGGAAATTCTCTTGGGCTTTCCTTTGGAAAGGAACATTTGAAAACAAAGTTAAGCATTTCAGTTTTTGCTTTGCTATCCTGTCTTATTCGCTAGGGATGTGACTCAATTTTTGGTGCCACTAACAGTCTTTAAATATGACTAGAATTTCTTTGGTGCTACAGCAGTCATTGAAGGCATCACATATTGCTGTTTTGACAACCAAATGTGTTTCATTCATCATTTCTCTATCTATAGCTCTATGCTTTGTTTTACATCTATTATGCAGTAATCTCTGTCCCTTTAGATGTTTATTTACAGTGACTATATACCATGGAGGTTCCCTCCCATTATGAACTGTTCTACTGGGTACATATCTGTCCAGTGCATGGTCAACTATTCTTTTCAACTTGAGCCATTGTTCTTCTCTGTGCTCCTGCCCTGTGCTGAAAGTTTCAAGTTCCTCACTGAGATATGACACTATTTTTTTATATATATATATATATATATATATATATATATATATATATATATATATATATATATATATATATATATATATATATAAAAAAACAAAGATGAGGTGACTTACCGAACAAAAACGCTGGCAGGTCGATAGACACACAAACAAACACAAACATACACACAAAATTCAAGCTTTCGCAACAAATTGTTGCCTCATCAGGAAAGAGGGAAGGAGAGGGGAAGACGAAAGGAAGTGGGTTTTAAAGGAGAGGGTAAGGAGTCATTCCAATCCCGGGAGCGGAAAGACTTACCTTAGGGGGAAAAAAGGACAGGTATACACTCGCACACACGCACATATCCATCCACACATACAGACACAAGCAGACATATTTAAAGACAAAGAGTTTGGGCAGAGATGTCAGTCGAGGCAGAAGTGTAGAGGCAAAGAAGTTGTTGAAAGACAGGTGAGGTATGAGTGGCAGCAACTGGAAATTAGCGGAGATTGAGGCCTGGCGGATGACGAGAAGAGAGGATATACTGAAGGGCAAGTTCCCATCTCCGGAGTTCGGACAGGTTGGTGTTGGTGGGAAGTATCCAGATAACCCGGACGGTGTAACACTGTGCCAAGATGTGCTGGCCGTGCACCAAGGCATGTTTAGCCACAGGGTGATCCTCATTACCAACAAACACTGTCTGCCTGTGTCCATTCATGCGAATGGACAGTTTGTTGCTGGTCATTCCCACATAGAATGCGTCACAGTGTAGGCAGGTCAGTTGGTAAATCACGTGGGTGCTTTCACACGTGGCTCTGCCTTTGATCGTGTACACCTTCCGGGTTACAGGACTGGAGTAGGTGGTGGTGGGAGGGTGCATGGGACAGGTTTTGCATCGGGGGCGGTTACAAGGATAGGAGCCAGAGGGTAGGGAAGGTGGTTTGGGGATTTCATAGGGATGAACTAGCAGGTTACGAAGGTTAGGTGGACGGCGGAAAGACACTCTTGGCGGAGTGGGGAGGATTTCATGAAGGATGGATCTCATTTCAGGGCAGGATTTGAGGAAGTCGTATCCCTGCTGGAGAGCCACATTCAGAGTCTGGTCCAGTCCCGGAAAGTATCCTGTCACAAGTGGGGCACTTTTGTGGTTCTTCTGTGGGGGATTCTGGGTTTGAGGGGACGAGGAAGTGGCTCTGGTTATTTGCTTCTGTACCAGGTCAGGAGGGTAGTTGCGGGATGCGAAAGCTGTTTTCAGGTTGTTGGTGTAATGATTCAGGGATTCCGGACTGGAGCAGATTCGTTTGCCACGAAGACCTAGGCTGTAGGGAAGGGACCGTTTGATGTGGAATGGGTGGCAGCTGTCATAATGGAGGTACTGTTGCTTGTTGGTGGGTTTGATGTGGACGGACGTGTGAAGTTGGCCATTGGACAGGTGGAGGTCAACGTCAAGGAAAGTGGCATGGGATTTGGAGTAGGACCAGGTGAAACTGATGGAACCAAAGGAGTTGAGGTTGGAGAGGAAATTCTGGAGTTCTTCTTCACTGTGAGTCCAGATCATGAAGATGTCATCAATAAATCTGTACCAAACTTTGGGTTGGCAGACTTGGGTAACCAAGAAGGCTTCCTCTAAGCGACCCATGAATAGGTTGGCGTACGAGGGGGCCATCCTGGTACCCATGGCTGTTCCCTTTAATTGTTGGTATGTCTGGCCTTCAAAAGTGAAGAAGTTGTGGGTCAGGATGAAGCTGGCTAAGGTGATGAGGAAAGAGGTTTTAGGTAGGGTGGCAGGTGATCGGCGTGAAAGGAAATGCTCCATCGCAGCGAGGCCCTGGACGTGCGGAATATTTGTGTATAAGGACGTGGCATCAATGGTTACAAGGATGGTTTCCGGGGGTAACAGATTGGGTAAGGATTCCAGGCGTTCAAGGAAGTGGTTGGTGTCCTTGATGAAGGATGGGAGACTGCATGTAATGGGTTGAAGGTGTTGATCTACGTAGGCAGAGATACGCTCTGTGGGGGCTTGGTAACCAGCTACAATGGGGCGGCCGGGATGATTGGGTTTGTGGATTTTAGGAAACCATCCTTGTAACCATTGATGCCACGTCCTTATACACAAATATTCCGCACGTCCAGGGCCTCGCTGCGATGGAGCATTTCCTTTCACGCCGATCACCTGCCACCCTACCTAAAACCTCTTTCCTCATCACCTTAGCCAGCTTCATCCTGACCCACAACTTCTTCACTTTTGAAGGCCAGACATACCAACAATTAAAGGGAACAGCCATGGGTACCAGGATGGCCCCCTCGTACGCCAACCTATTCATGGGTCGCTTAGAGGAAGCCTTCTTGGTTACCCAAGTCTGCCAACCCAAAGTTTGGTACAGATTTATTGATGACATCTTCATGATCTGGACTCACAGTGAAGAAGAACTCCAGAATTTCCTCTCCAACCTCAACTCCTTTGGTTCCATCAGTTTCACCTGGTCCTACTCCAAATCCCATGCCACTTTCCTTGACGTTGACCTCCACCTGTCCAATGGCCAACTTCACACGTCCGTCCACATCAAACCCACCAACAAGCAACAGTACCTCCATTATGACAGCTGCCACCCATTCCACATCAAACGGTCCCTTCCCTACAGCCTAGGTCTTCGTGGCAAACGAATCTGCTCCAGTCCGGAATCCCTGAATCATTACACCAACAACCTGAAAACAGCTTTCGCATCCCGCAACTACCCTCCAGACCTGGTACAGAAGCAAATAACCAGAGCCACTTCCTCGTCCCCTCAAACCCAGAATCCCCCACAGAAGAACCACAAAAGTGCCCCACTTGTGACAGGATACTTTCCGGGACTGGACCAGACTCTGAATGTGGCTCTCCAGCAGGGATACGACTTCCTCAAATCCTGCCCTGAAATGAGATCCATCCTTCATGAAATCCTCCCCACTCCGCCAAGAGTGTCTTTCCGCCGTCCACCTAACCTTCGTAACCTGTTAGTTCATCCCTATGAAATCCCCAAACCACCTTCCCTACCCTCTGGCTCCTATCCTTGTAACCGCCCCCGATGCAAAACCTGTCCCATGCACCCTCCCACCACCACCTACTCCAGTCCTGTAACCCGGAAGGTGTACACGATCAAAGGCAGAGCCACGTGTGAAAGCACCCACGTGATTTACCAACTGACCTGCCTACACTGTGATGCATTCTATGTGGGAATGACCAGCAACAAACTGTCCATTCGCATGAATGGACACAGGCAGACAGTGTTTGTTGGTAATGAGGATCACCCTGTGGCTAAACATGCCTTGGTGCACAGCCAGCACATCTTGGCACAGTGTTACACCGTCCGGGTTATCTGGATACTTCCCACCAACACCAACCTATCCGAACTCCGGAGATGGGAACTTGCCCTTCAGTATATCCTCTCTTCTCGTCATCTGCCAGGCCTCAATCTCCGCTAATTTCAAGTTGCCGCCACTCATACTTCACCTGTCTTTCAACAACTTCTTTGCCTCTACACTTCTGCCTCGACTGACATCTCTGCCCAAACTCTTTGTCTTTAAATATGTCTGCTTGTGTCTGTATGTGTGGATGGATATGTGCGTGTGTGCGAGTGTATACCTGCCCTTTTTTCCCCCTAAGGTAAGTCTTTCCGCTCCCGGGATTGGAATGACTCCTCACCCTCTCCCTTAAAACCCACTTCCTTTCGTCTTCCCCTCTCCTTCCCTCTTTCCTGATGAGGCAACAGTTTGTTGCGAAAGCTTGAATTTTGTGTGTATGTTTGTGTTTGTTTGTGTGTCTATCGACCTGCCAGCGCTTTCGTTCGGTAAGTCACCTCATCTTTGATTTTATATATAATTTTTCCCACGTGGAATGTTTCCTTCTTTTTTTTATATATATATATATATATATATATATATATATATATATATATATATATATATATATATATATATATATATATATATAAAAACAAAGATGATGTGACTTACCAAATGAAAGTGCTGGCAGGTCGACAGACACACAAACATACATACAAAATTCAAGCTTTCGCAACAAACTGTTGCCTCATCAGGAAAGAGGGAAGGAGAGGGAAAGACGAAAGGATGTGGGTTTTAAGGGAGAGGGTAAGGAGTCATTCCTATCCCGGGAGCGGAAAGACTTATCTTAGGGGGGAAAAAAGGATGGGTATACACTCGCACACACACACATATCCATCCACACATATATGTGGATGGGTATACACTCGCACACGCACACATATCCATCCACACATATATGTGTGGATGGATATGTGTGTGTGTGCGAGTGTATACCCATCCTTTTTTCCCCTTAAGGTAAGTCTTTCCGCTCCCGGGATTGGAATGACTCCTTACCCTCTCCCTTAAAACCCACATCCTTTCGTCTTTCCCTCTCCTTCCCTCTTTCCTGATGAGGCAACAGTTCGTTGCGAAAGCTTGAATTTTGTGTGTATGTTTGTGTTTGTTTGTGTGTCTGTCGACCTGCCAGCACTTTCATTTGGTAAGTCACATCATCTTTGTTTTTAGATATATATTTCCTACGTGGAATGTTTCCCTCTATTATAACCATATATATATATATATATATATATATATATATATATATATATATATATATATATATATATATATATATATATATATATTCTTTCTGCTTGTACAAAGGTACTTTGGTAATCATTGTTGCCACAACCACAACGTGGTCACCGAAATCATTTTAGGTGTGGGCGTCCTCAAACATCATCCTCAAAGTTGTCAGATCTATTTGTTGCCATTAGGTCCAATATATTTCCATCATGAATGGGGTTCCTAACTATCTGTTCCAGGTAGTTTTCAGAAAAGGCATTCAGTAATGTTACGCAGGATGTCTTATCATGCCCACCACTAACAAAACTGTAATTTTCTCAACTAATTGTTGGATGATTAAAGCCTCCATGTATAATTACAGTATGATTGTGGAACTTACATATAAGTGAACTGAGGTTTTCTCTAAAGTTTTTGATTACATCAAGAGATGAGTCTGGTGGGTGATAGAAGGACACAGTTTCATTTTGTGCCCACTCCTGATACTGAGTCTTGCTCAAACAGTCTCACATGCAGCTTCAATTTCTATCTCAGTGGATCTGAGTTTCTTGTCTACTGTGACAAATACACCACCACAATTTCACATTTGCCTATCCTTTTGACATACACTTAAATTTTCCCCAAATATTACTGCTATCAATTTCAGATTTCAACCAGCTTTCTGTACCTAGTGTTATGTGAGCCTCACTTATTTCCATGGGTGTTTCAAACTCTGGTACTTATTACAAATGGTTTGGCAGTTAACCATTGGGATTTTCTTTCAATTTTACACTGATGCTTTGAAGTTTCCTACAGCTATCATTATATAGACTTAGTGGAGAGTTGCCTAATCTAAGAAAAACCTTGTGTGCACACCACACACCATCAGCTACCTGAGTAGCAGCCTTTGGTGTGCGGTGCACACCTGATCCATTTGTGGGGACCCTATAGTTCTCAACCCTATGGTGCAACTCCAGGAAGTGACAACATAGCTTGTCACAGAACCTTTGAAATCTTTGGTTCAGTCCTTCCACTTGACTCAGAACCAAAGGGCCACCATCAGTTCTGGGGACATGGCTGCAAATTGTGAGCTTGGTTGATACTTCATGCACAGGGCTGGTCTTCTCAACCTTCTCTGCGAGTCACTGAAATGATCCAACTATGACCTCGGAGCCCAGACGACAGGCATCATTTGTTCCCATGCCACAGTCTGCAGTTGATTGCACTCTGGTCCCTCAATAGCTGCTGGAGTAGTCTCTTCAACATGTTGAGTGAGGCCTCCAGGCATACATACTCAGTGCACCTGGTGTCCTTTCCCGTCCCTTGCTGTCATTTCCCTGAGGGCAGTACATGTGAACTACCAATGCTTAATAGACCCCCTTCCATTTCATATTGGTATCCTCTTGACACCAGACAAAACAGCTTTCCCCAAAATAGATGAAGTGGGTTTCTGTGAAAGACAGCACCCCAGACTTGTTGGTTACTGGGATCAGTACAACAACCTAAGTCCTCCCTCATCCCCATCCACCCTGTACAGGACACCCAGATGCACCATTGACATACCACTTGCACTCAAGTGGGCGAGTATTGACAGATCCTGTACTTTTAGCAGAGAAGACAGAACCCATGGAAGAGGATAGTAATTGAGATACCTCTGGTATTGGTATCACATGTACACGACTCTCAGAAGCTCTTCCAACACACTGATTTGCATCAGCTGCCAATCATTTGGCAGTAGTCAGGACAATTTCCAGCTGCTTATGAATGTCAACTAACTCATCCCATGTTTCACAGGGGGACTGCATTTTGGTTGCTGCAATGTATTACAAGGCAGTGAACAAACACCTTTAAAGTAAACCTGTTTACTATTTTTTAATCTGTTGAGCTATAAAGTTGCCAATTCCCTATAGGAATTGAAGCAAGTACACAAAACAAGATTTCTATAAAGGCAGTGCAAAAACCTGTGGTGAAAATTACTAGTTCCCTAAAACATTTTGAGGTTGATTATAGTTGTTAGCAAACTCAAAAACAGAGTTAATTTATGATAAATAGATATTATATAGGTCTACTCCTCTTTAATGGAAAACTAGCTATAGCACAATATTTTAGAATATCTGCTACAGTAACTAAATAACAAACACCAATTTATTACAAATTGCTCATAGATTACGTAAAGGACAACAGTACCTTCCAAAAATTCTCAAAAATGCATATTTATTTGCACTGATATATACTGAAAACCAGGGGTAGTGTATTCTTTGGCAGAACTGTGTACCACAAATGCTGATTTACTTTTAAATAAGTTATGTACGTAAAACACTCGTACTGGTAATTTATGAAAATATAGTTTTCTAAGCATCCAAAAATTCTCAAAAATAACCTGTTTCTCATGTAATTGTACAATGAAATTAGAGAATGAGGATAGGCCTACTGTTCTAAAAATTTTAAAAGACCACAATTAAGTTCAAGCCTATAATTGATGATAACAGTATGAGTTTAACACAGCACTCACGAATGTTCAAAATTTTACAATATATCGACAATAGAAATGGGTATTGATACAATCAGTGAAAGATTATGCAGAAGTGATGTGAACAGTAAAATATGAAAATGTGGAACTTCAAATTGACACACAAATCTTGTATATACAGTCTCACACAAAGAATAGTTCTGAAGTCGGCTTTTATATATAAATGAACATGTATATTGCATGGATTTTTCACATAGCTGTTTCTGTGCAGACTTTTACTCTGGTGTGCTGAAGAAGAAGGATTGGAGTGTGAGTTTATCTCAGTCAAAATTGTTTAAACGGTGAAGCACCAACAAAATACATCTTCCACCTGTTGTAGCTAACAGTGCTAATAACCACATTATGTATTGTTAAGGTATTTTTACTTTGCCAGCAGTGTTCAAAATGTTCTCTCCTTCCTCTTCTATAACTAGGAGCTCACTTAAACTCAGTGTTAGCCTTTCTTTGCTTCTTCTTGGACCAGTATTCCTCTAAAAACAATTTACTAAATTCCTTAAAAAGCTGTGCTCCTTTCCCTGACTTCACACACCATGATACATTGTCTGCAGCTGAAATATTCTTTACACAATTAATGTTACTCTTTTCTGGTTATCCTTCTGGACTATCATCCCGCACATATCTCAATATGACACAGGATATAGCTCAGAATTTGGTGCAAATTTATTAGTAACAAATTTATTTAAAATATTACTGCCATCACACCTCACAGCAAAGATGCCACCAGAATAAAAATCCCAACACCTGTCTTTACTTCATTCACTTCTTACCTAATTTCAGTCAACTCTTTTTCAATAATGAATTACCTCTTTTCAGATTCACTAGTTTGCCCTTTCAGCCTGTCCTTTAATTTGTCAAACTTCCCTTCTACCTTTTCCTCCTTTCCATTGATCTCCTAAAAACTTGTATTAATTCCAGTCTCCATTTTCTTCAGTTTTTTTGTCATTTTCTCATGTACTTCCTTCCTCACTTCAGTAGTTTTGTTGCCAATCTCATCCTTAAGGTTTTCTAAGCTCTTCCTTCATTACTTTTTCTGACTGTTTAGTGACCACATGCTGCCTTTTATTAGTTTCTTCAATCTTCTTGACTATGTTTTTGCTAAAATTGTCTGTCTTCTTATTGATGCTCTCAAATTCTCTAAGTAGCTGCTGTATTTCTGTACGACGGTCCTGTGTTTTCTTACAAAGGTGCTGGTGCAGCATTTGCATCATAAATGCCATTAGCTCTGCAGGTTGCTCCCTTCTTCTAGGTCTTACTTTATCCGGATGTACACAGTCTACTTCAGGGTTCCACTATGTCCATATTTTAATAAATTTCTTTTCCTCTTTCCTTTAACTCTGTTGTGCTTCCATCTTCAGAGTCTCTGTTAATCATCCTTTCTTCCAATTTTTGTTCTGTTGTCTTTCCTGGATCTCGACTTCCTCAACCATTACATTCTCTGCCTTTGTCACACTACCGGTATCTCTCTTATTTCATCTATTATTCACTATGACCATCACTGACATATCATTTCCCTCCAACTGATCTTTCACAGATTTCAAATTACTTTCATAAATTCACTCAAACTGTTTTTCAGTCACTAATAATTAAACACTACTATGTTAGTGAATAGTGAATAGTGTTATTATTATTATTATTATTATTATTATTAGCATCATCATTATCATTATTTTTAAGTTAGATTCAGATTGTGGACTAACAGTTACTAAATGTCAAACCATGCGATACTCCAATCTGAAAACAGCTTCTAACTATCAAAAATGAACATCTTTTCATTCTTTCAGTTAACTATAGAAGTGTTCCTATATTGCTGTAATTTTTCAGAAACTTGATAGCATGGATTTTGTAACTGTTAAAATTTTCAAGTAATTGACAAGCATTTTACTTTAACTAACACTTAAAAACAAGTTCAAAAGTTATCCAAAATTTACTCATTATAATGCAAGCAAATATACTGCATTATTAACACCCCTCACAGCTACTAGAATCTTCCTATGTTCCTGTATGCTTTACTTTCTTTTACAGTTACCAATTTCTTTGCAAAAGAGATAAGTTAAATAAATACTCCATTAGTTAAAGTAAAATGCTTGTCAATTACTTCAAAATTTTAACTGTCACAAAATCCATGCTATCAAGTTTCTGAAAAATTAAAGTAACATAGGAACACTTCTATAGTTAATTTCTTCAAGACTGTAGTTTTCTTTATGAGCATTAATCACCAAAATTAAGGGAACTTCTGATGGTCATCAACGCTAAATTTCCATCTATGTGATTTTGTTACTTTACATCTGTAATTATGTTGACAACATTTAATATTAAAAAGCTAATGGTAAAAACTAATGGTACTTCAAATTCACTTCCTTCAAAAAACAAAGTGAAATAGCCACACATGACACCAGATAATGTAAAACACATTAAATCACGTTTTTATTCTCGATAAACCTTTTTTCCCCAGTTTTAATCACCCACTCTCACACCTTCCTCTCTTCCGTCCACAGTCCAACCCCTATCAACCTGTGAATAGTTAGCAGCCAGTCACTTAAGTTTGTTATCTAGTGCAGCCCTTCAGTGACAAAAATGGAAGTCATCCATTTGTGACTTATAAATGTCTTATTCTGTTTCAAACATCTTGTCTCTGCTGTATGGATGAAGGTAATAAAAGTCAACCACAATGGGAACTTTTAGTGTTTTGAGTAATGTTTAATTTAATGGTGAAATAATGGTTCAGAACATTTAAGTGTATAGCATCTTTTACTATTTTAACCAGAGAAATAAAATGTTATAGTCATTACCTTCAAATGTTACAAAAATAATACATTTTAAAAAATATGAGTACATTTTGTCGTAGAGGAGCCCAACATTCAGGAGCATTACGAGCCCTACAGCACCAAGCACTGAGGGGACATAAGTCATCGGATATCTCTTAATATCATATTGGACCTCCTTTTGCCCAGTGTAGTGCAACAGTTTGATGTGGCATGGACTGAACAAATGATTGCCAGTCTCCTGCAGAAATATTTAGCCTTGCTGCCTTTATAGCCATCCATAATTGTGAAATTGTTGCCAGTGCAGGATATTGTGTACAATCTGATCTCAATTATGTCCCATAATTGTTTGATGGGATTCGTGTCAAATGGTCTGGGTGGCCAAATTATTCGCTTGAATTGCCTGGAACATTATTCAAACCAGTCGCAAACATGACTCTGGCTTTATAGGGCCTGCACCACTCATCTGACCAGGCCATGTTTTTCCAGTCACCTATTATCTAACTGAAATGGTCACGACCCAGGTGATGCACTGCACGTGATTTCATGCTGTTAGCAAAGGCACTCGCATTGGTCATCTGTTGCCATAGCACTAATGTGCCAAATTTCACCACACTGTCCTAACAGACATATTTGTTGTAGGTCCCACATTGATTTCTTCAGTTATTTCATGCATTGTCAATTGTCTGTTAGCACTGACAACTCTACACAAATGTCACTGCTCTCAGTCATTAAGTGAAGGCCATTGGTCACTGCATTGTCAGTGGTGAGAGGTAACGCCTGAAATTTAGTATTCTCAGCACACTCCTGACATTGTGGATCTCAGAATACTGAATTCGCTAACGATTTCCAAAACAGAACATTCCATGCTTCTAGCGCCAACAGCCGTTCTGGATTCAAAGTCTGTTAATTCCCATCATGCAGCCATAATTATGTTGGAAATCTTTTCACATGAATTACCTGAGTACAAATTACAGCTCCACCTATGCACTACCCTTTCATACCTTGTGTATGTGATAATATCACCATTTCTATATATGCGTATCAATATCTTATGATTTTTGTCACCTCCATGTAAACTGGCAATGATAAATGTTAAGTTTGAAGTATCAGATGAAAATAGAAGGTATCTGCATCATTATAATTTCTGCCAATCCTGATTTATAATAGATATTCACATAATGGATTCATGGTATTTTGTATTGTGCTGTTTAAATGACATTGAAACTGCTAATTCAATATATAGGTTTACTGAATAAATAGAGTTCAAAACTTAAAAGTCAAAAGTACCACAGGCCAAATACTTATTTGAATATTTGCTTCTTTCTCCAGTTCCTGCAAGATTTTCCACATCTCTTCAGAATGTGACTGTTGCTAAAGGTGGGACAGCTGCAATTGATTGTGTGGCAAGAGGTGACAAGCCCATAACAGTAAAATGGTTTCACGGTGGGGATCTGTTTGAGGCACATAACCATCCAAGGGCTGATGTCAGTGAAGAAAGCTTGGAGTTCGGTATTCACTCGAGAATAACACTGAAAAATGTTCTTCGAAATGATACTTCAGCATTCTTGTGTCATGCAGATAACCAATATGGGAATGATCAATCAGAGATCTGGGTCATTGTTCAAGAAGTTCCTGAGCCACCTGGAAATCTTCATGTACTCAACTTTAGTAGCAGAGCTGTAAATCTCACATGGGAACAACCTTACAGTGGCAACAGTCAAATCACTGTATATACTATTCAGCATAAGCACAAATTAGGTAAGTTTCTGGTTGGATCAAGAAACTGATTATGCTGCAAAAACATGTACAGAAAATTACCTGCAGATGTTGTAGGACTTGTCAAAACAATTGCACTAGAGGTTTCAGTGAAATTCTGGATAGACTAATATTGTAGGCACATAAATAAACACATCTGTGATGAACATTTTTGCCCTCACTTAAACATTGCCGTAATGTTTGATGGCCATCCAGAAACCATATCACCACATATCTTACAAAGAACTTCAAAAAATTTGTAAAATTAATAAAATGTTTAATAGGGATTGGTTCACTTTATTTGTCCATCAGCAGACAAAAATAAGTACAACAAAATAGACAAGAATTTCATAACAAGATCATAATCAGTGTGTCATCCAAAATTCATTTTGAAAGTTATTAACTACTGTATCTTAGTAACATTTTTGGATTAGAGCATATTACAGACTTCTTGCTCATATGAAGCTGTCTATAAGGACTTAGTAGACTCAGTTATACTTATGCGATATAATCCTTGTTATCCACGGATTTAATGTCATTGCAACATTCAGTAAAAAGTGCTTATTGCCAGATATGCCAGTGACAAAACAATAGACCTGTTGCAGAGAAATTTTTTCTCGTGGTGTTCTTGATCTGATGAAAGACTATTCAGTCAACATAGTTTTAAGCTTCTGGTCAAAGATTAGAAATGACTGGTCTAGATGCCAAGAAGTTCAGTTAATCATTGGAAGTGGAATTATCCATAATGGTTACTAATAGTCTCACTATTGGACGTTTTAATCATAAAACTAACCACCTAACATGACACTATTGTCATCGGAGCTTCCAAAATTAATCTTCTGTGCTGTTATAATCTTAATGTGTTAGTGAACACTTCCACATCTTATCATATTTGAGTTTCATTTTGAACGCACAGCTATAATATAAACTGCTTGTGCTCCAGCTTGTCAAAAATGAATGGAATGGCACCGTTATATCACTTGAACAATATATTCCAACAGCAGTCTAATGATCCTGGTTGCCAATTCATTAGTTCTACAGTTGTACAGATGATTAATCATATCAGAGCATATTAATACCACAGAAACTTTGGCTTACATCTCATTATTATATCTAAAAGTTATTTGCCACACCACTCCACATCTGGCACTTCTGTGAATAATTTAATAAAATTATCATGTTCATACGGAAGTAGGAAATGCTGCTAGAATATAAAGAAATAAATGAATAAACATAGTCGCTCATTGATTATTGGATACAGTGAATGGTTGGTACACCCAAAAACAAGAACTATAAAATGGTTTCCTGTGTTATCCAAATATCTAATGATATGTAATAAATGTTTTCCTTAAATGCACCAGTGATGAGAATAAACTTCTTCAAAGTACACACACACACACACACACACACACACACACACACACACACACACACACACAGAGATTGTCCTTGTGATCCACTTGGAGCCCTATTGTGCTTATAAACTGGCAATACATTTCAGAGTACCACTCTGTGAGAATGAACCTGTGTTTATCTTTGTGGGTGTGAATTCTGAAAGAGAACACAAATTATACATTGTGCTACTATGTTCCAGATCTCGTTTTTATGCCTATACACCATTCAAAAACTCAACTCTGAAAAGAGTAGCATTTTTTGTTCTGCTCTAATAACATTTGTAATTCTTTGTCTTGGTCAAGTTTTTCCACATTTTGCAGTATTTTCACTTCTGTTTATTGTATTCTTGCTTTCCTATGCCAAGTTGCTAATTATGAGCGAGATGTGTTTTAATGTCGTTAAAAATTGTGTGGGATACAATGAAGTTTTAATTGTTGAGACTGACAGTTACCTATATTTTTTTTTTTAAATGGCTAATCTAAATTACAGTACTAGTTAAGTTTTCATGCTAAAATGTTGCTGATGATATTCATACTGTATCTTTAGTTAATACATATACATTTCCCGTGATAAGAATTATTTTAAATGCAATTTGATGATAAAGAAACTATTGGGTAACAGAAACAAAGGGTGATCATCCATATAGCCCTGACACATCATATAACATCCAAAGTACATCTGAAAAGTTTTGTGAACGGTCTTTGAAAATAAAGAAAACAAGAGTTACAAAGAAAAGACCCTTATTTGCCTTCAAAATAATCACCATTAGCCACAACACACTTCTGACATTGGTTGTAAAGCTGTTGGAAACTGTCAGGAAACACTTCTCATTGATTCACTTGAAGCACTGTGGTCACATGTTGCTGGAGGTCTGTCTTTGACAATGAGAGCAGAACAGTTGAAGATAAGCAAAGACAGTGCAAGCACTGTAGTTCATGAACACATGCAGCCATTGGTGTTTTGATGTTAGCACATTTATTTCTGTTCTCTTGGATAAGTATGGGTATCTTGTGCAGAGTATTCGTTTGTAAATAGCTTAATTGTTTTATCTGGCTTTATAGTGTGACAGCTTTTATTCATCCAACAGTTACTCCATGTTGCTGTTGTTATGGTCTTCAGTCCAGAGACTGGTTTGATGCAGCTCTCCATGCTACCCTATCCTGTGCAAGCTTCATCATCTCTGAGTAACTACCACAACCTACATCCTTCTGAATCTGCTTAGTGTATTCTTCCCTTGGTCTCCCTCTACAATTATTACCCTCCACACTTCCCTCCAATACTAAATTGGTAATGGCTTGATGCCTCAGAACATGTACTACCAACCAATCCCTTCTTCTAGTCAAGTTGTGCCACAAATTCCTCTTCTCCCCAATTCTATTCAGTGTCTCCTCATTAGTTATGTGATCTACCCATATAACATTCAGCATTCTTCTGTAGCACCACATTTTGAAAGTTTCTATTCTCTTCTTGTCTAAACTATGTATCATCCATATTTCATTTCCTTACATGGCTACACTCCATACAAATACTTTCAGAAAGGACTTCCTGATGCTTAAATCTATATTTAATGTTAACAAATTTCTCTTCCTCAGAATTGCTTTCCTTGTTATTGCCAGTCTACATTTTATATCCTCTATACTTCAACCATCATCAGTTATTTTGCTCCCCAAATAACAAAACTCATCTCCTATTTTAAGTGTCGCATTCCCTAATCTAATTTCCTCAGCGTCACCTGATTTAATTAGACTACATTCCATTATCCTCATTTTGCTTGTGTTGGCGTTCACCTTACATCCTCCTTTCAAGACACTGTCCATTCCGTTCAGCTGCTCTTCCAGGACCTTTGCTGTCTCTGATAGAATTACAATGTTGTCAGCAAACCTCAAAGTTTTAATTTGTTCTCCATGGATTTTAGTTCCTTCTGCAGATCTTTCTGTTGTTTCCTTTACTGCTTGCTCAGTATACAGATTGAATAACATAAGGGATAGGCTACAAATATGTCTCACTCCCTTCTCAACCACTGCTTCCATTTCATGCCCTTCGACTCTTATGACTGCCATCTGGTTTCTGTACAAATTGTAAATAGCCTTTCGCTCTCTGTATTTGACTCATGTCGCCTTCAGAATTTGAACGAGAGTATTCCAATCGACATTGTCAAAAGCTTTTTCTAAGTCTATAAATGTTAGGAAAGTAGTTTTGCCTTTCCTTGATCAATCTTCTAAGATAAGTCATAGGGTCAGTATTACCTTGCATGTTCCAACATTTCTATGGAATCCAAACTGATCTCCCCTGAGGCCAGCTTTTATCAGCTTTTCCATTTGTGTGTACAGAATTCATGTCAGCATTTTGCAGCAGCGACTTATTAAACTGATAGTTCGCTAATTTTCACACCTGTCAACACCTGTTTTCTTTGGGATTGGAATTATTATGTTCTTCTTGAAGTCTGGCGGCATTTTGCCTGTCACATACATCTTGATCACCAGATGGCAGAGTTTTAAGGTTCATAAATTTCAAGTTCTACAAAATTGTTTTTTTGACTTGTAGTAGGCATTGTCACTGACCACATTTTACAAACACTTGCTAAATTCCATGTTGTTATTATTTCTTACTTGACAGTTGGGTTTAAAGCCCCAAGTTTTACTTTGATTAAGTTTTCAATGTAATAAAGCATCCAAAGATATAGCAAAAATATAATTAAGGGTCAGGAAATCAAAGGCAGCAAGTGCTATACGTACAGCAAATAGTCAGTAAATGCAACATAATGCTAAAGATTTGGCATGGCAGATACAAAATTCAGTAGAAACATCATAACACCAATAGATTAAATTTACTCTGTAACAGAAAATATCTTTATCATTGACTGTTTGGTAATAATTTTGCACTGCTGACAATATTTCAGATCTGTACATGAAGCACATTGAATATAAAGAATCCAATGAGTATGTCACTATCCAAAATTCCTGAAGGATTTGTGTTTATGTTTGCATGTGTGTGTGTGTGTGAGACAGAGAGAGAGAGAGAGAGAGAGAGAGAGAGAGAGAGAGAGCACATCCATATGGCCAATACTATCTCTTTAATGAGAGAAGGATATGATGAAATCCCAAATGCAGATCTGCTTTGAAGGTTATCACAGTAAGTTAGGGTATTAAAAGTCCTCTGAAAGGCTAATATGCTCATTTTGTTAATAACATCCTTTTCAGACATAATCATTGGTTTTCTTGTGTAGTGGCATGGGAGAAGAATGTTTCTCAGATGACTGTTCCGGGTGATCAGACTTTTGCGAGTATCACTGGACTGCAGCCAGCTAATAGCTACCATTTTAGAGTTACAGCAAGAAACAGTCTTGGATCTTCAAATGCTAGTGATACCATCACAGTAACCACTGCAGAAGAAGCTCCTGGAGAAGCACCACAAGAAATAAGAGTCAGGGCTGTCAGCTCAGAAAGTCTTCATGTAAGCTGGAAGGTAAATTTCCTGTTACTCAAGTGTGTTAAAGACAAATATGATAAGCAAAACAACTAGATTCCATTATCAAGCACAGTCCCATGAATAATAAAGCAATTCTAATGGATATAAATTTCCCAAAACTAGTTATAAAGTGTAAATGAACCTACAGTAGCGGAGGATGACAATATTTTTATATCTGATGCAAACTGTAATTAGATGTCCTCTTTTAATGTCTATAGCTATTACTCTGTAACCAAGTATATCCCACTTGTTTATTCTGAATACTTCTGGATTAAAGAAGACCATTCACTGAAAATGAGAAGCCCTGACTCATGGATAGGTAGCTGGTGTCAAGCACACACACACACACACACACACACACACACACACACACACACACACGTGGGCACGCATGTGTGCCGGTGGACACACAGTGCCAGTGCTCCACTTCGCCAGGTGGACTAGTTTGTATCAGTTGTGATGGAGGTTGTGTGAGGTGGGGTGGTTGAAGGAGAGAGAGGCAGTGGGAGACAGGAAGAGGAGGCAGCCAGTTTTCCAGGTAGGAATGCAGGAGAGAGGGGTGGTAGGTGCATGGGCTAGGCATGCAATGCACGGTTGCCAGAGCCAGTGGGGAAAAGTGAAGTGGGGATGTGAACTGGGAGGGGGCAGGGGGTGACAGGATGGAGAAAGGAGAAACTGTTGGGTGGGGTGTGTGAGGACAGCGGGTTACCAGAGACTGGCACCAGGAAAATTACGGGAAAAGAGGATGTGTTGCAAGGATAGCTCCCATTAGCATAGTTCACAGAAGCAGGTATATGAGGGAAGGATCCAGATGTCTCGTGTTGTGAAGCAGCCATTATAATCAAGCACATTATGCTCAGCTGCATGTTGTGCAACTCGGTGGTCAACTCTGCTCTTGGCAACAGGTTGTCGGTGGCCATTCATACTTTGGACAGCAGTTGGTAGTCATACTGACATAGAAAGCTGTGCAATGTTTGCAGCAGGGTTGGTTTATTACATAGTGGCTTTCACAGGTGGCCGGGCCTCTCGTGGGGTATGATAAGCCTGTGACAGGACTGGAGTATGAATCATTGGGTGGGTGGATCGTGCAGGTGTTGCACCTTGGTTTACCACAGGGATATGATACCTGTGGCAAGGGGTTGGGAGAGGGAGTGACATGGTGATGGACTAGGATGTTGTGTAGGTTGGGTGGGTGACAAGGCACCACTTTAGGAGGGATGGACATGATGAGAGGTAATGAAAGCTCAGAGGAAGGATATGGTTTGGCTGTTGCAGTCCAGGGTGATGTTGGGTGACAGGGAAGGTGTTCCTTTGTAGCTGATTCTTGGGGGTGGTGGGAGGATTCGGAATGTGTGAGGATATGGCATGGAAAATCTGTGGACTAGGTTTGGGAGGTAGTGCCGGTCAGTGAAAACCTTCCTGAAACATTGCCATACAGGACAAAGGAGTTATCATCACTGCACATTTGTTGTTCATATGTGGTCAGATTGTATCGGAGGATTTTTTAGAAGAGATGGCAGCTGTTAAAACTCAGGCACTGTTACTGCTTAGTAGGTTTAATGTGGATAGGGTTGTGAATGGAACCATCAGAGAGGTGGAGGTCAATATCCTGGAAGGTGGCACATTGGGTTGAGGAGGACCAGGTGAAGTGGATGGGAGAGAAGATGTTGAGGTTTTGAAGGAACGAGGGTAGGAAGTCTTGGCCCACAGTCCAGATCATGAAGATATCATCAGTAAACATGGAGCAGATTATGGGTTTGGTGTTTTGGGAAGCTTTCTTACATCATTTGTTTATTCCTTCAAGCAAATGGGCTGAAATAATATTCATTAGTTCTTAACTTTCTTGTACAGGGTGGCACTTGAAAAACTAGCCCCAAATGCAGAATGCTTACCAGTTATGCACAAATTGTTGCCTGTCACCATCAGGTATAACAACAAATGGAAACATATGTAATAACTAGATAATAAAGAAACAACAATACAAAATGAAGTTGAACAGCTTTGAAGCTTTGAAGCAACAATGAGCAGCCCAAGTCAGTTTTTTGTGGACCACTTGTATGTATCATAAAGTAAAATGCCACAGAGATGCAGATTTAGAAGGGTCACTTTCTTATAATTCTAAAACACTGTATTAACATTGTGAAAAGGAAAGTTGCTACTTACCGTATAGTGAAGATGCTGAGTCGCAGATAGCCACAACAAAAAGACTGTCACAAATATAGCTTTCAGCCATTAAGGCATGTGTCAACAATAGACTTAGACACACACACACACACACACACACACACACACACACACACACACACACACACACACGCAAAAGCAAATGCACACACACGACAGAAGTCTCAGGCAACTGAAACCACACTGCGAGCAGCAGCACCAGTGCATAATGGGAGTGGCAACTGCATGGGGGTAAGGAGGAGGCTGTGGTGGCAGGGGGGGGGGGGGGGGCAAGGGTAGTATGGTGGGGATGGTGGACAGTGAAGTGCTGCAGGTTAGACAGAGGACAATGGAGAGGTGGGGAGTGGGGGCGGGAAGTGAAGGAAGAGGAGAGAAGTAGAAAGACTGGATGTGATGGAGGAATGACAGCTGTGTAATGTTGGAATGGGAAGAGGGAAGAGGCTGGATGGGTGAGGACAATAACTAATGAAGGTTGAGGCCAGGATGGTTATGGGAATGTAGGATGTATTGCAGGGAAAGTTCCCACCTGCACAATTCAGAAAAGCTGGTGTTGGTGGGAGGGATCCACATGGCACAGGCTGAGAAGCAGTCATTGAAATGAAAGATGTCATGTTTGGCAGCGTGTTCAGCAACAGGGTGGTCCATTTGTTTCTTGGCCACAGTTTGTCTGTGGCCATTCATGTGGATAGACAGCTTGTTGCTCGTCATGCCCACATAGAAAAATGGTTCAAATGGCTCTGAGCACTATGGGACTTAGCTGCTGTGGTCATCAGTCCCCTAGAACTTAGAACTACTTAAACCTAACTAGCCTAAGGACATCACACACATCCATGCCCGAGGCAGGATTCGAACCCGTGACCTTAGCGATTGCGCGGTTCCAGACTGTATGCCCACATAGAATGCAGCACAGTGGTTGAGCTTAGCTTGTAGGTCACATGACTGGTTTCACAGGCAGCCCTGCCTTGGTGATGTTTGTGACCGGACTGGAGTAGGTAGTGGTGGGAGGATGTTTGCATCTAGGTCTATTACAGGGTATGATCTATGAGGTAAGGGGTTGGGAGCAGTAGTTGTGGAAGGATGGACAAGTATACTGTGTAGGTTCGGTGGACAGGGAAATACCACTGTGGGAGGGATGGGAAGGATAGTGGGCAGGACATTTCTCATTTCAGGGCATGATGAAAGGTAGTTGAAATCCTGGTGGAGAACATAATTCAGTTGTCCAGTCCTGGGTGGTACTAAGTTATGAGAGGAAAGCTCCCCTGTGGCCAGATGGTGGGACTTTGGGAGGTGGTGGGAGACTGGAAAGCAAAGGCATGGGAGATATGTTTCTGTGCAAGGTTGGGAGAATAATTGTGGTCCATGTAGGCTTCAGTGAGACCTTTGGTATATTTCAATAGGAACCAGTCATCACTGCAGATGCGATGACCATGGGTGGCTAGACTGTATGGAAGGGACTTCTTGGTATGGAACAGCTGTCAATCTGGATGTATTGTTGGTGGTTAGTAGGTTTGATATGGTCAGAAGACCACCTACTCCAGTCTGGTCACCAACATCACCTATCCCATCGAAGGCAGGGTTACCTGTGAAACCAGTCATGTGATCTACAAGCTATGCTGCAACCACTGTGCTGCATTCTGTGTGGGCATGACAATGACAGCTGTGTGTCCACCTGAATGGCCACCGACAAACTGTGGCCAAGAAACAAGTAAACTACCCTTTAGTTGAAACGCAGCCAAACATGACATCCTTCCTTTCAATGATTGCTTCACAGCCTGTGCCATATGGATTCTTTTCACCAACACCAGCTTTTCAGAATTGTACAAGTGGGAACTTTCCCTGCAATACATCCTACATTCCCCTAACCCCCTGGCCTCTTCCAATTCCAGCACTACACAGCTGTCATTCCTCCATCACACCCAGTCATCTTACTTCTCTCCTTTTTCCTGTACTTCTTCCCCACCCCCCCCCTCCCCTCCCTGCCTCTCCACTGCCCTCTGTCTGACGTGCAGCACTTCACTGTCTGCCACCCCCACCATACTATTCCTTCCCCTCCCTGCCCTTGCCTCCTGCTTACCTCCACCCAGTCACCACTCCCATCACCCACTGGTGCTGCTGCTTGCAGAGTGGTTTCAGTTGCCTAAGACTGCAGTCATGGCTGTAAGCTATATTTGCGACAGTTTTGTTGTTGTGCCTATCTGCAACTCAGAATCTCCACTGTCTGGTGAGTAGCAACTTTCCTTTTTGTAATATTGTTACATTCCATCCTGGATTTTCCACTGTTTGATTAAAACACTGTAATTATGTATCTATAGTTTCAACAGTAGTTTACAAACAACCTAAATTCACAATGTTCTTTTAAAAGGTTCATAAGGTTTGATATTGAAGTATCTTTCTTTTGAACTGAAAATGCATTCTTTTAACTGAATTATGTGTCACAGTCACAATGAATGCAACATTATTAAAATTCCCTCAATGTGATCCATTTATTCAAATGTTTGTGGCATTGATATATGTGCAAGAGCTCAGTTGCAAAATATAGAGCATCCATTAATTTGCAGTGATTACAAAACCTAGAAACTAGCACAAACACATACACACACACAAATATTTGAAATACGAAAGGCAATATGTAGCTGCTAGAGGTCTGCAACTGGTGTTTAGGCTCACTCAAATTGCTCAGTATATGTGAACTGAGAGGGCAACCGCACTCAACTTCCATGATGCTCGTTTGAGTGCCATGCACTCAAATTGCCCCTCTGTCAACTATAGTTACCCAATCACAGCTTGCCAGCTGTAGAAGCATGGCACATGAATGTGAGATGAAGGAGAGTGTGAAAGAAAAAAAAGATTCAAAATAATCCTGAGCTTGTTTGTTTGTTTGTGGTTTCAGGGCGCAAAACTTCTATGGTCATTAGCGCCCAATAATCCTGAGCATGGAAAATGACAGTTGTAACAATGTATGGGAAAGATTTTCATTAATAGCTGATAAAGATGTCGGCAATATGTGCTGTGGCAAGAGCTCTGCTCTCCTGTCTTACACATCTGCCACCACACATCTGAAGACACTTTTCTGCAGAATATAAGTTATAAAGCATCAGCAGTTTCAGTGAAATCTGTAGTAAATACAAAGGTGAATAGAGATGTGAGTTGGAGACCTTCATCTATTTACATTAACATTAGGTGTAGGATTTCATGCTTTATGTTAGGAGCTTGCAAATGTTGGTTCAGAATTGTCACATGAAATTTCCAACATTTTGCCACGTCCTATGATTGTAGCACAAAGCACCGAAAGACAAGCCAATAAAATATGACTGAGTTTGATGCTCAGTATTATCCAGGCAATAGACATGAATGCATGTGGATGTATAGTGGATATATGGACCAATACAAATTGGAAAATATGTTGCCTGTACAGTACTGCGCACTTTGCTTATCAGGCTTAGACACTGCAAAATATGGTACTGGTACAGCTTACTTTTCTGAGGCAAAAAAAGTGCTGAATTTATTTTGAATTACATCGAGGAAACATTATGCTAAATATTAGGAGTAAATCCTCAGCATTTTAATGTGATTTCATTTGCCACTGATGAAGACAGTAATAGATGTAATGCACTGCAAACCTTTCAGTATTATGTATGCATTACACATGTTTTGAATACAGTCCAGGAACACATGTTGGTTGACAATTATTTGATAAATGGGCTTGGAGTGGTTTACTCCATGACTTATGCTGCTACAGACAGTGTCCGTTTCATGAAGAAAATTGTTGATATGAATTGGATGCAGATAAGCTTGAAGCAAGAAATGGAGAGTAAGTGGAACAGCTTGTTTAGAATGCTACACTATGTAATAAGACAGTATGACAAAATCATAGAATTGCTTTCACACAGAGGCATCTCTGAAAAACTTACTGGTTATGACAACAACACTGCAAAGGAACAATTGAAATTTTTAGAGTCATTCAAAGATGCAATTGGAAACCTGGGAGTCTCTTTCCCAAACTGTCAAATTTAGGGAAAAAAATGTCTTGTCTTCCATACTCAAATGTGAATAGCGAAAGAAATTCCATTCTGGTTTGATACAATATCTCAGACAGATGACACTAACTTGATCTGAAATGAGTCTATTCATTGTAATTATGCCAACAGGGAATAATTTGGAGACAATTTTGTTCTTGTTAGATTTCTAATTTGCTAGAGGGTCAAGGTCACGTATGTACATGTGAGCCAGTAAAGCAGATAGTGTTATAACAAACAGCAGTGTTACAAAAATTGGTAGTTACATAGTTTTCCTGTGAAACTCCATACTGTTTCTAAATTTTCGTTATTGCCTTAAGCACGCTATTTTCTCTTATGAATCATAATGCTGTCACTGTTAGACACTACCACACAGGAATATGCATCTACAGCATAACTAAGTTGATGTGACAATAGATTCATCTGCTGATGGGAGCATATCAGAAGGGACACCACCCTGCAGACACACATAGCTGCTATTAAAATGAGGCGCAACAGCAATGAGGCAAGTGCACCAGACCCGTTGGCCTCTGCCCTCCCCGTGGTGCCTCATTCAATCACAGCCTCCTCGCTTCGAATATTTGTACTTGAGAAAGCCATGCCAAGCTCAGTGGGCTCGAGCAAGTATAAACGACTGAAGCACTCTGTTTGCAGACCTCTAGTATGTACATTCTTATTCCACAAGCTACATTATGATGTATGGCAGAGTCTATTTTGTGCGCCACTGTAATTCCCCCTCCTTTCTTGTTCCAGCCCCTAATGGTGCCTGTTGAGCTTTAATCTCTCTAATTTTATCTTCACGATATATTAGCGAGATGTGCATGGGAGTAGGTAATACATTACTTGACCCTTCAAAGAACATATGCTCATTTAATTTTAACATAAACCACACCATAATGTGCATCTGCCACTGGAGTTGAATGCGAATATCTGTGACGCTTTCATGCTTACTAAATGAACCTGATATTAAATGTTCTGCTCTTCTTTGGATCTTCTCTATTTCTTCTAACAAATTTATCTGGTATGGTTATGGGATGAACAATACTCAAGTATTATTTGAACAAAGGTTTGTTATGTTGCATTATTTGTGGCTGCACTACATTTCTTGTGGATTCCCCAGTTAATTTCAGTCTGGCATCTACCTTTTCTATGACTACTTTTAGGAGTCCATTCAATATAAAATCACTCCAGACATATACTCTCAGGAGTTTAATGGATGTAACTGCTCCAAGTGCCTGTTCTGAAATCATGTAATCATTCAGTAAAGTGTCTTTCTATCCATTAATGTGCAGTATGCTATATTTTTTTATGTTGAGAGTCAGCTGCCAATCCCTGCACCAACTGTTGATCCAAGTATATAATCCAAAAGAAAACAAACATACTTAGAACTGTTGATTTCACCATGTATAAGATCATAATTGGAGCTTTTTTGGTTAGTTTCAACCACAATTATCATGAATGGTATCCACACTAAAAAACAAAGCAATGATATTTGAAAGATAATGTTCCCACTATTCTGTTAATCTTGTAGAAGAATCCTTGCACATTACTAAAATGCATACAGCTGTCCACTTGTTCTACAAAATAGCTGTGTTCATGTTACAAGGTCCTCTGCTCTCAGCATAGTGTTTTGTTTAGTGTGCTAGGTTTCTTGTCTACATTTTGCCTTAGAATGTGTGCATGATCTCACAAAACATGTAGGTTTGTGTTATAACAGGAACAACATTAATAAACATTGTGGCTGAGCCTGATAGAAATAATTTTTGAACGAATGTATTTTAACAAAAATTAAAAGAATACCACTACTACATCAATAAATGTGATTATCTAAGCACATTTTGGAAACAACAATCCCATTTCTTGCACATCTTAGGTAAAAGTGTCATACCTGCTTAAACTTGTCTTCTGGTAATCACATTTTCAAGATAAAAAAAAAGGCTCTGAGCACTATAGGACTTAACATCTGTGGTCATCAGGCCCCTAGAACTTAGAACTACTTAAACCTAACTAACCTAAGGACATCACACACATCCATGCCCGAGGCAGGATTCGAACCTGCGACCGCAGCAATCGCGCGGTTCCGGACTGAGCGCCTTAACCGCGAGACCACCGCGGCTGGCCTTTTCAAGATCTAACCTGTATATAATGACTGGTTCTGCTTTATTTCACTGTATCTAATATAACAAATCATAACAGTTGTCATTGTTGAGAAAAGCATGAGAAACATCAGATGTATGTAAATCTGTAAGCTTCAGTGCAAGCAATCTCAATAAAATCTACTGTACTCCTATTCCAAAACAATATACTCAAAAAAATAGTTGCCGCTCTCCATATAGCAGAGATGCTGAGCCACAGAAAGGCACAACGAAAAGACTGTCAGAAAATTTGCTTTTAGCCAAAAAGGCCTTTGTCAAAAATAGACAACTTCCACATTACAGATAGACACACACACACACACACACAAGTGCAAATGCAACACACACATAACTGCAGTCTCTGGCAGCTGGAGCCAGACTGTGACCAGGGGCTCATTATGAGAGAGGCAAATGATTGGTGGTAACGAGGGGGCTGGGGCGGGGAGGGGGAGGGATAGCAGGATAGGTGTGGGGGATGGTAATGTGCTACTGGGAGGCGCGCAGGGATGAGATGGAGAGAAGGCAGCTAGGTGCAGTTGGGAGGTTAGACGTAGAGCAGGGGGAGTGAAAGTGGGGGTTAACAGGAAAGGAGAGAAGTAAAAAAAAAATGGGGTGCATTGGTGGAATAGAGGACTGTGTAGTGCTGTAACGGGAACAGGGAAGGGATTGGATGGGTAAGGATAATGCCTAACAAAGGTTGAGGCCAGGAGGGTTATGGGAGCATAGGATATATTTCAGGGAGAGTTCCCACCGGTGCAGTTCAGGAAAGATGGGGTTGATGGGAAGGATCCAGATGGCACAGGCTATCAGCAGTCATTGAAATAAAGGGTGTCGTGTTGGGTGGCATGCTCCCAGAGCATTTTAGGGCATGACAAGAGGTAGTTGCAACCCTCTCCACCTCCTTCCTGCATGCTCCCAGCAGTACTTTACTATCCCCCACTCCTACCCTACTATCCCTCCCTCTCCCTGCCCCACCCGGTTGCCTCTATTTTTGATAAAGGCCTTGTAGGCCAAAAGCTAATTTTCTGACAGTCTTTTTGCTGTGCCTTTCCTGCGACAGAGCATCTCGGCTATATAGTGAGTAGTAGCAACTATCTTTTTCATTATACTGTTACATTTCATCCTAGATTTTCCATTGTTTTCATTCCTATTGTGTATTTCAAATATTATGCTTTCTTTTCCTTTTTTCCTCCTAGTGAGTTCAAAATTTGTTCAGCCAATTTTCATAAATAGTTTTTAATAAATTGTTACCTCGAACTTGTAAATTAATGTCTCTGTGCTTTTACTATTTGTTTTTGTATTTAATGTGTTTTGTAATCTATTTCTTTATTTATAGCCACCACGTGATCAATATCAGCATGGAGAAATAATTGGTTACTACATTGGTTACCGAACAAGTAACTCATCTGAACCATTCCATTATAAAACATATGAAGTTCTCCCAGGTGCCGAGCTGAGAATCCTCCTTACAGGTCTTCAGAAATTTACAGAGTATGTCATATTTGTTCAAGCATACAACAGTGCAGGTGCAGGGCCTCAGAGCTTAGGAGTCTCAGTTTTTACTGAAGAAGATGGTAATTCCATAATTTAATTTAACTTTGGATAAACTTTTATTCTACAGCATTTATAGATAATATATTACAACCATGTGAAGATATAACTGTGTGTTTACATAATGCTTATTAAAAGAATGAGTTATTTTCTCTTACTTAGTATCTTGTTTTTACTAACTTTGTACTTCTTCCTCCCCTCCCCTCCCCTCCCCTCCCCTGTTACAATTAGGTTCAGGAGTCATGCATACTGCTTTCTCCATAATATCTTCTACGACTAAATGAGTATTGTGAATATTTATTACTGTAGGGGCCCCAAAGGGCAGCCAAGCCATTAAAAATATCAGTAAGTTTATTAATATGTATATACAGGGTGAACCGGAACACCATTGACAAAATTTTGGAAGTTATTCAGGAATTTTTATGAGTAGTTCCATATAGAATAATATTGTAATTATAATTTGTTCAGTATCTTATCCCAGTTATCTTTTCTTTGGTAAATATACATCACAACAGTGAAAAGCCTGTAATATGCTATTACCAAAATATACAACACAAAATACAGAGTAATGCAACAGCTCCCAGACAGATGTAAAAGTATGTTATGTGCTTACTGTCACCAAGTGAGCATGTCATTATAGCACCACTATAGCACTTTTTCACTGCATTCAGTGACCCCATATATGAGATGCATATTTTCCAACTCTTCATGAGTAATGTTTACTGATGTGTAATATCTGAACACTACAAATACAATAATACATATAATTCCAAGGTGAACATGTCGTTTGCCTCATCTATTTATTAACACTAAATTTTAATAGAAACTTGTTGATCTTTCTAATGAATTGTTAAAGTCATAGTTTTCTCACTTGATACTTCTGTGTTTTGTACAGTTACAATGGCATTACATTAAACCATGCAAGTTCTTGGTACCAGTATTCTGTCCGTGGCACACACCCTCAACATTCATCACATATTGTGTAATAAATAGTATTAGTAAAGGCATAATGTGGGGTTATGTAAAGCTGGACTTACAGTGAGCTTCCTTAAACCCCCTTCCTTGTTGTCTTGATTTGCAGTGCACTCCCTGTCAGAAGTGTAACAAGTTTTCTCTCAGGTTGTATTTTGTTTCTTTTGGCTTCCACCCCATTGTGTGTGTGTGTGTGTGTGTGTGTGATTTATTGTTTCTTTCACTGCATTTTTCTCTTACTCTCCGTTCACAAATTTGGTATACCTATCCAGTGAGGTAAAAACAGTTCTGTGTCTACCAACTATTTAGTTTTCTATCTGCCAACTACTCACTTCCATTTTGTGTCATTCATTCTCACTAAACTTCATTTGCATTATATTATTAACACAAAAACCTATCAGTACCAAATACACAATAAGTAACAGTATGAATGTGATAATCCCCATTATGCAACAATAGTTTTCTAAAGTTTGCTCTCCATTTCAGTGAGGGACTATTAAATTCTAGATATTAAGATATAGATCATTAAAAAATAATCTACTTATTGCATTACTGCTTGGTAGGTGCTGAAATGTCATATAATGAGCACGTTGCTGGATAAGTGCTTTAATGCAATACAGAATGCATAATTTTGAATAATCATAGTATTTGTAATTTAGTAAACTAGATAAAATTCACAATTTTCAGATCTCTCTCCGACTGCAATTGTTTTAAAATTTTGTAATTTCCTTAGTTCCAGAATTACCTCCTGGAAATCTTAAATGCACCAGTACATCGTCACAAAGCATACTTGTAACATGGTTGCCTATAGCAGCAGATGATGTTAATGGTATTCTACTTGGATACAAAATTCTATACAACACAGTTTCTGACTGGGATGGTAAGCAATATTGTGAAATTTTATTCAAAGTTTTGAGTGTGTTGGACAAAGTTTTAGCCACTTCCACCGACATACCAAATGTAAGACAATACCAATACCATCAAACTTCAAATAGTTAATCATTTCCACTCAGTAGCCTCTGCATCATTCTTTTTAAAAGGAGAAATTTGAGTAATTCATCATAGTATGGAATGAAAACAAAATTCTCATGTATATTGTTCTTTTACTACTTGTCTAAAAAGTGATACAAGCTACTTTTGTATAATCAGTGCAACTATAACTATTTAATACAGTAAATAACTGAAAAATTGATTTAACAGTTCCGTGCACTAAATTAGAAAAGTCAGGAACTGCAATTTTAACAGGAATATGCTGCTCTCACAGGCCATCAAAAACTGAAGCTACAGTGTTAGAAAGCCTTAGAGAAAACTTGAAGAATACTTTTCATAAGATTTGTGACCTCTAGACTTGCTACCCATACATTGACAGAGTTGCATGATTAAAATGGCTTCCAGAATTTATGGGACATTTTTCTTAATTTATTTCATGAAAATTACCTTCAGCAGTCAATTAGAGAATCTGCTTGTGAGTGTAACATGCAGCGGTTGGACAAAAGTAGAGAAACATCATGAGAAATATTTGTTTGAACATAAGTTCAGATGCTAGCCATGCCTGCAGCTTGTGCTGTTGTTTTTGACCCTGCATCACACCTGTGCAATGTTCTCAAGTGTCAGTCATGGTCATAACAGTGTTCTGCATAGCTGTGATTGCATCATGTTGGAGCTAAGTGAATCTGAACTTGAGCAAATTGTTGTTGCTTGGATGGTGGATGCTTCTATAACCAAGGAAGCCAGATTGGCTGGTGCTTTGAGAGACACTGTATCATAGATTATATTACAATTAGGAAAGGCAAAGAACATAATCCAAAGAACATGATCCACTATGTCACAATGCAGATGATATTATGTTTCAAGTGATCATGACAGCTGGTCATTGAAGGGGTTGTGACAAAAAATACGAGGAGAACAGTTGCAAAAGTCTCTGCAGAATTGAATGTCACACTCACAATTCCTGTCAGCACAAAAACAACGTAAAGGGAGCTTCATAAACAGGGACTTGCAGAGTGAGCTGGTATTCTAAAACCACTCATCAGTGATGAAAATGTCCTTAACAGGAAAACGTGGTGCTGAAGACATAAAATCTGGACTGTGATGCAATGGAAGAAAGTAACTGAGTTGGATGATTCTTGTTTCACACTGTTTCCAGCTTCTAGCCAAGTTTACATCCCAAGAGTGATACATGGCAAGGGTTCAGTGAGGATTTGGGCAAGAATATCATGATATTTCATGGGTCCTATGGTTACTACATGAGGTTGCATTGCTGCTGAGGATTATGTGGCCATTCTGTCTGATCTGGTCCATCCCATGGCACAATGTTTGTTCCCCAATGGTGTTGCAGTGTTCCAAGTTGATAGAGCTCCTGTTCACACTGTCTGGGACTAGTTTTTTGAGAATGAAATGTTGCATCTCCCCTGGCCACCACAATCACCATATATCGATACCATTGAGACTTTCTGGTCTACTGTAGATTGGAGAGAAGAGTGTGTGACTGTTATCCATCTCCATCATTTTTACCTGTACTTACTACTATTTTACAGGAGGGATGGTATAAGATTCCCCGGAAAACCATACAGAACCTGTATTTATCTGTTCCAAGATGACTGGAAACTGTTTTGAATGCCAACAGGTTTCTTACCCCATATCATGCATGGCTATGTGTTGTGTTTTTGATGTTTCCACATTTTTGTCCCACCCTGTATTAGATAGCTCTGTGACTACAAATACAAACTTCTCTATTAGTGATTGTAAGACTTTTGTGACACCAGACGTCACAGAGCTCAATGGCGATACCAAGAAAAGAAAGAAAAGTTGTACTTAGCAAATGTGACAAATAACAGATTGCAAATTATCTGAACAGGTTAAGCCAGACATTCATCTCTAAGGCTGCATGAGGAGTACCAGTGAATAAAATTCAAGAGTATTGTAATATGATTTATAAAATCCTGTGACAGTTATTACCATGTGTTATATTGCACACAAAGTTATTGTCCCAGTTTGTCAAAGTGGCTACACGACTACTGAGAGACAGAACTGAATCAGAGTCACCATGTTTGTTGTAAGTACCATAAGCACAGTTCTAGCTCATACGAAGAGTATTAATGTAAAACACACATGTCTACTGATGACCATTTAGACATGAAGTCTTAAATAAAGCAACTTTACTCATCCCCAAATCTAAGTTCATTCAAGGGGTGCTGCCTTTAAGGGTGTCCTCCAGAAAATAGACACTCATAAAGAACTGTAGAGCTCTCAGTGACACATGTATACAACTCATAGGTAACTCTCAGTTAATTCAGACAACTAACTGTCATTGGACCTTGCAGCCACTTAAGTACCCAACAAGTGGAATGACACTAACATGTTCTTGTTCAGTGCACACGTTACTGACATTTTAAAATAGTGCAACCACATTGGCATCTTCAAACAGAGTTGACACTACCTGTAAGCCTGTGTTGTGATTATGCTGTTTATGACTGCTGAGCGGGCAACCCTGCATACATGACTGAACTGTGGGAGGTCACAGTACCTCTAGGATACAGCAGATACATATGTGTCAAATAAGATTGTGAGGAATGGAAAAGACACACTGTGGTTCAATAGTGATGTTGAAAAATTACTATGAAACTGAAAAGAGTTTCATCAAAGTTTTAAATTGTATCTGTAAATAAAGTGAAAACCCTAACTGATAAATAAAAGCTGGTTGAAGCTAAAATGATCTTAAGCAGAGCAATGTAAGAAGTGTTCAATGAATTGGAAAATTATGCCTACCAATCTGATAAAAAAATCCAAAGGTCTTTCAGCCATCGGTAATGTCAGTAAATGGATGAAAATCATTTATTTAGTCACTCAGTGCTGATAATAATGAATCTGGCCTTTCATAATTGTTTCACAGAGGAAGATCATACTACAGTACCTCTTCTCAACCATTACATAAATGCTGAAATGACAGGTATTGAGATAAAGGATCTCAGAATAGGAAATCAGCTAGAATCACTCAGCAGACTAAAGATAACTGTACCTGATGGGTTAGCTGCACTATTTTATATAGCTGTTTCAAAGGAATTTATTCCCCTTCAGCAACAGTGGGTTGCAGGAGCAACAAAGCATTATATAAACTGGAAAAAATTGTCTTTGGGCAGACACACATTGCTGCAAGCCTGATGTCAGTCTGTTGTAGATTCATGGATTGCATTTTATGATAATGTATTATGACTTTTTAGCAGACTGTAAAGTTCCAATGTGAATCCACAAACAGCAATGTCATTATTCCTTTTTCTTGGAGAGGATGGCTGGTGAAGAACAATGGAATGAATTTTTTTGCAGTCTTCTGTATCATTTGATTTCACTTCACAGATGTGTTATGGATTTTTTACTTGATGGTGGAAATACATGCCACAAGCCCATACTAATGAGATGGATTTCAGTGGAATTACTTGTGTGGTGCAAGTGCGCAGATGCTTTTTATTTTGAAAAAGGTTGTTGTACAACACTGTATCAGCTTGTCTGCCCAAAGAATCAGTCAGTAAGAGAAACCTTTCCTGTTTTAGATATGGTTTTACATCATTGATTAAAAAAGCTTTATACAGCACTCTAGTCAACTTTCCAGAATTCAGTGATGTGATTGTGATGTTTCAGTATTTTTTGAGATACTTGTTGTCCGATTTTTGAATCCTAGGTCCAAATGAAGCTGTTGTTTGCTTTAGACAAAAAAAGACCAGAGACAACAGTTTTTCTGATAGTGTGATGGAGTACATTTCAGTATAGTAATGCATGACATTATTCATATTCAACCTTTCCTCTAGCACCAACTTTGATCTTTTAATAATCAGAGTTCCATCAAAAGTTGATTGGTACTGGCACCCCGAATAAAAGATAAATGAATAAACAAAAATATACTTCAGATGAAGATCTCTCCTTTGATTAATTATAAACAATAAAACCAAATACTTTTTACACTTGTTTGGTCCCTATTAATGACGAGATTGGGATCAAAGTTTGGTGTGAGATCACAAGCCTGGATTCAAAAATCTTCAGCACCAACCAGGATTAATAATTTTTCTATGATGAATCCAATGCCTCTGTTTGAACTTCTGAGCCTACCTGTCGGAGGCTTTGAAATCAGTATTTTCAAATTGCCTTGCAGCAGATCAAGCCCACTGCTGCAAGTTCTGGGTCATAACTAGTTGTTAGTTCTGCTGAGTTACCTCAAAGTGACTGTAAGTCTTTGATCAAGAATCATATATTTGTAAGCAATGGTTCCATCAATCCTTACATGTTTTTCCCATTTCGGCAATTACTCTTAATGTTTAAGGTTTTTAGGGTCCTGCCTAGACATGCCTGAAATACATTGATAACTTTTGTTTCATGATCCTGTGGAATCTTGTCCTTGCACAGTTTTGCCTTTTTCTTCTCTAGCTCATAACCTTCTGAAGAATCTTTACAAACATATGCAAATTCATTGAAAACATTTTTTCATCCTGTTCATAGAATGTAATTAACTCTTCAGTTTTAAAAACATTCTTCATGTAACATTTGTAATGTATAATGGGCTGTCTCCTGCTTGTAGCATTACTTCTTCAGGAATTACTATTGATGGGGTTGGTTTGATGCATATATTTTCCATGATGCTTGCTCATAATAAACAAGGATATATCTCATGTGTAATCTTGAAACACCATTGCATAAAGAATCTTTAACAGCATCTTGTTGTGCCAAGATGTGCCAGGCAAATTGCTATCATAATATCCAACAATTTGATAAAAAATGTTTGAGATCAGAAAATTTTGTTAGAACATGTTGCCTGTTTATGGGTGGGTTCACATTGACAGGAATAATTTCATTGAGCAAGTGAGATTTTAAGTTATTGAATAATCTCTACCATAGCTTATACATTTTATATACATATAGCAGTGGACTTGATACTGACATCCATCATTTTCTGCTGGGAGCATTATAGTATCAAATTTAGCTTCAAAAATGTTTCTGCAGGTTAGGGTAAGAAGTGACCTAAGGCTGACATAAATACTGATAGCCATCAGTGTCTCAAGGAATGGGTAACACTTGGACTACATATATGATTTTTGAAATGATGTACATATTTCCCAATGATAACCTCCGAAGTTTGTTGATTTTCCTTACACAATTCTCATGTACACTTACTCATATACTTGCAAGGATTTTTGTGCTTTATGTTGGATCTGTAGTTGATACCTAATATTTTTATATCTAAGACCACCTTCAGTTGTCGTGAGTTTTGCATAGTTATTGTGTCTGATATTCATAATACCTGATTTTGATTTATTTGACTGTGGTTCTGACACCAGTTTGTGTTGGCCAATGATTTGTTAAGGCTTTTCTACTTCACTGTAATTCATAGCAATGAAATGCACATCTCAGTAAATGCCCTACCTATGATATTTTGAGCATTTATATTTAGCCCTCATAACTGTTATGCCAGAACGGCTAGCAGAATTTTGAATGTGATGATGAACAGAGCCATTGACACTGCACAGCCTTGCCTTACTGAACTATTCCAATTAAATTTTTCTTGTTAATTGACCATTTATTAGGATTCTGGATTAACTTTAGCTGAATATTCTGAATATTACAATTCAGAAAATGTTGTGGAAAACCCACTGCCTTCATAATTTTGAATAAATAATGATGGTTCACTGTGTCAAGTGCTTTTTAAGAGTAGAATGACGTACAGCACTTCTCAATTTTAGAACATATGCTCTGGTTATTATAGCTCTATAATCACACATAGTCTGTATAATCAATCTATCTTTGCCCATGCTAGTACGGTGAGGGCCACATTACAATCTGAGCCTTTGAGTTAGTATACGTGCCATTATCTTATAGACCCTGTTAAGTAATGTTATGGGTCTCAGGATTTTACTGAAAACACTACAAAGCCCTTTGAGATTTCTATGTCAGAGTTCATTAGTTTATTTAGTCTTTGTTTGTTCTTGGAAAATCTGATAATACTCTACGAGTATTCCAGAAGGGCTACATAATTTATTTTTAGGACTGTGTGCTATTGCAATTTCCAATTCTTCTTAGTTGATCACCAATGTAGGATTTTCTGAGTTGATATTGACATTTCTCTTTCTTAAGAGGCATCGTTGTGCAGTATTATCACTGGTCTACTTAACATCAAACCACCTAAATTACTGTAGATGCCTCCCTTTATTTCATGCTGTGTTCTAAGTGCTGTCCCATCTTCCCTTTTAATTTCTGTCAATATTTTCCTTTGTGCACTCTTCACTTTCACACAGGATGCATTGAGGTTTCTTCATGGTGTACACTATCCTGCCTCCTCACCCACAATTTTATATCCAACTGAATGTTTCTGCTTTTGTGCCAAAATTTTTTACTTAGGTAAATGTATTAAACAATTATTTTCAACCAGCTGGCAGTGTTATTTCTCCATTGAAAAATTTTATATTTTGTTTTCTGGGTCTTCACATAATTTCCGATAACTGAGACATCTAGTTTGTAAAGGTCTCTGTAAGTAAAATTCACTTCTTTTCTTCTACCAGAAATATTTTACTCACTAGTAGTTTATTGATATTTGTCGTATTTTTGGCTTTGCATCCTTGAGCCACTGACTTATTGCAGAATCATATGATGCATATTTCTGGTCACATTCTTCCACATCCAGCTGACCTGTTTGCAGCATTTTTCATCTTGCGAGTGTAAGAAGTTAAGTTTCCACATTCCTCTTTCTTGACAGGTTTTTCGTTTTCCCTGTCTAATGTACATATATAGGCTGCATGATCCCTGAAACTGGTAGGCCACACTTCAGTTTGTGATGTTCAGTTCTTCAAGCTGTTAGACATAAATTTTATCTAACCAACTTGTGGAAGTATTGATCATAAATGTAAAAATGGAAGAAACATTTCCATTCTTATGTTCCTTGATTGAGTAGGCTAACTGTGATGACATTTTGAAATTAGGGTTTGATCTTAAGCATTTAAGAGAGAGTTAAAATTTCCAGCCAAGATTAAATCTTCTTGGTGCACTCTAAAGTGGGGAATTACCTTGATTTTAAAGAACTTGACTGTGTTGCATCTTTTACTGCTTCCTGGTAGTGCATAAATGTTGGTAGCCCTGGTGTTGTGGATTGCAGAACGTGCTAAGTCATATCTGCATATTGGGATTCTATTTGGCTGAGTGCAGCATTGAAGTCACACACTTGTAGTGAGTGTGAGGCAGAGTTCACGTCAATAGCTAGCTAGCCACCAGCTGTGCTAAGGCCAGGCAGCACTGGACAGCAGCTCAATTCCAGTGAAGGCAGCCTTGCTCCATGTTTGTTTTTTGTTGACTGGGTGTGATATCAGTACCCAGTAACTGTTGTATCTTCCAAATTCGATTGTACTTACTTGTGCATGTGCAGCGTGATTTATGCTGCTTACAGGGGAGCACAAGGTGTCAAATGAAAGAGAATTTGATTATGAATCCCATGGTATATGGATATGATCTGGAAATGTTATATAAGATGAGGTACTGAGAGAAACAGGTTAAATACAACTAATTCATTAAATATTTTATAACTTTTAAAGTATTCATCCCACCAGCACTCAGTTTATAGCTCTTGATAACACACATTGTTGGAACTACTGACATGTTCAATCACTGTAATAATTCAGCTATGAAGGATATTTAATTGGAATATTAATTAAAATCAGCATATCTTTTGAATGAAGACAGTACACTGACAACACGGTGTATGTGTTGGCACTGATTATTGTTCACAACACACACGCTATTTAGGTGTTGAGATTTATTATTTTTATTCATCTGTGATAAGTATGCATAGTTTTGCCAATAATTTAAATTTAATTGAAGATAAATGAATTCTAATAACAGCAATGGAAAGAGGGGGAAAATCCTATAAAAACGATACCACTCATAATTGTACCATAATTAGTAAATGTATCACTAGAATAACCAATTCTCACTATTGCAACTGCAAATTGTAAATATTTAAACTCTGATTTGTGAGCAGACCATGGTACCTGAAAATTATTATTATATATGTTTATAGTGTTGAATTTTAATGTGCAGCTAAGGCACAAACAGAATTTTAATCAAACTTTTGTATCAAAAAAGTGTAGAAGGAGTGGTTACGTCAGTGTTCACACATTTTGTGGATGGGGGTGCCAAGAGTTAGAGAAGGGTGACAATTTTCTGGTAGAGATGACCAGTTGTTTATAAGATCAGTGGCCAAGATCCTCACGGTCACTCAGCACTGGAAAACAGCACTCGCATTTTGGGATGAGCTGAAGGAGATAGTATGTGCATAGGTATGGGCAGTGGTACAGCCACTTCCGTTAGGTATTTGAAATATTTCAAGTTTCTTGTGACTTAGAAATATTCTGACACTGTACAGACTTTGACTATTTTGTACAGAGTTGGACTTAGTCTCAGAGTTGTGGGGACTTTATTTAAATTTCTTAACTAATCAGGATTTAGAACAGTGAACCATTGTGTTGATTAGTCATTTTATTGCTGAAGATAGTTCAGTAATTTTATAGCTGTGAACATTATCTGCTGTTTTCCAGTTAATTTATTAGTTTATGTAATTTATACAGTGTAAATCACCAAAAACTTGCTCCATAAATAGTGTGGAAATGGAAAGTGCTTTGACAGAATGAACTGGTAGTTTAGGAACTTGTACTGTTATCTAGTAAAAAATTGTAATAATACTCAGAAAGTGTATTTTTCTGCAAACATACACTTTCTTAAATGGAACAATGTCTATTGACATTAATAAACTAAAAGTAGGGTAAATTACAAGATCTTTGGTGTTTGTTGTGAGTCATTTATGAGATGTCATATTTTGAAACTTTCCACACCAACACTTGTTTGTGCCACTCAAGCTGTTTTCTTGCTAGGTATAATGTTGTTATGTTTGCTTCCAGTGTGCTTGTGTGTTCGTTAAGTGCACTGTGACTTGCTAGACAGTTAGTGTGTGACACAACAAGCAGTAGATTGTGATTGGATGTTGGGATTTACCAGTGCAGGGAAACAACAACATGCTCATGGTGTATGGAGAGTGTAGGAAGAAAGCAGTTTGATCTTCTATGCTGCATGGGGGAAAGATATCCCAATAGACCTCAGCCATCTCAGCAGTTATTTATCAGCCTCTTCAGCAAATTAAATGGAAGTGGTAGTGTAACACCTAGACGACGTAATAGAAGGAAACAAGTGATGACAGAAGAGCGCAAAATTCTGTTCTTGCTCCTGTTGCAGTTGATCCAGGTGTTAGCTCCTGCATAATTGCACAAGGAAGTGGCATGAGTCAGGCAAATGTCCTACACATTTTCCATTGACGTAGGCTCTGTCCCTGTCACATCTGTCTCCATCAAGAGCTGCATGGAAATATGAGGATCATGTTAACTTCTGAACATGAGCCTTAAGATGGGATACTCCAGATGTATCATGTATCTTATTTAGTGATAAAGCTACATTTACCAATTGTGGCCAGGTAAACCAATAGAACAAGCACTGTTGATCTATTGACAATCCCTGTTGGCTTTCCCAGGTGGAATGTCAGTGTCCGTGGAATGTAAACGTGTGGTGTGGGACAATGAACCATCAGCTCATAGGCCCGTTATTGATAGATGGGACACAGGACACACTCAAATATTGGAACATCCTACCAGACAGATGCTAGAAGACATTCCTCTGTAGACTTTGATGGCTCTCCAGCTGATAATGCACGAAGTACTACAGCATGTCTTCAGGAATTGTTTCAAATCTTTGGACTGGGTACAGAGGACTGGTATCTTGACCAGCTCGTTCACTGGATTTGACACCTGTAGACTTTTTTTCTGTGGGGAAATCTGAAAGGTGCTATCTACAAGGACATACCTACTCCACTCGATGATATGCAATGACGTATTACTGCAGCCTGCTCAGACATCTTTGCTGAAATGCTAGATGATGTGCAAAAGTCTTTCCATACCAGACTGGAAGCATGTATTGCCACTGGTGGAGGTCATTTTGAATACAACTTGTGATGATCAATTGTCTCGCTACTGGTCAGAATCCACATAACTAGTGTATTCACTTATGTTGTTCTTTAGTGTTTGCTACCACAGGTATCGTACAAGTGTCAGTCTGGCAACTCTTCAGAACATGATATCTCATAAATGACTCAACTAGAATCCTGGAACAAACACCACTGATATTCTAATTTATCCTACTTTTAGTTTGTTTGTGTCAATACGCACTGTTCCATTTGTGTCAATCACCAGTCAACAGTTTATAGAGAGATCAATGGAACAATAAACTATCTTACCAAAACTTAACGATCAGTAGTTGGATTGGTGATTTTGTAGTGGTACCTACGATCAAGATAGTAGATTTAGAGTTCTGATTACTTGTCAGTAACTATTTTACTGCTTTTTTATTAAATTTAAAACAACTGAACCTCAGGAAGAAGAGGTCTGCACCTAGGTTAACAGAGGGACACTGATTTACAGGGTTTAACTGAGCACTGTAGTTGACAGTAATATGTCTGCAGCTTACTAGTACTTCCACTGGTTGATTATAATCCTCTCTTTAGTGAGTATCACAGTCCACAGATCTCTTTTGGTCCCTGAGTTTACTGGCACTTTAGTGTTTAGTTTAGATTAGATTAGATTAGATTCAGTTTTTGTTCCATAGACCCAAAAAATGAGATGATTCTCGTGGGTATGGAACATGTCAGAAAGTATAACATAAAACATTTTAATATAATACTACTACCCTGATAATTTGTCAGGAGACTGTCAAAATAGGTTAATACATTGCGGTAAACTGGAACAGCTAATATTTACAGAATTAACAAGTTGTCACAATGAAACACTGTTATGCACTGTTGTGACCAAGTGCTGTCAGAACTGAAATCTAACAGATATTTTTACTTAAGCTTGCTTAATTGTCTCTGTTAAGATATTCATCTATGGAGTAGAAGGAGATGCCTATCAAAAGGTCTTTCAAACTCCATTTAAACCGCACTTTATCTGAAACCAAATTTTTAATGGTTGCTGGCAATTTATTGAAAATGTGTCTTCCTGAATGTTGGATCCCTTTTTGGACTAAGGTAAGAGATTTTAGGTCATTATGTAGATTGTTCTTATTCCTAGTATTGATATTATGTATTGCACTGTTGGTTGGAAAAAGAGATGTGTTACTTGCAACAACTTTCATTAAGGATAAATATACTGAGAAGCAGTGGCAAGAATACAAAGTTCCTTGAACAGGTTTCTACATGATGGTCTTGATTTTACTTCACAAATTATTTTTGTCATACATTTTGCACTCTAAAAACTTTGCACAGTTTGATGAGTTGCCCCATAATATGATCCCATATGACATAATAGAATGAAATTAAGCAAAATAGGCAAGTTTTTTTATATTTATATCTCCTACATCTGAAATCATTCTCATGGCAAATGCAGACTTGTCTAGGCACTTAAGCAACTGAATTTATTATCGAGTTGTAATCCCAGAAATTTAACACCTTCAACCTGTTCAATCTGCATGTCTTCATATGTTAAACACATGCTGGAAGGAAATCTATTACACGTTCTGAACTGCATATATTGGGTCTTCTCAAAGCTTAATGACAGTGAATTAGCTTTAAACCACATATTAATGCCAGTGAAAATTTGATTAGTAGCTGTTTCTAAATCTGTACTTGACTTGCTACTTATTGCAATGTTTGTATCATCTGCAAACAAAATAAACTTAACATCTGGCAATGTAACAGATGAGAGGTCATTAATGTACACAAGAAAAATCAATGGAGCCAAGATGGAACCTTGAGGAACACCACATGTAATTAATCCCCAGTCAGATGAAGACTGACTGCTTATTGCACAGGCATTTTGCAATGACACCCTTTGTTTCCTTTTAGAGAGATAAGACTCAAACCATTTCGCAGAATTGCCGGTGACACCATAATATTCTAATTTACTTAAGAGAATGCTGTGGTTCACACAGTCTAAGGCTTTTGACAGCTCACAGAAAATACCAGTACCCTCTAATTTATTATCTAATGAGTTAAGTACATTCTCACTGTAAATGTAAATAGCTTTCTCTATATCAGAACCCTTAACAAATCCAAACTGTGACTTGGACAATATATTATTTGCAGTCAGATGCTTAAGGAAATGCTTGAACACAACCTTTTAAAATACTTTTGAGAAAGCCAGCAAAAGTTAAATTGGTCAATAGTTTGATGGTATCTCTTTATCCCCCTTCTAGTAAAGAGCCTTAACTTCAGCATACTTTAGCCAGTCTGGAAATGTTCTGCTGATAAGAGATTGATTACACAAATAACTTAAGATAGAACTCAATTCGCATGAATACTCTTTGATTAACTTCATTGATATGATATCATACCCACTGGAATACTTTGATTTTAAGAATTTTATGATGGATGCTATTTCTTTGGGAGACATGAGCATCATTTCCATTTTACTGAAGTTATTTTTAAAGACTGGTCTCAGATACTCCATTGCACTGTACACCGAACCTGATAACCCCAAGCTGTCAGTAAAAGAATTGGAGTACTTGTTTAAAAGGTTTGCAACAGTACATGTACTAGTTACCAAAGCCTCATTTATTTTAGAGCTGTCTATTCCTCTCCCTTTTTGGACCCATATGTCTCTGTATTCACTATATCCCATACAGTTTTTATTTTGTTGCCTGATGTAATTATCTTTTTCTCATAATAAAGCTGCTTCAGTTTCTGGATTACTTGCTTCAATATTTTGCAGTATTCTTTGTAATACATTACAATTCTAACATCAGAGCTGCTTCTAGATAGTAGATACAGTCTCCTTTTTGTCCCAAATGACATCTTTATTGCTTTTGTAATCCGTGGTTTATTTTTTGACTTCCGCATGAGCTGAGTTACCTTTAGGGGAAAGCAGTTTTCAAAAGTGGAGGTAACTTCATTAATGACTGCTTTGTATTTTCCATTTGAGTCAGAAGTGCTGTAAACATCTACCCAGTTTATGTCTTTGAGCAATTTACTGATTTTCTCAATTTTTGCCTTATATATTACTCTACTGTACTCAGATTTAATAGATTTTTTTATCCTGACAAGTTTCAACATTTAACACAAGATGCTGCATGTCATGATCAGATAGCTCATTTACTATTGGTTTTGTGACATGACTGTTTTCCCTAAATTTATCTACAAAGATATTATCAATAGCAGTCTCAGAGCATTTACATATCCTAGTAGCAATGTTCACAGTAGGAACTAAATTGAATGATAGTGTTACTGACTGCAATAATTATTCACTGACAGAGCTTTTCAATAAATCCACATTAAAATCACAAGCAACCACTATTTCCTTGTTTTTTACCATGAGATGGAATGGCAGAGAGCTTTCAAATTTTTTATAAAGAGATTAAAATTTCCTGTAGGTGATGTGTATATACCTGCTATTATAAAGTACTTATTGTGAAATACTACTTCTGTTGCACAAGCTTCCAAGTGCTGCTCTGAGCAAAATTTATTAATATCAATATTCTTGAAATCAAAACAGAGAGGCAGATTATATCAAGTGGTTTGCTCAACTCTAATTCTTCGACACAAATAAGCAAGTCATTAAGCTTACCCCTTAGTTCTCAGATATTCTGATACAATAACAATAACTGATTTTGTGCACTGGCTGAATTACAACTGGATGAACCTAATTTTCCTGTCAATTTTTGAGTTTCTCTAGTTTCAGTCAGAGGCTCTCTGTGTCAGTTGAGTACTATGGTGTGCATACTGTAAGACCTTCCGTACACACACCATCAGATTATTTGACTTGTCGCTCTAATGAAGCGATTGGTGATATGAAGCAAGCCCTGACATTGGGCCCCTTGCGGCCTATCCAGCACTTGGGTAGAGTGAAGTTCAACCAATTGCATACTTCGCTATGCCAGTGAGGTAGCGCACCATCTTGCTGGAAAATGAAGTTCTCTGGCTCATCTTCTTTCAACTGAGGGAAGAGCCATTGCTCTAGCAGCTGTTGCTACACTCGGTGAAGACACACTTATCAACATTTGGGAAGAACTCGGCTATAGACTTGATGTGTGCCATGTGACAAATGGTGCCCACATTGAACATTTATAAGGTTCTTGGTAAAACTGTTTGAGTTGCTGTTTCATTTGACATATCATTTATAACTGTGTGTTTAATGTAATAAATATCATAAAGTGTTAAAACCCCGATATTCATTTATAAACACCCTGTATATTCCTAGAGTCATTTAAAGCCAGTGTTTGAAACTTTGTTGATAGACTTTCTCAGGGGTTTACATCTATCTTCAATAGTCTGCTAACTCAGTTTCTTCAGCATCACTGTAAACTCACTCATGGGTAAAATAAACTTGTGACCATTCATGATGCCCTTCTCTGTACATATACTACTGGTCATTAAAATTGCTACACCATGAAGATGACGTGCTACAAACACAAGACTTAACTGACAGGAAGAAAATGCTGTGATTTGCAAATGATTAGCTTTCCAGAGCATTCATACAAGGTTAGCGCTGGTGGTGACACCTAAAACATGCTGACATGAGGAAAGTTTCCAACGCATTTCTCATCCACAAACAGCAGTTGACCGGCGTTGTCTGGTGAAATATTGTTGTGATGCCTCGTGTAAGGACAAGAAATCCATACCATCACATTTCCGACTTTGATAAAGATCAGATTGTAGCCTACCGCGATTACGATTTATCGTATCGCGACATTGTTGCTCTCGTTGGTCGAGATCCAATAACTGTTAGCAGAATATGCAATCGGTGGGTTCAGGAGGGTAATAGGGAATGCCGTGCTGGATCCCAATGCCCTCGTATCACTAGCAGTCAAGATGACAGGCATCTCATCTGCATGGTTGTAACGGATCGTGCAGCCACGTCTCGATCCCTAAGTCAACAGATGGGGACGTTTGCAAGACAACAACCATCTGCACAAACAGTTCGATGACGTTTGCAGCAGAATGGACTATCAGCTCAGAGACTGTGGTTGCAATTGCCCTTGAAACTGCATCACAGACAGGAGCACCTGCGATGGTGTACTCAATGACGAACCTGGGTGCACGAATGGCAAAACGACATTTTTTCAGATGAATCCAGGTTCTGTTTACAGCATCATGATGGTCGCATCCGTGTTTGGCAACATCGTGGTGAACGCACATTGGAAGCGTGTATTCGTTATTGCCATACTGGCGTATCACCTGGCATGATGGTATGGGGTGCCATTGGTTACATGTCTCGGTCACCTCATATTTGCATTGACGGCCCTTTGAACAGTGGACATTACATTTCAGCTGTGTTACGACACGTGGCTGTACCCTTCATTCTATCCCTGCAAAACCCTACATTTCAGCAGAATAATGCACGACCGCATGCTGCAGGTCCTGTACAGGCCTTTCTGGATACAGAAAATGTTCAACTGCTGCCCTGGCCAGCACATTCTCCAGATCTCTAACCAATTGAAAATGTCTGGTCAATCGTGGCCGAGCAACTGGCTCATCACAATACGCCAGTCACTACTCTTAACGGACTGTGGTATCGTGTTGAAGCTGCATGGGCAACTGTACCTGTACACGCCATCCAAACTCTGTTTGACTCAATACCCAGGTGTATCAAGGCCGTTATTACGGCCAGAGGTGGTTGCTCTGGGTACTGATTTTTCAGGATCTATGCACACAAATTGCGTGAAAATATAATCACATGTCAGTTCTAGTATAATATATTTGTCCAGTGAATACCTGTTCATCATCTGCATTTCTTCTTGGTGTAGCATTTCTAATGGCCAGTAGTGTATTCAGTATCCCCTCTTAGTCCTATTTGGTACAGGTCCCACACACTTTAGCAGTACTCTAGAAAGAGTCACATGAGTGATTTATAAGCAATCTCCTTCGTACACTGTTTGCACTTTCCCAGTATTCTACCAATAAACTGAAGTCTATCACCTACTTTACCCACAGCTGAACCAATGTGATCATTACATTTCATATCACTACAAAGTGTTATACCCAGGTATCAGTATGAGTTGGCTGATTCCAACTGTGACTCACTGATATTATAGTCATAGGATACTACATTTTTTTCATTTTGATGAGTGCACGACTTTACATTTCTGAACATTTAAACAAGTCTCCAGTCATTGCACCACTTTGAAATCTAATCAAGAGCTGACTGAATATTTATGTAGCTTATTTCAGACACTACTTCATTACAGTTAACTGCATCATTTGCAACAACTAAGAGGTTACTATTAATTCACTAGTAATATTGTCTGCAAGGTCACTAACATACAATGTGAACAGCAAGGGTCCCAACACACTTCCCTTGGGCACACCCAAATTTACCTATACATCTGATGATGATTTTCCACTGTGGATAACGTGCTGTGTCCTCCCTACCAAAATGTTATCAGTTCAGTCACAAATGTCTCTTGATACTTGATACCCCATATGATCAAACTTTGGACGATAAGTGTGGGTATAGTGCTGAGTCAAATGCTTTTTTGAAAATCAAGAAATTCTGCATCTATCTGACTGCCTTGATCCACAGATTTGCGTATGTAATTTGAGAAAAGTGTGAGTTGGGTTTCACATGATTGGTGTTTTCAGAATCTATGCTGGTTGGCATGAAAGAGGTCATTCTGTTTAAGATACCTCTTTATGTTTGAGCTCAGAATATTTTCTAAGATTCTACAGCAACCCAATGTCAAAGATATTGAACAGTAGTTTTGTGGATAACTTCTATTATCCTTCTTGTACATTGCTGTTACCTGTGCTTTCTTCCAAGTATTAGGCATGGTGTTTTGTTTGAGGGCTGTACAATAGATTACACTTAGAAGAGAGAGTAATTCAGTTGCAAATTCAGTATACAATCTGATAGGGATTCCATCAGACCCTGGAGCTTTGTTCCAAATGATTTCAGTTTTTTCTCAACACCACTGACACTAATACTGATTCCACTCATCTTTTCGGTGGTATGAGGAAGAATTAAGTTTTTTTTGGCAGTTGTTTATTTTCAATAACATTTGTTTCATCCTCAGACTAAACATATTTTATTTAATATGACCAGTGGGAACACCATTGTCAAGATAATGACAAAATAATATGTCATCAACTGATGATGAACATTTAGTGCTCAAAATAAATCATGCTCTAATTAAGAACTAGGTTTGTCTCTTAAGGGAGATTTCATTCCTCAGAGGTTAAAGAACTTCTTAATTGCTTTACACAACTGTTTCAAGAAATAATAATCTAGCATGTTTCACACCATCCGCTGTTTTCTTTCTTTTCTAATGCATACACAAAGTGTTTACATTATAATCCATTTCTGTAAAACAGCAAATATGTTCTTGCACACAGTATTGGATAAGCTATTAATCGCCCCTTAACTATACTGTCAGTACTTGTGAAGTTTCTAATATTGTATCTGTAGGATTGTTTCAACTTTTTCCTACTTGTTTCAGTGATCAATGAAGTGGTATATTTTAACTGAATATTTTTTGACATCTGACATAATTTTTGCCATTTGTGTGTGCACCAGAAGCTTTATCTATTACTATGTGCAATTAAGAGCAGCTTCACTTCAGAGTTTATTCAAATGTTATCTGCAAATCTTTTACTCTCAGTATTTCACAGCTTTTTGAAATTTTAGGAATTTCATTTTCAGAACACCATAGGATGCTACATAAACAGTCTCTTTATCATGTTAGCTGAATATTGTGCCTTTTGCAGTTTTTAATTAAACTTTTCCAATTTTTCATTCATGGTGTTCGATGATCTGGTATTTTCCTTTTTTTCGTATCCAGAGGTATCTACACCTGTTGAATCATCCACTGAAGAATGCAGACTGGAATTAATGGGCCTGCAGAAATACTGTAACTACAGTATAGAGGTGAAAGGCTACACAAGAATGGGAGATGGCATTCCAAGTAGACCAGTCTTTTGCAGGACACAAGAGGATGGTACGAAATGTGTTAGTACTGTTGCATAATATGGTATGATAGACTGTAATACTCCAATTATAAACACTCAGTTCATGGCAGGCTATAGCCACCAGTCAAAGAAACTGAAGCAACTGGACAGGGCTGATGGAAACACAAATAATTAAAGGCAAATTTTAAAAATGAGAGAAATGAAATTAATAATAATAATGTGTATAGGAAAATAGTACTGACTTTATTTGCTGGAAAATGGAAGTGTATAACACACTGGTACAAAAAAATAAGAAATTTCAAATCTTGGCACTTTTCCTTTACAGATAATTATAACACAGGAGGAAAGTGAAAGCTATGACTGAAAAGAGAATCTCAGTTGGAATAAAGTGTTAACAGTTATTTGGAGACAGAGAGTAGATAACAGAAAGAAAAAAAAATCAAGAGATCACACTGTCTTGGAAGTGAGGACGTATGGTACAAAACTTTAATGATCATAACATGGTTGCAAAGGCTACTCATATATATACCAGGATTTCTGTGCCTGTTAAGTTTATTAGGGAAATAAGATGAATCACAGAAAGTGTTTTGTAAGGTGTAGTAAAGATCAATCCTAATCACAATTTAGAGTCCTTCACTGTTTTGTACCATTGTTTGCTCCATCACAATTGTTCCACTTTTGACAACCAGTACACACACACTTTTGTATCCTAAAACAGTCTGAAATTTACTATCTAGCTTTTTTAAAAAGCTGTATCATCAAAGTAGCCTTTAATATATAACTTCTGCAAAATTTCAGTGCAGTAATGTGTTCATTGTAAATAAATAATATAGTAGTTCTACTACATGTTTATTACCTTAATACCTTATAAATAAAAAAAACTTTTTTTTAAATTTTAAATTCAGTGCATTAGTGTTTGTAAAATGATTCTTTCATATAGTGTTCATTAAAAAAAATTACAATCATTCCATTTGGGACCTGTGGAATGGTACATTAGCTTATTTGTTTGAGTTGTAAATATTTGTCATGTATTATTATTTTTCTGACATGTTCTACATCCTGGAGGACCTCCTCACTACAGATCATTTGGAATGAAAGTAAATCGTATCTAATCTAAACTATCAACAACACACTGATTTACTTCAAAAAATTATATTATTTTGGAAAAATATAATAAATTTAGAATAAGATAAACATATTTCTATTTCAGCACTTAAATTCAGCTGATGTTGTGTGATTTTTCTAATTTTCAGTACCTGATAAGCCTGATGACATCAAGGCACTTGTGGTGAATGCTGAAACATTGTTAATATCTTGGTTAAAGCCAAAATTTCCAAACGGCGTCATCAAAAAATATATTGTATATGTGCGGTCACTGGATGGTGGAACATTGGTAAATATTGCTAACCAACAAGAGGTGACAGGCAATTGTGGGTCATAGTTTTGGAGACAACATCTCAGGAATATATTATTGGGAAAAAACACATAATTTGATTTTAATTGGACACACCAAATTTTTTTCAGAAAATGGGAGAGAGACATTTTCTAGTTTGTTAGTTTCATGCATCATCTTTTGTACACTACAATATTTTATGGAATATAAGGAGTTGGCAAGGAGAAATTTTTTCAGTTCGTTTTCTAATGTAACTTTTATAACATTTGGTAAGTGATCATATGTTTTGGTGGCAACATTTTGCAGCCCTTTTTGCCCGAAAGACAACCTTAATGTGGAGTAACAAATTTCATCTTTCCTTGTGGCATTGTAATTATGTACATCACTGTTGCTTTCGAATCACAGTGGATTTTTTGAAACAAACTTCATGAGAATAAATATCCTGTGAAGCATTAGTCAAAATGCATAAGTGCTTCAATAGGTGTTTACAAGTTGATCATGGCTGAGCACCACATATTACATTATTGAATGAAAATATGAAAAATATGTCAGCTTACTGATTTGTCTCTCCCAAAGATTTGCATTGATTTAAATGGAAATGTGGCAGAATTAAGTTGTTTTAGGAGCTCTAAAATGTGTTTTTTCCAGTTTAAATTCTCATCAATATAGATCCCAAAATTTTTTTGGCATTTTCATCCTAGTTATTATTTCCTCACTGTATTTTACACTTACATTGGTGTAGAACTTCTAGATAGGTGAAACTGAATATGATGTGTCTTTTCGATACTGAGAGTGAGTCCATTCACAGAAAACGACTCTAGTGTAGTTTTAACCCTAGAATAGACGAGGGATGGGAGAGGGGGAAATAACCCACACACACACAAACGAATGGGCTTGGTCTGACAAACCCAACATTTTATATACGTTCCAGAATAAGTAAGACATAAATTTTCAACAGAATTGCCTAAAATACTTCTTTTGCTGTTTATTAGTATTTAAATTTACCATAATTTTCTTTAAAAATAAGACTGAATTTCCTCCAAACTTCTGTAAATCAAATTATAAAGTATTTAAAAACATCCTTGAACACTTAAAAATACTTTTTTTTATATTTGAAATCTCGCAACCTTAACAAGTTCAGAATTTAGGACTGTTACACAGTATTCCACAATATTACACATTTTAATGCAGAGTACAGTCTAATAAAATATAGTTGTCATTCATTATGATACACATGTTACTTATCAGAATTTTCTGCACAATTTTTGCATAACATTACAGAATGGACGGACATAGCCACTTTCTACAACTTTTATAAAAAAATTTTGTTTTTTTGTCATAGTATGAAGGCTTTCACGACCAGATGACATATCTCCTGGTAAACCTTCCGGGATGTAAGGTCGTGGTCCATGAAACAATTCAGCTCCTAACGTTTCGTCCAGAGCTGCACTGAACATCTTCAGAGGGGCGTTTGTCCTCCGGTGAGTCTTGCCGACTGACGGGTCGGACGTCTGAGAGCGACTTATATATCGTAGAAAGTGGGCATGACCAGAGTTACATGTGATATCCAGAGATAATCTTTGTCAGAGATAAAATATTTTATCCGTGACGAGATTACGATCGATAGTTAAGTTTTATCTCTGACAAAGATTATCTCTACATATCACGTGTAACTCTGGTCACGCCCACTTTCTACAATATATAAGTCGCTCTCCGACGTCTGACTTGTCAGTCGGCAAGACTCACCGGAGGAGAAACGCCCCTCTGAAGATGTCCAGCGCAGCTCTGGACAAAATGTTAGGAGCTGAAGAGTTTCATGGACCACGACCTTACATCCCGGAAGGTTTATCAGAAGATTTGTTTTTTTGTCTTTCCATTTATGGGAACAACCACATTTGCGTTCTGGAACAACTTCAGTCTCACTCGTAATCCCACATAGCTGTGCTTCCAGTAGGAAAACGTCCCTTGGAGGATTCTTATGGTTAGCTCTCTGTGCCGCATACAGTTTTATCGGTTCCAAATTCAGTTGCTTGAGAAACAGCCTCTCGAAATATACAAGTCCTGTGTTTGCTTTGTCTTGTACGTATGTATTTATAACAGTAATGTACCAAATGACATAAAACATCCAATGACCAATGTCTTGTCTGCCTTCCATCATTACATTTTTAGCACCTAGCATCAACCACTTCCGCTCCACTCTTTGTTGAGTTATAGACATAATACAGTAATCTTTGGCTTCTTCAGATTACCCGTTTCTTCACCAACTGTACTGTAATATGCATTGAAGACAGCAAAATCACATTTTTTATTTTTATTTGGCACATAGGACACCAATATGAAATTACCACTAAATCTGAATATGGACAAACATATTTCTCTTTTATTTTTGCTCAATGTTCCAACAAGTGTAAGCTTACAATTTGTGAAAAGTTTTTGAGCAAAAGTGTAGCTTGTGAACCAGTTGTCAAGGGCAATATTCCTTCCAGTGTCTTTCATTGGCACTACAAGTCTAAGCACAACATTGCCACCTGTGTTACTAATTTGAAAGAAACCTGCAGGTTGTTGTCCTACATATAATTCAAAATTTTGTACATAGTATGTTCCTGCATCTGCCATGATAAATATTTTGATCCCATACTTTCTGTGTTTTGAAAGAATGTACGTTCTGAAAGAACAAAATCCCCACAGGGATAGTAACATTTCATCCAGTAACATTTCATTCACTGTTATGTATGCACTTGTTCTGTAATGCCTCGTCTAGTTTTTTGTGAATCCCTCCATAATATCACGTACAGGGGCCAACTTACCACTTTCTTACATTCCTCTTTTGTGTGAATATTATCTAATCTAACACATCCAAAAGAAAATGAAGTCTTTTCAGAGACATAAATTCTGTCCCTGTGCCACAAGTGTCCAAAATTCATACAGAAGACCCAGAAATGCCTTTAACTATAATTTTTTTAAGTTTCTGCAGTATTTGGGTCATTTTAATTAAGCGGTTTTACATGATCTATGTAGGTATTTGTGCTCTGTATTATCAAATCAAACAAATTGTCATCAATGAACAGTTTCCAGACTTCAACAATGGCTTCCCCACTTACACTAGGAAATTGGGTAACTATGCTGTGAAATTTGGTATAGACTTCTTGGTTGGCCACATTTTTCAGCCATTTAGTTTGCCCATCTCTTGACAGATAGCAAGGAGAAGATTCACTGGAAGAGGGACTGGAACCACTACACAACTTCATAGAGAGTCTTGATTAGTTTTAGTGATCATACTCGCATATCTGTCAGGAATAATAACATTATCTTCTCTGTCCAGCTGTTTGTCGCTCATTTCACACACTGTGTCATCATCACTTCCTAATAACAACTTTTCAGTTTCTTCCTTACTTAGTGGACACTGTTAAGCCATTTTTAAGCAGTTTAACTGCTCACAGTCAGCATGACAAGGAAAGCTAATATAAATGAATGGGCTGTGTCTATCAGACCCAGAACATGTTCCTTCCCATGTCAACAATAGATTGGCAAACAAAGAGGAATGATGAGACAATTAGTGGTCTTCTCTAGGAACATTAACTTAAAGCTACAATGAATGGCATAGTATTAAATAGTGTACTGGAAATGAAATGAGCATTTGGCATCATTGGCTCGGAGGCCCCTTACGGGGCAGGTCCGGCCGCCATGGTGCAGGTCTTATTACATTCAATGCCACATTGGGCAACCTGCACGCTGGATGAGGATGAAATGATTATGAACACAACACAACATCCAGTCCCTGAGTGGAGAAAATCCCCAACCCAGCTGGGAATCGAACCCAGGCCCCTTAGGATGGCAGTCTGTCACACTGACCATTCAGCTATCGGGGTGAACAATAGTGTACTATTGTGGATATGTTTTTAAAAAAATCCATGTGGGTCTGAGAGATACAGTCCATGTGTTCTAGGGTAAGAACATTATTTATCATTTCTCCCATTGCTATATGTGTGTTTGGACTGATTACAATACCACTCCCAAAGAAAAAACTAATTCTGCTTGTTGTATGTTAGGCAGACAGTCACTGGCGTTTATGAGGAACAATAGCAGATCTAAGATTAAGTCTTGTGGAAGCCCATAAGTACCTTCTCCTCAGACAGAAGAATCTCCCCTGCTTAAATTGGCTGTATTATTAAGTATAACTGTCTGCATTCTTTTAATTACATGTGACATACATTGGTTTTGCTATACCATCACTTACATAAACCTTCAGTTTGTCCAGGAGAATATTATGAGTCACACAGTCAGATGCATTAGATAGGTCACAGAAAATGCCAGCCGGTGATATTTTTTTATTCATTACTTGTAAAATTTGGTGATTGAATGTGCAAATGTCATTCTCAGTTGTGCAATTCTTCAAAAATCCAAATTGTGATTTACTGAGGATATTATTGTTGTTCGGGTGAGATACTATTCTAAAATATGTGACATTCTCAAAAATTTTGGAAAATGATGTGAGTAGAAAATAGGTTTGTAGTTAACTGACACATTTCAAATCTTCTTCTGGACGGGTTTAAGAATGACATATATCAATCTCTCAGGGGAATATATCCTGAGTTATTCGTGTATTACATATTTCAGAGAAGACAGTGCTTATTACATTCTGTTTGGTTCTCTGATGGAATCTCCATCAAATCCAGATGACCATTTATTTGTAGAGAATATATAATTTTCTTCATTTCAGAAGGAGAAGTGGGTGAGACATCTGTATGGTTGAATTTTAAGTAAGTTGCTTGCTCAAAATATTCTTTTCATTTTCCTCTTGGACTTTTTGTCCCTATACTTTTTCCACATTTAAAAATGATTATTAAACATATCTTCTACCTGTAACTGATCATTTGTCGCCCTCCCATTTAAATTAATAGTGATGTTGTCATGTTCAGTGGTTTGTTGTCGTCCTATTGTCAATCTCAATCTCTCTTTATTCATCCGTTAACAATATACATTGTATGGATGTAGTCAATTACAATGTAGTTTCTTATCTGCAGTTTGTTTCAAAAACTTGGATAATATATACAGATATTTTATATCAGTATATATAAATAATATTACTTTTCCATATTCAGATATTTTTCAATGCTATCAATCTATGTGTCAGTAAAAATTGTTTAAGATCTACCTTGAATCTATAAAATTCTTTAATTTTCTTTATTGTAGAAGGCAATGCACTAAAAAGTATTTTGGGCTGGTTGTGTACACTTTTTTGGTAGAGTGCTCCTTTGTGGGTGTCTCTGTGAAAATCATCCCTGTTCCTTGTTTCATGGTTATGAACCTGATTATTTAATGTTAAAAATTCCTGGTGAGTTTTCAGAAAGCATACACATTCATAGATGTGTAAACTAGGAAGAGTCATTATTTTAAATTGTTTTACTACACTCCATATAGCCTTAAAGTCTGTTGTCAGAACTACTGATTGCTGACATAATGTACATATTCCTTGATTTTTAATAACTGTTCTTAGTAATGTTGAATAGTTTTTGTAGTGTGCAACTGCAGGATCTTTACTTCTTCTTGCTGACAAATACAATTACCTTTTCTTTTCGTGTTGTTGTGGTCTTCAATCCAGTGACTGGTTTGATGCAGCTCTCCATGCTACTCTATCCTGTACATGCCTCTTCATCTCTGAATAACTACTGCAACCTACATCCTTCTGAATCTGCAAACTGTATTCAACTCTTGGTCCCTCTAAAATAATTTTTACCCCCCCCTTCCCGCCGCCCCCCCCCCCCATGCTTCCCTCCAGTACTAAATTGGTGATACCTTGATGCCCTCATAATGTGTCCTACCAACAGACCCCTTCTTCTAGTGAGGTTGTGCCACAAATTTGTCTTCTCCCCAATTCTATTCAGTGTCTCCTCATTAGTTATGTGATCTACCCATCTAAGAGTGTGGTTTGAAAAATTCTTGGAATTACCATGAGAGGTCAACGCTAGCGCAACCAGTTGTTCATGTGATATTCATGGGAATATTGCCTGTAAACACGTGCCATGTCAGTGCTCATGGAAGAGAGCTATGGCAGTGACATGGCTCTGTTGTTGTTCCTGTGTAGTGATTTGCGAAGATGGAAAAAAATCAAGATTCAAGCAGTCATTAAGTACTTTGTAAAGAAAGGTATGAAAATTCATGCCAATTTCCAGAATACACTGGCGGACTCTGCTCCTTCATATTCAACTGTTGTCAGGCAGACAAATGAATTTAAATTTGGTCGGGAGAGCTTCGATGATGCTCCATGCATCGTTCAGCCAAGGTGTGTCATTAGTCCAGAAATCATTGCAAAAGTGGACAAAATGGTAATGGAGGATTGCCAATTGAAAGAGTGAGAAATTTCTCACACTTGCCAGATGTCATCTGAAAGGGTACATCACATTTTAACTGACGAATTAGAAATGAAAAAATTACCTGCAAGATAGGTGCTGCAACTCTTGACACACATATGCCATCGTCATGGCAAAATTACATGAACAAAGTTATGAATTGTTGCCATACCCACATTATTCACCTGATATGGCTCCGTCAGATTTCCATCTCTTCCCAAAACTGAAAATTATTCTTGGTGGATAAAGATTCACTTCAAACGAAGAACTGATAGCCGGAGTTGACAACTATTTTGCAGGCCTGGAGGAATTTCATTTTCAAGATGGGATCAAGGCACTGGAACATCATTGGACCAAGTGCATTACTCTACAAGGAGACTAATTGAAAAATATAAAAAAAGTGTCAGTGATGTAAGTACTTATTTTCTATTCTATTCCGAGAACTTTTCAAACCACCCTCATAATCTTCAGCATTCCTCTGTAGCACCACATTTCGAAATCTTCAATTCTCTTCTTATGTAAACTGTTTATCATCCATCTTTCACTTCCAAACATGGCTACAATCCATACAAATACATTCAGAAAGGACTTCCTGATACTTAAATCTAGACTCAACATTAACAAATTTCTCTTCTTCAGAATCGCATTTCTTGCCATTGCCTGTTTACATTTTATATCCTCCCAACTTTTACCATCATCAGTTATTTTGCTGCCCAAATAGCAAACCTCATCTAGTACTTTAAGTGTCTCATTCCCGAATCTAATACCCTCAGCATCGCCTGATTTAAACTGACTACATTCCATTATTATCATTTTGCTTTTGTTGATATTCATTTTATACCCTCCTTTCAAGATGCTGTCCATTCCATTCAACTGCTGTTCCAAGTCCTTTGCTGCCTCTGATAGAATTACAATGTCATCGGTGAACCTCATAATTCCTACTCCAAATTCTTCTATTTTTTCCTTTACTGCGTGCTCAATATACAGATTGAGTAATATCGGGTTAGGCTACAACCCTGTCTCACTCCCTTCTCGACCAGTGCTTCCCTTTCATGCCCCTTGACTCTTGTAACTGCCATCTGGTTTCTCTACAAATTGTAAATAGACTTTCACTCCCTGTACTTTACCCTTGACACCTTTAGAATTTGAAAGAGAGTATTCCAGCCAGTGTTGTCAAAACCTTTCTCTAAGTCTACAAATGCTATAAACATAGGTTTGCCTTTCCTTAACCTGTCTTATAAGATAAGTCGTAGGGTCAGTATTGCCTCACGTATTCCTAAACTTCTCCGGAATCCAAATTGATCTTCCCCTAGTTTGGCTTCTACCAGTTTTCCCATTCTTCTGTAAAGGATTCATGTTAGTATTTTGCAGCTGTAATGTATTAAACTGATAGTTTAGTAATATTCACACCTGTCAGCAGCAATTTTCTTTGGAATTGGAGTGATCATATTCTTCTTGAAGTCTGAAGGTATTTCGCCTGTCATACATCTTGCTCACCAGATGGAAGAGTTTTGTCATGGCTGGATCTCTCAAGGCTATCAGTAGCTCTAACGGAATGTTTTCTACTCCCGGGGCCATATTTCAACTTAGATCTTTCACTGCTTTGACATATTCTTCACACAGTATCATATCTCCTTCTCATCTTCATCTACGTCCTCTTCCATTTTCATAACATTGCTCTCAAGCATGTCTCCTTTGCAAAGACCATCTATATACTCCTTCCACCTTTCTGCTTTCCTTTCTTTATGTAAAACTGGTTTTCTATTTAAGCAATTGATATTCGTACAGGATGTTCTCTTTTCTCCAAAGGTCTCTTTAACTTTCCTGTAGGCAGCATCTATTTTACCCCTAGTGATATGTTTCTACATCCTTACATTTGTCCTCTAGCCATTCCTGCTTAGCCATTTTGCACTTCCTGTTGATCTCATTTTTTAGATATTTGTATTCCTTTTCACCTGCTTCATTTATTGTGTTTTTATATTTTCTCCTTTCATCAACTGAATTCAATATCTCTTAAGTTACCCAAGGATCTCAACAAGCCTTTGTCCTTTTATCTGCTTGATCCCTTGCTGCCTTCACTATTTCATCTTTCAATGCTACCCATTCTTCTTCTACTGTATTCCATTCCCCTTTTCTTGTCAACCATTTCCTAATGCTGCTTCTGAAACTCTCTACAACCACTGGTTCTTCCAGTTTATCCAGGTTCCATCGCCTTAACTTCCTGCCTTTTAGCAGTTCCTTCAGTTTCAATCTGCAGTTCATTGCCAATAAATTGTGGTCAGAATCCACATCTGCCCCTGAAAATGTCTTACAATTGAAAACCTTGTTCCAAAATCTCTTTCTTATCGTGTCCTTGATGTATTTGAAACCTTCTGGTGACTCCAGGTCTCTTTCACATTTACAACCCTCTTTCTTGATTCTTAAACCAAGCGTTAGCCATGATTAAATTAAGCTCTGTGCATAATTCTACCAGGTGGCTCCCTCTTTCATTCCTTCTTCCAGATCATATTCACCTACTACCTTTCCTTCTCTTCCTTTTCATACTATTGAATTCCAGTTCCCCATGACTATTAAATTTTCATCTCCCTTAACTATCTGAATAATTTCTTTTATCTCATCATACATTTCCTCAATCTTCTTCTCATCTCCGGATCTACTTGGCATATAAACTTGTACTATTGTGGTATTCATGTCTATCTCAGCTACAATAATGCATTCACTATGCTGTTCATAGCAGCTAATCCGCATTCCTGTTTTCTTATTCATTATTCAACCTACTCTTGCATTATCCCTGTCTGATTTTGTATTTATAACCCTGTATTCACCTGACCAGAAGTCCTGTTCCTCCTCCCACTGAACTTCCCTAATTCCCACTATATCTAACTTTAATCTATCAATTTCCCTTTTTAAATTTTCTAACCTAGCTGCCCAATTAAGGCATCTGACAGTCCATGCTCCAATGTGTAGAACGCCAGCTTTGTTTCTCCTGATAACGACATCCTCCTGAGTAGTCCCTGCCCAGAGATCCCAATGGGGGACTTTTGCCTCCAGAATATTTTACCTAAGAGGATACCATCATCATTTAACCATTCAGTAGAGCTGCATGCCCTCAGGAAAAGTTACCACTGTAATTTCCCCTTGATTTCAGCTGTTCACAGTATCAGCACTGCAAGGCCATTTTGGTTGATGTTACAAGGCCAAATCGGTCAATGATCAAGACTGTTGTCCCTGAAACTACTGAAAAGGTTGCTGCCCCTCTTCAGGAACCATACATTTGTCTGGCTCTCGACAGATACCCTTCCATTGTGATTGTACCTAGGGTGCGGCTATCTGTATTGCTGAGGCATGCAAGCCTCTCCACCAGCGGCAAGGTCTATGGTTCATAGAGGGTTTCCTTTCATATGATACTTTAATCCTACCAGTGATCCATGGTTTTTACATGACTGTTTAGTGTCCTTTCTGATTAGCTTATGCGGAAACTTATTTTCAAGCACTGATTTGAATGTATCATGGAATAGATTAAATTTTATGTCAGCATTTTGTTCATTATAAATTTCATGTCAGCATTTGGTTCATTATAAATTTCATCCCAGATCATCTCTTGTAAACTATACTTACAAATGTTCATCCTGAAATCATTAATTATTCCAACTGATTTCCACTGAGGAGTATCTATACCACAAGGCATTCCTCATTTATCCTAATGGACTATGCATCATGACAAGAGAGAACATTTGTTACTGGGTGTACTGTTATTCTCTTGTTTTGAGCTTCAGAAAAGAAAGCACTATCAATCTGAGTCCTGTTGTCAGTATCCATCAGTGTTGAAAAATTAATTGTTGAGATCAAATTTTAAGGTCCAAGAAAGGTTTTAGGTGATATTTCCTATCACAGTCCTTTAGAAAATCTACACTGAAATTGCTGCTTGCTGCTGTGTGACATATAGCATAGGAGGGAATCCATATTCTTCATAAGGAGATCAAAATTTCTGAGAAGGGATCTATTACTGTTAGAATTAAAAGTAAACTATTTTTCACCGTTAATTCACAAGCACACACTTTTGTGCACTGATTACTACAATGTTTCAATGTTTCTAAATTTGTGCTCTATCTAAATGTATATAACAACTCTTTTGCACATGTTAACTCTTCATCAGTAAGGTACTGAACTGTAATCTTTTATAGTTAACTTCTCTCACCCTGTTGTTGTGTGGTGCTCAGATAGGTGCTGGCTATCTGTCTTTTCAGAGCTCTCTAAACTATCCAAACAGACAAGAAGCTCAATTAGCTTATGACTCAGTCCTGTAATATTCTGATGAAATAAGGTAACCTTACTTTTCTTTGCATTCTTTACCATTTTGCGGGGTTCTTATGTTATTTGAACTTATTTCACAACAGGGTGCCTGATTTCTGACTCTAACCCCCTCTGGTGCCACTAAGCACAGGGATCTTGCTTTGTGTGATGATGACCTCCCATATATTTTCTGCAGGAAGAGGAGCCAACCTGTCTTTCTCCCCCTTATTCAAGTGTAGCTCATCTATAAAGGAGACCACAAGTAGAACACATTCTTGAGTACTAATCAAATGTTTGGTATCCACACAAGGTTGGAAATGAAGACATCAAAGAAAATCGCAGGCATGCTGCTAGATTTATTATCTGTAGGTTTGATTAACATATGAGTATTACAGAAATGCTCCATAAACTCAAATGGGATTCACAGGTGGGATGATGACCTTCTTTTTGCAAAACACGATTGAGAAAGTTTAGAGAACCAGCATTTGTGGCTGACTCCAGAACAGTTTCTTACATTCACCAGTGTAAATTTTGTGTAAGGACCAGAAAGAAAAGATAAGAGAAATCAGAACTTATATGGAGACATAGAGACACCATTTTTTCTTCACTCCATTTATGAGTGGAACAGGAGAGGAAATAACTGGTCATGGTACAAGATACCCTCATCTGTGCAACATACAATGGGTTATGGAGTATGATGCAGATGTAGCTATAGATATCAAGGTTCTAGTCATTGGGGTTTGATCTTCAGTCCAAAGACTGGTTTGATGCAGCTCTACATGTTAGTCTATTTCATGTAAGTTTTTTCACATCTGTAAAACTAATGCTACCTGCATCCACTGGAATGTGCTTACTGATGTCAAGCTTTGGTCTCCATCTACAGTTTAAAGACCTTCCCCCTCCTCCCCAGAAACACACTTCTTTTCACTTCCAAATTGACTAAATTTGATGTCTCCCCAATTCACTTTAGTATATCTTCATTAGTTATCCAGTTTACCCATCTAATCTTAATCATACTTCTATAAAAATACCATATTTCAAAAATTTCTATTCTCTTCTTATCTGTTTACCATTCATGTTCACATTTATATTCAATTATTCTTCCAACATATACTTTCAGAAATTTAAAAAATGGCTTCGTACACTTAATTTTATTTTATCATTTGTTCAGGTTTCTATCACAGTTGCATACAATTACTTGATTGTGACTAGTTTTCAATGTTAATGTTCATTTTTAAACCATTGCCTGCATTCCAAATATTCATTAGAGTATAATTCCACTGATACGAGACACCTTCATGGATCAGATCTGTATGGTAAATGTGGTATGACCATAATACAGAAGTGGTACATTCAAGAGGCTATGAGGGTGTGCTGAAAATGAATGCCTCCAATTTTTATGTGAAAAGAGTTAAAACTTTGCAGTTAAAACAAACATTATTAACATTCTACATCTTTATTCTTCATGTCTACTCGTTTGCAGTCCTCTGCTGCTAGAGGGCTCTGAATTGTAGCATGTAACATGGCAATGTGCAACATAATATGTCAGTCTATGAGAAACAGCAGGCTATAATCAAGTTTCAATTTCAAAGAGTTCATCCACACATGAAGCACCCCTCTGCTTCACTATGACAATGCCAGACTATATGTGTGTGCTGTGATCCGATTTTCCAAAACTTAAAGAATATCTACAATGACTTTACTTTGATAGTGATGAAACTGTGCAAGCAGAGATAAGTTTATGGCTCTGTCAACAATGTCAAACATTCTACAGTGACAGTATCAACAAACTGGTGTCTCGTTGGGATAAATGTGCTTGTCACCAGAGTGACTATGTTGAGAAAAACAAATGTGTAGACATGAAGAATAAAGATGTAGACTGTTAATAACATTAGTTTTATTTAAAAAGCTTTAAGACTTTTCACATACAATCTTTGGAGGCATTACTTTTCAGCACACCCTGATAGTTCATACTGGAGGTCAGAACTAGAGCTATTTGTATTGTTGAACAGACGATTATTTTGTGAAAAATTTTACACTACAAAAAATAAAGTGTAATCAAAACCAAAATGAGCGTTTGAATCAAAGTTTGCAAATCCAGATTGTTACACCTTCACCACTTGTCCACTGGACTTTCTCATCATAGAACTACAGTTATCAGGACTTAAATGACACACAAACCTTTTATATGAATTTTACTGTTCAACTAGGTATATAAGTTTATAGTTTGTAGCAAAGTTGTGACTGGATGTATGTCCCAAACAACAAAAAATAAAATAAGTGAGCTACTTAACTGTCAAAGTTACAAGCCTAGTACTACTCAAAAGTCATGAACCAGTGCTTCAAACTGCTAGTTCAAAATGTAACCAAAACACAGCAAAGTCAAAAATGGTGGACTAATAAGTAACATAACAAACAGCTTCTCACAAGTAACTGACCTACCCGCCTGTTACTCCATGCTCATAATTAATCAGTCATGTGAGCCTCTGACTCCACCAATAAAACATGTTTGAGATGACTCAAAGAACAGTCATTAGCTGCCTGGTCACCAAAGCTATGATTATATACCTTAACAAAATCTATGCCTCTCATATTGATATTGTCTGCTGAAGGGGATACAAAACAAATTTTCCCAAAACTACAGAGCCTCAAGCTAAAGACAAAACTAGGTGATTCTTTTTCCAATGAAGAACATGTGTTTAAAACTTTATATAAATCTGTGACCCACAATTGCTTTATGACATGCAAAATGTTTTCTTTATTCTCAGAAAAACAATAACTTCAGTTAATATTTTATTGTTATTGCAGATATTTTATCATCATAAAAAGCAACTAACTTGATTAATAATTTGGTAAGAATGTTATTTTTTAAAATGTACATCTTATGTAAAATAAAATTTGAAGTCTTATGAATGTGAGCTATAGATAGCTCACAGAACAAAAGGAAAAACTAGGAAGTTAATAATAAGTAAAATCATGGCTAACAGTGTGTGTGATATGAAGAATTTAAAACATTGGAGACCTGATATGATGGCTCTTAATTAACAAAATGTTTTGTTTTAACTAAATTTCAGTAGCATCTGGTGCCATAATAAAATGAATATCTCTGCAAGCATTGATAAATTCCCTTTTGTTTTTCAAAATTTTTTCCCAATTTGCAAGAAAATTTGATTATTATGTTAGAACATTTTAATCCTTCACAGCTGAGGGAAGAATATGAAATTCCTCCTACACAGACACATTATATTTTGTCTCATCTAATCGCTCACCATCGCTACGAGCTCTGGGTGACTGCAGCGACAGTGGTAGGAGAGAGTGACGCCAGTCTGCATGTAGTACAAATACCAACAGAACAAGTTCCAGCAAGGATTGCATCATTTGGAATCCATATGATGGCAGCCAGAGGAGAACAACTTGCTCTGCCCTGCATCACTGTTGGGCAACCCCATCCTAGTACAATATGGAGTAAGGGGTTAGTAAAATTCATTGCTTACTTCTGTGACTTACATCATAATTTATGAATTTTAATAAAGAAGTTATTTTACTTTTAGGAAAACTTGCATTAAATTTTAAAGAATGGTCAGAACTGATTTCTTTGCTGTGAATCTCTCACAAGTTGTTTCCTTACAGCAGTCTTACAGGTAATAGAATAGTGTGATGAGTTTGAAATGAGGAATACCAAACATTAATTTTTTTAATGAGCTACTGTGGAATTGTATGAAGGTTAGAGAAAAATATTAGCCTGCAGGTAATGTTATAGGGTATGGCTAGAATACACACAGCATAAAAATAATAATAAAATAGTGATTAGAATTGCTGGTCAATAATTATCTCTAGGTGGCAAAAAAATTAGCATTGTTGAGATACACATGTATAAGTACATGACACTAGCCTAGCATTTGGAAGTATTAATTCCTCCTTCAAGGAGGAGTGAGGGATAGGTCAGGAAATGATAAAAACGAAGAGCAGATCACTCAGACTCCAGGATGAGAGGTACCAATTGTATAATGATAATAATAATAATAATAAAACTGACAATGACTGAAGTTATTACATAAACCTAGTGGGTTAATATGAAGATAAAAAATAATGAGGAGGAAGAGTGGTGTGAAGAAAGTAATCTCCAAAGGGAAATTTCACTTGTGTGAAAATAAAACAATAGTCATTACAAGCCATCACCAGTCTTCAACATGTAGACAAAAGTTGATTCAAACACAAATTTTATGATCCACAAATTCTTTTGTCCATCACATAAGAGGAAAGACCAGTAGAAACTGAGACAATTTGAGGATTAGGGAAAGTGTACCATGGGTGCCCATGTTAAGAATGAGAAGGAAATCAGCAATGAAAAGAGTTTCGTACTCCATACTCCCATCTTCCATAATCATTCTAATACTGTCCTATAGTTAACAGTTTCAAAGTGACATCTGCAAATGACTGTGCTTTTATTGATCTCCAAGCACAGTCTATTGTCCAAACATACTTGTATGGGTATCTGTCCCATATCCACTACACATATTTTATGTTCTTCTTAATGCTACCATCATCTATATTAGCATTCCCCACACAGTCTGTTCACTACCAATTCTGTGTCATCTCATTGTCATTGCAGGCTTGTAACACAGAAAGCAAGGAGAGGATGTTATTTGGTGGCCAGTATCCTCTTTCTATAACACAAACTGTATGCATATATTAACTAGGCTCTTTATTCATAAGAACAGAAAATTACTTAACTCAAGATAGTCCACCTCTTGTGGTACAAGCCCTCTGTAATAGACCACATTAATCTCACTGCTGGTGAAGTACAAGTCCACTGTGTACACTACTCTGGTCACTATGTGCTGCCTGCGACTGTCTGCAGCTGCAAGTGATTGGGCTGTGACTGATGTCTCAGTGACTCACTGGATGACAGACTGAAACTGACTGTCCCTCCAGTCTGTGGTGGCGATCCAAATACTGGTGGCCGAGAGGAGGTTGGTGGCGCGTTTCTTGTGAGTCTGCCTTTGGCCTCTATTGATCGTCTCGCAACCTCTTTGCCGACTGGTGTGCTGGTACCAGTTCACACCAGCACAACCAACTATTTCTTTAATTAACTTATGCCTGAAATGAAACCTGTTATCTCCATTTCCACATGGAAAATGATGAGGCAATGAATGAATGAAAAAACATCATGGCAGTCTTGCACTTGTTACCTATTTGGCATTATATTTCCTTATCCTTGCTCTCAAACTTTTTTGACATTACATTGGTAATCAGGTGGAATTTTCCCTGTTTACCTTGATGACACTTTTTCTTCATTGTCCTGACAGTTTAGTGGACCTTGATCCCTGTAATTATCAAAATTTCCATGATAGAGTTCTGCATTTCTTTCTCTATTTTTGTGATGCTTAAGATTTTCTGTTCAGTTAATTCAGTTTGATGAAGTTTAAGATAAATTTCTTCAGTACCAAGGTGCAGCATTAATGCTAACATTTTACACATGAAAATACATAGCTTCAGTACTGAAATGTCTATTAATTCTTTTTCTTTCATGGTGTCCCCTAAATAAATCTTCCTTTTTCAGTATTAGTTGATGAATTCTTTGATTGTACCATCCTGGTGTGAATAAGTAGCTGGCATCAGTAACAATGACTTAACTGCTCAGTGTACATTTTTCAACCAGTGTTTCTTTAAGAATGCAGACAAATGGTCTACAACTTCTAATGTGAAGCTCCTCAAAGGCTTTTCCTGGTTATGCCCAACACAAAACTTGATTTTATTCTTGTCAGACGATTTCCTTGGAAATGAATTCCTGTATTTTTGTACATACAAATAGGACATATGCAGCCAGATAAACTGAATGATAGGAAACAACATGTGTTTAATAGTTGTATACCAGCTTGTTTTTAGTGTGAACAATAAAATCACTTCAGTGAGTGTGTAACAATAATGGCAATTCTTGGATGGAACAATTCATAAAATAAGGGAAAGGCAACTACTCACCTATAGCAGACTGATGCATGGAGCACAGAAAAACATAACAGAAAATATCATTTGCAATAGCTTTTGAGCACTAGTTCTTTTTCCAACAACAGCACGCGCATTCACACCAAAGTCTTGGCCAAAGTATCAGCTACAGTAAACACAGAGAAAGCCCACTGCAAATGTGGCTCAAATGCCGATGACAGTTTTTACAAAGCGGTGTGTCTCTGCACCCAGAAAACCTTCATAAATCATTTTTCCTTTCTTTCAGAATTACTCAGATTTCTTCATGTAACTTCTCCTTATTCTTTTACATTTGCCAGTACACATTTTTGTACTAATTGGTCACATTTCAACCACTTTGCTCTCAAGTGTATTCATTTAACTTGAGCAGATTAGGGCCTTTAGGCCCTCTCTTATGTTGGTCCAGGTTTCGCACATACAGTGCATTTTTAAATCATACAATATTATGAAAAGGAATTTCATAATATTGTTACAGCCCATCCTGGATTTTTGATTGTTGGATTTTTAAATCATAGTTACCCAAGGAAAAAAAAAAACAATAATCTGATTTATGTAATAAAAATTATCTGGATGTATTTATAGAGAACATGAATAAATGATACTGACTATGAACTAATAAAGTTCATACTAGCAGGACTACTATTATTACCACTACTTCTGCTGCTATCACTAAAATACAGTAATAATAATAATAATAATAATAATAACAGTGATAGCAGCAGATACAAAATGTACTTACAGGCATACAAAAGTTGTTTCTCACGTAGAAAGTTCTGAGGGAAAGAACTTTATGTAGGCTGCGCTAACTGAGAGAAGGGTAACAATTGCATGTGGGGACAAGGGTAGACATTATTATTACTTCAATAGATATGTCTTTGTCTTTTGAAGCTGTATATGTTATTCAGTTTTCTAATATAATGTGGGAGGACATTCCAGAGTCTGGCTCTTGCTACTGAAAAGGATTCTTAAGAAAATGGCTGATTGATGTAGTGGGACAGAAAGGATTTTTCTCTGATGAGTTAAGGTCAGTGAAAGTTATGGGAGGAGCGTAAATTGATAAGACTGAAGAAGAGATAAAAGTATGGAAATCTGTTGCACATGTCTGCATATAGCTGCAATAGCTGTTATAAGAGAGTGAAAGTTGATCAAAGAGCAAAGTGCCACACATATATCAAACACAGGTGTTCATCACCAGTTTCAGGTACTGTGAGCTTTCCCTCAGAAAGACCTTTCAGGGTAATGTCAGACTAATCACAATTGGAAATATAAGTGTTTGTACAAGTCCAATTGCAGATAAGCACAACAAATAGACTGTCATAAGTAAAGCTTTTGGCCCTCATCAAAAATAAACGACACACACACACACACACACACACACACACACACACACACACACACATGCACACCCAAATGCAAACGCAACTGACACACACATGACTGCAGTCTCAGGCAACTGTAGCCACACTGTGAGCAGCAGCACCAGCGCATGATGGCAGTGGTGACTGGGTGGGAGTAAGGAGGAAGTTGGGGCAGGGAGGGGGAGGTATAGCAGAGTGGGTGGCGGACAGTGCAGTGCTGCTCAGGAGCACGCAGGGATGAGGTGGAGAGAGCAGCTATGTGCCGGCGAGAGGTTAGATGGAGGGCAGGGGAGAGGTGGGAGCAGAAGGGGGTAGCAGAAAAGGAGGGAAATAAAAAGACTGGGTGCATTAATGGAATGAGGTCTGTATAGTGCTGGAATGTCAACAGGGAGGCAAGATGGATGAGGACAATGACTAACAAAGGTTGAGGCCAAGAGGGTTACGGGAACATAGGATATATTGCAGGGAAAGTTCCCACTTGTGCAATTCAGAAAAGCTGGTGTTGGTGGGAAGGATCCATATGGCACAGGCTGTGAAGCAGTCATTGAAATGAAGGATATCATGTTTGGCTCCATGCTCAGCAATGGGGTGGTCCATTGTTTCTTGGCCACAGTTTGTCAGTGGCCATTCATGAGGACAGATAGCTTGTTGGTTGTCGTGCCCACATAGAATGCAGCACAGTGGTTGCAGCTTAGCTTGTAGATCACATGACTGGTTTCGCAGGTAGCCCTGCCTTTGATAGGATAGGTGATGTTTGTGACCGGACTGAAGTAGGTGGTGGTGGAAGGATGTATGGGGTAGGTCTTGCATCTAGGTCTACTACTGGTGTATGAACCATGAGGTAAGGGGCTGGGAGCAGGGATTGTGTAGGGATGGATGAGTATATTGTGTAGGTTTGGTGGATGGTGGAAAACCACTGTGGGAGGGGCAGGAAGGATAGTGGGCAGGACACTTCTCATTTCAGGGCATGACAAGAGGTAGTTGAAACCCTGGCAGAGAATGTAATTCAGTTGCTCCAGTCCTGGGTGGTTCTGAGTTAAGAGGAGGATGCTCCTCTGTGGCTGGATGCTGGGATTTTGGGAGGTGGTGGGAGACTGGAAAGATAAGGCACAGGATGTTTCTTTTTGTACAAGGTTGGGAGGGTCATTATGGTCTGTGAAGGCAGGAGTGAGACCCATGGTATATTTCAAGAGGACCACTCATCACTGCAGATGCGATGACTACAAGTGGCTAGGCTGTATGGAAGGGACTTCTTGGTATAGAACGGGTGGCAGCTGTCAAAGTGGAGGTATTGCTGGTGGTTAGTAGTTTTGATATGGACAAAGTTAGTCACTGTCCTCACCCATCCAGCCCCCCTGTTACCATTCCACCACTATACAGCCCTCATTCCACCATCACACCCAGTCTTACTACTTCTCTCCTTTTCCATTACCCCCTCCCCCCCCCCCCCCCCCCCCACCTCTCCCCTGCACTCCCTCTAACCTCCCAACTGCACATAGCTGCCCTACACTCCCTCCACTTTGTCCCTGTGTGCTCTAGAGCAGCACTGCACTATCTCCCACCAAACCTCCTATACCTCCCCCCTCCCTGCCCAAGCCTTCTCCTTACCCCCACCCGATCTCATTTTTCTCAGATGCTTGCTCTTGTTGTGTTATGCAGAAAGTTAGTTCACCTGTGACTTAACAATAACAATACTACCTTTCTTTTGGTGTATCAGCTAGCTGGTTTTGAGTTCCTTGCCTCTTGCCCATGAACATTTATTGTGCAGTATGAAATTTCTTCTTCTTCTTCTTCTTCTTCTTTTTTACAATCTTATTGACCAACTAGGATCACATTAAAACTTCAGTTCCTCTTCTTCCTTTGTTGTTGTTTCCTATTTTTCCAGTATTCCCTCATTTTCTCCCCATGAAGTCTCTTCCTTTCTTCTGTCCATGTTGTTCCCAATTTTTTATTTCTTCTGCTTTGAAAGCCTTCCAAATTTAGCATTTTAATTTTAAAACAGTTTCTTTCTGCTATTTCTGATTCTTTGATGTTCTTTCTTCCTAGATCCTTCCTTACTTCTGTAATCCATGCTATTTTCAGTTTCTTCTTCCAGAAATATAGGTGTATTTGTTTTGTTAGTCTATTTCTATCCATTCAGTAGAGGTGTCTGAAAAAGGTTAATCTTCGTTAGGCCATTACTTCATATATTTTCTCTATATTTTTGTAGATCTACTCATTACTTCTTATTTTCCAACGATATGCAGTTTTTATTGGACCCATTATTTTTCTAATAATCCTTCTTTCCAGTACCTCTAATTTGTCCATCTTATAGTTTATCATTAGGCATTCAGATCCATATAAACATTCTGGTCATACCACTGTGGTGTAGTGTTTTAGTTTTGTTTTTCTAGATATACATTTCTTGTTGTAAATATTTTTGGTCAAACCATTTGTTAATTCTTGCATCTATTTCAGGTTTTTCTAGTCCATTCTGTTGTATAGTCTCTCCCAGATATTTAAATTTATTTACTCATTCTATTTTTACCTATTTGTGTTTCTATGAATTTTGGTGCAATGTTTGTATTTGTCATGAATTTTGTTTTTGCAGCTGAAATTTTGAGACCAGTTATGTTTGCTGTTTTTTCCAGAAGGTTTATCTGAATAACTGCTTGTCAGGTTTTCTGAAAGTATTTCAAAAACATCTGCAAAAATGGTTTTTTGAAATCTATAAATGACACTATTATTGGTTTGCTAGTTAACATTCTATGGCGAATTATTGACTTTAAGTTAAAAATCTGTTCTGCACAGGATCTTCCCTTTCAGAAACCACCCTGATATTCTCCCAGTTGTTTGTCTAAAGTATCTACCCCCCTGTTCAGGAGAATTTTTGATAATATTTTGTATGCCACTGGCAGAAGTGACACTTCCAGAATGAGATTTTCACTCTGCAGCAGAGTGTGCGCTGGTTTGAAACTTCCTGGCAGATTAAAACTGTGTGCCAGACCGAGACTTGAACTCAGGACCTTTGCCTTTCGCGGGCAAGTGCTCTGGTCCCGAGTTCGAGTCTCGGTCTGGTACACAGTTTTAATCTGCCAGGAAGTTTCAGAAGTGGCACTTCTCTATAATTATTGACATTTTGTTTGGCTTCCTTTTTATTCACTAGTGGATTAATGCCGTTTTCCATTCAACTGGAATCTTTTCAGTTTTCCAAATGTTCTCAAGAAGCAGTTGTAGGTCCTTTGTGATTTTTGGTTCTGACCACTTCAATAATTCTGCTGTAATGGAGTCTTCACCACTTGCTTTATTGTTTTTGAGTGTTTTGATGGCTTCATTAATTTCTAACTCTGTTGGTGGGAAATCTTCCTCTAGATTTTGAGGTGTCACTGGAAATTCTAATTTATCTGTTGGAACTGGACAATTTAACAGCTTTTCAAAAAAATTTTCTAAAATTTCACACTTTTCTTTGTTATTTAATCCCATTTTGCCATTTTCATCTTTGAAACAAATACTTGGTGCCTGATATCCTGTAAGTATGTATTATAAGTTTGGTTTTACAGTTTATTTGGTTTTACAGTTCAGTATATTTTTTCCAGTTAATTCCTGACTTTTTTTAAATATTTGAATTTGATTTGCAAGCATGTCCTTTCCCTCATGTTTGCTTGTCTTGATTGCTTTTAACATGAGTTCCAAACCGCTCATGCTAGGTTAACAATTTATTTAAGGTTTTTGCATCTATATTGTTGAATGATGGCTGGAAGAACCTGCCTCTCTAAGTCCGCTCTGTTGCAAAATTCCTGAACCACCTGCTGATTTTGTTCCTACTAAAACCATGGTGATCATTCCTGTTCTCTACTTTCTACTTTTCTTCATTCTGAATTATACATTTTTGAAGCTTGTATCTGTTGTTGATTATCTGATCAAGTTTAAGTTATAACACCATGTATTGATACCCAAAAAACTTTTCCTATACTTACAAAGACCTGATCTGTCCCAATTCTTCATTGCAATGCAAACTTGCTATGGAGGAAGAGGAGTTTAGCGTTTAATGTCCCATTGACAACGAGGTCATTAGAGATGGAGCACAAGCTCAGATTAGGGAAGGGTGGGGAAGGAAATCAGCCATGCCCTTTGAAAGGAACCACACTGGCATTTGACTGAAGTGATTTAGGGAAATCATGGAAAACCTAATCTGGATGGCCAGATGTGGGTCTGAACCATTGTCCTCCCACAAAACTTGGTATGTCGCTATGCAAACTCACCAGATTTTATTAACTGCATCAATTAATCCAAAGATTGCTGTGATGGTTGAGGTCCAGGTGCACATAATGTGAGGCACACCCATCTCTCACTGAGCTCCTGTCAATGAGTGTATGACAGTCTGGGATCTTCTTTACTATTAATAAACATTCATTACCAGAAAACTTGAACATTTATTCACTGGTGATATTCTTCATAGACTTATTTAAATTACACCTGAACAGTCCTACATGCAGCCCAATAAGAGAGCATAATATGCTGCACCATCAAGAATGTCTTGCATGTTAATGTGAATAACTGTAGCACTTCTGTAGTTGGTAGTGGTTGGAGTGAGGCTCCAACATAAATATGTTAATGGCCACTTGCTACAGTGGCATGACACTATAGTTACTTTAGAACAATAATGTTCAGTATTTCAATTTTTTTAATAGTTTACAGATATATGAAATGCTGACTTTGCAATTGTTTGCATGCAAATGGAATCTCAATATCTGGTGGGCAAATGTAGTAAATATATCTCACAAGGTACTGCAGTCTTTCACATGATTCCAATTCATTGACACTCTTTCTGCAGTTTGGCACCATGGTGAAATTGAATTGCAGGATCTGTTAGAACATTTTATTTCAGTTTCATAGATGGAATGCATGACGTTTATTTGGTTTTTTGTCATATAACTTTGATGTTGAAAACTTCTGAGACAGTCCATTCCACACTCTAACACATGTTAAAGCACCACCACCAACAAACAACATTATATGCACCTTGACGTTTTTCCACATCAAACACAAATGTGTAGGATTCATAAAAAATGCTTCTGTATGGACACTGATTCACGGCACAGATCCACAGGCTTTAATTTGCCCAAGTGCTGCATCAGGTGAACTTAAACACAATTTCTCATGCCATAGTGGCTATACCCAGAACTTTGAGTTACCTTAAAAACTAAAACGAAGGTTACCACATGTCACAAAATATCACCCTCACATCAACTGCACCAGCTGAAACATTATTACTTTCCAATGTTCTATGTCCACATAATGACCATTAAGATATTACCAATAATAAGTGGATTCATTGGTGGTGAACTATTCTTACTCCACTGAGAAATTTCTTAGTAGAACTAGTTGATACATATGTTATTGAGACACTGCCTGATAAGAAAAGTGAAGCACCCTGAAAGGGATGAGGAAACAAAACGAAGCTTCAAGGGTTGAGAGGGTATGTGTTGTTACTGCAATGATTACAAGTAACTTGGCAGTATGAGCCCACTTATCAGTATCATGCTGCACTCCCACTGGCCTGGACGTATACACTGATTCAGCTGGGAAGGATGTCATACAGCCATTCTGTCCTCTCCTGATGCAAGCTGTTCACCACTGTTGTAGCTGGTCCTAGGGATCCTGGATACTCGCACGGGAGCAAAGTTGATGTCCGAGAGTATCTCACACATTGTATTGGGGACGGTTCTGGTAACGTAGCCAACCGCTTGAGTATCTCAGCATCACACAGATAGTTTGTACAAACATGTGTCGTATGTGATCAAGCATTGTCCTGTTAAAAAAATGACACCACAACAGTGTCACATGAGAGGCAACACATGAGGATGCAGGATGTTTGTGAGACACCGTTGTGCCACCAGAATTCTCTCAGTCACTACCAGCCATGTTCTGGTGGCAAACCCAGTGGCTACCCACACCATGACACCAGAAGTAACACCACTGTTTGTCTCCAAAATATTAGAAGAAAGCTTCCTCTCCCCAGGTTGCCACTATACTTACCTATAATGTTCATCTGGGATAGTGCAGAACTGCACTTCATGGTTGAACACAGTACAACACCATTCATCAGCAGTCCAAGCCTTCTGGTCACATCAGCAAACCAAACACTGTCATTTTGTATTGTGGTTTTGATTCCCTAGTCTAGCTGCTGCTAATCTCCAACTAAAGCTGTGGAATGACTCAGAATGTTGCAGAAAGTCCATTAATTGTTCACACTAGCAGGTGCAGATGTGAAGGGATGATGATATGCTTGGTGCACAATACAGCAACCCTACCTTACAGTGGTCAGATTTTGTTGACTGTAACCTTGGCAATCCCCCCCATGAACCATGGACCTTGCCGTTGGTGGGGAGGCTTGCGTGCCTCAGCGATACAGATAGCCGTACCGTAGGTGCAACCACAACGGAGGGGTATCTGTTGAGAGGCCAGACAAACGTGTGGTTCCTGAAGAGGGGCAGCAGCCTTTTCAGTAGTTGCAAGGGCAACAGTCTGGATGATTGACTGATCTGGCCTTGTAACAATAACCAAAACGGCCTTGCTGTGCTGGTACTGCGAACGGCTGAAAGCAAGGGGAAACTACAGCCGTAATTTTTCCCGAGGGCATGCAGCTTTACTGTATGATTACATGATGATGGCGTCCTCTTGGGTAAAATATTCCGGAGGTAAAATAGTCCCCCATTCGGATCTCCGGGCGGGGACTACTCAAGAGGATGTCGTTAGCAGGAGAAAGAAAACTGGCGTTCTACGGATCGGAGCGTGGAATGTCAGATCCCTTAATCGGGCAGGTAGGTTAGAAAATTTAAAAAGGGAAATGGATGGGTTGAAGTTAGATATAGTGGGAATTAGTGAAGTTCGGTGGCAGGAGGAACAAGACTTCTGGTCAGGTGACTACAGGGTTATAAACACAAAATCAAATAGGGGTAATGCAGGAGTAGGTTTAATAATGAATAGGAAAATAGGAATGCGGGTAAGCTACTACAAACAGCATAGTGAACGCATTATTGTGGCCAAGATAGATACGAAGCCCACATCTACTACAGTAGTACAAGTTTATATGCCAACTAGCTCTGCAGATGACGAAGAAATTGAAGAAATGTATGATGAAATAAAAGAAATTATTCAGATTGTGAAGGGAGACGAAAATTTAATAGTCATGGGTGACTGGAATTCGAGTGTAGGAAAAGGGAGAGAAGGAAACATAGTAGGTGAATATGGATTGGGGGACAGAAATGAAAGAGGAAGCCGCCTGGTAGAATTTAGCACAGAGCACAACATAATCATAACTAACACTTGGTTTAAGAATCATGAAAGAAGGTTGTATACATGGAAGAACCCTGGAGATACTAAAAGGTATCAGATAGATTATATAATGGTAAGACAGAGATTTAGGAACCAGGTTTTAAATTGTAAGACATTTCCAGGGGCAGATGTGGACTCTGACCACAATCTATTGGTTATGACCTATAGATTAAAACTGAAGAAACTGCAAAAGGGTGGGAATTTAAGGAGATGGGACCTGGATAAACTAAAAGAACCAGAGGTTGTGCAGAGATTCAGGGAGAGCATAAGGGAGCAATTGACAGGAATGGGGGAAATAAATACAGTAGAAGAAGAATGGGTAGCTTTGAGGGATGAAGTAGTGAAGGCAGCAGAGGATCAAGTAGGTAAAAAGACGAGGGCTAGTAGAAATCCTTGGGTAACAGAAGAAATATTGAATTTAATTGATGAAAGGAGAAAATATAAAAATGCAGTAAGTGAAACAGGCAAAAAGGAATACAAACGTCTCAAAAATGAGATCGACAGGAAGTGCAAAATGGCTACGCAGGGATGGCTAGAGGACAAATGTAAGGATGTAGAGGCCTATCTCACTAGGGGTAAGATAGATACCGCCTACAGGAAAATTAGAGAGACCTTTGGAGATAAGAGAACGACTTGTATGAATATCAAGAGCTCAGATGGAAACCCAGTTCTAAGCAAAGAAGGGAAAGCAGAAAGGTGGAAGGAGTATATAGAGGGTCTATACAAGGGCGATGTACTTGAGGACAATATTATGGAAATGGAAGAGGATGTAGATGAAGATGGAATGGGAGATATGATACTGCGTGAAGAGTTTGACAGAGCACTGAAAGACCTGAGTCGAAACAAGGCCCCCGGAGTAGACAATATTCCATTGGAACTACTGACGGCCGTTGGAGACCCAGTCCTGACAAAACTCTACCATCTGGTGAGCAAGATGTATGAAACAGGCGAAATACCCTCAGACTTCAAGAAGAATATAATAATTCCAATCCCAAAGAAAGCAGGTGCTGACAGATGTGAAAATTACCGAACTATCAGCTTAATAAGTTACAGCTGCAAAATACTAACACGAATTCTTTACAGACGAATGGAAAAACTGGTAGAAGCAAACCTCGGGGAAGATCAGTTTGGATTCCGTAGAAACACTGGAACACGTGAGGCAATACTGACCTTACGACTTATCTTAGAAGAAAGATTAAGGAAAGGCAAACCTACGTTTCTAGCATTTGTAGACTTAGAGAAAGCTTTTGACAATGTTGACTGGAATACTCTCTTTCAAATTTTAAAGGTGGCAGGGGTAAAATACAGGGAGCGAAAGGCTATTTACAATTTGTACAGAAACCAGATGGCAGTTATAAGAGTCGAGGGACATGAAAGGGAAGCAGTGGTTGGGAAGGGAGTAAGACAGGGTTGTAGCCTCTCCCCGATGTTGTTCAATCTGTATATTGAGCAAGCAGTAAAGGAAACAAAAGAAAAATTCGGAGTAGGTATTAAAATTCATGGAGAAGAAATAAAAACTTTGAGGTTCGCTGATGACATTGTAATTCTGTCAGAGACAGCAAAGGACTTGGAAGAGCAGTTGAATGGAATGGACAGTGTCTTGAAAGGAGGATATAAGATGAACATCAACAAAAGCAAAACAAGGATAATGGAATGTAGTCTAATTAAGTCGGGTGATGCTGAGGGAATTAGATTAGGAAATGAGGCGCTTAAAGTAGTAAAGGAGTTTTGCTATTTGGGGAGCAAAATAACTGATGATGGTCGAAGTAGGGAGGATATAAAATGTAGGCTGGCAATGGCAAGGAAAGCGTTTCTGAAGAAGAGAAATTTGTTAACATCCAGTATTGATTTAAGTGTCAGGAAGTCATTTCTGAAAGTATTCGTATGGAGTGTAGCCATGTATGGAAGTGAAACATGGACAATAAATAGTTTGGACAAGAAGAGAATAGAAGCTTTCGAAATGTGGTGCTACAGAAGAATGCTGAAGATTAGATAGGTAGATCACATAACTAATGAGGAAGTATTGAATAGGATTGGGGAGAAGAGAAGTTTGTGGCACAACTTGACCAGAAGAAGGGATCGGTTGGTAGGACATGTTCTGAGGCATCAAGGGATCACCAATTTAGTATTGGAGGGCAGCGTGGAGGGTAAAAATCGTAGAGGGAGACCAAGAGATGAATACACTAAGCAGATTCAGAAGGATGTAGGTTGCAGTAGGTACTGGGAGATGAAAAAGCTTGCACAGGATAGAGTAGCATGGAGAGCTGCATCAAACCAGTCTCAGGACTGAAGACCACAACAACAACAACAACAACCTTGGCAATGAGTAGGCCTGCCCTCATGTTCCCACGCAGTCCAGCATCGGGCCACAGTAACATCTGAATACTTCATAAATCTGGATACTGCCTGATTCAACCAGTTGGCCAAATGGAGTCCCACAGTGAGATCCTTTTGAAACTCTCTCAGGTGCTGTTATGTTGTCTTGCATGAGTACATGGCATCTCCAACTCCTGCGCAGAATCACTCAACATCTGACACTTTTCACATCCCATATTTAAATAACATGTCTTGTAACAGCACTAAGAATGAACAATACTAATGCTATCTGGTAGTTGTTCTACCTGCACAGAGAATTGTAATTCTGATCATTTACATACCCACCAATGCTGAGTAAGTGAATGAAGTTTCATTGACATTCTACCATATCTTCTGGGTGCTTCACATTTGTTGTCAGGCAGTGGAATATCAAATAATGTGAGTGCTACATAAAACCTTGACTTCTGCGCATATTGATTGTAGTAGTGCAGTCTGTGTAAATAAGTACTGTAAAATTATCCTATGTGCGTGCTTCAGTGCACAGTGAAACCTTGGTAATTTGAGATAATTGGGACTGAGTAGAGCTCAAATTTGGGAAAACTCAAATTAGATGAAGAGTGACAATTTTAGCGATCTTTTATTTAAAAATTGATTCAAAACTTGATGCTTTGTTAGAATACCATTGCTCTAGTTTGGTTTTGTTTCATTTCCAGTTACCTCCTGTTACTTTGTCTTTGCTCCATTCTCCTGGTAATGGAAAATCCAGGATGGAATGTAACAATTTTGTGAAAAGGAAAGTTGCAACTCACCATATAGTGGAGATTCTGAGTCACAGATGGGCACAACAAAAAGACTGTCACAAATAAAGCTTTTGGCCAGTAAGACCTTCAGCAAAATTAGACAACAAACACACACATACACACTCACAAAACACAACTCACACATACATGACTGCAGTCTCAGGCAATTGAGGCCACACCTCAAGCATGTGTGAGTTGTGTTTGTGAGAGTGTGTATGGGTGTGTTTATCATCTAATTTTGACGAAAACCTTACTGGCCAAAAGCTTTATTTTAGACAGTCTTTCTGTTGTGCCTATCTGCGACTCGGCATCTCCACTATATGGTGAGTTGCAACTTTCCTTTCCTCAAATTGTTAAAATTCTCATGATACCGTTTTTATGTCTCCTCACTGTCTGATCTTTTCATTATTAAAACTCTCATCTCCAAAGAAACAAATTTCCTTTCTTATTTTGATGAGTCAGCATTCACACTAGTGAAAAATGGCAAGAACAATAATAAATACAAAACACTACTTGACTGTGCATACACACTGCACTGAGCCTGAGTAGACACTGGCTAAACGGCGGCAGGTGAAACAGTAATAGCGGCTAATGTGGGCATGATTGTAAACTATATATGGATGAGCATCTCAGCCACTCTTCACACCAATTCCCTGTGCCCCTGTGCATTTCTATTTTATACATGATTTTTTCATGTAGTAATCACCCATCATCCACCTTGATTAAAGACTCAGATTTCCAGGGCTTGAATTGTCACAGTTTTACTGTAAAGACATTTACATCTTTGTGTCAAAATTGGTGTTAACTTTGAAATAAGTTTTCTTGCTTACTCCACTTCCTTAAGGACCATTTACCTTAGAAACTGTGAACCAAACTTCTGATACATAAAACACCATCATGTAACTTAGTCACCAACACAATAGCCATCATCTTGGTACTTGCTTGAAAATACGAATTATTTGTATTCTTTCTGCTAGCACCACTAATTTAGGCAGAAACTTGCTCTACCATATGTTTGTGGTTTCCACTACCATAACTAGACCCAATGTCTTCCAGTGCCTTTCCAGTCTTTCACATTTCTTTCTTTCTTTCTTTCTTTCTTCCCCCCCCCCCCCCCTCCCCCCCTCTCCCCCCCCCCCCCTCCAACTTGATTATTTAATTTTTCTTTTCTTCTTTCTAGTGACATTTATTTTTGTCTCAGCAGTAAATCTTGCTACATTCTGTGCTTCATTTTGCCAACTGTTTTCTCTATCACTTTAACTCTTTAGGTGTTTAATTGAATCCACCTTCAGGCAGACTTAATTTTGTGCTGTTCTGACTCAGCATTCTTTGATACTTGGGCATTGCACATCTCAGATCATATAATCCTTATCTCTCTTTTGGATAAAGAAATTCTCGTTTCAAAACCAAATGTTTGCATCACTTTTGGTCTACGTATGCATCTCTTACCATCCTCTTAGAAACTGTGTTTTCCTCATTTGTGACTGTAAGGAAAGGTTGGGTTATAGAAGCAACAAACTCAGCTTCCTGTCATTGGGAATTATTATTTACTTCGATGGTTTTTAGTATTTTCATTGAATATCTGTTTTACAATGTAATCACACTGTATGAACAATAATTTTACTGATACTTTGTCTTCGTTACATTGTAGTCTTTCTACCACAAACATTCAGTTCTCATGAGAAGTGCAGACTGTACACAGCTGTGAGAGTCTAGCTTATCATATACTCTCTACTTTTTCTCTCCGCTTACCACATGATCAATTAGCCATAAAATTTACATGTTTTGCTACTGAATTAAATAATAGAAGAAATTACACAAACCATTTATATCTAATAAAGTGATTTTTTTCAGAGGTCAGCTTATTCAAGAAAATAATCGTATACACATCAATGCTGAGTGGACTCTCCATATTTCCTCAGTAGAGACATCTGATACTGGAAATTATTCATGCCGAGTGCAGAATATCTTGGGAGCTGATGAAATCACATACACAGTGACAGTGAAAAGTAAGAATTTATGTGAGCTAAATAACAAAAATATTTGCTTTCAATAATCATAGATCCATAAAATTTAACTAGTTTATTCAGTAGATTTATCAGCATATATAGAGATTGTTAGAATGACTGATACTGATGGATGAAATACAATGTTAATCTCAAGATTTCTTTTATTGAGAGCCATTGGCAGAAAAAGCAAAGTTACATTCAATCTATTTCCTTGAAAGTTCTCCTTCATGATGAGATCTATAAAATGTGATTGATTAAGTTGGAATGGTAGGGGTTAATTTCTCTGATAAATGAAACACAAAAGGGATGGAGGACGTGTGTCCACGTAACACTGAAGTGTTTTACATCTTTACAATCTTAAAAATGGAAGGCATTCAGTTAGGAATTTAAGGAACTATGATTGGAACTACATTCTAAAGTCACAAGTAAGACATTATTGATAAGATTAGATTAGATTAATACTAGTTCCATGGATCATGAATACGATATTTCGTAATGATGTGGAACGAGTCAAATTTTCCAATACATGACATAATTAAGTTAATTTAACAACATATTTAAGTTAATATAACAACTTTTTTTATGATTTTTTGTTTTTTTCTTTTTTTTTTCTTAATTTATACCTAAAAATTCCTCTATGGAGTAGAAGGAGTTGTCATTCAGAAATTCTTTTAATTTCTTCTTAAATACTTGTTGGTTATCTGTCAGACTTTTGATACTATTTGGTAAGTGACCAAAGACTTAAGTGGCAGTATAATTCACCCCTTTCTGTGCCAAAGTTAGATTTAATCTTGAATAGTGAAGATCATCCTTTCTCCTAGTATTGTAGTTATGCACACTGCTATTACTTTTGAATTGGGTTTGGTTGTTAATAACAAATTTCATAAGAGAGTGTATATACTGAGAAGCTACTGTGAATATCCCTAGATCCTTAAATAAATGTCTGCAGGATGATCTTGGGTGGACTCCAGCTATTATTCTGATTACACGCTTTTGTGCAATAAATACTTTATCCCTCAGTGATGAATTACCCCAAAATATGATGCCATATGAAAGCAATGAGTGAAAATAGGTGTAGTAAGCTAATTTACTAAGAAAATCTTTTTCCTAGTTTAAGCCACAGCTAGGTTATGACACTGCCTGTACCATATAATAAGAATCTTTTCACCTTTTCACATTTGAATTCTGTTAGTTAAACACTTATTTTTCTTCTGTATGTTTGAGCTCACTTTGTTGTACTAATAACAGATTCCTATGAAAGATCCAAAGTTACTTCTTGCTTTAAATTTCATTGGTACACACAATGCAGTGGAGAACAGCCAAAATACATCAACACAATGGAACCACCAGTGTCACAATATCTCACTTCTAGTGACTGCTGTCTTATTCATGAACACAATTGTTAACTGAACAAGGGGTGGGTGCAGAAAATTTATACCAACTGTATTTCTGCACAGACAGAAGCTTCCACAAAAAAGTCAGTAGGAAGGATCTGTGCAGATGTTTTGACACTCCCATCCTCTTATGCACCCTTTTGGTTATTAATGCTGCAGAACTATGCAGGCAGAAACTTTTTTTACAACATAATTTCTTGATTTCTACCTGGTCTTTAACAGTGACCTTTTTGTCAACATCTTAACAGCCATGACAGTGTGTCTCTGGTTTGCTCCATTTTGTTTGACAGTGTCCTCTATTGAACACTACCTCTCATTCATGTACAGATCTTTATTACTCTTGTGTATATTTCTTTATTGTTGTCTGCTTACTATGCTCTTATGATGTAAATTTAGTGCTTCATATTATCAGCTTCATTGGAATTTGAATATCATTTTTTGCATTCCACAGATTCTTTTTCTCAGTTTTTCTGCCTATATAATTTTGTCCTGAATTATTATTTCTCTCTTCTCCACCTCTGTATCTTCCAACAGATTTTCACCATTTTTCCCCCTCTCTCATACATATCCGAATATTTCTATTAGCTTTTCAGCCACTCATGTCCTTGTAACTATTATGATTATGGCTGTAATATTCCTTGTGAATAAAACACATACCAGCAGATCATATTTTCAATGTAGTGAAATATTTCAGAATACAATAAGTTATTTTATCCATTCTTGGGGACCTAAATTTACTATACTGTGTTCTTACATGCTTTCAAAGACAGAAGGAATAATGGGTGTAAGTATGCAATTTATCAGCTTAATTCATTTTCTCTTAGGTTCAATTTCATTATTCTTCTTTTCATCATTCAGTAGAATCTTTTAGTAAGTAGAGAATTGCTCAGTGATGCAATCATTTTCTTTCTCAAGAGGCTTCACATTTTATCCTTGGATTTTATAAATAAGTCACACAATTTTTGAAAGACACTTTGAAACTAAACCTGAGTTGGGAAACATTTATATTAAAAATTCAATGTCATTGTAAAACTACACCAAAATCTCTTATGTTTTTGTAGATATGGAACAAAACATTGCGTATTGATATGAAGAATAAATAGTTTGCATCATTTTTCACAGAGAAATATCCAAAATTGATTTGTTCAGTATTAAACTATACCATACAACTTGCAAAGTTCCACTGCATATAATCATCCCAACTTGAAAGAAGAAAGGTTGTCATGTTTAAACTTAATCAGTAACTCAGTTTATACTAGTTAATCAATGTAAGTTTGTATCAGAATGTCACTGTGTTCATTTCAAATGACTAAAAGTGTACATACTCAAATAGTGTGTTGGAACACACTTGTGAAATAAATGATTGAGCCATACCATCACGGCATAGATGTTATTACATTTTCACTTACCTCAGACATTCTGGGATATTTGATCCACTGGATCATACTAAAAAGAATTTCGCAGGCACTGTACTAAAGCTCTGCATCTGGCATTTAGCTCACTTGTATTGATCAGTAGAGGTAGTTCCATGAAACTCTGGCAGATTTTGCTGGGCTCCTTTGTACACAGTGATCAACTGCATTCAGTTAATTTATGCAGCTCATGCTCAAATCGTCTGATCATCTAATTACTTGAACACTACTCAACTGACCTCTGCAGGAAAATGTGAAAGCAAAGTTAGATTCCAAAGATGAGTGTGAAAGGCAGCACTTGTAGCATGGTCTGAGAAAGATTATCATTGTTGATTAAACAGACTAGAAATCATGTTGTTACATGCACTGTGGCAGGTGCTCTTCTCTCTTGTCTCTCAGTTCCATTATGATGTATCTGAAGACATCTGCAGAAGATATCAAAATGTAAATTCTGGAGCATCGCCAACTTCAGTTAATGATATTGTAACTAGAAAGTGTGCAGAAATTTTGCCAGAATCTACATCCATTTACTTTGTATCGTGAAGAGGATTTCACATTTTGTTGGAAGCTTATATACTTTGCTTCACAGTTTCAACATTCTGCCTAATCCTACAGCAGTATCACTGAAAATTGGAAGACAAGCCAATAAAACATAGGTATATTTGATGTTAAGGCTATGCCATTTCATGTACAACGGTTACATGGACCGTTCAGTAATGAAAAAGATGCTACCAAACAACTACTGAGAACTTTTCTGACCGTGATTGAACACTGAGAAGAAAAAAATCTGGGAAATTTACTAAGAGTCACAGTCTTGAAACATTGTTTAACTTGCAAATTTTTGAAACAGATTTGCTGCCACCAGAGTTTTAATTTTTTAGATAGTAACATTCACATCAGTGCCAACAGATTTTCACATCCAGATTTCATTTAATAAAGCAGAGCATGTTATAAAAATGAATAATTTGAAGTTTCACTCTGAAATCAACAATCGTTACAAAGATTAATAGTTACTGCATTCTTTCTACATTTTATGTAGTCCAAATTTTTGTTGTTGTTTAGCGAAAGCTTCTTTCCTCTTGTAGATGATAATGTTGCAGTTAGATCTATCATGCAGACATATGTGTGTGCAGTATAATCTAAATTGATCTGAGCATAGTTCCATTAGCTGGTGGGAATATAAAAGGCCACACCAGGTCACAGACACACACAGTTTTTATGCTCACAACAGATGGGTGGCAGATGGATCAGACCTGTTTGCCTCAGCTTATCCAAATTTGCCATGCTTGACTACTAAATGCTTGTTTCAAGCATCTGCACTCAAGAACACCATGCCCAAGTGTGGTGCATTTGAGTATGAGTGCAGAAAATCGCCATTGTGTAGATCTCTAATGAATACCATTAGTGTATGGCTTATGCAAGAGGGTTGGGAAGATTTTTATTTCCTCCTAGCAGCTGAATGGAGATTCACCACAGCTTTCATCTGTTCATCAAAGATGGTACTTCATGCACAAAATTAATCTTGAAAACATATGACAATGTGCCAGTGCATCTAAATATTTTTTATCCATCAGTGTACAATATTGTGAAACTGTAATGCTTAACTAACAATATTATTAAATGTGGAGCTATAAACATAATCTGCTTATTATATTTCAAGAAATGAAATAAAATTTCCTTGGTATTCTTAACACATGGACAGAATTTCTACTTGAGTTAGTGCCTTCACTTTTCATATACACCGATTTTTTTCAGCTTCCAAATCATCTCATTATTTGTTGATAACATTCAAGTTTTATAAGACTGAGTGAGGAAGTTTGTGAACTACATTTGAAACAACAATGCTTACACTCTGTTTGTCTCTCATGTCATAGCAAATAGTGCCTGTGTGGAGAAAAGTAAAAGATTTATTCTATGTGCTTTGATTTGAAACTTTATGAACAGTTATTAATTGAACATACACATTCAGCTGAACACGGCACAAACACAGTTAAGTACTGAATTTATAAAGTACTGATAAGAATGTCTGAAATATGATCATGAAATTCTTGGTACAGATAGGTAGTTCATTGATACCATAGTCACAAAAACCAAACAATAAAATTCTGAGGAGTATCTGCAATTGAATCTGATTACTTTTATGTGTGTTCAGCTTTTGCTTTGTATATAACTTGACTAATGCAGTGTCTGATTGACAGACTCTTCATGTAGATGTGGAAACGAACAAAATACAAAAATTTAACACTGCTCACAACATAAAATTGTGTATAAAATGTGAACACTACCTCTGCTTTTTACACAGAGTGCTTGGGAACTGAATTAGTTTATTTACTGCGTGAGACAGCAATTTTTATATAATGAGAAGTTGACTCTGAAATATAAAGTGAACATGACTTAAAAGTTGTAGTAATTTTCATTTTAGTTGATTCTGTTGTTATTCTGTACACTGCATACCATGACTTTATTTTATTGTCATGAGAATGCAGAAACAATAAAATATTAATTTTGAACCTATATTTAAAAATAATAATTATTCTTACAGCTCCGTTGCCTCCAACTGACTTCAAAGTTTCTTCTGCCACTGAAACAAGTTTATCTTTGAAGTGGTCAGCACCAGATGACAGTATTTATGCAGCTGAAGGTACAGGAAAGATTATAATATATTACCAACACCATATTTCTTTTAAACTGTATTGCTTATAGATGTATAATAAATCAAGGCAAAACATAATTTGTACTGTATTTTAATATTTACTTGTTTGGTAATATCAATCTAGATTATTAAATGGACTAAAATGGTGCATGTTGCCTACCTAATGGCTTCCAGGGCAACAAGAAGTTGATTTTCACTGTTTTGTATAATTATCTACCAAATTTATAAATTTAAAATCCTGTCATAATCTACTCATTAAGAGGTATAATTTTATGTTAACAGTCTAACGCAACTATTAAATTATTAACCCTACAACTGTGGGCAGTTTTCCCATTTTTCTGTATAAAACCACAGACCAGTCCTATTCAGTAATTAGAATAGTTGTTAAGATTTCATGAAAAGAATATGACAAGAAAACTAAAAACTGAATTTACAACTGACATTTAACCTACGTAATTTGGGAATCATGAAAATCATGATCAACATTATAAACATAGGAGAAGCTTACTGACAATTTTTCAGAGTGTGGTATCTCTTGAAGCAAGTTTCCACACACAGGCTCTCAAATTATTTGTAAAGTTGCTGGCACAAGAAGATAGTATGTGTAAGTAAATGGGTAACACTTTGAGAATGTGTAAAATGCGTCTCCCAATGTTCACTTTCACTGAGGATGGCAATGTCATCAGCAAACTTATTACTGATACCCTTTCATCCAGAATTTTAATCCCACTTTGGACCTTTATTTTATTTCCATCATTGCTTCTTTTATTTCCATCATTGCTTTTTTGATGTACAGGTTGAACACATATCGTTCTTATGCGTTATTTTACTTATTGTAGCTGGCAATCTGTCACAGCAGAAGTCCTAAATTCTCAGTCACTGTAAAAATTCCAACTTCGGAAAAGCTAAAATTAAAAATCAATCTCTTATTGTGTTTCAGCAGAATATTTATTACAATCTCAAAGTAAATAAAGGCATCTTGACAAATGTGAAATAAGTTGTAACATACTTACAATAATGAAATAAATCATGGTCAGCAAGCTACATGCTTTCTGTCCAAATACATTCAAAGTACTGACCCCCTTTTGCCAACATGGCTGTAACTATTTATACTTAACAATCCCAAACAATCTTCTTAGAATAATTTTTTGGTTAATTAACAATTAAAATTGACATAGAAAAATTGAAATTACATATATGATAGTATGTTTACTCCAGAACACCTAGTACACTACAATATTAGTACTTGTCTGTTATTACAATAATTACAATAATACATTTACATTTTTTATTAATTACTAGAGACTCCCTTCACGGAAAATGTTCCCTTCATTTACAGAGCTTCTACACATTAGTGTTATTAAGATTCCATAATTATGTTCTTTGTAGCTTTTCCACAAATACATATTTCCATACACCTCTATGTCAGAAATTACTGTTTATGGTTAAAATTTACGTGTGTAAATTGTTTTCAATTAGACTGTTACGTTTCAAAAACTGGGGAAGAAAGATTCCACCATTGTCGTATGCCCTTTATAATCCAAGCATTCTGTCTTGGTTCTTTTTTTTTATATATATATATATATATATATATATATATATATATATATATATATATATATATATATATATATATATATATATATATATATATATATATATATATATTTTACAGGATCTTATATTCCCTGTAGTGTATAACTATTTATGAGAATTGAAAACATCTTGCATCAGTTTATATTGTTTTATCCTTTTTCTAGGTTGACGTATTCTGTGAAAGTGTCTTGATTATCATAAGTCTTGCTTCCACTGTGAAGTTCTACACAAGAACTGTCACCATGGTGCCTTTACCTTTCCTTAAGCCAAATATTTTATCAACTAACAGATTGAGTTTCTCTTCCATTCTTCTGTATTATTATTCTTATCAGCAACTTGGATGCATGAACTGTTCAGCTGACTACGCAGTACTTCTCAAATTTGTCTGTCCTTATTATCTGTGAGGCTATGGGATGATATTTTTCCAAAAGTCTGATGGAATGTCTGAGTCTCCCCAACTCAATAATTGCTTGGCAAGTATTTCCTCGACAACTTCAAAAATTTCGAATGAATGTTATTTATCTCTTGTGGCTCGACAATTAAAGTCTGCCAGAGCTCTGTGAAAGTTTGATTCTGATACTGGATTCCTTGTGTCACGAAAATCGATTCTGATGAGAAGAATCTTGTTGCTGCAGTCCTATTTTTGCAGTGTGAATATTTATCCACAAAGAAATTCAGTAGCATTATAATTTTGTGCCTGATGTAGTGGGTCATAATGGCTTACTAGTGCAAGTTACTGTCATCACATACTATGAATCACTAAACACTGTGAGCAATGTTTCATAGAATGTGAAAGAATAGCTTTTCTTTCAAGCCATTATGACTACAGGGTGTTTCAAAATGAATATATGGGTTTTAAGGCTTTGTAGCACATATAACGTTCATCTTACAATTATAAATAATACACCAAATGAAATAGAAACACAAACAGTTTTTCTTACAATTATTCAGTGTGAACACTTGTCACACATCAAGTCAATAGGTGAGTTGTTCCGAAACCTTGATCAGTGTGTCAGGAGTAACTTCTACAATAACACTGTTTCTAAAGTCGGATAGATCAGCTGGCATTGGAGGCACATACACATAATCATGTCGGATCATGTGTGAACATGGAGGTCATGTATAAAATGCTGTGTCAACTGGCCCCTTGCGTCCAATCCACCGGTCGGATAATACAACATCGTTTAACCAGTCTCGTACTGAGTTATGCCAGTGAGGCAATTCACCATCTTGCTCCCAAATAAAGATGTGTTGTTCAACTTCTTCCCATTGAGGCATGGGCCACAGCTGTAGCACATCAAGATAAGAAACATCAGTTACAGTTGATTCACCGAAAAAGAAAGGCCCATAAACTTTCCACGGGGCTATTTCTTGGGGCTAAGCATGAAAGACTCGCACTTGTTCAACACGTTTTTGAGTCACTCTTTGTCATTCCATTCTCTTCCCACTGTGCACAGGTATGCAAACAAATCTGCTTAAATTGCTCTTTGATTTAGTGTATTATTTACAATTGTAAGTTGAATGTAATAAATGCTACAATGCCTTAAAACCGGTATCTTCATTTTGAAACACCCTGCATTATTCGACCAAATGAAAAATTTGTTATTTTGCAAACTGTTCCTCATTAAAAAAACTGCCAGGTGTATTAGTAACTAAGAGTAACAAAAGAATTTTCAAATTCATTTAAATTCATTAAAATACTGCTGAAATCGCTAAGGGAAAACAAATCAAGAAAGCCATAGGTGGAATGAAACAGAAAAATGGAAAATTGAATGATGAATGACTGAGGCCTGAAGGAGGAAAAAAGTCACAAAGCACAAACAAAGCAGTGGAATACAGCAGTATAATGAGACGTATGGACACATTTCACATGGTACCCATTGTTATGACGTGAACTAAAAGTTGTTTCTGTGTCATGAAATTATATTACCATAGTTCCTTACCTATGTGCTTTCAGACAGGATCTGTATTATGAGAGGCAGTCAAATGAAAATCGAACACACATCACAATGGGATGATGAATTGGTCCATTGAAAAGTAATCACCACATGCGTTAAGACATTTATCCCACTGGGAGATGAGGTGATCAGTTACTAATGGATCCACAACTCCCATTCTTGAACTTACTTGTCTGACTGAAGCTGCCAACCACACATACTTTTTTTTCTTTTTTTTTTTTTAAGGTCACCAAAGGTGCGAAAATCACATGGTGAAAGATCTGGTCTTTATAGAGGATTGCAATGTTTCCCATCCAAATTGCTTAAGTGTACCCTTTGTGTGATTGGCAGTGTGGGGCAGGCATTATTGTGCAACAGGATGATTCCATCTGACAGCATTCCCACAGCCAAAGGCAAATGACAGGGATAGCATTGGAAATATCCCACATCTCCCTCGCAAAAGAAATCCAAAGATGTTCACACAAGTTTCAGTAAGGTCATGATGATCTCCTCCTTTGACTGCAGGGGTCCTCTGCTCATTAAGTTCCCCATTCTACAGAAGAGAAGTTGGTCATTTCGTCTCCAAGTTGGATAAATGTCTTAATGCATATGGTGATAACTTTTGAATAGAACCATTCCATGGTCCCACTGTGGTGAGTATTCAGTTTCCATTTGACTGCCTCTCACACAGCAGTAAATTATTATAACACTGTTAGATGAAGCACAAGTTGGAATAACAGCATCATAAAACGAGTGCACCACGTTTATCAAGAGGAACAATGTCCAAAAGGATTATGGTACTGACAACTCTTGGCACAATATCACCGATGATTAATAATAGTGAACAGAAGCAGATACTGAGTGATTAACATTAGCAAATAGTGAAGGGGGGCAGTCTCACCAAATATTGATCAGACTCTTCATCAGATATTGCTGAGGACTGTCAAAATAAACATGGATGACTTCTTGTTGCATCTCCAAATAAGCAGCTACTTCAATTCGTATCACACTAGAACACAGTCAGCATGTCAAATGATTTGTTTCTTGTATCAGAATCTAACATAAAGTGCTGAAACCACTCATTCTCATGATTGTAAGCGAGAAGTCAAAACTGTGTGCCAGACAGGGGTTTGAACCAGGATCCCTGTCTTTTGCATGCCTCATAGGCTAAATCCAAGCTTCAACTTGTCACTGGCTCCTCCAGTTTCCTTCTCTGAAGCTTGGAGTAATTTCATATTAAACTGGCACAGATAGCATATTCATAGCACATTGCCTTCAAAAGGCAAGAATTTGAGTTCTGCCCCCAGTCTGGCTCCAAGTTTTAATGCGTCACACAGAGCAAAACATTTGTCAGCTATCTTTCTCAATTAGGCAACATTCTCCAAGCCCTAGATTGATATCACAAATGTCAGAATAAGTCAAGTGGTACTGAGATTTTTTGACGTGCATCAACTATTAACGATAATCAGAGGAGAGTGATATTGTCTGATGATGAATCTGTCATTACGTTGCCAGAACTAGGTTAGGTCAGTAAAACTTGATGAGGGACCATTTACACTCTAACCATAAAGTATATGTTCATAACACCTGTAATGCAGAGGCAAGGCAGCAGAACAGCTGATTTTTAGAGGCAATGATGCAACAAAGTTTTTGCTTTGATTGCGTAAATATTAGGTATCTGATATAAGCTTAACAAACCCAGTGATGGAATGAGATAAGACTGAATTTTTGAAGGAAAACCATTGTTTTGCAGAGGAAAATACACACAAACGCATAATAAATAATTTCATAAAGAGTTTTCATTTTCTGCTATTTCTGCACCTTGATGTTCCTGTTATTGGTGCATATACTGTATAACTCTGGATGCATTTAAATAATGGAAAATGAAACTGTCAACTGCCAGGCTAATATAGACCTCTCCCTATAATTTTCACTACAGAACACAGTGAATGCATGAAGAGGTGCAGTTTGCCATTGACTTGTATTGTTGCTGTGTACACTGCCTATGGCCTGGCCAGACCACTGTTGATGCTCTCTGCTGTCTTGGCCACTAAGTTCTGGGGTTGCAAAGTCCTGCATCATCTGAACTGTAGGAGTTCAGCTTGCTGCAGCCCATATGGTGTATAAGTTGTGCATGATGCCAATGCTGTCTAGGGCACCATAACAGTTGCTTTGCCAGCTCACAACCAAATTTTCAACTTCCAACCTAACTTAGATCTCGGGCTGCAAAATGTCAACAAGCAGCAAAAGCAGAATGACGATAAATTTGTACATCAATGATATGAAACTGTAACTAGTTGACAGCTGTTCATTGGCTACAACATACTATTCACCAACTGGCACCCACAACTTGACATGGTAATGCATTACTAACATCTGTATACACCAAAAACAAATGCAATGGGATGACAGCCTTTTGTAAAGTATAGCCAGTTAGATCTACATATGAGAGACATAAAAAGAGCATAAGTAGCTGACAGTCTGTTTATGGTCATTAAACTGAGAGGAATGCTGTATATTGTAGTTTTATTTTATCAACTGAATTATTGTACCAAAAGAAAAATCCACTCAAAACAGTAATATCAAAACAGAATTGTTTGTTGATACTTACCTTCAGGAGCTGAGATTTTACTACTGCTGATAAGTGTATGTAAAATTACACTACACTATCCTAGATCCTATAGGCTAAGAAAGGTTAAAAATGAAGTGTGTGTCACTCAGACCCCAAGATGAGAGGGGCTCACCTGTTGTGAGGACAAGATGTGGGCAAGTGTGGTGGGGGGTTCAGAGAGAATAGGAGAACAAACACAGCACATTGGTAAGCATTGTGCCAACGTCAGTCTAGAGATGATGAAGCTGAAATGAGAAGTAAAAATGGATTAAGAGGAAGAGAAATGATTTGTGCAATCAACAAACAAAGGAAAAAGAGAGAGCAGGAGGGGAGGAGAGTGAATGTGAAAAGTAAAGCAAGTAATGTATGTATCATAAAAATGTGAAAAGTGTTCAGTTATTGAACAGCCCTCCAGTGGACTTCCATATTTCATAATATAACTCCAAATATGGATATTGTAACTGATTAAAAGTAACTCAAAATAGTAAAACTATAATTTTAATATCTGAAAGACACATTTTCATTACGATTGCTCTTCTATCCATCTGAAATCCATTGTATATGTTCAGTGACTGTAGCATATTTAGAATCTATAAATTTCTAGTTTAAAATTATTTTCATTTTTCATTTGCAAAAAATATTAATATCATCAGAAATATTAACACCATTTTATTTACAGGCTATACCTTATACTTTAAACGAGAGTTTGGTGAATGGGAAAAGGTCATTGTACAGGCTGAAGATAAAAACTTTACTCTTGGAAACCTTCAGTGTGGTTCTAAATATCAGCTCTATCTTCAAGCCTTCAACCACATGGGCAACAGTAGTCCTACAAAAAATATAACTGCTTACACACAAGGGAAAGGTAACACCAGCATATTTTATAATCACAAATTTTTCCAAAATTAGAACTGTTTCATAAGATCAGTCTAGAGCCTATTTAGGAATAAAAACTGGAAACTGTGTAAGTATAAGCAAATAATACATAGTATGAAATGTAAAACACAATCTAGACTACAATAAATCACAGTACTAAAGATAATAATAAAAGAGACAAATGTGTTAACATGAATAGTCGGAATGCAATTTCTTCATTTTTGCACTCCATGAATTCCTTGACTGACAAAAGTGCCTCAGTCCTAGGCCCACTCCCACTGTGTGAGATATTTCTGAAATCTTTTAGTGATACAGTCTATATTTGTGAAGCTAGTATAGTGATAAGTTTGATTTTAAAATGGTAACTTCTAGCTGATTACTTGGCATTCTCTGATTATATATTTTTATGTCACCCAATTGTCATCCGAACCCCACCAGGTGAAATGTTATCAGGGCTGTTAACAAGCAGTCAATGACCAAAAAGCCTTTGGATATAATATTATTAGTCATGCATCTTTTCAGGATTTCCTAGTGTTTATGTACAATATACAGCCCTCAGGTCTCCTTAGGATCATGTATTGAAAATCCCACAATTTTCTTCAAGGCAACTATTGAACACTGTCAGGTGGTGTCTGCTGGTTACTGTTGGTAAGTACCAACTGTCAATTTCCACTTTTTGTCAGACTATTGTGGAAGCCTCATTTGACGGTCGCACACAAGCAATCGAGTTGTCTGCAGACAGATTATAGTAGTGTGTTCTGAGCACACTACCAGAAGTCAATCTATGGTGTTTCACATGTTGCTGCTGCTGAGTGGCACTGAGGCTGGAAGCCAACCCCCAATTAATAGCTAGCGTAATCCTTGTCTATTTTTCCGTGTCACTGTCATCAGAAGTTCTCATTTTTCTCTATGCCTAATGTTGGCAACACAAGACTTCCAGGCTACACTTATTTGGAATGCTGAATCCTTATTTGTTGGGTTATCTGCCATGCAAATATGTTTTGCCTCCATTACCACAAAGTCCCAGAAAGCCAAAACTGAGGCTATAATCCTTGTCTTCTCATCAGTGTCCTCTACTGAGGCCATACTGTCCTATTGGATACCTGTAAACATCTTTAGGCCGATATTGTCTTTCACAGGATGTAACAAACTCCTCAGTTTTGCTTGGATACAAAAGACACTTCAAGTGTTGTGTCAGTTCAGGACTTTTCCGATACTTACCTCCTATTGCCTCCCTCCCTCCTAGCAATGAGCTGTCCTGCCTCAACCCTCCTTCCCACTTTTCACCTCCTTCCTCCATTCACCCACTCCACCTGACACAACCACTCACCCTAATCAAACTGCAGCCCCAGCTCATTGTATTCAACCACCACAATGTAGATATATCTCGTCTTTTCTCTGTCCCATCATGTTGTATAAGTTATCTCTAATTGCAGTGACACTGATGTCATCAGTATGAAGAATAGCTGTATATGATCCCCCGTGTATACTATAAACTGTACAAGTTTTAGCAGTGAATCTTGTTGTAGTACATGAAAACTTATGAGGCTATTACACAGTAATTACTTCCAGACAGTGCTCTTCACTCCCCCTGTCTGTAACCTGCTTCCTCTCCCCCTTCCATGCCCCACTCAGATTACTGTTTTTGGTCAATGCAAGAATTTCATTCCAGATGCAACAGCCCTCATATGTCTGTAAGGTGTATGTCTGTGAGGTGTGCCTGTTGTGTGAATGTGTGTATGTGTTTTCTTTTATGAAGAAGGCTGTGGCCAAATGCCAATGTGTAACTGTCTTTTTGTTATCCCTGACTGCAACTCAAAGTGTCACCTTTGCAGTGAGTAGCAATCTAACCTTTTCACAGTATTATTGATATCTCAATCTGGACTTTTTGAATAAAATAAAATAAATTATATTGGACTTCGTGCAATGAAAGTAAATTTAGGTGGAGCAAAGTTTAATTGGAACAAAGTCAGATTCAGCTTTTCATTTACTTAGGTACATGTCACAAATATATGGCATACAAACAGTGTAATAATTAGCATAATTACTGGGAAGAAGAATTATTAATCATCAGTGGTGCAATCATTGCAAGTGTTGTTTCTTCAGCTTGCTGTGTCACAAGGTGGCTGGCAGCGGTATGACTTGACACACTTCCTCCAGCTGCTGAGATGAGATAGTCATCCTAATTCATCTTGAAATGGGGCACAGCTTTCTTACTCTCAACTTTCTCTTTTGGTATGAGGGCTCACCAGTATGCAGAATGTCTCAGGACTGAAGACCACAACAACAATAACAACAACAACAATGAAGACTGTAATAAACTTGGCTTACCCTCAGGATTGTTTCCAAGTTGATTTCCTCATTCAGTAACAACATATACGTAGAGAAGAATATACATGACACATTATATCAGTGTGTCAATTATGCCTTTACTATCTATGGCTAGTGCAGCATCAGTTGTCCAATCCTTTTGCACTTTGTTTCATCCTAGGTCCCTAATTTGGCATCTTAAGTAGAGGAACCTGCATGAGTATGGGAAGACAGGAAGATGGATTGTGGCAGGCTTAAACTTAGTGTGAGACATGATCAAATAGGTGTTGGTAGAACACTAAGATGAATGGCAGAGATATGAGTTTATGATCTGCTTTTGAATACAGTTTTAAAATCACACTAATTTCAATACATGTTTCTCCATTAATTAAAAAATTATCCTAGTGTATTAAAGACATGCTTTAAAATAATAATCACACTCTTTATGTTTTTTTAAGCTCCTATTGCTCCAACAAAAGACGATCTCCTGGCTACCAACTCTACCTTCATACAGCTGAACGTTGGCACGTGGAATACTGGTGGCTGCCCAATAACCACATTAGTTGTAGAATATAAACTGAAAACTGGAACAAAATGGATACTTGTGTCAAACAATCTTAAGTACACAGAAGAGAAGTTTTCCATTCTTGATCTTAATCCAGTGACAAATTATGAGCTTCGGATGACTGCTCACAACAGTGCAGGTTCCACTGTAGTCACATATGACTTCACAACTTTATCCAGCACAGGAGGTAATTATATTTGTGTCATTAAATCAAGTCCTTTTCAATAAATTATTTTTTTTCTTTCACTTCCTTCCTCATTTCTTTGCTTTATTTTATCGGTCTTGTGAATAGTATATTATTTGTTCTGGTTTTTAATCTGCAGTCCTGCTGGGCAGAATATACATTTCTCTTTGCCTGTATTGTTGTTCAAACTTTACACAACTATATGTCCTGTTTCCACCTTTATTCTTTTAATATTTGTGTTAGCAACAGTTCTGATCATTTTTTAGTATTTGAGTGTGGCACAATGTTTGAGAGTAAGGCTTTTAATTAGATGCCACTATGGTGACTTGGGTGTCCCTGATCTACCCCATTTAACCAACCAAGGAAAGGAGACCTACAGCTTAACATGGGTTCCAAAAGATTAACATGGATTCTAAACCATGTATTGTTCCTCATGACTCCTCACATTGTTGAGAAGTGACGATTAGATTAAAGGAAGCTTGAAAATGTCTGTTCTGTGTGTGTGTGTGTGTGTGTGTGTGTGTGTGTGTGTGTGTGTGTGTGTGTGTGAGAGAGAGAGAGAGAGAGAGAGAGAGAGAGAGAGAGAGAGAGAGAGAGAGAGAGAGAGTGTTTGTGTGCTTGTCTTTGTGTGGGTGGGTGGGTGTGATGTTGGTCTTTAGATGTTGGCCTTTATCTCTCTCTCTCTCTCTCTCTCTCTCTCTCTCTCTCTTAGTACCTTATGTACAAAATTCCTTTCTTTCCCATCTTCATGTTCATATTACCAACTTCTCTTCAGTTTTACCATGCTTTAAGTATCCAGTTGCAATGTTCCTATGTTCATATTAATCTTTGTGCTTTGTCATGTGTAGTTATTAAAGATACTAAAATGTAGACTTTCACGGCCGGAAATATCATGTCTATTATAATTATCCGGGCTGTTATGCTGTGGTCGGTTGATGAATTCTGTGTCGATTCCCAACGTTTCATCTCCTACTGCGGGAGACATCTTCAAGGGGGTCCGTAGCTCAATGGAAGGTCCAACACACCCACTGGCTCGCTACTGACTGCCAAAGTCAGTAGCGAGCCAGTAGGTGTGTTGGACCTTCCATTGAGCTACGGACCCCCTTGAAGATGTCTCCCGCAGTCGGAGACGAAACGTTGGGAATCGACTGTCAAAGTCAGTAGCGAGCCAGTGGGTGTGTTGGACCTTCCATTGAGCTACGGACCCCCTTGAAGATGTCTCCCACAGTCGGAGATGAAATGTTGGGAATCGACACAGAATTCATCAACCGACCACGGCATAACAGCCCAGATAATTATAATGGACATGAGTTATTAAAGACACTCATGTATAAAAAGAAACATCAGAGTTTGTCCCATCAACAATGCGATCATTAGGGATGGAACACTAGCTCAGATAAAGCAACTAATCTGGCATTTGCATGGAGTGATTTAGGGAAATCGGGAAAAACACAACTCTGGACGGCCAGATGGGGATTTGAAAGGTCATCCTCCCAAATGTGGATACAGAATGCTAATCACTCATGTATGATTACGGCATCTGTGCCCAGAAATAAGTTGATATTCTCATTCTCAGATTGTTAGCCAAGGCATCTGATCATGGCAGTAGCTTTTTTATCTGAATTTAAGTGTATATGATTCTCTTAGCAGCATGGCTCATGAAAAACACATTGCCCATGTGGTTAGCTGTATCTCCAACCCCCAAACTCCCCATCCTCTAACTGTCCATGACCAAATAATACCTGCATTTATGTCTTGTGGTTTGACCAGGGCAAGGCCTTATGACAATGCACATATATCATGTGAAGCTATTCTATTTGGAAAACTGTATTTCCACCATGCTGACAATATCTGATGCACTTGTACCTTCATATAATTCACTCATTCACTGAAATGAGATCCATCCTTCATGAAATCCTCCCCACTCCACCAAGAGTGTCTTTCCGCCATCCACCTAACCATCGTAAGCTCTTAGTTCATCCCTATGAAATCCCCAAACCACCTCCCCTACCCTCTGGCTCCTACCCTTGTAACCGCCCCTGGTTTAAAACCTGTCCCATGCACCCTCCCACCACCACCTACTCCAGTCCTGTAACCTGGAAGGTGTACACGATCAAAGGCAGAGGCATGTGTGAAAGCACCCACGTGATTTACCAACTGACCTGCCAACACTGTGAAGCTTTCTATGTGGGAATGACCAGCAACAAACTGTCCATCCACATGAATGGACACAGGCAGACAGTGTTTGTTGGTAATGAGGATCACCCTGTGGCAAAACATGCCTTGGTGCACGGCCAGCACATCTTGGCACAGTGTTACACCGTCCGGGTTATCTGGATACTTCCCACTAACACCAACATGTCAGAACTCCGGAGATGGGAACTTGCCCTTCAGTATATCCTCTCTTCTCGTTACCCGCCAGGCTTCAACCTCCGCTGATTTCAAGCCGCCGCCGCTCATACCTCACCTGTCATTCAACAACATATTTGCCTTTGTACTTCCGCCTCGACTGACATCTCTGCCCAGACTCTTTGCCTTTACAAATGTCTGCTTGTGTCTGTGTATGTGCGGATGGATATGTGTGTGTATGCGAGTGTATACCTGTCCTTTTTTCCCCTTAAGGTAAGTCTTTCCGCTCCCGGGATTGGAATGACTCCTTACCCTCTCCCTTAAAACCCACATCCTTTCGTCTTTCCCTCTCCTTCCCTCTTTCCTGATGAAGCAACCGTTGGTTGTGAAAGCTTGAATTTTGTGTGTATGTTTGTGTTTGTTTCTGTGTCTATCAACCTACCAGCGCTTTCATTTGGTAAGTCACATCTTCTTTGTTTTTAGATATATTTTTCTCACTCATTATTGTAATAGATTTGCCTCCATTTATGAGGTTTGATTTTGCACAGTCTTCTTCAAATTTATTTTTCATAAGAAGAGTTTTTGTGCCAATTTCCTTCTCACCACTATAAGTGGTGAGACACGACTTATCTATAAATTATCTATAAGACACGACTTATCTATAATATACGAGGGGGGACCCAAAAGTAACCAGAATCAAATGGCTCTGAGCACTATGGGACTTAACTTCTGAGGTCATCAGTCCCCTAGAACTTAGAACTACTTAAACCCAACCAACCTAAGGACATCACACACACATCCATGCCCGAGGCAGGATTCGAACCTGTGACCGCAGCGGTCATGCGGTTCCAGACTGTAGCGCCTAGAACCCCTCAGCTACTCCGGCCGGCTAACCAGAATCGTAATGCTGCACATCGTGTTCTTGTAGTAACAGGTTGTGCCGCCAAAGGGTTGTAGTAGGAGCTCTGCTGAGTCATTCTGCCATGTAACGTCATCCAACAGTGAGAAGTGTGGCCTCTTTGGCAGTTCTTTGAGTGTGTGTACAGTGCAGACGTGACACAAGGAAGTGGCTAGTTCTTACGAACAATGTGCTGCAGTGAAGCTTTGTTTCTTCCTCAGCAAGAACGCAGCAGAAACTGTTGCGATGATTCAGACAGCCTACAAAGACCATGCCCTTAGTAAAACACAAGTGTACAAATGGTTTTCTCAGTTTAAAAAGGGAGAAATGGTGGCTGAAGATCAGCCCCATTCCAGTTGACCTCCAACTGCTCGAAGCCAAGACAACATCGATAAAATCTGTGATCTCATCAGTGAAGATCAACGGAGGACAATCGACCAACTCAATACCTTGTCCGGGTTGTCCTGGAGCTCAATTCAGCGCATCTTGACCATCGATTTGGGGATGTGAAGAGTGGCAGCAAAATTCGTGCCGAAGCTTCTAACCGGAGATCAAAGGGATTGTCGCGTTCAAGCCTGTCTCAAAATGAAGGACTTGTTCAAAGATGATCCACATTTTTTTCAACAAAATCATTACAGGTGATGAGTCATAGTGCCATGGGTACGATCCAGAAAGTAAACAACAGTCATAACAATGGAATTCACCTGGCTCACCTCGACCGAAAAAAGCTCGACAACTGAAATCGAATGTGAAAACGATGTTGATCTGGTTTTTTTTTTTTTTTTTTTTTTTTTTTTTTTTTTTTTTTTTTTTTTTTTTTTTTTTTTTACATCAAATGGATTGTGCACTTAAACCAACAATTCTATTTGGAGGTTATGAAATGGCTTCGCAGAAGTTTGTCACGGAAAGTCTGGATTTGTGGGATTCTGGAGTGGGGTTCCTGCACCACAACAACGCTCCCGCGCACACGGCTCTCAGCGTATGCCAGTTTTTGGCCTCAACGAAGATGACTACCTTGACCCACGTGCCCTATTCACTGGATTTGGCACCTTTGGACTTCTTCCTATTCCTGAGGATGAAAAGAGACGTGAGAGGGAAGCGCTTTACGAATCTGGAAGACGTAAAATGCAATGTCATGAAAGTGCTAGCAGGCATCAAAGAGGACGAATTTAAAAGGTGCTTCGAACACTGGAATGAACATTTGGACAAGTGTATTAATGCTAATGGAGAGTACTTAGAAGGAGAGTAAGGTTGTATTTGAAAACAATTAAGTGTGTGCTTTCTAGAAAGAAATTCCGGTTATTTTTGGGTCCACCCTCGTAAAATCATGACTGGTTGTGAATTCTGTGATTTTTATCCTATCCACTCCGAGAGTACCTCTGTCATCCTGATTTAGCGCGATGTTCTGTTAGCTGTTGTCATGCTTCATCAAATCAAGTAGAACCAATAGCTAATTCACTATTCCTGAGTTCTTACTCTTCCCTTCACAATTTGACATCATAGCCTGAACCATCAGTTAACTATAGAACAAAATTTACCTGCTATCTAATCCATCAGTGGTACTGATAACAGCAGTGATGCATCATGGCATGTAAGCACTGAGGCCTTAGTAGGTGCTGTAGGAAGTTGACAACACATCTGCACACACAAGTCACCCAACTCCCGTAAATTCTGGGGTGGGAGAGTTCGGATCTGACAAGCTGGGGGCCAGCACATCAATTGGAACTTGCCACTGTGTTCCTCGATCCACTCCATCACACTCCTGACCTGGTGACATGGTGCATTATGTTGTTGAAAAAGCCTCTGCTGTCGGGAAACATGATCCTCATGAAGGGGTGTACATGGTCTGCAACGAGTGTACAGTACTCCTTGACCATTGTGGTGCCTTGCATGAGTTTCACTGGACCCATGGATGCCCATGATAATCTTCCCCAGAGCATAATGGAGCTGTCACCAGCTTGTCTCCATCCCACAGACCAGGTATCAATGAGCTGTTCCCTTGGAAGACGACAAATTCACGCTCTTCCATCAGCATCAAGAAGAAGTTACATCTGTCAAGCTGTACCGTTTCTGAAATGCTTGTGTCGAGCCTCTGGGTCTCTGTCAAACTCAGATAGATCATGTACCTTCCCCATTCCACATATGAACAGCACACTCACTGATAATATGTGCAACATTCATGTGTCTGACTAGCAATTATTCCTCACCAGATGACGCTGCTATCATCTGGACAGGTTTATCTCGGTAGTAGGTTGGTGTCATAATGTTCTGACTGTTCAGTGTCTACTCAATATTACAAGAACTTCTCTTCCTTCACCGCTTGTCAGATCACCTCCATAATAAGCTTAGTCCCTTGCTATGCTAATCATTTCTCATAAGATTGATGACATTTTGAATCTCATGCCATGGTTATCATCTATTACCCCTTATCTTACTATGCCTGTAATACATGTGATCCTTATTCAAACTCTGAGCTTACCAGTTTTAACAAAAGGCTATTTATTTTGTTCTGTGGTTTCTTTTTCTACAGAATCCGCAAATCTTAGATATCAATATATCACCAATATTTGGTGTGACTGCACAAGACCTGAGTCACTCCTTTAATCCCTAAACTCTAAACTGGATATCAAGACATAGTTTTGTAGTTTCCATAAACTGGCCTAGGAAAATACCAGCTTTGATCCTTCAACAAGGATGTGGTCATGTTGTTTCCTTCCATCTCTTCTTGTTGGACATAAGCAACACTTAGTTCCTAACAAAATTTTGCAAATCCTAACAATAAACCTTGTTTGGTGATACTTACAAATTTTCTCCTGCTAATGTGTTCTTCTGTGCCTGTTTGTATGCAATACTTCAAATTTAAGAATAAAAACTTGAAATTATCAGTGTTGAACTGTAATTTATGTTTATAAATTTATTTTTGTACAATTGAGGAAGACTTTAGAAATCAAGATACTTGTAACTTATATAAATTGATTTTGATAGTGGAGTATTGCATTATTCACAATGACTTGAACATTTCACTTGCTTTTATCATGTCATATACAAATTCAGCATCATCATTTCATAGCTGTTTGGATCAGGAAACTACATTACCTTTTGAGCGCCCCCCCCCCCCCCCCAATCCTCTCTCTCTTCTCTCTCTCTCTCTCTCTCTCTCTCTCTCTCTCTCTCTCTCTCTCTCTCTCTATCCCACCTACTTCCACTGACATGGCAGTGCTGACTGTTTATAAGCTGTTATGACCAGTTGTCTGGGAAGATGAGTGTTGAAGGTTCAAGAGAGGAAGGTATTGTGACAATTGAGAGAGACAGATGGGGGAAACTGAGTAGCTGGCACAACATTACTATTGACTGCTATGGTGCCACTACTCAGATAAAAAGTCCTTCGGCAAGTTCTCCAACAGGATCACACCAAACTCTGGCGTATGAAGTCTGACTATAAAACAATGGTACTACAGCTGTAAAACATTCTGTTTCGAAAACATACATATTTAGTTATTGCCAACCTCAGTGTACTCCACTCCTCTATTCCCACAATGCTCCATGTGAACAGTGCTGAAAGTCTTCCCCTATGAGCTTCTTCTTGATAATGCATGCCACTTTTTTCTTACACTGCTTCATAAGACTGAAATCTTCTTCCTTTTAATGCAGGTTTGACCTTGGGAAGTAGAAAAAAGTCACATGGTGCTAGGTAAGGTGAATAAGATGGGTGGTAAAACAGTGGGACACTGTACTTCGCTAGAAACCTCTTAACAGACAATGTGGTATGAGCTCATGTGTTGTCTTGATGTAGAACCTATGACTTGTTTTTTACTAATAGTTTGAGCTTCAGGAACCCAGTAATGATACACAATTCCATGAATATCCAAAAAATCAGTCATCATTGCTTTGAATCTTGAGTTGTTCGTTTGAACTTTTTTCACTCTCTTTGAAGTTGGGCCCTTCCAGCACATGGATTGGCACTTAATTTCTAGATAATAAGTCAAAAACCAAGATCTGTCACATGTTGTCACTGTTTCCAAGAAATTAGAATCATTTTCAACATTATTCAAATTGTAAATACAAATATTTTCATGAGCTTCATTTTGTTTGATTGTGAGAATTTTTGGCACCATTTTCACACATATGTTTCTCTTGTTAAATTAGTTACAAAAAATTTGCCTTATACATTATTTGTCAACTCCTACAGTTTCAGAAATCAATCAAATACTCAACCAATGGTCAGATCAAATCAGATTACGTACTTTTTTGATATTTTCATCTGCTTTTGATGATGGAGGATGTCCCAGGTGTGACTCAACTACAGCGTCTTGGTGGCCTTCTTGTAAATGCTTGAAACACTCAAAAATCCATGTACATGATACACAAACTTAACTGTACACTCCTTTCAGAAAAATATAGGTTTCAGTAGCAGTTTTTTAAAATTTTGTGTGAAACTTCATGACAATTTGTTGCTGTGTTATTACACTTGTCATTTTTCTGGCAAAACAGAATAACAGCTTTTACACAAATGAAGGCCAAGACCACCCTGATTTGCCTAGCGACACCAGAGAGGCTGCATTTGACTAAGAAGGTTCATCTTTGGTGCACACTTACTTACTTTGTGACAGCATCAGTCCCATTATGTTATAGCCACACCTCAAGCCAGTGTAGGGCTGGTCTCAATCTCTTCTGTTTGTGTGTTATGATGTGTGCAGTGGAATACATGGCATGATTTTTTATCATATTGGCTAAGGTGGTGTTCTGGTAGACTCTCAGTGTAATATATAGAACTCTAATACAGCTTGGAATGGGAAATAACAACTTAAGGTAGCTTGCACTGTTCATATTAACATCTTGTATATATATTTCTTGTGACGAATAAATCATTTCAGTAGTGTATGTAGACAACCTTTTTACAAAGAGTAGAAATAAAGCTACTTTGGAAAAAAATAGCCACTGGTCTTTTACTATTACTCAGTTGCTGATTTTTTTCTAGTACTTCAAAGCATTTCTGTACCATACACAGAGCACTATCAGCTGTCTACATTCTGGCAAAGTCGATTTGTTCAATATGTACATTAGAGTTATGTGAAACTTACATTCCTGAGTCTAAATATTCAGGTTCTTTGCAGGAGTGGCTCATGAGGTATTCTTTCAGATTTCTCTCTCTCTCTCTCTCTCTCTCTCTCTTTCTCTATTTAAAAAATATTAGGGGATTTTCAATTTCATGCCTGATGTCCCTCAGCAATTTGTTATAAAATTTTGCAGCAGAATATAAAACTCCATTCAGAACCCTACATATGGATACATAGTCTGTACAGAAACTGTTGTTACTTTTAGAATTGTGGTTGTGAATTGCACATTTGTCCTAAATTCCCTCTTGCTATTAACCAGGAGAAGGGGTGGAGTAAAGCTTATCACATTCACAGCATTTGATAAGTATTTTGGTGAACCTTGGGTTCCTGAGCTGGAGATTGGCGAATGCTGCTGAACCTCTATAACTATAAGCTGTGTGTATTCTTCTGTGACGACCATGCTGTACAGCTGTGGGACATTCTGTGTCACAGGCAATGATGATGGGAAGGAATAGGGATTTGGAGGAAACAAAAACAGAGTGGAAAATGCCAAGAAAAGTAAGGGTAAGAAATAAGAGATAAGGAAATGGTTGTGGATGTGAACTAGTGGAGTTTTAGGCTAGGGAGTTGCAGTAATGGAAGATGTGCTGATGAGGTGGGTCCAAATAGCATAGACACAGAAGCAGCTGTTAATGTTTGGTGTTATGGTTTGTAGCAGGCAAGTTTGCATTTGTATAGAAATACAGAATTCAACATTGACCATTCATGTAGGTACACAGTTGGTTAGTTAAATGGACTAGGATATGACTTACGTTTTGTGGACATGGATAGTACAATTACAGGTAAGATATCCCTTATCTCAGGACACAACAACAGCTAGTTGAAGCCCTGGCAATGAATTTGGTTTTATTTTCAAGCTCTGATATTAAGTGGTACAAAAACCATTAATTAGTATCTGGTCTGTAGAGGTGACAGGATTGTTTGGTCATAGGAAAACATCCTGTGGGAAGTCCGGTTGTGCACTAAGTGGGTAGAATATGGTTTGTATGACAAAGACTTGATAAGATTAACACTATATTTGGATAAATGTTCCCACTTATCACAGTTGCACGGGATGTAAGAGAGATTTATTTTGCATATGGAATGTGTGAAGTGGAGCATTGGCAGTCTTTGGTGGACATTTTTGTAGAGGTGTCAGAGCTGGATGGCCACTCCCTGAAAAATTGCTCATTTCCACTTGTTGAATCTAATTTGATGGTGGAAGGTATCATTTTGGACATCAGAGTCTATATAGGAAACCTGTCATTATAAATTTTATATGAAGTAAAAACTTAATATGAGGGACAAGATTTTAGGCTTCAGCTGAAATGGTGTTGAATTAGACAGCTAATGAAGTAAGAGTAATAAATAATAAAAGAAATATTATTCATATTGCACAGCAAACAGAAAATACAACATTAATAACAAGTTCACAGCATGAATCCTAAAATGTTACACATTCTGTTTCAGCTGTTGTGCAGCCTGAACTCATTATGTGGGGAAATTATCGAAGAAAGTACTTCTACAAAGATCCTGGTGTAATAATACCTGTTGCTGTTATAACACTTATTGGAGTAACTTTTGGAATTGGGATGTTTCTGTATGTGAAAAGAAAGAAAAGAAGCCACACTGACAGCAAGAGTGAAGGTAACATATTTAATTTCAAATATAGATTATTTTATCATCAGGTGTAATATTTTTTCATCTGACTGCATGGACTTTTAACCTGAGTTCCAGACAAGATCACTTTCATCCACCTTCTTCATTTTCCCATCTATTCTTACTGTTCATTATTTTTGCATTGCTTAGTGTTAAGTTATTCAAAGTCTTTAAAAAATTTTACTGCTTCTGAAAGTGTATCAATACTTAATATGTCTTCGAAATGGTAATATCTTGTCAGACAATACTTTTTTTTTAATAACTAAAAGCGCATTTGGTACTAACGATACAGGATTTGTTCTATGCCAACAGCAGCTTCCTCAAAAGTGAAGGTACCATTTTAAATCCAAACCACTAGCAATTTTACATCCAAAATTTTTGAGCCACAATATTATTTCATAATGAATGAAACTGTCCATTTAAAATTTTAGTCTTAAAGGATAATTCAGAGAAATTATTTGTTTATTTAGTCTTAAAGTAGAATTCAGAGTGATTATAATTTTATTAAACCATTAGACCTAACAGCTTCCTCTAATGGTGAAATATAAACTTGGGTAATTATTAAAGAGAAGTTCTGTGAGGAGATGGAGAGTAATTTGTGATGAAATGTAGTAGGGCTGACGAACAGTGTTGTTCTCTCAAATACCAAAATGAGGAAGTCACATGTAGTACAAAGGCTCTTATATAATCAAATATGACTGAAGGGTAAATATTTTTATATCATATCTCAAATGTCGATCATATATGTGCACTATCACTAGCTGATGTGACATGGATCAAGACAATCAGGTACATGTGATATTTTTTGGCATTGTAAAAGCATTTGGCTTAATATCATGACAATGCTCATTAAAGATAATATGATCACATAGAGAATCAAACATAATTTGTGACTGGACTGAGGATTTCTTGGCTGGGAGAACCAGCATCTTATCTTGGATGGAAATTCATCAACAAATGTAGAAGCCATCCTTCCTATGTTCCATATAGAAATGGAATAGGAAGAAACCATAATACATGGTATGATGGGAAGTACCCTTTGCCACTTACTGTGATTTACAGAGTATAGATGTAGGTGTAGTATGTAAGTTGAGGTACATCACCAACCCAAGTTTAAGCAATATTAGGAAAAGGATAGTTGCTACTCACTATAAAGCTGACGCATTGACCCTCAGAAACACACATTGCATTCCAGTCCAAGCTGCCAGAGATGGCAGTCGTGAGTGTGAAAGGTATGATTACTTGTGTGTGTGTGTGTGTGTGTGTGTGTGTGTGTGTGTGTGTGTGTGTGTGTGTGTGTGTGTGTTGTTCTTTTCTGAAGGAGGCCATTGCCAAAAGCTGAAAGTGTAACAGTCTCACTGTTCCTGTCGGCAATTCACTGTGTAATCTTTACGGTGAGTACGAATTTTCCTAATTTTTTTGATATTCCAACCCGGAACATCCATTGCTTCAAGTCAAATGTCATGTTTAATTGCATGGATTGCTTCTTTAGATAAAAGAAAATGTGTCCTTTGGATAAATATGGACATGGTTCAGCACTAGACCAAGGAAAAAAAAATGCAATATTTCAAGCATGTCTAAAATTAATATTATGGCATGGTGCCTGATGTGATAATTTATATTGTAATACAAAGCATCATGCTCTAAAATTATTGCAAAGGTCTTCAGATTAATATATTAACAATATGTTTTTATACAACTGGATTCTTGTTTTAGGTGAGAATATAGCAGATCCACATGTCCAATCTGAAGATAAGGTGGGGTACAGCACTGCAGATGTCTCACAGGACCAGAAGCTCCATCAAACTTCATCTGCATCAGATACAACAGCAAGAGTCAACCCATATGCTACATTTAGGTTAACCGATGAAGAAAAACTAAAAGCTATAATTAATGATGTAAGGATTCTGTGAATTTAAATGTTTACAAAATTTTTGCATAGTATAACTACTGGACACTGTCAAAGAAAACATGACTTAGCATGGAACTAAATGTGTTCAAAATTGATAGAATTATAGTTTTACTATGTAGAAGCACGACAAAATACATTAGTTGTTTGTTTGTTGCACTGAAAGTGAGATCAGTAATAATGGTGTTCTTCCATCAATAGAAATAGAGGTAAGTAAAGTGGAATAAAAATGTGGGTTGCTTCAGGACTATGACATCTCTGTTGTGTACAAAAAGTACTGTGTGCCATATAGTTGCAACGAAAATAGTTATAAAGTGGGCATGTGGTTCTACAAGGTGATGTTCACTCAAAATGACTCACCAGTGCATTACAATTAATATTCCTAAACAAACAAATTGTCTTATCTAGGAACACTCAATATTCCTAGTGCAAGAACTTCATTGTGAACAAAAGCCTTAGTTGAGTACATATTGTTATGACTAAATCACTTATTATTAATTTCTCCATATCTGGATGATGCTGCTGCTGATTCTGCAACTGATGTTCAATTAATGAAAAGCTAGTCCAGTTGCTTTCATAGAATTTCATGAAGTTCACACAACTGGTTTTGGCCTCTGAATCTGAAACGGCCACATACTAGTACATAATATGATGTGCATATAAATGGTATATACTTTTTATAATAGGAGATAAGAGATAATGCTTATTTATGTATGGTATATGTGCAAAAGTAATATATAATCAAACAATGGAAAATCCAGGATGGAATGTATGTGTGTCTACTGTTGACAAAGGCCTTAATGGCCAAAAGCTATGATTGTGTGAATCTTTTTATTGTGCCTATCGCGGCTCAGCATCTCCGCTATATGGAAAGTAATATATAACTTACTTTATGCTGTAGAGAACCAATATCAAATTATAAAAGGAGTAGAAGTTAGTTAAGTCAGTTTTAAAAAGTTTTGCACCCAATGTCATCATGAGAAAAATGGGTGTGTTGTAATTACAAAAACTGCACAATCTGATCCTTTAAAACTGTTATGTGGTTTAGCTTAAAAAGAGTTATCGGACATGTTTGAAGTACTGGATTGTACTGTTCTTATAATTACAACATGCCCATTTTTCTCAAGGCGTCATTGGGCTTGAAACTCTCTTAAATCCATTTGAATTCTGTTGTTTTTATCATTGGATGTTGCTTCTCTACAGCATAATTTGAGTTGTATATTATTTGTGCACTTGTTCTGTACATATATAACCACTGCCTCTCATCTCCTTCACTCCAGGCAACTGCCGGGATGGTTCCTTTGAAAGGGCACGGCCGACTTCCTTCCCCGTCCTTCCCTAATCCGGTGAGACCGATGACCTCGCAGTTTGGTCTCTTCCCCCAAAACAACCACCAACAACCAATCTCATCTCCTATTTTAAAAAAAATCGATATACACTTCATATTATGTACCAATATGTGGCAGTTTCACATTCACTTGATAAGGGCCTAATGCAAAGTCTGAAACTGGTTGTCTGAATTTAATGGGGTTCTATATATATAGTCACATGTAGTACAAAGGCTCTTATATAATATGACTGAAGGGTAAATATTTTTATATCATAATGGGGTTGCACTCTCATGTCTTTAAATAACGTGGAAATGTCAAGAAGCAAAAATGAGTAGAAATTCATCAGTCTGTAAAAAGATTAACACACAAAAAATTAAAAACCTTCCTTCATCATACCTTAATGAAAAATCTTTCTAAGAACTGTAGAAAATTCTGGTCCTACGTTAACTCAGTAAATGTGTCAAAGGCTTCTATCCTGTCACTCATCAACCAGTCTAGTGTGGCAGTAAAAAACAACAAAAAGAAAGCTGAAGTCTTAAATTTTGTGTTTAAAAAAGTCTTTTATGTGAGGGGATCATACTGAGATGCCATTCTTTGACCACTGCAAAGCTTCCCATATGGAGGGCATAAAAATAGACATCCCTGGCACTGAAAAGCAACTAAATGACGAAGCAACTGAATGAGCTGAAAACAAATAAGTTGGGAGGTCTGTACAGAATCCCAATTCAGTTTTACAGTCACATTCTTCAAAACTGGCCCCTTACTTTGCATGGATTTATCGCAAGTCTTTCGCCAGCACAAAGTGTTAAGTGACTGGTAAAAAGCACAGGTGCCTTCTCTATACATGATGGGTAAAAGAACAGACATGCAAAATTACAGACCAATATCATTCACATTGGTTTGCTGCAGAATTTTTGAGCATTTTAAGTGTTTGAATACAGTAAATTTAATTGAGGCACAAAAACTTCTGTATGCATGTTAGCATGGATTTAGAATGTATCATTCATGTTAAATTCTGCTTGTGCATGTCTCTCATGTGGATATGTTCATCATAATCCCCACATTGATTTCTGTGGCTGTATCATGCAGCGTTGTTTGGCTTCTAGCAGTGACAACTGCATACAAATGCCAGCTGCTCTTGTTCATTAAGTGGAGACTGTCGGCAACTGCGTTGCCTGTGGTGAGAGGTAACACATGAAATATGGTATTTTTGACATGCTCTTGACACTATGGATTGCTAAATATTAAATTTCCTGATGACTTCCAAAATCTCATGCCACATGCTTCAAGCTCCCACTAACATTCTGTGTTCAAAGTCTATTAATTCCTGTCATGCAGCCATAATCATATCGGAAACCTTTTCACATGAATCACCTGAGTACAAATGAGAACTCCAACAATGCACTGCTCTTCTTTACCTTGTGTACATGGTACTGTCACCATCTGTATGTATGCAAATCGCTATCCTATGACTTTTGTCCCCTCAATGTATGAGGGGTGACCCAAAAATAACCAGAATTTCTTTCTAGAAAGCATATACTTTATTGTTTTCAAATACAACCTTAATCTCCTTTGAAGTACTCTCCATTGGCATTAATACACATGTCCAAACGTTCATTCCAGTGTTCGAAGCACCTTTTAAATTCCTCCTTTTTGATCCCTGGTAGCACTTTCATGACATTGCGTTTTATGTCATCCACATCCGCAAAACGCTTCCCTCTCCAGTCTCTTTTCATCCTCGGAAATAGGAAGAAGACCGAGGGTGCTAAATCTGGCGAATAGGGCGCATGGGTCAAGGTAGTCGTCTTCGTTGAGGCCAAAAACTGGCGAATTCTGAGAGCTGTGTGCGCGGGAGCATTGTCATGATGCAGGAACCACACGCCAAAATCCCACAAAGCCAGACGTTTTCGTGACAAACTTCTGCGAAGCCATTTCGTAATCTCCAAATAGAATTGTTGGTTTACTGTATGGTTTTCAGGAACAAGTTCAGAGTGTGCAATCCCTTTGATGTCAAAAAAAAAAAAAAACAGATCAACATCGTTTTCACTTTCGATTTCACTTATCGAGCTTCTTTAGGTCTAGGTGAGCCAGGTGACTTCCATTGTGATGACTGTTGTTTACTTTCTGGATCGTATCCATAGCACCGTGATTCATCACCTGTAATGATTTTGTTGAAAAAATGTGGATCATCTTTGAACACGTCCTTCATTTCGAAACAGGCTTGAACGTGACGATCTCTTTGATCTCCGGTAAGAAGCTTCGGCACGAATTTTGCTGCCACTCTTTGCATCCCCAAATCGATGTTCAAGATGCGCTGAATTGAGCTCCAGGACAACCCGGACAAGTTCTTGAGTTGGTCAAATGTCCTGCGTCGATCTTAACTGATGAGATCTCGAATTTTGTCGATGTTGTCTTTGCTTTGAGCAGTTGAAGGTCAACCAGAACAGGGCTGATCTCCAACCACCATTTCTCCCTTTTTGAACCGAGAAAACTATTCATACACTTGCGTTTTGCTAAGAGCATGATCTTTGTAGTCTGTCTGAATCATCGCAACAGTTTCTGCTGCATTCTTGCTGAGCAAGAAGCAAAACTTCACTGCCACACGTTGTTCATAAGAACTAGCCATTTCCTCGTGTCACATCTGCACTGTACACACAGTCAAAGAACTGCCAAAGAAACCACACTTCTCACTTTTGGGTGACGTGGCGTGGCAGAATCACTCAGCAGAGCTCCTACTACAACCCTCTGGCGGCGTAACCTCCTACTACAAGTACAAGATGTGCAACATTACGATTCCGGTTACTTTTGGGTCCCCCCTCGTATAAGCCTATTTTATGACCTTCCAAGTGGTACCGATGCAATTCTTTATCTGTGGTATTGTACAGACATGATTTTTCTGTTTGCTATGCAGGGACAAGCCAACCAGATGTTTCAACTGATGTATCATGATTTATATTGTGGGATTAATGAATTTTGTAGTTGTCAGAGCTTATTTGTAATCAACTGAACAACACTGGTGTCCATTAGCTCCTGAATGAGCTACCATCACAACTTGGTCCAGAAATGATGCTGAATACAGACGGCTCCTTAACTAGCTTTACTAATTCTTGAGTGCTGCAGATAACATTGCTACATGCTATCTTCATTGTTAAATTGTTATTTTCTTATCCATCAGCCTGCTATGAATGACTTGCATTCAGAACATTACCAGGTGCTGAGTTACCCACATAGTCTTCTTTGTCCTGCACTTAATGTTTCTGAAGCACTTCACTTGCACTTGATGACTGTTATCACTTTGTAATTGCCTAGACCCAAGTACAGAACTGTAAAAATTAGAAGTGTCAGTAATTGTTTGACTCAAGCTCCTCGTAAGTCGGATACTGTAATGGTAAAACTCAAGAGATGCTAAAATTGCTTTTCTCACTAAGAATTAAAAATCTGTTGCCAGTTTATTATAAACAAAAGAAACATGTCAGTACCTATTCATTTCAGTTGTTCACTGTTCCTTTCTAGCTACTTATCATAGCATTTCTTCTTCAGTATATATTATTTTTGTTTGCACATTTGGACAGGTATTTCTGAACTCAGTAGTGTATTTGCATTTAGCTTTTATTTCATATATAGCCTTTCTTTTTTAATGATGTTCTGAGAAGTACCAGTTATGTATTTTTTTTCTGTGCAGCTGATGGTGATTATTAATTAGTAATTTGTGTGGTACATCTTGAAACAGGATACAATAACATTATCGTGTGTTCCATGTTTTGTAAACAGTTTTCTTGGCCATCTTTTGGTGTTATATTTTCTGCTAATTTTAGTATTATTTTCTACCAGTTTTTACTGTCATTCTTTCTATTATATTTTTCAATTTTGGTATTAATTTCTGATGGATTTTTTTGAAGTATTGTATGTTATTGACCTTTTTTCTTCCATTGAAAACGAAAATATAGCTACCAAATAACTCTATTTTTACTGCCTCATTTCATTACATTACTGAAAAAGAGGAACATTTACATTAAACCTTTTAAATCCAATCAATGAAAGAAAAAGTAGTTCTGCAACCATACATGTGAAAGTTTTTCAAAAGAAAGCATAACTACGAAGTTCTCCTCCATGACAATCTGGCAACACTTCCATGAAGTGTGGAAACAGCCACCTGGAGTCTCTATCTGAACACAGAAGACAAAGCGCCTTCAGCACCAACACTAAACATCTGATAATGCCAACATTTCTTGCTTCCATGGAAAGTTGTGTTTCCATTAAATTATGAAGGGATTTGTATACCTTCAGAATAACTAAATGTTAGGCCATGTCCTACTCAATAGCTAAATTTTTCATCACCAAAAATTCTTTTTCCCACACTAAGGAAGCAGTTTTCAAACTCTTTTGAACTTGAATAGAAATAATAGTTTTATCTGGCATGTTGATATATTTGCACAACAAATTGTACCAAAAACTATATACATTTTGAAGAGCTCTTCCTTGCAGTGCATCAAATAAACTGCATACTTTTGTAGTATGCATGTGTAAGTAAGAAAGCATAGTTCATGTGACATATATAAACATGTTATTGGCAGTAAAACATAACATTCAGAATGTTTACTTCAATATTACTTCTGTTATGGTGACAGCCCAACCTGTTGCATACCACATGGTCTAGATTAGATCAAAAGTTAATAATTTGATTGAGAGTTGGCAAAGCCAATGAATGTGAGTCCATAAGAAGCTATCATACTATACTCATGCAGCATGATTTAATTTTTTTCATCATGTATGTTGACAGTATGATTGCATGACATCAACTATGTTAAGTTGTGATTGGCTGATAGAAACAAACTGAGCTAATACTGTGTTGATTTATGTGTTTGTGGAACTAAAGTACTATTTTGGTGCTTTATGCAATGAAACTTGTGAGCTATTTTATAGCATTGCAATAAAGGTTTTGTAAAAATTGTGTTTTTAGAACAATTTACACAAAAGTGATTGGAAATGTGAATTCAGCAACTAAAATTGTTGCCAGAATGAAGTTCACAGGATGTAGGATATTTTTATTTGACATCACATTTAGAGTTGTAGTTCCTTACACATGAAATGATCTTTCATTTCAAGATTGCACAGGCATCTCATTCATGAGAAATAAGTCAAAATCCAATTTTGAGATTAAAAAACTGTCAATTACCAATATTAGTAAACTTCTGTCCTAAGATTTATGACATTTATAAGTGGGTGCTAAAATATGTGACTTTGTGGGTGCTAAAAATATGTGACTTTATGGGTGCTAAAAATATGTGATTGTACTTTATTTTTACAATTGTATTGACTAAGTATGATCACATTAATAACTTCAGTTGCTCTTCTTCCTTTGTTGTTGACTCCTATTTTTCCAGTATTCCCTCACTTTCTCCCCATGAAGTCTCTTCCTTTCTTTTGTCCATATTGTTCCTGATTTTTTATTTCTTCTGCTTTGAAAGCCTTCCAAATTTAGTACAAGGTGTATCGGGGTTTTAATGCTTTATAATATTTATGACATTGAAGTTACAGTTATAAATGTTATGTAAAATGAAAGAGCAACTCAAACAGTTGTGTTTGGCACCAGTGCGCATGTGCAGTGTGCAATATTTCTGCTGCAATCCATGAGACAGATTGAACTTCACTCTACCTAAGCACTGGATAGGCCACAAGGGGCATGGCCTCCACGTTCACCCGACCTAACACCACGCAATTTTTTCCTTTGGAGCTTCATCAAGGATTGTGTGTACTACCAGCAGACCTGCCTGTATAAGGATTGTGTGTATGTGCCTCCACTACCAGCAGACCTCCCTGTCTTAAGAAACTGGATTGAAGCAGCTGTTGCTACAATCGCTGAAGACACATTTATCAATGTTAGGGAAGAACTCAGCTATAGACTTGATGTGTGCCATGTGGCAAATGGTGCTCACATTGAACATTTATAAGGTTCTTGGTAAAACTGACTGAGTTGCTCTTTCATTTGACATATCATTTATAACTGTAAGTTTAGTATAATAAATATCATAAAGTGTTAAAACCCCAGTATTCATTTATAAACACCCAGCATTATATTTTTAAAAGGTTTCTTTCTGCTATTTCTGATTCTTTGATGTTGTTTCTTTCTAGATCTTTCCTTACTTCTGTAATCCATGCTATTGTCAATTTCTTCTTCCAGAACCATAGGAGTATTTGTTTCGTTAGTCTAAATAGATCCATTTGGTAGAGGTGTCCAAAAAAGGTTAATTTTGTTTGGCCATTTTCTCTATATTTTTGTAGATCTACTCATTACTTCGCCATTTTCTCTATATTTTTGTAGATCTACTCATTACTTCTTATTTTCCAACCATCTGCAGTTTTTATTGCACTCATTATTTTTCTAATAATCCTTCTTTTCATTACCTCTAGTTTATCCATCTTATAGATCATTGTTAGGCATTCAGATTCATATAAACATTCTGGCTGCACCACTGAGGTGTATTGTTTTAGTTTTGTTTTTCTAGATATACATTTCTTGTTGTAAATATTTTTGATCAAACCATATGCTCTTTCCATTTTGTTAATTCTTACATCTATTGCATATTTTTCTAGTCCATTCTGTTGTATTGTTTCTCCTAGACATTTCAATTATTTACTCGCTCTATTTCACCTATTTGTGTTTCTATGAATTTTGGCGCATTTTTTTATATTTGTCATGAATTTTGTTTTTGCAGCTGAAATTCTACATTATTGTTTAAGCAAAACTTTTCTCTCACTGCCTTTGAAATAGTATGCTTCCATTAGTCTTTCCTCATAAAAACATTTGGAAAACGCCTCTCATTAAATAGAAGATCCTTATTATCAGAGAGTCTTCCACCATCACCTTTTCTCTATTTTGTTGCATCACTTTCAACAATTTCTTTTTCTGAAGACAAATTAAGCCCTTACGGTTTTCCCAGTATGTGAAATTAATGTGCACAGGTTAAGAAAGTGGAAATGAGATTTCTGTACCATTTCACAGGTTCAGAAAGTGAAAAATTAATTTTCTGTGCCATTTCATGGTTCTATGCACTCATTCAATTACATTCAGTAGACTATCAGAGAGGTCGCCTGCCCTATAGTCAAGTTCTAATCAACAAATTGTAGTTCTCTGTTTTTTTTCACCAGACTTCCTGTAAGGATTTTGCATTTCAATCATATCTGTGATTTAATACTTACTCTTCTATACTATGCTGCCTAAAGAAAATAATATTTTTAATTTTTCAGTATGAAAGCTGTAGTGAATACTGGAAGGTAAACAAAAATCCTGATTCTGAAAATGAAGGAGTTGATTGGATACCACTACATAGTCTGTACCAAGCTCACAGGTACTGACTTTTGTGGCATCTACTGATACTGTGTACAAATCCATACAACATTTAATGGTGCATCTCAGTGTAAAACAGTTGATAAAGTGCCTTACTTCATTATCATTACAATAATAATGAACATGTTAATATTGACTGTTAATTCCATGTTCCAGACTATAATTAATTAAGCAGTCTGTGTTTATGAATTACATAATTAAAGCAACTTTTTACTGTGATATTATAAAGAAAAATATATTTGATGTGAAGTTTATGTACTGTGTTGTTAAATAAAGCAAATAAAACTTCTCTAATAAAATGTATTCACTGTAGTGAAAAGAGAAGAGAGGACCTTTGGAAAGACATGTGCTTTCTACAATCAGGATGCCTTGGACATGATCATTTGGTAATTTGAAATACACTCCTGGAAATGGAAAAAAGAACACATTGACACCGGTGTGTCAGACCCACCATACTTGCTCCGGACACTGCGAGAGGGCTGTACAAGCAATGATCACACGCACGGCACAGCGGACACACCAGGAACCGCGGTGTTGGCCGTCGAATGGCGCTAGCTGCGCAGCATTTGTGCACCACCGCCGTCAGTGTCAGCCAGTTTGCCGTGGCATACGGAGCTCCATCGCAGTCTTTAACACTGGTAGCATGCCGCGACAGCGTGGACGTGAACCGTATGTGCAGTTGACGGACTTTGAGCGAGGGCGTATAGTGGGCATGCGGGAGGCTGGGTGGACGTACCGCCGAATTGCTCAACACGTGGGGCATGAGGTCTCCACAGTACATCGATGTTGTCGCCAGTGGTCGGCGGAAGGTGCACGTGCCCGTCGACCTGGGACCGGACCGCAGCGACGCACGGATGCACGCCAAGACCGTACGATCCTACGCAGTGCCGTAGGGGACCGCACCGCCACTTCCCAGCAAATTAGGGACACTGTTGCTCCTGGGGTATCGGCGAGGACCATTCGCAACCGTCTCCATGAAGCTGGGCTACGGTCCCGCACACCGTTAGGCCGTCTTCCGCTCACGCCCCAACATCGTGCAGCCCGCCTCCAGTGGTGTCGCGACAGGCGTGAATGGAGGGACGAATGGAGACGTGTCGTCTTCAGCGATGAGAGTCGCTTCTGCCCTGGTGCCAATGATGGTCGTATGCGTGTTTGGCGCCGTGCAGGTGAGCGCCACAATCAGGACTGCATACGACCGAGGCACACAGGGCCAACACCCGGCATCATGGTGTGGGGAGCGATCTCCTACACTGGCCGTACATCACTGGTGATCGTCGAGGGGACACTGAATAGTGCACGGTACATCCAAACCGTCATCGAACCCATCATTCTACCATTCCTAGACCGGCAAGGGAACTTGCTGTTCCAACAGGACAATGCACGTCCGCATGTATCCCGCGCCACCCAATGTGCTCTAGAAGGTGTAAGTCAACTACCCTGGCCAGCAAGATCTCCGGATCTGTCCCCCATTGAGCATGTTTGGGACTGGATGAAGCGTCGTCTCACGCGGTCTGCACGTCCAGCACGAACGCTGGTCCAACTGAGGCGCCAGGTGGAAATGGCATGGCAAGCCGTTCCACAGGACTACATCCAGCATCTCTACGATCGTCTCCATGGGAGAATAGCGGCCTGCATTGCTGCGAAAGGTGGATATACACTGTACTAGTGCCGACATTGTGCATGCTCTGTTGCCTGTGTCTATGTGCCTGTGGTTCTGTCAGTGTGATCATGTGATGTATCTGACCCCAGGAATGTGTCAATAAAGTTTCCCCTTCCTGGGACAATGAATTCACGGTGTTCTTATTTCAATTTCCAGGAGTATATGTGAAATGACTACTCACCACCACAACAGAGGTTGCTAAGACATGCCTGTGTTATGGCACTTGATACAGACATACCTGGTTCCAGTCCTGGAGATGGACAAAATATTCACCAGTAGTATTTGGCTGGCAAGGGGGGGAGAGGTAGTAGCATAGAGTTCTTGGTCAAGCAAGCAAGTTTCTAACCACTAGACTTCCTGTTAATGTGCTAGATGAAATTTCAGACTTCTCTGCCGTGATTCGTGGGGTGAGGTTATGTTACACTATTGATGTTGATCAGCCTGATGGCTGTGGATGTTAACCTTGGTGGTATTTGAGAGAAGTAGGCCATCTGCCAGCACCTAGTTTCACTGTCTTCATTCTCTCATCATTGTGTAACACAAACATGACACCCACTATTCACACATCCATTACACTCTCCCACGCTCAACAGATACACTTAAGACACGACTATCGTACATCACCAGTAACAGGTCCAATGCATGTGGGAGGAGAAAACCCTTTTCAGTTTAACAGCTGAACCTATCTCTTGGAGTCTCCCAAGCAACAATGCCAAAGAAATCTTTCATTCCTTCTTTCTGTCAGATGACTATGGGATGGACCAACCTTTTTTAAAACATCAGCATCCGAACAAGAACAGCTGTTTAAATATCAGAAGATAGGTGATAACTAGTTTTCAATGAAAAACATGACATGCCCAAAGTTTTTTTTCTAGTATTGTGTATTATTTACCTTATACTAACTAAAATGAGTAGTTAATAAATTATGCTCACAAAAGTGAGTCATCACTCCATTATTGGAAGTGGTTTGCTGATCTTTAGGCTTAGATATGGGTATTACTAAGCATATTTGCCTGTAAGGAAATATGCTCTGAATCATCACTGGTTAATGAATTGGAATGATAGCTTAAGAGTAGTGCTGTCAAGTCAGGACATGATTATAATGGTCTACTAGAATCAACATCTTAGTCAGCAGAAATGATTTTTAATGACCTGATGAATTTTGTAATCTCGTATTTTTGAAATTAATATCTGTTAGTTGTATATAACATGTCTGCCAGAGTAAACCTAATGCTCATGTATTTTATTATTGTTTAATAGTGAGTGCAATGTTTGCTGCCACTGAGTGGCAGTAATCACTGAATTTGGTGGCAGTTGATTTCAGTGTATTATCATTTCTGCCAAACAATCTTTTGGGAACTCAGTTTTATTTGCATCACTATTACTATATCTTTCTTGTTTAATAATGTTCCCAAACTTTTCTTGTATTATTCTTGAAGCATGCACTTTTTGGTTTTTTGCATACTGGTCTTGTTTTATTGCTATAATAACAAACTGAAGGGATATAAAATACTGATGGTAATGGAGTTTCAGCCATTGACAACAATTTGTCTTCTGAATTAGCTAAAGTTCTCTCTTTCAAAGGCAACATACTTTAATTCTGGGTGTTATCTATTTCTTGTCCTTACTGCTGATATATTTTACCCATGTTTGCTTTATGGGAAAACAAGACAAAGTCCTGCAGGAATATGTTTAAGAAAGTAGTCAATTATCCATCTTCATGGTCTGCCTCTTAAATCACTTCCTAGTACACTTCATGCAGTTTCTCCTCAAACACTGATTGTTCATGATTCTGTGAAACAATAATTTTTCACTGCAATAAAAACGTAACTAGTCAGTGCATTTTATTGTTCACATTTGGCTATCGTGTTAAGACAAACCACTATCACTTTTACATCTGAATCAGAAAAAATAGTTGGATCTAAAAACAAATCAGTAATGGTTGTTGCACTAAACCCTTCAACCTTCTTAAGGGCATGAGCCTTCAATCAGTACTGTCTGACAGAAACTGATTGATATGTCTCCAAAAACAATAGTTCTCCAGTTAAGTCTGTATAGCTGTAATAAAGCTTAAGATATTTCCTGCTGGTTGCCTGTAAGCTGTCAGTACTGCTAGGGTGTTTGTTTCCTGTTCCAATACTGTGATCCAAGATTCAAAGAGCTGTTAAACACAGTATTAATTAACCTAAAGAGCCTAGGACATAATTCATATGTTGCATATGTAGCCACTCTACTTTCCTCATGCTTGTTCTATAGTAGAACAATACTAGCTCATATCCATTAAAATGTAAGTGCTGGATACCATTGATTTCCAATAAGCATAACAGCATAACACATCTAGTAAATATCCATCTGTCTTTTTATTTTCCTGTATGGATATGAGAAGGTCATAATTTTTATTAATGAGGCTTCTAATATTTCAATGGAAAATACTAAATGTGGCAGTGGGAAATTCAGGATGGAATGCAACAGTATTATGAAAAGGATAGTTGCTACTCACCATATAGTAGAGATGCGGAGTCACAAATATGCACAACAAAAAGACTCTCAGAAAATGAGCTTCGACCAATAATGCCTTCATCAGAGATAGAACTACACACACACACACACACACACACACACACACACACACACACACACACACACACACACTCGCAAATGCAACTCACACACACAACTGCAGCTTCTGGCTGCTGTGCCCCAGCAGCCAGAGACGTGGTCATGTGTGTGTGTGTTCCAATTTTTATTTTCTGACAGTCTTTTTGTTGTGCTTATCTGCAACTCACAAGTTAGCATCTCCACTGTATGATGAGTAGTGAATATTCTTTCCATAATATTGTGAAGATACTAAAGGAGTGTTTTGAGTGTTTTTTAATGTCCATGACTCTGTCCAAGCTGAGTTTTTGTTTTGCTAGTAGCTGTTGCTGTTTAACTGCACCTCTGTCTCCCTCACAATTTTATCTTAAAAATGGCCTATGGAACACATAGTAAATCTCTGGGAGAAGATGGATACTGCTTTGGTCAGACTGCAATACTTTTGGTGATCAGCCATGTAAGTAGCTTATTATCAGAAGCAGTCTGAAGTCGTGTGCTGCACTCACATGTGAATCTCTCCAGAGCAATTTTTGAAGTCCTGAATAAACATGTACCCTAAAACTCTTGATCAAGGGTTATCATACCACTCAAAGACCGGTGTGACATTTACATTATGATGAGGAACATTCTCGTCAATGTTCCTGATTGTGGTTGCAGTTCAAATTGTTGCCTGTACCTCCTACTATTAAAGTGTGACCTTTTCCAAGATATGTCTGCAACAGCTTAATTCACAAGTGACATATCACAGCCTTATTCTTGGGTATAAATTACTAGTTACCTGCAAATATTCTCCTATAGAGATTTGTATCATTTCTGACATTCTCCTCCCATGACTACTACCCAACACTTTACTTTATAGCTCTAATTTGCACCTTATTCCCTGTGCAGACGGACTGCTTCTGAGGTTGTTGGATTGTCTGTCTGCACTCTCTGTAGTCTTCAAAGTAACACACACACACACACACACACACACACACACACACACACACACACACACACACACACGGATTGTCAGCCCTGCCGAAAAATTTTGTTTCAAGTTTTCAGTTAAAGATCTTCATTCAATGGAACATAAGAATTAAGAGATTACCAAATTGCATTTTATTATAAGATCTACATCTACATCTACATCCATACTCCACAAGCCACCTGACGGTGTGTGGTGTAGGGTACCTTGAGTACCTCTATTGGTTCTCCTTCTATTCCAGTCTCGTATTGTTCATGGAAAGAAGGATTGTGGGTATGCCTCTGTGTGGGCTCTAATCTCTCTGATTTTATCCTCAAGGTCTCATTGCGAGATATACGTAAGAGGGAGCAATATACTGCTTGACTCCTCAGTGAAGGTACGTTCTCAAAACTTCAACAAAAGCCCGTACTGAGCTACTGAGCGCCTCTCCTGCAGAGTCTTCTACTGGAGTTTATCTATCATCTCCGTAACGCTTTCGCGATTGCTAAATGAGCCTGTAATGAAGCACGCTGCTCTCCGTTGGATCTTCTCTATCTCTTCTATCAACCCTATCTGGTACGGATCCCACATTGCTAAGCAGTATTCAAGCAGTGGGTGAACAAGCGTACTGTAACCTACTTCCTTTGTTTTTGGATTGCATTTCCTTAGGATTCTTCCAATGAATCTCAGTCTGGCGTCTGCTTTGCCAACGATCAACTTTATATGATCGTTCCATTTTAAATCACTCCTAATGCGTACTCCCAGATAATTTATGGAATTAACTGCTTCCAGTTGCTGACCTGCTATATTGTAGCTAAATGATAAGGGATCTTTCTTTCTATGTATTCGCAGCACATTACACTTGTCTACATTGAGATTCACTTGACATTCCCTGCACCATGCGTCAATTCGCTGCAGATCCTCCTGCGTTTCAATACAATTTTCCATTGTTACAACCTCTCGATATACCACAGCATCATCCGCAAAAAGCCTCATGAACTTCCGATGTCGTTCACAAGGTCATTTATGTATACTGTGAATAGCAACGGTCCTATGACACTCTCCTGCGGCACACCTGAAATCGGTTAAAAACTAAAATAATTCAGCAACAATTTTCAGTTTTGTTATGTATAGCACTGAAATTTAAATGTAGATGTTAAACTCAGATACTTATGACTGATAAAGTTCAGATGATTTTTAAGGGTAGTTCATTTAACCTGAAGAGTTGACTAAAGAATATTACACTTCGTATATTGCTATAAACTGATGACACACTGGCCTTTTCTGCTTCTGGCACAGCACGTAGTCTACTCCAGTGCTGCACATACTCCTCACTAAAGATGTCTAGCATCAGTTGCATACTGTGCATTATGGAAACATTAATGCAGACAAACCATAACATGCCTTCTGACATGGCAATTTCTATTGGGCACCAAAATGGGCACCAGCCTTGCTCTTCAACAGCATGTGCACCAGCAACAGTGGCATGCTGCCATTGCAGCAGTACACCAGCTCATGCTTCCACTCATACTCCAGGGTTAACACCAGTCTCACAGCACACCACTCACTCTCTCCCCCATCCGTCCCCTATCCGTACCCATGCACCTTTGCCAACAAGATGAAGCTATGGCAAGTCTTCTTCACACAGCACCAGGACTCATTTGCCACCCAGTCACTGAATTCCCTCTGCTGCACCTGCTGCTGCTCCCACCACTTTGGCCTTCACCTTGAAGATGCAGCCACAGCTGGCCTCCCTTATGAGCCTCAGCACATCACATGCCATACAGCATACAGTCAGTATTTCCCATCACAGCAACTGGACCCACAAGCTATTGTGTCCTACCTGGATGCTGCGTTGTCCTGGGTGAGCCCAACACTGCTTCACCACATCACACCTTCATCCAGAAGATCCAGCCTTGCGCATCTTCCTCATGAAGGTGGTTCAGCACTTCATGTCCTCACCATGTCTGTGTTCAGTATGACATTGTGCTGTCTCCATTGTTTTATCCAGTGCTACGAGTGTTCCTCCCTTCCTTGGCAGCATCAGCATACAACGAATGGCTGCTTTCCACTGAGTCCTTACCCTCTCCTTTACCTGGCCCAGCACTGCCCCACACATTATGTGCCTTTGCAACAAATGTGCTCCCATGGCCGGCTTCCCGCACTTCATGCCTCCTCTTCTCTGGGTGAATTGCAACTGCATGCCTCTTTCCTCACTTCCTCTGGTATTCTGACCTCTCTTTCCGTGTGCCTATGCAAGTAATGTGACGACCATCATGCCACTCTGGGACAACCTACTGGCCCTCTTCCTTGTGTGCCCCAAAGCACACCATGGTGACAACCTTTTGTACCACTTCAGGGCCTTTCTATCGTCCCTGCTTCTTCCATGCTCCTGTGAATGTCAAATCTTGCAACGATCCTTCCACCACATCAGTCCTCCTTATTGGCTCTCCTTCCGTGCTCCTATGCACATCATGGTGATGACATTCCCACTGCTTTAAGCTTCCTTGCTGCCTCCTTATTCTGTCCTCCAGTGCACACCATATCTGGTAACAATCCTCCCACCAATCAAACCAGGTCACCTTCTTTTGTGCCCCTGCACGTATTCCATCTGGCGATAACTTTCCCACAGCATCAGGCCTCCAAACAGCTCTCACTTCTCTTGTGCTCTACATGCACTACCTCAATGCCTCAAAGTGCGTCCACCACCACAAGACACCTCTCATGCCTCATGCTCTCAATGCTGCCCAGTACATACACCTACACAGACCCTATCTCTGTCATTTCAGGCATTAGCCTTCCCAGCACACCACCACCCCATGCCCCAATCTCTGCACTCCGGGCACATTCTCCTTCCCTCGCTGGCTCCATCATCTCTCAACCACCTCTGTCAGTCATGCTCGAAACTGCACAATGCTTCGTGCCTTCACTTAGAAGATACAGTCTGTGCCCTCATCGTCACCACAATGGTCCTGCAGCTTTTTTCCATTTTCAGAAGTCTCACTGACATCCTTCACAGCTATACCCTGTTTGTGCACACCCTTTACAGCAACTGCTTCACAACCTCGGCACCCAGACTCCAGAGAAAGGATCGCAGTCCCCTCTAGCTGTCCACATGCTTGGAATCCTGTCATCTGGACAAGGCATTGCTTCTCTGTGGATGCCCATTCGCACTTCTCTTTCCTGTCAGATATGATGTCCAGCCGCACCCCCCCCCCCCCTTTCCCACAGGGGAAGGGATGCAGGATCCATAGCCAAGGTCAAGATGGGCTCTTCATCTTTTTCCTTAAGGGGGAAGCGATCTGATGTATCTGGCCATGTCAGCTACTTTGGCTTCCAGCACAACTCCTATAACCAATGGGGAGTCTGCCCCAGTGCCACAGTAACTCCTCCACCAAGACAATCACACACCAAGTATCGTTAGTATACTGCATGTTATTGAAACTTTACTACAACAAACTGTAATATGTTTGTTGACATGCCAACCTCTAGCAGATATCAGCAGCCTTGCTCTCCAGCAGTGCACACACCAACAACAGCAGCACTGCCATCACAGGGACTACACTGGATCTGCCACTATGTGCTTGCTCAGCATTGCGTGACATTCTTCCACCCACTGCCCAAGACACCACTCAACTGCAAGCAGTCTGCAGTACACCAACTCACACTCTGGACTTCATGCTGGCCTCATGGCCATCATTTGGAGGTCACACCACACCAACTGCCAGTCTTTGCTTTTGGGGTCATTGCCTGTCTGACACTAGCCTTCCCTGTACTTGGTACCTCTGCAGTCATCACAGTTACTATCGTACACCACATCACAATGTGCTAGTATCATGACCTACATCAGAACAACATCATGACACGGATCACGTCAGCTGTGGTCAAGTGAAATGTCTGATTCCTATTTCCATAGTTTTTTGCTGTAGGCGTTGGTGTTTTGGTATAATCAGCTGGCGTTGACCTATATAGGTCAAGGGAAGTGTCCGATTCCTGTAGATTTTTTAAAATTATTTTTTTGTTCATTTTGTGTATTCTGGGATCGTGGTGTGTTTTTTTACTGTTATATTTAGCTTGTCCCCTCCCTAAAACTCCCAATTTTCCGCAGTTGTCCCGTTAGTTTGATTGTATTTTTGGAGGGAGATGTTATTGACTTAGTTATACGTATTTTCGTGTTTGTTGCCTTGTGTATGTAGTGATATCATGGCGCCATATTAGAGACGCTTAGGATAGCCATTTCCACCATATTGATGACGTCCTGGGTCAAAACAGATGGGTGGAATCGGACACTTCCGTATTCCATGTATTACTTTCATAAAAAGTACCAGCATGTGTTAAGAACGCTAAGTTGAAGAAAAAAAAAGAAAATTAGTAAATATCAAGAAGCGAATCCTTTGACTCGGTAATTCACATCCTCATCCTCCATGCTGCGCTACTGACAAGCATTATCGTCTTTTGTGCCGGTTATCATAGTATCCCTTGAGGGCTTATATCATTGATGCATCATTAACTGACTTTTAATTATGAGGATGACATGTTTGTGTCAAATCTTCAATGGAGCATTGTCTCGGAACAGCATGCTGCATGTTGTAATACAAAGCAACTAAATTCGCCAAAATCAATATGGCGTCTGCTGCATCATGTGACACGTCAGTTTCACGTCACTTTCGAGAAGGTAATAGTCTCTGGCCCTAAATGGAAGTGGGATAATTTTGCTGTTAATGTATATTACACTCGACACTGGTACACAATCTCTGTTTTTAAAACCAGGGAGCAGTGTGTTGAGATAAAATTAATGTTTGACCTTATAGCTTCGCAAACCCATGTTACTGACTGCAGACAAAACAACAACTGAACTTCTGCCAAGCATACACTTGCACTACTTCTTAAGAAACAGCAAAGCATCATCCAGTGTTTACATGCCACCTGGTACGTTTCATGACGATGGGGGGTAATAATCCCAGGAACTTCTTGGAGAACAACAAGCCAAAACAGTGATCTACACTCTTTTCTTTCCGTAAGGGAAACAAAGCTAGAAAAAGTGCATCAGTCAGGGATGAAATAACTGATTATTTTTATTTGTAAGGTAGAGTAGAATGGCAGGATAGAAGGGATTGGGGAAATACCAACATACCATGCAATACTGACAGCATCAATTTCTCAGTGAAGTAGTGTTGTAGTCAGTGGGAGATAGTGCAGCTGCATAGAAGATGATGCCAGATGTGGAGTGCAGAGCTGACAAGCTCTTGCAAATTCTTGTGGTACTAAAAATTAATTTTTACTGAATTTTGATGTCATGTTTGGTTTATGCTTGGATTCAGATAAATATTTCAAAAGTTTTTTGACAGCAGTAACTCACAGTTAGCCAGGAGGAAAGGTATATACTATTCCTACAACAGGAATTTCGTTCTGTTTGTATTTCAAACCTTTGATATTACTATGTAAGAGTATCGATATTACTCAGGCACTCAGGACAATACCGACTGATTGCAGATCTGAGAAAATGTTTACATAGCTCTGGAGGTATTCAGCTTTTTTCGATTTTTCTGGTAGGGATACATGTTTAACATTCGTTCCTAGATCACAGAGGATGCGATTATTTTTACCATGGAAGTTAACAGAATCCAAAACAACACGAAATAATCTCTTAAGGCGTCGGTATTCATCCAGTCTGTCCTAAAGATGCTTGAAAAATCGAAGTGAAAAAGAATACAGCATAATTGTATTTTTGAAATGTTCATTCCAAATTAAATACATAGTGAATCTGGACATGTTTCGTAACTTATTACGATTCTGCGTTTCTTCAACAATTAAAAAAATGTAACTTTAAATTTTATGTTTCCTCTTGAGCTCAAGAGAGCGTTTTGCGTTCAATAAAACGTTTTTTCTTTACATTAGTAATACTAACTCCTGAAATAAAGTACGGTATACAAAAATAAAAGGAAACATTAGCTCTGTGTTCAGTTTTTTTACTCCGAATTTATACTGCAGAAAGCCCATGCTGCTGAAGGAAAACCTGACAATTTGTAGACTTCCTCAGGATCACTCCCAGTTTTGTTTGTTGCTCTTTGTCGTTCGCTGCGAAAAGATGTCAATAAAGACTCCTTTATCTTTTCTACATTATGCACATTACTTTCTAACAGTTAGTTATTTCCCTCCAGGACTCTAATCTTTTCAATTTACTTTTATAGTTGCAGTTCGTAGTGTCTCATAAACCTCCCTGTTCACGATAAAACTATATCAGCTTTAATGCTGTCTTCATATTCCATTCCATATTCCATTATTTTTAAACAAAATAAATACACAACCGTTTAACAGTGACGGCAAATCGCTACTGAACCAACGAACATTCGACCCTGCATCCACACCAGAAGAGGATACGAAGGCCAGCCCACCGCCAACGCTTTGATGATATTGCAGGCAGTCCGAATAGAATCGCAATTTTGGACATCAGCTTCGTTGTCAACGATTTGCCGTCCGTACACACTAAGCAAATCTCGGCTAACGAAGCGATTAGTTGTTCACTGGCGTTCGTTCGCCTAGTGCGTAGTTCTACGCTGTATCCAGTTTTTTTCTTAGTTCAAGCTTCGTTGTCAATGATATGCCGCCCGTACACACTAAGCAAATCTTGGCTAATGAAGCGATTAGTTGTTTACAGGCGTTCGTTGGCCTAGTGCGTAGTTCTACGCTGTATCCAGTTTTTTTCTTAGTTCATGAAAACATGACTTTCCTAATTTATTTGTCCTCTCTGCCATAATGTATTGGGATAAATAAAACATTTTTATTTTCTCGGACATTTCATTCGATATATCTAGAACGGTGGAAAGGGTTATTTTGTCACAGATGTAATTTCTATTCTGAATATATATAAATGAACAATGAAGTGGCAATACTCAGCAATCATGCAGAGTTGTTGCTGCTAACTGTTGCTTCTTGACACGTGCACATTCCCATCTGCCACAGTTTTTATCATGTCATTCAGAAAGATGTTTTCAAACATGTCTTTTCAGTGTGAACTTTCTGATGAAGAAATGTTACGTCTGTCAGAGAATTTCGACGTTGAATTCGAAACTGAATTTACTGATGAGGATGAGAACTTTGTATAAGACACAAGTGAAAATAAAGATGAAGACATTGTGGAGAAGGAGGGTTTAGTGGAGGAGGATTCAGATACTGATATACGTCAATCCTCACCTTATCCATTACAGGAGGCCCAGCTGAATGCCTCAACAAAGGTGGTCATTATGGGTGGAACCGAGTGGTAACTTGTGGAAGCTTGTCAGTTTTTCATCTTCAGGAAGAAGGTCGGGCATAGACGTACTAAAGGAAATATGTGGTACCACTACTTACGCTTGCCAACGAATAGACGACTCAGTCATCTGAGCTTTCTGTCTTATTTTTGATGAAGCAATGGTAAGTCTCACGACGAAATACACAGACTCGAATTTTCGAACAGAATTAAAAACAGTGAAATTACCGTGTCACTAAGGAACTGAGAAAATGATACCTAGTCGTCATGTACGCCCAGGGAGTCATTTGTAAAAAAGTCCCCTTTCATGAAGGGTGTTATGCCAAGGTGCTGATATCAGTAGCTTCCTCTATTTTCGATGAAAAACCAAGCCGAGATGAAAGCCTGCCAGCCAATAAATTCATTCAATTTGGGGAACATTCATGGAAAACAGTATTCGTCCTGCAGAAAATATAATGATAGATTTGAAACTATTACCAAGCAAAACAAGATGCAGATTCACTCAGTTCAGCAACAAACATGACAAATATAGTCTCATATTCAGTACTGCTGACGATGTAGATTTGGTCTATAATGGGGTGTGCAAACCTCAGGCAGTGCAATAGCGTAACATGTGTGCTACGAAGCATGTCAGAGGTCGTACTGGTATTCTTGACAAGTTACCAGTTGCATAGCTTATCCGTTGATAGACTGGTGCGTAAGTTTGTAGCCATTTTTGTGTTACATAAAATGGTATTCTGGTTACTATGGATTTATTTATCGATTGTCATTTTTATTCGCAGTTCATTGTTGCTATTTGAGTTTACATACTGTAATTTCGTCATTTGGAGATAGTGAGTGGAGCTGTGGGTGCTAGAAAATGGAGTTCCAAGTGGAGAAATCGGAACACTTCCGACATATTTTCTGTTTGATTTCAATACAGAAGTGACAATAATGAAGGCAACCACAAACAGGTGCGCCATGTATGGGGATAATGCTATTCAGCAGTGCATGGCAAGGAAACGGTTTTCTCGTTTTAAGGTATATCGTTTTGACTTTAATGACCCTCTATGTCCAAACAGACCTTCGGGATTTGATGAAGATTGTCCAAACACATTAATCCACAATGATCCACATCTGTGTATTAAAAAACTAGCAGATGTGGTGAACTATGATCATGCCACCACCTTGCAACATTTGTAAGCAATGGGGAAGTTTCAAAAATCAGGTGTATGGATACCCCATGCTCACCACAGAAACGGATGGGTGGCCATATGCGTATCTCTGCTTGCTCGTCGACAGTTGGCTCATGAACAACACCGACCATTCCTTTATCTTTAACGTTACTGATGGTGAGAGGTGGCGTTTTTTTCTAACCTGAGGAAAAAAAGGAATAATTGAGCCCAAACAAATCAGTAAGTCCCTGTACAAAGACCTGAGTGCAAACCGTGGATTATAATGTTATGCATCTGGTGGAACAGTGACAGTGTAGTGTATTACAAATTACTTCCCCGAGGTGCAGCCATCGCTGCCTGACTTTTATTGTCAATAACTGACACGTCTTGCTGACTCATTCCTAGAACAACGATCAGGAAGACCGTGAAGTGATCCAGCTCCAGGATGACGCGCGCACCGAGTTCTGCTAGACTGACAAAAAATGCCATACAGGAGTTGGGTTGGGAAGTCGTCCCTAACCCACCTTATTCGCTTGATCTCGTGCCCTCAGATTTTCACGTTTTCTGCAATCTGTCGAACGAGCTTCAAGGAACTTCCTTTCCGGATGAAAATGCACTCCGAACATGGCTCAACGAGTTCTTCACTTCAACACGACATGATTTCTACAGTCGTGGAATCGAAATGATGCCCCAGCGTTGGCAGTCTGTTGTAATTGTTGAAACAGAAACATTATTTGTGACTGACGTCTCTGTTATGTGTTATATTTATTAAACTTATGGAAAAACGCTACAAACTTAAACATCAACCCAATAATTACTGTTGACCTGGGAAGGAGCTGAGAAGGCGGTGATCTTGGTGATCTATTAGACGAGACCTTAAAGAACACGAATTAGCGTATGCTGCAAATCAAGGTCTGGCAGGACATCATTCCGCTGATCGAATTTTAGCTGAAAGGACCAAGCAAATATGTCGAAGGAGTGTCGTAGGCATGGGACAATGGACTGCAGCATTCACACTTGGATACTAAATTTTAATTGGGAGCAGGGATAAATGTCTAAGGCATGGCTAAGGCATCTTGTGAGACTATCCCGTTCCTAATTCCAGCACCTGTGCGGTACTGGCTTTTGGTTCTTTAGCGGGATGAGCAACAGCCATAGCCTAAACTGTAAAGAATGCAAAAAATGCAGAGGAAAACTACCGGACACTATAAGGCATAATAAGGTGATGGACGCCATCAGTACTGAGGAAGGAATATATTTACAACCATATAGGACACAATGTGGACTGCTTACACTAAAAAAAAAAAAAAAAAAAAACACAGTCCCCTAGCTTTACTAACAGAAAGACCATGTACAAATGTCGATCTGTTAAAATTCCTCGAAAAACTCAAAATCCTGATATTTCATGGTGTGTTTATGTGAAATGCGTTACCTTAGGTGACTTGGAAGTTTAAAGAATTTGAAACTCATTGGGTCACATAAGTTAAAAAGAAAAGAAGGAAAAAACAGAACAGAATGACATGTACTACTTTGACTAATATTGGTATTTACTTCGCAACATTATAACTTTATGTCTTTGACTTGCAGCTCTCATAACGAATTTTGTTGAATGAGATTATTATCTCTTCGTGAAACCCACGGCTCCACCCAAGTACGTTTCCTTTTTTTGTGCTTCTCTTCCAAATATAAGCACAATGCGTTTTGATACATGCAACTGTAGCACAGTCTAATATAACAGTCGCGACACTCACTGCTGTAAAAGTTGTTGCCGTTTGACAGATGGAGCGACACTAGCGCTCCAAGCGGTAGGTAAGGTGAACGTCAGACGCGTCGTAAGCATAATGTTTGTTTACATCCATTTCCTACGTAATTTCCGCATTATTTGAGTTATTTTCTTGCCTCCAAGGGTTTGTGTGGTATCAGAAGGCATATATGTTTCTAAAAATGATTCTAAAATAAGCGCCAGCACGGACAAAAATCATGAATAGAGTGGCAAGCTACAACACATTCGTGAAGAAACACTTGTGACATTGGACAGAATTGCAGCTTACCACGTTCATATCAAAAGAATATAAACACACAGATTCACATGTCAGAAGCACAGACATGTACCTCTACTTGCAAAAACGATCGACAGCTCGTTTATCGTTCTGTAGGCCTACTGCGTTTGTTTGTCATTTTCGCCTGTTGCCACAAGTACGACCTTCATCTTTTTATTATTCTAAGTGGGACAAGCAACTGCCAAATAGTGGGAAGAATATGCTGAAAACACTATAATGAGCTGATTACACTACATTTCACGAAAAACCAAATATTTGTATAATTTTCAAACAATCTGTCAGTGAAGAAGGTGCTGACAAAATAATGTCATCACACGAAAGAAGCAAGGGAAATTAAGTGACTAACAACAGAAGTGAACGAAATACATACCAAAGAAATCAGCAGCCCAAATGAGCCAACTTCTTCAGTTTCTTATTTGCTTTCTTGTTGTTAGAAACTACGTCTTGATTCCAATATTTCAGCCTGTAAACGAGTCTCACTTTAACAAATAACTTGATTAACAGCAGTTTCGCTCGAAGTCTAGCGATTTGCACATTCTGACACTTCACACGCTTTTGCAAGACACGAACAGCTGCACTTAATCCACTTCATCGTCAAAGCAGGTCTGTGTTGACGATTCACACGAATCTGGCACTGATACATGGTGAGCTGAACCAGCTGCTTCTGTGTCATAGGACTGTTTTACTGCTTTAGATTGACTGTCGAATCTTTGTGGCAGTTTCCTCTTCATCGTCAGCTGAGGTGGCTTATTTGGAATGTCAAACAGGGTGGGTACTGCATTCCACACGAGTTTGTTGTTGTCTGCGTTCATGAACTGGTTTTGTTCGAAATGTAGCGAACAAAACCTAATATTACTATACAGGTACACTGGGTCTTTCTTCATGAGGTCTTCTCGCCTGCTATTAACAAGCCATTTTCTGCTCCTAAAACGAAACATTCATCATTTATACACATATAGTTTGCAAGTGAATCCTGACGATACAGTTTAGTAACATGATGGTTATACCTCTCAGGATCCTTAGGAAACCTAAAAAAAGACAGCTTTGGTGTCTTCTTTCTGTTGTTGGTGCAATTTATTGCGCTACAAACGCTCCCGCCAGTAAAAGCCATTGTAAAAATCAAAATAAACAACCACTATTCTCCTTCACGATCGCGCCGAACTCACAGTGTAACCTACCAGCCGCTTGGGGCGCTGCTGGCGCTGTAGGCAACAAAATCGAGGCGAAGTGTCGCGACTGTTATATTAGACTGTGACTGTAGTACAAAGTAAAAGTCTTCGTCGGCTTCGTAATCATCTTTATGTTGAAGCTCTTCTGTCTGAGTTTGCTTTAACAATAAGATATGTTTTTGAGTGGGGTCTGCCTTAACCAAAACTAATTTTGTTTTTTGTCCCAGACATGTTTCACTGCAGTTGCAGCATCATCAGTGGTTTTTTATTATTATGGCTATTAAACATAGGCAAAGTTCTTTACTGTTTAAATACATATAAATATTAGTTTTTAAATCGTAATTACAGGTTTTTCAAGAGCATATAAAATTGTGTATTCATACCTTCTTACCACATGGTGTGGTTTTCCTGCTGTATTACATTTTCACAGAGTGTGTTTTTCTTCACAGTTCGTCACTTGCAATTTTACGCATCTTAATGAAGGCAAAACATTTATGCAAAAATTACGATTTTTAAACTGTTATGGCTATGCCTGAGATTAATAATTTTTGTGAAAGGTTTTGTGTGTACGCGAATATCATTTTTCGTCATCTTCTTCATTGTCAAGTTCTTTGTATTGAGTTGTCACTGTCTCTGTCACTGTTTACCAGCTGTAATAACAAGATGGCGACAGTGAAACAGTAAAGGGTGTGCAAACAAGATGGCAGACAGTGAAACAGTTGGAGTGTCATTGACAGTTATTTTGGATTTCTCAAAGGTGTGTGTGTACGTGTGTGTGTGTGTGTGTGTGTGTGTGTGTGTGTGTGTGTGTGTGTGAAAAGAAAAGGGACAGAGAGAGAGAGAATAGGTTTGAGGATTTATCAATATATATACAGGGTGAGGTTTTCAGGGAAACATAGCGGACTATGGGGCACATACATTGGTACATGCCCAATTATCACAAAGTTTATATTGACCGAGATAATCAGGCAAGAACATGTTTTTTAAATGGGACACTATACTTATTTTACCATCATTCGAACGCTCGGGAAAAGATGCATATAGTGATGTAACACATGTTGCTATTATGATTCATTTGCTTCAAAGAGGGTGGATGAGGATTTACCTATGTAGCGTAGGCCGTGCATGCTGCATAAAGCATGGCAACTCGGCCTGTGTATGTGCCCCATAGTCGGCTATGATTCGCCGAAAACCACATGCTGATAAGTGCAATCGCCCCCAGAATAATGGGGGTGTTACGTCTTATGCAACTCACCCTGTATATAGTTTTATGTGTATTTATGTATGTATGTGTGTGTATGTATGTATGTGTCTGTGTGTACATGTGGGGGGGGGGGGAGTTCTATTGGTTGGTATTATCCAATAATTCTTTGAGAGCAGCAAATCAGTGTTGATGTCCGTTGGGCTATGTTTGTTGTCCATAAGGTGTTCAGCAAATTAGGAATGACAGATGTTACTTTTTAATGCTTTTCTGTGTTCTGTGTAACTGGTATTAAAGTTTCTGATTGTCTGTCCTATATAAACTAATTTGCAGTCCTGACATGTTAGTTGGTAAATATCAGATGTGTTGTATTTGTCTGTGCTTGTGTTGGTTGCTCTTAGTTTCCCCTGTGTTGAGTTGTCTGTCCTGTATGCTATTTTTAGCCCTTGTTTTTTTGAGTATGTTCCCTGTTCTGTGGACTGCTTTGTTGTTGTAGGTGAGAGTGAACCACTTGTTTGTTGTTGTGGGTGTTTCTTGTTCATGTGTGCTGTTTGTGTTTTCTGTGTGTTTGTAAGTTGGCGAGAAGGCTTTTGTGTGTTAGGCGTCTTTTTTAATTTTGTATCAAGTTTGTGGTTCAGTTTATCAATAATGTTTGTGTCATATCCATTCTCTGGAGCTGTTTATCTGATTGTCTGTAATTCATTGTTATAGTTGCTTTCAGAGAGTGGAGTTTTGTTCAGTCTGTGTAGCATATGTTGGAAACCAGCTAGTTTGTGAGTAGTCGGATGATTGGAATGTTTGTAAATGGATGTGCTGCTGGTGGTTACTTTTCTGAACATGGAGAATTGGTGTTGGTTGTTGTATCTGTATATTGTGAGGTCAAGGAAATTTAACATTTTGTTGTTTTCTGTTTCTAAGGTGAATTTTATTTTTGGGTGGACTTTGTTCATATCACTATGGGGTTGTTGGATGCGACTGGATGTTTCATACATAATGATACAATTATATTATCCAGTATTGTTTGGGTCCTACTATTGTTTCAAATATTTTTTGTCAATGTGATTAAGAAAAATGTTGGCTAGCAGTCCACTGACTGGTGACCCCATTGGAAGTCTGTCTTCTTGTGAGTAGAACTGATTGCCAAATGAGAAGTACACTCCTGGAAATGGAAAAAAGAACACATTGACACCGGTGTGTCAGACCCACCATACTTGCTCCGGACACTGCGAGAGGGCTGTACAAGCAATGATCACACGCACGGCACAGGGGACACACCAGGAACCGCGGTGTTGGCCGTCGAATGGCGCTAGCTGCGCAGCATTTGTGCACCGCCGCCATCAGTGTCAGCCAGTTTGCCGTGGCATACGGAGCTCCATCGCAGTCTTTAACACTGGTAGCATGCCGCGACAGCGTGGACGTGAACCATATGTGCAGTTGACTGACTTTGAGCGAGGGCGTATAGTGGGCATGCGGGAGGCCGGGTGGACGTACCGCCGAATTGCTCAACACGTGGGGCGTGAGGTCTCCACAGTACATCGATGTTGTCGCCAGTGGTCGGCGGAAGGTGCACGTGACCGTCGACCAGGGACCGGACCGCAGCGACGCACGGATGCACGCCAAGACTGTAGGATCCTACGCAGTGCCGTAGGGGACCGCACCGCCACTTCCCAGCAAATTAGGGACGCTGTTGCTCCTGGAGTATCGGCGAGGACCATTCGCAACCGTCTCCATGAAGCTGGGCTACGGTTCCGCACACCGTTAGGCCGTCTTCCGCTCACGCCCCAACATCGTGCAGCCCGCCTCCAGTGGTGTCGCGACAGGCGTGAATGGAGGGACGAATGGAGACGTGTCGTCTTCAGCGATGGGAGTCGCTTCTGCCTTGGTGCCAATGATGGTCGTATGCATGTTTGGCGCCGTGCAGGTGAGCGCCACAATCAGGACTGCATACGACCGAGGCACACAGGGCCAACACCCCGCATCATGGTGTGGGGAGCGATCTCCTACACTGGCCGTACACCACTGGTGATCGTCGAGGGGACACTGAATAGTGCACGGTACATCCAAACCGTCATCGAACCCATCGTTCTACCATTCCTAGACCGGCAAGGGAACTTGCTGTTCCAACAGGACAATGCACGTCCGCATGTATCCCGTGCCACCCAACGTGCTCTAGAAGGTGTAAGTCAACTACCCTGGCCAGCAAGATCTCCGGATCTGTCCTCCATTGAGCATGTTTGGGACTGGATGAAGCGTCGTCTCACGTGGTCTGCACGTCCAGCACGAACGCTGGTCCAACTGAGGCGCCAGGTGGAAATGGCATGGCAAGCCATTCCACAGGACTACATCCAGCATCTCTACGATCGTCTCCATGGGAGAATAGCAGCCTGCATTGCTGCGAAAGGTGGATATACTCTGTACTAGTGCCGACATTGTGCATGCTCTGTTGCCTGTGTCTATGTGCCTGTGGTTCTGCCAGTGTGATCATGTGATGTATCTGACCCCAGGAATGTGTCAATAAAGTTTCCCCTTCCTGGGACAATGAATTCACGGTGTTCTTATTTCAATTTCCAGGAGTGTAGTTTTGCTCTGTGATTAGTTTTAGAATGCTAGCTATTTCTTTTATGTGGGGTTTGGGAATTTCTGCCTGTTCTTCTAATTGTTGTTTGATGAAGTTGATGGTTTCTGTAGCGTGGATATTGGTGTACATGGATGTGATGTCAAATGATGTGAGTGTGGCTGTTGTGGGTACATTGATGTCTTTGATTTTTTGTACCAGCTCTTCGGTGTTGTGTATGTTTCTGTTATTTGTGTATATGTAATGTTTCTGTATGTATGTGTGCATTTCCCTGGCTAAGTGACATGTGGGTACACTTCTTTAATTGACAACATGGCATATTGGAATGCCCTTCTTGTGGAGCTTTAGCAGGCTGTTTAGTGTGGCTGCTCAGGAGTCCTTTTGTTTCAGCCATTTCGCTTTTTGTTTTGTGAATATGTGTGAGATATTTTTTTAGAAGTGTTCGTGTGTTTTTCTGGTATCTTTGTGTTGGGTCACTAGTTAGCTTTGTTACGTTGTTGTCTTCCCCAAAATTTAAAGGTTTTATCTTTGTATTCAGCCTGTTTTATTATTATCATGGTGCTGCCCTCGTCTGATCTTGTAATGACTACCTCATTGTATTTAAGTTTGTTTTTTATTTTTCTGCATTTTTTCTTCTTCAGTTTTTGTTCCTGTCAATATGTTGTTATTGTTTTCCTTTATTATGTATCTTATTTCTTCTGCAGCTAACTCGCTTGTCAGTGGGGTCCGCCCTTAGCAAAACACAATCTTGTTTTTTGTCCCAGACATGTTTCACTGCAGTTGCAGCATCATCAGGCGGATCCCACTCAAAAACACAGGGGGGGGGGGGGGGGGGGGGGGGAGGGAACGGATTCACCTTGGTACAATAAACATATTAGGAAGTTGCTGACAAAGCAGAGAATTTTGCATAGTCGTTTTAAACGTAGTCACTGCCCCGCTGACAAACACAAAAACGAATTTGAAAGCAATATTTTATCTGCAGATTCTAAAAATAACCCCAGAAAATTTTGGTCGTACGTAAAATCTATGAACGCTACAAATAATTCAGTACCTTCTCTTGCTGGCAGTATGAGTAATGTAACGGATGATAATAAACCTAGCTTCCAAAAACTCGTTTACAGTAGAGGAATGCAGCACCATACCCCCTTTCATTTATCGAACAAACGCAAGGATGGCTCACATAGTGTTTAGTGTATCTGGGACTGTAAAACAGTTAAGATCCTTAGACGCCAGAAAGGCATCTGGCCCAGACGGTATCCCCATAAGATTATATGTTGCGTATGCTACAAATATAACACCATTCTTACCCATCATCTATCAGAGATCATTGGAACAGCGGAAAGTTCCACGAGACTGGAAGAAGGCCCAGGTCATAGCAATCTATCAAATGGGGAGAAAATCGGATGCACATAATTACCGACCAATTTCACTGACATTGATTTGTTGTAGAATCATTGAACATATTTTGTGTTCAGAAACCAGCACGGTTTTAGGATACACCGGTCATCAGAGACACAGCTGGCCCTCTTTTTGCATGATATACAACAGGCTCTAGATACCGTCTCCCAGGTTGATGCCATATTTCTCGACTTTCGAAAGGCGTTCGACTCAGTTCTGCACTGTCGCTTGCTCCAAAAAGTGCGCGCTTACGGTCTATCCGTTGACGTATGTGGTTGGATAGAAAGTTTTCTAACAGTCAGAGAGCAGTATGTCGTCCTGAATGGGGTGACTTTACCAGAAACAGGTGTAACTTCAGGTGTGCCCCAGGGCAGCGTAATAGGTCCGCTGCTTTTTACGATTTACATAAACGATCTGGTAGATGGTATTGACGGCGGCCTTACACTGTTTGCCGATGATGCTGTAGTCTACAGGAAAGTAGTATCACACGAAAGTAGTGAACAAATCAATGAGGATTTGCAGCAAACAGATGCGTGGTGCAATGACTGTCAGTTATCTCTCAATGTTAGTAAGTGTACCCTACTGCTTATAACCAGGTGAAAATCCCCATTAATGTAAGAGTACAAAATAAATGCCCAGTCTTTGGAAGCGGTAACATCCGTCAAGTATCTGGGTGTGACTATTCGAAATGATCTTAAATGGAATGACCAGATTACACAAGTAACGGGCAAGGTGAATTCTAGATGCCGTTTATTGGTAGAATCCTGAAGCGATGCAATCCTTCAACAAAGGAAATAGCTTACAATACATTAGTTCTTCCAGTCTTAGAGTATTGGTCGTCTGTATGGGACCCTTACCAGTTGGGTCTCATTCAAGAGATTGAGAAGGTCCAAAGAAGAGCGGCAAGATTCGTAACTGGTACATTTAGCCATCACGAGAGCGTTACAAATCTCATAGATAGTTTGAAGTGGGACACACTTGCAGATAGACGACAAGCTAAACGGAAGGGACTGCTCACTAAATTCCGAAATCCGATCTTCGCCGATGATACAGAGTATATATTATTACCACCAACTTTCAAATCGCGCAATGATCACCATTGAAAGATAAGGGAAATTAGAGCTCGTACTGAGGTGTTCAGACAATCGTTTTCCCCTCGTGCGATCCGCGAGTGTAACAGAGGGAGGTAAATATGACTTTGGCGCGAATTGTGCCCTCCACCACACATCGCTTAGTGGCTAGCGGAGTATATATGTAGATGTAGAAAAACATATGTTATTGTTAAAGCTAACACAGACAAAAAAGCTTCAACATCAAGATGATTATCTCGACGCCCTGCCAGGCATTACCAAGCAAGCTGTACAAAAAATTCCGGAACACCACAGCAAAGTCACAACAAACTACTTTAAATATAAAGTCAACAGAATCTGTCTTTCACGTAATGCAATACCTAATTATATACATGTAAATGTAAACAGTATGTCACCTGCAGCCAAATGTGCCGAACACAAAGCTGAAATTGAGTGGCTGAAGCAAGAAATTAGATACCTACATACAAAAAAGCAGGAACTCAATGTCGAGCTATTTGAAATTCAGCTGTAACTAGGAAATCACATCAAAATCTCTGAAATATTTAATGATATCATGAATACAGTCAAACAAAACACAAATAAAAACAAAATGGAATAAACAACAACAAAAATTAAACGCACTCTTAAAACAAAATGAAATCATTACACATAAAAATAGTAAGAAAACAAACCATACATTCCACAAACGTCTGGTCAACCTTACTGACATACAATTAACTAACCAAGAAATAAATCTTATAGAAAAAGGCGCAAAATACTATGTCAACACACACATTACGCACAAGACACCTGAGAATCTTATCACAGAAACTGAATACATCATAAAACAACAAGAAAGAAACAGTAACCCAAACTCCAATGCATGTCTGACAAGAGAGTTAGTTGCAGAATAAATAAGATAAATAATAAAGGGAACCAAGAACAACATATTGACAGGAATAAAAACTGAAGAAGAAAAAACATGCGGAAAAATAAAAAACGAACTTCAAAACAATGAGGCACTCATTACGAGATCAGACAAGGGCAGCACCAAGGTCATAAAACACGATGAATACAAAGACTAAACCTTAAAATTTCTGGAAAACAACAACATAACAAAGCTAACCAGTGGCCCAACAGAAAGATAACATAAAAACACAGAAACACTTCTAAAAATCATCTCACACATATTCACAAAACAAAAAGCGAAATGGCTGAAACAAAAGAACCACCAAGCGCCCACACTGAACAGCCAACTAAAGCTCCACAAGGAGGGCATTCCGATATGTCCCGTTGTCAATTTAAGAAGTGTATCCACATATCACCTAGCCAGAGAAAATCACACATGCTCTCTGAATACAACTATAACAATGAATTACAGAAAATCAGATAAATAGTGCTAGAGAACGGATATGACACAGGGGGCAGAAGCAAAGACTCGTGTGAAGTTATTCTAGGAGCGCTCTCAACAAACAACCGTGAGCAATTGGTTAGAAAACCAACTCGAGATGGCAACATATTAGATATTTTGGCGACAAATAGACCTGATCTTTTTGAGGGAGTAGATCTAGAAGAAGGTATTAGCAACCAAAACACAATAGATATACTGAACCACAAAATTAATACAAAATTAAAAAAGACACCCAACACACAAATGCCTTCTCACCATCTTACAAACACACAGAACACACAATCGTGCACACATGAATGAGAAACACCCACAACAACAAACAAGTGGTTCACTCTCACCTACAACAACAAAGTAGTCGACAGGATAGGAAACATACTTAAAAAACAAGGGCTAAAAATAGCCTACAGGACAGACAACTCAACACAGAGGAAACTAAGGACAACCAACACAATGCAGACAAACACAACACATCTGGTATTTACCAACTAAAGTGTCAGGACTGCAAATTAGTTTATATAGGATAGACAAGCAGAAACTTTAATACCAGTTACACAGAACACAGAAGAGCATTAAAAAGTAACAGCTGTCATTCCACATTTTCTGGAAACCTTATGTGCAATAAAAATAGCCTAACAGACATCAACACTGATTTGAAAATTCTCAAATGCAGCAACAGCCCCCCTCAAAAAGTAATAATTGAAGAAAATTATCAAATACAAATAGCCATAGTTGAAGAAATAAATGAATACACAGCTCTCTGGAATGGAACTCTGTTCTCTGCCCTCAAAGAATTATTAGATAATACCAACCGATAGAACTCCCCCCCTGCACACACACACATACAGATACATGCATATACACACATAAAACTAAAAATAAATAAATATATATATTTAATTATAATAATGATGATAAATCCTCAGACCTACTCTCTCTCTCTCTCTCTCTCTCTCTCTCTCTCTCTCTCTCTCCTCTCCCTTCTCTTTTCACACACACATACACACACACACACACACACCTCTGAGAAATTCAAAACAACCGCCAATGACATCTTCAACTGTTCCACTGCTTGCCATCTTGTTTTCACACCGTCTACTGTTCCACTGTCCGCCATCTTGTGATTACAGCTTGTAAACAGTGACAGTGACAACTCAGTACACAGAACATGACAATGAAGACGATGACGAAAAGAGAAACTGTAAGTGAAACATAATGTAAACAGATACACACATACACGCACACACACACACACACACACACACACACACACACACACACACACACACAAAACTTTCACATAAATTATTAAACTCAGGCGTAGCCATAAGAGTTTAGAAATCGTAATTTTTGCGAATATGTTTTACCTACATTAAGTTGTATATAATTGCAGGTGACAAATTGAAAAGAAAAACAGACACTGTAAAAACGTAATATAGCAGGAAAACCACACCATATGGTAATACGGTATGAATTCACAATTTTATGAGCTCTTCAAAAACGTGTAATTACGATTTATAAACTAATTTTCACATGTATTTAAACAGTAAAGAACATTCCTTGTGTTTAACAGACATACTAATAAAAAAACCACTGATGATGCTGCAACTACTGTGAAACATGTCTGGGACAAGAAACAAAATTGGGTTTTGCTAAAGGCGGACTGCACTCAAAAACATGTGTCTTCGTCAGCCATTTGGAAGGAACTTTGACGAAGTATTCGAGGACTTTGTAATACCCCTTTTTGCAACATGTCAAATGTTTTTGTCAAAGAAGTATGACTATTTAATCAAATTTATTTTGCAAATAAATCTGACAGTGTAATACCGTTCTTAAACAAATCACATCATACACTGGCGATAATCCTGCGAGATGGTTTCTCACTGAGCTCGAAAAACGTGCTCTAAGTGTTGATGAAATTCATCGCTAAATATTCCAGTGACCAAATTGCGCGAGAATGATACCTTATACAAACAGGCAGTTGATTGTCGTATTTGTGGGTTGCAGTGGGATAGAAATGCGGGAACGCCAAATAGAGATCATTATCATGTGATAGAAGAGCTCTGTGGGGCAGCACACAATGCATGCAACTTATAATAATACCTACCACGACAAATACTCTTTTCTTTCGCAATTTAAGTAGGTATGATGCCTACTTCCTTATTGAGCACTTAGGTGGTTTCGGTTTGATAGGTAATAATATTAGTCTCCTGCTTGATAACGTCGAAAAATACGTTTCATTCTCCAAAGTAATAAAGCTCCACTTCTTGGATTCCCTACATTTTATGCATGCACCTCTTTAGAAACTTGCTGAGACAATGGATCAGGACGACATGCACATTACTTTAACAACTGCACATCTCAATGACGCTAAGTTTCAGCTTGTGACGCAGAAAGAGGTCTTACCCTACAAATACCTGCATTTGAAGGACAGACCCAACAAAACAAATTGCCCGGCATAGCCTCATTCACTAATAAACTTACAGGTACCGCCAGATCCGGTGTAAGGATGCATGGTGAATGTTTGGCAGGAGATCGGCATCCCTAGTTTAGAGGAATATGTCAGTCTGTATATGGACACCCAAATACGCCTGCTCACAGATATTTTCGAGGAACTCTGGAATGTATGTGTGGCACATACACTCTGGTCCCCACATCTTATTGTACCACACCAGGGCTTTTGTGGGATTCAGTGTTAAGAAGGACACGTGACAGCATCGAACTGTTGACCTTTTGTGACATGCTGTTGTTTTTCGAACGAGGGATTCACGGTGGACTTTGCTAGTGTTTGCATGGGCATGCTAAGACGAATAATCCACGAATAAACAAGGAGGAGCACAAACCATATGACGATTTGAGTTATATCCTGTACTAAGATGTAAGGCACCTATGCAGGTAAACCTTACCGCAATCTATGCCGATTGGAGTGTTTCGATGTCCGTCCAAAAAGGGAATCGCCAGACTGGATAAGTTCCAAGATGTGACTGGATCCTGGTGATGGATATGTTGTGAAGACAGACATAGCATAATCTATCCTTTTGCATGACATGCACAGAGACTTCCTATTGTGTCTAGAGCTACTAGTCCTGAATAATGGTTCTATCCCCAAACTGATGATGAGCTTCGGCAACAAACAGAGATACATCATGCACTACAGAAGCCTCCAACTGTGCCTCAGTTTGGGGATGGAGCTTATTAGAGTCACCTGCATCATCTGCAAACTGTCACGTGGTTGAGGGAGTACGCAGACGTAAGTACAGAAAAGAGGTCGCTCACGACGTATGATTTCTAAAGACTTCTTAAAAGTTAGTGAACGGTTCATTTTTAGGAAAATTATGGAAAGATGCGAGAACATGTCGAGAAATTCATTTAGTTTACTATTGGTCTGGGTGCTATGCCTCTTGACATTACATCACCAGGTCTAATTTTAAGTGGGTCACTAACTTCCATCAAGAATTAGTTACCCTGGAGATGACTAACGTTTCAGTGTAGTTCACAAATCCTGTTTATGTAAGTATGAGTACGCTGGACTTCCCCATCTCCATATGTATCTCTTTCACTACACATTTGCAAAACCAAACTTTGCCAATCCGCAATTACTGTGTATGGCTATACACAGTTTTATGTTTTGGGTGAAAGGTTGCAATCTATACGAATTAGGTATCATCCTGAAGCATCTGACATGTCTGGTTATGCAGAAGATAATCCTTACAGTATTACACCTCAAAATAATCGACATGATGAAAGGGCTCAGATCGAAAATGTGGAGAGACCATAAAGATACAAGTAACACCCAAAGACAGGCGAAGTGCGTGTATCATGGAGCTTCAAAGGCTCTAACAACCTAAATTTATAAGGAATGTCTACTCAAGGGCTTTGGCGGTGCTCAGTCTCAACCTCCGCACTTGGTGCGCCAAGTAGTATTTTTATTGCAAGGTCATGAGGTACATACTGCACTGCAGCTGAAAGTCAGTCTGCCACGTTGTGACAACACATGGTTCATGTGTAAGGATGGGACCAGCACCCTCCTGTTCTCACACTATTCACTTGGATGACAGAGTGTGGAACTATTTATAATATATGTTTGGGTGGAATAGCAGTAAGGACCGTTGCCATAGGTGTGTGTAAGCATGTGTTTATATATATTGTGCGCTATGTATACTTCTATGTGACTGTCCTTTTTTTTTTGTTCGTTTTCTGGTAAAAATGAAATGATAGTGTGGCATTTTTGGCTAGGAGACCCCATCTGGGACAGTTCGGCCACCAGGTTGCAAGTCTTATTTCACGTGACGCCATATTGGGCGACTTGCGTGTCAGTGATGATGGTGAAAGGATGATGGGGACAACACAACACCCAGTCCATGAGTGGAGAAAATCTCCAACCCGGCCGGGAATCGAACCCGGGCCTGTTGCATGATAGGCAAACATGTTACCACTCAGCTAAGCAAGCAGATCATTTTCTGGTAGTTGTAACGGTCTGTCTCTTTTTCCCCGTGTACTGTACATATTGCATATAGGAAGAAAACTGTATATTGTGTAAAAAAAAGTATGTAAATATTCAGTGGAAAACATACCAGTATACATGGTAACAACTGTCTGATGTATCTCTATTTGTATTAATGTTTTCTTTCAAAGTAAAAAACAATTGTATTCTACCGTAACTTCGAAAACACGTTTTGCGAAAGATTACACTTAGTAATAACTCAGTATTTTATTGTATGCCTGTTTTTCTTTAAGAAGATAGATCTTCTCCTCTCACTACAGGGTATAGGGCATAAATGCCGAGTAGCTTTAGAGAGAGAACTGAAAGAAGGGAGGGGATGAATATTATTGCCGATAATAAACCCGATATTAACTTGTCGACGGCTATGTTCCTGTAACTAATCTGTTCTCAAAAAATCCTGCGCGAATGGGTTAATTCACGTAACAAGAGAGAAAAAAGCCGAGTTTCCGTCATTGTACACTGTGTGGTGTGGAGGCGATATTTAAAGTTTTTCTCATTTATCGGTGAAATAAGGTATCGCTTTTAACGCTGAAACGACTTGTTGCGTTAGTATTACACATGTAGTAGTACAGTTAACCTACTTTCTCTGAAATTCTCAATGTCAGTGCAGTGGCTATCGGCCAGGTGAAGGAGTATCAGTCTGAAACAGTGTATTGTCAGCTTTTTTTTTTTTTCTTCCCTGGAGGGTTGCCATGTTATCGGAATTTCTTCTAAATGTGACGGATTTTACGCACTGTAAACGTGTGAAATTTGACGTTTAGTGGTTAAACGATTTTTAAGGGATTTGTGGATTGTCTGCAATAACATTTTTCTGTTTAATTCAGAGTTTCCATTATAAAATTAGAACATATATAGCGTGAAAAACAATAGACTGGCAACGATAGGGCTGCAGCTATCTCTTACCATTAAATTATATTGAGACTGCAATTTAACTTCCCTTCTTCCCACACATCCTTTCCAATGAAACGTGCACGTTACACAATACCTATGGAATATGACGTCATCTACACATATCAACTTACCCTTCGAAGAATGTGTTTATATGCATGATTATCGTAATACGATTCGGCCAAAGTTATAATACTACTGAAAAATAGCATGCTTATGCTTTCCTCAAGTTTAAATGAGAGCCCACAAGGCAAGAAATAACAAATGAATCAGAATAGGCACCTTTCAGTGCTTTGGTTTCATTCTCCGATAAGGTCTTAGAACTAATTTATAATAATGCAATTCAGCAGCCCCCTACTTCATATCATTCATGCGCTTATTACATGTACGTGAAGTTTAATAATCAGATTTCGATACAGTGTTTCCCTGCCCCAACGCAACAGAACAATCCTTCCCAGTCTTAGTACTTTACTTCTAGCTGTGCATTTACAAGTCGCCCTGGACCAAAGCTTAGCTGTAGCGTCGGTACAGTGCTTAGTGTTAAATTATTAATCTCAATGGCGCAGTTGATAGCAGTGTAATCAGTTGAGTTTCTTTACAGTACTGTTAGTTGTGTCGTCAAAATGTCGAAACTAAAGGACAAAAAACACACCAAAAAGCATAGAAAAGAGTAGCTTAGCAACAAAGAATTGAAAGACTGTCGTGTTGAGATCCTCGTCGATTCTTACAGTGTGCTCGTCGATTTTGCCGGTGCAATTTAAATTCACGTCTGTCGGATTTATTGAATCATTCAAAAAGCAAAAAGTATGTAAGAGCTGAAGCACCCTGTCCTTCACAGTGCCGGCTGAAAATAGTTTCACATTTAGTCAGGCATTCCAATAAAGTTTCTGTTGCAGATGCCGCTAAGTTATTTGAGGCTAACTACTGCACAATAAGATCTGTGGATCACCTGTGCAGCCTTTAAAAAAGGTGTTTTAAAGCTGTTGACCACACCTCTCAGATGCGTTTACATAGAAGCCAGTGTAGTGCTGTGATTAAAAACATTCTTTTACTCACATTTCAAGGGCAGTCTGGAAGAAAGACCTACGGGACAGATGGTTCGGTAGACTTATACAGGGTGACACACTGGAGAAGGACGGTTTTTAATGAAATAATGCTCAGCCAACTTTAAAATTAATACATCTTTATTTACACAAAATCAAAGCTCATTATTTACCATTTCAGTTAACAAAGTTATTTGTGAAAAATAATGTCGCCAAGATGATGTCCATAATTGCGAATGCAGGACTCAAGTCTCTTCTCAAAATTCTCCATCACACGGACTAAAATCTCTGCAGGGATGGGAGCAATTTCTTGAATGATTGCATTCTTCAACTCGTCAAAATTTCGTGGTTTGTGGTTATAGATACAGTTCTTAAGGTACCCCCACAGAAAAAAGTCACATACTGACAAGTCGGGAGACCTGGGAGGCCAAGGAAAATTGCCAAAACGTGAGATAATCCGGCCAGGAAACATGCATCTAAGAACTATCATTGAAGTGTTTGCGGTGTGCGATGTTGCCCAATCCTGCTAGAACCAAATGCGTTTTAAAGGGAGTCGCCATCTTCTTAGTTCTTTCAAGCATACAAATGTAACAAACCGAATTAACAGTAACTGTGGCCCCATTCTCTTCAAAAAAACAAGGTCCAATAATGCCAACAGAGCCAAGAGCACACCAGACTGTTACTTTTTCTGAGTGTAGACGACACTGGTGGATAAGGTGTGGATACTCTGGAGCCCAGTAACGTAGGTTTTACTTATTCACCGTCCCGTTTAAATGAAAATGAGCTTCATCGCTCATCAATAAAATTTCATACTCATTCGATCCCAAAATCACTTGCATTCTGTAAGCGAAGTCTTCTCGTACAGCAAAATCAATTTCCTTAAGTTGTTGGACAATGGGCATTTCGTAGGGATGGAATTTTAATTCTTTATGGAAAATTTGTCTAACCGATTCACGAGTGATTCGTAACTCACTAGCATGACGTCTAGCTGACCGTCCTGGGCTTCTGACTGCCGCTTGCTTTACCCTTTCAACATTTTCTGGTGTCGTTACTCTGCGTCTCGGGCCAGGATGCTTCTTATCCAGTATGTTTCCAGTTGATCTGAAGTTTTCCACCCATCTGGGGATTGTGTTACGGCTCGGAACAGCTCCATGTCGACAGACGTTAAACCACACACGAAACAATCGCTGCGTAGCAATAATAGACTCACTACTTTTCACGAAACTGTCATAGACAAACACTCGACGTTGCAAGTCCCTCTGCTCCATAGTGACTGAGTAAATGAAATGGCGTCTTATGTGAATCAGAACTATCCCCACCACGACCACCTCCCACTACCGCGCCCTCAGTACTACGCAGTTCAAAACTGTCCGTCTCCCTTGTGTCACCCTGTATATAAATCTGCTGGCATTAGTGTCAGTAAATCGTTAGCTACTTGCGTGGTATACTTTTCTGGAACCCAAGGTCGCATATTTCCACATTCTTGGGAATGGCGGAGTTAGAGGAAGCGACGTACTGGCAATAACCAATTGTCTGAAATCTTTGCTTAATGAGTACAGCTTCAACATTCATTCAATGCGCTGTTTGGAAACTGACAATGCAGCAGTTATGGTAGGCATCAATAATGGTGTGTATCAGAATTTGAAAAGAGAAGTTTCACATCTTGTCTTAATTCCTCGTGCCTGCCACTCCGTACAGCTGGCGGTATCTTCTGCTGCAGATGAAATACTGCCCTGGAATTTGGAGTTTTGTTGTCAGAAACGTATTCTTGGTTTTTCGTCAAATCGCTTATAGAAAGTTTTTCGGTGCAATAAATGACGGAGCTAATCCACTGAAAATAGTTCAGAAGTGTCTATTTTAGAGGCTGTTTCTCATGCTTTTCTCCGTGGCTTAAACTAAAATCCCACTTTGAGATAACAGCGTTTGGTGAGAACTGAAACTCAGGTCCTCTATAATACACTCCTGGAAATTGAAATAAGAACACCGTGAATTCATTGTCCCAGGAAGGGGAAACTTTATTGACACATTCCTGGGGTCAAATACATCACATGATCACACTGACAGAACCACAGGCACATAGACACAGGCAACAGAGCATGCACAATGTCGGCACTAGTACAGTGTATATCCACCTTTCGCAGCAATGCAGGCTGCTATTCTCCCATGGAGACGATCGTAGAGATGCTGGATGTAGTCCTGTGGAACGGCTTGCCATGCCATTTCCACCTGGCGCCTCAGTTGGACCAGCGTTCGTGCTGGACGTGCAGACCGCGTGAGACGACGCTTCATCCAGTCCCAAACATGCTCAATGGGGGACAGATCCGGAGATCTTGCTGGCCAGGGTAGTTGACTTACACCTTCTAGAGCACGTTGGGTGGCACGGGATACATGCAGACGTACACTGTCCTGTTGGAACAGCAAGTTCCCTTGCCGGTCTAGGAATGGTAGAACGATGGGTTCGATGACGGTTTGGATGTACCGTGTCCCCTCAACGATCACCAGTGGTGTACGGCCAGTGTAGGAGATCGCTCCCCACACCATGATGCCGGGTGTTGGCCCTGTGTGCCTCGGTCGTATGCAGTCCTGATTGTGGCGCTCACCTGCACGGCGCCAAACACGCATACGACCATCATTGGCACCAAGGCAGAAGCGACTCTCATCGCTGAAGACGACACGTCTCCATTCGTCCCTCCATTCACGCCTGTCGCGACACCACTGGAGGCGGGCTGCACGATGTTGGGGCGTGAGCGGAAGACGGCCCAACGGTGTGCGGGACCGTAGCCCAGCTTCATGGAGACGGTTGCGAATGGTCCTCGCCGATACCCCAGGAGCAACAGTGTCCCTAATTTGCTGGGAAGTGGCGGTGCGGTCCCCTACGGCACTGCGTAGGATCCTACGGTCTTGGCGTGCATCCGTGCGTCGCTGCGGTCCGGACCCAGGTCGACGGGCACGTGCACCTTCCGCCGACCACTGGCGACAACATCGATGTACTGTGGAGACCTCACGCCCCACGTGTTGATCAATTCGGCGGTACGTCCACCCGGCCTCCCGCATGCCCACTATACGCCCTCGCTCAAAGTCCGTCAACTGCACATACGGTTCACGTCCACGCTGTCGCGGCATGCTACCAGTGTTAAAGACTGCGATGGAGCTACGTATGCCACGGCAAACTGGCTGACACTGACGGCGGCGGTGCACAAATGCTGCGCAGCTAGCGCCATTCGACGGCCAACACCGCGATTCCTGGTGTGTCCGCTGTGCCGTGCGTGTGATCATTGCTTGTGCAGCCCTCTCGCAGTGTCCGGAGCAAGTATGGTGGGTCTGACACACCGGTGTCAATGTGTTCTTTTTTCCATTTCCAGGAGTGTATGTACAATGATGACGTATACAAAATTTACATTATTTTTCTGAAACCTCATTCGCAAGAACGTCAGCTGGTAAATAAAGCATTTCGGTTAAATTCTGCAGACCAAGCAGAGCGCCTAAGCGATGTTATTTTACTAATCTGTGGGCTTGTTAGCAGAATTGTTGTACCAGGGTATAAAAGTGATCTGTAACAGCAGATGTTCGCAAATATGAGTCGCCGAGATTATTCTTATCGTGAAGTGGAAGTCCTACTGCAAGGTATGAATATTTCCCTTAGAATTTCACCTCAGATTGAGAATGCAATGCCTTTTCTTCTGGCTGCAACGCTTGCCCCGAAATGTATCCTTAAATGCTTGCGAGTGGTAAAAGAACCAGTAGCATCGCTGGCTAAGGATATGGGTTTTTCGGACAGTACAGTAACCGAAACTGATTTTCAATGCTCGTAGCTTACTACTGTCTAAAGGAATGAAACAAACAATGCTGTGGCCTTTTGGAATGACATTAGGACATACAGAGGCGCCAGCGGTTTAAATCCTTTCCAAGAACTACCAGAACTGGCTATTATGCTTTTGGTTTTAACGTCGTCCAATGCAGATGTGGAAAGGGCCTTTATGCAACTGAAGTTGATAAAAACATCTCTCCAGAACAAACTAACTATTATTATGGTGAACGCCATTATATTAGTAAGAGCTGGTCTTAATCGTGTCACGATTACGAGCTGCCGGAAAATGTTCATCGAGAAATCGGCACCATGAAGCGTAAGCCACAGATATTTCAGTATTTCATCAGTGGACACGCAAGATAAGCTACTGCAGGACGAAAAGGAAAATTAAATACTGTGGCTTGAACTACATCAATGTGGTGAGTGGAATGTAAATTTATTGAACTTCCTTTCAGAAGTAGTAGTAATAGTAATAGTAATAATAATATGCAATGACTAGGGCAAAAGAAATCTTTGTAAGTTATCAGTGCATTGAAATTTCACTTTGAGGAGGGTAAATACCAATAACAAGTATTTAGCGAAATTTTACCCGCAGTTTAACGGAATAAATTTTTCTGTGCTGGCAGCGTTACCGACAGAAGTGCAGTTCGTGAATTTCTGTAGTTTTTGCATCGGAAGTCATTTAGTTCACCACTTCGACACGAGCAGAAGACAAAATATCAGTTTGGCAGGAAGGATGCGTTTAATTTCCTGACGATTCCTCAACAATAAGTGTGGAATGTTTTATCATGTTTTCTTAAGAAACGACAACCGAAACAGTATCAAGATAAGAAGCGTGATATATTAGAAAACGTCTATAGTGAGCTAGTCATTAACATGCTGACGCCTCAAAATCTTAATCATTCATCTAGTTTTAGATCTGAGGAGCAACGTACTTTTAGAAGATACATATATAGTCACCATTACCATTAAATTTGTATCGTTTTTACACAAATAAATACTCTCAAACAGCAGACAATTCGCATCTGCTTGGTAACGGTATGACATCTTAGCTTCAACCTTTAAATTCACTGGCTGAACCTTGAAAAAATGTCTTCGTAAATTTTATTGTGCTTTTACAACATCTTTAGCTATCGAACGAAATATTACTTCCTATCGTATATCGTTCGATGCAACCAAGCGCTGCACATGATTTCACCATTGTTATAAAGATGTCTTTACTGAAAGCACTACAGTTAAGACAAAACTGAACAGTATTTCAGAAGTGGCCTAAAATGGGTGCCGGCACTAGTCAGCTGATCGAGTTATTGGTTGCAGTCGGGGTCAACGTGATATCACGTTTCATGTTCTTGTTCTGTACATGGAGGTATAACAAGGGGAGTTGTCATTACGCCACAAACTTGAAGCCGACATCTGCCATCTCAGTTGCCCCAAACATTAGCTTCTAGTAATGTGTTTTGATAAAAAATACCACGTTATTTCATTTACGGATGTACTAGTCATTCTAATTATAGTCTAAAATGTAACGAAATCACATTTCATTCGTAAGCGGCCTCGCTCAAGCGATATTCCCTATTATGCGCACAAATTTGGGATGCACTGTTTATTTTCACCATAGTAGTTTCATTTCTGCTATTTGACTTTAGATTTCCTATCAGTCCAACACGGAAATCTCTATGGGTGAACGCTGTGAGAACTAAAAATAGGAAACCGTCAAGCATAGCAAAACGTGTTTTCAGAATTGTCAGGAAAATGATGTAGACCGAAGGCGAATTTCGTCAGTTAGTATTAAGGAAAACACTGGATTACGAAAGCGGCCTTGTCATATTACGAACTTCACTGCTTGCTTATTCCAAATGTATAGCAAAAAAGAAAATTTCATTAACGAAGCGAAACGTGTCGTAATACGGGATAAAAAAAATGGTTCAAATGGCTCTGAGCACTTTGGGACTTAACTTCTGAGGTCATCAGTCCCATAGAACTTAGAACTACTTAAACCTAACTAACCTAAGGACATCACACACATCCATGCCCGAGGCAGGATTCGAACCTGCGACTGTAGCGGTTCCAGACTGTAGCGCCTAGAACCGCTCGGCCACTCCGGCCGGCAATACGGGATCAAATATGCACTAAAAGATCAGAGAAGCGACTGAAAATGCATTCCTGACGCTGTCCTATTCACGAAAGCTCCGTAACATTTTCTGCTTAGAAGAACTGTTGATTGCACACGACAGAAATTAAGAAAACGGGTCACTCGTCTGCTAATGTTTTGCGGCATCTAACATGACGGTGTCGGCTTCAAAGCAAATCTCTAACGGCATTTCCCCTTATTATGGTTCTGTGACACGTTCTATATTCTTGAGGATCTGCTCACTATGGATCTAGAGATTGAGAAGTACATGTAATATGAGCCAGAATTTACGTTAGTAGCTAGGTAACACATGACATTCACAAGCGACACAACTTCCGGAAGACGAATAGCTAATTTCGAAAATAGTTTTTGGCTGTGGTGCTTACATGTGAGAACCGAACAGTTCAAATGTGGATTTTCCGACCGTTAAATGTTTCACACAGTGACCTAGAAACTAGCTGTTCCAGTTTCCGACTTAGTCGGCACGGTAGCTGTTTCTCTTCAGTTAAATATAAGGTTTGAGTAAATTCTTCGTCATTTCTATATTAATCTTCTCTTTCACTACCCAAGAATTCACTCGGTCCAGACCAGCCGACATTTCAGAAGCAGGTAGGCACCTGACAACCAAAGTATGTTTCAAAAAAGGTTGAGCGTTTCCATACGATAGAAAAAGTATTTTCAAAATCGATTTTCTGCGGGTTTGCAAGACAGGTCAGAAATCAGTTTCCCGTTGGAAAGTCAGTTTAAGAAAACCAGTTTTTGGAGCCCCAAATAAACATAGCAAACGTACAATATAACTGTGCACTTCTGCGGGGGACGTTGGGAGCGTAAGTACGCAATCGCCTCGGAAAATTGCATTCACAGTGCCTGCTGCAATACTGTTTTGCTATAGCAAGCATTATTCTTTCGTAACTGAAGTCCCCCGAAAACGATCAAACAACTTGTCAAATTTTGCTATGTTTGCCAAATATACGACAGTGTAAAGTGATGTGCTGTTTGACGTGTCAAACAAATAGCATGTTCGACGTGTTTGCCAGAAATTTTGACTGACCGAAAATTTGTCAAGATGGCGGACATTTTTGTGTCAATGATTCGCCGCATATTTTAGTGTAAAATAGTTTTATTGCCATCATCTCACCGTATAGTGAGTTGCGACAACTACAGAAACTACAATCAAGGATAAAAACAAAACAGCACTGGCAGCTCGCAATATGGTAGAAATATGCCATCTTTCCCAGCCATATATTCAACAGGAAGAAAATAATTATGTCTTCTGTTTCAGCATGAGGATGAACTAACTCTAAATAAGATATTAGAAGTTTCACTGCGCATCAGCAGGAAGTTGATGTAACCATCAGGTTGTGAGTGTAACGTTACCTTTAACTGGTTTTCATGTGTATATTTCTCTGCCATTCCCTGGACCTGCATCAAGTTTTCTTCTTCTGTTTTAAGCGCAGTGTCCGATTCAGTTTTATGGCCCCTGTACACGATCAAACAATTTGTCAAGCATTATTATGTTTGCCAAATATTTGATCGTGTACGGTGCTGAATGACGTGTTTTTCAAGCACAGATTGTGTCTGATGTGTTTGCGAGAAGTTTTGATTGGCGGAAGTTTGATAACACGGAGGACGTTTTTGTGTCGATGTTTCGCCACATATGTTTATTGAAAAACAGTTTTATTACAATTGTAACATCCACGAGATAAATTTTAGCTACATTGTGATCATCATTTCATCCTCATTCACTCGCAAGTCGCCGTAGTGGCGTTAAAGAACTTGTGGAGCAGCGGCCGAACCGCCCCGCGAGGGATCTCCTGGCCACCAATGCCATACGCTCATTATTATTATTATTATTATTGTTATGTAATTGGACATATCGATGTGTATCATACAAAGACAATGATAATTGTAAATTCCTTTTATGATCTGCGTTTGTCTTCCTTTGTTTTTACCTTTTGTTGGTTGGCTTTTGTAGGTTGCGGACGCAAGACGTATATCAAACTGAGGTATGTTAAGAAATTGTAATTATTTCGTTGACAACACGTGACGAGTGGTGGTGCCCCCTACGCGCTCTATATAAACAGGACCTCCACGGCCTAGCAGCCAGTCGTAGACTCACCTCAGATGATGTTGCCCGCAGCTGGCAACGAAACGTCAGGAAGAAGTATTTCTACTATTGGACCACGGCCTCTTAGCCCCGGAAGTTTTAATTATCGTAATTATTTGTTAGTTATTACTTGAGAATAGAGTTCATTATTATTATAAATATGAGTGAATAATTATTTGTAACTTTAATTCCTCTCTCAATAAGCATTATCTGTGCTAATTATTTCTTTCCGCTGCAGGGAGCGGAGCCATTGATGGTAACGATTTATATCGCGTTTTTATCTGTGTTTTCCTTAGGAAAAAATAAAATGTTTGCTTGATGAAAATTAGTCTAAATAGTGCACAATATGAAAGTAAAGTTTAATAAGCATTTCAAATACTTATCCTATTAAAAGGAAAATTTACTCTAACAATAGAAAGTCTCTGTCAATTGTCTGCCGCCATCTTAACAATTATCTCAGCGGCAAATTCAAATTACGCAACTCTGTAGACATATATGCCGAAGGTAATAAAATTGTCTAAAAACAAATGTGCACTGGTGGTCCCGAACGCATTTTAATCAAAATAATTCTAATCAGATTGGTTCATTAAGAACAGTGCTCATAGCACGATCCATATAACAAACTTTTCTTGCTTATGTATGGATCCGAAATTAATTACGCACTAGTTGCGAAGAATATTGTTTCAGGTAACATACGTCGGAGTTGTGCCCGGCTGATATTCGGTGGTTTTAATGATCACTTTGCTGAAGATAACTGTTTCCATCATAATCAACAGTTGTATAGAATCTGTTGTATGAACTGTGATGTAGTGACACTTACACAGCTTACAGACAACATTTTAACGCAACGTACCGAGCGAGGTGGCGCAGTGGTTAGCACACTGGACTCGCATTCGGGAGGACGACGGTTCAATCCCGTCTCCGGCCATCCTGATTTAGGTTTTCCGTGATTTCCCTAAATCGCTTCAGGCAAATGCCGGGATGGTTCCTTTGAAAGGGCACGGCCGATTTCCTTCCCCATCCTTCCCTCACCCGAGCTTGCGCTGCGTCTCTAATGACCTCGTTGTCGACGGGACGTTAAACACTAATATCCTCCTCCTCCTTAACACAACGTTAACTTGGATTTCTTTAGCAACTTAACCAAATCTTTAGCCGAGATAAAAATTATTTAGTAATTACTCAATGTAATAAAATAAGATTATCATTTTCATTTACAAATTAGTTAAATACCGAACCACTGAATAACACAGCGAACGCCACACAACGTATCTCACCGTGTCTTGAGAATCCACAACTATGGAAACTACTGTCAAAGATAAAAACAAAATAGCACTGGTAATTAACAAAATAGTAGCGCTGAGGCATTTTTCCCAGACATAGTATTACGCAGGCAGAGGTTAAGAAGAAAATCAGTATTCTACGCACAACATAAATCGGGAGTGCAATAAGATAAAAAATATCGAAGTTTTCCCCCATTCTTCTATACAAGATGTAGGCTATCTGTTCCCACGTTGTGATACTTTAATGAACTGTCATGACGGGACCAAGTACAAGAGAATCAGTTTTCGCGTATTTCAATGTGACGGAGTAGTAACTCTAAATGAGTTTTTGTTTTTAGTAACTCGTTCTGATTCACTGTCTATTCGCAGGAATTTGATGTAATCATCAGGATCCGTGTGTAACAATTCCTTTAACAGGTTTTCATGTGTATATTTCGCTCATTTTAAACCATTCCCTGGACCAGCGTTTTGTTTTCTTCTTCTTTGAACATAGTGCCAGAGTCGCAGTTATAAATGCTTTATCTGAATTTGTAGCCATTGCCACTAGAGTCAAAATACAACTTACACGAGAAAGTCTGCTTCAGGAGTAAGGTTACAGTGGCAAACTTCGTTGACACGTGTACGGGTTGGTTCAACACGTCCATGGGGAATTTGACACATGTTTACTCTCTCTGTTCATCTCCTCCACCCCTCCCCCCCCCCCCACTCCCTGTCCCTTTCTCTGCCCGTCTTCTTCTCCCCCTTCTCTATGTCCAACACCTCCTTCCTCCTCTATCTCCTCCCTGTCCATCTCCCTCTCTTCCCTCTCCCTGCCCATCTCCTCCGCATCCCTCCCACCGCTCTCTCTCTCCGTCTCCTCCTCACCCTGTCTGTGTCCATCTCCCTACTTCCTCTCTCAATCTGTCCATCTCCTTCTCAACTCTTCTCTCTTCACGTTATCACTCCCACCTCAATAGCTGGCTGGTGGTTCTTACCCCGACAGTAGTTCTTCCCAGTGGGCCAAATTTGGCTGAAATCGTTCCAGGAGTTCAGGATGAGATTTTTGCCCGTGGCTTTGCCGGTGTACTTACATGATAAATACAGTTCACATATGTTTCACATGTTTCATATGCATTCGTACATATATTTCACTCGTATCTCTAGCGAATTTCGCCATGTAATTTAATTTTCAAACGGCTCAATGTTAATGACGTCAAATGTCCTGAACTATGTCAAGTACAGTGATATAATCTTGCAAGTACATCGAGTGGTGTACGTGGATATTGTCTGAAAAATGACTTGTGAACAGATCAAGATTCAGAAAGGGATACGGAAAGGCTGCATATTATCAATTTACTTATTCACTCTGTATATAGAGCACATCATGACGCCGTACATGGTGCGACCGTTTCAGATGGTTCAAATGGCTCTAATCACTGTGGGACTTAACTTCTGAGGTCATCAGTCCCCTAGACTTAGAACTACTTAAACCTAACTAACCTAAGGACATTACACACATCCATGCCCGAGGCAGGATTCGAACCTGCGACCGCAGCAGCCTCGTGGCTCCGGACTGAAGCGGCCAGCGCCACAGTTTCGCATGCATCTCAATGTTTGACATCACATCTCCTGAACTATGCGTCTTACAATGATATTTTAGATACGTTCATGGCATATGAGGATACCGTCTGCCATATATGTTGTGATTACAGCTAGTAGCAAAGAAGTAATAAGATAAAACGTCACTCATGACGCGGCTGTTTTTCACGCATTTCAGTGATTACGATGTCATATCTTCTGCACTATGTGTCGCACAATGATACAGTACTGCTGGTATATTCATTGGTATATGTAAATAGACTCATGGAAATTGAAATAAGAGCACCGTGAATTCATTGTCCCAGGAAGGGGAAACTTTATTGACACATTCCTGGGGTCAGATACATCACATGATCACACTGACAGAACCACAGGCACATAGACACAGGCAACAGAGCATGCACAATGTCGGCACTAGTACAGTGTATATCCACCTTTCGCAGCAATGCAGGCTGCTATTCTCCCATGGAGACGATCGTAGAGATGCTGGATGTAGTCCTGTGGAACGGCTTGCCATGCCATTTCCACCTGGCGCCTCAGTTGGACCAGTGTTCGTGCTGGACGTGCAGACCGCGTTAGACGACGCTTCATCCAGTCCCAAACATGCTCAATGGGGGACAGATCCGGAGATCTTGCTGGCCAGGGTAGTTGACTTACACCTTCTAGAGCACGTTGGGTGGCACGGGATACATGCGGACGTGCATTGTCCTGTTGGAACAGCAAGTTCCCTTGCCGGTCTAGGAATGGTAGAACGATGGGTTCGATGACGGTTTGGATGTACCGTGCACTATTCAGTGTCCCCTCGACGATCACCAGTGGTGTACGGCCAGTGTAGGAGATCGCTCCCCACACCATGATGCCGGGTGTTGGCCCTGTGTGCCTCGGTCGTATGCAGTCCTGATTGTGGTGCCCACCTCCACGGCGCCAAACACGCATACGACCATCATTGGCACCAAGGCAGAAGCGACTTTCATCGCTGAAGACGACACGTCTCCATTCGTCCCTCCATTCACGCCTGTCGCGACACCACTGGAGGCGGGCTGCACGATGTTGGGGCGTGAGCGGAAGACGGCCTAACGGTGTGCGGGACCGCAGCCCAGCTTCATGGAGACGGTTGCGAATGGTCCTCGCCGATACCCCAGGAGCAACAGTGTCCCTAATTTGCTGGGAAGTGGCGGTGCGGTCCCCTACGGCACTGCGTAGGATCCTACGGTCTTGGCGTGCATCCGTGCGTCGCTGTGGTCCGGTCCCAGGTCGACGGGCACGTGCACCTTCCGCCGACCACTGGCGACAACATCGATGTACTGTGGAGACCTCACACCCCACGTGTTGAGCAATTCGGCAGTACGTCCACCCGGCCTCCCGCATGCCCACTATACGCCCTCGCTCAAAGTCTGTCAACTGCACATACGGTTCACGTCCACGCTGTCGCGACATGCTACCAGTGTTAAAGACTGCGATGGAGCTCCGTATGCCACGGCAAACTGGCTGACACTGACGGCGGCGGTGCACAAATGCTGCGCAGCTAGCGCCATTCGACGGCCAACACCGCGGTTCCTGGTGTGTCCGCTGTGCCGTGCGTGTGATCATTGCTTGTACAGCCCTCTCGCAGTGTCCGGAGCAAGTATGGTGGGTCTGACACACCGGTGTCAATGTGTTCTTTTTTCCATTTCCAGGAGTGTACTTTCTGCAAAATCCTATTGTAAAGTCCACGACACATGTTTTTGAGCAAAGTTCAGTCCAGCCTGTTTATGTTTGGCTGTTAGAGCAGATTTCAACAGTCGTTTATTGAATGCAAAATGTTTTCATTTGACAAAATTTGTCGTACACATCTGGCAGTTACTGGCAACCGTAAATCACGAATAACATGACAAGAATAACGTTTGTGGCCCTTGCTTTGCGCAAAAGTAAACGTTTCGATGCCTCAGATAAGTTTCTACTTTGCCGATATTTTCCGCTCTGTCAATATCGTCCGCGAATCTAATGAAGTTATAAATCACTGTACTTGGACGGTTCAGATCTTGACAATTAGAGTCCCATTTCCCTCTAAGCACCCATTTTGTTTTTTCATCACATGATAACTACTTTCCACGTGGCTTTGTCAAAGTGTCTTTCTCCTGTCTGCAGGAAAGGAGCCTACGCACACACTAAAATCGCACAGAGGCGATTGTCCTTATACCGAGTTCCACCCTTTACTACATGTATATTTGATGTCTTGTTACACACAGCACTGCTGACATCAAATGGGATACAGTTTGACTGTATTTATCAGTCTACTGGATCCCATACTACTGCATGTGCACTGTGCACAACTACTTCAACCAACAATGTTAATTTTCCTATAAATATCCATATCTTTATATTGATCTCCACTACTTCGGTGCAAGTATAGTAGTAACAGTCACGTGGATTAGCTGGATTACTATTACTGAGAAAAAGAAGCTTTTTTAAACAGTGTAACGTATTACTAGATTTACCACGTTTGCTTCTCTCACACAAATAATGATAAAAATTCAGAAATTAGGGTCGCCACGTGCCCGAGCCCTTCCTAACCATTTAGAAAAAAACAGAGCTGCAAAATTATTAGTTTAATTACTTTAATAATTTAATTACAAGTATGCAAATTTCTTTAAGTAGCCGGATAAATATCACTTCGTGTCGTGCATGAAGCAGCTTGATTTATTCAGGATTGGAAATCGGAGTAAGTGGGTAAGTTCAGCACCACAGAATTTATCTTTCACGTAGATTATTTATTGTATCTAAGTATTTGGTTGCACATCCTAACTACACATAACTGGTGCCTGATTAGAAATATTTAAGTAAGAATTACGTGAAAATGTAACAGAGCACAATTAAACTACAGCAAGAGGAAACACCATAAAAATATCTCAGTGAGATTCGCATTACGATTCTACGCATTCACTATTCTGGACAGAGGTTTAACCAATGCACGTGGTTGTGCGATAATTATTCAACATACTAACTGTGTCTGCTGCTTGCAAACGGCCGAACTAGAGCACGTGGTGCATTCCGAATCAAACTGTTGTGCTGCTTTTTAGAAAGCGCACGAAAGAACAGATATTCTTGCAGAAATTGTAGCTCATTTAACGAGCAAACTATTAAATTAAAGCCTATTGCGGTGCCGTGGTGGACCAGAAGGGTCATTGATTACCAAACAAGTGGCACAAAATCGATACATAAAGGCAAAATCAACTTCCACAAAATATAAGATCAAAGATCATTAAAAATCATACTCCCTTCGATACAGTATTACACCCACGTACGGTTGAAGTGATCCTAACCAGCTTTGCCGTTTGAAATTCTACTTCATCGTGGTTCAAAATGAACAAAAGTAACTTCCACACTTTTAACTCGAACACCCAAAAATCGCCTATTTAAAGAAATGTAATTATGGCACATTCGGAAAAATAACTCGCTTCATTTAAGCTGAAGTTCTTAAGTATTTCAACAGTTAAACATAACGAACTCGTAACTCAACCTGCTTCCTATCACCTTAAGAGCTATGATCCGTACTCACCAAGCGTTCACCGAAGAGTCCCTTTCTCTTTCGAGATTACCTAGCTCCCCGTGCAGCGGAAGCTCCGTCACCAACCTCACACACAAAAACAGCCTTCGACACAGCCTCGACTAAGATGGGTAAAGCTCTCTGTTCAGATATTGGAAACCTAAATTGGTCATCCTGTGCTCTCCTTCGAACGAGAAGCAACATCGTCTGCTCCCAGCAGACGAAGACCAACTCGGCGTTTCCCACAAAGACAAAACCGAAACCCCACATTATAACACACATATAATATTCAATAGGCCTTATTTTAGTGCTCAGTCGTTCTGGAAGAGTTCATGAATTGAGCTAAAATCAGGTAGTAAAATGAATAAGTTGTACCGAAATCGACAAGCGTCTTATGAAACGACTTCACAGAGACGTTTCAACAGCTTGAAGTAAAATCAACAAGTGCGGCATTAGAGTCAAAATTATCATCTTTAATTACGTGGACTACATGTACTCGCAGAAAAAGGAACGTTACAAAAACGTAGACACAAAATATCTAAAATACAGAGTAGAAATGAAATATTAGCACGAATATCGCTTTAAAGAAAAGTACTGTAGCACTTTCGTCACAGGAAAATAGGAAAAGGTGAAACGGAACTAAAATGACTTGACAGCTTTAGGGATGAGAAAACTCCAGTTGGATCTCACAGGAGATGGAGTGATGACATTAAGTGTTATATACGAAAATTTTTGAATGCAATGTTGCAAAAGTTGAGTCATGATGTGGAAACAGTGAGAGATACAGTACATCAGGCGCGAAGGTGGTAGAAGGAATCAGTAAAGGATATGAATAAAAGTTGCGTAAATCCGTCCAGGGTTACGGTACTATCGACTGGGGGTAGTCTCGTCCTGTCGAGTTGTGGCGCTGCGGTGGAATTCTACGGTGGCCTCATGGCGAACACGACGTGCGTGCGGCCCGAGGCCCTGGGCGGCTTCTCGAAAGTGGGAGTGAGCACCTCGTACGTGCGGGAGGCGTCCGGGAAGACGCAGATCTTGGTGACGGCCCAGAGGATCTGCTCGGGGCAGTTGGCGGGCCCCCGCGGGCGCCGCCGCCTGGGGGGGCAGCAGGGGCAGGGCGCGGAGCGCGGCCACAGCGCGCTGCCGGGGGGCGCCGACGGCTCCGGCCGCGCCGCGGACTTGGCGCGCGGGGTCGAGGCCGCGCTCTGGTAGTCCGTGTCGGGCGAGGCGCCCTCGAACACTTCCTCCCCCGGTGGAGCGCTGGACACGGGCCGCCGCACCGAGGAAGCCCTTTTGTCTGTCGGCTGAAACGTTCAGAGAATCGACAAAGTAAGGACGCAGTCTCTCAGGTTTCGACGGCGTGATAGACTAATGGTGCCTTTCCGGGTGTTCGGTCTAGTTGTTGTTTCCTTTTTATGAACAATATTGCGGCGAGCGACCCAGCTGTCTTCTTCTGGTGCTGCGACTTCTGTACACTTGCTGCGTGGACTGCAACCAGACTGAGCTATTGTTGGCCTCGCGCACCTATTTATTCAGTAGCTGCGTTGGATTCCCGATGCCCAATGCGCCCTTTGATGATCTATTGTTTTTCAAATCTCCCACTAACATTGTTGTGAATCTTCAGGTTTTGGCGGCGCAGAGACTGTTCCATTAAGTTTCAGGTGTGCAGCCGCAAGAAATGTCCTTCTTCGCCTAATATTTCGGCTGTATAACGTTCAGCCATCTTCAGAGTGAGCCGCAAGACTGCCGCTCTAGTGTTTTTTTTTTTTCTTTATTGTCATTTTGAAACTTGTATACAGGCAGGCCTGCAGCAGCATACTACGCCGCTCTTTGGCCGCAGAGAAACACAAAGATACAATGAAGACAATTAGAGAAAAAAGGATGGTGGACATATAAACAGAGACAAACACTTTTTAAAATACAAAGTGCCGTTCACGGGCATAGAGTCCAAGATAAAATTGTTCAGATACTTGGACACAGACAGAAACGAAAATTGTCACACGTGAACGTAGGTGCACAAAACGAATAACACTGAACCACTTAAGCACAAAACGACGGCACACACAGAACACGAGGCATTGATCTCCAGCGCACGAATGTTCACTAACCATGTATGAGTCTGGGGACCTGCTAAGAGAGGAGGAAGGGGGGCGGGAGAGGGAGAGGGGAGAGCAGATGCCATGGGCAGGGGAGACAGGAGGAAGGGAGGAAGGGGAAGGGGAAACCCGGGGGAAAAGGGGTGCAGGGAGGGGACAGGGGAAAAGGAAAGAGAAGGGAGGGAGGGTGCCTAAAGGAAAGGACACAGGAAGTGGGGGGGGGGGAATCAAAGTTGATAGGAGGGGTAGATGGAGGGGAGGAGCACATCAACAGGGAGGGGGAGCTGGCGGAAGCCACCTTGGGAGAGGGTAAGGAGGGTGGAGAGATGGAGACCGGGTGAGACGTGGGAATACAGGCATGGCAGCGGGCGGGGGCGGGAGAAGATGGGTGAGACAAGCGGATGAGGAGGATCGAGTTTGCGGGAGGTGTACAGGATCCGTATCCTTTCAAGGAAAAGGAGGAGGTGGGGGAAGGGGAAGAGATCGTAAAGGATCCGCATGGGGGAGGGAAGACGGATGCGATAGGCGAGGCGGAGAGCATGGCGTTCAAGGATTTGGAGGCATTTATAAAAGGTAGGGGGGGGGGGCGGAGATCCAGGCCGGATGGGTGTAACAAAGGATAGGGCGGATGAGGGATTTATAGGTGTGGAGGATGGTGGAGGGGTCCAGACCCCATGTACGGCCGGAAAGGAGCTTGAGGAGACTGAGTCGGGAGTGTGCCTTGGCTTGGATTGTCTGGAGATGGGGAGTCCAGGAGAGTCGTTGGTCGAGGGTGACGCCAAGGTACTTAAAGGTGGGAGTGAGGGCGATAGGACGGTCATAGATGGTGAGATAGAAATCAAGGGGGCGGAAGGAAGAGGTAGTTTTGCCTACAATGATCGCCTGGGTTTTGGAGGTAATGACCTTGAGCAACCACTGGTTGCACCAAGCGGTGAACCGGTCAAGATGGGATTGGAGAAGGTGTTGGGAGCGCTGCAGGGTGGGGGCAAGGGCAAGGAAGGCAGTGTCATCGGCAAACTGGAGAAGGTGGACGGGGGGGGGGGGGTGACGGCGGCGGCATGTCCGCCGTGTACAAAAGGTACAGAAGGGGGGAGAGGACGTAGCCCTGGGGCACACCGGCGGAGGGGAAAAAGGTGTAGGAAGGACGGCGGGAGAGAAAGGAGCCGATCAGACGGACGTAGTTAATGGGAAGGGCGAAGGTTTGGAGCTTGAAGAGGAGACCGGAATGCCATACGCGGTCATAAGCTCGTTCGAGGTCCAGGGAGAGGAAGATTGCGGAGCGACGGGAATTAAGCTGGTCGGAAAGGAGATGAGTGAGGTGAAGGAGAAGGTCGTCGGAAGAGAAGGACGGCCGAAAGCCACACTGGGTAACAGGAAGGAGGCGGTGCTGGCGGAGATGCTGGTGGATGTGTCGGGTGAGGATAGATTCCAGGACCTTGCTGAAGACCGAGGTAAGGCTGATGGGACGGTAGGAGGAGACGGCGGACGGCGGTTTGCCAGGTTTCAGGAACATTAGGATAGGGGAGGTTTTCCACAGGTTGGGGTAGTAACCGGTGGACAGGACTACATTGTAGAGCCTGGCCAGGGTGGAGAGGAAAGAGACAGGAGCTTCACGAAGGTGACGGTAGGTGACACGATCGTGACCAGGAGCGGTGTTGCCTTTTGTGCGGAGTGTAGCAATGAGATCCTGTGTAGTGATAGAGTCATTGAGTTCCGTGTGTGCCATGTTGTCCAAGTACTGGAAACCAGGTGCGAGGGGAGGGACAGAGGTGTCAGTTCGATCGCGGACATCCGGGAAGAGGGAGTAATCGAACTGGGGAACATCGGGGATGGAAAATACATCAGAGAGGTAGGAGGCAAAGTGATTAGCCTTACTAAGGGTGTCAGGGAAGGGGTGATCATCATGGAGAAGAGGATAGTAGGGGGAGGGTTTAGTTCCGGTAAGGCGACGGAAGGCTGACCAGAACTTGGACGAGTTGATAGGTAGGGTAGCGTTTAAACGGGTGCATGTCTGTCGCCAGTTCCGGCGTTTCTTAGCTGCGAGCAAATTACGAATGTGTCGCTGGAGTTGCCGGTGGCGTCGTAGTGTGTCCGGGTCACGCGTGCGGAGGAAGGCACAGTAGAGACGGCGGGATTCACGGAGGAGGAGGATGCTCCAGTGCTCGCTTCGTCCCTTTATACTGTTGTACCGCGCGACTACGCATGCGCCCACAGATGCAAATGCGCCAGAGACGTTGGTCGGCGGCAGAGACGTGCATAATGCGCGAGTTGTATCTATGACTCCACTGTTGATCTGTGTTGGCATATCGATATATCATTGTGAGCTGCACTGTCACGACGTTTTTGCGAGTTTATCACAGCAAGTGCCGGATTCCATGATTTATCAAGGTTGAAGCCACTATCTCTATTAATTAAATTCGTCGTCAAGCGAATTTCAATTGCCTCCTTCACTATCGAGTCCCAAAAGGATGATGTAGTTGCCAAAATTTCGACGTTGTCAAACAACATACTGTTCGGAGAACTTTGACTCACAGAGTGCATATTATTTCTAACGAAACCACTCTGCAAGATGAACTTTCCCACCTACAAAGAGTGTTTGAAAACAATGGGTACTCTCCACAACAAATACAGAGGGCACTGAAATTGAAACCGAAAGAGGCCACAATGAAAGCAGAAGAAGATGAAGAAACCTTTAAATCGATGGCCTTCCTGGGATATGTGGGTAGCCTCTCATCAAAAATAGGACGGATTCTCGGCAGACCCAAAGTAAAAGTGATTTTTCGTCCTCCACCCTAGACAGCTGCACTCGTGGGCTCGGTCAAAGATGATTTGCTGCTCCGAAAATCTGGAGTTTACAAAATTCCATGTGAATGTGGCCTTTCTTACATCGGACAAACAACTCGTACTGTCCAAGAAAGATGTACAGAACACTGGCGGTACACACAACTTTTACAACCTAACAAGTCGGCAGTGGCAGAGCACTGTATTGATAATGGTCACAGTATGTTGTATGACAACGTCGAAATTTTGGCAACTACATCATCCTTTTGGGACTCGATAGTGAAGGAGGCAGTTGAAATTCGCTTGACGACGAATTTAATTAATAGAGATAGAGGTTTCAATCTTGATAAATCATGGAATCCGGCACTTGCAGTAATAAACTCGCAAAGACGTCGTCACAGTGCAGCTCACAATGATATATCGATATGCCAACACAGATCAACTGCGGAGTCATAGATACAACTCGCGCATTATGCACGTCTCTGCCGCCGATCAACGTCTCTGGCGCATTGGCATCTGTGGGCGCATGCGCAGTCGCGTGGTACAACAGTATAAAGGGACGAAGCGAGCACTGGAGTGGCAGTCGACCCACGCACGCAGGCGAGTTAGCGTTGAGATGTCGGAGCGAGAGGATGTCCGTACAGCGAAGGGTGTGCGGATCGCCGTACGGCAAAGCCCGCTTTGTCGGCGGCCCCATCCAGCCCCCCACCTACGACGACCGTGGCAATGAATATGGATACGGAAATGGAATACGTTTCGGATGCACAGCAAGTTCCGCTGCCCGATTCGGACGACGAGTCGACATCAAGAAATGACGTTCCCGCCGCTGTCAGGACAACGAAAAGGCGCGCAACTACTGCCACAGAAACCACCCGGGCCCCTCCTGAGGGCAAAAAGGCGAAACAGACCGACGTCGCCGTCGATGACGCAGGCAACTCTTCAAACAGCCAGCCAGGAAGGCTCAACTCTCCTCAGCGCCTCCGCTTCAAACGACAAACGCCTTTGAGGAGCTGGCTGACGGTGTGGAGATGCCTGCTCAGAAGAGAGAATCCAAACCGCCGCCCGTTGTGGTCCAACACAAGGAGGACTACGACGGCCTCTACAGGATGCTACTTCGCCTTGTCGGCCAAGATAACGTCATTATCAAGCCGGCTGGCGCCAACCTATATAAGGTCACCTTAAAAACGGCAGAAGATTACAGAAAGGTTACGGCTATGTTCGGGGAACATGAGAAGCCATTCTACACCTACCCATCTGCAACGGACAAGACACTCAAGATCGTCTTTCGGGGCCTCCCTCAAAACTACAGCCTGGATCATGTCCAGCGACAACTGGAGGATATGGCCTATGGATTTGGTCTCCAGTCGATAAGCCGCCTACCCTCTCGCCGGACCCGAAACGAGACTCCGCTGGTCCTCGTGGTCACCAGTGATATCCCACAGAACTGCGGGCTATGGCAGGTCACCAAGATCGCGGCAACACCTGTCACTATGGAAAAACTGCGCTCGAAGAGGGGCGAACCGCAATGCTTCAACTGCCAAATGGTTGGGCATGTGGCACGGTTCTGCACGCTGCCCCAACGCTGTGTTAAGTGTGCGGGGGAGCATGCCAGTCGAGACTGCACATGGCAGCGGACAGATGGACCGCCCAAATGCGCTGGATGTGGTGGGGAACAACAGGCCTCCTACCGCGGCTGTTCCAGCTTCCGACGGGCTGCGGCACGGAGCCGTGGTCAACGAGCTGGCTCCATAAAGCAGCCTGCACCGGTCCGACCTGGCGTCAGTTTTGCTGCTGCTACTACCTCTGGCTCCTCACCGCAGGCCTCCGTACCTGCGCCGAAGCCGGCCACTGTTGCACCAGCTACAAACACCGAGATGGACCGCCGTCCACGGGCTGCAGCGCGACCATCAGCACGGCGCTCTGCACAGCAGCAGGGTGAAGACCAGGGCCAACACGACCACTCCCAACAGGGACGACAGGCTGAAGTCGTGGCGACCCTGGCTCAACACTCACGAGCTGCAACTGTACCATCCCAGGCGGCCGATTCCAGCATGGCCGAAATGAAGCTCCTCTTGCAAGAACTTTGGGAGCTTCTCAAAGATATCCTGCGGCAACTCATTGCCGCTGTCAGTACAGCCGTTCAGGCAACCTCCACCAGTCCACTGGCCTCCCAGCATGGCCCGTAGTCAATGAGGTGTCACTGTCTGCGTGTGGAATGCCCAGGGCATCTGCACCCAAGATGGCGAATTTCGACAGCTGCTGCAGGATGAGGCCGTCGACATTTGCCTGGTTTCCGAGACTTTTCTCAAGCCTGGTGTCCATGTCCGGGCTGTCAACTATGTGTGTTACCAGACCGACAGACCAACTCATGGCGGTGGCACTGCGGTCTACGTCCGGACTTCCCTGGTGCACCATCAAGTTCCTCTTCTGCAGCTACAGGCGATGGAGGCCACTGCTGTAGCTGTCGACACCTCGCATGGGCGCATCACGTTTGTTGTTGTCTACCGTCCGCCTGGCCGACAGTTACTCCTACAGGACGTTGAAGCTTTGCTGGCATTACCTGGAAAGGTCTTTGCTGGCGGTGACTTTAACGCTAAGCACACCGAATGGCAATCCCGTGTCACCAACAACCATGGACGCAAACTTCTCCAAGCGGTCCAGCGGTGGAACGCCGTCATCCTCGGACCACACGAACCCACCCACTTTCCCAACAACGGTGGGCCTCCGGACGTGCTCGACATTGCAGTGGCCAAGGGGGTGCCCTATGTTATATCTGCCAGCACCCGCAATGCCTTATCTTTGGACCACGTCCCAGTTATATTGGACATCGATGTTAACGCCCAGCCAGTGACGCGGAGAGGCATCCCAACCAGGAACACCAACTGGAACCGGTATCAGGAGCTGTTGAAGAGCGTCTCCGTGACGCACCTGATGCAGATGATGTTGGGGTTGATGGCTGTGCCTGATTCCTCCATGGCTGTACTCTATAAGCGGTGCTCCGGGCCACACAGTGGCCATGATCTGGCCCACCTGACCGCTCCCGGCAACTACCACCACATCTCATGGAGGCGATAACTGCCAAAAACCGCCTCTTTCGTGAATGGCAGCTGACGCACAACGCAGCGACGAAGAGGGCTCTCAACAGGATGAGGAGGGACATAAAAGTTGCCGTTGCAAACCACCGTCATCAGGAATGGTCCAACCGCCTGACCACTCTTCGGGTTGACGATGGTACCGCCTGGAAAGCCACACACCTCTTCCTTCGCCGGCGTCAGAAGATTCCGCCGTTACAAGTTGGTCGAAACGTCGTCAGCAGCCCAGTGGACAAAGCCAACGCCATTGCTGACGTTTTTGAACAAAATTTCCTGCCAGTCATGGATCCCATGGATCCGGATCACGTTCGCCTGATTGCTCAACGTCTCCCGCCGTTCCTCGCTGCCCCTACGGGTGACGAACGTATCGAAGAGGTGGATGCTGATGAAGTCTCCGATCAACTTCGACGATTCAACAAACGCAAGGCAGGAGGCCCTGACCAGCTTACGAATGAAATGCTGTGACGGATGCCACCGACAGCCACTGACCACCTGGTTCGCCTTTTCAACAGCATCCTCCGCACTGGCTGCTATCCTCAGGAGTGGAAACACACCGAGGTTGTTCCCATCCGAAAGCCTGGGAAGGATCCTCGTCTCCCGAGCAGCTACACACCCATCACTTTGCTACCAGCAGTCAGCAAAGTCTTTGACAGGCTGTATCTCTGCCGCCTCCTGCGTCACATCAAGGAAGAACGTCTCCTCCCGGATGAACAATGTGGTTTTCGCCCTGGACGCACCAACTGCTTTGACTCGTTGAAGAGGCCCTTGATGCCATCGAACGGCGGGAATATTTCGGAGTCATCTTCCTGGATGTTTCAAGGGCATGAGGGGCTTCTCTTCAAGTTCCTGGACCTTGGTGTGCCCCTGCCGCATGTCCATCTCTTAAAATCTTACCTCGCCGACAGAAGCTTTCACGTATGGATGGAGAACCTGTCGACGCGCCGCCGGGTCAGGGCTGGAGTTCCCCAAGGCTCCGTCCTCGGCCCCATACTGTACATCCTGTATACCGCAGACATGCCGCGAATGGACAGAGTCCACCTCGCCCTCTACGTGGATAATACGGCGATGTACACACGCACCATGAATGCAGCTCTGCTCCAACGACGCATGCAGGCAGCGGCTGACACACTTAGTCAGTGGGCCAAGAGGTGGCGCCTCAGCTTCAATGGGGCTAAGACGCAAGCCCTCCTCATCACCAAGAAGCATATCCCAGCCGACCTACCGCAGATCACCATCAGGGGAACCGCCGTACCTTGGGGCAACACTGCTAAGTACCTGGGTGTGACGCTGGATAGAGGGCTGACATGCAGATGCCATATCGACGACATCGTCAAAAAGGTCAGGGGTAGAATTACTCAGCACTACCCCTTTCTAAATCCGACACCTGCGCTCCCGCCAGAACTGGGTGTTGCGATCTATCTTACGCTCATACGCCCACTTATCGACTACGCCGCTGTGGTTTGGGGCAATGCTGCAGCCTCCCACGTCGACCGACTCCAGCGTCTTCAGAACCGGATTCTACGTCTGGCATTGCACCTCCCTCGGGACTTTCCGTCGGACGACCTTAACCGAATCTCCAACATCCCTACTGTTCGAGACAGATTTCGTCAGGCTGCTTGGCTCTTTTACGAGAAGAACACACAGTCCGAAAATCCGCTCCTTCGAGCACTGGGCCACCGGGTGCAGCGTCTTAACGCAACCAGATGGCCCCACCTGCTTCGCGACCACTGAGTTGCCAGCACGTCCAGCACACCGTCCCAGCAGACTGACAGGACATCAAACACGAAGTCAGGCCACATCACATGCTCCGTCAGTTTGGAGGAATAGCCTTCTGGCTTAGACTTCACCGACCCACAGGGGCTTATCTGTCCCTGTCAGGCAGCAGCAGTAGCAGCAGGAGCGGCAGTCTTGCGGCTCCTCTGAAGATGGCTGAACGTTATACAGCCGAAATATTAGAAGAAGATGGAGATTTCTTGCGGCTGCACACCCGAAACTTAATGGAACTCCCACTAACATTCTTTGATATCACAAATTCCTCAAGCGTTTTCCAACTGTGGTGGATGTGATAGCTGGTGAGATCTTAATAAACCGAGTGCCAGACCACAAGCCTTTTTACAGGTATTGCTCATACTGAACCTGAATGCTACGAATTAACTATTTATTTTAATGCTTTTTATCGAGTCATCTGTCTTCTAACTAGTTTGATGCGGCCTGCCACAATGTCAAAAATGGTTCAAATGGCTCTGAGCACTATGGGACTTAACATCTGTGGTCATCAATCCCCTAGAACTTAGAACTACTTAAACCTACCTAACCTAAGGACATCACACACATCCATTCCCCGAGACAGGATTCGAACCTGCGACCGTAGCGGTCGCGCGGTTCCAGATTGAAGCGCGTAGAACCGCTCGCCCACTCGGCCGGCGCCACAAATTCCTCTTCTTTACCAACCTCTTCATCTCAGAGTAGCACTTGCAACCTACATTCTTAATTATTTGCTGGATATAGTCCAATCTCTGTCTTCCTTTATAGTTTTTGCCCTCTACTGCTCCCTCTAGTACCATGGAAGTCATTCCCTGATGTCTTAACGTATGTCCTATCGTCCTGTCCCTTCTCCTTGTCAGTGTTTTCCACATATTCCTTTCCTCTCCGATTCTGCGCAGAACCCCGTCAGTCCTTACCTTATCAGTCCACCTAATTTTCGAAATTCGTCTGTAGCACCACATCTCAAATGCTTCGATTCTCTTCTGTTCCGGTTTTTTCCGCAGTCCATGTTTCACCACCATACAATGCGGTATTCCAGACGTACATTCTCAGAAATTTTTTCTCTAATTAAGGCCTATGTTTGATACAACTAAACTTCTCTTGAACAGGTAAGACCTTTTCGCCAGTGCTAGTCTGCTTTTGATGTCCTCATTCCTCCGTCCGTAATTGGTTATTTTACTGCCTAAATTCCTTAACTTCATCTACTTCGTGACCATCAATCCCGATGTTAAGTTTCTCGCTGTTCTCATTTCTGCTACTTCTCATTACTTTCGGATTCCTTCGATTTACCCTCAGTCCATATCCTGTACTCTTTACACCGTCCATTCCGTTCAGCAGATCATGTAATTCTTCTTCACTTTCACTAAGGATAGCAATGTCATCAGCTAATCTTAACTTTGATATCCTTTCACCTTGAATTTTAATTCCACTCCTGAATCTTTCGTTTATTTCCATCATTACTTCTTCGATGTACAGATTGAACAGTATTGGAAGAAGACTACATCCCTGTCTTACACCCTCTTTAATCCGAGCACTTCGTTCTTGGTCATCCAGTCTTATTACTCCCTCTTGGCTCTTGTACTTATTGTGTATTACCCGTCTCTCACTATAGCTTACCCCTATTTTTCTCAGAATGCTGAATGCTTTCAACAGCAAATTATCATTTGACAACCGATAAACAGAGAAATAAATCAAGAACAACTCACAAAGCATAAACGAGGAAGCATCAATCTACTGACAGGCGAAAGATCGGTTAAGTCTCTTCAAATGCTGTCTCTAACTGGTGCTTCCCACAAAGCACTCCCGCAGTAGAGCGAAGCTCCTGGAATGTGCGGCAACTTGTGCTGTACTCGTCGACGCGCCCACGTACCTCGTTTAAGTCATCGGCCCTTTTTGCTTCTTATGTGGGCTCCTTTGTCGTGTCGAAGGCGGCACTGCTGGTGGTTGTACGGTCTACATGTCTGGAGGGAACGAAGTCACCGGTGTAGCAACCACATTTTTTTGCTGTTGAGTAGGTGTGCCCGTAGTGAGCACATATACTAGTTTTACCTGCTCCCATGACATTGTCAGAGGCCGGTCGTAGTACTGTATTTCGACCGTATGTTCGTTGCCTGTTAATACTGCGATAGTTACGGAGCATGGTGTCGTAATGGCGCAAGTACAGCATCTGTCTGCAACATCACATGGAAGCAAGTCGCCTTGTCTTTATGTAAAAACTCTCTCTGAACTCCGAGACGTAATGCTGGGGACAGGCGAAGCCTGCCTATCTGGACATGCAAGCAAGACCAAAGGAAAAATGCATTGTATTTGTCAATAACACAGGCACCCCCTCTGGCAGGAAATTGGGCACTTCTGTTTTCATCGTAGGCTTGGCAGATCTGTTAGACGCTGCAGTTCTTTCATCTGCCGTATATATGAGCGGATACCCAAAAAGCACCGCAATTATTTTTTAAAAGCTACAAATTTTCAAATTATTTACAAAATAACCTTATCCCCTTCAAAATACTCTCCATTACAATTAATTAATTTGTCCCACCGGTGCTTCTACTGTTCGAAACATTTTTTATACTCATCTTTAGAAATGGCTGACAGCTCATCCCTCGTTTTTGTTCTTGTCTTCTTCAGCGTTGTCAGATCTCTGTCTTTTCATGTCCCTTTTTATATGTGGAAATAAGAAAAAGTCTCACGGAGCCAGGTCAGGTGAGTATGGTGCGTGGGATAGCGGAACCATCGCTTTCTTAACCAAAAATATTCTAACAGAGATGGTTCGGTGAGCAGGTGCATTGTCGTGGTGAAAAACCAGTCTCCTGTCTGCCACAAATCGGATCTCTTTTGATGACCACTGTTGCGGAATCGTCTTAAAACTCCCAAATAAGCTGACGTACTGTCTGTCGACAGTCTGTAAGCACAAGCTGTCGAATTTTTTCAATATTTTCTTAGATTCGTGCAGTTGACGAGGGTCCAGAACGAGGTTTGTTATAAATCGACATGTCTACATTTTTAAATCGAGCAAACCACTCGTACACTTGAGTTTTTGCCCTAGGGTCATCTTGGTGATCTGTTTTAAACACTAAAACAGTTTCAGCAGTATTTTCACCGAGTAGAAAACAAAATTTCACAGCTGCACGTTGTTCAGTTAAACTAAGCATCATAAAAACCGAAACAAGAACAAAACAACCCTGTTGTAGTGGTTTTCAGTCCAGAGACTGGTTTGATGCAGCTTTCCATGCTACTCTATCCTGTGCAAGCATCTTCATCTCCGAATAACTACTCCAACCTACATCCTTCTGAATCTGCTTAGCGTATTCATCTCTTGGTCTCCCTCTACGATTTTTACCCTCCACGCTTCCCTCCAGTACTAAATTGTTGATCCCTTGGTGCCTCAGAACGTGACCTATCAACCGATCCCTGCTCTAGTCAAGATGTGCCACAGATCCCTCTTCTCTCCAATTCTGTTCCGTACCTCCCCTTTAGTTCCATGATCTACCCATATAATCTTTAACATTCTTCTGTAGCACCACATATCGAAAGTTTCTATTCACTTCTTGTCTAAACTGTTTATCGTTCATATTTCACTTCCATACGTGGTTACACTCCATACAAATACTTTCAGAAAAGACTTCCTGGCACTTAAATCTGTACTCGACGTTAAGAAATTTCCCTTCTGCGCTATAAACGCCTAGTGGCAGAAGTGTGTGCTACCTAAGCTCCGCACACGGCAATGTTATTCCGTTTTTTTTTTGTTTTTTTGTTTTTTTGTTTTTGTTGGATACCCCCTCGTACTGATTGTCGACGCAACTATTCGTGCCCAGGTGACGCAACTTGCGTCTGTAGATCCTCAGTCTGTCTCTCTATCTCCTCTTAGACATCGTCGTAATGTCAGGTCACCGTCTCGCTCTGCACCATGCTTAAATTTGCTGTTTCCTTGTGTTGTCGGAGTCTACAAACCAGACACCCACACAATAACGTGCAATAACTATTTATTTCACGGACTGCAGCAGCAACCGATAAACAGAGAATTAACCCAAGAACAACTCGCTAAGAATAAACAGGTAAAAACCACTCTGCTGGTTGGCCGAAGAATAATTAAGTCACTTCAGTCGCTGCTCGTAACTGGTGCTTCTCACACGTTGTTTAAATTGAACCTCCATCCCTATTCAGTAGGTTTTCTGACATCTCTGTCGCAATAGTCTCCATAAATTTTACCCCAGAAACTTGGTGTTTGCACCACGATACTTGTGTTATCATATTTGATTCCGTGATTATGTTCGAGGCAGTGCTCAACGACAACTGATTTTCTTGATTGTACTAGTCGGGTACGTAGCTGATGTTCCTTGTACCTCTCCTCGACTGCACTAATTGTGTACCCAAAGTAAGCCACGTGCAAAACACATCCTACTTCGGAGATTCAGATTTCCCTTAACATTCATAAGAAGAAAGATCGGTAGATTGCTACGGTAACACGGCATCAAGTATATTTCACTTCCTTCAAACAAGATGGAAGATATTCTTTGTAATGTTACAGACCATGTAGTTCTACGAAAGATGGGTGTGTATCGCATTCCATGCGAATGTGGCATGCTCTACGGAGGGCGCTCTATCAGAACAGTCGAGTACAGATGCAAGGAATAGCAGCGATCCACATCAGCGACCCACACGACTAAAACAACCAAGCAGTCGCCGAGTACTTACTCGAATATAATCAAGAAGTCGGATACGATGAGCCAGTACCGTGGTGCAAACACCAAGTTTCTGGGCCAGAAGAATATCAGATTGTATCGAAATAAATATATTAGAAAACTCAATAAATTGGAATAGATGATTCAATTTAAACAAGGTTTGCTGTCTGGCACTCAGTTTATTAAAATCCTGCCGGCTATATTATCCGCCAAAGCTGGTAAACGCTGAAGAAATTTCCGTTTCGCGGAATATCAGAGCGGGCTTTGGATGACAAAAGAGCATCATAGGGCGTTCTGGGCGTCGAGACTCGATCCCGGCTATAAATAGCGGCGATAGTTGAAAGTCTGGTTGGAGTCAGGGCAGCGAGTACACATAATAGGAAAAATCGCTACACCAAAGAAAAGTGCTTGGTCGGACGTTTAAATATTGTGCATAAAATGGAAACGACGACTCAGAAAAACACCCGGAAACGCACAATTAAAATAAGTACACTCTGCACTTAACCTACAATCACTGCGATGGTCGTTAATCATACAATACATGAGCATTCCAGATAAAAGTTAGCAACCCCTTATGCTAATACAGTATAACATCACCATCAGCCTTGATAACGACTCCAATTAATCGAATGACTAATTACAGGGAGAATGAGGGCCGAGGTTAACATGGGCCACTTCACGAAGCCAAGGTGGTGAAGGGTTCACACCCACTGGGAAAGCTGCAGATAGTATGAAGTTAAGCCGCCGTAGCAAGTGTCGAAAATGGACTACAGGAGGTAACAGAGAAGAGGGACGCGCCCTATACTGGCGATCAAAGGAACCATCGAAGAGGATGGGTGGCCACGCATGGCAGACAAACGGCGGGTATACCTGCTCAGGAGAAAGTCACGGCGATAGGAGAGTGGTAGTTCAGTAGTTTCAGCATACAGACTCTGAACTGGGCTAGTGTAAAAGGCCCCAGTGGCCAAACAGATGCCACAATGGTGGATAGTGTTGAGACGGCGTAAGAGGGTTGAATGTGCAGATGCATATACATAGCAGCCACAGTCGACTTTCGAATGGACAAGGGATCAGTACGAACAGAGGAGGGTGGTTCGATTGGCACCCCAGGAAGTACCATTGAGGACAAGTAGGACATTGAGGAAGCACATACAGAGGGCTGCCTGGTAAGACACATGGGAGGGCCAAGAAACGAATAGAAGAGCAACAGGCCCAAGATTTAAAGATGGTGGGAGAAACCATTTGCGCCGCCAGAAATTCATATAGACGGTTTTCTCAGTGGAAAGCAAATGTCGATGCTCCAGGAGTAAAGACGGTCGAGACATCGCTGCAGGCGCCGCTCAGTGATACAGGTCCGTGGAGAACTGTAGTAAATGGCAAAATTCTCAACAAAAAGGGAGCCGGAGATGCCCGGCGGGAGACAGGCCATTATAGGGTTAATAGCGATAGCAAAGAGGACGACACTCTGGACGGAACCCTGAGGCACACTGTTTTCATGGATAAAGGTGTGAGACAAGGCAGAAGCCACAAGCACCTTGAAAACTCGGTCTTTTAAAAGTTTCTGAAGTAAACAGGGCAGGCACCCACGTGTATGGAGTACAGAGGATACAGTTCTCCAGCAGGTATTGTAGGCCTTCTCCAAATCGAAAAACACGGCCACAGTCTGGGATTTCGGGAGAAAACCATCCATGACATGGTGGACAAAGTAACGAGATGATCAACTGCAGAATGCCGCAGTCGAAATCCACACTCTGCATTCGTTAGTAAATTGCGCGATTCGAGACACCATACCAGCAGGGCATGAATCACACATTCTGTCATCTTGCAAACGCAGCTGGTGAGAGAGATGGGGCAGTAACTAGAAGGAACGTTAGTGTCCTTAGCGAGTTTGGTATTGATACGACGGTGGCTCCACGCCAAAGTCGGGAAATGTGTCCTCTGCCCAGATGCAGTTGTACTTGTTAAGCAGAAAATGCTTGCCCACAAGAGAAAGGTGCTGCAACATCTGAATGTGGACAGCGCCTGGCCCTGGGGCGGAGGATCGGGATGAACTGAGAGAATGATCTAGCTCCCTTATAGTGAAGGCGGTTTTGCAGCATTCACGATTCTGAGAAGAAAACGGTGTCGCCGGATCCACCTCCGCTCGTTTCCGATGGAGGGAGGCAGGGTGATAGTGGGAAGAGCTCGAAATTTCCGCAAAATGGCGGCCCAAGGTGTTGGAGATAGCGATAGGGTCCACGATAACATCGTCAGCTACTGTCAGGCCAGGAATTGGGGAATGGATCTTGGTCACAGAGAGCCGTCGGAAGTTAGCCCACATGACAGAGGGAGGGGTGGAACTGTTAAAAGAACTAGTGAATGAAATCCAGCTAGCTTTTTGCTACCCCAAAGAACGCAACGACACTTTCCACGCATCTGTTTATAACGAATGCAGTTTGCCATCGTAGGATGACGGTTAAAGACGCGGAGAGCAAATCTCAATGCGCGAATTGCATCGCGGCACGCCTCAGTCCACAAAGGAACTGGGACACGGCATGATGAAGAGGAAGTGCGAGGAATACAACGTTCCACAGCAGTAAGGACAACATTTGTGAGATATTCCACCTGGTCATCACAACTGGGGAAATCTTGTTCTTTGAAGGTCGCCTGGGAGGAGTAAAGCCACCAGTCAATCTTAGTAAGCTGCCATTTGGGGGTGCAAGCAGATGGGGTAGGAGTCAGGAAACAGATAGTACATGGGAAATGGTCGCTTGAGTAGGCATGAGGAAGAACGGACCACTCGAGACGACGGGCAAGCTGCGCAATGGAGAAGGAGAGGTCCAAATGGATATAGGTGTGTCAGGAGTCGGAAAGGAAAGTGTTTAGGCAGAAGAGGTGGAGTTGATTAAGAAGATCAACCAAGAGGGCACCTCTGTGACAGGTTCTGGGAAACCCCAAAGGGGATGATGAGCATTAAAGTCACCAAGCAGCAAAAATGGGGGATGTACCTACCCAATAAGTTGAAGGAAGTCTGCCAAGGTGACATCAAATGATGGAGGGACACAAATGGTACAGAGGGAAAAAGTCAGGTGGGGAAGGAAAAGGTGAACTGCAACAACTTGAAGATGGGTAGTCAGGGAGATGGATTGACTATGAATGTCATCCCATAGGAACAGCATGACGCCCCCATGAAATAGGATGCTGAGCTCAGAGGGAAGGTCAAGACGAACTGGTAAGAAATGTGAAAGCTCAAAGCAGTCATTAGGGCGCAATTTCGTTTCCTAAAGGCAGAGTACAAGGGGACACAGTGATGCTCAATGCAGCTATAAGTCCTCTTTGTGGGACCAAAGGCTTCGAACATTCCATTGGAGGAGAGTTATGATGAGGAAGAGATGTAGGGGTGTCACCTAGGCGGCTGCAGAGTGACAGCCTGTGAAGAGTCGCTACTACAGGGCACAGAAGCAAGAGGATCCTGCTCCATCGGCTACAGAAGCATCGGCTTGCTTGCGCAGTTGGTCTGTGGCGTCCAACGCTGAAAAACGGTTGGTGGAGCGAACTGGTGACACAGAGGCTAGCTGGGCTAAGGTATCTCCTGGCGACACCATCGAAGAGGTTCTTCAAGTCGGCGAAGGAGAAGACCGTTTGCCTTTGGTGGACTTCTTCGAGCTTTTCTGGTTAGAGGAAGACTCGGGTGATGGTCAGCTGGAGGGACATAGTACGTCTTCATGGGAGTACTCCTTCTGTCCTTTCTGGCCTGCCAGTTGTGTAGCAGGTGGCTTCGCCCCTTAAGGCGAGAGTTTGATGGCGAGAGTTGGCGAGAGTTGGATGGCGATGCTACCTTGACACTGGGCGATTTCATAACGGCAGAGCTGAATTAGACGTCGCATGTCTGCGTGGCCATATCCTTTGTGGAGCGAGGGTAATAAGAACAGGACTATAGATACCAGATGGAAGAAAGCAGGGTTTGCGACTAGCCAATAACTTGTGAGCGACTGGTACGGCACTTTTTCCTTTACCCAGATCTCTTGTACAGCCCACTCATCAAGATGTAAAGGACAATCCCGAGAGGAGGTGGCATGGCCGCCATTGTAGGTGACACAGCTGGGTGAAGGATATGGACAATCACTCTCATGCACAGCTTTACCACAGGTTACACATTTGGCTGCATGTCAACAAGACATTCTAGTATGGTTGAAACAATGACACTGGTAGCAGCGCATCGGGTTCGGAATGTACTGCCGGACTTTGATAATTTCATAGCCTGCTTTGATCTTGGACGGAAGCATCACTCTATCAAAGGTGAGAAAAAGAGTGCAGGTGGACACTAAGGATGAATCTACTTTTTTATTACCCAATGGATAGCAATGACACCCTGATCAGAGAGGTAAGAGTGGATTTCGGCCTCAGATCGTCGAGCAGCCTAGTGTAAATAACACCACCACGGGAAGAATTCAAAGTTCTATGGGCCTCGACATGAACAGGATAGCCATGGAGAAGTGAGGCAGCAAGCAGTTGTTGCGCTTAAGAGTCAGAAGTAGTCTCCAAAATCAAAGAGCCATTTCGTATACAAGAGCAGGATTTCACAGGTTCGGTAATTGCATCAACACCTTTCTGAGTAATAAACGGATTTATCGTGGCAAAGGACTAACCGTCTTCAGTACGTGAGACCGCGAGGAACTGTGGTGCAGAGGGAAGGGTTTTTGAATCATTAGTGTCATTACGTTTACATTTCGAAGACACTGATTGTGAAGACGACTGACTCATTGCGAGAAAATCCCCCATGATTGCCAGCGTCTCTGATGGCGCCCTTCTTCCAACTGGGGGCCCGCTTCACAAGGGGACGCACTGCCTTATGTGATTGTTCACACCTCAGGCCACACTTCCCAAACAGCTGACAGAGGGACCAGTCGGCATTTTGGGAAGGTTGCAGCTCAGGCAATCACCCCTCCCTGGGCCTGACCCATACCAGGGGGTATGTGCAAACCCTACTTGTCGACCTGGGGCTGGGAATTATGTGTTACCCAGTCACTTGTTATATGTTGCATGCATGGGCCTGCCCTCAGGAGGGCACAGGGAGGAAGAAGAAAAAGAGGAACCTCAAATGCCGAAGCGGAGGAATGAGAGGAGAAGGGAAACAAAGAACGGAAAAAGGGAGTGAAAAACCAATGGTGAGACTGTTCTTACGTCAGTGACAGACAATGCAGAACATTCCCAAGAACACCCCAGACATGTTCCCCAAGGAAGGGGGAAAAGAATAGCAAGAGGATAGACATGCAGCACGGAAGGGAAAAAAATGCTGCAAAGGCTGGGGCCCCGTGGTAGCCAAGCACGGACCCACTAAAGAGTGGCGAGCTCCCTGGTTGGGTAATGGAGGTGTAGTACATTAATAACGAAAATTGTACAGATTTCACCACATGGGAAAGCAAGATAAAAGACTCACATAGTGTATATGTTTGACACAAGAGAGGCTCGAGGCATAAAGGTCGATATCGTGCTCTCAGTAAGGAATATGCCCTCCTCGAGCACTAAAATTTATTTTGCGGCTGTTATTCATGCTGGGTACCAAACTGTTGAGGAGTCCTTGAGGGACATTGTCCCATTCCTCTCTCAAGGCGGTTGTCAGTTTTCCACTGTTCGAGGAGGGGGGTGTTCATTGAGAAACATATCTGCCAAGAGCCTCCCAAGGATACTCTACAGCATTTAGGTGTTGGTAGTACGCAGGCCATCCCATAATTTCAATACCTTCACTTTCCAGTGCATCTGACCCCTTAAGGACCCTGTGTGGGTGGACATTGTCGTCCATAAACGGGAAGTCTGGACCTTCCGCACCCCTAAACAGACGGACATGAACCAGAATAATCTTCCTGCATTACTGCTGTGCTCTAACGGTACCTCGTGCAGTGATACGTAACTGTGTTTGGCCATGGTGGGTAACGCCTTGTCCACACCATACTGCCTAGGCAATACCGATGACGTTCCCGAACGCTCTGTGCTGTCAAATATACTCTCCTCTCTCTCCACACCAACTGGTGACCAGAATCATTTGTCACAATGAAGCGGGATTCGTACGATTACATCACTGTGCACCACTGTTGCTGGCCCCAACCAACATAACCCTCATTCAAAGAACTCTTTCTGGTGGGGTTGAAGTGGGATGCACTCAATAGGTTTTCGAGCATACAAACCAGCATGATTTAACCACAGCGAAATGGTTCTGCAGAGACACGTGTACTGGTAGTGGTTGCAAGGTCTGTAGTGACCTCCCTAGTAGTGAGATGTCTGTTGCTTCTCGCCCTAGGGCTACATATCGATCCTCTTGCCATTTGGTGGTACATCTACGACCACCGGCATGCTTTCACATAGTATTTCCACCTTTAGCAGCCTTTTTTTAATCGCAAGGTGACTCTTTTGGACCTACTTACTACTGTGGCGACAGTAGTGAGACTTTGACCTGCTTCGAGCCGCCCAACTGCTCTTCCACGAGCATACGGAGTCAAACGATATCTTGCAGACATGTTTCCGTACCACGCGGGATTTCGCACTAATCAGTCCCACGCCAAACTTCGTCAAACACATGAAATATAATCACAGTTGCGAATATGAACCACCATCATCTGTATAATGGAATAAGGACAGTGAAAATTTGTTCCGGACCGAGACTCGAACCCGCATTTCCCGCTTAACGCGAGAGGTCGCCTTACCATATGGCTATCCGAGCACGAGTCACGACCGGGTGTGAACTTCCATAATATGTCGTCAGCCGTATGTCTACAACCTGTACTCGTACATTCGTTAAGTGTATTCCTGTACAGGAGAGATATTTTACTTGAAAGTCGCTTGCCAGCTGTCGGCGGATAAGTATGGTATTACATTGCCCGTGTTATTCCTAAATGCGATGTACGTTCCTTCGGATACGAATGCATGAACCTGGTTCACGACGTATCAAAGTTTGGGTCTGGCTGCGATTCGTGCTCGGATAACCAACTGGTAAGACGACCGTTGGCGAGAAATGGAAAATCCGGGTTCGAGTCCCGGTCCAGCACAAATTTTCACTGTCGTCATTACATTATACAGGTGATGGTAGTTCATATTAGCAACTGCGAATAAATTTCGTGTATTTCATGACGGCTGTAGTCGCCACAGTGACTGTTCTTTCGGACATGCATGCATTCGGAATAACACATACTGCAATATCGTATTCGTCATACACAGTACTGCAAGAACTGTCGAACGCACACTGAGTGTTTGTGCTCAGATTTCACTGCTGTTAACATGTCCCGCCATATACATTTTCTTTTACTATCATTGGTCGGGTATTCCGTAGCAGTTGTCAAATGGTTCAAATGGCTCTGAGCGCTATGGGACTTAACTGCTGAGGTCATCAGTCCCCTAGAACTTAGAACTACTTAAAGCTAACTAACCTAAGGACATCACACACATCCATGCCCGAGGCAGGATTCCAGACTGTAGCGCCTAGAACCGCTCGGTCACTCCGGCCGGCGTAGCAGTTGTCGATTGTGCCATAGCAACTGGCAACTGTTGCTTACAAGGGAAACTCCACATCGACCCATCAGATTTAGTGCTAAAATGGCTCAGAGGGTATCCTGTCAAAACCTGAACACAGATCAAGCGTCAAAACAGTAAGGAGGTGTACTGAACTGTGAGAAACTAAGAAAAATAGTAACAGTGAAGGGTCCAAGCCCAAGATGTGACGCTGAGCAAGTATGAGCGCCCGTGGCGTCTTGGTTGTGTAGTCATGGTGTTGGATTGCGAAGTATAAGATCCATGTTCAAAAGTCCCTTGTGCCACCAAATGTTTTTCCTCACAAATTTTTTTGTGTAAAAGAAAACTGGGGCTCGAGGGAGATTGAACACGGATCTCCTGCACGCAGTCTAACACGGTGACAAAAAAAACACTATGCCATGGCTATTGAAACTCGCTCGATTTTCCACATACTGACCCTGGACCGTTCACTGTTTCTATTTTGCTTCTTTTTTCACAGTTCAGTACACCTTCTTCATGTTTTAGTGCTTGATCTGTTCCCCATGTTTGACGGGCTGTCCGCTGGGCCATCTTACCACTAAATCTGCGGAGGGGGGGGGGGGGGAGTTTATGGTTCTAGAACCGCTCGGTCACAGCGGCCGGCGGAGTTTAAGGAGTTTGCCTTGTTATCAAATAGCAGTTTTCCTTAGCAACCGTCAAGCGGTGTAAGTCATGATTTGGCCGCTTATGACCTCAAATATTTTGCCCCCAAAAGCCCCAACACACAGTTTCTTCAACAGTTTCTTTCAGCAAGATCGATAAACAACCGAGTGGAACTCTCTTCTTTCTCCAGTCACGAACCCAAACATGTTGTTTCCCTCTCTTTTGTGCTGATTTTCAAGCAGGCAAGCATGAACTCCGCCATTACCAATTTAACAAGCCAGATTTTAATTTTTGACAGCAAAAACGTGATCGGACCCTAACAAAATGTCGGAACTGATGTGTACATTGACGTTGCAGTGTAGGTCATTTACGAAACTATTTTCGCAGCGCTGGTTTCAAGAAACAAGTTTCGTGCCTTAGTATCTCCGTGTAAACCGGGCTTAAGATTCCACAAGTCGCTACAGGTAAGCATTATCTAGCTGAAGCCACTTACTGATCATGAGCTGCTGTCGAGCTACCAGACTGCGTGGATGTTAACTCCCACGTTTCGCCTCCTTTTCCAAATGGTCCCACCCATTTCCTGTTGGATTAAAGTCGGTTAATTTAACGGATAATTTGAGGTGTGATAGAGTACTTGAGGGTTCGCGAAACCAGAAACGTATGCGTGTAGCCTGTAAACACAGTTTTTGTCCTCTTGGAAGACAAGAATGTCACAGCATATTCAGCTTTAAGTGTAGAAGAAAAGGGCAACAAGTGGTAGCCGAGAATTTTGAAATAAACATTGTGCTTCAAGGTTTCGGTAACCTGAATGAGTTGGTCGATTTCACGGTTTAAAAAATCCGCAATACTCACAGAACCAAACTCGACCTAAACTATACCCTTCACACACTGCGGGACAAACACATGATTGTGCCGTCGGTGTATTTTGAATCTTGCATCATTTGAGATGATGCAAAGTAAGATAAGAGTGTAGATTAGGCGAGATGATTCTGGAAAATGCAAGAATCTCACGGTAGAGCTTCTGAAGGAAGATCCACGACAATATTGAAATCTTACGAGAATGACAGCCATGGAAAGGAAGCAATACTCTTTATAACTGGATCCAAAATTGCCAAACAAGACACTATTACGCGTAAATCCATTAGCGTTCAAGACATACTGCTGTCAACACTAAGAGATCTAGCACCAGATATTTTTATTCTCTTTAATATTTGGTAATGCAATAATTACGATGAAATAACGTTACACCAGACTGCCTCTTGATACCCATAAGCGTTCAAAAGCCAAATAAGGCAGATGTCTGGCACATGAACCATCTCTGGACATACATTTATTTGCACTCGTTTACTTGTACTGACTTCAGGAACCACTCAAATATTCCTGAATGTCTGTTCTACAACATACCATACTATAATATAATCAATCAATAGCGCGTCGTAAGACATTGTGAGAGACAGCTGTATTGCTTGAAGTTCAATGGCAATTTTTCCGGGTTCCAAAACGATTACTTGCAACCAAAACTTCAATTGTTTCTGTATGTTAATTAATGTGTTATATACAACTGCTTTTATTAGATTCCTTGAATTGTGAATATTCTGGTAGATTTGTCTGTGGGGTTCTTAAAAACCGTTGCCATTTCAGTCAACAAACATTGCTTCAATAACGCTGGCCTTATCTGGTACAAATTAACTAAACGCACAACATTCCTGGCAAGAGTAGTTAGTTGCAGTGCCATTTTGGCGCAATCCTTAACGCGCTAGTCTCTCACTCATATTAACGTATGATCGAGATTGGTCAACTACAATTTTTTTTATTAATTCTACATAATATGTCTATGCTTTTATAAGTTCTATGCTGCGTTGCATTGTTTCAGTCTAGAACTTTCGAAATAGGGTAACTGCTCATGCTGTTCGTGAAGGAGGTGAATGATTTCTTCGCTCAGAAATGTGCTACGGCCACAAATTATGGCTCAAAGTACGCTGTTTCGTGAGTAATTTTACTTAAAGTTATGAGAACAGTAAAATATATTATCAAGACGTGGTAGCGTTAAAACTGTGAAACATGGCGCAAATCCTGAACGCTATGTGGCCACTCATCACTCACCCATCGAGTACTCTACGCTCTCCAGACAATGAGAGTATAGTTTTTCTTGCCTGCGAGCTACGGCGGGCAGCTCTCAGGAAATGAAGGTTGTCTTCTACACGAGAGGTCTAAACTCGAGCGCGACTCTCTGAGATCTTGCCCTAGCCTCGGACACTGCCAGTTAGCCGACTCTCCGCATTGTTTACAAGCCAGTATTATTTGCGAAAGCTCTTCTGCGTGAAAAACATACCTGGCTTAACTGTTATTTACCGGTGACGCCTCGACAAAAAACTTTCTCATTTGTTGAAAGGAAACACAGAAGCATGAAGAGTAACAAAACTATTATGCAGTCTCACTGGCATCAATCTGCTGTCGAATCTTACAACATGTTCTGAGCCCAAACGTAATGAGATGTCACGACAGAATGAGAAACTGCGAGCCAGTCACCGGATATACTAGAAATTACGTGATACGAAACCACATTTGCGCGTTTCTCTCATGATATCCTGAAAGCCATGTATCAATGCAGTTAAGTGGATGTGCTATTTCTTGATTTCCGAAAAGGATTGGCTCAGAACCACACCAACGCTTATTAACGAAGATTGTGTGCTATCATATGTGGCTCAAACGATTTTCGCAATTACTTGCATAATTATTCACTTAGATCTTGATAAGATTACTAAGTGACAACTTACTTTAAATTTTCTGAAAAATAAATCTATGACAATGAACCACTATTGGAACTATTCACTAGGGACAGTACGAATGGTTAACCGTTTCTGATTCTGGAAACATCCCTCAGGCTCTGGCTAAGCCATGTCTCCGCAATATCCTTTCTTTCAGGAGTGCTAGTTCCGCAAGGTTCGCAGGAGAGCTTCTGTAAAGTTTGGAAGGTAGGAGACGAGATATTGGCAGAAGTAAAGCTGTGAGACCGGGCGTGAGTCGTGCTTCGGTAACTCAGATGGTAGAGCACTTGCCCGCAAAGGCAAAGGTCCCGAGTTCGAGTCTCGGCCGGGCACACAGTTTTAATCTGCCAGGAAGGTTAACCGTTTGTTTGTCTCTAGGGTGAGCGTCCCGAAAATTTAGAAAAATTTCAAGCGGCTGACGCTTCATGATAGGTGTCACCTATATTGCAAGAACCTACACATAAAAGTTTCAATAACTAGAATTAAATGAGGAATCTAGGACATGCTGCATCCCTACTTATCGTTCCCGTACGGACCGCAAAGACAAGATCATGTTAATTACAGTACACCCAGAGGTACGTATTTAAGTTCAAATGGTTCAAATGGCTCTGAGCACTATGGGACTTAACATCTATGGTCATCAGTCCCCTAGAACTTAGAACTACTTAAACCTAACTAACCTAAGGACTGCACACAACACCCAGCCATCACGAGGCAGAGAAAATCCCTGACCCCGCCGGGAATCGAACCCGGGAACCCGGGCGTGGGAAGCGAGAACGCTACCGCGTGACCACGAGATGCGGGCTCGTATTTAAGTAGTCATTATCCTGTAACCCATATTCGATCGAACGGGACGATAGCATAATACGTGTTATAATGAGAAGTAATCGCCGTAATGCACGCCATAGTGGTTTTCAATGTGTGGGTGTAGGTGCAGATTAGAATGAAGTAATCAGAAATACATATATTACATTTCCTCGACGAACAAGTTTAATGGTGTTATGGTATGGTATTTTGGTTATATAAGAGGCACTTGTCATAACGTTGTACCAGTTTTTGAATACCCTCCTCATAGAAGTCTGCCGCCTGACTTGTTAACCACTGCATCACCACTGTTTTGACTTCGTCATCTTCTTGAAGACGCTGACCGCCCAGGTGTATCTTCAAGTGCGGGGACAGATGGTAGTCACTGGGCGCAAGATCGGGGCTGTACGGAGGATGATCTAGAGTTTCCCATCGAAAAGATGTGATGAGATCTTTGGTCTGATTCGCCACATGCGGACGGTCATTGTCTTGCAGCAAAACGATGCCCTTGCTCAACTTACATGGACTGTTGCTTTGATTCTGGTGTGACGTAGGCCACCCATGTTTCATCGCCCGTAACAATTTGGCTTAAGAAATCATCACCGTCGTTGTGGTACCGCTCAAGGAAAGTCAAACTCACTGTCTAAAGGTTTGGTTTTGTGCACATCCGTCAACATTTTCGGTACCCAACGTGAGCACAATTTTCGGTAATTCAAGTGCTCGGTCACAATGCCATACAAAACACTACGAGAAACATTAGGAAAGTCATCCCGCAAGGAGGAAATCGTAAGGCGTCTGTTTTCTCTCACCTTATTGTCCACTTCCTGCACCAAACTTTCATTAACGACCTAAGGACGCCCACTCCGTTGTTCATCATGCACACTTTTTGCGGCCATCTTTAAATGCTCTCACCCTCTTTCTTATCATTCCATCACTCATAATGGTTTCTCCGTAAACTGCACAGATCTCGCGATGAATATCGATCGGTTTTGGCCTTTAGCACTAAGAAATCTTATAACAGCCCGTACTTCACAATCGGTGAGACTCACGATTATCGGTGGCATCTTAAACGCTCAGTACACAACGTAAACAAGGAAGAATCAGACTGTAATGGCGTCAGTGCGTAGATTAAGGTACAGGCTTTCATGTAAAAATAAAATTATTGAGATATCTTAGCACGTCTTTTTTAATTTCAAAACGGTACTTACTTAAAAAACACGCCTCGTAATATTTCAAAGCTATAGCGGCAGTCAGCCTGTGGCTGATTGCGATCGATTGTAATACTTTTTTTCGTTTTAGAAAGTTAGTGAAGAGCGTTCCTGCTCGATCTCTCTCTCTTGTTTATTAGCCTTTAGACTGATAGGACGCACTATAGCTGCGTTCCTCGCGCACCATCAGTTAGTGCATTCACCATCAACAATGGCCGTCTGCTCTAGTTAATTGGAATAATTTTCTTTCCAGTGATTAATTTAAATTTCTGTTCTAAGTAAAATTATCAGTCATTTCAGTAATCTTGCGAGAGCAGACGCGTCAGGGCAACCGTCGGAGAGTCTATGTCCTCGCCGATCGCGACATGGGACAAGTTAATTGGTCACCATGATAATCCTAGAAGTCTGGCTATCTGCACAATCTGGTAAGACTGCGGGATAAGGCAGTTCCTGGAGGAAGTCTTGCATCGTCTTCGAGTTGTTATGCTACGTGTACGCCCGCAGTCTAGCATCAATCATACGTACTTAACTACCGTTCTTCAGAATACACATTTCCTTGGGCGCTTTCGTCGAGATGCTGCTCCGTATACGTGGCGCAACGTCGAAAAGTGCTGTCAACGATAGACTGCCGAACACCTTGCAGACTCGCCCCTCTGTTAGACAGGGATGCTCCTTATCGACGATACTCTATGTTTTAACATAAGAATCCTTGTTGTGAGTTCTGCGACACCGCCTCATGGAATTGTCTCTTGGTGACTTCATTTTTAGGTGCACTGTGTATGCATATGATCATGTGTTAACTCTTCCTCACGAACATGATGTCCGCAGAGCCATGGATTAAACAGCCACTTATGGTAAAGCTTCGGGGAGCGGTATACATGTACATGAAGAGGTGACCTCGAATATTGGCACTGGGATGACACATGCGAGCGTAGGCCCACTCAGATTGTGCCATAAAATCTTGGTATCAACTTCACGGACGACATCTCACGCACGACGGCCTTTAATTATCGGAGCCTCTTGCAACATATCCGTGCTGGACTTATGGATCATTGTCTCCGTGCTTTGGACCTTGATCAGCGGACCGAATTTATAAATGTCTATTAGGCATCACGGAATCGGCAAGTAGCGCAAACGCTACCGATGCCTAAATACATAGCTTGGAGCCTCATGGCGATATTCGGTTCATTTGTCAGCGCTGGAATGATATTTAAGCTTCGATACGACTCCATCACTGTTGCCAAAGAACGCGACGGACTTGGCCTTGTTAATGTTCATGATCGAGCTGTGTACCTATGCGTTGGTATACACCTAAAGATTTGGCGACGATGCCGACCAGCCTCACGGGATTGTCGACGGAGGCTCTGGCACCATCTTCCCTTGACCCTCCGGCGGCACTTACTGAGGTACCGATGCCATTTCCCTACCTTCGGAGATTTTATCTGGAGCACAGCTACTTACGGGACGTTCTCTATGTCTCTTGCTTACCAACGGCAAGCCTAACGGGCCCCCACTTCCTGGTGGTCGGCAGCGGCTGCTGTGGGGGCTCTGCACTTCCTCACACTTTGTCGAAAGCGTCAGCTACTTCTCATCATTTCGGAGAGTATAAAATGCTTTACTGTTATTGAGCAATGCTGCACAAAAAGGGTCAACTATTTGCATTTCATTCTCGATAGCAATGAAGGCAGACGATCGGTTTTTATATGTTGAATGTTATATAACATCAATAGGCGTACGTCAGTATAGCTGAGCTCTCGCAGGTTCGAATCCTGCCTCGGGAATGGATGTGTGTGATGTCATTAGGATAGTTAGGTTTAAGTACTTCTAAGTTCTATGGGACCGATGACCTCAGCAGTTAAGTCCCATAGTGCTCAGAGCCAGTATAGCTCAGAACTAATTTTGTACTTTGTGATCCAATCAGCCTACCTTACTACGTTGTTGACCGATGTTCTTTTATTCTTAAAACTTTATATCTCGTTCCTTTACTTTTTATAAGCCATTCTTCATGGCAGTTTTTCGTCAGAAATTCATATGTTGTCGTCGTGCTACAGTCAGTAACTGTTGTGTCACGCGTTTTACTGTCGTGGTTTCAGTTCTTAAGATAAATGTCAGTTATGAGGTACCAGGTATGGATCCAAACTGAAACATTCTTGGTAGTATACAGTGTGACCTCCACAGGTGGCAGAAGCAGGTACTGATGTGGCGTGCAGTCTATCACATACGTCACGAATACCGTCTTGTGATACCTTATTTCACATCTACTCGATCTCTTCGCGTGGCGCTACAGGAGTTTTGCAGGTGGACGAGTCGCACGTTATCACTTATTGTCCCGTCCCATACGTTCTTCATTGGAGACAATTCCAGCGATCGTGCTGGCCAGAGAAGCTGCTACACTTTTTGCAGAGCACGTTGAGTTTAACGGGCATTGTGTGGGCGAGCATTATCCAGTTGGAACAATACATCACTTTCTTGTTGCAAGAATGGCAGAAGACCTGGGCGAATAAAATTTCGCACGTAGCGAGTACTGGTCAGCGTCACCCCCTCCTCTCCCCCCCCCCCCCCCCGTCCCCTCAACACTACAGATGACAGATGAATGGGAGCTGTAGCTTATCACACCCTAGGCCATAAGACCTGGGACGGGACCGAAGTGCCTCAGACGAATGCTCTGTTGTAGACAGTGATCACCAGCGAAGAACATTTTTTCATCTCTGAAGACCCCGGTGGTCCATTCCATCCTCCAGTTCATGCTCTGATGGCATCAATAGGAGAAGGAAGGTTTAACGTGCCGTCGACATCGATGTCATTAGAGACGGGGCACAAATCGAGCCGTGCACATTACTTCTGTGGCCTGAGTGGAAGAAATGCTAGGGTGTGCGTACCCGCAGTCCCACTGCTAATTAAAGATTCGCAACACCTTTAGGATCACATTCGTTCTTATATATGCCATGGAAGCAGTACGGTCTGCAGCCCTTAAAATACGACGGTCTTGGCTGGCCTCTATGCTGCGTGAACGGCCATAATTTTTTCTACGATTGTGAAAATCTTCACGCACCAACTGTTCCCACGTCCAGCTAGTGTGTCAGTTCTCCGAAATGATCATTCCGCCACTCAAAAGAACACAGTTTGAACCATTTCATACCCGCTATGTTGCTTGTTGGTAGCACAAGTACATCTCTGTGACATGGTGGCTGCTTGTTCTACACGTCTACATCGCACTGAACGTCGTGGCCAAGGACATTCTCTTTTAAATGTTAAACAGAGATGGAGCTCTAGTAGATATGCCACTATGCCATCTGCTGGCGGACGACGCACCAAAAGTGTTATCAGTACATGCAGTACATGTACCATCCACCAGATGGAATGTTCTGTCACTCATTTTTTTCGCACAACAGAAACAATCTGTGGGGCAGCACTAAGGAAAAGACATTCAACAATAACAGCAACGCTAATGTAGAAATTGAATAAAATGAGACGTAGTCTAAAAACCCGTCTCTCTCCCTTCTCAAATAGTGCCACATCTTTCTGTCCATCGACCATTACAGCTGCAGTCACTCTCATGAGTTCCACATGCAAATATGGACCCGTATCTTTTTATGTGTGGAAAAAAACTGCAGATAAATCACTGCCTGAGCCTTAACATTTCATGCATTCACACAAGCCTGCTGACAGTCTCTACTAGCTCCCCCGCCACCACCCGTCCCGCCCCCTGTCTAGTTAGCTTATCTGGCAGATCCGTCCCTGGCTAAAATACCTTGGACAATTTCTGGTCGCTTTCGTCATCTGCTTCTGTGGACGTCCTCGCCTTCGCAGCTGCCGATTCGCTGGGCTTTCTGCAACACAGCAACCAGCAAGACATAATTCATAGAATTTAATGCACTTATATTATTCATACACATCAAAACAAATGCAGACTGTTCTGTACAAAAGACATGCTGGAATATGGAGTCAATCCCACCAATGTGTACACAATAGCCACTCTGACCTCATACACTCCTGGAAATGGAAAAAAGAACACATTGACACCGGTGTGTCAGACCCACCATACTTGCTCCGGACACTGCGAGAGGGCTGTACAAGCAATGATCACACGCACGGCACAGCGGACACACCAGGAACCGCGGTGTTGGCCGTCGAATGGCGCTAGCTGCGCAGCATTTGTGCACCGCCGCCGTCAGTGTCAGCCAGTTTGCCGTGGCATACGGAGCTCCATCGCAGTCTTTAACACTGGTAGCATGCCGCGACAGCGTGGACATGAACCGTATGTGCAGTTGACGGACTTTGAGCGAGGGCGTATAGTGGGCATGCGGGAGGCCGGGTGGACGTACCGCCGAATTGCTCAACACGTGGGGCGTGAGGTCTCCACAGTACATCGATGTTGTCGCCAGTGGTCGGCGGAAGGTGCACGTGCCCGTCGACCTGGGACCGGACCGCAGCGACGCACGGATGCACGCCAAGACCGTAGGATCCTACGCAGTGCCGTAGGGGACCGCACCGCCACTTCCCAGCAAATTAGGGACACTGTTGCCCCTGGGGTATCGGCGAGGACCATTCGCAACCGTCTCCATGAAGCTGGGCTACGGTCCCGCACACCGTTAGGCCGTCTTCCGCTCCCGCCCCAACATCGTGCAGCCCGCCTCCAGTGGTGTCGCGACAGGCGTGAATGGAGGGACGAATGGAGACGTGTCGTCTTCAGCGATGAGAGTCGCTTCTGCCTTGGTGCCAATGATGGTCGTATGCGTGTTTGGCGCCGTGCAGGTGAGCGCCACAATCAGGACTGCATACGACCGAGGCACACAGGGCCAACACCCGGCATCATGGTGTGGGGAGCGATCTCCTACACTGGCCGTACACCACTGGTGATCGTCGAGGGGACACTGAATAGTGCACGGTACATCCAAACCGTCATCGAACCCATCGTTCTACCATTCCTAGACCGGCAAGGGAACTTGCTGTTCCAACAGGACAATGCACGTCCGCATGTATCCCGTGCCACCCAACGTGCTCTAGAAGGTGTAAGTCAACTACCCTGGCCAGCAAGATCTCCGGATCTGTCCCCCATTGAGCATGTTTGGGACTGGATGAAGCGTCGTCTCACGCGGTCTGCACGTCCACCACGAACGCTGGTCCAACTGAGGCGCCAGGTGGAAATGGCATGGCAAGCCGTTCCACAGGACTGCATCCAGCATCTCTACGATCGTCTCCATGGGAGAATAGCAGCCTGCATTGCTGCGAAAGGTGGATATACACTGTACTAGTGCCGACATTGTGCATGCTCTGTTGCCTGTGTCTATGTGCCTGTGGTTCTGTCAGTGTGATCATGTGATGTATCTGACCCCAGGAATGCGCCAATAAAGTTTCCCCTTCCTGGGACAATGAATTCACGGTGTTCTTATTTCAATTTCCAGGAGTGTATATCTAATCTAGCTGCCTATTTATTAACGTCAGTTCGGTGGAAACTACTACTGAAGAATCCATGTGACTACGGTGTACATATCTTGTAAATTTTCTGTATCAGCGTTTGTGAACAGGAAACGTGAAAAAAATTTTAAAAACAGAAACAAATGAAATTGCTACAATATTGTGTAAAAAATTTCTGAACCAATTCATAAACTGAAGTTACAGCTGGATACGGTAATTGCACATATAACACGATTATATTTCATGATTGACTGTTTTGGGTACCCTCAGAAAAAAATAATAAATGAGAGATTCGACTCCAGAAAATCGTCGGGAACATGCCTCTGCGGTTTTGGTGAAAAGAAACTCCGCCTTTAATAGACATCAGACAAGTGCAAGGTAGTTCTTCTTTTGTCAAGAAACCTTCGAGATATTTGGACAGATGAAGAATTTGGAAAACCACAGATGGTGGTTACATTCAGTAGGACCAAGGGAGGAACTGCTACTCTCGACTAGTTATACAGGGTGGTCCATTGATCGTGACCGGGCCAAATATCAAAATATCTCACGAAATAAGCGTCAAACGAAAAAACTACAAAGAACGAAACTAGTCTAGCTTGAAGGGGGAAACTAGATTGCGTTATGGTTGATCCGCTAGATGGTACTGCCATAGGTCAAACGGATATCAACTGCGTTTTTTTAAGTAGGAACCCCCATTTTTTATTACATATTCGTGTAGTACGTAAAGAAATATGAATGCTTTAGTTGGACCCCTTTATTCGCTTTGTGATAGATGGCGCTGTAATAGTCACAAACATATGGCTCACAATTTTAGACGAACAGTTGGTAACAGGTACGTTTTTTTAAATTAAAATACAGAACGCAGGTACGTTTGAATATTTTATTTCGGTTGTTCAAATGTGATACATGTACCTTTGTGAACTTATCATTTCTGAGAACGCATACTGTTACAGCGTGATTACCTGTAAACACCACATTAATGCAATAAATGCTCAAAATGATGTCCGTCAACCTCAACGCATTTGGCAATAGGTGTAACGACATTCCTCTCAACAGCAAGTAGCTCGCCTTCCGTAATGTTCGCACATGCGTTGACAATGCGCTGAGGCATGTTGTCAGGCGTTGTCTGTGGATCACGATAGCAAATATCCTTCAACTTTCCGCACAGAAAGAAATCAGGGGACGTCAGATCGGTGAACGTGTGGGTCATGGTATGGTGCTTCGAACACCAATCCACCTGTCATGAAATACGCTATTCACTACCGCTTCAACCGCACGCGAGCTATGTGCCGGACATCCATCATGTTGGAAGTACATCGCCATTCTGTCATACAGTGAAACGTCTTGTAGTAACATCGGTAGAACATTACGTAGGAAATCAGCATACATTGCACCATTTAGATTGCCATCGATAAAATGGGGGCCAATTTTCCTTCATCCCATAATTCCGCACCATGCATAACCCGCCAAGGTCGCTGATGTTCCACTTGTCGCAGCCATCGTTCATTTTCCGTTGCCCAATAGTGGATATTGTGCCGGTTTACGTTACCGTTGTTGGTGAATGACGCTTCGTCGCTAAATAGAACAAGTGAAAAAAAATCTGTCATCGTCCCGTAATTTCTCTTGTGCCCAGTGGCAGAACTGTACACGACGTTCAAAGTGGGCGCCATGCAATTCCTGGTTCATAGATATATGGTACGGGTGCAATTGATGTTGATGTAGCATTCTCAACACCGACGTTTTTGAAATTCCCAATTCTCGCGCAATTTGTCTGCTACTGATGTGTGGATCAGCCGCGACAGCAGCTAAAACACCTACTTGGGCATCATCATTTGTTGCAGGTCGTGGTTGACGTTTCACATGTGGCTGAACACTTCCTGTTTCCTTAAATAACGTAAGTATCCGGCGAACGGTCCGGACATTTGGATGATGTCGTCCAGGATACCGACCAGCATATATAGCACACGCCCGTTGGGTATTTTGATCACAATAGTCATATATCAACACGATATCGACCTTTTCCGAAATTGGTAAACGGTCCATTTTAACACGGGTAATGTATCACGAAGCAAACACCGTCCGCACTGGCGGAATGTTCCGTGATACCACGTATTTATTCGTTTGTGAGTATTACAGCGTCATCTATCACAAAGCGAAAAAAGTGGTCCAACTACAACATTCGTATTTCTTTCCGTCCTACACGAATATGTAATAAAAATGGGGGTTCCTATTAAAAAAAAAAAACAGTTGATATCCGTTTGACCTATGGCAGCGCCATCTAGCGGGCCAACCATAGCGCCATCTGGTTTCCCCCTTCAAGCTAGAGGAGTTCCGTTCTTTGTAGTTTTTTCGTTTGATGCTTATTTCGTGAGATATTTGGCCCGGCCACTATCAATGGACCATCCTGTATAGTGCTCGTTGTATGGAAAGACAGACAAGACGGTAGGCTCTTCGTCTGTTTGTGTTGTCCTCATCATTTCATCATCGTTCATGAAAGTGGCGATTTTGGACTGAGCAAAAGGTCGGGAATTTGTACGGGTGCTGATAATCGCGCAGTTGAGCGCCCAAAAAACCGGACATCATCTTCTTCTTCGTCTGTGTTTCGCCATAGTGAGTCAGACAGTGATGAACGCTACGGTTCGTCATAGAAAGACTGACACTAGTTGCAAGAATTGATGATGGCAAAGCCTGAAGGATCTCTAACTGCACCTCAACAGACCAATCACTAATTAGCGACTAGTGACTCCATGTATGCAAAGCAGTATCCATCGAAGAAACCAATTGTTGAGAACACTCCCACATCATGATCTGAAGTAATCGCCTTTAGAGTAGAATATGTGTTCCACATGCCTGTATTCGAGGGACAGGATAACATTATTAGGGTGAGAGACTTACAGTAAGCTATATTACATCTCTACGCAATTACAGGAGGTTCGTAGGGTGCGGAAATAATTAATGTACATTTTGGACGAAAATGCTTTTGTAATTTTTCAGGCTTTGTCCCCGATTTACTAATATTCTTGAGTTGTCAGGTGTACTGCCGGATATCGTCGTCCTCCCACCTCCACGTAGGAGGGGACCACAGACGGAGTGGAAAGGTGAGGGTACAAATTACGAACACACTCTATAATACAGTCAGTTTGTGCTCAAAGGGGACCCCAGCAGAAAAGTTGCGTGGTAGTTTTGATTTATGGTTTCAATATGTTTTTTGCGTTACTGAATCCGAATCTGAAGTTTTCCAACAAAATTTCGTCCCTAAACATTGAAAAAAGACCAAACAATCATAATTTTTTGCTGTTTTTGGTTATAAGGCGAGAAATGTCGACTTTTCGTAAAGAACTTCCTTATTTGAAATGAAAGTACATGAAATTTCCTAGAAACTTCACTATTTAGCTTATTATCTCCTACGAACCGCTGGGGCTCTAGCGCTAATTGAAAACTGGCGTATGTTAGCTGTCTCCGCAAAAACCCACTTCACCTAATGCAAAACATCTGTCAAACAAGCGACTTATCATCATTTCGCCTCGTACACTTTCACCTGTGGAAGGCACCGTATGCAAACCTTGTGCTGGGCGCCCCAAAAGTCATACCAGGGCGAGATTACGAAAGCAGGAAACGTGGTTCTTATGGCTCTGTATGAGAAAGGACATGCGGCTAGCCTGAAAGTATTTAGATGAAGACAGACAAGAAGTATCTTCAACGTACAAAAGTAAAACCAATATTGTCTCATTACCCTCCACCGCCCCTACTGAAGCTATTGAGTGAAAACATTCACTGAGACTTTACTTTCACGTCCAGCTGTTGTTATCCGGTCAAACCACACTCGATGACGAAGAAAGATACCCGAACGAGTGGGGATGGAAAACAGTAAGGAGTGGTTCCGTGCCAGTGCCAACGCCTTTGAGCCGTGCACCAGATTCGAAACTCCGGCCATTTCTTGCAAATGTAAGAACGGCTGGAAACACAATTGTGGATGCAGGAAGACAGGCCTCCAGTGCTTCCAGATCTGCACATCGTGTGAAGAGCTGTGTGGAAATGTCCAGCCCCCGGAAGACAGCACTAACATTGTAAGAGGTCGATGATTAAGGAATTTGTTGCTAGCACACTCGAGCAGATGTAATATCCATGGATTGCTCATGCGCTGCCTGCGATATGTAAGCTATAAGAGAATCTCAGACCAGAGAGCAGTGTTGTATGAAGTAAGAGCAGTGGCAGTAGGAGTAAGTAGTAGCTAGCATTCGTGTGTATGGAGTTGACTGGGCCGGTCGTGGGGAGCGATGGCGGTGCCTGAGTGATGTAGTATAAGGCAAAAGCACCCTCGCGCATATGTACTATTGTTTTATCAAGTCCCATGTAAAATGTTTTAAAAAATCTCTTAATAATAATCTTTCTTATAAAAAATTAACTTTTGACAATCATTCATCTCAATTTAAAGAATTTACTAATTTCTCCAGACCATGGTCATCTCGATTATTGTAAAGAAAAATCAGTTGTTTCTTTTATACATGACAAATCTATCGGCCAGCATTGCACTGGGCTGTGCCAGAAAAATTTCTTATAGGAGCAGATATATATGCGTTATCCGGCGACCTTACTGAGATAAGAATTTTTAATTTATTCAGTATGATCTTTCAGGGCCATGACGCAGCACTGCTGACGTCCAAAATTTACCAGTTTAAATTTACAGTCAGTTAATTATTGAAAGGTTATAAATGAGCCACAATTTTATTGAGAGATTAGTCACATTGTATTATTGGTAGGTTACGGAATTTCTTTTATTGGGAGGTTACGCTGAATGTGAATGATATAAATAATTATATTTTTACTGTTGGGAGGTTACACTTGAGGTTCCACTAAATGTCAATGTTATAATTATATTTTTTTACTGTTGGGAGGTTATTATAAATATTATTTATCTGTGGGAAGGTTACAACATAAATGGAGAAGAGATCGAAGAAAGAGACTGAGAACAGAATGAAGAAAGACGCTTACAAGAAGGGGACGGTACGTCGGTACGTCTAATCTCACAACCTATTTCGTAATCATTCATCACTCCTTCAGATATGACCACATTTCGTTTTCCGGATGCATAAGCCCCGACGATGATGACAGAACAACCCGTTACTGTAACATGTCCCGCCGTCTATGAAGAACATGAATCAGGCCCTCGAAAATGACGGGGGCAATGGGGGTCTCCTCCCTTTGCTCTCAGAAACAAACTAACGTACGGACGCCATTGAACGGCACATGTAGTCTTTGCTCATATACCAATGTAACTTATTATCATATGTAATGTAACGTAACAATACGTAAAGTTTTTTCAAGATTTCGTGTTGAAATTCCACCTTTTTTGTAAATGAATTTGTAAAATTTCGGATTTAATGGAATAGCGTAAACATTACGTAGTTTCTGAAAAAAACTATCTGTACCTTTTTACGTACGATCTAAATTACGTACGTGCAGAGAACCAGGAGGAAATCACTGACAGCCTTTAAAAATAAATTAGAGTTTTGGAGCGGAAAATGTTGGTTTCTAGAGAGACAACAAAAAGATAGGCGATTTTCAACTAGCGCTCGAGACCCGACGATTAGTGAGGAAGAAAACCTTAATAGTGAAATGTATGGGAAATTTTATGTACTTTCACATAGAATTGGCAATTTATTTACGAAAAGGTAATAGTTTCGGAATTGTAGGGAAAAACTGCCAGAAAATGAAATTTTTACTTCTCTGCATTTTTTCCAATGTTGCGTCATGAACAATTTTTTGGTAAACCTCAGATTCGGATTCAGCAGGCCAAAAGACATGTATAAAGAAATAAATCAAAATTATCTCACAAATCCCTGGTAAAAACACAATTTGACTGGGGTAATATTCGTCAACCAGTCTCATGTAGCGCCTGAAGATGGTGACAAGTCACGTAGGCGAAACATCATGCAAGGAAATTATTATATCTGGTAACACTCTACAGCTCAAGAATATCAATAGCACTTCTTACTAGGTCGGTGGCTCAGTGTCAGACCAAACACCAAATAAGGCAGTGGTAGGAAATAGTGTTGCTGGTTTGCGGCCAGTTACGCATGACAAGGTCACCTGTGGGTCACTGTAACTGCCTGGTAAGTCAGATCAGTGGTTGGAAGGAGGAACGGCATACCATCTCTAATACGACGATGTCTAGCAAAGCCCTATGATGTTCAAACCTACCTTACGCTTGATGACAGCTTTATCTTCTTACAACTTAACTGTCTATTTGTAATTCTTATAACTAAAGCCATTGTATCATACATTGTTCTCTGTATTGTGGCATTATACAACTTCCTAAAAGTTGGCTTATTTTAATCGGTACCAATACGCTCCAAAAAGCCGCTCGCGAAAATGCGATTTTTCTGGCGGTTATATCTCGTGTTCTATTGATCAAAGAGATAAAGCGTCTTGGATAGCCCTGAGCATAGCCACCATTTGTATACATTTTGAAATAACGGTTATACTGTAGTTATCCTACAGTAAAGGGTCAAAATTTAAACATTACACACTTCCTGCAGCCCAGCCAAATTGAGCAAATCGGTTGGTTCTTCTGGTGTTTAGAGGGGACCTTAAACGTCTTATAAAAGCGCCGTTTGTTTATTGGTGGTTTCTGAGCAAATCAGGAAAAATCATAATTTTTGTGTACCAAAAGTACCAATTGTGGGGATGGCCACTTCTTCTATAGTTGCTGTTCGTGGCAAGCCGTCGGCGTTTTTACCTCGTGTCTTTGAAATTATGTTCTTGGGGAAAGTCGAAAATGTTTTCGATATCATTATCCGTTACCGATATCGGGTGGTTCCAAGTTACCGTGCTTACGCAGAAAACCGTAAAAATCGGTTCCTAGCCGCCTCAGCACCGTGGACCGCAATTATCTAACAACTAACGATAGAAAATGGCTCCAGTTTTAACCCTACTCTTTAGATATTTACCTAGAAAACTCATTTTCCCGTTTTCGAAAATCTTTATCCGTTACCAAGATACAACCGAAAACCAAAAGTGCCGACGTTGGGATGGCCACTTCTGTAATTTCTATTTATGGTAAATCATCGGAATTTTTGCCCTATGTTCTTGAATTGATGTTCCAGGGGAACGTCGAAATTTTTTTCGTTGTCATTCCAAGCTACCGTATTTATGCACGTAAAATATGCACGTAACATCCGGTATGAAGCGTAACTGTTACTTTAACTGACGTAGTGAGCACATGGCAACGGTTCTGGAGTCATCGTAAGGGTTCTGACCTCTCCAAACTATGTTTTTAGTCGCTGTTTCTTCACTAATAAAATTATGATGTGGTGTCAGATGGTTCAAATGGCTCTGAGCACTATGCGACTTAACTTCTGAGGTCATCAGTCGCCTAGAACTTAGAAATAATTAAATCTAACTAACCTAAGGACATCACACACATCCATGCCCGAGGCAGGATTCGAACCTGCGCCCGTAGCGGTCGCTCGGCTCCAGACTGTAGCGCCTAGAACCGCACGGGCACTCCGGCCGGCTATGTGGTGTCTCTGTATAATGGACACTTCACGCCCATACAGGCTGTCTTGACTTGGAAATTATTCGATCGTGACACCTGGTGACGAAAATATTGTGTCATACGAAATTCTATGTAGTTGAAAATCAAACACCGCATTTCTTGGTGTATTGTGGATGTAACCTAAAACTGTTGTGCATTATTGCGTAAACTTGCGTTGGATGGAAGACGATTTCCTGTAAACTTTTATTGTGTATACTTTTTTTTATTTATATGTGCCGAAGTGTACAGGGTGAAACACCTAAAACTTGCAGCCCAAATATTGCGGAAATGGAAAGTGGTATTGATGCGCAGTTTTCACAGAATGGATTGGTAGTCAGGGGCTCGTACTGTTTGCCACGCAAATTGCAACAGTATTTAGGAAGTGTTCTTTTTGTGCAAGCATACAGTTTTTAAATGGAACAGTGCCCATTGACATTAAAAAACTAAAGGTAAAGTAAATTAGAAAGTCAATGGTGTTCGCTGCAGGAGTCTAGTGCGAGTCGTTTACGAAATATCGTATTTCGAAAAATTTTCCCATTGTGCCATTCAACCTGCGCAGTTGCTAGCGATGATGTTGTTATGTTTGTATACAGTGTGTTTGTGTGTTCCTTCGGAACACTGCGACTTACTAGTCAGTTAGTGTGTAGTTTGTCGTTAAGTGGACGATGGGATTTACCAATGCAGAAAAACAAGACATGCTCATGGTGTATGGAGAGTGTAGGAAGAATGCAGTTCGTTCTTATACGGTGTATGCGGCAACATTTCCAAACAGACGCCAACCATCTCGGCAGTTATTTATCACCATCCTCAACCAGTGACGTGGAAATGGTAGTTTAACATCTAGACAACGTAAAGAAGGAAACAAGTGACGACAGAACAGGGGGAAATTAATATTGTTGCAGCTGTTGCAGTTGATCCGCACGTTAGCTCCCGCGCAATCGCACGAGGAAGTGGCAGAGTCAGACAAGTGTCCTACGCATCCCCCATCGACGTAGGTTCCATCCCTATCATACCTCTCTTCATCAAGGAGAATCGTGTTAACTTCTGTACATGGACATTAAGACAGGATACTCTAGATGTATCACGTATCTTGTTTAGTGATGAAGCCACATTTACCGATCATGGCCAGGTAAACCGCCGACACATGCGCTACTGGTCTCTTGACCATCTCCGTCGTCTTTGTCAGGTGGAATGTCAGCGTCCATGGAGTGTAAACGTGCGGTGTGGGATAGTAAACCATCAGCTCATAGCCCCGTTTCTCATAGACGGGACACTGAACGCACACTAGTATCGCAGCCTCTTAACAAACCAACTTCCAAAGAAGCTAGAAGACGTTCTTCTGCAGACTACGAGGAATCTGTGGTATCAACATGATGTCTGTCCAGCCCCATAGCGCACGAAGTACGACAGCATGTCTCCATGGAGTGCTTCCAAATCGTTGCATAGGACGCAGAGGACAGGTACCTAGGCTAGCCCATTCGCCGGATTTGATGCCTGTAGACTTTTCCCTGTGGGGTAACCTGAAAGATTCAACGATGGTATGCAATGATGTATTATTGCAGCCTGCTCGGACATCTACGCTGAAATGCTAGCACATGCGCAGCCGTCGTTCCATACCAGACTGGAAGCGTGTATTGCTGCTGCCGGTGGTGCCGGCCGTGGTGGTCGAGCGGTTCTAGGCGCTACAGTATGGAACCGCGCGACCACTACGGTCGCAGGTTCGAATCCTGCTTCGGGCATGGATGTGTGTGATGTCCTTAGTTTAGTTAGGTTTAAGTAGTTCTAAGTTCTATGGGACTGATGACCTCAGAAGTTAAGTCCCATAGTGGTCAGAGCCATTTTTGCGTGCTTATGTGATTCACACTGTATAAGTAAATTGTCAACACTTTAGTGACCTACAGAATCAGTGCTATGTAAACAGCACACCAAACTGCAGCGCCTCACCTGGGCTTGTGACTTTATCTGCTGGATCATACACGACTGGAAAACTGTGGTCTGGTCGGATGAGTCCCGACTGCAGTTGGTAAGAACTGATGGTATTCGAGTGTGGCAAAGACCCCAAGAAGCCATGGACCCAAGTTGTCAACAAGGCACTCTGCAATCTGGTGATGGCTTCAGAATGGTGTGGGCTGTCTTTACATAGAATGGACTGGGTCCTCTGGTGCAGCTGAACCGATTATTGACTAAGTATGGTTATGTTCCGCTACTTGGAAACGATTTGCAGCCATTTAAGCACTTAAGGTTCCCAAACAGGAATGGAATTTTTATGGATGACAATGTGCCGTGGCACTGGGCCACAGTTGTTCGCGATTGCTTTGAAGAACGTTCTGGGCAATTCGAATGGGTGATTTTGCCACCCAGATCGCCCGACATGAATCTTATCATTATTTCTGGAGAGGTCACGTCATGCACAAAATCCTGTACAAGCAGCACTTCCGCAATTGTGAGGAGGAGGAGGAGGAGATCCTTGTTTAATATCCCGTGGACATCAAGTTCATTAGAGACAGATCTCAAGCTCAGATTAGGGAAGGATGGAGAAGGAAAGCAGCCATGCCCTTTCGATGGAACCATCCCAGCATAGGCCATAAGCGATTTAGCGAAATCATAGAAAACCTAAATCAGGATGCCCGGACACGTGTTAAGCGCTGTTGGGCTGGGCTAGCACTTGAATGGGTGATCATCCGGTCTGCTGTGCGCTGTTGGCAACTGGGTTGCATTCTGCCCTTGTGAGGCAAACTTAGGAGGTACTTGATTGAGAAGTAGCGACTCTGGTCTCGTAAACATACGTATGACTGGGAGAGTGGTGTGCTGATCAGCTGCATCCAGTGACACCTGTGGGCTGAGGATGACACGGCGACCATTGGGTACCATTGGATCTTCATGGCCTGTTCGGGCAGAGTTTAGTTTGGTTTAGTTTTTAGGACTGCTGTAGAGGCAGCATGGCTCAATACTTCTCTAGGGGTCTTCCAACGACTTGTTGAGTCCATCCCACTTCGAGTTACTGCACTATGCTGGGCAAAAAGAGGACCGACACGATATTAGGAGGTAACCCATGACTTTTGTTATTCAGTGTATAATGACGTGGAGTGTGGTGTCATGTTTTGAAGGTGTTTTCTAAAAATGGCGTGTGTGAAGAGAACGTTGGGTGCCATGTGTTGGCGCTTCCTGTGGGGAATTTTGATGGTTTGAAAGTTGATCGTTATGTTATTTCTAAAAGGTAATCAGCTGGGGGTAGACGTGAGTTCGGTGATGAAGAATTTATGGAACTTGCTGATTAATATAATAAGTAATGGGTCCAATTGTGAAACCTACCAGTCGGATGTTGCTTGGGACTATGATATGCCTAGCACGATTACACTCCTTCAAAACTACGGGTTGTCAGTGGAATGTGTTATGTGGCGTCGTTTTGGGAAGTCTATAGAAAGGACGAGGGTTACAACCTGGTTTACGTGGAGGTGTCGGCATGACAACCTGTGGCACTCTAGTCGTCGCAAGACCTGCTTCGAAAACTCTGGGTTGGCGAACTTGGATATTTTTTTATATGTGTTAGTTTTCGCTCGTGCGTGTGGATTTGTGCCGATGAAATGGGCATTGGCGATCGTTCCGTTATTCACCGGGTTTCATTTTATAGCGGAATCTTTAAAGTACGGGGTTAAGGAAGGGAGTCTGGGGTTGATGAAACAGAATCGGCATTTAGTAAAGTTAAATATGGAAAGGGGAAGCGTGTTATGAACACTTGGGTGTGTGGTGCTCTTTCGGCAGGTGGTAATTAGGAGGGTACTTGTTCGTGTTGGGAAAAGGACATAAAGGGTATAGGAGATAAAGGAGTGATGAGAGGATGGCCCCTTGACGTACACTTGCGGATGGACGTGACGCAGCCAGTAGGAAGATGTTTAACTAGTTTTTTTATTATGTTTAAGAAAAAGATTTTTTTTTCTTTTTACGGATCTAAGTGCAAACCGATATAGAGGATGGTGTTATATATGTTTGGAAGTGCTTCAAAGAACGAGTACGTATATTATTTAAGGTGGCAGTAACAGATGGAATAGTTATTGGAAGCTGTGTTGCGTATTTTGAAGGGCGTCTTTTACGTCGTATGCTGTGATTGGCGTGTTTAATTTTGTTAGTGTCATGGAGCGTTAAGTACTGGAAATTACGAATAGATGTGTCTATGCGCTCGTCGACGTATGGGAGCTGAAAGACGGCATAGATCCGAGTTGTCAACTGTGCATGAGGGTGAGGGCTGTGTTTACATGGAATGGAATGGGTCCTCTAATCCAGCTGAGCCGAACATTGGCTGGAAATGGTTATGTTCGGCTACTTGGAGACCATTTGGAACCATTCATGGATGTTCAAAAACAACAATGGAATTTTTATGGATGACAATGAGCCATGTCACCAGGCCACAATTGTTCATGATTGGTTTGAAGAACATTCTGGGCAATTGGAGCGAGTGATTTGGTTACCAGAGGGCCTCATGTGAGTCCCATCGAACATTTGTGCGACATAACCGAGGGCTCATTTCGTGCACAAAGCCTTAGACTGGCAACACTTTCGCAATTGTGGACGGTTACAGAGGCAGCATGGCTCAATATTCCTGCTGGGGACTTCCAACGACTTGCTGAGTCCTTGCCGCGTCGAGATGCTGCATTAAGCCCGGCAAAAGAAGGTCCAACACGATATTGGAAGGTATCCCAAGACTTTTGTCGCCCCAGTGTGTACGTGGTGCAGAAATGAATAGGATATTATTCTAGCGACGAAATGTTCCGAAAATGGGGAAATAAGCGACTCTGACAAAGGGCAGATTGCTATAGCACGGTGTCTGGGAAAGAGCATCACGGAAACAGCGCAGCTGGTCTGCTCTTGGCTTACTAATGCCATGAGCATATATGGAAAGTGGTTGAAGCACAGTGAAACCATGAGTAGGTGAGAATTGGTTGGAATGTGCACATCTCATCACAAAATGTTGCAATCGAGGGCTTGTCTCCCCTGTAAAACAGGATAGGCGGCGATCTGTGGCACACCTGACGACAGGGTAGAATACAGGTGCAGGCAAGTAGGGTATCTGTGCTGGTATGAGATCAGATAAAGATCTTATCTCAGGGTGCCAGGTGTTGCGTTCCACCTGAGAAAATTACGTCCACCCCGATAGCTGAGTGGACAGCTTGTTAGATTACTGTCCTACGGGCCCAGGTTCGATTCCCAGCTGGGTCGGAGATTTTCTCCACTCAGGGACTGGGTGTTGTGTTGTCTTCATCATCACTTCATCCCCATCCAGGTCGCCCAATGTGGCGTCGAATGTAACAAGACCTTCACCAAGGCGGCCAGACCTGCCTCGCAAGGGGCTTCCCAGCCAATGAGGCCAAACACTCATTTCCATTTACCTGAGAAAATTGGGGTTTTTATCTTCAAGGTCAACCCTAACCCCCCCCCCCGAAAAAAATCCCCGCATCAAGGGCACATACGTGTGTTATGTAACTTGATACTCTGCCCATGCCTCTTGATAGATTGCTTCATGTAAAATTGGCAGAGAAATGGGATTCATCCTCCCCCTTGGGTCAAGTTCACCCTCACACCATTTCTGGGCCAATGAGAACACATTAAAATGGTGGAACCCCTATCCCTCTCCCTTTTCTCTCTAGTTCAAATGCATGAGACTTGTCATTCGATGTCTGTTCACCATAGTGAGGGAAACAGGTTTGTAATAAATAATAAGCAATTAATTTCTTCAGTATTAAGAATAATTTTCCTCATGTCCTCTCTAGAGCAACTGCATGAGCCCAGTCCTAGTGAAAGGTTCAGGTTCTTTTGCAAATAACAGTGATACTAAGTATTGGTTTATTAATAATAATTTTCATTTTGCAAATCATTTGTTTAGCAATTTTTATTTACTAAAAATAACTTTTTTCAAATATATTTACAATCCCCTTTTAATTTATGATTTATTAACAATAATTTTAAAGCCTTTTTTACAATAATATTTTTGAGCTTTAAAGATGACTCGTATACATATACACAGATGAACCAAAACATTATGCCCACTGCGAGGTTGTACGCTGCCTGATGGTGCTGAGGGCATGTGACACAGTAAGAGAAGTACATGCGCAGAACAGAGGCGAGTCATTCTAGCGACGATAAGCGGCGCAAATGCGGAACTCCGTCGACTTAAGCGGCTTTGACAAAAGCCAGATTGTTGTGGCCCTGTGACTGGGAGTGAGCATCTCAGAAACAGCGAAGCTGGTGGGCTGTTTGCTTACTACTGTCGTGAGCATCTACGATATGTGGCTGAAGAATGGTGAAACCACGAGAAGGTGACAAGAAACTGAATGTCCATACTTCATCACAGCACACCGGAGTCTTGCCCGCTCTCTAAGGCAGGATAGACGGAGATCTGTGGCAGATCTGGCGACAGAATACAGTGCTGACGCAGGCACAAGTGGTTTGGAGCACGCCGTTCAGTGATACAACAGTACTGAACAGGTGTTCCGCAGCAGAGGACCCCTACATGTTCCCACGCTGACCCAACAAGATTGTCAATTGTGATTACAGTGGACAAGGGTTTATCGAGATTGGACCACGGATGAATCCCGCTTATTGTTAAACCAGGTTGGTGGTCGCATCCAGACACGCCATAATCCACGAGAATGGCTGCTCGAAACATGCAACGCTCCACAAACACAGACCAGTTGGAGCAATACTATGTTATGGGGGACATTCACTTGGGCTTCCATGGGACTTGCAGCAGTAATCGAAGGCACCATGCAGCTGTGGACAACGTATTCATTACTAGGGACCACCTGTAACACCTTACGCTTAATGTCTTCCTCAACTGTGATGGCATCTTCCAGCACGATAACTGTCTGTGTCACAAGGCCAGAATCGTGTTACAATGGTTTCAGGAGCATGATAAGAACTCCCGCGTTTTGGCCATCAAATTCCGTTGGTGTCATGGCCATCAAATTCGGCTTGTCAGAATCCAATGAAACCGATCTGAGACACTATCGGGCGTCAGATCTGCGCCCACAAAACAACTGCCCATAAGTTACGTGAAGTGCGTGACCTGTGCGAAGGCATCTGGCGCCACAAATCTCCAGAAATCTATTAAATACTTGTCGAATCAATGGCATGTAGGATCACTGCTCAATTGCGTTCCAGAAGTGGACCAACACGCTTTTAAGTAGGTAAAATGTAAACCTCAGGCCTTCCGTCGGGTAGACCGATCGCCGGGTGCAAGTATTTCGATTTGACGCCAGTGCGGTGACTTGCGCGTCGATGGGGATGAAATGATGATGATTAGGACAACACAACACCCAGTCCCTGAGCGGCGAAAATCTCCGACCCAGGCAGGAATCGAACCCGGGCCCTTAGGATTGACATTCTGTCTCGCTGACCACTCGGCTACCGGGAGTGGACTTTAAGCAGGTGGTCATAACGTTTTGGATTATCATTGTACATGCGTTCTTTAAACTAAGATTGTCTGGTACAGAGATACATGTTGTATACGTATTCGTGGACATACTATTGCTTTACACCAATACCAGTAAAGAAGAATAATCTATATACTACGTTTCCCATTTAATCATTAATTTATGACTGCTTTTTATAAAACTCAATTTTCTTTCCATTTTTTCTTCACCAGTTTTCATTCTGTTACACAGTATATACAGTGCATGGGAAAGCAGCAGCAGGTGAAGAAGCACAACACATACACACGTACATGTGCACAGCATACATTATATACAAGATGTTTCAGGAGAGAAGGTCAATATTCAGGGATATGACAGAAATGTTCATTAGAAACAAAAAAAGGTCCAGTAAACATGGTCTATAAAATGGATACCTTAAGGACTATGAGCATTTCTTCATCTTCGGTTCTTTGAAATACAACTCTTCTAATGAACAAGCGCTCATAACTTTTAAGGTACACATTTTAGAGTGCTTGTTTACCGGAATTTTTGTTTTGCTTTTCCATACTACCAATTCCCAAAATATGGGACGCGAAGAGCTCCCACTAGAAGAGATCTATTTCACAGTATGCAGGATCAAGAATTGCTCATAGCTCTTAAGGTATGAGTTTTACAGCCCATGTTTACTTGGCTTTTTTGTTTCGAATGATCGTTCCTCTCATATTCCTGAATACTGACTTTACGTTTTGAAACACTATATATATATATATATACACTCCTGGAAATGGAAAAAAGAACACATTGACACCGGTGTGTCAGACCCACCATACTTGCTCCGGACACTGCGAGAGGGCTGTACAAGCAATGATCACACGCACGGCACAGCGGACACACCAGGAACCGCGGTGTTGGCCGTCGAATGGCGCTAGCTGCGCAGCATTTGTGCACCGCCGCCGTCAGTGTCAGCCAGTTTGCCGTGGCATACGGAGCTCCATCGCAGTCTTTAACACTGGTAGCATGCCGCGACAGCGTGGACGTGAACCGTATGTGCAGTTGACGGACTTTGAGCGAGGGCGTATAGTGGGCATGCGGGAGGCCGGGTGGACGTACCGCCGAATTGCTCAACACGTGGGGCGTGAGGTCTCCACAGTACATCGATGTTGTCGCCAGTGGTCGGCGGAAGGTGCACGTGCCCGTCGACCTGGGACCGGACCGCAGCGACGCACGGATGCACGCCAAGACCGTAGGATCCTACGCAGTGCCGTAGGCGACCGCACCGCCACTTCCCAGCAAATTAGGGACACTGTTGCTCCTGAGGTATCGGCGAGGACCATTCGCAACCGTCTCCATGAAGCTGGGCTACGGTTCCGCACACCGTTAGGCCGTCTTCCGCTCACGCCCCAACATCGTGCAGCCCGCCTCCAGTGGTGTCGCGACAGGCGTGAATGGAGGGACGAATGGAGACGTGTCGTCTTCAGCGATGAGAGTCGCTTCTGCCTTGGTGCCAATGATGGTCGTATGCGTGTTTGGCGCCGTGCAGGTGAGCGCCACAATCAGGACTGCATACGACCGAGGCACACAGGGCCAACACCCGGCATCATGGTGTGGGGAGCGATCTCCTACACTGACAGTACACCACTGGTGATCGTCGAGGGGACACTGAATAGTGCACGGTACATCCAAACCGTCATCGAACCCATCGTTCTACCATTCCTAGACCGGCAAGGGAACTTGCTGTTCCAACAGGACAATGCACGTCCGCATGTATCCCGTGCCACCCAACGTGCTCTAGAAGGTGTAAGTCAACTACCCTGGCCAGCAAGATCTCCGGATCTGTCCCCCATTGAGCATGTTTGGGACTGGATGAAGCGTCGTCTCACGTGGTCTGCACGTCCAGCACGAACGCTGGTCCAACTGAGGCGCCAGGTGGAAATGGCATGGCAAGCCGTTCCACAGGACTGCATCCAGCATCTCTACGATCGTCTCCATGGGAGAATAGCAGCCTGCATTGCTGCGAAAGGTTGATATACACTGTACTAGTGCCGACATTGTGCATGCTCTGTTGCCTGTGTCTATGTGCCTGTGGTTCTGTCAGGAATGTGTCAATAAAGTTTCCCCTTCCTGGGACAATGAATTCACGGTGTTCTTATTTCAATTTCCAGGAGTATATATATATATATATATATATATATATATATATATATATATATATATATATATATATATACAGGGTGAGTCACCTACCGTTACCGCTGGATATATTTCGTAAACCATATCAAATACTGACGAACCGCTTCCACAGACCGAACGTGATGAGAGGGGCTAGTGTAATTGTTTAATACAAACCATACAAAAATGCACGGAAGTATGTTTTTTAACACAAACCTACGTTTTTTTAAATGGAACCACGTTAGTTTTGTTAGCACATCTGAACATATAAACAAATACGTAATCAGTGCCGTTTGTTGCATTGTAAAATGTTAATTACAGCCGGAGATATTGTAACCTAAAGTTGACGCTTGAAACCTCTGACGTTCAGTTGCGTGTTGTAACAAACACGGGCCACGGTCGGCGAGCAGCATCTGCAGGGACATGTATGATGACGACCGTGTTTACGAGTGTGGCTGTAGTGCAATGTTGTGGTTTGGTCTAGCTGTCGCAGTGTCCGCATGTAGCGCTTGCTGCTATTGTTATTCTGCATTCGTCTCCGCACGCAGACCAACTGTAGTACACCGTGGCACCAGACGTCTGTGATAGTGTAGTGTTGTAGGAACTGTGACCATGGTGTATTCGGACTCTGAAAAGGCGGAGATGATACTCATCTATGGCGAGTGTCGACGAAATGCAGCTGAAGCCTGCAGGATGTATGCAGAACGGTATCCGGACATAGAGCATCCAACGTGTCGCACATTGCAAAACATCTACCGCCAACTGTATGCAACAGGTATGGTCGTAGCACGCAAACGGGTCCGTAACAGGCCGGTCACAGGAGAAGCGGGTGCAGTTGGTGTGTTAGCTGCTGTTGCCATGAACCCACACATGAGAACACGGGACATTGCGAGAGCCGGTGGACTGAGTCAAAGTAGTGTCACGCGCATACTGCATCGTCACCGCTTTCACCGGTTCCATGTGTCGCTACATCAGCAATTACATGCTGATGACTTTAATCATCGAGTGCAATTCTGTCAATGGGCATTAACAGACAATGCGTTGCAGTTCTACCTGTTTACTGATGAAGCGGGTTTCACAAACCACGGGGCAGTGAATCTACGGAACATGCATTACTGGTCCGCGGACAGTCCTCGCTGGCTCAGACAGGTAGAGCGACAGCGACCGTGAACTGTAAATGTATGGTGCGGAATCATTGGCGACCACTTCATTGGTTCTCACTTCATTGCAGGGGGCCAAACAGCTGCAACATACATCGCGTTTCTACAGAATGATCTGCCAACGTTGCTCGAAAATGTCCCACTTGAAACGCGTCGACGTATGTGGTATCAGCATGATGGTGCACCTGCACATTCCGCAATTAACACTAGGCTGACCCTTGACAGGATGTTCGACGGGCGTTTCATAGGAAGTGGAGGACGCATAAATTGACCAGCCCGTTCTCCTGATCTTACACCTCTGGACTTCTTTCTGTGGGGTACGTTAAAGGAGAATGTGTACCGTGATGTGCCTACAACCCCAAAGGATATGAAACAACGTACTGTGGCAGCCTGCGGCGACATTACACCAGATGTACTGCGGCGTGTACGACATTCATTATGCCAGAGAGTGCAATTGTGTGCAGCAAATGATGGCCACCACATTGAACATCTATTGGCCTGACATGTCGGGACACACTCTATTCCACTCCGTAATTGAAAACGGTAACCACGTGTGTACGTGTACCTCACCTCTCATGGTAATGTACATGTGCGTCAGTGAAAAAGACCAATAAAAAGGTGGTAGCATGTGGACGTAATGTGCTGTTCCAGTCTCTTCTGTACCTAAGGTCCATCACCGTTCCCTTTGGATCCCTACGTAATTCGGTGCTCTCCCATACACACGATCGAACAGCGGAGGAGTGGTACTTAAGCGTCAACTTTAGGTTACAATATCTCCGGATGTAATTAACATTTTACAATGCAACAAACGGCACTGATTACGTATTTGCTTATATGTTCAGATGTGCTAACTAAACTAACGGGGTTCCATTTAAAAAAAAGTAGGTTTGTGTTAAAAAACATACTTCCGTGCATTTTATTATGGTATGTATTATCCAATTACTCTAGCCCCTCTCATCACGTTCGGTCTGTGGAATCGATTCGTCGGTATTTGATGTGGTTTACGAAATACATCCAGCGATAATGTTAGGTGACTCACCCTATATATATATATATATATATATATATATATATATATATATATATATATACTCCCGGAAATTGAAATAAGAACACTGCGAATTCATTGTCCCAGGAAAGGGAAACTTTATTGACACATTCCTGGGGTCAGATACATCACATGATCACACTGACAGAACCACAGGCACATAGACACAGGCAACAGAGCATGCACAATGTCGGCACTAGTACAGTGTATATCCACCTTTCGCAGCAATGCAGGCTGCTATTCTCCCATGGAGACGATCGTAGAGATGCTGGATGTAGTCCTGTGGAACGGCTTGCCATGCCATTTCCACCTGGCGCCTCAGTTGGACCAGCGTTCGTGGTGGACGTGCAGACCGCGTGAGACGACGCTTCATCCAGTCCCAAACATGCTCAATGGGGGACAGATCCGGAGATCTTGCTGGCCAGGGTAGTTGACTTACACCTTCTAGAGCACGTTGGGTGGCACGGGATACATGCGGACGTGCATTGTCCTGTTGGAACAGCAAGTTTCCTTGCCGGTCTAGGAATGGTAGAACGATGGGTTCGATGACGGTTTGGATGTACCGTGCACTATTCAGTGTCCCCTCGACGATCACCAGTGGTGTACGGCCAGTGTAGGAGATCGCTCCCCACACCATGATGCCGGGTGTTGGCCCTGTGTGCCTCGGTCGTATGCAGTCCTGATTGTGGCGCCCACCTGCACGGCGCCAAACACGCATACGACCATCATTGGCACCAAGGCAGAAGCGACTCTCATCGCTGAAGACGACACGTCTCCATTCGCCCCTCCATTCACGCCTGTCGCGACACCACTGGAGGCGGGCTGCACGATGTTGGGGCGTGAGTGGAAGACGGCCTAACGGTGTGCGGGACCGTAGCCCAGCTTCATGGAGACGGTTGCGAATGGTCCTCGCCGATACCCCAGGAGCAACAGTGTCCCTAATTTGCTGGGAAGTGGCGGTGCGGTCCCCTACGGCACTGCGTAGGATCCTACGGTCTTGGCGTGCATCCGTGCGTCGCTGCGGTCCGGTCCCAGGTCGACGGGCACGTGCACCTTCCGCTGACCACTGGCGACAACATCGATGTACTGTGGAGACCTCACGCCCCACGTGTTGAGCAATTCGGCGGTACGCCCACCCGGCCTCCCGCATGCCCACTATACGCCCTCGCTCAAAGTCCGTCAACTGCACATACGGTTCACGTCCACGCTGTCGCGGCATGCTACCAGTGTTAAAGACTGCGATGGAGCTCCGTATGCCACGGCAAACTGGCTGACACTGACGGCGGCGGTGCACAAATGCTGCGCAGCTAGCGCCATTCGACGGCCAACACCGCGGTTCCTGGTGTGTTCGCTGTGCCGTGCGTGTGATCATTGCTTGTACAGCCCTCTCGCAGTGTCCGGAGCAAGTATGGTGGGTCTGACACACCGGTGTCAATGTGTTCTTTTTTCCATTTCCAGAAGTGTATATATATATGTGTGTGTGTGTGTGTGTGTGTGTGTGTGTGTGTGTATGAGTGGCTGAGTTGATTGACTGCACACTATGTGTGCATGTAAATTCGTTACATGCACACACACACACGAGCACACGCACACACACACACACACACACACACACACACACACACACACACACACACATATATGACAAATGGACAACAGTAGTATTCTACACACACTCATGCCACATACACTGTTTACAGATAAATAAATACACATTCATTCTCAGGTGAATAATATGTCAACAGGAGGATCCTGATCTCATCCACCTAGATGAACCATTTGTTGTCATGGCATGACAGACCAACTTTCATTTGTGATACAGTATCTATCAGATGGTTCTGCGACTGAAAGACTACTTAGAGTATCATTCTCAGAGGTCGAAGTAGAGCACCGCCAACGACTTTGAGCAGTTGTTCCTTGTAACCTTAAATTGTGAGATCCAATGGAGCCCACACAGTGGACACTCTTACCTTACTTTTCTTCGTTTCCTTGTGCCTTTGTTCCACATCAGGAGAAGGTTGGCGTATTTAGGAACGAATTTGGCATGTTTAGTTTAACAGGTGGCCAGATTCCCTTCCTGTTGCTACCCGGTTACCTCCGGCACACAAAGTGTGTACCTCAGCTGTCTGTGTATGATGTAATGCATGTGAAACTTAAAGAAAGTTTATTAAATGTTTGCGAATCGTGTAACTGAGCCAGGACTTGGGTATCTGCCTAGTATTCACCTAATGAAATGTGGAAACTACCTAAAAACCAAATCCAGTCTGGTCAGCATGCTGATACACGTCGTTTATTCAGTGAGAAGACTCGCTCCTTGTCATCCCAGAAGTAGTGCTTCAACATGCATTACTATCTAGGTCGGCACCTGTACTTGTACGGTATGCATACATTTTCGATCTGAGCCCCACAAACTCCACAATCTGCAAACAATTCGCCTTATTGTTCATCAGGCCAGTAAAATTCTTGTTTTGAGGTGTTATGCTGTTATGATTATTGGCTGCATATTCAAATCTGTCGAATGTGTTGGTATGGTATGGATTGCAGCCTTACACCCAGTAGATAAAATTGTCTGTATCCGTATAAAACAACTTTGGATCAGCCAATTTTAGTTTCACAAACTGATAATGAATTAGGTATATTAGGAGCTTGGATAGGTGCAATATACACACGCCAAAATAGACAGGCTTTGTGCGCTGCACCGAAATCTCAGCCATCTCCAAAATGAATAATCCTTGATTGAAAATCGTGGTCCATTTAAGATTTGGCCTAGCAATTAATCTCTCGATCCATAAGACTCATACCAATGGAAAACTAAATTTATTTCACATTGGTTTCTTACATTTTCCATGATTTTCGAGAAAACTGACTTAGTCATTAATTCAAAAAAATCTGTGTCAAAAACACATGTTGCAAGAGACCTCTTTTCGGCATTTACATCTATAACCCCTTCAAACAGCATGACTGTTTGCAGGGTATGGTGCAGGTAACCCTGATAACCTTCATCCCCAAACCGAGACACTGCTGAGGATTTCTGACATGTAGAATGTATCACCCTTTATTCCCCAGTATCACCGTCAGCTTGGGGATTGAATCACTGCAGAGGACTATTTGCTTGTACACAGCAGCATGTCGTTGTGTGCGTCATATCAACCAGCAGGATATGCCAGCTCTTCCTCCACACCAGAACCCGCAAAGTCTCCCACATTCTAAAAAAGGCCACATGTCAACAGTGTTCAACAGTGCGAAGCTAATGCATCTTTTTTTAACATTGCATCACTCAAAATCCCTGGCACAGTGTAATAGAAGGCAGGATGCGAAGTCTATGTGATCATGCATACACTATGGAATTTCACAAAAATATCTCAGGCTAGACGAACATAAGTGCTCTTGTAAAATCTAACACATTCCCCTAATTTAGGGATGTTGAACTCCTGCCAAACTTTCAATGCATACCCAAACTCTGCATCCATTATGGCAGTGCCTGCGAGTTTACTAGTGAATACAGCTGTATCGGACAATGTGGTTTCATTGAGTGTCTGCTTTGAATCCAGATATTTGTGAGGAAAGACTCCATCCTTTGTCACAAGCTGAAACTTCGCGTAATCAGTATTGCACCTCTTTTTATATGCATATCCTTCTGACACACAGTCTCAGAGTAAGTTTCTGAAGAGACACGTGCATGAAACATAGCGAATCCTGGAAGTGGTGTGTTATTCTTAATGTCATTTACATGGAAAATGAGATGCAGTGTCAGATTTGACACTGACCTTATCTCTTCCCAAACAGAAATCACCCAAATGCTCAACAAGGAAGAGAGCATCATACCCACTAAATTTATGGAAGAAGACAGGTTTGTGTGTCGTTGCAGTTGGTATTTTAATTTGCATGCATTGTGTACTGCACTGCAGTACTTCCCAGTTAGATGACACTGGTCTTTACATGGAATATCCGCTTTTTTACCCAATGGCAGCCCACAAATGTGACAATCAGCCGTCTGCTTCTATAAGGCATCAATCTCGTGCGATCTGATCATGGGGTTCATCTCGCAGGACTATCCTTGATGTATGATTCGAAATGGTTGAAGTTAGAGTCACACAAGCATACAGATTGATATGCTGCTTCATATGGTACATGCCGTTCAGTGAAAGTTATATGAGAGACAGTAGGGTCAACTGTACAGTACTCCACAGGAACTATCCATTTATACACTCCTGGAAATTGAAATAAGAACACCGTGAATTCATTGTCCCAGGAAGGGGAAACTTTATTGACACATTCCTGGGGTCAGATACATCACATGATCACACTGACAGAACCACAGGCACATAGACACAGGCAACAGAGCATGCACAATGTCGGCACTAGTACAGTGTATATCCACCTTTCGCAGCAATGCAGGCTGCTATTCTCCCATGGAGACGATCGTAGAGATGCTGGATGTAGTCCTGTGGAACGGCTTGCCATGCCATTTCCACCTGGCGCCTCAGTTGGACCAGTGTTCGTGCTGGACGTGCAGACCGCGTGAGACGACGCTTCATCCAGTCCCAAACATGCTCAATGGGGGACAGATCCGGAGATCTTGCTGGCCAGGGTAGTTGACTTACACCTTCTAGAGCACGTTGGGTGGCACGGGATACATGCGGACGTGCATTGTCCTGTTGGAACAGCAAGTTCCCTTGCCGGTCTAGGAATGGTAGAACGATGGGTTCGATGACGGTTTGGATGTACCGTGCACTATTCAGTGTCCCCTCGACGATCACCAGTGGTGTACGGCCAGTGTAGGAGATCGCTCCCCACACCATGATGCCGGGTGTTGGCCCTGTGTGCCTCGGTCGTATGCAGTCCTGATTGTGGCGCTCACCTGCACAGCGCCAAACACTCATACGACCATCATTGGCACCAAGGCAGAAGCGACTCTCATCGCTGAAGACGACACGTCTCCATTCGTCCCTCCATTCACGCCTGTCGCGACACCACTGGAGGCGAGCTGCACAATGTTGGGGCGTGAGCGGAAGACGGCCTAACGGTGTGCGGGACCGTAGCCCAGCTTCATGGAGACGGTTGCGAATGGTCCTCGCCGATACCCCAGGAGCAACAGTGTCCCTAATTTGCTGGAAAGTGGCGGTGCAGTCCCCTACGGCACTGCGTAGGATCCTACGGTCTTGGCGCGCATCCGTGCGTCGCTGCGGTCCGGTCCCAGGTCGACGGGCACGTGCACCTTCCGCCGACCACTGGCGACAACATCGATGTACTGTGGAGACCTCACGCCCCACGTGTTGAGCAATTCGGCGGTACGTCCACCCGGCCTCCCGCATGCCCACTATACGCCCTCGCTCAAAGTCCGTCAACTGCACATACGGTTCACGTCCACGCTGTCGCGGCATGCTACCAGTGTTAAAGACTGCGATGGAGCTCCGTATGCCACGGCAAACTGGCTGACACTGACGGCGGTGGTGCACAAATGCTGCGCAGCTAGCGCCATTCGACGGCCAACACCGCGGTTCCTGGTGTGTCCGCTGTGCCATGCGTGTGATCATTGCTTGTACAGCCCTCTCGCAGTGTCCGGAGCAAGTATGGTGGGTCTGACACACCGGTGTCAATGTGTTCTTTTTTCCATTTCCAGGAGTGTATGATGAAGGGACAGCTCTCCTGGTGGTGAGCATTCTTAAACTTTATGGCTTGTTTGCCTCAGTAGGCGTTGCCAAACGTTCCAATGCCTGGCTAGAGTAATAAGTTAGATGCCTTTCTGGACCCTCACTCATGTGAAAAGAGCTGAGGCATGTCTGACAATAATGCCGTGTTTACTCAAATGTGAGGAAAGTAGGTGGCACATGTCTTTGATCCAGATGTAGTGTTGCTTTTCACCCTCAGAGAATAACACAAGTCCAAGTGTTTGGAGTGCTGATCAGCTATTTGGAAAGTGGAGTGGTCCAACAACTTTATGCTTTAGGACTTCCTTTTTGTTCTGCAAAGTGTGCTCTTTGTCATCTTCTGGCTTACTATCATCTACTGCCAGGCTGTAAACATTAAAAGAAACATCCGGGTTCCATATCTCAAGTTGTGGAAGGTCATGGAGTTTATTGGGGATTGAAATGCTCTTGAAGTTATAATGCTTGCAGACATTAGCTGTCTGGTACTTACATGTGTGATGTGGATCTTGTGGTTCATTTACATCTACATCTACATCTACGTTTATACTCCGCAAGCCACCCAACGGTGTGTGGCGGAGGGCACTTTACGTGCCACTGTCATTACCTCCCTTTCCTGTTCCAGTCGCGTATGGTTCGCGGGAAGAACGACTGTCTGAAAGCCTCCGTGCGCGCTCTAATCTCTCTAATTTTACATTCGTGATCTCCTCGGGAGGTATGTAGGGGGAAGCAATATATTCGATACCTCATCCAGAAACGCACCCTCTCGAAACCTGGCGAGCAAGCTACAACGCGATGCAGAGCGCCTCTCTTGCAGAGTCTGCCACTTGAGTTTATTAAACATCTCCGTAACGCTATCACGGTTACCAAATAACCCTGTGACGAAACGCGCCGCTCTTCTTTGGATCTCCTCTATCTCCTCCGTCAAACCGATCTGGTACGGATCCCACACTGATGAGCAATACTCAAGTATAGGTCGAACGAGTGTTTTGTAAGCCACCTCCTTTGTTGATGGACTACATTTTCTAAGCACTCTCCCAATGAATCTCAACCTGGTACCCGCCTTACCAACAATTAATTTTATATGATCATTCCACTTCAAATCGTTCCGCACGCATACTCCCAGATATTTTACAGAAGTAACTGCTAGCAGAGTTTGTTCCGCTATCATATAATCATACAATAAAGGATCCTTCTTTCTATGTATTCATAATACATTACAATTGCCTATGTTAAGGGTCAGATGCCACTCCCTGCACCAAGTGCCTATCCGCTGCAGATCTTCCTGCATTTCGCTACAATTTTCTAATGCTGCAACTTCTCTGTATACTACAGCATCATCCGCGAAAAGCCGCATGGAACTTCCGACACTATCTACTAGGTCATTTATATATATTGTGAAAAGCAATGGTCCCATAACACTCCCCTTTGGCACGCCAGAGGTTACTTTAACGTCTGTAGACGTCTCTCCATTGATAACAACATGCTGTGTTCTGTTTGCTAAAAACTCTTCAATCCAGCCACACAGCTGGTCTGATATTCCGTAGGCTCTTACTTTGTTTATCAGGCGACAGTGCGGAACTGTATCCAACGCCTTCCGGAAGTCAAGAAAAATAGCATCTACCTGGGAGCCTGTATCTAATATTTTCTGGGTCTCATGAACAAATAAAGCGAGTTGGGTCTCACACGATCGCTGTTTCCGGAATCCATGTTGATTCCTAGATAGTAGATTCTGGGTTTCCAAAAACGACATGATACTCGAGCAAAAAACATGTTCTAAAATTCTACAACAGATCGACGTCAGAGATATAGGTCTATAGTTTTTTGCATCTGCTCGACGACCCTTCTCGAAGACTGGGACTATCTGTGCTCTTTTCCAATCATTTGGAACCCTCCATTCCTCTAGAGACTTGCGGTACACGGCTGTTAGAAGGGGGGCAAGTTCTTTCGCGTACTCTGTGTAGAATCGAATTGGTATCCAGCCGGTCCAGTGGACTTTCCTCTATTGAGTGATTCCAGTTGCTTTTCTATTCCTTGGACACTTATTTCGATGTCAGCCATTTTTTCGTTTGTGCGAGGATTTAGAGAAGGAACTGCAGTGTGGTCTTCCTCTGTGAAACAGCTTTGGAAAAAGGTGTTTAGTATTTCAGCTTTACGCGTGTCATCCTCTGTTTCAATGCCATCATCATCCCGTAGTGTCTGGATATGCTGTTTCGAGCCACTTACTGATTTAACGTACGACCAGAACTTCCTAGGATTTTCTTTCAAGTCGGTACATAGAATTTTACTTTCGAATTCACTGAACGCTTCGCGCATAGCCCTCCTTACGCTAACTTTGACATTGTTTTGCTTCTGTTTGTCTGAGAGGTTTTGGCTGCGTTTAAACTTGGAGTGGAGCTCTCTTTGCTTTCGCAGTAGTTTCCTAACTTTGTTGTTGTACCACGGTGGGTTTTTCCCGTCCCTCACAGTTTTACTCGGCACGTACCTGTCTAAAACGCATTTTACGATTGCCTTGAACTTTTTCCATAAACACTCAACATTGTCAGTGTCGTAACAGAAATTTTCGTTTTGATCTGTTAGGTAGTCTGAAATCTGCCTTCTATTACTCTTGCTAAACAGATAAACCTTCCTCCCTTTTTTTATATTCCTATTAACTTCCATATTCAGGGATGCTGCAACGGCCTTATGATCACTGATTCCCTGTTCTGTACATACAGAGTCGAAAAGTTCGGGTCTGTTTGTTATCAGTAGGTCCAAGATGTTATCTCCACGAGTCGGTTCTCTGTTTAATTGCTCGAGGTAATTTTCGGATAGTGCACTCAGTATAATGTCACTCGATGCTCTGTCCCTACCACCCGTCTTAAACATCTGAGTGTCCCAGTCTATATCTGGTAAATTGAAATCTCCACCTAAGACTATAACATGCTGAGAAAATTTATATGAAATGTATTCCAAATTTTCTCTCAGTTGTTCTGCCACTAATGCTGCTGAGTCGGGAGGTCGGTAAAAGGAGCCAATTATTAACCTAGTTCGGTTGTTGAGTGTAACCTCCACCCATAATAATTCACAGGAACTATCCACTTCTACCTCACTACAAGATAAACTACTACTAACAGCGACGAACACTCCACCACCGGTTGCATGCAATCTATCCTTTCTAAACACCGTCTGTACCTTTGTAAAAATTTCGGCAGAATTTATCTCTGGCTTAAGCCAGCTTTCTGTACCTATAACGATTTCAGCTTCGGTGCTTTCTATCAGCGCTTGAAGTTCTGGTACTTTACCAACGCAGCTTCGACAGTTGACAATTACAATACCGATTGCTGCTTGGTCCCCGCATGTCCTGACTTTTCCCTGCACCCGTTGAGGCTGTTGCCCTTTCTGTACTTGCCCAAGGCCATCTAACCTAAAAAACCGCCCAGCCCACGCCACACAACCCCTGCTACCCGTGTAGCCGCTTGTTGCGTGTAGTGGACTCCTGACCTATCCAGCGGAACCCGAAACCCCACCACCCTATGGCGCAAGTCGAGGAATCTGCAGCCCACACGGTCGCAGAACCGTCTCAGCCTCTGATTCAGACCCTCCACTCGGCTCTGTACCAAAGGTCCGCAGTCAGTCCTGTCGACGATGCTGCAGATGGTGAGCTCTGCTTTCATCCCGCTAGCGAGACTGGCAGTCTTCACCAAATCAGATAGCCGCCGGAAGCCAGAGAGGATTTCCTCCGATCCATAGCGGATCTATTGTAATCCACAAGTGACAGTATTTGGAAAGGGTCATGACTACCATCTCGAGCTGACGACAAAAATCTCAACTTAAATAAAGAATTTTGTTAGATAAGAAAATTTTATCAGCGGCTTGAAGGGCATTTTACAATATTCATTTCCCTACTCAGCATTCTGGTTATTAAAATATGCCTGTTTAGCGGCTATATCTTTTGGGAGAACGATGAGATTGGACCCGCACATGTACTTGGTTACTGACATGAGAGCAGAATTTGAGGAAGAGTACATGACTGATTGCATTACGAGATCCTCTTTCCTGCTCTTCTGGAACAAACTGCGATTGAGTCACCCCACGACATCAGTTCATCCCCCGAAATGTAGACAAGCTTTTTTGCTGTGCATCTTCTTTTGGGGACTGTGTGAGCTCACAGCATATATAGAACTGTACTGCACCTAACCATGGGATGCCCAATGTCCTTGACGATTCTGAGAAGCTCCCTTTACAAAATCGATAGGCATGCATTAAGAAAAGTGGCAGGGACTCAGCAGCACACAGTAGAGTTACCTATGAGGGATTGTGAGATCTGATTCCCAAAAACACCAGTAACCACAGAGTAGTTCAATGCAGGTGTGCGATTTACTTAGTACTCCTTAACATGGCGGGCTGCTAGGTTCAAGCCAATATTGATACGGTCCAGGACGGTATTGAGAAGGTTCAGGGCATGGATAATGCTTCATCGACAGCCAAGGCTAAGGCGAATACAATGTTGATGGGACCCATATGCAGCACTGGCAGGTACAGGGAAAGCATCTTCTACAAACACGGCACTGGTGAGCACATCATATTCAGGTGCAATTGTGGTGTTGTCAGCAGCAGCAAATGCATAATCAGTGGGTCTGGTCATGGTGTTGGCATAAGCTCATGCCTGGATGCATCCGTCACTCCTGTAAACAACGAAAAATGAGACTCACAACTATCATATGTGTTCGTAAGAGGTATACATAGACATCTACCATAGTAATTTGTACTTCCTACATATAAAATCATCAGCATCTGAATTATTTCAAGGCGATCTCACCATGTCATCATCATCATTTACCACAATATTTTCTAATATTTTCTGCAATTCTGCACGGGGAACTTCGGGCAGATTGAAAGATGTTCGTTGATATTAGTATCTGTTTCATTAATTCTAGAACTCATTGACTTAGCTACGTAACGTACTAGTTTTTCTCTTTCCTTTTCGGTAATCTCTACTTGTGCTTGTTCACTGACTTGCATCAAAATATAAGTAGGTGCGAGTTGGGACAAATTTCTGCTCTGCCTTGCTGGAGGAGGCCAAGGAGCTTCGTGAGCCAATAGCTGGATGGACGCACTAAAAAACTGTTGGAACGAATTCCGGCACAATCCTGTATGGCCGAGATGATTCATGAGGCATACGTGAATAGAAAAACGAACTTTCCCACCGAATTTTTGAGCGAGACATTTCATTGGCTCTTTGGATATCTCGAAAGAAGCTTCTAAAAGGTTGTGGTAGCTTTACCTTTCCACAAGGGCGCCCAAAAGGTGTATATCTGTGCGCTTTTCTCAGGTTCTGACTGGGATAGAGAGCATCGCATAGAAGCATGACAGTGGATTGATCGCATAGGACTGCGAAAAACGCTGGCAACAAGCCATGTTTTTCGCTGACCGAAAGGAGGTAGCTGTGGGGCCTCGTAGTCGTGGAGAGCGATAGGGACCATATGTGTGTTGATTGTGGAGAGTACAGATAGGTTGTGGGAAGATGCGGATTCCAATAGGATGGCAGTAGGAATTTATAGAGAATAATTTCGGTGCTGGAAGTATCGGACAGATATTGGGTGTAGTATAAACCAGATCTGTGTCAAATGCAGCGGAAGGTTGATGGAAGACCAGAAGTTCCTGCCAGGCAGAGCTGCTTCAGCCTAAAGAGAGGTTACTGGGAAGTTTAGGCCATGGTGGAATTTGTTAGCGTCAGTGCTTATGCGAATATTGAGCATTCTGTGTTGCTCAGTCTTATTTTGCGTGCACATATGGTATATAATGAGGCGATTTAGAGACATATTTTCAGTTTTCAACGGTGACCGATTAGTTTTTTCAGAAGAGCAAGGTCTTACAGAGGTCCGTCCTGTAATTGTCAACCGAAGTTTTCATTAATGGTGCTCTAACTCAGCCACTCTGATTTTGTTCCATGCTTGATCGGTAGAACTTTTTATTAATGCCTCAGTACCTTTATCCTGGTTCCATGATTTATTTAATTGAGCATGCCTAGTATCTGCACGCCTAACATTCCATCCAGTCTTAGAATCTATTCTCTAATGAACAGAGCCCGCACTATGCTCATCATTTTAACTCGTTTGTTTTCCCTCTCATACGAATTCGTACGATACAATAGCACTTAGCTATCCACCGTAAATTTTTAGTTAAATTTAAAGTCAATTTTCCATGATAATGGCAACAAAAGTGTTAGTTTGCTATGTACCATTTTAAATCGCCTTTTCCACATCCCAGTGCAGTCATAGTCAGCAGTGTAAACCTGAAAGGTGCATTACCCATGTAAAGGTCAAATGGCTGAACCGAGTTAGTGTTACTGTGCACATGGTTAGATTGAGAATACACTCTCTTAGTTTCGGGGCCCAATGCGGCCACTGCACTTACAGATGATGACCAATTAAAACCAGTAAATGATGGGATATCTGATGGGAGAAGTTTCTAATCGGTTCTGGTGGGACAGAAGCCATTAGCTGTTACTAATTCACAAGACATCATCGATTATGAAAACCTGGTACTTCCAAAGATTTATACAACCAATAGTCAGATTAAATCAACAAGCTCTTTTCAATCACTCATCCTGGTTTGAAATTGCATCCAGAAAAAAGAACCATTGGCAATTTATGCACAATTGTAAGAAATTGTTATTGTAGAAGAGAGAAATAAAAATTAAGTACTACAGCTTACATATCCGCCCCTCGATTATTGGTGTCATTGACCACTGGATAACGCTCGAGAATGGAATCAGGGGTTGGTGTGGGTCTGTCGATTCCTGCTGGGTATTGCTACCTGACCCTTGCGTTCTGTACTTAGGAGGAATAAACTCAGGAATGGAAGAATATTTTTTATTGATTTCAACGCATAAGACTACTCTCCACATTGTAACTCAAGGATAACTTCATTGAAGCGTTAGCCTCCTTACAGAATTACAATTTGAATCAGAGAGGACGCTAGGAAACATCGTAGCACGATGTCAGAGAGAGAAATTTAAGAATAAGAGTAACCGTGAACATAAGAGAGACGAATCACATGCATAGTGCAGCGCTTCTGGTGGCCAGACGCTGAATTACTTGATCGCAATTAACTTGCTGTTAACACACGACACTGCAGTGTCTCTGCACAACACTGCACTTTGTGTGTGCACGTGAAGGTTGACGCATGGGGCGCTTCATCAACCCTCCTGGTGGAATTGGAGTCTTGATATTGTGCCTCGCTAGGAAATGGAATCGGGAGCCAGAGCGGATAGTCCATGCTGGAGGAGATACCGCAGCGTCTGGCGGATGTTGCACTGTACGAGGTAGCGGACAGGTTGTGGAGTCTACATGAGAGGCTTCTCATCGTCTTCACTGGCCACTGACAGTGGCGTCTCACGAAAGACACACGCTGGCTTTACTTAGTTCAATAAGACAGTTGTCTCCTACCATTCACCAGAATGTCTATTGTTTGTGCACGTCTCTGGAGAGCCTTGTCCAGCCGGAAAATGGAATCTGAAGTGGAGGTTTAACGTTCTCTGCACGGAGCATCAAATGTGTACAATGCTCCAGGTCTTGGTGCATAAAAGAGTGCGGTGTACCACATCGCAAAACCTTTGATGGCCAGATTTTGTTCATGTGCTGTCTTAAACACTGTAAAAATCTGGTTGGTCTTGATTGCTTCTGTGTAGACAAAATCAGCTGGCAGACGCAATGTCTGGCCGTTAACTACACTCCTGGAAATGGAAAAAAGAACACATTGACACCGGTGTGTCAGACCCACCATACTTGCTCCGGACACTGCGAGAGGGCTGTACAAGCAATGATCACACGCACGGCACAGTGGACACACCAGGAACCGCGGTGTTGGCCGTCGAATGGCGCTAGCTGCGCAGCATTTGTGCACCGCCGCCGTCAGTGTCAGCCAGTTTGCCGTGGTATACGGAGCTCCATCGCAGTCTTTAACACTGGTAGCATGCCGCGACAGTGTGGACGTGAACCGTATGTGCAGTTGACGGACTTTGAGCGAGGGCGTACAGTGGGCATGCGGGAGGCCGGGTGGACGTACCGCCGAATTGCTCAACACGTGGGGCGTGAGGTCTCCACAGTACATCGATGTTGTCGCCAGTGGTCGGCGGAAGGTGCACGTCCCCGTCGACCTGGGACCGGACCGCAGCGACGCACGGATGCACGCCAAGACCGTAGGATCCTACGCAGTGCCGTAGGGGACCGCACCGCCACTTCCCAGAAGATTAGGGACACTGTTGCTCCTGGGGTATCGGCGAGGACCATTCGCAACCGTCTCCATGAAGCTGGGCTACGGTCCCGCACACCGTTAGGCCGTCTTCCGCTCACGCCCCAACATCGTGCAGCCCGCCTCCAGTGGTGTCGCGACAGGCGTGAATGGAGGGACGAATGGAGACGTGTCGTCTTCAGCGATGAGAGTCGCTTCTGCCTTGGTGCCAATGATGGTCGTATGCGTGTTTGGCGCCGTGCAGGTGAGCGCCACAATCAGGACTGCATACGACCGAGGCACACAGGGCCAACACCCGGCATCATGGTGTGGGGAGCGATCTCCTACACTGGCCGTACACCACTGGTGATCGTCGAGGGGACACTGAATAGTGCACGGTACATCCAAACCGTCATCGAACCCATCGTTCTACCATTCCTAGACCGGCAAGGGAACTTGCTGTTCCAACAGGACAATGCACGTCCGCATGTATCCCGTGCCACCCAACGTGCTCTAGAAGGTGTAAGTCAACTACCCTGGCCAGCAAGATCTCCGGATCTGTCCCCCATTGAGCATGTTTGGGACTGGATGAAGCGTCGTCTCACGCGGTCTGCACGTCCAGCACGAACGCTGGTCCAACTGAGGCGCCAGGTGGAAATGGCATGGCAAGCCATTCCACAGGACTACATCCAGCATCTCTACGATCGTCTCCATGGGAGAATAGCAGCCTGCATTGCTGCGAAAGGTGGATATACACTGTACTAGTGCCGACATTGTGCATGCTCTGTTGCCTGTGTCTATGTGCCTGTGGTTCTGTCAGTGTGATCATGTGATGTATCTGACCCCAGGAATGTGTCAATAAAGTTTCCCCTTCCTGGGACAATGAATTCACGGTGTTCTTATTTCAATTTCCAGGAGTGTACTTCTGTTGTTGACGCGTTGATGTCTGACTTGAAAGTTGTCCGACAGCTGAGTAATGCCATGGGATATACCGATGTCCAAGATAGATCATGGAACATTAATGCTGCCTTCAGACAACGGTTCCAGCGTTAGATCATCTCATTGCTGGCCGGGTGATAGCTTGTGGTTCTGTGGTGAGTATATCCTCAAAACTTGGCCAGCTGGGCGAACAGGTCTTATTCAGAGTGGCGTCTGCAGTCAGTAGTGATATGCAGCAGGCACCCACATTTCGTCAACCAAGTCGATGCGAAAGCAGAATCTGATGTTTCGGCTGTGATATTCTCAGTCGGTACTGCTTCAGCCCAGCAGGAATAACGACTAATCCTGGTCAACAGATACCACTATCCATCTGGCGGGGGAAGCGGGCCAACCACGCACGTGGCGAAACGTGTGTTGGTATTTGGAAAACCGCCAATTGAGGCATGTACTTGTTGAGAAATCTTTCATCGCTGGCACTTGAGACAAGATCTGACCCACTCATAGCAGTCTTTCCGAATGCCCAACTATACACAGCACTGAGACACCAGACAGAAGGTTGGTCGCACACCTGGATGGCACAACTCAAGAATCATGTTGAAAGCTTGCCCTCTGAACGCAAGCGGCAGTAAAGGACAGGGTCGACCACATGAAGCATCACAGTACAGATGTGTATCTTCCTCTGATACATCCACGAACTGCAACTTCAGTGCTGATGCAGGGTCACTGATGTACATACTAAGCTCCTTGTCTTCCGTGGCACTTGCGCAAGAGCAAAAAAATCTATTGGACTCGAGACACCGCTGACCTGCGACAGACAGTCCGCAAATGTGTGTAATGTCGGTCGAGAACTGGGCCACAAACTCGAGATGATTAACTTGTCTGGGTGAGCAGCTGGCACCGTTCTGCCTGAATGCAAATGTCAAGGGCTTCTTCCCTATAGCTTGTAAAGACTCATGCTTCAAATTGCAGAGGAAAACGTCTAACTGCCTGGTACACAGCCAGTAACTCACGGTCTTATGTACTCTATTTACTTTGAGAAAACGACAGTTTGTGCGAGTAACAGGCCAGTGGCTGCCAGGCGTTGTTCACTCGCTGTTGGAGTGCCACACCAATGGCTGCCTGGCGCTTATCCATGACAATAGCTGCTGGTACGTCAAGCATTGGGTGCACTAAAAGTGCTGCGTCAGCCGTGCTCTTCTCTGCAGCCTCGAATGCAGAGCACATACCACCTGCCCAGTGCGCGAGAGTTGTGCCGTTAACATCAGGACCCGACAATCATGCTGTCAGAGGATCCTGTAACTCTGCTGCATGGGCAAGGTGCCGCCTATAGGAATTAAGCATTCCCAAGAAACCTCGTATCTTCTTGACTGTAGCTTATCTGGGTAGCTGTTGTATTGCTTGTACTTTCTCAGTTAGAGTAAGGGAGCCCGCAACTGAGATCTTGTGACAAGAAACGTAACTTCTGGCTGCCCAAAAACACACATGGCTACGTAGATTACGACTCCGTATTGTTCTAGTCATCTGAATACCTCACGCAGGTGCTGACGATATTGTTCCGGATCAACGAAGATCACCAGGACATCGACGAGGTATCCAAAGCAGAACGGTAGTGCCTGCAGAACGAAATATATAAATCTGCCACGTTTGAGCTGCAGTGCGTAAGCCGAAGGTCATAAACATGCTGACGTAAAATCCAAAGGGTGTGATTATGGAGGCCTTGGGTGTGTCTTCTGTGACTACAGATATCTGGGTGTAAGCTTTTGAGCAGTCCAAGATGGCATAAACGGTGGTACCGTGTAGCGCACAACTGAAGTCCCTTAATAGCAGTACAGGGTATCAGTCAAAGAGAGTTAAGCGCGCAACAATCACTGCATGGGCACCAAACTCCACGTTTCTTTGGCAGCCAGTGCAGTGCCAAGGACCACGGGTTTTAGATCGCCGTATTATGCTTTTGGAATCCGGTTGTAGGGAAAAGAGTAGAAGAAAAGGTCACGGGAGAATATGGGCTTGGTACTGGAAATGAAGGAGGAGAAAGACTAACTGAATTCTGCAACAAATTTCAGTTAATATCAGCCAATACTATATTCAGGAATCACAAGAGGAGGAGATATACCTGAAAAACGCCGCGAGATATGGGAAGATTTCTGTTAGATTACAACATGTTTACGCAGAGATTCCGAAATCGGATATTGGATGGTAACGCGCACCCAGGATATAGACTCAGATCAGTTAGATTACATCATGGTCAGACAAAGATTCCAAAATGAGATACTGGATTGTAAGGCGTGTCCAGGAGAAGATATAGACTCAGATCACAATATAGTAGTGATGAAGAGTAGGCTGAAGTTCAGGAGATTAATAAGGAGGAATCAATACGCAAAGATGTGAAATACGGAAGTGCTAAGGGATGACGAGAAACTCTTGAAGTTCTCTAAAGCTACAGATACAGCAATAAGGAATAGCTCAATAGGCAGTACAGTTGAAGAGGAATGGACATTTCTACAAAGGGCAATAACTGAAGTTGGAAAGAAAAACACAGGTGCAAGGAAGGTAACTGCGAAGAAACCAGGGGTAACGGAAGGAATACTTCAGTTGATCGATGAAAGAAGGAAGTACAAAAATGTTCAGGGAAATTTGGGAATACAGGAATACAAGTCGCTGGAGAAAGAAAGAAATGCGAAGTGCAGAGAAGCTAAGACGAAATGGCTGCATGGAAAATGTGAAGAAATCGAAAAAGAAATGATTGTAGGAAGGACTGCTTCAGCATATAAGAAAGTCAAAACAGTCTTCGGTGAAATTAAAAGCAAGGGTGGTAACATAAAGAGTGCAGCAGGAATTCCAGTGTTAAATGTAGAAGAGAGTGCGGATACGTGGAAAGAGTACAATGAAGGTCTCTATGAGGGGAAGATTTGTCTGGTGTGATAGAAGAAGAAATAGGAGTCGATATGAAAGAGATAGGGGATCCAGTATTAGAATCAGAATTTAAGAGAGCTTTGGAGGACTTTGTAGGGAAGCAGCCTACTCACGCCGTATAAAATTCACATGAGTCTTTCCATTGTGTGCCAGCCTAGTCCGCTGTAACTAGCTCTGACGTCATAAATGTTGCGCAATACTTTAAAAATCAAGCAAATAACCTGAAACGTTTCTAGCATGTCAGGAGTAATACTAAATCAATATGTGTTGAATATCAGTTCAATAACTTTAACCATTTTCGAAATTTGGACGTTTTTCTGTAAAAATCATTGGCGCAACAGAAAAGAGCTAGAAACTTAAAAATTTATAATTAGATTCCTTTTGCACAACAATTTAGTAGAAACAGTATTCTGGACCTCACAAATTAAAATTTTAGTTGAAATTTATGATTCTCTGGTTTTTGTCTTAAAAATTAAGGAAGCAAGATAGATTAAGTAGGCGAATAAATAAAGCTAGGATGTTTAAATTTAAGTAGACGGGAGTTCCGCTATAATCATAAAGATGTGAGAAGTTTCAGCAGAACAACTATAAAACTATAGCTATAGCGTATCTCCAAAGAGCAAATTCAGAGCTCGTCTACTGTGTGTAGTGTAATTACATTAATTCTATCACCCAAAATATTGGACTTAGCCACGTCAGACTTTTATTATGATTACTTACCTGTGTGCTGATTGCACATTTAAATTGAGAGCTACATCGGCCATCAGCAAATGAAGCAATGATTTATTCAATAACTTAAAGTGGTGCATTACTAGCCCAGCGGCTAGTCGGGAGAGCGGATTTGATCAGGCGTTCCCTTAGCCGTCCGCACCGCGGCTTTATATGTAAGAACGCTGCGCGAGAAAAAAGGCCCCAGTTCTCTCCCGACGCTGCTTAGTGCACCACCTGTGCCGGGAGTCGCGTCGCGTCGGTATCATTGCTATAAACAGCCTCAGATGCCGTAATAAGTTACTCGGGATACGCGTAACCATGAAATCGTTTTCGAGTGAAGTGTTAATTCTGGGATGACTTTAATGATCTATCTTCAGTTTGCGTATGTCGTATTTTCACGTGCCGCCGCGGGACAGACATTCTGCCATTATTTAGCGTGGCGTTTGATGAACATTATCATCGAATTATGGCAAGCATTCACTTAAACATTTAATTTGAACAGTTATAGTTGCATCAGCGCATTAGACTCTGAACTGCTCTGGTAGTTGGATTGTGTGGATTCTTTTTGGTCTGTGACTTCCAGAATATAGTGAACATTTTAGTAAGAATGGTTTTTTATTATGAATCCCAGACAATCTCCTAATTCCTCAGAGCTACAAGCTGTAGCTGTAAATGTATTTCTCAGATGAAGTGGGCACTAGGAATTCTAATTACAGGCTTCACGTTTTGCTAATCACTTTCTGGTTGCAAATATTGTAGTTAGAGAGCCAGTGTTCAGAACGGCAAACAACAGCATAAATACAAAACAATTAGTAATAATAAATCCACCCGCCGCCCCACATATGTTGCTAATCGGCCGGGAAATGCATCTTTTCTATATTACATTCTACATCATAACAATTATTCAACAAATCCACCCGCCGCCCCACATATGTTGCTAAGCGGCCGGGAAAAACAAAACATTTTATATTCAAATATTCCACCCACCGCCCCACAACTTAAGAACAAATAAGGCAGAAGGGATAGATAACATTCCATCAGAATTTCTAAAATCATTGGGGGAAGTGGCAACAAAACGACTATTCACGTTGGTGTGTAGAATGTATGAGTCTGGCAATATACCATCTCACTTTCGGAAAAATGTCATCCAAACAATTACGAAGACTGCAAGAGCTGACAAGTGCGAGAATTATCACACAACCAGCTTAAGTGCTCATGCATTCAAGTTACTGACCAGAATAGTATGCAGAAGAGTGAAAAAGAAAACGGGGATGTGTTAGATGACAAGCAGTTAGGCTTTAGGAAAGGTAATAGTGCCAGGAAGGCAATTCTGACATTGCGGTTGATAATGAAAGCAATACTGAAGAAAAAATTAAGGCACGTTTATAGGATTTGTCGACTTGGAAAAACTGGTCAACAATTTAAAATGGTGTAAGATATTCGAAAGTCTCAGAAAAATAGGAGTAAGGTATAGGGAAAAACGAGTAATACACAATATCTACAAGAATGAAGAGGGAAAGATAAGAGTGGACGACCAAGAATGAAGTGCTCTGATTACAAAGGGTGTAAGACAGGGATGTAGTCTTTCACCACTGCCGTTCCGTCTGTACATTGAAGAAGCAATGACGGAAATACAACAAAGGTTCAGGAGTGGAATTAAAATTCAAGGTGAAAGCATACCAATGAAACGATTTCCTGATGACGTTGCTATCCTGAGTGAAAGTGAAGAGGAACTACATGATCCGCTGAATGGAATGCAGTCTAATGAGTACAGATTATGGATTGAGATTAAATCGAAGATAAACCAAAGTAATGACAAGTAGCAGAAATGAGAATAGCGAGAAAATTAACAACGAGATTTATGGTCTCGAAGTAGATGAAGTTAAGGAGTTCTACTACCTAGGCAGAAAAATAACCAATGACGGACGGAGCAAGGAGGATATCAAAAGCAGACTATCACTGGCGAAAAGGGCATTCCTGCACAATAGAAGTCTAATTCGAGGTCTTAATTCGAGGATGTACGTACGTACGTACGTACGTTTGGAGCACAGCATTGTGTGGTAGTGAAACATGGACTGTGGAAGAACCAGAAAAAGGAGAGAATAGACGCATTTGAGATGTGTTGCCACAGAAGAAAGTTGAAAATTAGATGGACTGACAAGGAAAGGACTGAGGAGGCTCTGCGGAGAATCAGCGAGGAAAGGAAAATACGGAATACACTAACAAGAAGAAAGCGTAGGATGGTACGAAATCTGTTATGATATCGAGGAATAGCTTCCATGGTAATGGAGGGTGCTGTAGAAGGTAAAAACTACAGGAAAATAGAGATTGGAATACATGCAGCAAATAATTGAGGACGTAGTTGCTACTCTGAGATGGTGCAGGACAGGGATTCGTGGCGGGCCACATCAAACCAGACAGAATACTTCCCGTTACATCGAATCAAAGTCGGCCTTCGCAACTGATAAATGGTCTGGAGCCAAGCGTCTAGGCCTGCACACCCGAGGAGGCCCGTGTTTTGTTATATATATGGTGCACTGTATCATGTGATGTATGTCTCTGGGCACTGGGTGGTCTGGTCAAATTCGAACATTCATTCAGCAATGCAGCGTACCCACCACAGGAAGCCTCCACCAACTTGGCACTGCGGACTCCTACGCTGCGATGGAAGCCAGTGACAGCGAAGCAATGTCGGGAAGTACCTCGTAGTGCGTCAGGAGGCCTTCTCCGACGGTGGTCTCTGTGATGTCCGCGACCGTGAAATCCCAAACATACCCGTGCCACAAATCAAGTTTGAGTGTCGTACGTTGCGATTGACGAACTGTTAGCAGCCGTCAGACGAAAAGCGGTTGGCGGCTGACAATACTGCATAGACGTTTGAGACAATATATTCAGGTTCGAGCTGGTGTCTAGCAGGAATTTTATCCTGGACCCGCGATCAGTTACAAACAGGCACTAGGAGGATGTCTGGCAGTCAGTTACGCCCACTAGCGAATGTCGGGGGCATTTGGGAACGAATAAAGTTGTGGACACCAAACTACAGGTAGTACCGACATGTTTGTGTGTCGCTCTATTGAGTCGTGACGCGGCTAGTATATCCACTCAGAGAACCACGGAACGTTGTCGGTATCGCCCTCTTCTGTTTCCGCGCCGTCGCGTGATAACAGTGCGCTGACTTGGGCGAATAACATTTCGACTTTATCCACAAGCGAGTAACGGTCTGCCTCCACTACTGCAGACACGGTTGTTGCACAGTTATCCGGCGCCACGACTGCACGACCTGCACAGGAGCAACTGTGTCTTGAATACGGTGAGCTAGCCCCGCAACGACGTCCAGCGAGGCGACGATTGCCTTGATCTGTGGTGGCAAGCGGATACTCCAGAATGTGCGAAGGAAGTTATCCGGTACCGTGTCTGTCTAAGCTTAACTGCGCAGAAGATGCAGGCCCCGCGATGGCTTCCTATCGCCGATCTCGTCCTGTGTTAGCACTTGCTTAATGCGATCTTCCTGGGAGGCAGCCACATGTCGTATAAATTCTGTCTTGAGCATTTTATACGAGTCCGTCTCGTGTGGCACGGTAATTATGTCTTCTACCGCGGCTGCGAATCTGTGCTCCAGTTGACTTACGATAAGGGAAAACTTAGTCGCGTCGTATGTTACTTCCGCGCAACAGAAATTTCTCTCTCCCTGCGCCGACTAAAGGACAGGATCGTCAGGCCGGAACGCTGGCAGGCAGACTGCCGATCTCGAAATGGCACGCTCTTCGAGCACTTCACGTTTCACAGCGACTCTGACGCACAACTGTTCCTCCCCATCTACATCTACATCTACATCCATACTCCGCAAGCCACCTGATGGTGTGTGGTGTAGGGTACTTTGAGTGTCTCTATCGGTTCTCCCTTCTAGTCCAGTCTCGTATTGTCTGTGGAAAGAAAGATTGTCGGTATGCCTCTGCGTGGGCTCTAATTTCTCTGATTTTATCCTCATGGTCTCTTCGCGAGATATACGTAGGAGGGAGCAATATACTGCTTGACTCCTCGGTGAAGGTATGTTCTTGAAACTTCAACAAAAGCCCGTACCGAGCTACTGAGCGTCTCTCCTGCAGAGTCTTCCACTGGAGTTTATCTATCATCTCCGTAACGCTTTCACGATTACTAAATGATCCTGTAACGAAGCGCGCTGCTCTCCGTTGGATCTTCTCTACCTCTTCTATCAACCCTATCTGGTACGGATCCCACACTGGTGAGCAGTATTCAAGCAGTGGGCGAACAAGTGTACTGTAACCTACTTCCTTTGTTTTCGGATTGCATTTCCTTAGGATTCTTCCAATGAATCTCAGTCCGGCATCTGCTTTACCGACGATCAACTTCATATAATCATACCATTTTAAATCACTCCTAATGCCTACTCCCAGATAATTTATGGAATTAACTGCTTTAAGTTGCTGACCTGCTATATTGTAGCTAAATGATAAAGGTCGCGGTCGCCGCTTGAGGCTTCTTGCAAGGAATTGTTGCCCGACCCTTGGTCGACGTGTTCTATACTTAGGAGGGATAAATTCAGGAATGGAAGAACAGATTTTATTGATTCCAAAACGTAAGGCTGCTCTCCACGCTGTAACTCAAGGTTAACTTTATTGAAGCGTTAGCCTCCTTACGTAACTACAATTTGCATCAGAAAGGATGCTAGAAAACTTCGTAGTTCGACGTCAGAGAGTAGTCGAATACAACAACAAGAGAGGTAAATTTAAACCCAAGAGTAACCGTGCGCGTGGAGAAACGAATCGCAAGCGCAACACAGTGCTCCTGTTGGCCAGACGCCGAACTAGTCGATCGCGGTTCACTTGCTATGCACAAACTGCACTGTGTGTCACTAATCGCATCTCCGTAGCTGTAACGTCACCGTATGCCCCCATAGCCATGTCATCATCGAGTGCACCTTGAAAGAAACAAGAATATCTCATAAGCAATGCATACAAGTGTAAAATTGTTATTGTACAGGAGAAAATGAACTACTATTTACGAATCTGCTCCTCGACTGGCGTCAATCGTCATGGGCTCATGATGGAGAAAGGCATCAGCTAATTCCACTGGATCTCTGATCGAGATGGACTAGGCGTTGTGTCAACTTCAATCGCAGGTTGCGGTGTGGATAAACTCTGGGAGGGCACAGTCATACGGACTTCATCCATTCCCAGTGCCACAACCTCGTTGATAAATTCTACAAGAAAGAGACAAAAGAAAACACCACATTTTAATTCTTCTTCTTCTTCTTCTCATTATTATTACTCACAAAGAGAGAGAGAGAGAGAGAGAAAATGAAGAAATATAAATAAATGTATAACTACTCTCGTAGAAAGCACCAATCAAAGTTTCTGACTGGCCGATTCCAAGCCACCCATCATTCTCTGAAGCGCAAATTAATCCTGTCACATCCTCTAATGATCTACCTGCGACAAAAGAAATTCACCATCATCAGACTGCAGCTATACGCACAGAAACACAGAAGAGAAAAAAATTATCTTAAATACATACCTGAGTACCTTTATATCAGGATCAATTATTAGCTCCTGCTGCGGAACCACTCAAAGTTTGATGCTTCATCTCTTCTGTTGTCAAAGTTGCTGACGTTATTGCTATCAGGTCTCAGACGGAAAGCATCGCCCCTTATTTATAGCCAAAAAGTGGATGCATTCTGGACTTGATGGCACGCTTCAACTTTTGCAAAGTGTAAAGTGTCCATGTGGACGCTGCAAAAGTAAGTCCAAACACCCGGGAATATTGACCTACGGCGTTCATTCTCTTGCACGATAATGCCCGCCCAGATGTCGCCAAGATTGTTTTGACTAGGCTGAAAAAGTTTCGGCGGGAAGTTCCTACACATCCTCCATGCAGTCCCGATCTCCTCCCATGTGATGTCCATATATGTAGAAACCTGAAGTAAGGCATTTGTGGCCGTCGATTTGTTTTGGGCGTAGAGATGCATGCCTGGGTACAATTATGTTTCTGTAGGAAAACGCAAGAATTTCTCCATGAAGGCATTGACCGTTTTATCTCATATTGGCGTAAACGTATTAACAATTATAGCAAATTAGGTTTAAAATAAAAAACAGTTTGCTTACATTCTTTCGATCTGTCTCGTTTTCATCTGACTGCCCCTTGCGTGTATACAGTGTGGTCCATTGATAGTGACCAGGCCAAATACCTCACGAAATAAGCACCAAATGAAAAATCTACAAAGAACGAAACTCGTCTAGCTTGAAGGCGGAAACCAGATGGCGCTATGGTTGGCCCGCTAGATGGCGCTGCCATCGGTCAAACGGATATTAACTGCGTTTTTTTTTTTAAAGTAGGGACTCTCATTTTTTATTACACATTCCTGTAGTACGTAAAGATATATAAATGTATTGGTTGGACTACTTTTTTCGCTTTGTGATAGATGGCGCTGTGATAGTCACAAACGTATAACTACGTGGTATCACTTTACATTCCGACAGTGCGGACGGTATTTGCTTCGTGATACATTACCTGTGTTAAAATGGACCGTTTACCAATTGCGGAAAAGGTCGATTTCGTGTTGATGTATGGCTATTGTGATCAAAAAGCCCAACGGGCATGCGCTATGTATGCTGCTTGCTGCTCGGTATCCTGAAAGACATCATCAAAGTGTCCGGACCGTTCGCCGGATAGTTACGTTATTTATGGAAACAGGAAGTGTTCAGCCAAATGTTAAACGTCAACCACGATATGCAACAAATTATGATGCCCAAGTAGGTGTTTTACCTGCTGTCGCGGCTAATCCGCACATCAGTAACAGACAAATTGTGCGAGAATCGGGAATCTCAAAAACGTCGGTGTTGAGAATGCTACATCAACGTCGATTGCACCCATACCATATTTCTATGCACCAGGAATTGCATGGCGACGACTTTCAACGTCGTGTACAGTTCTGCCACTGGGCACAAGAGAACTTACGGGACGATGACAGATTTTTTGCACGCGCTCTATTGAGCGACGAAGCGTCATTCACCAACAGCGGTAACGAAAACTGGCATAATATGCACTATTGGGCAACGGAAAATCCACGATTGCTGCGACAAGTGGAACATCAGCGACCTTGGCGGGTTAATGTATGGTGCGGCATTGTGGGAGGAAGGATAATTGGCCCCCCATTTTATCGATGGCAATCTAAATGGTGCAATGTATGCTGATTTCCTACGTAATGTTCTGCCGATGTTACTACAAGATGTTTCACTGCATAACAGAATGGCGATGTACTTCCAACATGATGGATGTTCGGCCCATGGCTCGCGTGCGGTTGAAGCGGTATTGAATAGCATATTTCATGACAGGTGGATTGGTCGTCGAAGCACCATACCATGGCCCGCACGTTGATCGGATCTGACGTCCCCGGATTTCTTTCTGTGGGGAAAGTTGAAGGATATTTGCTATTGTGATCCACCGACAACGCCTGACAACGTGCGTCAGCGCATTGTGATTGCGTGTGCGAACATTACGGAAGGTGAACTGCTCGCTCTTGAGAGGAATGTCGTTACACGTATTGCCAAATGCGTTGAGGTTGACGGACATCATTTTGAGCATTTATTGCATTAATGCGGTAGTTACAGGTAATCTCGCTGTAACAGTATGCGTTCTCAGAAATGATAAGTTCACAAAGGTACACGTTGCAACAACCGAAATAAAATGTTCAAACGTACTTACGTTGTGTATTTTAATTTTTAAAAACCTACCTGTTACCAAACTGTAGATTAAAACTGAAGAAATTGCAAAAAAGGTGGGAATTTATGGAGATGGGACCTGGATAAACTGACTAAACCAGAGGTTGTACAGAGTTTCAGGGAGAGCATAAAGGAACAATTGACAGGAATGGGGGAAAGAAATACAGTAGAAGACGAGTGGGTAGCTCTGAGGGATGAAGTAGTGAAGGCAGCAGAGGATCAAGTAGGTAAAAAGACGAGGGCTAGTAGAAATCCTTGGGTAACAGAAGAAATATTGAACTTAATTGATGAAAGGAGAAAATATAAAAATGCAGTAAATGAAGCAGGCAAAAAGGAATACAAACGTCTCAAAAATGAGATCGACAGGAAGTGCAAAATGGCTAAGCAGGCATGGCTAGAGGACAAATGTAAGGATGTGGAGGCTTATCCCACTAGGGGTAAGATAGATACAGCCTACAGGAAAATTAAAGATACCTTTGGAGAAAAGAGAGCCACTTGTATGAATATCAAGAGCTCGGATGGAAACCCAGTTCTAAGCAAAGAAGGGAAAGCACAAAGGTGCAAGGAGTATATAGAGGGTCTATACAAGGGCGATGTACTTGCGGACAATATTATGGAAATGGAAGAGGATGTAGATGAAGATGAAATGGGAGATATGATACTGCGTGAAGAGTTTGATAGAGCACTGAAAGACCTGAGTCGAAACAAGGCCTCGGGAGTAGACAACATTCCATTAGAACTACTGACGGCCTTGGGAGAGCCAGTCCTGACAAAACTCTTCCATCTGGTGAGCAAGATGTACGAGACAGGCGAAATACCCTCAGACTTCAAGAAGAACATAATAATTCCAATGCCAAAGAAAGCAGGCGTTGACAGGTGTGAAAAGTACCGAACTATCAGTTTAATAAGTCACAGCTGCAAAATACTAACACGAATTATTTACAGGCGAATGGAATAACTGATAGAAGCAGACCTCGGGGAATATCAGTTTGGATTCCGTGGAAATGTTGGAACACGTCAGGCAATACTGACCTTAAGACTTATCTTAGAAGAAAGATTAAGGAAAGGCAAACCTACGTTTCTAGCACTTGTAGACTTAGAGAAAGCTTTTGACAATGTTGATTGGAATACTCTCTTTCAAATTCTGAAGGTGGCAGGGGTAAAATACAGGGAGCGAAAGGCTATTTACGATTTGTACAGAAAGCAGGTGGCAGTTATAAGAGTCGAGGGGCATGAAAGGGAAGCAGTGGTTGGGAAGGGAGTGAGACAGGATTGTAGCCTCTCCCCGATGTTATTCAATCTGTATATTGAGCAAGCAGTAAAGGAAACAAGAGAAAAATTCGGAGTAGGTATTGAAATCCAGGGAGAAGAAATAAAAACTTTGAGGTTCGCCGATGACATTGTAAGTCTGTCAGAGACAGCAAAGGACTTGGAAGAACAGTTGAATGGAATGGACAGTGTCTTGAAATAAGGATATAAGATGAACATCAACAAAAGCAAAACGAGGATAATGGAATGTAGTCGAATTAAGTCGGGTGATGATGAGGGAATTAGATTAGGAAATGAGACACTTAAAGTAGTAAAGGAGTTTTGCTATTTGGGGAGCAAAATAACTGATGATGGTCGAAGTAGAGAGGATATAAAATGTAGACTGGCAATGGCAAGGAAAGCGTTTTTGAAGAAGAGAAATTTGTTAACATCGAGTATAGATTTAAGTGTCAGGAAGTCGTTTCTGAAAGTATTTGTATGGAGTGTAGCCATGTATGGAAGTAAAACATGGACAATAAATAGTTTGGACAAGAAGAGAATAGAAGCTTTCGAAATGTGGTGCTACAGAAGAATGTTGAAGATTAGGTGGGTAGATCACGTAACTAATAAGGAGGTATTGAATAGGATTGGAGAGAAGAGAAGTTTGTGGCACAACTTGACTAGAAGAAGGGATCGTCAGGTAGGACACGTCCTGAGGCATCAAGGGATCACAAATTTAGCATTGGAGGGCAGCGTGGAGGGTAAAAATCGTAGAGGGAGACCAAGAGATGAATACACTAAGCAGATTCAGAAGGATGTAGGTTGCAGTAGGTACTGGGAGATGAAGGAGCTTGCACAGGATAGATTAGCATGGGGAGCTGCATCAAACAAGTCTCAGGACTGAAGAGCACAACAACAACAACCTGTTACCAACTGTCCGTCTAAAATTGTGAGCCATATGTCTGTGACTATTACAGCACCATCTATCACAAAGGGAAAAAAGTGGTTCAACCAACACATTCATATTTCTTTACGTACTACACGAATGTGTAATAAGAAATGGGGGTTCCTGTTTAAAAAAAAAACGCATTTGATATCCGTTTTACCTATGGCAGCGCCATCTAGTGGGCCAACCATAGTGCCATATGGTTTCTCCCTTCAAGCTAGACAAGTTTCGTTCTTTGTAGTTTTTTCGTTTGACGCTTATTTCGTGAGATATCTGGCCCGGTCACGATCAATGGACCACCCTGTATATAGGGGAGGGATGATCCCTACATATTAGTCTTTTAACAGCAGAAAGACGTGACATTCTAGAGATATGGAGTGAAGACGAAACTGCCGTATCCCCCAACGCCTGGAGCATAATGAATCATTAATATCCATACCGGAATAATCTTAGCAAGAAAGCGCTGGAAAACATTAGAGGAAATATAAAAAAAATTCTATGGCAATGTCATAGGCCAACGTTAAATGCTTGTTTTAATGGAGCAAGCGCCTGGTGATGATTATCACCTTATGGATGTGTATATAATGCAAGACTTTGCTAGGATTTTAAAAAAATCCATATTTAAAATGGGATACAGGACATTCTGTATAGTTTACGTTGCATGAAGTATGCTGTTGTTGAGTTAGCAAAAAACTAAACACCTCCCGAACAGGCCATGAAGACCCAACGGTACCGACCGGCGACCGTGTAATCTTCAGCCCATAGGCGTCACTGGATGCGGATATGGAGAGGCAAGTGGTCAGCACACCGCTCTCCCGGCCGTACGTCAGTTTCCGAGTCCGAAGCCGCTACTTCTCAATCAAGTAGCTCCTCAGTTTGCCTTACCAGGACTGAGTGCACCCCGCTTGCGAACAGCGCTCAGCAGATTGGATGGTCACCTATCGAAGTGTTAGCCCAGCCCGACACAGCTTAACTTCGGTGATCTGACGGGAACCCGTGTTACCACTGCAGCAAGGCCTTTGGCCTTGAGTTAGCAAGCAATACTTTATAATTATATATACGGTTAAAGGATGTGCTTCTTCTTGTTAAAGTAAGACAGCATACCATCCACATTCTATATAGAGATAGATAATATCTAGATAGGTCAATTTTTAATATGAATACACATTAATCTTAATATTTTCATCGACGAAACTGGTCAACATTAAAGAGTTATGTTTTTAGGGCTAAAATGTAGAACTGACAGACATTAACAGGGTTTGTCGAAATGGAAGTTCTTCTGCAGGGTTAAAAAGACGTAATTTTATTTAGCACAGGGTGCTAGTGGTAAAACATTTAGATTAGAATAATTTGTTAACAAGTGCTTCGCGATGTGTATATAGCACGTCAGAGGTCATTAGCGCCTTGACGCAACGTACAGCTGTCTCTCCAGATAACGAGCAGCGCACGCAGATCATAGGAAGGATGGTGGCGATAGCAGCCGTCTGGTTCTGGACGCTCACTTATGGTCTAACTGGTGTAGTACGAGATATTCTCACTGTCTACCCTATGTTATTATTATTTCTGCGGAAGTGGTGCGGCCGTGGTGGCTACCTGGCTCTGAGCGACAGCTGACGTGTACATGTGATCATGATGCAATCTCCACTACTGGCCACCTGCACCTGCGCATTACTAATATATGCATAGTATTCCTTCAATAGCGGCGGCAGGGGTGGAAGCACGGTGTGATAGAGCATAAAATTACTGATGGATCCTTTATCGACCTCCAGACTCACCTCATAACGTAACGGAAAACATTAGAGAAAAGCTCAGTTGCTTCTACCAAAGTTCCATTAAGTACTGTAATCGTCGGAGGAGATTTTAACCATCCAATGATCGACAGGGGTAATTAAAATTTTGTTCGTTGTGGGTGCGACGAGACATCCTGTCAAAAGTAATGCCTTCTCTGAAAACTACTTTCAACAGTTAGTTCGAAAATGTACTGATAATTGAAATATATGAGATCTAATGGCACAAAATAGACCCGACTTTTTGAGGATTCATGGAAACGGTCAACACTGTCCATGAGGCAACAATAAATACTATAGCACAAAGGGCAACTAAAACAGGTAAAAGTATTTATATTTTCAGTAAATCAAACAAGCAACAGTGTCATATATAAATAAGAAATTTTAAACTTTTACTTCAGGACAGAATCATGTAGAGGAACTATGGCTCAAGGTTTAAAGAATAGTTGACCATGTACTGGATAGATACTTACCCAGTAGAACAACTCATGATGGGAGCGACCCTTCATGGTATACAGTCACTGTAAAGAAACAGATGCTCCTGCATTAAGGTGTAAAACAAAGCTAGGACTATAGATAGAGATTTCCTAAATGAAACGCATTTGGCTGTCAAGAAAGCAATGCGTGAAACCTTTAATTACTACCGTAGCGGAATACTGCTGAATGATACTTCACAAAAGGCAAAAAAATTCTTGTCGTACGTAAACACTGTTACTGGCAACAAAGTTAGTATCCAGACACTCGTCAATGAGACAGGAACTGAAATTGAGGATAGCAAAACGAGAAGAGAAATGCTTAAATTTTTTTTCAAATGTTCTTTTACAGAGGAAAATGCTTTAGTATTGCACCAATTTAATTCTCATACCACTGAAAAGGTGACTGAAATAGATATTAGTGTTAGTTGCGTTGAGAAACACCTGAAATTCGTAAATTAAACAAAGCCTCGGGGTGCAATTGAATCCCTATCAGATTCTATGTCCAATTTGTAGCTGAGCTAGCCCCTATGTTAACTATAATCAATCGTAGATCCCTCGAACAAAAAAACACGCGCACTAGCTGGAAGAGAGCAAAGGTCACACCCGTATACAAGAAGTGTAGCAGAAGTGATCCTCAGACGTATCCTCCAATGTCCTTGACATCCATTTGTTGTAGAATCTTAGAACATTTTCTGAGTTCAAAGACAATGAGCTACCCTGAACAGAATTACCTCCTCAATGGCAACCAGTATGGATTCAGAAAACACCGATCATGTAAAACCCATCTCACACTTTTCTGAGACGACATACTGAAAGCCATGAATCAAGGCAATCAGGTAGATGTAGTATTTCTCGATTTCCGAAAAGCATTTGACTCAGTACGACAACTATGCTTCTTTTCAAAAGTACAGTCTCAGTACGACACATATGCTTCTTTTCAAAAGTACAATCGTATAAGGTATCACAACCATATTAAGGATTTCTTGGTGGGGAAGACGCAGCATGTTATCACTGATGATGGAGAGTCATCGACAGTTGTATAGGTAACTTGGGTGTATCCCAGGGAAGTGTCTTGGGTCCATTGTCATTCAGCCGGCCGCGGTGGCCGAGCGGTTCTATGCACTACAGTCTGGAGCCGCGCTACCACTACGGTCGCAGGTTCGAATCCTGCCTCGGGCATGGATGTGTGTGATGTCCTGAGGTTAGTTAGGTTTAAGAAGTTCTAAGTTCTAGGGGACTGATGACCTCAGACGTTAAGTCCCATAGTGCTCAGAGCCATTTTTGAACCTTGTTATTCATGTTATATATTAATGGCCTTTCGGACAATACTAATAGTAACCTCAGACTTTTCGCAGTTGATGCAGTCCTCTATAGTGAACTACAGTGTGAAAGAAACTGCACAAACATTCAGTCAGATCGTGGTAACATTTCAAAGTAGTGCTAAGATTGGCAACATACTTTAAATGTTCAAAAATGTAAAACTGGGCACTTCACAAAACAGAAACAACGTAGTATCCTATGGCTATAATGTCACTAAGACACAACTGGAACCTGTAAACTCATACAAATACGTGGGTGTAGCACTCAGTCATCAGTTCATGGGGAACGCTGGTAACACACTTTGGTATATTCGTAGATTACTGGGATAATGCAATTAGTCTGCAAAGGAGATAGCTTACAATTACTCGTGAGTCTCATCCTAGAATACTGCTCAAGTGTATGAGACCCACATCAGATAGAACTGACGGAGGATATCGAACCTACACAGAGAGGGGCAGCACAGAAGGTCACCGGTTTGTTTGACCGGCAGGAGAGTGTCATAGCGTTACTGAAAGAACTGAACTGGCAAAATCTTGAAGATAGATGTAAACTATCCCGAGAAATCCAACTGACGAAGTTTCAGTAAATGGCTTTGAATTATGATTATGGGAATATACTACAACCCCTTACATATTGCTTCCATAAGGACCGTGAGAACAAGATCAGACTAATTACTGTATGCACAGAGGCGTTTAAACAATCATTCTTCCCATGCTCCATACGTGAATAGAACAGGAAAAAGCAAGCCATAATAACTGGTATAATTGGATGTACCCTCCGCCATGCACTTTACAGTGATTTGCGAAGTATGGAGTAGATGAAGAAATAATTTCCAACACACATATATGCATTTATTATGAGCTTTTTTCTTTTTTTCTAGGTGTGCTCGATAATAACAAAGTAATGTACAAGATGGTGGCAAATCTTCACACAGAATTGGATAAAATATTAGAAAATATTATGACAAATGATGATGATGAGATTCCAGTAGAATTGAGTTTGTACACAAGTACTACAAATTATTATTACAGACGTCTCAGTGAGTCTCTTATCTACACACACACACACACACACACACACAAACACAAACGATAACTATCAGTCTCATTTTTCTTGCTTTACATGAGTGATGGATGCATTCTAAAGAGGGTTTGCGCCGACAACACCACAACGAAACCCGTCGATGATGCGTCCGTCTGCCACACCAAACAACGTCATGACCAGACCAGATTATGATAGACTCGCCACTGTCTGGTTCGTAGGCGATGCTTTTTCAATGGCTGCCAACTCAGAGCAAGGATCCCACTGATGATGCATTCGCCTTTGCCACTTACGTCGACGATGAATTAGCCATACCCTGAACCTTCTCAGAATTGTCCTGGACCGTACCAACATTGGTATGAACGTAGCAGCCCACTCTGTTAAGGAGTATCAGGTAAATCGTTCACCTGCATTGAACGATTGCATGATGGTGACACTGTTTGGAACTGGATCTCACAAGCCCACGTAGATTCCTTTACTGTGGTCAACTGACCTTGCCACTTTTTTTAGTGCATGCATAACCATTTTGGAAAGGGAGCTTCCTATAACTGTCAACTACTTGCAGTATCTTGTGGTGATGCAAGCATAAAAACATTGTCTATACTTGGTGCGGGGGAGGGGGGTGGAGTGATATCGTGCTGTTAGTCAATTGCAGAAAAGTTCAGGACACTGGGCCGTTATTGTGAAATGCAGGAAAGAGGGTCCGGTAAATCTCTCAGCCATCAGTTCTTCCTCAAAGTCTACTTGCATGTCCATGACGCAGTAAATGGGGAGTACAGTTTCATCCTTCTTCCAAAAGACATAGCTGCTAAATAGACATGTGCTTATGTCCAGAATATTGAAAAATGAACAAATTTTGCATTGAATTGTTACTTCTGGCTTGCGATAGAAATAACTAGAAATGCACAGCATACAAGTACATTGAGGTGACAAAAGTCGTAGGATAGTGATAAGCACATATACGACGGCGATAGTATTGTGCACACAATGTGTGAAGCGACAGTGCACTGGCAGAGCTCTCATTTGCATTCAGGTGATTCATGTGAAAGGATTTACAACGTGATTATGGCCGCACGATGGAAATTAACAGACTTTGAACACAGAATGGTTGTTGGAACACTATGCATGGAAAAATCCAATTCGGAAATCGTTAGGTAATTCAATATTACAAGGTCCACAGTGTGAAGAATGAACTGAGAATACCAAATTTTAAGCCTTACTTGTCACCACGGACACCATAGTGGCCGACGGCCTTCACTTAACGCCCGAGAGCAGCAGCTTTTATGTGGAGTTGTCAGGGATAACAGACAAATCGGAGAAATCGATGCGGGACCTACGACGAACGTTAGGACAGTGTGGCAAAATCTGGTGTTAATGGGCTATGGCAGCAGACGATCGACGCGAGTGCCTTTGCTAGCAGCACGACATGGCCTGCAGCGCCTCTCCTGGGCTTGTGGCCATATCTTCTTTTACTTTTTTTTTTGTTGGACCCTAAGTGAATGGAAAACTATGGCCTGGTCATGTAAGCTCCGATTGGAGATGGTTAGAGCTGATGGTAACATTCGAGTTTGGCGCAGACCCCACGAAGCCATGAGCCAAAGTTGTCAACAAGGTACAGTGCAAACTGGTAGTGGCTCCATAATGATGTGGGCTGTGTTTACATGGAATGGACTGGGTCCTCTGGTCCGACTGAACCTATCATTGAGTAGAAATGGTTATGTTCAGCTACCTGAAGACTGTTTGCATCCATGGACTTCATGTTCCCAAACAGCAATGTCACTGGACCACAATATGTTCACTATTGGTTTAAAGACCATCCTGGAAAAATCGAGCGATCGAGTTGGCCACAACATTGCCCAACATGAGTCCTGTTGAACATTTATGAGACATAATCGAGAGGTCAGTGTTTGCACACAATCCTGCACCAGCAAGACTTTCACAATTTTGGATGGCTACAGAGGCAGCATGGCCCAATATTTCTGCAGGGGACTTCCAATGACTTGTTAAGTCCATGATACGTCAAGTTGCTGCAATATGATGGGCAAACGGAGGTCTAGCACGATATTAGAAGGTATCCCATGACTTTTGTCACCTTAGAGTAAATACCAAACATCTAACATCTGCAAACATTATTAACTTCAACGCATCTCAGACCAGATTAAACTCCAGGACCTACCAAAATCTGATAGGCAGAATCCGGATTATTCTGTTCCCGTTTATGGCCAGGCAGTAGATGACAGAAAGCCAGAAAATTGTGACGAGCACACTGTGAAAGCAAAATAAAGTTGTGCAGCTTAAAGTAGTCAGATCCCAATACTTCTCCAAAGTGGGTGTTCAGTGCCCGAAACATGTAGATGTATTGTTATTCTCTGAGGGTAAGAGATAACACTATGTTTGCCAACACTATGTCCTCCCAGTTGAGTAAACACAAGATTACCTTTTGTCATACATGCCTCAACTCTTTTACTATGAGTAAGGTACTAGAAAATCAGCTACGTAATTGCTCTAGACTGGAAGCAGTATGTGTCAAGAGGCCTAGTGAGGCAAACAAGTTCTAAGAATTTAAGAATTCCCACCAACACGAATATTTCTCCTTTGCCATATACAAGGATTCTGAGTGCCTTTTAGCTCCTGAGACGCATTGTGAAGATGATTCCACTATCTTTCATACAAAGTTCACTGAATCACATACCATATGTGGCAGTGTACCCAGCTGTATGCTCGTATAACTCTAATCTCAAGAATTTCGTTTCATACATTGAGGATTATCATTTGAGATGGTTGCTCGAAAAGTTTACAAAGCATGTTGACGAGATTTATAGCAAATCGGAAGCTCCATGTAGAGACCACTGTCATGTAATGGGAAAATTCTGTGGTACAGTTTGCAATGCATACAACCTGAAATACCAGCTCCCATGACACATACCTGTCTTCTTCCATTACACATACCCATCTTCTACCATTATTTGAATGGGTATGATGCTAACGTGCTTATTGAGCACTTAGATGATTTCAATTTGGAGGATGAAAACATCATTTTTGAAATCTATATCTCATTTTCCAAGCAAATCATGGCAAGTATAGTGCACTGCTTCCAGGATTCTCTACATTTCAGACATACGTCCCTTCAGAAATTTGCTGAGACTATGTATCTGGAGGACACGTATACAACGGAGCTGCATGTCCTGATGCTGCACAGTTTCGCCTTGTGACGAAGAAGGGGTCTTTCCTCACAAATACCTGGATTCTAAGGGGAGACTGAACGAAACCACATCGTCTAGCATAGGTGTATTTACCGCTAAAACCACAGGCACTGCCATCATGGCTGTGCAGTATAGGCATGCGGCGAATGTTTGTCAGGAGTTCAACACCTCTGTTTAGGTGAATATGTTATATTATACGTCAGCACTGACATACGCCTGCTAGGAGATATTTTTGGGAAATTCCAGAGGGCATGCGTGGACACACAAATTCTGGATCCTGTCATTTATTCAACCATGCCGGGGCTCCCATGGGATGTGATGTTCAAAAAGAGATGTGTTAGCATTGAACTGTTGACTATTGTTGACATGTTGCTCCTTTTCGAACACAGGATTCATAAAGGACTTTGCTACTGTGTTTATAGGCACACCATGGCAAATAACCTACACATAAACGTGGAGGAGTACAAGCCATCTGACTATCTGAGTTACATCCTTAACTTGGATATGAACAGCTTATATGGGCAAGGTATGCCACAATCTCTGTCGTTTGGATGGCAGTTCGGTAATGATATCGCCAGAGTGAAAAAGTTCCAAGATGTGGCGGTGGATTCGTGTGAGACGTGTCATGATGGCAGACCTGGCATATCCTACTAATCTGCATGACATGCATAGCGACTTGCCGCTATGTCTGGAACAAAGAGTCTCATGCAGTGGTTCCATCGCAAGCTGACAATGACGCTAGGGAATAAACAGAGATACATTCTGCAACACATAAACGCCCATAAGTGTCTCTGTTTGGGGATGAATCTTATTAGAGTCATCCCATCTCATGCTTTCCTCATTTACATAGTTAGGTTAGGTTAGGGACACGGAAGTCGCCAAAACGGCGTCCAGTTGATAGACTTGAACCTCGCCACTGAGCCACAGGAAATTATAATTTTTATTATTGTCATTATGGGTCCAGTGGCAGTAACAGAAGGCACAATGACAGCTGTTGATTACGTGAATATCACTGCAGACCAGCAGCATCCCTTCGCATTTGATGTCTTCCATGGCGGTGATAGCAGCTTACAACAGGATAACTGTCCACGTCCCAAGTCCAGAGTTGTACTGCAGTGGTTTCAGAGCATGACAGTGATCTCACCTTTATATCTTGGCCACCAAATTCGTCTGATATAAATCCTATAAAACACATCTACACATTATCAGGCACACTTCCACACCCACAAACCACTGCCCCATAATGTATAGGAATTGAGTGATGTATGCGTAGGCATGTGGTGCTACATACTTTAAGTTCCTGTATAATAGGTTGAATTGTCCGCCATGTTTTTCTCATCTCTTAAGATTCTCCGAAGTTTACCATGATGGTGGTTAACCTATTCACACAAATTTTTGCAATATTTAGTATATTTGATATTGCATAGATGAAGCGTATGGAACAGTGATTAATGTGCACAGAGATGTTTAGAATTTCCTTTACAGATTACAGAAACTTTCAATGTAACATTAAACGGCTAAAGAAATTTTGGCTCGGAACTTGCGTGGTAATTTGTGAATATTAGATGTAATGAGTTAAGAACTCGGTACCAGTGTCTTCAGATATGGGTGTTATGCAGTAACAACCTGTGCCTATTCATTAGTTTTTGCCTGTCTACAGACACTTGTAAAAGTGATGTTTATATTTTAATCATAAGTAAGTACTTAAAGAAATGTTGTATTTTTATTGTACAGAGGGGGGAAAACTACAGTTCCATGTTAAAATGAAACGAATGTTTATTGATAGTTTCATCTACAATTTAACCAGTATTCATTTTGTGTACTTCATGATTGGTTAGTACAACTCTGTGAAGTAATAGACAAGTATCACAAAACGGTCTTGTAGCTCTATCTCCTAGCTACGCCTAATATAAGCATGTAATTGGGGTCCTGGAATACGTTCTGCCAAAATGAACATACCAACTGCATCAAAAACACACTCAACCCAGTCTCACGCATACTTCCAAGATTGTTAATGTACACTACTGGCCATTAAAATTGCTACACCACGAAGATGACGTGCTACAGACGCGAAATTTAACCGACAGGAAGAAGATGCTGTGATATGCAAATGGTTAGCTTTTCAGAGCTTTCACACAAGATCGGCGCCGGTGGCGACACCTACAACGTGCTGACATGAGGAAAGTTTCCAACCGATTTCTCATACACAAACAGCAGTTGACCGGCGTTGCCTGGTGAAATGTTGTTGAGGTGCCTCGTGTAACGAGGAGAAATACGTAACATTACGTTTCCGACTTTGATAAATGTCGGATTGTAGCCTATCGCGATTGGGTTTATCGTATCGCGACATTGCTGCTCGCGTTGGTCGAGATCCAATTACTGTTAGCAGAATATGGAATCGGTGGGTTCAGGAGGGTAGTACGGAATGCCGTGCTGGATCCCAACGGCCTCGTATCACTAGCAGTCGAGATGACAGGCATCTTATCCGCATGGCTGTAACGGATCCTGCAGCCACGTCTCGATCCCTGAGTCAACAGATGGGGATGTTTGCAAGACAACAACCATCTGCACGAACAGTTCGACGACGTATGCAGCAGCATGGACTATCAGCTCGGAGACCATGGCTGCGGTTACCCTTGACGCTGCATCACAGACAGGAGCCCCAGCGATGGTGTACTCAACGACGAACCTGGGTGCACGAATGGCATAACGTCATTTTTTCGGATAAATCAAGGTTCCGTTTACAGCATCAGATGGTCCCATCCGTGTTTGGCGACATCGCGGTGAACGCACATTGGAGGCGTGTATTCGTCATCGCCATACTGGCGTATCACCCGGCGTGATGGTATGGGGTGCCATTGGTTACACGTCTCGGTCACCTCTTGTTCGCATTGACGGCACTTTGAACAGTGGACTTTACATTTCAGATGTGTTACGACCCGTGGCTATACCCTTCATTCGATCCCTGCGAAACGCTACACTTCAGCAGGATAATGCACGACCGCATGTTGCAGGTCCTGTACGGGTCTTTCTGGATACAGAAAATGTTCGACTGCTTCCCTGGCCAGCACATTCTCCCTATCTCTCACCAATTGAAAACGTCTGGTCAATGGTGGCCGCGCAACTGACTCGTCACAATACGCCAGTCACTACTCTTGATGAACTGTGGTATCGTGTTGAAGCTGCATAAGCAGCTGTACCTGTACACGCCATCCAAGCTCTGTTTGACTCAATGCCCAGGCGTATCAAGGCCGTTATTGCGGCCAGAGGTAGTTGTTCTGGGTACTGATTTCTCAGGATCTATGCACCCAAATTGCGTGAAAATGTAATCACATGTCAGTTCTAGTATAATACACTCCTGGAAATGGAAAAAAGAACACATTGACACCGGTGTGTCAGACCCACCATACTTGCTCCGGACACTGCGAGAGGGCTGTACAAGCAATGATCACACGCACGGCACAGCGGACACACCAGGAACCGCGGTGTTGGCCGTCCAATGGCGCTAGCTGCGCAGCATTTGTGCACCGCCGCCGTCAGTGTCAGCCAGTTTGCCGTGGCATACGGAGCTCCATCGCAGTCTTTAACACTGGTAGCATGCCGCGACAGCGTGGACGTGAACCGTATGTGCAGTTGACGGACTTTGAGCGAGGGCGTATAGTGGGCATGCGGGAGGTCGGGTGGACGTACCGCCGAATTGCTCAACACGTGGGGCGTGAGGTCTCCACAGTACATCGATGTTGTCGCCAGTGGTCGGCGGAAGGTGCACGTGCCCGTCGACCTGGGACCGGACCGCAGCGACGCACGGATGCACGCCAAGACCGTAGGATCCTACGCAGTGCCGTAGGGGACCGCACCGCCACTTCCCAGCAAATTAGGGACACTGTTGCTCCTGGGGTATCGGCGAGGACCATTCGCAACCGTCTCCATGAAGCTGGGCTACGGTCCCGCACACCGTTAGGCCGTCTTCCGCTCACGCCCCAACATCGTGCAGCCCGCCTCCAGTGGTGTCGCGACAGGCGTGAATGGAGGGACGAATGGAGACGTGTCGTCTTCAGCGATGAGAGTCGCTTCTGCCTTGGTGCCAATGATGGTCGTATGCGTGTTTGGCGCCATGCAGGTGAGCGCCACAATCAGGACTGCATACGACCGAGGCACACAGGGCCAACACCCGGCATCATGGTGTGGGGAGCGATCTCCTGCACTGGCCGTACACCACTGGTGATCGTCGAGGGGACACTGAATAGTGCACGGTACATCCAAACCGTCATCGAGCCCATCGTTCTACCATTCCTAGACCGGCAAGGGAACTTTCTGTTCCAACAGGACAATGCACGTCCGCATGTATCCCGTGCCACCCAACGTGCTCTAGAAGGTGTAAGTCAACTACCCTGGCCAGCAAGATCTCCGGATCTGTCCCCCATTGAGCATGTTTGGGACTGGATGAAGCGTCGTCTCACGCGGTCTGCACGTCCAGCACGAACGCTGGTCCAACTGAGGCGCCAGGTGGAAATGGCATGGCAAGCCGTTCCACAGGACTACATCCAGCATCTCTACGATCGTCTCCATGGGAGAATAGCAGCCTGCATTGCTGCGAAAGGTGGATATACACTGTACTAGTGCCGACATTGTGCATGCTCTGTTGCCTGTGTCTATGTGCCTGTGGTTCTGTCAGCGTGATCATGTGATGTATCTGACCCCAGGAATGTGTCAATAAAGTTTCCCCTTCCTGGGACAATGAATTCACGGTGTTCTTATTTCAATTTCCAGGAGTGTATATTTGTCCAATGAATACCCGTTTATCATCTGCATTTTATTTTAATTTCCAGTAGTGTATGTACCTTACAAATTCTGATAATATCTCAGGATTCGAAATATTTTGAGACTAACTGTTTCAGTCTGATTTTCAACGGGGAAAGAAACGCAGCGTTGTACAGTTGGTGCCACGTTTATAACTACTTTTATTTACAAATACAATACACAATCCAGCGCCAGGTCCTGGTTCCCAGATGTCTGTATGGCAATTTAAGGCCAATCTTTTTCTTCGTTCAGGGTCGCTTGGAAATCAAAAGATGTGAAAACCATTTTTTCAGTAGTAAGTGCAGTTCACAGGTGACACCAGCCACCCATATTTACAACGAATCTTCAATACATTTAATCAGAATCTCCACTCGTATCGTGACTCATACGTAAACAAGTATAAGTAGCCTGTACTTTGGGGAAAACAAGGTGGACATTTCAGCTCATGTTATAGGAGTCTTATGACAATCTACCAAGGACTTGTCGAAACCATTCCAAGCAATATCGCTAGATACTGCATTCCAAAAGTGGACCAACATGCTCTTAAGAAGGTGTCATAATGCTTTGGTTAATCAGCGTACTTTTTTTTAAATCTCTGTCAGTTTCCACATCCTCTAGAATTTCATCATTGATTCACTTTGACAAATACAGTTCAAACGCCAGTTTGAGCCTCATCCCTGATTAAAATCAAATGTTGTTTTCTTTAGTGTAGAAACACAGTCGCCGGAAACTGCAGAGAGTGACTGACCTTCTGTCGTCGGCGGTGACTGCGTCACTGCGCGACGGCATCGCCGAGGTGCCGCGGCCCGTGAAGTAATCGCTGGAGGGCTCGTCGCACACGCATTCGGGGTGCCTGACGGCGCAGATGCGCGTCGCTTTTCCGCAGGGGCACACGCAGGGTGAGCGCGGTGCAGCAGGTGCGGGGGCGGAGGCGCGTGCTGGCTGCGCCGACATGCAGCACTCGCAGGGCGGTGCAGCCTTGAACGACCCGGACTGCCTCTGCTCGCCTGCCGCCTCGCTCTGACGCGCCGCACTATCCCTCTGACCGTCTGCTCCGCGCTCATCCGCTCCAAAGCGTACTTTCTTCGAGTTTCTTCCCCCACCTTCTTCTATGGCCCTGGGCGTGGTCTCACCTGTGCAGAAAAGCCCATGGAGCTTGTAAGATATGTACCTCAATCTCCATATGATTAATACATACCGACGGTAAAAAGATCGCAACACCAAAATGGAGTAGTGCGACATAAACTAAAGTCGGTAGGCATACTTCTACATCTGAAAGATGACGTCTATTCAAATTTCGTGCCAGTCGCACGGGAGTGCCACTATGAGCGCCACTATGAGGATGCAAATCAGGTTTGCTTTAAAAAACAGCCGGCACGGTAGCTCAGCGTGTTCGGTCAGAGGGTTAGCTGCCCTCTGTAATAAACAAAAACTGAGTTAATCCATTGACAACGAAGTTAAACGGATGTCTTACGACGTCCGCCCCGAGCAGATGCAACGAACAAAAGCGAACAAAATGAGGTAAAAAAAAATTACACGCTGTAACGGTCGCGAGCGATAGTTAACCCTGAGACTGGATGTGATCAGCTGACGTCAGTCAAGAATGCCTCTAAGGCGACAAAGACGCCATTATTAACATCTCTCTGAGTTTGAACGAGGTAGTGTATAGGGTTACGAGAAGCTGGATGTTTCTTCGGGAATAATGCAGAAGGACTTGGCAGGGATGTAGTGTACATGATTGTTGGCAGCGGTCACGAGAATGTACGGTCGCAATAAGACCGGACTCCGGACGACCACGTTGCACTGCAGAGAGGGAACACCATCGTGTTCGGCTTTTGGCTCAGACGAACCCTGCTGCATGTGCAGCAGCAATCTGAACAGCAGTTGGCACCACAGCGAAACAACGAACTATTACAAATAGGTTACTTCAGGAGCAGCTCCGAGCCAGACGTCGTGTAGCATGCATTCCACTGACCTCAAACCACAGCTATTTCGACTTTAGTGGCGTCAAGCGAGAACTTACTGCAGGGCAGGATGGGGATCTGTTGTGTTTTCTGATGAAGTTGGTTCTGCCTCGGTACCAGTGATGGCCGTGTGTTGGTTAGAGGGAAACCAGTTGAGAGCCTGCAACCAATCTGTCGGAGTGCTAGACACACAGGACCTACATCTGGAATTATGGTCTGGGGCACGATTTCGTAAGAGACCAGAAGCACTCTCGTGGTTACCCCAAGCATCCTTACTACAAATTTGTACGTCAATCTGATGATTCGACCTATCTGCTGGAACAGCATTCCAGGAGGTGTTTTCCAACAGGACAACACTCGTCCACCTGCCACTGTTGCAACTCAACATGCTCTGCACAATATTGTCACTGTACTGGCCGACCAAATGTAACAGGCATGGAAATCCATCCCACAAGCCGACGTCCGGCAAATTTACAACGCCATGCATGAACGTTTGTATGCTTGTATGCAACATTCTGGAGTTACACCAGTTAATGTACCAACATTTCACATTTGCAATGACTTATCTCGCGCTTACATTAACCTGTGATCTTGCAATGTTAATCACTTACATATGTTACGAAGACAAACGTATTCCCGAAATTTCATTACTCTACATTAACTATTTTTTGGTGTCGCAATTTATTTTCCGTCAGGGTAGTACAGGGGACATATTGATCTGTATCAACAATGTAGGAAGCAACTGCTGATATGTCAGCAATACCAGGAATACGTGGATGGCACTATCGCTGTGCGGTACATTCCAGCGACACTTCTACTGGAGTTCTCTTGTGCAAACTTTTGTGGGCAGTTGCCTTGCCATGGCACCCTCTTGCTATCAATTTTACAGTCACTCTTTTTAGCGTCCTTCCTATAAATATTCATAGACGAGTTATGTTGTTCTTAAGCAGTTGTTCACTGGTGCAAAATACGGTACTGTCTGAGTAAAAAGTACTAATAAAAACAAAAATATAGTCGCATCGCAGTGCTTCTCTCGTTAATTGAAGGATGATTGGTCAGAGTTCAAGTATAATTACAATTAATATTCCATTTTCAAATGCTGTAAACAAGAACCACTGCTCAGTATGACATGGAATTTCAACGGAATATTGTCGAAGAAAGGGGAACGTTGTTGTTATAGTTGTGGTCTTCAGTCCAGAGTCTGATTTGATGCAGTTCTCCATGCTACTCTATCCTGTGCAAGCTTCTTCATCTCCGAGTAACTATTGTACCCTACATCCTTCTAAATCTGTTTAGTGTATTCACCCCCCACGCTTCCTTCAGTACTAAATTGGTGATCCCTTTATGCCTCAGAATGTGTCCTACCAACCGATCCCTTCTTCTGGTCAAGTTATGTCACAAATTCCTTTTCTCCCCATTTCTATTCAGTACCTCCTCATCAGTTACGTGATCTACCCATCTAATCTTCAGCATTCTTCTGTAGCACCATATTTCTAAAGTTTCTACTCTCTTCTTGTCTAAACTATTTATCGTTCATGTTTCACATCCATACATGGCTATACTCCATACAAATACTTTTAGAAAAGACTGCCTGACACTTGAATCTATACTCGATGTTAACAAATTTCTCTTGTTCAGAAACGCTTACCTTGCCATTGTCAGTCTACATTTTATATCCTCTCTACTTAGACCATTATCAGTTATTTTGCTCCCCAAATAGCAAAACTCATCTACTACTTTAAGTGTCTCATTTCCCAATCTAATTCCCTCAGCATCGCCTGATTGAATTAGACTAGATTCCATTGTACTCGTTTTGCTTTTGTTGGTGTTCGTCTTATATCCTCCTTTCAAGACGTTCTCCATTCCGTTCAACTGCTCTTACAGATCCTTTGCTGTCTCTGACAGAATTGCAATGTCATCGGCAAACCTCAAAGTTTTTATTTCTGCTCCATGGATTTTAATTCCTACTCCAAATTTTTATTTTGTTTCCTTAACTGCCTGCTCAATATACAGAGTGAATAACATCGGGGATAGGCTACAACCCTGTCTCACTCCCTTCCCAACCACTGCTTCCCTTTCATGCCCCTCGACTATTATAACTGCCATCTGGTTTCTGTACAAATTGTAAATAGCCTTTCGCTCCCCGTTTTTGACCTCTGCCACCTTCAGAATTTGAAAGAGAGTTTGCCAGTCAACATTGTCATAAGCTTTCTCTAAGTCTACAAATGCTAGAAACGTAGGTTTACCTTTCCTTAATCGATCTTCTAAGATAAGTCGAAGGGTCAGTATTGTCTCATATATTCCAACATTTCTACGGAATCTGAAATGGTCTTCCCCAACGTCGGCTTCTACCAGTTTTTCTATTCGTCTGTAAAGAATTCGTGTCAGTATTTTGCTTCCGAGACTTATTAAGTTGATAGTTCGGTAACTTTCACACCTGTCAACACCTTCATCCTTTGGGATTGGAATTATTATATTCTTCTTGAAGTCTGAGGGTACTTCCCCTGTTTCATACATCTTGCTTACCAGATGGTAGCGTTTTGTCAGGGCTGGCTCTCCCAAGGCTACTATCAGTAGTTCTAATGGAATGTTGTCTACTCCCAGGGTCTTGTTTCGACTTAGGTCTTTTAGGCTCTGTCGAATTATTCACGCAGTATCGTATCTCCCATTTCATCTTCACCTAGGTCCTCTTCCATTTCCGTAATACTGTCCTCAAGTACATCACCCTTCTATAGACCCTCTATATACTCCTTCCATCTTTCTCCATTCCCTTCTTTGCTTACAACTGGGTTTCCATCTGAGCTCTTGATATTCGAACAAGTGGTTTTCTCTTCTCCAAAGGTCTCTTTAATTTTCCTGTAGGCAGTATCTATCTTACCCCTAGTGAGATATGCCTCTACATCCTTACATTTGTCCTCTAGCCATCCATGCTTAGCCATTTTACACTTCCTGTTGATTTAATTTTTGAGACGTTTCTATTCCTTTTTGCTTGCTTCATTTACTGCTTTTTAATTTTCTCCTTTCATCAATTAAATTCAACATCTCTTCTGTTACCCAAAGATTCCTATTAGGCCTCGTCTTTTGACCTACTTGATCCTCTGCTGCCTGCACTATTTCATCTCTCAAAGCTACCCGTCCTTTTTCTACCGTATTTCTTTCCCCCGTTCCTGTCAATGATTCCCTAATGCTCTCTCTGAAACTCTCTACAACCTTTGGTTCTTTCAGTTTATCCAGGTCCCATGTCCTTAATTCCTACCTTTTTGCAGTTTCTTCAGTTTTAATCTACAGTTCATAGCAAATAGATTGCGGTCAGAGTCCACATCTGCCCTTAGAAAAGTCTTACAATTTAAAACATGGTTCCTAAATCTCTGTCTTACCATTATATAATCTATCTGAAACCTTCCAGTATCTCCAGACCTCTTTCATGTACTCAACCTTCTTTCATGATTCTTGAACCATGTGTTAGCTATGATTAAGTTATGCTCTGTGCAAAATTCTACCAGGCGGCTTCCTCTTTCATTCCTTACCCCCATTCCATATTCACCTAGTACGTTTCCTTCTCTTCCTTTTCCTACTATCGAATTCCAGTCACCCATGACTATTAAATTTTCGTCTCCATTCACTATCTAAATAATTTATTTTATCTCATCATACATTTCTTCAATCTCTTCATCATCTGCGGAGCTAGTTGGCATATGAACTTGTACTACTGTGGTAGGCGTGGGCTTCGTGTCTATCTTTGCTGCAATAATGCGTTCACCATGCTGTTCGTAATAGCTGACCCGCGCTCCTACTTTTCTTTTATTCATTATTAAACCTAGTCCTGCATTACCCCTATTTGATTTTGTATTTGTAACCCTGTATTCACCTGACCAGAAGTCTTGTTGAACCTGCCACAGAACTTCACTAATTCCCAATATATCTAACTTTAACCTATCCATTTCCCTATTTAAATTTTCTAACCTACCTGCCCGATTAAGGCATCTGACATTCCACGCTGCGATCCGTAGAACGCCAGTTTTCTTTCTCCTGATAGCGACGTCCTCCTGAGAAGTCTCCGCCCGTAGATCCGAATGGGGGACTATTTTACCTCCGGAATATTTTGTCCAAGTGGACGCCATCGTCATTTGACCATACAGTAAAGCTGCATGCTCTCGGGAAAAATTACGACTGTACTTTCCCTTTGCTTTCAGCCGTTCGCATTACCAGTACAGCAAGGTCGTTTTGGATAGTGTTACAAGGCCAGATCAGTCAATCATCGAGACTGTTGCCCCTGCTGCTACTGAAAAGGCTGCTGCCCCTCTTCAGGAACCACACGTTTGTCTGGCCTCTCAACAGATACCCCTCCGTTGTGGTTGCACCTACGGTACGGCTATCTGTATCACTGAGGCACGCATGCCTCCCTACCAACGGCAAGGTCCATGGGCGCGCATGTTTTTTAGGAGTGAGGCCCTGTGCCCCTGTTACTTGTTTTCTGCGCACCAGCTTCAACTGCATGGACGTGTGGATAGGATTATTCTTATGAAAGATGGCTCCCTTCCTCGCACTGCACAGCCAGTGAAGCAGATACTGCGGATGCATTTTCGCGTCAGCTTTATTTCCTAGAGTCCGGCCGTCCAGATTAACTGATCTTCATCCATGTGACTTCTGACTGTGTGATTATCTAACAGACGGTTTGTTCGGAGCTTCGACTACGAACTTAGCTGAACTGAAGGCACGCATTGCGCAACACGTTCCGAAGGTGACCTCTGAGACACTCCGATCTGTTGGCGAACATGCTGTTTGTCGATTTCAACTTGAGGCAGGAAAATGTGGACAGCATACTGAAGATGTCTTGCAACAGTCTCACGGCGATTAACCGAAATAAAACTTATATTCGTTGTGGATTTGGAACACTGTGACTGTGATGAATAAAGGTTTCCAGAAATTATTGCCGTTGTTTCTGGAAACCTTTATGAAAAAACGAGTTCATTGTTGCTTTTTATGCGGTTTTTGGCCCCAGAACAATTAAAACCCGACATCATTGCTGCTCTTCTCGCTGATTTTGGCCGCAGGAAAACTAAAAACCCAGTTTTCCCATCCAATGTGGTACAATATTTCCGTGGTGGATTGGCTTACATAACTAACAGTGCCACAACAGTTAAATGCCATATTTGTGCGGTCATTCACTTTGTATAGTACTTTGTTTTAATGTGCAACTCGTACCATAGCCATCGTATTGCAATTCATTTGACATTTGCAGCCGAACCGTTTCACGTTAAGATGCTGATAGTGCCATCTAGTGGGAAAATTTTCGCGTCAGCTTTATTTCGTTTGTATAATTTACCCTCCTTCGATGCTGTTCCGTTAAAATTTGACATCATTCCGAGCAGCCGTTCATTTTTTACAGCGTTCTGGAAATGGAATTTTGATTATAATCACCCTGTTTGTAACAAATTACCTTGCTGCGCCACCCTCTGAAATTAGTTACTTGTTTGGGAGGATAAAGGGATGTTACAAGTTTAAAGAAGACCTGGACCTAGTAAATGGTGAACAGAGAGTTTTCTGTGTACTAAAATAGCGGAGACTTTCACCTTTAAAATGAAGTACATATTTTGTATTTACCTTATATCTAAGTACATTTAATTTGATTTCTAAAAATATGCCAACAGCTTCATCACGATATGTTTGTGAAAAGAACTGTCATCCAAACTTTTCAGTAAACCCAAATGTTGCCGCTGCAGCCGATGCATCTCAAGAATAACGGTGTAACTCGGTTTTTACTTTGTAACAGACGGGGCGCCATAGGCGTAGCGAAAGTTCCTTCACTACACAGACAATATGTGACAATAAAAACAGATTCTACAAAAAGTGTAAATCCTGAAACAAAATTAATAGCCCTAAGGGCTACAAATGTGTGTATCACAAGCTAGGCTGAAGGGGAGTGACAGATGTGTAACATCTCTTACAAATGCAAGGATTCAGTGCCTTGCTTACGATGAAGAACTCATCGGCAGCGAGGCGGAGAATACGAACTTCGGAACGACAGAGCTGGCGAAAGAGACACCCTTTTGTCCAACGCTATAACGGGCAGAGTTCACGACAGTTCAACATCTTAGTGGTGGTCCCTGATAACGTCTGTAACAATTAATAAAACGTCATATTAACAACCTACTCTTATTTTGCGAATTCAGGGGTGATCCTAGGTTTCCTGCTCTCTGCAATTGACAACTTCAAAGCGCAAACTGGGAAGATCGCATAACGTATGCAATACCCCAGGTGATAACAAAGATGAGGAATCCAGCACTACGATTTGCAATGTTTTGGGGCACAGGATTCTGGTGAGTCCCGCATCTGCGCAGAAGAAGAAACAGAACAAATCTGAATGCCTTCAATGTGTAAATTCAAGAAGAAGTACTATTTTGAAACACAGAATGTAATTTCTTTTCTGAAAATTAGAAGAGAGACACAACTGGAAGTACTTCTACAGAAGAACAATATACAAATTTTAGACAAATTTTAGATTTGCAGGCAATGAGATTCTTAGATGACACTGAACTGGTACACAATATTACACAATTTATAAACGGAGACGAGCAGTAAGAATAATGGAAAACGTGGCAATTTAATGTACAGAATTTTATGTAAAGGTAAAAAAAAGTTGACAGTATGACAGGCTTTAAGCCAAATACAGAAAGAATGTCCATGTTAACAATAATGTGCTTGAGTAATAGGCATAACCCCATAAATTGCCACGCACGTATAAATGAAGATAACAGGAGAAATTCGGAAATAGTATATCAGTTCTGGTAACTTTTAGAATCTCAAATCTCTAACATACAAAACACAGAACTAAACTTATTCTTCACCATTTCACTACGCAAGTTGGGAAGAAACAAATTTCAGAACATTGTAGGAGAATATCCAGAACACTTAAGAACAAGCGGAAATGGTGGAAACTGATCAATATGTGTAAAACGTTCCCATTAAAACTGATGTCCATACATATTCACAAACTACCAAGCAAAGCCAAAACATGGAAATTTCTAAAACCAAATCTAGGAGAATTTCATCTGGATCATATAGCAGTATCCAAAAGGAATGTTAAGGAAATTATGAACATCAAAGTGATCAAAATGTGAAACTAGATTCAGATGATTACTACTTTCAGATAAAATTCGACTTCTCCAATCTAAAACAAAAATGAAAAGCCAAAGAGTCATCAGATACAACTCTAGTCCAATGTTACAAAATAAAATATAGAAAAATTTAGAGAGAAATTGAGACAGCTAAAAATGTTGATTGGCATGAACTTCAGGCACAACTTGCTAAAGCATTAGAGAAAACATTACAATTGGTCAGGAATAAAAACAAAAAATGGTGGATGAGTAATGCGGAGAAGTGTTAGAATAAAGAGTTCAAGAATGAAGAAAGTGGAGATGTTGAAAAATAATCCTAGAATAATTCAGACACCAAAGAAAAGAAACTTCAAAAATAATATACAAAATAAAAGTAGCTTTTGAAAATTTTCATGTTACAGAATTCCAAAAAAAGGACAAAAACTTATACTAGATATTATTATTAAACTTTTACTCTTAAAAGTACAAGTATTTATTTCAAGAATGAAAATGGTAAAATAGGATTGAACAACAAGGAAAATTGTGAAAAACAAGCAAAAATTTTTGATGCACTGTTAAACTTTTCGGCTGCAGTAGCTAAATTACAATTTTCAGCTATACCAGAAAATACTGAGGAAGATTTCCCACCAACAGAGCTAGAAATTCATGAAACCATCAAAGCGTTCAAAAATAACAAAAGAAATGATGAAGACTCAATTACAGCTGAATTACTGAAATTGTTAGACCAAAGATAAAATATGTACACTTGCCATTTGAGAACACTTGGAAAATAGAAAGGATTCGAGAACAGTGGAGAATAGCATTAATCTATCCGCTACATAAGAGAGGCAAAGAACATGTCAAAAATTACAAAGGTATCTTACTTCTACCAATGACTTGCAAAATATTATCCAAAATCCTCCTGAACAGAGTTGAAGAAACTATAGACCAGCGATATCCAAAGTGTATACCATGGAGCACTGGGGCTCCGCAAGGACTCTGTGAGGCCTCTGCCAAAACATCAGCCAAAAGAACAAACCCCATCAAGTCTTGTCAAACACTCAGAAAAACTACTCTAATAAATATCATATCAGTGTTGGTTTTATAATTTGTTTTTACTTAATGCATAATAGCCGAAAATGAGAAAACAAGCAGCATAATAAATCTACAGTAATACTACGATTGAAGACTACAACCAGAAGAACTTAGCTTATACGAATAGGTTTGTGGGAAGTCGATACTCATCAGTACACACGCACGCAGCAGCCGTACTAATGGTTTTTCTCTGTCTCTCTGTGTGCGCTGTTCCATGTACACACGCCGCGAACATTCCACTTTGCTCAGTCCATCTCTCTTTCATTCACAAACACCTCTAACCACCTCGAAGGATTTCGTCGCTTCGCCATCTGTGCTTCACTGCCAGGCGCTGTATAGACACATGCCATGCAGATCAGAGTACAGTTTCTACTCGATTTTGCGATTGCTAGGCACAGTCCAATTTGGGATGGCATAGCTGTGCACGACTCTCTGACTGCGATATATTCGGTATGTGTTTGTTATTGACTACAGTTGTACAATTCAGTATCTTGTGGCGATATTATTCTATGTTTGTCACATTATATAATTAAACTGTTTATTTTAAACGATAGAATGTAGCGTTGCCTTAAGGATGTTGTAACAAAATCTTACATTTAAACTATACAACCCGACTTCACAGACAAGACTGAAGAACTTTTTATACATAAGAAGGAATAAGTATGAAGAAATCAAAAAAACTATGAAGTATGCAACCAAGGTTGTGAATGAAAAAACCACAGAGGCATCCTATTTGGTTAACAGTCACACTGCACAAGTGGGCGAAGCACACACTATCACTAAGAATTTAGTAACAGCATTTATGGTCGACGTAACACAACGTATGTTCGGTGAAAAATTTGCAAGGCATCTCTTTATAGCGCCACTTTTGAGCGACACTGTTTCGCGTCGAATTAACGGTCTTGCAGGCTATATCAGACAAGAACCAGTTGGACGCCTTCAGCACAACAAATTCGTCTTGCAAATGAATGAGTCGATTGTTTTTGCTCGACGGGACATATTACAGATAATCGTATTACATCCATGTAAGCATTCAAGTGAAGAAAATGAATTCATGAGTTCAGAATCCTTTTGTACTGAATTTGCGACAGTCATAAAAGACTTCAAACAAAACTTACGAATTCTTTTTAGGAATGACGTCAGATTCAAGCCTGGAATCGTTATTCAAAACAATGCCACTTGCTGATTTTTGGTGCAGGGTTCATAATGAATATCTACAACTTGCTTTGACTGTTCTTCTCCCATTCCCAACAATGCACTAGTGTGAAATGGGATTCTCAGCATACGCAACTACATAGACAAAGTACCACAACAGATTGCATGCTGAAACTCATTTGTCTTCAACTCTCTTACATCAAGCCTGGCATTAAACAAATGGCCAAAAATAAAAAACAGCTTCATACCTCTCATTAAAAGGGAACCATTTTATCAGTTTAGAGTGGAATCAATACAGAGTTATTGTGTGTATTGTATTATTGTTTGTTTTTATTATTTTGTTGTAGAAGTAAGTAGTATTTTTTTAGAATTTTCATTAAATGATTATAAGTAAAGAATGCTTACTTTGAGTCTCCATAAAATATTTAGTATTTCAAAAAGGTTCCATATCCAATAAAGTTTGAGAAACGCTGGTACTGACAAACAGCTGGGGGAATGTCAGGGTCGTTTACAACAGGGGAGGTCCTCTAGAGCAGTTATGGTCAACCTAGTCCCCACCACCCACAAGTAGACGTTCCAGCATCCTTTGTGGGTGGTAGGTGGTAAGGGTATTAAAACGTTTTCGTTAGGTTTTCATAAAATATTGACATGAAGTGTTTGGTAAGTAATTATTTTTACATTCTTTAACTGTGGAACTGTAGACTGTTAAAAATATATACTGCAAACAACGACACATAAGTGAATGGTACATAAAAAGGGTTGACTCCCTTGCTCTAGAGAGTAGATTTTTATCTTAAAAATCAATAACTTGCCACAGAATGTTGATAAACAAAATTATAAAATATCATTTATTGATTTCAGGAAAGCATTTGATTCTGTAGAGTAAAATTATATAAAATTATTATAGAACTTTGCATTAAAACGAAATTAGCAAACATAATTTGTGAAACTCTGTCAAATACAATACCTAAATAGAAATTTTTATGAGAGAAACATATGAGTCATTTGAAATAAAAACTCCTGTTAGAATAGTGGATGGATTCTCACCCTTACTATTTAATTGCTTTAGAAAAAGGAATGTAAGAATATGGAATTCACAGTGAAGAAATCTCAAAATTCACAAAGCTGAAACAATAATTATGAAAGAAAATCAAATGGAACCAGGGTAAAGTGTCTGGCTTTTTGGGATGACTTTGTAATATTTCCATAAAATCTTACACAAGCAGTTACTGAAATACGTCTTCTGGAAACAATACGCAACAGAACTTGTTTCAAAATTTCGTCTCAAGAAACAAAATTCGTAAGAATCATAAAACAATTTCACCAATACACATAGCAACACAAATATGTGAAATATAACGAGTTAGAAAATTGTAATAACTTCAAGAAACCATACAGCAGAGTGGACAGCAAAAATTCACAACATATGAAAGCGTTAATAAAAAGTAAACAGTGTATGACTTCACTAAAAATATTCACAATAAGAAAATCATATCTGGAAATACAAAACTATTCCACGATAGTATACATGTAAATGCTTAATGATGAACAATAAGTTAGGCATAGCAGAGATATTTGAAAGACGAATTATTAGAAGAATAATGGGTACAATACAAGCTATACGTGATTGGGAAACAAGAAGTAGTGACGAGACTAGCCAAATACACAAAAGATCAGAAGTACAGTGGAACCTCGCAAAGCGAGCATTATTCGTTTCAGAATATTAATCGTAGTGCGAAACACTCGTTAAACGAAATAATTTATCCCACATAAGGTAATGTAAAATACGATAATGCGTTCCATGTAGGAAAAGTACTAAAAGCTTTGTGTTATTCATGCCATTAATTCATAGAAAATTATACATACGATATTATGTCCTTTATTATTCAACACACATAACTAATTCTTTTTTACTAGGAAGCTATCTATGGTCATTTCCTTCTGCCAACGTTTCAACACTTAGCGCAAATGCGACACAGCATTATCGTCAAATAAATTTGCAGCGCGCGCAGCCACTGCTTTGCTGGAGTGATGATTCTCAATGTACGATGCAACCTATACCCATGCTTTCAGCGTTTCTCTCATTGCGCCAGAAGATTGCTGCTTTGCTGAAAGTCAGCGAGCGAACAATGAGTCGGATGGCTGAGGAGGACCTCATACAAACCATTTAGTCCAAAACTTGCTCTCGGATTACGTTAAAATGTTCTGGTCAAAGGATATATGGCCCCCGAATCTCCTCGACTACTATGTTTGCAGCGTAGTCGAAAGAGTTACCAGTAAGATGAGGCACCCTAATGTCGCATCTCTACGCACCGCTATCTAAGTAGCATTCGCGAATATGGGCAGCGCTGCTTTAAAGAGTGCGTGCTATCGCTTCAGGACAAGATTGCGGGCAGTCGTTGCGGCTGAAGGGGGTTAAATCAAGTAATCTTTGTTGTGTTGGCAGAAGAGCCAACACCGTGTTGCTAGAGGAGGCCGAAATGCGCGCTTTTAAGCTCACGCAGATTGGCGTGAGGTCTGGAACAGTTAAAGGAATTAATAGTAGCAAATAAAGTACATAGTTGATGTAACACTTAACTTTAATCCACAATTGGTGTACATCGCTCTTGACGGTACATAATTTCCATTTCAATATAAACTGATAATGGCGCCTTGCTAGGTCGTAGCAAATTAAGTAGCTGATGGCTATGCTAACTATCGTCTCGGCAAATGAGAGCGTATTTGTCAGTGAACCATTGCTATGAACGTCGGCTGTACAACTGGGGCGAGTGCCAGAACGTCTCTCTAGACCTGCCGTGTGGTGGCGCTCGGTCTGCGATCACTGACAGTGGCGACACGCGGGTCCGACGTATACTAACGGACCGCTGCCGATTTAAAGGCTACCACCTAGCAAGTGTGGTGTCTGGCGGTGACATCACAATCTTACTCTTGAAAGATATCACTACTTATATGTAAAAGAATTTTCATTATCATTTGTATTTTGTTTTAATAAATTTGCTTTTTAAAGAAGTTTCATTTGTCCGGATTTAAGAGCCGCACCCTATATGGGTAAGGCAAACACAGTACTGACCCAGCAGAAGATATTGATTTCAAAAATGTGCAAAGATTTACATTTTTGAACCGACTGTCTTGAGTCTCTTTGTTATGGTTGTCATTTTCAGTGCAAAGACTGGTTTGATGCAGCTCTCCTCACGTGTTTATCCTGTAACGCCCCTCATCTATGCCCAGCTGCTGCAGCCTACATTCATTTGAACCTGCTTAATTTTGTGATGCCTTGGTCTCCGTCTATAATTCTCTCCTCTTCCCCTTTCTCACATGTTCCTCCACTAACAAGCTGACTACTCCCTGATGCCTCAGGTGGTTTCCTATCAATCGAGCGCTCCTTTCAGTCAAATTGTGATACAAATTGCCGGCCGGAGTGGCCGAGCGGTTCTAGGCGCTACAGTCTCGAACCGCGTGACCGCTACGGTCGCAGGTTGGAATCCTGCCTCGGGCATGGATGTGTATGATGTCCTTAGGTTAGTTAGGTTTAAGTAGTTCTAAGTTCTAGCAGACTGATGACCTTAGCAGTTAAGTCCATAGTGCTCAGAGCCATTTGAACCATTTTTGTCACAAATTTCTTGTCTCCCCATTTCTGTTCAGTACCTCCTCTAATGAGGAGTACCTCCTCTATAGCACAACGTTCAAAATCTTCAATTCTCTTCTTGTCAAAACTGCTTATCTTCCATGTTTCACATCCACGTAAGGCTACAGTCTCGACAAATACATTCAAGACAATATTTCTTACTATTTAAATTTATATCAGACGTTAACAAATACCCAGAAAGTACTTTATCATACTTAAATGTATATTTGGTATTAATAAATTTATATCTTCCAAAAACAGTTTCCATCCTATTGCTGGTCTGCATTTCGTATATTCTCTACTTCAGCCATCATCATTTTGCTGCCTAAATAGCAAATCTCGTTTACTACACTTAGTGTCTCATTAGCTAATTTTATTCCCACAACATTGCCTGATTTGATTTGACAATATTCGATTACCTTACTTTACTTTTGTTGATATTCCTCTTACTACCTCTTTCCAGTAGGTTAATGATTTGTTTCTATTTCGCATTAAAATTATTTTTTTACTTTCATAAAACTTATTCTTTCATTCCCTACTGCTTTGAACCCAAGCCCACGTATTTTCACAAAAATGCTCGAGGAGTATGACTCTCGAGCACAACATTAACGTCATCTCATCGCACAAAGCGGTACTGAAGAAGGCGATAATTAGGTTTTTTTCACTATCAAGTATTTGCAACGCGCATTTTTTCCAGATATTTGCTGCCTCTATGAATATTCTACCCTTGTAAGAAAAGAGACAGAGGTGTTATAGCAGGAGAAGAGCACCCACAACTAAAGAATTCAAATGGACACGAGAAGCAAGACAACGGAAATACGATACCGCTGCTGCTTATGTTTTCTTCAGACTCAGCAACGCCTGGCAGGATCCAGTCAGGCATCGTGGACGGCCCGGTCTGTCGCCGTTCTATCAATTGGCGCTCCTGAAATAAAAGTCACCAAGTCTGAGCCTGTAAAATCGATGTCGCACGCGAAATGCCATTTGTACAGTGTGTGGCCAAAAGCCTCTGCACTCTAAAATGTTTTACACTCTTTGTGACATAAGACTATGGTGTCTTTTACTTCCTCTCTTAGAGTATAGAGACAAACAGACTGCGCACACTCGAATCTCTGCCATGCTAAGGTTTGAAACAATGTCTAAATCACGCGACGGACGGCAAAAACCCGAGTTTCTGTCATTACACAGTAGGTGCAGGGGGAGCCGACAGCTACAATGTATCTCATTATTGCTGAAATCAAGCAGTAATTTAAAATACTGAACATCTTGTATTAGTATTATACTCTAACAGTATGTGGCAGAAGAGTTAACCTAATTTCTCCAGTATTAAAGCGACGATTATCGTTTTCACATTTGGCCAACTGAAACGGTAACAAATGGATTGAAACATTGTACTGATAGTTCTTTCTTTCTGTAAGCGACAGAATTACAGTTCTTCAGTGAACTCCTGTATTTGTTGCATTAAGAGTCATTTGTTGCACTACGAGTCGTTTAGTTCATCAGTTCCACAGCAGAATAAGAAAAATACGGTGATCAGCTAGAACATTATGATCACCGACCTACTACCGGTATAAACCCGTCCAGGCGATAGCAGTGTCACCTGGCGAGGAATGACACAAGCACGGTGCATGTAGTATCAGTGAGCGTGCTGTCCGCGTGTGGAACGGAGAAGGCGCACAATCTATCTGAGTTTGATCTTGGGTAGATGGTGATGGCCCGGAGACTCGGCACTAGCAGAAGCTGCATGACTTGTCGGGTGTTCGACAGGTGCTGTGGTGAGTACCTTCAATACATGGCAAAATCAAGGTGAAACCACGTCCACAAATCGTGGGGTTGGGCGGCCACTCCTGATTACAAATGTCGGACGTCGTAGGCTGGGCAGACTGGTAAAACAGGCAGGCGGCGAACTGTGGTGAAACTAACATCAGTCTTTAATGCTGGGCAGGGTACAAGTGTGTCTGAACACACAGTGCACCGAACACTCCTAATGATGGGCCTCCGCAGCCGAAGACCCATGCATGTACCAATGTTAACATTACGACATCGGCAACTACGACTGAAATGGGCACGTGACCGTCGGTACTGGACGTTGGCGCATTGGCAGAGCATTGGATGGTCTGATGGATCTCGATACCTTCTTCATCATGCCAATGGGAGGGCGCGAATCTGTCATCTTCCAGAGAAACAACTCCTTGGCTCCTGTACTGCTGGACGGAGACAAGCTGGCGGCGGCTCCATTATGCTCTGGGGAACATTCGCTTGGGCTTCCATGGGTCCAGTGGCGCTCGTGAAAGGCACCACGACGACCAAGGAATATCGTACACTGGTTGCAGACCACGTACACCCCTTCAAGACGATCATGTTTACTGAAGGTAGTGGCATTTTTCAACACGATAATGCGGCACGTCACAAGGCCAGAAGTGTGACGGAGTGGTTCGAGGAACACAATAGTGAGTTCCCACTGATGTGCTGGCCCGCCAACTCGCCAAATCGTAGCTCGATCGAACACATCTGGGATGTGATTGGACGTGGCGTCAGATCTCATCTCCTTCCTACGCAGAATTCACGGGAATTAGGTGACTGCTGTGTGCAGGTGTGGTGCCAACTCTCTCCAGCGTCCTACCAAGGCCTCTTTGCTTCCATGCCACGACGCATTGCCAATGATATCCGTGCCAGACTGGACATACCGTCTATTACGTAAGTGGTCATAATGTTCTAGCTGATCAGTGTATCACTTTTGCCAGGATGCATTTGGTTTTTGTTCGTTTCTCAACAATATGTGTGAAATATTTGATTATACTTTTATAATAAATGACATTCGTTTCTTTCTATAATGTCCGGTTATTAAACAAAATAACCATTTATGTTTTATGAACATTTGCTTAATCCAGTACAGATACCGAAATAATATCAAGTTAAAACCATAACACATTAGAAAACGTTGATTATAGACAAAACGCTTTTGTTGAGTTAGATATTAACTTTCTGTCATCTGAAAATCTTCGTCATTCATAGAGTTTTAGATCTGAAGACCAACATACTTTTTACGAAATAGATACATAAGAACCAATAAGAGGCGATCAAAAAGTTTTAGTTTGAGGGCGCTGATGCAGTGTACATGCAACGCGGCGCAACTCTGATACGGGTAGACAGTGTGTAATGGATGTAATAAGTGCAGATATTGCTACTGATAACTAAGGAAGGTGTACTGAGCAACACTACACCAGTATTTGCGTCATTTGCAGGTAAAATAAATGCATAAATAAATAAAATAAATAAAATAATAATTGTAGTCTCAACAAGTTGTATGTGTTTAGGTTGGTTAGTACCTCTAAGTACATGTGGCAAGAGCAAGCCATTAATGCTTATTTTCCCCTGGGTAGCAAATCAGGTGTTGATGTGTGGACACGTCGATGCATACTGACAGGCATGGTGAACGTACTGGTGCAGTACAACCGTGCAGAAAACAACAGTTCATAAAACTTATGAAGTATGTGTGGGAACATTGTTCGACACAGAGAAAATGCAACGAATATAATAGTGTGTGTACATAATAAGGCAGCGTATAAACAAATATCTGCACTTATACCTTTTACATAATGTATAAGCACCGACTCTTACTAAAGGGATTAATGACGCATTCATGTCTTTCTGACATGCTTGCAATAAATGGAGAAACCGGAACTATAACGACGTTATTACCAAATAAGTCCAAACAGGACCAACATGCTGTTATTCTTATCTTTGCCACTGAAGGATGAACACTGTCAGACATCTATCGGAGAATGAAGAATGTGTGTGAGGCAGTATGTCTTTCGAAAACCACCAATGTGGAATGGTGGTCAAGTTGAGAGTTGATTGCGATTCGGCAAAAGACATTGGTCGATCTGGAAGGCCAGTGTCCTCCATTACATCCCAAGTGGGAGAAACTCGAGCACCATTCCTTTAGCGCTGATCTCTCCCCATGCTATTACCACGCCTTCTGTCCCTTAAAACAGGCCATAACGAATCCATGCCTGCCCCCTAAGCAGAGTGCTGAGCGTGTCTCACTGCCAGGTTCGACTCACGGCTGGGTTGGAGATTTTCTCCACATGGAGGCTGGATGTTGTGTTGTCCTCAACATCATTTTATCATCATCGACACGCTAATCGGCCAATGTGGCGCAACTAGAAAGACTTGCACCTCGGCGGCCGAACTTCCCCAGGTGGGGACTCCCAGCCATAAAGGCCACACGATAATTTCATTTCGGCGAACCCATTAGGGTAATCAATATTCAATATATACCACAAAAGTAAGTGTACAACGCGCATGCCACTAAAACTCAGAAACGAGTCCTGGCACGATCAAGGGAGTTACATGGTGTGGTAGCCCTCTGACCCCCATCCATGAAGACGGTTCCCGTTTTTATCTGGAGGGTGTTCTGTTGAAGATATAAGGGCCGGGAAGTTTCATCCTCCGGAAATTTCTAAAACATTCCAGACATTCGAGAGTATTCGAGAACACTCCACAACATTCAAGGGTATTCTGGAGCATTCCACTACTTCCAGAATGTTCCGGAATGTTCCACAATGATCCGGGGGGTTCTGGAATGTGCTAGAAAAGTCTGGAACATTCTAGAAGATTCCAGAATGTTAGGGAGCATCCCGAAACATCCCAGACCATTGTGAACCATTCCAGAACACACTCGAATGTTGTGGAATGTTCTAGAACATTGTGGACCATTAGAAGCCTTTTGGTTATGTTCTGGAATTCGTCACTGGTGGGGCTACCCATTGGTAAAAATGGAAATGCCGTGTGGCTAGAGCCTTCCGTCGGGTAGACCGTTGGCCTGGTGCAAGTCTTTCGAGTTGACGCCACTTCGGCTACTTGCGTGTCGATCGGAATGAAATGATGATGAAAGACACACAACACCCAGTTATCACGAGACAGAGAAAATCCCTGGCGCCGCCGGGAATCGAACCCGGGACCCCGTGCGAGGGAAGCGAGAACACTACCGCAAGACCACGACCTGCGGACTACCCATTTGTTAAGACCCGTCGTTGGTTTGAACGTCAGTTTCTTAACAGGAACGAAGGGAGGAACTGAAAAAGTAGTGCAGTGAGTGAACAAAAACAAACAGTAAAGTGCGAGTATTCAAAGTGGTTGTGTTGTTGTGGTCTTCAGTCCTGAGGCTGGTTATATGCAGCTCTCCATGCTACCCTATCCTGTGCAAGCCTCATCATCTCCCAGTACTTATTGCAACCTACATCCTTCTGAATCTGCTTAGTGTATTCATCTCTTGGTCTCTCTCTACGATTTTTACCCTCCACGCTGCCCTCCAATTCTAAATTTCTGATCCCTTGATGCCTCAGAACATGTCCTACCAACCGATCCCTTCTTCTAGCCAAGTTGTGCCACAAACTTCTCTTCTCCCCAATTCTATTCAGTACCTCCTCCTTAGTTATATGATCTACCCATCTAACCTTCAGCATTCTTCTGTAGCACCACATTTAGAAAGCTTCTGTTCTCTTCTTGTCCAAACTATTTATCGTCCATGTTTCACTTCCATACATAGCTACACACCATACAAATACTTTCAGAAACGACGTCCTGACACTTAAATCTATACTCGATGTTAACAAATTTCTCTTCTTCAGAAACCCTTTCTTTGCCATTGTCAGTCTACATCTGATATCCTCTCTACTTCGACCATCATCAGTTATTTTGTTTCCCAAACAGCAAAACTACTTTACTACTTCAAGTGTCTCATTTCCTAATCTAATTCCCCCAGCATCACCCGACTTAATTCGACTACATTCCATTATCCTCGTTTTGCTTTTGTTGATGTTCATCTTATATCCTCCTTTCAAGGCACTGTCCATTCCGTTCATCTGCTTTTCCAAGTCCTTTTGTGTCTCTCACAGAATTACAATGTCATCGGCAAACCTCAAAGTTCTTATTTCTTCTCCATGGATTTTAATACCTACTCCAAATTTTTGTTCTGTTTCCTTTACTGCTTGCTCAATATACAGGTTGAACAACTTCGGGGAGAGGCTACAACCCTGTCTCACTTCCTTCCCAACCACTGCTTCCCTTTCGTGCCCCTTGATTCTTGTAACTGCCATCTGATTTCTGTACAAATTGTAAATAGCCTTTCGCCTGTATTTTACCCCTGCCACCTTTAGAATTTGAAAGAGAGTATTCCAGTCAACATTGTCAAAAGCTTTCTCTAAGTCTACAAATGATAGAAACGTAGGTTTGCCTTTCCTTAATCTATTTTCTAAGGTACGTCGTAAGGTCAGTATTGCCTCACGTGTTCCAATATTTGTACGGAATCCAAACTGATCTTCCCCGAGGTCGGCTTCTACCAATTTTTCCATTCTTCTGCAAGCAACTCGCGTTAGTATTTTGCACCTGTGACTTATTAAACTGATAGTTCGGTAATTTTCACATCTGTCAACACCCGCTTTGTTTGGCATTGGAATTATTATATTCTTCTTGACGTCCGAGGGTATTTCGCCTGTCTCATACATCTTGCTCACCAGATGGTAGAGTTTGTCAGGACTGGCTCTCCCAAGACCGTCAGTAGTTCTAATGGAATGTTGTCTACTCGCGGGGCCTTGTTTCGACTCAGGTCTTTCAGTGCTCTGCCAAACTCTTCAAGCAGTATCGTATCTCCCATTTCATCTTCATCTACATCCTCTTCCATTTCAATAATATTGTCCTCAAGTACATCGCCCTTGTATAGACCCTCTATATACTCCTTCCACCTTTCTGCTTTCCCTTCTTTGCTTAGAACTGGGTTACCATCTGAGCTCTTGATATTCATACAAGTGGTTCTCTTTTCTCCAAAGGTCTCTTTAATTTTCCTGTAGGCAGTATCTATCTTACCCCTAGTGAGATAAGCCTCTACATCCTTACATTTGTCCTCTACCCATCCCTGCTTAGCCATTTTGCACTTCCTGTCGATCTCATTTTTGAGACGTTTGTATTCCTTTTTGCCTGCTTCATTTACTGCATTTTTATATTTTCTCCTTTCATCAATCAAATTCAATATTTCTTCTGTTACCCAAGGATTACTACTAGTAATGTGGTGGATCCAGTTCATTCCATGTAAAAACTGCCTAGAACATTATGGAGCCACCACTAGCTTGCAAATTGCTTTGTTGACAACTTGGGTCTGTGGCTTCGTGGCGTCTGCGCCACACTTGAACCCTACCATCAGCTCTTACCAACTGAAATTGGGACTCCAGTGAGTAGGCCACGGTTTTCCGGTCGCCTAGTGTCTAACCGAAGTGGTCTCGAGCCCAGGAGTGGTGTTGCAGGCGATGTCATGCTGACGGCAAATGTGAAGCTCGCCGCCCTGTCATAATGGATACGTACGTCGTACGTCCCACATTGATTTCTGTGGTTACTTCACGCAATGTTGTTTGTCTGTTAGCACTGACAGCTCTACAGAAACGCCGCTACTCTCGGTCGTTAAGTGAAGGCCGTCGGCCATTGCGTTATCTGCAGTGAGAGGTAATGCCTGAAACTCGTATTCTCGGCACGTTGTTCACACTGTGGATCTAGGAATATTAAATTCCCTAACGATTTCCGATATCTAAATGTCCCATGCATCTAGCTCCAACTACCATTCGGCGTTCAAAGTCTGTTAATTTCGGTCGTCCGGCCATAATCATGTCGGAAACCCTTTCACGTGAATCACCTGAGTACAAATGAAAGCTCTGCCAATCCTCACCTTTTATACCTTACGAGAACGGTAGTACCGCCATCTATACTTCTGTATATCGCTATCCCATGAATTTTGTCATCTCTGTGTATATAATCATCCTCGTTGCGTGTGAATTTATTTCACATGCACAGCAACACATTCCCGAAAGAGTAACTTCACCTCTGCTCTGCCCACGCCCCCATCCCGGCTACTACCATCCAATTACCTCCTCACTCCACTCTACCATATATTGCTTTCAATATAATGACGTCATCCCGATGTATATCACCTATCGTCTAAGCTTCCATAGACTTCGAGTGTAGTATAGTTGAACATTCGATTTCTTTTAATTAGGGGATCGTCGAGAAGGTCCACAGTATCATGTGTGAGTTAACAGTGTTTACGCCGGCCGTTGTGTCCGAGTGGTTCTAGGTGCTTCAGTCCGGAACCGCGCTGCTGCTACGGTCGCAGGTTCGAATCCTGCCTCGGGCACGGATGTATGCGATTTCTTTAGGTTAGTTAGGTTTAAGTAGTTTTAATTCTAGGGGACTGATGACCTCAGATGTTAAGTCCCATAGTGCTCAGAGCCATTTGAACCACTTTTAACAGTGTTTACGGCGTACGGAAGAGCAGTATGAATCGAGTGACGATGCCTTATGGACGCATGGTTTTGTACACTTTTTGTTCAGAAGTATCCGAACATCGCTATGTAATGCGGAATGAACCGCTAGTTAGAATGAGATGCGTATCCTTCAGTATACAAGGAGTTGGAGAGTATTGTGTTGTTAGTACATCAGTAGTAACACCAGAATGGACAGACGTCATGTGCTGATGAACAGGGACCGTCGAATCTGTATATATATATCTGAGTATATAACAGCGATTTTGACACGTTATCACCACATGCATAGAAAATGATAGATAACTACTTGTGAAAAACTGGTTAATCTGTAAAGCGTTTTTACATTGCGAATACATTATGCTGCATTTCTTTACGCACTAAATGACAGCAACAAGCTGCCAGTTCGTGAAAAAGACATCAATGATGCTCGATAGTAATTGAAAACTTTTTCAAGATCTTGTGATAGCGTCCCCTGAGGGTAATGGAAAGTCCATTAACATAATCGAAACCAGGCATTGGGTGTCACGAGTTCTTTCTTTGCTTCGTCTTTGGGAAACATTTTGTAACTGAGTAGTTTACCGCAAGCCGACAGTTAAACTACGATGAGCTAGTCTCTGACTATGAGCATCGAAGACCAGCTCCACGATGCAACTCAGAACATCCAGATGCGCGACCTCCAAAGTGAAAGCAGCTTTAGAGGAAACGGTATAGCCATTATTTTAAAAAAGAACATTTAACAAACAGTGGATAGTTCTGGAATGAATGTTAGAAACTATGAATAATTGTGTGAATGGGACGGTATGTTTGACAGGAACATACGAGTGTGGTTTAAATGAGAATCTTAAAAGTGCAATAAAAGTTATACTATCGATTTCACAGTTGACAGGAGTTATCTTCGTGATTCTGAAAATGACCAACAGTTGGCAGCCTGTGTTAGCCCAAAGACGACCGCATTAGAGCAGCGATCTGCGATACGTTTTTTGACTAGGGAAGCTGTCAAACTTGCGAAAATGCATCGTAGAATGAAATAACAGTACACTGATTCGTAGGTGTTCTTGCAGTGAATGTATCAGTGGTGCAAAAGGTTTAAAAGAGTTTTGACTTTTATGGAAGACGCTTCGCACCCGGACCAGACATACTGCGTAATGATGAACACAAATAGTGCCTCAGTGTAGTGCTTGTGAAGCAAAACATGTATGTTATTGTAACAAAATACCCATTGTTTTTATTTTGATGTGGCTTAACAAACGATATCGTCCATTACGTGCTGCGATTCAATTTAGTGTCCACAAGATGGGTGTCATGTCAGCTCACTGCTGAACTGAGAGATCATTTTCTTACTCATCAATAATACCAAAACCTTCTACAAACGTTTCCACATAAGGAACACGTGGCTGCATCAAGACCAGAACAATTCACTCTCGAGAGTTTCCTCTGCTACTGGCCAACTGCTTAACGCCAACCGGCGTCGGCTCAGGTGATCACAATATGGCGTACCTTGGGCACATTTCTGCTTTCACAGTGGCAAACATATATTTGTTTACTATTGCAGTTTTATTTCCGGTGCGAAATAACTTCCATAAATGGAGTATACTGCTGTTAAATGTAGGAGACGCTGGTATTGGCTAGAAAGATAGGTTAATAACGTCAGAAAATTGTTTTTGCGGTTCAATAAAGATTGTGCTGGTATGAATGATTTTCCACATTCAGGAAGTCCTAATAACTGGTAAATGTGATGAACTGCTACTATTTAACCTTCTTGCGACATTTTCATTCAGCAGACAAGATTCAAAAGTCGGATGGAGGAGCACTGAGTACTCTGATAAAAGAGACAGAACTCAAAGTCGTGACTATATCTGCGTTTTCACTTGAACCTCCTCGTTTCGCTCATCGAGCATTCCTACGCAGTACTGCAGTAGTGACGAGCTATAATTCCTTTATGTTAACTTCATAAGAAGAAATGAATGGCTGAGCCCTAATAAAAGACATCTCGATCAAAGTGTATTGTGAACAGTTAATATCTGGTCGGACAAAATATGTGTCGTGTACTGTGAACTGCTCTCCATGGGTGACCATAGCAGATGTCATTTGCTACCAAAACTGAGGCGCCTTTCAGTTGCAGTGAAATAAAAACCACCCGGAAAACTGCATCGAGCGTAGCTTGTGGACGAAAAAAATCCTCCTGCACTTAGCTGATTTCGCAATTGAAGCTATCATGGACGAAAATACCCGCCGAATCTGGCTTCACGACGTCGTTAAATTCCAGTGAGTGGGTTTCTAGAAGCATGGAATGTGTAAACTATCTCATCATTGTCAGATTGTTTTAAATAACGTGAGAAAGTACATTGTTTTTATCAGTAATTTCTCTATTTTGCTTTGTTGTAATCAATAAACTGATGGAAAAACTTTATAAAATACGCATTGCACTAATACAAATGAACAAATGAATTTCAGTTTAGCATAATCTTATGACGAAAATCTATCTTAATAAAATAAAGTGTAACACAAAGTAGTAAGACGTTACGCATTTTAGCTTTTGAAATGGTCTATGTGCTGTCCTGTATTATACTAAAGTAGTGTGAAAATGTGGCAATTCGAGTACACATATAAAGAAATCCAGTTAGCAAATTATGGTGCGAAAATTTTCTGTTCACAAAAACTACAAATTATTCCGGCGTAAGCAGAAAAAAAACAGTAATTATCAAAGACGAAATATCCAAAGTCCTTTACATTGCGAATTATCTGTCTTAGTCACCACTGGGATAATGTGGGAGAGAGAAATATCAGAGTTGTTTCCTAGCTGGAGGTAATGAGAAGGCTGCGTTAGCTTCAGTTCCAATCTTGATGGACGCCAGCTTTTCACCTATTCCGAAGCAGAGCTACAGACAGCTCGATTGAAAATCAATATGGAAAAACTTAAGTAAAGAAAATCAATATGGAAAAACTTAAGAAAACTTCTCTATCATACAGTATGTCTTCTCACTACTTTCATTACCTCTCAGTATAAGGTTGAAAAACATTTGTAAAGTACGACTTAGTGTGACTCTGTTGTTGGGTTTCTTAGCGAAATGTGCAATTATGACCCATCACCACATCCGGATTATTCTTTAAGCACGCATTGCCCAAGTCATGAAACTCTGGACATGTGTTCTATCATGAAAAATTATCAGTTTACTGCCCTGGTAAACATTCTAAGCGTTCCACAGCTACAGTCTGTGGGTTCACTTCCACTTTACACTGATGGCTAATGCTTTGCAAAAGTAATTAGGATGTTGTTGTTATTGTTCTGGTCTTCAGTCTTCTCCCCAATTCTATTCAGTACCTCCTCATTAGTTATACGATCTACCCATCTAACCTTCAGCATTCTTCTGTAGCACCACATTTCGAAAGCTTCTATTCTCTTCTTGTCCAAACTAGTTATCGTCCATGTTTCACTTTCATACATGGCTACGCTCCATACAAATACATTCAGAAACGACTACCTGACACTTAAATCTATACCCGATGTTACCAAATTTCTCTTCCTCAGAAACGCTTTCCTTGCCATTGCCAGTCTACATCTGATATCCTCTCTACATCGACCATCATCAGTTATTTTGCTCCCCAAATAGTAAAACTCCTTTACTACTTTAAATGTCTCATTTCCTAATCTAATTCCCTCAGCATCACCCGACTTAATTCGACTACATTCCATTATCCTCGTCTTGTTTTTGTTGATGTTCATCTTATACCATCCTTTCATGACACTGTCCATTCCGTTCAACTGCTCTTCCAAGTCCTTTGCTGTCTCTGACAGAATTACAATGTCATCGGCAAACCTCAAAGTTTTTATTTCTTCTCCATGGATTTTAATACCTACTCCAAATTTTTCTTTTGTTTCCTTCAATGCTTGCTCAATATACAGATTTAATAACATCGGGGATAGGCTACAACCCTGTCTCACTCCCTTCCCAACCACTGCTTCCCTTTCATATACCTAGACTCTTATAACTGCCATCTGGTTTCTGTAAAAATTGTAAATAGCCTTTCACTCCCTGTATTTTACCCCTGCCACCTTCAGAATTTGAAAGAGAGTATTGCACTCAACATTGTCAAAAGCTTTCTCTAAGTCTACAAATGCTAGAAACGTAGGTTTGCCTTTTCTTAATCTTTCTTCTAAGATAAGTCGTAGGGTCAGTCTTGCCTCACGTGTTCCAAAATTTCTACGGAATCCAAACTGATCTTCCCCGACGTCGGCTTCTACCAATTTTTCCATTCGTCTGTAAATAATTCGCGTTAGTATTTTGCAGCTGTGACTTATTAAACTGATAGTTCGGTAATTTTCACATCTGTCAACACCTGCTTTCTTTGGCATTGGAATTATTATATTCTTCTTGAAGTCTGAGGGTATTTCGCCTGTCTCCTACATCTTGCTCACCAGATGGTAGAGTTTTGTCAGGACTGGCTCTCCCAAGGCCGTCAGTAGTTGTAATGGAATGTTGCCTACACCCGGGGGCTTGTTTCGACTCAGGTCTTTCAGTGCTCTGTCAAACTCTTCACGCATTATCGTATCTCCCATTTCATCTTCATCTACGTTCTCTTCCCTTTCCATAATATTGTCCTCAAGTACATCGCCCTTCTATAGACCCTCTATATTCTCCTTCCATCTTTCTGCTTTCCCTTCTTTGCTTAGAACTGGGTTTCCATCTGAGCTCTTGATATTCATACAAGTGGCTCTCTTTTCTCCAAAGGTCTCTTTAATTTTCCTGTAGGCAGTATCTATCTTACCCCTAGTGAGATAAGCCTCTACATCCTTACATTTGTCCTCTACCCAACCCTGCTTAGCCATATTGCACTTCCTGTTGATCTCATTTCTGAGACGTTTGTATTCCTTTTTGCCTGCTTCATTTACTGCATTTTTATATTTTCTCCTTTCACCATTTAAATTCAATATTTCTTCTGTTACCCAAGGATTTCTACTAGCCCTCGTCTTTTTACCTACTTGATCCTCTGCTGCCTTCACTACTTCATCTCTCAAAGCTACCCATTCTTCTTCTACTGTATTTCTTTCCCCCATTCCTGTCAATTGTTCCCTTATGCTCTCCATGAACCTCTGTACAACCTCTGGTTCTTTCAGTTCATCCAGGTCCCATCTCCTTTAATTTCCACCTTTTTGCCGTTTCTTCAGTTTTAATCTACAGTTCATAACCAATTGATTGTGGTCAGAGTCCTCATCTGACCCTGGAAATGTCTTACAATTTAAAACCTGGTTCCTAAATCTCTGTCTTACCATTATATAATCTATCTGAAACCTATCAGTATCTCCAGGCTTCTTCCATGTATACAACCTTCTTTTATGATTCTTGAACCAATTGTTAGCTATGATTAAGTTATGCTCTGTGCAAAATTCTACCAGACGGCTTCCTCTTTTATTTCTTTCCCCCAATCCATGTTCACCTACTATGTCTCCTTCTCTCCCTTTTCATACTACCGAATTCCAATCACCCATGACTATTAAATTTTCGTTTCCCTTCACTATCTGAATAATTTCTTCAATCTCTTCGTCATCTGCAGAGCTAGTTGGCATATAAACTTGCACTACTGTAGTAGGCGTGGGCTTCGTGTCTATCTTGGCCACAATAATGCGTTCACTATGTTTTTTGTAGTAGCTTACCCGCACTCCTATTTTTTTATTCATTATTAAACCTATTCCTGCATTACCCCTATTGATTTTGTATTTATAACCCTGAATTCGCCTCACCAAAAGTCTTGTTCCTCCTGCCACCGAACTTCACTAATTCCTACTATATCTAACTTTAATCTATCCATTTCTCTTTTTAAATTTTCTAACCTACCTGCCCGATTAAGGGATCTGACATTCCACGCTCTGATCCGTAGAACGCCAGTTTTCTTTCTCCTGATAACGACGTCCTCCTGAGCAGTCCCCGCCCGCATATCCGAATGGGGTACTATATTACCTCCGGAATATTTTACCCAAGAGGACATCATCATCATTTAACCATACAGTAAAGCTGCATGCCCTCGGGAAAAATTACGGCTGTTATTTCCCCTTGCTTTCAGCCGTTCGCAGTACCAGCACAGCAAAACCGTTTTGGTTGGTGTTCCAAGGCCAGATAAGTCAATCATCCAGACTGTTGCCCCTGCAACTACTGAAAAGGCTGCTGCGCTTCTTCAGGAACTACACATTTGTCTGGCCTTTCAACAGGTACTCCTCCGTTGTGGTTGCATCTACGGAACGGTTATCTGTATGGCTGAGGCAGACAAGCCTCCCCACCAGCGGCAAGGTACACGGTTCTGGGGGGGGGGGGGTAATTAGGATACCAAACAAAATTGGAGGAAGGTTCGGTGGCACCTTTCCCCTGACGTCGACTCCTTACAGAATCAAAACTTAGCATTTCCGATCTGAGACTCCCCACTTAAAATGGCCAGTTAGCCATCCCACACAACATAGTATGTGCTGTGGGTATCTTTTTTTTACAAACTGTATTGTCACCGAGAAAACGTATAATAGTTGTAAGTGATAGGGTATAGTATCTAGTAGTAGTAGTAGCTTTATTCATCTGTAGATCTCTTTTTACAAGGATATAGGACATGTCAAACTATTTAAAACTATTTACAAGTTTAGACCAATTTAAAATAAGCTAATTCGTATACACATATGTTTACCGACTTCTAGTAATACATAATCATTAGATTTACTTCTGGTATACAATACTTTATTTACAAATAACTTATTAAAATAATGTCTACTGTGGGTTAAGTTACTCGGTAGGTGGACATCCGTTGTGGATAATGGTAACTTTTTTCCATGTAATGCGCGTGTATTTTCAAGTCAGTTTAAAGCGGAGAGTCGATTGTGAGAGAGTGAATTAGTAGGTTGCGATTCAAGAAAGATCGTTGTGGCAACAAATCTTGTACAGAACATTTACTGTTGCTCCCATGCACACTTGAGCCACTTAAATCCGAGTACAATTTTATCAACGACTTCTCATCTCTATCTTTCATCCTAAAATATTTAATAAATATTTTTCCATTCACTGCATTTCCGCTTCTTCGTTCCTGTGAACACTTATTTCACCTTTTCCCTAACCTACCTAATCTCGCAACACAACGTACAGACATTCTCCTGCACTCCATTCTGACTTTATTCTGACTCTAGCTACATTAGATGAAAATTTGCAGAATGCCATAAATCTGTCTTTAATAAAATTTTCGACGGCTAATAACCGTGGAAAGGTAGGGAGAGGGGGTGTGAGCTTACAGTATGCTACAAATGCATTCCACGTCATAGCGATTTGTCATAAACAGGATCCAATGAACAGCCGAACAGCAAAATTAACTGAGCTGATCCCATCGCGAACTCCTATTCCCTCCCCTTATTTTTGATAGGACACTAATAGTGACAGCGAGCAGGTAGACAGGATCTCACCTCCTGAGGAGGGACCCGTCTGAGGTTGGCCTCGGGGACGGTGCCTGCGGGCCTGGGGCCGGTCTCGGGGACGCTGCTCGAGAGCCTGGGGCTGGCCTCCTGGACGGTGCTCGCGGAGCTACTGACAGTGGCTGCCGTGTCCGTGTCGCCGGCCACGCTCGTGCCCGCAACGCTGCTGGCACGAGACGGCTCCCAGCTGCTGGCGGCTGCCGTGGACGTCGCTGTAGGAACACATTCGTAGGATGCTGTATGTCTCGGCTCTTACAATTTATAGTGTATACAGGGTGGTCCATCGATCGTGACTGGGCCAAATATCTCACGAAATAAGCGTCAAACGAAAAAACTACAAAGAACGAGACTTGTCTAGCTTGAAGGGGGAAACCAGATGGCGCTATGGTTGGCCCGCTAGATGGCGCTGCCATACGTCAAACGGATATCAACTGCGTTTTTTTACACAGGAACACCAATTTTTTTTTCGTATTCGTGTAGTACGTAAAGAAACATGAATGTTTTAGTTGGACCACTTTTTTCGCTTTGTGACAGTGATGTTTGAACATTTTATTTCGGTTGTTCCAATGTGATTGATACATGTAGCTTTGTGAACTTATCAATTCTGAGAATGCATGTTGTTACACCGTGATTACCTGTAAATACCACATTAATGCAATAAATGCTCCCCCCCTTCCATTCTTTTTTCCCCACCTCCCTCTCTCTGCCCCCTTCTCTCCCCCGAGTCCTTTTGCATTTCCCTCCTATGCCTCTTCTCTTTCCCTCTCGCGTCCGCCCTGCCCCTCGTCCCCCCCTCCCCCCCCCCCCTTATGAGTCCTCTCCCTCCTTGGTTCCCCCCCGTTTTCGTTTTTTCCTCTCCTCCCTCCTTGTTTTTTCCCCCTCCTCCAGTCCCCCCCCCCCCCATCTGCCTTTGGCTCGGGAGTGTCATATTTGTGCCGCCATTTTCGCGCAGTGTTTTACAGTGACTGTTTTTACAGTGAGTGTTCCGTGTTGTGTCTTTTGGGAAGTGTAGCGAACAGCCATCATACTGTCGCTGGGTGTGATTTTTTATCTCTTGCGAACAGAAACCAGACTGTCGCCATGTTTTTTAATTGTGTGTCTACTATGTTACTTGTCTGATTCCTGTGCATTTTATCAACATTGCCAACTCCTTTTTCTTTCTGTTTTAACTTTCCGCATTTTTCTGCCATTTTACACTTTAAGTCACCGTTTTATCGCCTGTTTTTCTTGTTTGTTTCTTCTTCCTTTTTTGTAAAAAAAAAGTCTGTAGGCTGTAGAGCAGCGTACTAAGCTGCTTCCAGCCCGCCTCCTTGGGGGGGAATTGAAAATCAATAAAGAAAAAAAAATTCTCAAAATGATGTCCGTCAACTTCAATGCATTTGGCAATACGTGTAACGACATTTCGCTGAACAGCGAGTAGTTCGCCTTCCGTAATGTTCGCACTGACAATGCGCTGACGCATGTTGTCAGGCGTTGTCGGTCGATCACGATAGCAAATATCCTTCAACTTTCCCCACAGAAAGAAATCCGGGGACGTCAGATCCGGTGAACGCGCGGGCAACGGTATGGTGCTTCGACAACTAATCCACCTCTCATGAAATATACTATTCAATACCGCTTCAACCACACGTGAGCTATGTGCAGGACATCCATCATGTTAGAAGTACGTTGCCATTCTGTCATGCAGTGAAACATCTTGTAGTAACATCGGTAGAACATTACGTAGGAAATCACACATTGCACCATTTAGATTGCCATCAATAAAATGGAGGTCAATTATCCTTCCTCCCATAATGCCGCACCACACATTAAACTGCCAAGGTCGCTGATGTTCCATTTGTCGCAGCCATCGTGGATTTACCGTTGCCCAGTAGTGCATATTATGCCGGTTTACGTTACTGCTGTTGGTGAATGACGCCTCGTCGCTAAATAGAACGCGAGCAAAAAATCTGTCATCTTCCCTTAATTTCTTTTGTGCCTGTTGTGGGTTGGCAGGAGAGCCAACACCGGGTACTAGAGGAAGCCGAAAGGCACGCGTTTTAGCTCACGCAGGCTGGCGTGAGGTCTGGAACAGGACAAGGAATTCAGACTTTAGAAAAACGGACGTAGCTGGTGGAATACTCAACTTTAATCCATTAATGATGAGCGTCGCTCTTGACGGTACATGTTTACAGTATCAATAGTAACTGGTAATGGCGCCTTGCTAGGTCGTAGCAAATGACGTAGCTGAAGGCTACGCTAACTATCGTCTCGGCAATTGAGAGCGTATTTTGTCAGTGAACCATCGCTAGCAAAGTCGGTTGTACAACTGGGGCGAGTGCTAGGAAGTCTCTCTAGACCTGCCGTGTGGCGGCGCGCGGACTGCAATCACTGATAGTGGCGACACGCGGGTCTGACGTATACTAACGGACCGCGGCCGATTTCAAGGCTACCACCTAGCAAGTGTGGTGTCTGGCGGTGACACCACAGTGCCCAGTGGCAGAACTGTACACGACGTTCAAAGTCGTCGCCATGCAGTTCCTAGTGTATAGAAATATGGTACGGGTGCAATCGATCTTATGTAGCATTCTCAACACCGACGTTTTTGAGATTCCCGATTCTCGCGCAATTTGTCTGCTACTGCTGTGCGGATTAGCCGCGACAGTAGCTAAAACACCTACTTGGGCATCATCATTTGCTGCAGGTCGTCGTTGACGTTTCACGTGTGGCTGAACACTTCCTGTTTCCTTAAATAACGTAACTATCCGCCGAACGGTCCGGACACTTGGATGATGTCGTCCAGGATACCGAGCAGCATGCATAGCACACGCGCGTTGTGCATTTTGATCACAATAGCCATAGATCAACACGATATCGACCTTTTCCGCAATTGGTAAACGGTCAATTTTAACACGGGTAATGTATCACGAACCAAATACCGTCCGCACTGGCAGAATGTTACGTGATACCATGTACTTATACGTCTGTGACTATTACAGCGCCATCCATCACAAAGCGAAAAAAGTGGTCCAACTGAAACATTCATATTTCTTTACGTACTACACGGTTATGTAATAAAAATGGAGGCTCATATTTAAAAAAACGCAGTTGATATCCGTTTGACCTATGGCAGCGCCATTTAGCGGGCCAACCAAGCGCCATCTGGATTCCCCCTTCAAGCTAGACCAGTTTCGTTCTTTGTAGTTTTGTCGTTTGATACTTATTTCGTGAGATATTTGGCCCGGTCACTATCAATGGACCACGCTGTACACTATGTGATCAAAAGTATCCGGACAGCCCCAAAACGTACGTTTTTCATAGTAAATGCACTGTGCTGTTGTCTACTGCCAGGTACTTCATACCAGCGACCTCAGTAGTCATTAGACACCGTGAAAGAGTAGAATGGGGCGCTCTGCGGAACTCACGGACTTCGAAGGTGGTCAGGTGACTGGGTGTCACTTGTATCATACGTCTGTACGCGACATTTTCACACTCATAAACATCCCTAGGTCTACTGTTTCCGATGTGATAGTGAAGTGGGAATGTGAAAGGACACTTGCAGCACAAAAACGTGCAGGCTGACCTCGCTTGTCGACTGACAGAGACAGTTGAAGAGGGTCGTAATGTGCAATAGGCAGACATCTATCCAGACCAACACACAGGAATTCCAGACTGCATCAGGATCCACTGCAACTACTATGACAGTTAGTCGGAAGGTGAGAAAACTTGGATTTCACAGTCGTGCGACTGCTCATAAGCCACACAACACGCCGGTAAGGCGCCTCGCTTGGTGTAAGGAGCGTAAACATTGGACGACTGAACAGTGGAAAAATGTGGTGTGGAGTGACGAATCAAGGTACACAATGTGGCGATCCGATGGCAGAGTGTGGGTATGGCGAATGCCCGGTGAACGTCATCTGCCAGCGTGTGTAGTGCCAACAGTAAAATTCGGAGGCGGTGGTGTTATGGTGTGGTCGCGTTTCTCATGGAGGGGACTTGCACCCCTTGTTGTTTTTCGTGGCACTATCACAGCACAGGCCTGCATTGATGTTTTAACCACTTTCTTGCTTCCCAATGTTGAAGAGAAATTCGGGGATGGTGACTGCATCTTTCAACACGATCGAGCACGTGTTGATAATGCACGGCCTGTGCCGGAGTGTTTACACGACAATAACATTCGTGGCCTGCACGGAGTCCTGACCTGAATCCTATAGAACACCTTTGGGATGTTTTGGAACGCCGACTTCTTGCTAGGCCTCAACGGCCGACATCAATTCCTCTCTTCAGTGCAGCACTCCGTGAAGAATGGGCTGTTATTTCCCAAGAAACCATCCAGCACCTGATTGAACGTATGCCTGCGAGAGTGGAAGTTCTCATCAAGGCTAAGGGTGGGCCAACACTATACTGAATTCCAGCATTACCGATGGAGGGTGCCACGAACTTGTAAGTCATTTTAAGCCAGGTGTCCGGATACTTTTGATCACGTAGTGTACTCTCTGTTCTGGGAAGGAGAAACATTGGAGGGCTCTTCAACGACTGCACTGTTTTTGATGACACAATTGGAGGCACATATTTAAGAGCAGATCACCACGGCCATTTAACCTCCCACCCCACCAAAACAAAATATATAGAAGAAACGTTTATATTTTTGCATCAGGTCGTCCCACATACGTTGCGACAAACTTCGAGGGGTTCTTTAGAGTGCCTTGAGGAACAAATCTATGACAGGAACCTTGTGTGGAAACGTCATCCAACAATGCTGCAGAGCGTTGTCGTTACAGACACCAGCGTCTGCCACTTGGCCACCACTGCGGCAGCAGACGTCATTGTGTACGCTGACTCATCGTAGCCAGAACTTCTCACAATGTTGTTTGTTATTCAGTGATCAAGATTGACGTCTACGATCCCCAGTGGAGAAAATGGAGCTAGCTGCTGCGTAGAGAGGCCTTGCCGCCTATGAATGCGATGCTCTGTTGTCTTTGTGGATGACAGTTTGAGACACAAGTTTCCATTTGCAGTTTACTTTTCTCCTGGAACCGTTCAAAATCTCTAGTGTGTCTTGGTACACAGGAAAAAATAAACTTCAGGTGGACACTCGTGTCTGAAACTGTCATCCACAAAGGCAACAGAGCATCGCATTCATAGGAGACGAGGCCTGTCTACGTAGTAGCTAGCTCCATCTTCACCACTGGCGAACGTGGCAGTGAGTCGCGATCACTGAATATCAAACAACATAGCGAGATGTTCCACCTACAGTCCGTTTGCCATCGGAAGGGCTGTCTAGTGTCAGGCTCTGGCGCCTTTAAATTCGTTGCTCCGTAATGTCGTCCGATAATGTTTCTGGACAAAAATTCCTGTACTCGATTTGTTCCTCAAGACACTTTCTGTAACCCCCGAAATATGTTGCAACATTTCTGGGACGTCCTGCATATCAATTTACAAATTTAACGGCACCTTTTAGAGAACGAAGTAGTAGGAAAACTAAGGGTCTGAAAATGGCAAGGAGTGCAGAACTTACAAGTTACGTTTAACACAGAACATTCGTGTGAACGCCTCGTTATGTGGATGGGTTTGTGGCCTGACCGCCTGCAAAAGAACATTCCAGCCAAGTAAGGGAGCACTGTCAGAATGTGAATGCATCTGCAGTCCATTCTAGTAGACACCGCCTTACTGTAGGCACCTAAAGTGCTGGGCGAGAAGAGTTGCATGCCTCAGTGATACTGAGGGCTAAGTTGGCGGTAGTATAGCTACTGGCAGGATGACTGAAGTCAGACAGGCCTCAGCTGAGGAGCCTGAAGAAGAGTGTCCCACAACTTAGGGAGCTCTGCCAGCAATTGTTAGGTACTGGTACAGAAACCCCACCAGATTGCCTGAGGTATGGAGTAGCCAGCACTGCCAGCCCTCAGACCTCTTCTACCGTCAACTCTGGGCATACTTCAGTGACCACCGTTAGGTCCAGTGGTGTAACGTTGTGTATTGCAGAGTATTGCAGAGAACAGGGGCCCTGGCCTCACCAACCAGACTGCAAGGAAAGCAGACACCTGTCTGGAGCCACCTCAACCTCAAGCTATTCTATGTGATAATGAGGTGAATGGCTGTATAAGACGGTCTCTAGCGGGAAGCATCTGGGCACTTGCCACCCCCCACCACCCTTCCCACGGGCCACCCCACTTGTATAATGCTTGCTCAGACACGCGGGACTCAGGGTTGGTAATTGCTTCCCTAGCGGCTCGTGGAGTCCCTATAGAACCAAAACCGCTCTATGAAGAGTCTTGACGGGACAGGTGTTCCATCAGGTAGTGCCTAGATGCACCAAAGGAGAGTTCGGTTGATCAGTCTACCTAAGAAGAAGTATTAGAGTTATAGTAGCAGAGCGCTAGTCTGCCATAACACTTTCGTACTGATCAAGTGAACAGAGAGAACATTTAAGAAGGTTTCCCATTTCTATATTTACAATGCGTTAGATGGTATTGCTTGGTCTATAAAAAGTGTTAAACGACTTCGTAATGGAAAAATTGTAGTTGAAACTGCTACGTCAAACCAAGTATCTAAGCATCTGGAATGCAAGGTCCTAGGCGACTAACCTGTTGTGACTCAGTTGCATAACACTCTTAAATTCTGTAAAGGTGAAGCTACCTGCTCCGATACAATGCAGATGGATCCTGAGGAGTTATGCGAAGAATGGAAAAATATTGGCGTCACGGGAGTGCAGACCTATATGACTAAAGTCAATGACACGTTGGAAAAAACTGCAACATTAATTCTAACTTTCAACACTCCGGAATTGCCTGAACATTCTCCTGCTGACTATATCAGTCTTAAGGTACGATCGTTTGTTCCCATCCCAGTGCGATGCTTCAAGTTTCAAAGATTTGGTAGTACCACTATGGTATGTAACAGGAGAGCTACGTGTGGAAATTGTGTAGGCTCAGCGCACGAATCAGGTGACTCTTGTACACTTCCTCCGAAACGTATAAACCTGCTCTGGGGATCACCCTGTGTGGAGCAGGAAGTGTGGGGTATACAGGGTGAGTCACCTAACGTTACCGCTGGATATATTTCGTAAACCACATCAAATACTGACGAACCGATTCCACAGACCGAACGTGAGGAGAGGGGCTAGTGTAATTGTTTAATACTAACCATAATAAAATGCACGGAAGTATGTTTTTTAACACAAACCTATGTTTTTGTAAATGGAACCCCGTTAGTTTTGTTAGCACATCTGAACATATAAACAAATACGTAATCAGTGCAGTTTGTTGCATTGTAAAATGTTAATTACATCCGGAGGTATTGTAACCTAAAGTTGATGCTTGAGTACCACTCCTCCGCTGTTCGATCCTGTGTATCGGAGAGCACCGAATTACGTAGGGATCCAAAGGGAACGGTGATGGACCTTAGGTACAGAAGAGACTGGAACAGCACATTACGTCCACATACTAACACCTTTTTATTGGTCTTTTTCACTGACGCACATGTACATTACCACGACGTGGAGGACGCATAAATTGGCCAGCCCGTTCTCCTGATCGTACACTTCTGGACTTCTTTCTGTGGGGTACGTTAATGGAGAATGTGTACCGTGATGCGCCTACAACCCCAGAGGATATGAAACAACGTATTGTGGCAGCCTGCGGCGACATTACACCAGATGTACTGCGGCGTGTACGACATTCATTACGCCAGAGATTGCAATTGTGTGCAGCAAATGAGGGCCACCACATTGAACATCTATTGGCCTGACATGTCGGGACACACTCTATTCCACTCCGTAATTGAAAACGGAAACCACGTGTGTACGTGTAACTCACCCCTCATGGTAATGTACACGTGCGTCAGTGAAAAAGACCAATAAAAAGGTGTTAGCATGTGGACGTAATGTGTTATTCCAGTCTCTTCTGTACCTAAGGTCCATCACCGTTCCCTTTGGATCCCTACGTAATTCGGTGCTCTCCGATACACACGATCGAACAGCGGAGAAGTGGTACCCAAGCGTCAACTTTAGGTTACAATATCTCCGGATGTAATTAACATTTTACAATACAACAAACTGCACTGATTTCGTATTTGTTTATATGTTCAGATGTGATAACAAAACTAACGTGGTTCCATTTAAAAAAAAACGTGGGTTTGTGTTAAAAAACATACTTCCGTGCATTTTTTAATGGTTTGTATTAACCAATTACACTAGCCCCTCTCTCACGTTCGGTCTGTGGAATCGATTCGTCAGTATTTGATGTGGTTGACGAAATATATCCAGCGGTAATGTTAGGTGACTCACCATGTATAATGAGAAAAGGAAAATTCGTGAGTCGAAAGTTACAAGACGCATACCCTATAGCGAAGCTAAAGAGGCTTTTAAACCAATGCAAACCCTGATGTTTGCCATTTCTTTTCAGTCAACCCTTAAGTGGCCAGTCACCAAGTGTGATGCCTCCATATAAATCTAGACCACAGATTCAAGTAAGAGTACATGCACCTTGTCAGTGTACCTGTTGAGGAAAGCTACACTTGGCGAAATCATTCGGAAGTCGTCAGTGGCGGACTTGTATCCTCAGCCACAAACAAATGCATACCATCAGAATCCCACGAAGCAGTCGTCTCTACTCATGCAAGAAACTCTTTCCATAAGTAAGGAAAAACGTCACACAAGAGTCCTTCGAAGTCGAAGAAAATGGCATCTAAATTATCGGATCAGCGAGCACTTTCCCTTTCCGATGCTGTTTTCACATTTGAGGATATTGATATCTACATGGAAGACCTGGAGAGCTGTGCACCATCTAATGCTCACCCTGATCTCTTGGTTAAACAACCACCGCCAAGGACAAGGACAAGGACAACCATCGCTAATCACAATCTCCAACAGGGGCTTCCCTATTGCAGTAGAACTTAAACAGATACCGATCGCACCTGGACAAATTCAGTTCATGGCCTACGAGAGACCACTCTGCATTGTCTTACAAGAAACTCATTTTAAAGGCTTCTACCCCTACAGAAAGAGCGATATTACTGGAGAGAGTGTTAAGAAGTGGAATGGCTCTTTTCGTCGAGAACACATGCCACTCGTGGTTATCCCACACACCCTGGCTGCAAATTTGTATGCCAGTCTTGTGATCCGACCTGTTGTGCTGCGATTCATGAACAGCATTCCAACGGATGTTTTCCAGCTGGATAACACTCTCCCGCATACCACTGTTGTAATCCAACACGCTGTACAGAGCGTCGACATGTTGCTTTGCTCTGCCCGATAGCCATATCTGTCTCCAATCAAGTACACATCAAACATCATTGGACGACAATTCCAACGTCATCCACTACCAGCATTATCCACTCCTCTATTGACTGACCAAGTGCAACAGGCGTGGAACTCCATCCCACAAACTGGCATCCGGCACCTGTACAACATAATGCTAACACGTTTGCATGCTTGCATTCAACTTTCTGGCGGTTACATCAGTTATTAATGTACCAGCATTTCACATTTGCATCGTATTACCTGGCACTTACCATTAACTTGTGATCTTAAATATGTGACCTAGACAAATGTATTCCTGAAATATCATTACTCTTCATTAATTTTTTTGGTGTTCTGACTTTTTCCCTGCGAGTGTATATGACAGCAAATCAAGACACATTTTTTGATATTCAAACAGAGGGTAGAAAGAGTTTGAAGAAGTATATTTGCTAAGTCATAAAACTGTATGTGTGTGTTTGTGTGTGTGTGTGTGTGTGTGTGTGTGTGTATGAGTGTGTGTGTGTGTTCCACATCTACTACTAAATCATTGGCCCTATTTTCTTTTTAACTTGGTACAGATATCCCTTTGAAGTGAGAACAACCTACCTTTCACAAATCGGGAACTATGGCGTCATAAACAAAGAGATGCGTGACAAACTGCCGCATCATGCATGACGTTTAAATTTACTACTTCTGTGCTAATTGCTCTATTAGCAATAAATTTCGCAGGTAGGATCCACATATAACGATAAATGATAAATGCACTGACAAAAGTATGTCATCATACCACACATAGTTCAGGAGATATGACGTCATAAACGACATTTAAATTTATTACTCCTTTTCTACTAAGTCTATTCGCAACATGTTTCACCGACAACATCCACGTATGCCAATGAATGCACATACCCAAATATATCAATTTACGACACACAGTTCAAGAGATGTAATGCGAAAAATGTCGCATCATGCGTGAAGTTTTAATACATGAATTATTTACTATTAAGAGACTCATACAGTTGAGTCGACTTTTGGGAATTCTTACACATGGCTGCGGTTTTGACAGCTTTCAACTGAGAAGCGCATACAGGCTATAGGAGAAAACGATAGCCGTCTATAGAGCTATGAAGAGGCGTTGCCATAGAGACATTTACGAAACCGTGGTGTAGACACGAGAAGCAGCTATGCCCAGTGTACAGTAACAGTCCGGGATACTGTAATTACAATTTGTACGTTATGCGTATTTCTTTGTGCGACTGTTTCATATATTTCAAAGGTGTTTTCACGAACACAGGGAAATTATTTTTTTCGATGTTACGCTATAAACATAGTATTTTTTGTTTTCGTTTCTAATAGAAAATTAGCAAAACGAATAACCTGGAAATGCCGGGTTTGTCAGCTAGTATATAAATAAAATAAAGGTGCTCCAGTATGCTTATCTAGGCTACGATATCTTCCAACTTACGTGTTTATTTCATTGTACATTTGAATATTTAATGACAGATTAGCGTATTATTGACACTACATTAATAAAACTTCTAATATCTTTCGAACTAATTTCATTAGTGTAATTCTAAAGAGAGCATTGTTACACTGACAATATTTGACTCTAGGTAAGTATGTTTCATGCATGAATTTGAGCGGGAAATGTGGTTTTGGTTCAAATGGCTCTGAGCACTATGGGACTTAACTACTTAGGTCATCAGTCCCCTAGAACGTAGAACTACTTAAACCTAACTAACCTAAGGACATCACACACATCCATGCCCGAGGCAGGATTCGAACCTGCGACCGTAGCCGTCGCGCGGTCCCAGACTGTAGCGCCTAGAACTGCTCGGCCACTCCGGCCGGCAATGTGGTTTTGGAAGCTTGCCACAGCAGACCAAAAAGCTATAAAAGATGGCTGCTATTTTGGCTCCCGGTCACTTCTTATCAAGCCTCAGTGGAAGTAGGGTCTTTGCTGAATGTGGGACCACCCAGTCGCTTTTTGCAAGCGTCAAAATTTTTAAGAGTTCAGTTTCGATACTCTGAATAGTTTCCCTACGCAGCTATGTAAATTAAGAGTAATTTTTGCGATACTTTGAACTTTTCCGAGGATAGTCAGGGACCTCGAAAATATCAAGCTACAGCAGTGTGGACTTGTAACATTCGTGAAGTTTTCGTATGAAACTAAATTATTTTCGCCAGCCAGAGTTGGAATTGGTTTTTTTTCTGTGCGTCCCTGTTAAACTTATAAAATTTCGTGAGTTACCTTGAGAGGGATTTTAAACTTCGTCAGCAAATGCTGATCTTGCGATTTATCTTGTGTTAACCACAGTTCGACTTATAAATTTAAATGAGTTAACGTTACTTTAGCTTAGATTTTTCGAGAGACAGCGTGGCTTGAACATGAACGGTTAAATCCAGATTGTGGACTTGTATTTCATTTGTGACAGCTAACGAACTTAGTATTGAATGCTAATTTGGTGTTGCCTTTAGTGTCTGATTGTAAAAATATTCGTTCTGTCTTTGAGTGAATTAAGAAACTTCAAAGATACAATACATTATATTTATTTTACATACAAAACCGTGTGAACTGAGCAGGTTATCTAAATTACTACAATTCTGTCGGTATTTTACTTAAATTTCTGTGATCTCTGTTGGGTCCTTACTTTATGATGTTGGTTAACACATTAGACATCTATAAAATGAATCAAATATTGACATGTACACTACTGGCCATTAAAATTGCTACACCAAGAAGAAATGCATATGATAAACGGGTATTCATTGGACAAATATACAGGGTGATTCAAAAAGAATACCACAACTTTAAAAATGTGTATTTAATGAAAGAAACATAATATAACCTTCTGTTATACATCATTACAAAGAGTATTTAAAAAGGTTTTTTTCACTCAAAAACAAGTTCAGAGATGTTCAATATGGCCCCCTCCAGACACACGAGCAATATCAACCCGATACTCAAACTCGTTCCACACTCTCTGTAGCATATCAGGCGTAACAGTTTGGATGGCTGCTGTTATTTCTCGTTTCAAATCATCAATGGTGGCTGGGAGAGGTGGCCGAAACACCATATCCTTAACATACCCCCATAAGAAAAAATCGCAGGGGGTAAGATCACAGAAATCGATTCTTTTAATCTTATCAGCTGCAGACAGTGCTTGAACCAATTTCAGACGATAAGGTTTCATAACTAACCTTTTTCGTAGGACTCTCCATACAGTTGATTGTGGAATTTGCAGCTCTCTGCTAGCTCTGCGAGTCGATTTTCCTGGGCTGCGAACAAATGCTTGGCTGGATGCGTGCTACATTTTCATCACTCGTTCTCGGCCGTCCAGAACTTTTCCCTTTGCACAAACACCCATTCTCTGTAAACTGTTTATACCAACGTTTAATACACCACCTATCAGGAGGTTTAACACCATACTTCGTTCGAAATGCACGCTGAACAACTGTCGTCGATTCACTTCTGCCGTACTCAATAACACAAAAAGCTTTCTGTTGAGCGGTCGCCATCTTAGCATCAACTGACGCTGACGCCTAGTCAACAGCGCCTCAAGCGAACAATTGTACAACTAAATGAAACTTTATAGCTCCCTTAATTCGCCGACAGATAGTGCTTAGCTCTGCCTTTTGTCGTTGCAGAGTTTTAAATTCCTAAAGTTTTGGTATTCTTTTTGAATCACCCTGTATTATAATAGAACTGACATGTGATTACATTTTCACGCAATTTGGGTGCATAGATCCTGAGAAATCAGTACCCAGAATAACCACCTCTGGCTGTAATAACGGCCTTGATACGCCTGGGCATTGAGTCAAACAGAGCTTGGATGCCGTGTACAGCTACAGATGCCCATGCAGCTTCAACACAATACCACAGTTCATCAAGAGTAGTGACTGGCATATTGTGACGAGCCAGTTGCTCGGCCACCATTGACCAGACGTTTTCAATTGGTGAGAGATCTGGAGAATGTGCTGGCCAGGACAGCAGTCGAACATTTTCTGTATCCAGAAAGGCCCGTACAGGACCTGCAACATGCGGTCATGCATTATCCTGCTGAAATGTATGGTTTCGCAGGGATCGAATGAAGGGTAGAGCCTCGGGTCGTATCACATCTGAAATGTAACGTCCACTGTTCAAAGTGCCGTCAACGCGAACAAGAGGTGACCGAGACGTGTAACCAATGGCACCCCATACCATCACGCCAGGTGATACGCCAGTATGGCGATAACGATACACGCATCCAATGAGCGTTCACCGCGATGTCGCCAGACACGGATACGACCGTCATGATGCTGTAAACAGAACCTGGATTCATCCGAGAAAATGACGTTTTGCCATTCGTGCACCGAGGTTCGTCGTTGAGTACACCATCGCAGCCGCTCCTGTCTGTGATGCAGCGTCAAGGGTACCCGCAGCCAAGGTCTCCGAGCTGATAGTCCATGCTGCTGCAAACGTCGTCGAACTGTTCGTGCAGATGGTTGTTGTCTCGCAAGCGTCCCCATCTGTTGGCTGCACGATCCGTTACAGCCATGCGGATAAGATGCCTGTCATCTCGACTGCTAGTGATACGAGGCCGTTGGGATCCAGCACGGCGTTCCTCATTACCCTCCTGAACCCACCTTTTCCATATTCTGCTAACAGTCATTGGATCTCGACCAACGCGAGCAGCAATGTCGCGATACGATAAACCGCAATCGCGTAGGCTACAATCCGACCTTTATCAAAGTCAGAAACGCGATGGTACGCATTTCTTCTCCTTACACGAGGCATCACAACAACGTTTCACCAGGCAACGCCGGTCAACTGCTGTTTGTGTATGAGAAATCGTTGGAAACTTTCCTCATGTCAGCACGTTGTAGGTGTCGCCACCGGCGCCAACCTTGTGTGTATGCTCTGAAAAGCTAATCATTTGCATATCACAGCCACTTGTTCCTGTCGGTTAAATTTCGCGTCTGTAGCACGTCATCTTCGTGGTGTACCAATTTTAATATCCAGTAGCGTATATTTGCAATATATACAAGTTGGAAGCTGTAGAACACGTAACTTTCGGAATGGCACGAGTCCTTCAATGGTGCTATTAATTGCTAAACTAACCTTTATAGAAACTGATCCACTTAATAGTGTTCATAAGGTCCAAACACTGCCTAGATGCTGAGATTATTAGCTTGCTATATCGATGTATTCTAATAGGAGGTCTTCCAGGAAATGACGGTGGACATCGGTGTGCGCCGTCTTAAAAAGACTTGTTGACAGAACATTTGAATGCAGTGAGCGATGCAAAGACGAAGTCCTCTGGCGGCATCCGTGGAGCCACCCAGCAGAGCCGGCGAGCCCTGAAGAGAGCGGAGCTCACAAGGCGCGCACTGTCGAGCTGTTTATATGCAGCATCTCTCGCCGCGATGTGATTGGTGCGAGTTGCGTCTTTTGAAGTTGATGAAGAAACTTTCAATACCGTACTCATTCCCCCCCCCCCCTCCTAAAAAAATAAGCACCTTCTTCACACAGTGTGGATGCGGACGACGACTTGGGGGCGGGCGGTCTGTGCCCCGATGCCACCGAAAGAGTTGGCTATGGTGCGAGGACAGATGGCGGCAACCAAACTGTGTCCGACATTTGTCTTGCGAACCACCGGGAACATCTGCCAAAAAATCGGAGGTACGACCACCATCCAGAGGTACAGGGGGAGCTGCAGTGGCGCTGCTGGGGATATCGAAGACTGTGAGCCCTTGAGGCGGGATGTCCGTGACTGACATCGCTGTGAGCGGCGCCGTATGCTGTGGCATGCGCAGCATCGGGCGATCATCTGTTCAATCTGCTTATCAAGCCTGAGACACGCACAGTACTAGAGTGCTTGCTGCTTATTTCTATTTCCCATAGTCCTCTTTATAAAGTTTTCAAAACATCTTGCTGCAAAGATGCGTGGACCACAGCTCACGTTTCTTCATCAGAAGTATGCAAGAAAATTCTGATGAAAAGTCTGATGAAAACGTCTGTAGTGTTGCCTGTAGTATTTGCGTACTAAAGCACTTAGGACTCATTTCGGATTTCGAGGCCAACCCATCCAATGTATTACTTGAGGAATCGTAATGTTTGAACATGTTCAGTAGCCAGCGCAATCCGCCAGTCATTGATGGCGAAAGCTTCTAGTGTTTGAGAATCAAACTCATCAATTTGAGGAGAAGAAGCTTCTGACGCATCGAATTACGGATCACTTCCGATAGGTAAGCGAGACAGAGTGTCTGCGTTCGCATGCTGGATGAAGAATTTCATACGGTAATATGAAAGAAGTAGTGACAAATGTTGCAGCTTCTGTACTGTACGATCAGCCACGTCTTTCATCGGGTGAAAGGAGGCAGTAATGACTTGTGATTATTCACGAGGAAAACTTTTCTACCGCGTAGATACTGAAGACATTTCGTCACGCCAAAGACCACAGCTAAAGCTTTCCGGTGGGTGACATGAGCCTTGTGCAACGTCTTAGACGTGAATGGTATCGGACGTTCAGTGTTCCCAGCCTTGTGAAATAAAACTGTCCTTATACCATGTGATTATGCATCAACTACTGTTTTTTGTGAATTGAAATGAGCAAAACATGGGCGACTAAACAACACAGTTTTCAGCTTTTATAATAGTTGTTTGCCTACTGTAGTCCATTGGAAAGGAACATTTTTACACCAGGGCCAATGCAAAGAAGTAGCAACTTGCGCTGCTTTTGGAATAAACATAATGTAGTAAGTTAGTTTTCCAAGAACAGCTTGTAGATCTCGTACTTTTTAGGTGAAGATAAAGTCCAGCTGGCCTCTAAATGCTTATCAAAGGACAAGCGCCACGCACATCAAAGAGATATCCCAAACAATCAGTTTCGGTATCGAAAGAGAAACATTTCTGCACATTACACCTGAGTCATACATCTGTTAAAACTAGAAAAAGAGATTCTAAATTTGTGAGATGCTCTTCCGGTGTTTATCCAGATAGACTGATGTCATCCAAATAATTTTGTACAGGACAAAATTTTCGAGATCACTTGTTCAAGACGTTTTCAAACACACGAACAGAACTGCTTCTGAAGGGATGGCATTGACACTGATACATTTTTTCTTTTCCTCATTTAGGGGGAGTCGAAGATAAGCCTTGTACTTCCTAAGCTTCGATTACATCATCGAGACCAGCGTGGCGACGCCTTACAATCTCAGCCCGTATTCCGTTGTTAGCAAGGTTCTGAACAATTGATTTGCTAATCTTTTCATCTCGCAAAGAAGCTCCACAAGTGAAGCTAAATTTACAGTTCCTACTCATGCCCATGAGTTCTGTGATCCTTTCTTTGAAAGACTCCGCACGAACAATCTGAAACGAGCAGCACTTACATAAATCTGAGCTTCAAAAAATTCGTACAGCTTCGCAACAACGTCTTCATAGGTTAGGGTTTCGGGCTTTAACTGAGGGAAGCTTTCTACACAAACGGAAAATAGTCCCTCCACCACCCACGAAAGAAAAGAACGTCATGAGTCACCTCAGATTTTGTAGGCTGCGAGGTGTTGTTCCATCTGCAACTTATACTCCGTCCATTATTCTTGCATTGCATCGAAAGAGCAGAAGTGATGAGACGACACATGGCCGCCGGCACTCTGTGCTTCAGTCGTAGTTTGTCACTGGCCTTGTGCTTCCAGCTCTCTGGCAACGCTTGCTAGCAATGTTTGTGTTTGTTGGCTCTGAAACTCAATAAATGCAGAGAGTGGTTGTTCTGCAAAAGTTGCCATTCTATGCAAAAATTAAAAGTACCTCAGTATATAACAAGTATATAAAAAATATGCAATTACTTTTCATTGTGTCGACTACAGACACAGAATCACAGAAAACTAGCATTGCCACCAGTAATGTCCGTTGTGTCCACAATTTACGAGGTAGCCTGACACATAATATATCAACGAAACGAATAAAATTTGTAATACGTACAAACTGAAACATGTGAAATTTATATATTTGAGAATGTTACGAGTCCATCAGCGGTGCTGTGATAGATCAATTGATGAACTGTCCTGTGTAGAAACTGGTTTACTTGCTACTTATTATAATGTTCAATCACTGGCTTGCTGTTGAAATTACTAGCATCGTGCCATATCGACGTATTCTCACTGCACTTCTTCTGATATCTAAGAAGGGAGATCAGTGTGCGGCGTCTCTAAAAGACTTGCTGATAGAACAATTGAATGCAGTGAACGATGCAAACACGACGTCCTCTGGTGGCGTCTGTGGCACCTCCCATCGGAGACAGGAAGTGCTGGGTAGTGGGGTTCACAGAGGCACATTGGTGGATGATTTAGATGTATTAGTAGTAGAAGGGTTATAGGCATGTCAGAACTTAGGGCCTTTTGTTCTCCTTATCAGCAAGGTCAAGATCACGGGTCACCATCCTGAGACAGTTGTCATCCACATCTTCAAGGTCATAGGTCAACGTCCCAATGGGACAAGGAATATATTGTTCTCTACAAGCCAGCCACTTGGCCTAGCCTCCTTATCCCATATAAAAATATGTAAATTCTAATTATTTATTACCTATCACTCTTGCTTCCATTTTTGATCGATTTATTAATAACCTGTCATAATTTATAATCCAACTACAATGATTTCTTACTCAAAAGAAAGCCACACCACTCCAACCATCAGACTGACTCGTCACTTGTGTTCAGTACATCATAGCATAGAACTGCTCCTGTGGGTGTTGCTGCAGATGCTATCAGCGGACGACCCCTCACATCACTTATTGCATTCATACCAGAGTATAGATCAAAATAAGAAGAATGGTTTTTTAATCTCTGAAATTCATTTTACCAACTTTACATTCATGACATGTCCTTTTTTATATGCAGTACAGTTACCAATGTGATTCTTATATCCGGGTACTGAAGATGTGGTGTTGTAAATAATAACAAGGAAATAGAGAAACAAATTTTCTGCTTTTATTCAGTTTTTTTTACGTACTGGACTACACTTTCTTTGTCAGCAGCTGACACTTTTCATCATCGGAATGCAATCTGTGAAGTGATAAATGCATAAATTGGAGGGAGTCTAAGAAGCGGAGTTTGATGTTCGACGTCATGAACTTGGAGAATGAGAGGTATTTTTCGACACCCTCTGGTGGATACTAACCTGCTAGTTAGGGAAGCCAAAATCACCAAAACGCTCAATGAGGAAGTGAGCATCATAGCGGCTCAAATTGAGGAAGGAAATGAGTATGTGTCATGGCAGTTGGTATTTCAGATTGCTTGCTTTGTGGGCTGTGCTCCAGAATTTCCCCAAGATTGTAACAGCACATATGTGGAATTTCCGCTTTGTCTAATTGTAGTCCGCAGATGTGACAGTCAACTTTCTGCTTGTGATTTGGTCATGGGAATATTGGAGCGATACATCTCATCAACATACCTAGCAAGTTGTCCAAGCTCAGAGAGCAACCATATTGCAGGATTAGCCCTGATGTATGAGCTTAAATGATTAGTATTTGATTCATACATGCATACAACCTGATATGCCACCAATATGGTACGTGCAGCTCTGTAGAGGTGCTATGGGATGCAGAGGGATCACCGTCACAGTGTGTCACAGAAGCGCGAATGCACTCTTAAATCAGCATATACGACAAAAGAACTGCCCTAATGATGGCAGGCATTCTTAAACTCTTAAGAACTTGTCTGCCTGGTAGGCATTTCCATTCATACTGCTTTCTAACAGGATCAATATATCAAATGCTTTGCTCAGTACTGACTCGTAGAAAACGAACTGAGGCATGTAGAACAATGATACTTTTGCACCAAGATGTTTACTTGATTCGGGGTATAGTAAGTGGGACATGTCTTTCATCTATACATAGTGCTGATTTTCCACTAGGTACATGTTTGGGACACTAACCAGCTACTTGGGAAAAATAGCGGGGGGCTGATGACTTTATGCTTTACCTTATCTTCTGCACATTGAGCTCTTGTTCTGGCCTGCTATCTTTGTCTTCCTTCTTCAAGCCATAAACGTGAACTGATACGCTCGGATTCAACCTGTCAAATTTAGGTACAGCCTGGTGAAAGACAAGGCAAACGGGTAACAGATTGTGGAGTCTGTCGGCCTCAGATCAAAAATGTGTGCATAGTCTACAGACACAGGTGCCACCAAAATATGAGCAAAGCGGTGTGCAACGTGCCGCCTGAATGGATCTTACGATTAATGATTACATGGAGTGCCTGGTCAGGGGGTGATGATGCTGCCCTGCATGTGGTGCAACAAACAAACTTTCGATTGTGAAGCCATTTTGTGCACACCCTGCAAGAGCTAAGAGTCAGTCTGTTGCATCATGAGGCCAAACGGTTCATTTATGAGAACGGGATCAAAACCATCCTGTAATCGCACTTTTCACTTAGGTGATAGAGAGGGATCGGAGTATTTATTTGCTGTACATACTGAGCCATGTGACATGGTCAATACCTTGTGCCCATTGAGTTGTACACTGTCTTTGCTCATGAGAGAATCTTTGGTTGGCAGACTCTGGGCAGGAGAGTCAGGTTCCAGTGAGACAACGGTAGTAAAAGCTGAGCAGTCAGTGTGGGGAGACATGCTTCTTTGGGCAGTGAGGCCAATACTTCCTCCGCAGGCATATTTCTAATCGAAGTAGTGTGGCTGTTGTTGCAGCATGGTTTCTAGTGCTAGTGCTGTCCTGTGCGTCATCTGGCCTGTGCCTTCCTTGGTAGTGTTGGAGCAGCTTGGGGCCTGCCATCACGCGAAGTTTGAAGTAAGTAGTCATACAGTCGCACAGTGATCAGTTGGTTTTTTGCTAAACGAACCATCAAGTCGTGCTTAGCTCTCTCAATTAGAGCAGTTGGTTTACCTATTAGTGTTTTTTCCTCTTAAGAAAACTATGGACACCCTGTTTTATGTTAAGATTTTATGGCTGTTACTTGTATCTTGATTTTAGGTCCCAGCAGCCCAGGCTCTGCTGTAAGTGACATCTTATCTGACAACTTTGTTGGATTAAGAAAAAAAGTCCGCTCTGCCTAGTTGGTATTCATCATTGTTGACTGTATCACAGAGTGAAAATGTATATGTGGAATAGTAGTATGGACTGTTTGTCATAGTGCAAATAGGTATGTCTATATGCTTATGTTGACCGCCGTGGCCGAGCGGTTCTAGGCGCTTCAGTCTGAAACCGCGTAACCGCTACAGACGCAGGTTCGAATCCTGCCTCGGCATGGATGTGTGTGATGTCCTTAGGTTGGTTAGGTTTAAGTACGTCTAAGTTATAGGGGACTGATGAACTCCTTTCAAGACACTGTCCATTCCGTTCAGTTAGTCATCCAGGTCCTTTGCTTCTCTGACAGAATTACAATGTCATTCGCAAACCTCAAAGTTTTTATTTTTTCTCCATGGATTTTAATTCACACTCCAAATTTTTGGTTTGTTTCCTTTACTGCTTGCACAATATACAGATTGAATAACATCGGAGATAGGCTACAACCCTGTCTCACTCCCTTCTCAACCATTGCTTGCCTTTGGTGCCCCTGGACTGTTATAATTGCCACCTGGTTTCAGTACAAATTGTATATGGCCTTCGCTCACTGTATTTGACATCCGCCACCTTCAGAATTTGAAAAAGAGTATTCCAGTCAACATTGTCAAAAGTTTTCTCTAAATCCACAAATACTAGAAGCATAGGTTTGCCTTTCCTTAATCTATCTTCTAAAATAAGTCATAGGGTCAGAATTGTCTCACGTGCTCCAACATTTCTATAGAATGATCTTCCGCAAGGTCGGCTTCTATCAATTTTTCCATTCGCCTGTAAAGAATTCGTGTTAGTATTTTGCAGCCGTTAGTTATTAAAGTGAAAGTTCGGTAATTTTCACACCTGTCAAGACATGATTCCTTTGAGATTGGAATTATTATATTCTTCTTGAAGTATGAGTGCTCTGTCAAACTCTTCACGCAGTATCATATCTCCCATTTCGTCTTCATCTACATCCTCTTTCATTTCCATAATATTGTCCTCAAGTACATCATCCTTATATAGACCCTCTATATACTCCACCCACCTTTCTCCCTTCCCTCCTTCCCTTCTTTGTATATATATATATATACAAAGAAGGGAAGGCAGAAAGGTGGGAGTAGTAGAGGGTCTATACAGGGGTGATATATATATATATATATGTGTGTGTGTGTGTGTTTTTACATACTACATTAGTTTTTTCACCTGTTGCAGCACTACTAGTGCTGAATATGCTTTTTCGTTTCTAATATGAAAAACCTTCACTGCAACAAGAATGATAAATGTAGAAAAGACTGAAGCAACTATATCAATGATTTATATTGCAACATTATAGCAACTGAATGAAGGAATGATAGCTGTATCAAATAAAGGCACTATTGAATAAGCAGATATATCAAAGGCTATGATAGCAAACGTTCTATACAGACTTTCTTTTTTCGTGTTACTAATATTAGCATAAAAATATCTCTGTGTAAGTGTCTAGGCACTACTATTAAAGTAGCCTCTGTACAAAAACATTGCTATCAGAAAGTTTTATATAGTGTAATGAAGAACACATTACAAAAAAGATGTGAATAAATTTAGGAAATCTGTTACTCTATTTTCTTGTTGTTATTTATAACACCAGACCTCCAGTCCTTGAATCAAGTCACACTGGTAGTTGTATTGCATATGACACCAGACCTTCCATCCTCAAATCCAATTACATTGATAGTTGTTCTGCACATAAAACAAGACAAGTTGATAAAATAAATCGCAGGGAAAAAATTCATTTTTCTTATTCTGAACAATGTTCTCACGATGGTCTATTGAACACAACTAAGAAGTCACTCTGATGGTTGGAGTGGTGTTGCTTATTTGAGTAATAAATTATTATAATTAGATTATCAATTATGAAAGCTCATTATTTAATCAATAAATAATGGCGATAAGAGTGACAGGTAATAAATAGTTATAAATGGCTTATGTAAGATAAGGGCACTTGGTCTAATGATTGGATTGCAGAGAACAATGGACCTCTTGATCCAGGGACAACAGTGATCTGTGACTTTGAAGGTAAGGATGATAACTGTATCAGGGTTGTGATCCATGACCTTTACCTTGCTTATACGGAGAACAACGGGCCTTTGTTCTGATATGCCCATATCCCCACTATTCTCATCTCCCACCGAGACGTGGTAGGCGCGCAGAATATTGCGTGTCGACGAGAAAGACACTGTCGATAGTACATTCTGTATGACGATTAATTAGATGATGTGACAGTTATGCGGCTGACCTCAAGGCACCAGAATGCAGCCAAATAGCTTTAAAATTCAACGACACAGTTCAGAGCCAGAAGCAAGCAGTAGTTCATTACACTAGCCAACAGCCATTTTGCATCTGGGATGTGAAACATAAACTAGTATGTATTTTGGTGTGTAGAATCCGAATATACCTTAAAAAATGTTCTAGCACGTACCATTTTTGAGTTTTTAAAGGTATGTATTTTGGTGTGTAGAATCCGAATATACCTTAAAAAATGTTCTAGCACGTACCATTTTTGAGTTTTTAAAGGTTTTTTTATTTTTCTTATTCAGTATTTCGCTTTTTAGCGTTCTTCTGTTTTGATGTTTGTTTTTTTTGATTTGCAGAGGAGAGATAGATCTGCAAATCGTCAGTAAATGGCTGGTGTGGTAATCCAGTGGTTTGAAAGAGAACCTCAGTCAGTGTTTCCTGTGAAAGATAGTGCAAACTTTTTGTGTTACACGAAGAAAAATGGCAACTAGTAAATCTCGTTGCTGTCTAAACCAATCCGACAACTTTTTTTATGCGTGTGGGAAATTCACTCCGAAAGCCCAAAGAAAACAATCACTGATTTCGTTAAGAAAGCATATAAATTGTATTTTGCACCTCATATTGCTTCCATAACCTGTACTACAACCTTAACGGAATGACTGAGAGGAAAACGCCGAGCCATGCCATTCGCTGTTCCGATGGTGTGGTGTGAGCCAAATGACCATTATTCAGACTGTAACTTGTATCTTAGAAATATTTCGGGACATTCAAGCAAAACCAGATATAAAATAAAGTATCCAAATGTATCTTCAATGCACTTCCCTGTGCCCCATGATGAGAGGTTGCCTATTAGTGTCTGTAACTTGAAAGCCACGGAACCAGAAACCATGTTAAGTGAATCAGAAAGTATTGAACATATAAAAGAGTACTGCCCTCAATATCATGACACTTCGCCTCAGCTCTTAAATCAAAAGGAACTGAACGATTTGGTACGCGACCTATAACTTTCGAAACAGCAACCTCATCTCTTGGGGTCGAGGCTGCGACAATGGAACCTTCTAGCTCCAGGGACAAAAATTTCCTGTTCCAGGTCAAGAGGTGCTTCCTTCACTCAGTATTTCGATATGTAGAATTCAGTGTGTGTGAGTGTGCGTGTGTGTAGAGATGTCAACGGTCTGATGATGCAGCTAGGTGTACAACATAATCCACAGGAGTCGCGACTATTTATTGACTCTAGTAAAACCAACTTGAAAGCAGTACTACTGCATAATGGCAATGCATTTCCATCGGTACCTTTGGCTTACTCAGTAGACATGAAAGAAACTTATGAAACCATGGCTTTGCTGTTAGAGGCAATCAAATATAACGATCAAGACTGCCAGCTTTGCTGTGATTTAAAAGTTGTTGCACTCCTTACAGGTTTACAGGCTGCATTCACGAAATACTGCTGCCCTTTGTGCCTTTGGGACAGCCGTGATACCAAGAACCACTCTACAGTAAAGGAATGGCCTATAAGGAAGTCACATGTTCCTGGAAACGTAAATGCGAACAATACCCCATTGGTTGAGCCTGATAAAATCATTTTGCCTCCCCTTCATATCAAACTGGGCCTTATCAAGAACTTTGTAAAAGCTCTGGATAAAGAAGGTGAGGCCCTCAATCACTTAAAAGAAAAGTTTCCCAAATTAAGTGAGGCAAAGCTGAAAGAGGGTATCTTTGTTGGACCACAAATAATAAAATTGCTGAAAGATCCAACCTTTGATACCAAACTCACAGTAAGCTGCTTGGTCTTCTTTTAAAGCAATTGTGAAGGGCTTTTTTGGGTGACAGAAAAGACAAGAACTATGTTACCATTATGAATGATCTGTTGGAGAACTATAAGAACATAGGGTGTAGAATGTCACTTAAAATTCATTTTTTACATTCTCACCTTGATTTCTTCCCGGAAAATTTGGGAGCTGTAAGCGATGAGCATGGTGAACTCTTTCACCAAGACATTCTTGCCATGGAACACCGTTACCAAGGCCATTAGGACTCTTCGATGATGGGTGACTACTGCTAGGGTCCTGTTAGGGAGAATTATGAAACGGCAACCAAAAGAAGAGCTGCGTCGTCGCATTTTTCAAAAAAGAAAGGCGATTAAAGGTGAAAATACCTGTTTCCAGGGCTCTCGGGTGTCCAGCCGGATGCGATCGTTGAAGTCCCACTATATTTCGGCGAATAACCTTTCCGCCATCATCAGGTGGTTCTGATGGAACGGTCTGTCTGCTCATTGCCAGTGCATTTATGTCCGTCACCCCGACTGATGGACATAGATATCACTGACAATGAGCAGACAGACCATTCTATCAGAACCACCTGATGATGGCGGAAAGGTTATTCGCCGAAATATAGTGGGACTTCAACGATCGCATCCGGCTGGACACCCGAGAGCCCTGGAAACAACACATACGCCGGGAAAGCCTCCGATCACATATGTGAAAATATCTCCTGAACTAATTTGGACCTTTTATAGGTATCATGGCCATATATACATATAAAATAGTATTTATTTCAAACGTTTTGAATGGTTATTTTTGTTTGACTTAATTGTGTCACTTTTCGCTATTAACATTTTTTATTCTGCTATGTATCTAGGAAATGTGACGTCGTGGAGAAAAATTGACTTTATCGCCGTATTTAGCGCCCCAAAATTAGATAAATCCACCCAGATAAAAAGTTTAAATTTGTTAACTAGTGTTAGTAGATTTCGAATCCAGGCTTGTACGTCACAGATTTGAAAGTAAATCATAACAAACAGAATTTTCGCAGCAGCTTATGTATAAGTGAAGGAGGTACACTTACACTATCAATATCACTTTTAGATATCTTTATCCCTTTTGCCAGCTTAATTTGTTGCATTTACATATTCTCCCTTTTCGTTAATTAAATTCAACATCTCCTACGTTACAAACATTTCTAGTAGGCCTAATCTTTTTCCATAATTGAGCCTCTGCTGCCTTCACTAATCCCCGTCTCAAAATCTACCCTCTCTTCCTTCACTGTTTGTCCTTCTCTTGCTTCAGTCAATCCTTGCCTAAGCCTCCCTATGAAATATTTCACAATCGGTGATTCTTTCGGTGCATTGTCGTCTCATCTCCTTAATTTCCTGCCTTTCTGCAATTTATTTTGTTTCAATCTGTAGTTCATACCAAATAGACTATGGAAGAGTCCTCATCAGCCAAAATAAATATTTTGCTGTTTAAATTATGATTTCAAAGTCTATGTCTTACCATTATGTACCGTTGATGCTAAAAAAGCTGATACTCGGCATGATGGCTGACAGGAGCCGTGGTGGCTGTTGGAGTGGCTGTAAAGGTTTCCCCAGTTATGGAGTCGCTCCCATCATCTACTGCACTGAGTGATAGCTTTGTTTGCTCAGACAGTAATCTGTGGGGCTTCACATGGCAGGGTCTATATCTGAACAGGGCTGATAAACGGAAGTTGGCTGAGCTAATTCGTGAGAGGATAGTGGATGAGTCTCAGGCCACACATTGTCAAATACCTTCTGCTGTTGACAGGAGGGCTACGCCTCTTTTAGACAAAGTAAATGCAGCAGATACCCCTGCTTAAAAATGTTCCCATTAGTATATAAAGATCTCTGGTCAGCTCACAAGAGACAGGTTCTATTACAGCAAAAGGCTTGCTTATTGGACAAGAGACTCAGAAATACTCCACGAGGGCAAGCAACATTGGAATACTTAGAGATCTAACAATCCTTCATCAATACATACAATAAAAAAATTGAAATACAGAAAACTGAACTCCAGTCTTTAAACCGTACAGTAATTTTCATCCTAGAACCCTGCTGTAGAGAAACAGAAATCCTTCATATAACCTCACCTTCATGTAAGACATGCTGTTTTTGTAGCACTTCCTTAAAGTGCGGAGGATCCAGTATGTACATAGAAAAAGGCAACACAGTTTAAACTCTGCTATGAACTTACTACAGTTATTGATGGGATACATTTTGAAATATCAGTTGTTGAACTAACTGATACAAGTACAAAAAGAGAGTGATCAATCTCTGTGTGTACTGTTCAACTAGTGGCTGTGGGAACATGTTTTAATAAAGTAACTATAGGTATGGACGAAGTTTCAGTACACAGTGACATGATAACGTTGTGTTGAGACATAAAGAAAAATACCATGGATGAAACCAGATGCAGTCTCATAAACATAATTTACATTTTGGAATGTCACATTTGGCCTTTGATGCTGTTGATCATAAAACGTTACTAAAATAACTAGAATAATTAGGAACAAGACGAAATGCCAATGAATGGTTCTGATATTATTAAAAAAAGTAGAGAGGCTAGAGGAACCGCAGGTCTTAAATAAAGTAACTCTTTGGTGAAACTTAATCAGACCCTAAGTGTATAAACAGAGGAGTCCCTCTTTGGCAGCATCTTAAAACCAGTATTGCTGTTGATATATATGAATGACTTTCCAGGTGACGTTAGACGTAGGGAAAAATTATTTTTACTAATGACAGCAACACTGTAACCACAGATAAAACACCAGTAAAGAAAGCAAATGATGTTTAAAAATGTCCAGCACGCAACAAAGTTGCACTGAACATAAGGAAAACAAACAAAATGAATTTCTCCTTAATTGTGTAAAATTAAACATAGATGACAAGTTCAAAGATTGTACAGCAAACATTTTTTAAAGTAATTCGTATTGACTGTCACACAAAGTGGAATGAACACACAAATTCACCAGCAAAGAAAATGTCAGTAGCACACTGTGTCCATAGACGCCTGTCATCAATGTGTACAACAGACAATGTCTTGTTGTGACTTACTATTCGTACATGCACTCTACCTCTAGCTATGGAATCATATTTTGGGGAGGTCCCAAAGACGACACATACGCAAAGTCTTCAAACGATAAAAAATGGCCGCTAGAGTAACAAATTTTTATAATAACTGAGCTCCTTGAAAAAATCTGTTTCAGGAGCTGCGGATGACAACTGCACCATATGAGTGCATTAACAAATCACTTATGCACAGAAAGAAGAAAACTGGCAAGTATCTCACAAAGAACACTATTGATCATAGAATAAGAGCGATGCTAAGCTTTCATATACGAAGAATAAACAAAGAAAAAACACAAAAAAGCATGTTCTGCAAGGGAATAAAATGACAGAGTAAATGTTTGAAGGAGATTAAAGAGAAAACTAAAATCCAAATTTGTAAAAACTCACTTAACGACTACATCTTAAGTAATTCACATTGTAATGTAAGGATTAATTAGATAACATAGAGCTGGAATTGGAAAAAATTAACATAATTTAATAATAAACAACTGTCATTCTACAGTAAATTATCAAAGCCTATCAATCTTTCTATAAAATCGTATGTCTTGGCAGTATGATGGACATTTCTAATCTATTGGAATCTTTTTCGTCTCAACATCTCAATCACTATTCTCAGATTTCTTATTCCACGAAGAATTCAAAAGAATGATGGAAACAGCGACAGTATCCCAATGCCAACTGAAAGAAGTGTGTGTGTGTGTGTGTGTGTGTGTGTGTGTGTGTGCACGCACGCGCGCACACGTAACTTTTAGTAATTAAAACACCGTATTTTAACTAAATTTATTTATCAGAATCGAGGTATGGACTTCTTGCATCGAATGAAACACATAAATTGCCGCAAAGGTCTTTTCTAAAAAGTATCAAACTTAAGTGACCTCATCTCCAGGATTAGTTTACGGAAGCAGTCCCCCATAAAATATACTATGTCACTGTGAAAAGAAGGTGGTTGTGATATCCAATATGTCTTGGTAAATCAGGGGATAATTCCTAGACGAGAAATTTCGAGACTAGAACCACACGAAGAAATCTTTTAAAGTAAATACAAGAAAAAAGATCGATATGGGAACGGACGAATCGTCTCAAGCAATTTTATGTAGTGGCCAGAAGTGTCTGTTATCATTGTCAGAATCAACATTTACTATGTAGAATTTTAGTTACACAGGGTGTTTCAAAATTCAAAGGCAAAACATCAGGAATGCATTCCTCACGTAACAAGGAGACGAAAAACCTAGTAAACATTGGCTCCAGAATGCATACCTAAAGAGCTATGAGCATTTGTTCATATTCGATACTGTGAAACAAATCTCTTCTACTGCAAAGTCTTTGCCGTCCTTGTATTGGGAGGATGTAGCAGCGTAAAATGCATACCTTAAGAACTCTGAGCACTCGATGGTTAATGGTTCTGAGCACTATGGGACTTAACATCTGTGGTCATCAGTCCCCTAGAACTTAGAACTACTTAAACCTAACTAACCTAAGGACATCACACACATCCATGCCCAAGGCAGGATTCGAACCTGCGACCGTAGCGGTCACGCGGTTCCAGACTGTAGCGCCTAGAACCGCACGACCACACAAGCCGGCTCTGAGCGCTTGATCTTTCCAACTGTGTGCTCATCGCTCTTAAGGTATGCACTTTAGAACCCATGTTTACTTAACTTTGTTCTTGTTTTGGTCCATACTGCCTCCTCCAAAAATGTGGAAAGTAAAGAGATGGCAGTTGAACATATGGGTTTTACAGTACAGAAGATGAAGAAATGTTCATAGCTCTTAAGATATGCATTTTGGAGCCCATATTGTTATATGAGGAACCCACTCCAGAAATTTTGGCGTAGAGTTTTGAAACACCCTTAGATTTAAAAGCTGTTTCATCTGAAGCGATCAATTTGAAACGGACTGGTCGTAAGTGAATTCCGATTTACAAAAAAGGCAGCAGGTTCAATGGAATTACATCGCAACAGCAGTAACTGTAACATCACAATAAGTGTAAATATAATGACGATCCAAACTTCTTTATGCGTAAAAATCAGAGAAATCGAGCATATATGGAATCTTCCCATGACCAATCGAATTTGGAACAGAAAGGTGGTAAACTCTCCCTAACACCGAAAAGAGGCTTGCAAAGCATAGGTATGAGTATACAACTTTAAGGTTTTCTGTTGATTTCTCGGCAGCTAGTGTAGTGCATTTCGCACATCCTAGCGGCGCCACACCTTACTGAGATACCTGCGTCCCTGTCCTGGAGGCTCTGGTGTCTGCTCAGCAGCTGCGACAGCTGGTTCAGCGTGGCCTGGCGCTCTCGTATGCTGGGGTTGTCTGACCCCAGGCGCCTCTCGTCATCAGCCAGCTGCTGATACTGTGCGGCCAGCCACGTGGCAGACACAGCTGCTCCGTCGCTCCCGCCATCTGCACGCAATAACGAGCCACCAAGTCAGCCACAGGACAGAGCCTTCCACACTCCCCGTTATGCACTGCGAGCGTTAACTGTAAAGTCTCGATTATAGTTTCAGTAAAAACCAAGCTGCGGCCATGATACTTAGTGACTTCTACAATACAAGAATTTTTTCCAACGATTGATGACAAAGTGGGAACTTAGTTGTAAATGTCAGCATCTTAGCTATTTAATAAATGTTCCATGTAGAAAAATCACTAATTCTTCATTCTGGACATACCTGCCACACAATGTTTCTTCATCTGAGGAAAGAGGAAGAAGCCATGTGAGGAGAAAGCAGGGCAGGGAGGCAAAATTTGATGGCACAAAGAAGCAACATGTGTGACTGTGTCCTGTGTAGAATGTACTGTATGTTGTCAATGGAGCAAATCTGCCTTCTTTTACGCTTTTTCTTGACAGGTTCCCTTATCCCAGAGTTTCTCACCATTCCAATATTTTTGATACAATTTTCAGTCATAATTATCATCGTGACTCCTTTCCCCCCCCCCCCCCTCCCCCCTTTGGCTTGCGATATCTACACACAGGTTGTAACAGGTATAAGTGCAGATAGTTTTATATGTAGCACCTTAATACATACACACCTTAGTGTGTTTATTGTTTTTTCTCTGTAGACCACTCAGCTGTTCTATATTTTAGATACACTTGAACTACAGGGCAGAAACAACATTTTCATATAAGTCTTTCTTTATTTACACACACACACACACACACACACACACATACACACACACACACACACACACACACACACACACACGCATGTGTCTCCAGACATATATTTGCTGGTCATCAGGCTCAGTTTGAAGTGGGACTCATCACTGAAGACCGTTCTGCTCCAGTCGATGATATTCCAGGCCCTGATGGCCAGTGAAGACAGGTCTGGAGACTCCTTAGACAGCGTTGGGTACAAACCTGACAGCCACCTGCCATATGACCCCACAACCAGCAGTGATGTTCTGGGGTGCCATTCATTTCATAGCAGAACCTCTTGAGCTGTCATCTGCAGCACCCTTACAGCACAGTAGTACGCCTACAATGTTCTACGCTCTGTTTTGTTGCCCTTCAAGCCAAGCCATCTGGCACTTTCATTTCCATAGTAAAATGCCCGGCCACATACAGCGATAGTTTCTACTGCTTGTCTTCATGCTTACCAAGCCTCCCCTTAGCCAGCAAGGTCGCCAGAACTCTTCACAATTGAGAACGTCAGACGCACTATGGGCAGGCCCTCCAACAAGCACGGGATTTAGATGATCTAAAGCATCAGTTGGACAGAAGTTGACACGATATCACACAGGAGGATATTCATCAACTCTATCAATCAATGCCAAGCCAAACAAATGCTTGCATAAGGTCAGAGGTGGACCAATGTGTTATTGACTTTCTCAGTTTGTAGAGCTGCTTCTCGAATAAATCATGCAGTTTTTCTGAATTTGTAATCATTTGTGTGTCTGTAGATGTACATCACACTCCCCTACTAATTTACGTCCCATTTGGATAATACCTTCGTGGTGTGTCGTTTCTTTCCATTTTTTTGTGTATGTGTATAAGAACTCTGTACTCCAGATTCCAGCGGGTGGGAGGCAAATGCCCCCTCTTGAATACGCCTATGTCGTGCAGCAGCTCGTATGTTGACTGCCACAGTACAGGGTTATTACAAATGATTGAAGCGATTTCGCAGCTCTACAATAACTTTATTATTTGAGATATTTTCACAATGCTTTGCACACACATACAAAAACTCAAAAGGTTTTTTTTAGGCATTCACAAATGTTCGATATGTGCCCCTTTAGTGATTCGGCAGACATCAAGCCGATAATCAAGTTCCTCCCACACTCGGCGCAGCATGTCCCCATCAATGAGTTCGAAAGCATCGTTGATGCAAGCTCGCAGTTCTGGCACGTTTCTTGGTAGAGGAGGTTTAAACACTGAATCTTTCACATAACCCCACAGAAAGAAATCGCATGGGGTTAAGTCGGGAGAGCGTGGAGGCCATAGGTTTTCCAATCTCCTGTTTAAGAAATGCCGAACATCATGATGGAAGCGCGATGGAGCACCATCCTGTTGAAAGATGAAGTCGGTGCTGTCGGTCTCCAGTTGTGGCATGAGCCAATTTTCCAGCATGTCCAGATACACGTGTCCTGTAACGTTTTTTTCACAGAAGAAAAAGGGGCCTTAAACTTTAAACTGCCCGCATCTCGTGGTCGTGCGGTAGCGTTCTCGCTTCCCACGCCCGGGTTCCCGGGTTCGATTCCCGGCGGGGTCAGGGATTTTCTCTGCCTCGTGATGGCTGGGTGTTGTGTGCTGTCCTTAGGTTAGTTAGGTTTAAGTAGTTCTAAGTTCTAGGGGACTGATGACCATAGATGTTAAGTCCCATAGTGCTCAGAGCCATTTGAACCATTTGAACTTTAAACTGTGAGATTGCACAAAACACGCTAACTTTTGGCGAATTGCGAATTTGCTGCGCGAATGCGTGAGGATTCTCTACCGCCCAGATTCGCACATTGTGTCTGTTCACTTCACCATTAAGAAAAAATGTGGCTTCATCACTGAAAACAAGTTTCGCACCGAACGCATTCTCTTCCATGAGCTGTTGCAACCGCGCCGAAAATTCAAAGCGTTTGACTTTGTCATCGGGTGTCAGGGCTTGTAGCAATTGTAAACGGTAAGGTTTCTGCTTTAGCCTTTTCCGTAAGATTTTCCAAACCGTCGGCTGTGGTACGTTTAGCTCCCTGCTTGCTTTATTCGTCGACTTCCGCGGGCTACGCGTGAAACTTGCCCGCACGCGTTCAACCGTTTCTTCGCTCACTGCAGGCCGACCCGTTGATTTCCCCTTACAGAGGCATCCAGAAGCTTTAAACTGCGCATACCATCGCCGAATGGAGTTAGTAGTAGGTGGATCTTTGTTGAACTTCGTCCTGAAGTGTCGTTGCACTGTTATGACTGACTGATGTGAGTGCATTTCAAGCACGACATACACTTTCTCGGCTCCTGTCGCCATTTTGTCTCACTGCGCTCTCGAGCGCTCTGGAGGCAGAAACCTGAATTGCGGCTTCAGCCGAACAAAACTTTATGAGTTTTTCTACGTATCTGTAGTGTGTCGTGACCATATGTCAATGAATGGAGCTACAGTGAATTTATGAAATCGCTTCAATCATTTGTAATAGCCCTGTATATTTCACCGTGTCTATAAAAGAAGCGAACTCACCTATCTCACATATAGCTAAGGTAGTTTCAAATTCGATTTCTCGAATTCTCAGAAATAAAAATATTATGCAAAATGTGTAGGAAGATATCTTTCGTGACGAGGGTAAAACGTAGCTTTCGTGGTGCGATAGATTTCGCAGTTTGTGTTACTACAGCGGGCTTAGATACCTAGTATTTCTGTAAGTAACTACAAACGTATCATTTACAAGCGTCAACAACGGCAACAGAAATAAGGTAGTAAAACACTGTTTCTACAAAGAAAATCCAAGCTGGAGTACGAACACAAGAATCATAGTGCAGTTTTCACTAGCGAAATTTCAAAGAAATTAGTTCAACAATCCATTTACTAGTAGGGCAACCATGCTTCTGAGGTAGAAAAGTTTATTTAACAGATCTGATGAAAAGTTTTCCCCTGTAATGTTTCTCATTACACTGATTCGAACGTTCTCATTTATGAACGACACAAAATCACAGAATATTTATAATGTATGAGGAGTAATAATGTTGTATTTTTAAGAGAAATTTTTACTGGTACAAACTACTGTGCCTAAAATAAATGCCTTGGCGATAACAGACATGTAGTGAACAATATCCTTCTTACACAGGGTCGCCCAAAACATGAAAAATTCCAAATATCCTTGCTTGCTAGCTGTCAGCTTGTGACAGAATACTGTACTTGGCGTTTGTTCGGTGGGAATACAACAATCTAGTAGATTTATGTGATACCCCACTTCGAAAACTATCTTCTGCCAGTCCAAAAATAACAAATATTCTCACAGTCAGTTTGTAATGAAAACACGGTGGAAGACAATTAAATACACCTCAGTCATTCAAACACATGTCTAAAACTCACGAAAATTACTCATTATCACACACACAATTACAACCAAAAACCAACATACATCACGAACTATCCAAAAAATCTCTACTGTCCCTGTATTTTCTTCAGTTGCTACTACCTTCAAGAGAATGATGCAAACATTAAATGGATTTGTTACTTACAATAAGCTGGTGCTCATGAACTTACAAAATCAATAATTATTAACTACAGGTTATCAGTAATGTGAGAGGAATTAATTTGGTTATAAATAGATGTCTGATAAATTAGAATAATGTTAGAAACTTTCATCGTTATTTTATTAATTACTGTATTTTTGTGCTATAGCAGTTATCACATAAAAGAAAAATTTGCCTGATTGTCACTACTATAACAACAATGATTTTCAAGTATTTATTTTTATGAGGAATTAATGTCCATAAATATGATGACAGTATTTAATGTTCAGGTAGTTAAACTTAGTACCAATTTATTTCCTTTAGAAACATAATCATATGTAAAACTAAATCATCACACAAAACATATAAAATCAGACTGCTGGTTCTTCATATGCATGTTTTTTCACTAAGAATCTATTACTTCCCACCTCTTCTTCTCTCCTGAATAGTCTAATCTCCTTTCGACCTCTAGCTAGTAACAACACAAATGTCTGAAATGATAATTAAATCAAGACCCTAAACTGTCGACAGGCGTTGATATACATCAATGGGGACAGTTGAAAATGTGTGCTTTCACCAGGACTCGAACACGGGATCTCCTAATTACATGGCAGACGCTCTATTCATCTGAGCCACTGAGGGCACAGAGGACAATGCGACTGCAAGGATTTTTCCCTTGCACCCTCCCTGTGAGACCCACCTTCCAAACTTAGTGTCCACACACTACATTCGTAGTGCCCCTGCAGTCGCACTATCCTCTGTGCTCTCGGTGGCTCAGATGGATAGAGCGTCTGCCATGTAAGCAGGAGATCCCGGGTTCGAGTCCCAGTCCAGGCACACATTTTCAACTGTCCCCATTGATGTATATCAACGCCTGTCAACAGCTTAGGGTCTTAAACTTATCATTTCATTCTAAGAAAGCTGCATGTCACTGATGGTATCTGTTCTTTTGAACATGTCTGAAAGAAGAGATACCATCTTCATATAGACAAATGTTTAGTTCGTCATCTGGTCTTACCCTCCAGCAACAAAAACGAGTCACCCACACAGTGAATGAATATCTTATTTCATTCCAAGCCCACACATGTATATCTCGACTACTAACTGTTATACATATATATGCTCAGGTTATTGTTTTCATGTTCTGAACTTCCTGCAAAAATGTTGTTACAGACACATTAAATTCCAGGGTAGGAATATAAGTAGTTATAAAACTTATATATTGCTTATGAAAACAAGATAGAATGAACATTACTTACCTCTAGGTGTCTACAGCATAACACACAATTACGTTCCTCTTAATCATTAATTATACAACAAATACCAGTTATGCTGCAAAAGAACAGTGTAGATTGTGAGAAATGATTTTTGCATTTTATGTTGTTTGTAAACATCACTAGACCCACCACAGTTCACACAGTGGCATCTCCAGATTCTGGAGGTCTTTTTGCCAGACCCTACGTGCTGGAGCTTGCAGCTTCAGTATTGCATCTATCATCAGCCAACAAGGTTTTGAACAACTCTTGGCGTGAAATTTTTCTTTGTGGTTGTTAAAGACGCCAGAGAAATAGTTGTGACTAGTGGGACAAAGCTTAAACATGCACAGTTTCGCATTGTTGCCACATTTCCTCCCTCTCCCTCAGCTTCATAAAGGGTTGTAATGGTACATGTGAAAATGCAGCAATTTAATTATGCAAGTTAATCAGTTTATTTATGCAAATTAGCCCTCTCCGCCCTGTCCCCTTCCCCCTCCACCTCCACCTTCCCCACCTGCCCTATTGGTGGAATTTCGAATTTTGGCAGTAATTCTGAATTATCACCATAAAATCGAATTTCACGCGAATTGCGAATTGTTCGGAGGATGTAACATTGTTCAGAGGATGTAACATTAACAGCAACTGTTGATGGAGATTGGTTATGAAACGGAAATTACTGATGGAAATACTGTTTATAAAACAGGATTTGATGGTGGAATTCGAAAAAATTCAGAGGACGGAAATTGGTGAACAGAGGACATAACTTGCATTTCGTAGAACAGGGATACTCTTGTTTAATTAACTTCCGATCACATTCTCTACCGTGGTTGCTCCACTGTGCATCTCTAGGTGCTAACGCAGCAGCATTTAAAGCTGCTACACACAGTGCTCGTAATCTTGTTTTGAAGTGTAGCAGAGCGCATGGTTTTGGAGGGATGTTGCCCACACAGTGCTCTGTAGCTGCCTGAACAGCCATGCACACAGCATCACATGCACCACTTCACATGGTAACTGGCAGTCAGCAGTGGAACAATGGGACCCTCCCACCCCGCACCGGGCCCAGCCACAACTGCCTTGAGCGACTGTAACACATCAAAACAGCCGACCAAGCTGGCCAGCGATGAAAGGGAAGCAGTGGATGATTGGAATGTGAGCTACTGTTTCTGAAGTGCATGACAGTGGGTGCCTGCTTCACCCTCTAGAATGAACAAAATACTTGTTTTCAAAAGATAGCGTCTTCCTCTCACAGTTGTGTGCTATTTTCCAGCTACATGCAGCCACTTATCAGCAAACAAAGGATGTTTTCGAAAATTCCCTATATCTGATTGTCCCAGAATTTTTTTTAAAGCTAGCTCTCCCCTCACAGCAATGTTCTACTTTCCCACTCAACTGCACTAAGTGTGCACCAAACTGCTTGAACAAACAGAAAGCATGTCCTAACGTGCCGGTGTGGCATTCTGAATTCCTATTGGTCCTCTGCTACATAGATAATGGAGCTTGAAAGTATATAAACCCCAAACGCTCTACAACCATTATCAGTCTGTCTTTGGCAGTGGCTATTTGAGTTCATGTGCTTGTTACAAGATGAAAAGTTTAGCTAGTAGCAGTGCCAGCGGCAATGGTGATGGGAAATGGCTAAATTGGAGCAACTGCTGTGTATGTGTTTTATAATAAAAATCACGAGCTCAGATTGCGACAGTTATAAAAGTTCGTAGCAAAGTGTTCAAATTTTTCGATATCGTCCTTCAGTTCCATAACAAGTGGTTATAACAGTTCTCTTTCTTGCTGTTGCACCATTCATTCCCGAAATACTGGGCAACCTAGAGAGTCAGCTCGAAGCTGAGAAGCAGCCATGTAAGTACCTCTCCAAATTTTGTGAGTGACAGTTTACATGTTCAGAAAACACCTCTTAAGGTATTCGAATCATGGAAGTACATCTCCATATTATGTGTCTATGACAATTTATGTGTTCAGGAAACATCTCTTGATGTATTCAATTCGTAACAAGTGTTTATAAAAGATTTGATCTCGCTATTGCTTCATTAGAACAGCATTTGACCGAAATTGAGTGGCTGCTGGAGACTGAAAGGCACTGACATGAAGAACATAAGCACATTTATAATATACTGTTGTTAGACAATTTTTCTTTTCATCATCTACAGTGCTATGAGACATATATTCTTCGTTGTTGTAGATGTTTCTATGGAGCAAGGGGGGAATCCAGTAAGAGTACACATCAAGCAGTAATCACTTCCATCTGTTGTGAACTTTTTTTCATAGTTATGTATAATCCATATCTCACTGTACGTAGCTTCAGGACCGATTTTTTATTTTTGTTGTTTCTTATAATCAATATCTTATTGTAGACGACTTCAGTGACATGGATCGATGGCTCCATGGAAATTCTGGTGAGGGTGAAAAGCCTCTGAGGAAGAGGCGCAATCACGTTTTGACTTGCCCTTTTTAGTGGAGGAGGACTTACCTGAGTGGGTAGAGCAAATTCCTGATAATGTTGATGAATTGTTAATGCCATTGACCCAGAGCATAAAAAACATAATAAATTTTTGTTATACACAATCTGGTTATAACGCTCTAATCATCGATCTGTATTTGGAAAATCATACTAAGCTGCTGTTATTCTTTCACAGGGGTGACACCTCAGCTTGCTGCGGCTCGAACACCAAGGGATGCAGTGTGCGTCAAACACACTCCACAGTGGGATACACCACCATGTAAGGTCCTGCTGGTGGCCGCATAAGAAGCCAAGGCCACAGCCTCTGCTGCCCAACCCACCCCAGCACAACTGCTCTGGCGTCCATGGATCAGCCAGCAAGAACAACAAACTCTCACCCCTCAGGCTAGCATTTCAGGCATGGAGCATCAAGAGCCCAGATGATTACACTGACCTTCTCCTCCTCCTCGTCGTCCTCTTCCTCCTCAGGTAGATCACCCTCCCTGACTCAACGCACAAGTGGTTCAGTACATTTCCCTGTCCCCATCACCCCCGACACCATCATTGACTGGATGGACCTCTCCAGCTAGTTGTAGTAGTAGTGTTAGTGATAGTGAAGAACCTGTGACTAGGCGTTGCCTTCCCCATCCTATTAGTGATGGACATCAGGTCATGCCGCAAATAAACTAGACACTTACTGAGGATGCCTTTGATGAGTGTATCTCGTTTTCTTGAACAGAGAATCCGGTGGGAGGGTACCAGAAACCAGTCAGATTTCTTAAATCTGGGTGCCTTCCAGTCGTAGAAACAGAGCTCCTCAAAATTGTAAGTGATCAGTGGTATCCCGCCATTAAGTGTAGCGCAGCGCTCTGCTGTGAGATCACTCAACCCCACAAAGAGGACGGTGGTGTTGAGCAGACAAGTGTTGTCTATACATGGAGAGATAATGGTGTGATATCACAGAGCACTTCAATCGCTGAGTGGTACAAAGACTCAACTGTGAGTACTGTACTGTGTCAGTTTTCTGAGATAGAAGTTAGAGGCTCAGAAAAAACACTTAGCTGTGAACTACACCTGGACCTCCACACACGTCTTTGATGCAGTAAATGGAGGGTCTAGCTGTATGAAGCTTCCTGATGATACAGCTACTAAGCAAGCATGTATTAAAGTCAAAAATGAAACTGATACCTTTTCTTTTGCGTGGTCTGTCCTGGCTTGTGAAAGAAATTACGAGAAATATCCGCAGTGTCCACCTGGATACAGTTAGCGTACTGATGTTCGTGGGTTTTATAGCTTTGATGGTGTTGAGTTCCCCATGAAACTTCAGGACATCCTCAAATTTGGGAGGAAGAATGAGGGTACTACGGTTAACGTTTATGAGCTGATGAAGAACAAGCCAAATGACGATGATAGTAAAGTCACACACAAAATTGTCATACCCTCCATTTATCAAAATCTGCAGGTCAGCGTAATTTGCACGTGAAGATGCTGTTATTCTCCAGAGGGACAATCTTCATTATGTTTGGATCCAAGATTTGTCACGACTCCTTTCCTCCCAACTGAGTAAACATGGACATAAACAAGCATTTTTGTTTCAGATGTCTCAATGCCTCCACTAGCGAGTTATCAGCAAAACATCTTGTTGATTGCTCTGCCCATTATGTGGTACGTGTTGAGATGTTCACCAAGAAGAATAAATTCTTAAAGTTTAAGAACACCTACCACTAGGAATGATGTCCCTTTGTATTGTACGCTGACTTTGAGTGCCTCTTCCCTCCAGCGATACATTGTGAAGGCGTCCCCACTGCTTCACATACAACCTTCACAAATGAACATTTACCATATTTTGTCACTTATCAGGTAGTGTGCTCGTTTGATTAGAGTCTTAACCATCACAGATCATTTGTTGGAGATAATCCTGCGATTCGGCTGCTCATTGAACTCGAAAAACTTTCATGGGAGGTTGATGGGTTTTACAGTCACAGCGTCTCCATGACCAAGGCAAGGAGAATGATGATTTTTACAATAGCACAATTGACTGCCATATATGTTGGCTGCCATTAGATAGAAAAGTGGAAGCTCCTCATGAAGATCACTGTTGTCTTGTGGTTAAGTTCTGTGGCACAGCTCACAATGCATGCAATTTGAAGTATCAGTTACCACATACCCGTCATTTTCCATAATTTAAGTGGGTGTGATGGTCACTTTCTTCTTGAGCAGTTGAGTAAATTCAGTATGGAGAACGATCAGGGGACCTACTCTGTATCGTTCATACTGATCGGTGCAGTAGGTTAGTCTCGGTAGTGACGTCATTTTCGGTTATTTATCCGAAGTTCCTATTCTGCAAGCTTCTGAGACCTGTTACTGATCGGTCCCCCTGCCGATTTTTCGACAACTGTACTGAGAGGTTTTGGATCTCGGTATAGCCCTCTCGTTCGGTTTGGCGTGGTTTATTTACGCCTAGAATTTGTCATTTAGTGATTGTGTTACTGAAGAATCACCGGAACGCATCCGAGTGGAAAGTGAGTACATAATAGACTATTTTCCTTTATTAGAAATATGGTTTGTATTGTTGTTACTGGGAATGATTATAATACTTAAAATCTGTTTCTGTTAGTATTCTCACAAAATACCTGTTATTTTTAATTAATTAAGAGTTTAAAAAATCATTAAATTTCAAAAAGTCGGCTCTGCTTACATATATCACATGAGTGTTAACTGAAATTACTAGTGATTCGCGTAATTTTTTCCGCGAATGGTTTACTCATTAACTATCGAAATGCATTTAAAACTTTTAAGTAACAATGCAAAGGAATTTTGCGAAGTCTGATAGAGGAATCCTTCCAAAATTTTAACCATTTACGGCTTACGTCCGCATCATTCGGCAACGAAGTCAGCCTGCATCTCTCTCGATCGAAATTACGTGAAATAAAGCAGTGACAGCACGCAAGTTGTAGTAGCCGAGCGGATGAGGCAACGAACTGCTGTGTTGAAGGTCGTAGCTCGCATAGGAGAATATTTTTTCTTTTTTTCCTCTTCGTGTTTGTAGCACATTCTGAGGCATCGTTAATCGTCAAAGTTAAGCATTTTTCTGACCTATTCGTTATTATTTAAACCTAACAGCGCGCTTTCTCAGTAACGAGTATCTGCGATTTCGTGACTTCCATATGTTTAGGAAATGAAAGATGAAATTTCTGTGTGTAAAACAATAGACAGTGACATTTATACCTTTTATAGTCACAAGTAATTCACCATTTTTTCTGAATATGTAGCGATTTCCGAGAGTGTGGTCAGACCTGAATCTAAGACCACAACTTAAATTACTGCGAATGAGACTAGTTGCAATTGCCTTTGTACACGAGCTTGTCACAAGTATTTATCTGCGATCAAATCCCTAATAAGAGTAGACAGCGATGAAAGATTCCCGCCACAATATTTTCAGACTATACCACCATATATGAAACATTTTGATTCATCAGATGTTATAAATTACAACGAACTTCTATAGCTGCACTCGTCACACACTCTCGAAAAGGCGTATTTTATTAATTTTGTTTTTATGAGCCAAACTGTTCGTGTATCATTAGGGAAAGTAGACTACTTCATCATTTGAATCTCTAGGTGCGAGTTACAACCACTTAAACAATTTTTCGGGTTCAGTTATTTGCATAGACGGAACATACCTCCATGAATTTTGAAGCAACACAGAAACGACAGAGAACAGAAAAAAATGACGAATTTTTCGGGTGTTTCTATGGATGTATTTTTACAATGCGGTACTACACGGCATTGATAACTCATATTCCAAAACGTGAAATCCAAAACAAGACATCAATGTGAAATGACATAATGTGACATTTATGACAGTTTACAGAACACAGTCAATATTCTATCGTCATCATGCATTCATGGAAGTACGTGGTAAGCGAAATTTGAACAGTATTACATGCTCTAACCACACTTTACGATACTGTGAAGAATAGCATGCTTAGGTCAGCTGCTAGCCGCTTCGAGTTCATGCCGCTGTGGAGCTGCATTGCGCATGCGCGGATCTGAGGCGAATTGCTTTTGATTGGTTGGCGCGAGGAGAACTGACAACAGCGTTTTGGTTCGCTAGGACCATTCGGCATCGCTTCCGAAATGTTTACGGAACAATATTGGAGCTCTCCATTGAAAAAAAGACCGTTCGGTGCACTCGCTTACCGACCCGATCGGCAAAATGGTGGAAAGATACAGAATAGGGCCCCAGGTCAGTGTCCCGCCTGCGACCGTCGAGAATTACATCTCCTTCTCCGAACAAATGATGCCTGGAATTAGGCTCTCCTTCCTGGATTCACCATGTATTGTGAATGCATCACTCCAGAAACCTGTTGAAACTCTGCCACAGGAGGACATGCACATCACTCAAGGTGCATACCCCAATGAAAAAACGAAGCTGCAGCTTATAACTAGGAAGGGTGTTTTGCCGTATGAGCATCTGAAGAGTATGGAAAAACTCGACAAAACCAGACTACCCGACATAACTGCGTTCCCCAGTAACCTCACAGTTCATTTCATTACAAGTACAGATTATGAGCATACCATGAATGTCTGGTGGGAATTCAACATCCTAAATTTGGGCGAGTATGCAGGACCTTATGGACACTGATGTGCACTTGCTTCCTGACGGGCCGTCCGCTGTGTCCGAGAGGTTCTAGGCGCTTCAGTCCAGAACCACCTGGCAGCTACAGTCGTAGGTTCGAATCCTGCCTCAGGCATGGACGTGTGTGATGTCCTTAGGTTAGATAGGTTTAAGTAGTTCTAAGTCTAGGGGACTCATGACCTCATATGCTAAGTCCCATAGTGTTTAGAGCCATTTGAACCATTTTTTGCTTCCTGACGTATTTGAGAATTTCAGCAGTGTATGCACAACCACCTATGCTCTGGAGCCCACCTTTAATTACAAGGCACCTGGGTTGTCTAGAGACATTGTGCTCAAGAAAACGAAGCATAGCGTCGAACTACTGACAAATGCTGATATGCTTCCTTCCTTTGAGAGTGGGATCCATGGAGGACTTTGCCAATGTGTACATAGGCACACCAAGATGAATAATCCACAAATGGGTGTGAGGTTCGTCGCATCCCTTGATTCTAGTTATATCACATACCTACACATGTATAACTTATATGGGCATGCCATGTAACAATTGCTGCTGATTGGCGAGTTTCGATGACTGGATGCGAGGTGGAGAAATCCTATGTATTGTGGCTGATTCTGATGTAGAGTATACTGTTGAGGCAGCGCTCACACATATTATTATTACTTTGCATGATGTGGACAGTGACTTGCCGCTATGTCCACAGCAACTAGTTCCACAAGGGGCTCCCCCCCCCCCCCCCCAAACTGCTGACAACGCTGAAGAATAAGCAGAGGTACATCATTCACCACCCTAGTCTCCAGCAGTGTTTCAGTTTGGGGACGAAGCTGGATAGAATCACCCGCACTATCTTCAATCAACCACCCTGGTTGAAGGAGTACATTGATCTGAATGCCACAAAGAGGACTTCTGTAACAGATGATTTTAATAAAAACAATTTAAATTAATGAATAATGCAATTTTCAGCAAAACAATGGAAAATTTGAGAAAACATTTTGTAATGCTTATTAGAACCGAATGGGATGGGCGTTATGGCACAAAGTTAAGTACAGCCAGACCAAGTTTTAAGCAGGTTACTATTCTCAATAAGAACATGGCGAAGGTTGCTGTACAGTCCACAAATCTTTCAATGTGGGAACGTGCATATTAGATCTATTCAAACTTCACATATACCGATTTCCACTATAAGTTTGCAAAAACTAATTTCATGGATCCGAAGTTTCTTCACTTCGATACAGAGAGCTTCATCTGCTGGGTGAAGAACTATGGTCCATATGAAATAATGAGATACTACAGTGAAGAATTCGACACGTCCTCAAACACAGCCGACAATCCTTACGGTATTGTTCCGATTGTGGAATTTGTAGGTCTACATTCCAAGATATATACATATCGCACATTGGAAGGTGACACCCAGAGGTGTGCAAAGGGTGATCGTCATTTGGCATCAAGGAACCTCAGAATTGAAGGTTATTTGCAGTGCTCCAATGCATCCACCACACATGGTGCACCAAAAACGTATTCGATCTCTAGCTCGTGAGATGTACACTGTGCTGCATTCTAAATTTGGCCTGTCGCTTCATTGCAATAAGTGGGTCACTTGTGATGACGGGACTGAAACTAGGCTGTAGTCGCTCTGTTCACTTGATGACAGTGGGGGTGTGGTGGACTCCATCTGAAAGAGAGAGAGAGAGAGAGAGATACTGTAAATAGTGTATGTATCTGGAATGGTATGACCTGTTTATCTTGGTGTAACTATTCTGTGTGTGTGTATGTGTGTGTGTGTGTGTGTGTGTGTGCGTGTGGGTGTAACTATACATGTATATATACGTTTAGCAAATGTATCATACACACCTTGAACCGTGCGTGACTCGTGTTCTTGTCATCTCTTATTTTACACTCTGTTTTTACCATGCTGCCGCCTCGTTATGTTAATTTTCAATTACTGGTGTCACTGAGTTGCTGCCTTCCCTGCCCGTGGGCGGCAGCATCAGCTCTTATCGATATAGGCCCTGCTGTATTGTCTTTGCTGGACTGCTATTACTTCCTGCTCGCCGTGTGTCGTTCAACAAGTGCGAACGCGCCAGCAGTGGGGTTCGGGCATGGCAGTCGGACAGTTGGGACGCGGCAGAAGTTCGCTCAGGGTGGAGCAGCAGGTAGGTCCGGATAGCGATGACTCGCCCAACCATTGCCGGTACACATGGCTTCAGTGGGGACGGTCTTGGTTGATCGTCGGTTGGTCGTCTCATCGGACGATGTGTATTTGCTCGCCGATCGCTTATGGGTTGGCGGTGCGTGTCTCAACTCGTGATTCGTCCTTGTTATTGCACAGTCACTGCCGTTAGCATCGTCCAGTTCTTCGTGCTAGTGTTCTTGACACTGTGTAGTTTATGTGACTTTGACTGACAAGTTATTTAAAGGTTGTCGGTGTACTGTCTTTGAACTGGTCGGATGGCGAGGGGTAGCGAGGAATGACAGGATAGCCATCATTCAGCCGACGATTGCCGACACACACGTTTGAGTAGCAACGACCTTGCTTGACCGTTTGATCGGTCGTCTGATTAGACGACGTGTATTTGGGTTGTCCACCGCTTATGGTTGTCTGTGATCCGTTCTAGTTGTTGTTCCAGTCTCCGCTGTTAGCATCGTTTGAGTTTTGGTGCAAGTGTGGAGCAGAACTGATCTTGATCATTGGTCCGTTGACTGTCTATCGTTGGGTTCCCAGCGGAATGAAAATGGTTGGGCCGACTGCCTGTCTCACCTAAGCGAGCGTTAGTGTCTGAATTCCAGGCCGACCCTCGAACATCTGAGCGCCCTTGTGTGTACTGCCCTATCTTTTTTAAATTTGTTCTTGTTGTTTGTACTTGTATGGTTTCTAGCCGATTTCTGTTTTAAATTAGAGTTGCTTTCCTCTTAAGGCCTTCAGCCTAGTTTAAAGTACTGTTTCACGTAAGCCCTTTGGCATTTTAAAAATTTTAATGTTGTTAATTTTTTAAGTCTTCGGCCTTCAGCCGATTTTGAGTTTCAGTTGTTTGTTCTTAAGGCCTTCAGACTAAATTAAAGAACTGTTTCACGTAAGGCCTTTGGTATTTAAAATAAAATGTAATGTTATGGAGCTTTAAGTGTTAAGCCTTCAGCCGATTTGAATTTAACTTGTTTACTTTAGCCTACCTAAAGAACTGTTTTAAGATAAGGCTTGCCTGTCAAATTTCTGATTATGCTTGCGATTTAAGTTGTTGGCCTTCAGCTATTTTTAAATTAAAGTGGCTTTCAGCCGGTAATTAAGTCCCAAGTATTAAAGCTGTGTGTTTTTTAAAATTTTTTTGGGGCCTTGTAATGTTTGATCAAATAATAAAGTTCTATGTTTGAGTGTAACTGACAGCCCTTGTTTTGGCCCCTTTCCACAGTTTATACTATCTGTCCTGTCCTGCAGGATTACCAGGGCGTGTCACACCTGTAAATATTTATAAAGACTGTGTGTGTTAATGTGTGTAAAATAAAATCGTCATCCTTGTGGCAAAGACGACAAAATAGCAACCTTGTACATTTGTAAATAGTTGCTAGTTTTTAAGTTTCACCCGCTGCTACTCACCCAGTAAGATTAGTTCTTGGTGTGGATATAGTCCCAGACCATCGAAAATTGTGAAAGAGCTACTGTGTCAACTGTAAGCTGTAAATGCACTCGTACAGTGCTACTGTATCAATTGTAAATAGAGAAAGTGCTAGGTGAATTATGGATTTCATGTATCTCTGCTGAAATTCTAGTAATAGTGTTAAAAGGTATTTGTGCATTAGTTTTAGCCTACTGTAAAAACAGTGTAACTGTGGATTTAAAGCATCTCTACCGAAATTGTGATTCAAATTGTATAACTGAAATTGTAACAAAAAATTGCATCATTGAAACTGTGAATCAAATGTAACGTTTATATTTGTGGAAAATGAACAAATGAAATTTGTTCCCGTACGTCTTTGTTGTTATCTCACAAAAATTCCTTATCATCGTTTTTTAAGTAAGCAAATATATATTTTTCTTACAATGTGCATTGCACGTGTCCTTTCTATAAGAATGGTTACATTTACACTTGACTGAAATTTATACAGACTACATCTTGAACGTAGTGTTAGTAGCAATGCATACATCGTGGAGGACAGTTGAATATTAGTTCAGAGGAGAAGGAAATGAATAAAAAAACGGTACTGTTTAGGATGGAAGAACACAAAGTATATGTAGTAGTTGCATAGGACTTCACCCATTTTGGGAACAGGTGGCGCATGATCGTGTCTGCTTCCAATGACAAATAGCAAACATGTCTGAAATTATATCACCTGTGCTTGAACAAAGCCACAGCCGTAGGATCAGGGCAAACCTACTTACTATCTAAGAGGGAGCTTGATAGAAGGAAAGAAAAGCACAGAATGTGTGACAAAAATTTATATATTTTCATTAACCAACTTAAAAGTAATTTTACATTTTCATAAGCAGGCACAACACTATTTTTAATCATCTTCTTCTTTTTGAGCTGATGAAGAGCAGGACACCTGTAGAACTCCAGGTCTTGAGTAGTTGCAAACTTAAAGATTGGAAGTATCCATGTGTTCTTCTCTTCGTCTTTGACATAGATGATGGTATCAGGATGTTCGAATATTTGAAGCGACGTCATAATATCCTTATAAAGTATACCAGGATCGTCCAAGTAGTGTCCATAGAAAAAACCAGTTTGCACTCCTCCATGTTTTAGCACAATTCACATCCTTAAAAGGCCTTGGCGAATCAATGCTTGCTGAGATTGTCTTTAGTATACCAGTATGTTCTGTGTATAATATGAATGCATCTTTAAACATGAATTGTCAGCAGTCATCACCAAAGAAACCTTGACTGTCAGCAGCGATGTTCACACTCCAAGATGGCATTATGAAATGCTCTGGGTATGACACAGCGCTTGGTCATTTATACAGCACGCTGTATAACACCAGTAAGTGGATAAGAGCTAATAACATGGTCATGCAGGACTAGAGCATACGCTGCTGTGGATTCTTGGGAATTTGATGAGCATTCAAATCCGACTCGTACATCTGTTGGTCCTGATTTAATTACCTCATTCTGCTTAGAACAGTCTGTTACATTGATTGGTGCCAGCTCCTTCAGTTTCCGTGGACTGAGTAGGCATCCCTCTCTGCAACATCTTCATAGTAAGAAGCACGGAACCTTGCATACTTGTCAAATGCTAGACTATATACATTCATATCCATCTGCAGCACTAAATTGTCATGGGGATAAAATTTGGAGTTCATGTAGACTCTGGTATTGGTTAAATTACTGTTGTCAGATACTGTGGAATCAATTGCTAAATTCTCTCTTCTATTGGTCTGGAATGCAAATATGATGGATAGTGGTGTTTCCAGTTGTTCACATTTGATGTTGTTGCTGTGGAAAACCAAGACCAGATTCGACGATATATTCCAGAATCCCAAAACAGCTGGTGGGAGATAATGCAAACCTAATTATAGCATTCAAACAGAAGATTCAGAATTTAAAACACATTTACCAGGCTCAATATGTCATGTAATGATTCTGTAAAGATATGTGCAGATTGCTGAAATCACCTTCAGTATGGGTTACTAGTTATTGATAAAGCAAGAAATCCGAATGATGGAGGGTACAGACGGAACTTCCAGGAGTTCCTATATGTAGCCATGGGAAGATGTGAGTACATCAGTATTCGCATAACCATGCATAAATTTGCATCCATTTTGGGCGCTCAGTCTGATAGGATGGGTGTGCATAGACAAAACATTCGCTTGTATATGGACTCGAAAGTTCAAACTCTCCAATGTGAAGTTGGAGGCGTGTGTAAGGAACTAGAAACGTATTTCCGTACCCTTCTGAGACTGAAAAATACACTGAATGATCTGGTTAATGCAATAAAAATGAAAGTAAACGACTTAACTGAAGGGAAAATAGATGTTATTCAGAAGGGGACATTGTAAGGGCGGGTTGATGCAGTTTAAAATAAAGTAGGCAAATAACTGAAGGGAAAATAGCTGTTACTGAAACGGGGGAACGGCATAAGATGAAGAAGAGTAGATTGATAAAACCTCACGCTGCTCAGAAGTCTGATTTATGTACAATGAGATGTCGACGAAGCATAAAGTCATCGAGGCATGGAAGGCCGTTCGAGAGAAATTATGGCTGGTGAGGGTAGGGCATTCCAAGCGGGAGCAAACACCAAGAGAAACCTTTAATCCGGTTACAGAATCTCACAGTCGATTTTCAGCAGAATCACGCAATTATGATTATGTCAGTGTCGTTTTCATTAAGCATTACAGTGATGCTAGGACAGAAAGTAGACAGTGTCAGCAGCGTAAAATCATACATGTTCGGCATGCAGCGTATATGTTAACTGAGAACAAAAAACATTTGTAATAGTTTTAGAGAACACCTGGTCTACTCAACCATATTTTCCAAAGACCCACTAAAACTGAAAATTATTCGCCTAAATATCTGGAAATGTGTCATGAAATATTGCATTTGGCTGATCTGCATATGAATGTGAAAATCTGAAGCAATGGGAAAAACAAATCCATTATAAAACGTATATTGAATGTTAGCAGCAGTGATGGTAATGACATTCATCATCAAAAGACTGAGCAATCGACTTCTGCAGTATATAGGGTGGTCCATTGATCGTGACTGGGCCAAATATCCCACGAAATAAGCGTCAAACGAAAAAACTAGAAAGAACGAAACTTGTCTAGCTTGAAGGAGGAAACCAGATGGCGCTATGGTTGGCCGGCTAGATGGCGCTGCCATAGGTCAAATGGATATCAACTCCTTTTTTAAAAATAGGAATCCCCTTTTTTATTACATATTCGTGTAGTACGTAAAGAAATATGAATGTTTTGGTTGGACCACTTTTTTCGCTTTGTGATAGATGGCGCTGTAATAGTCACAAACATATGGCTCACAATTTTAGACGAACAGTTTGTAACATGTAGGTTTTTTTAAATTAAAATACAGAACTTAGGTACGCTTGAACATTTAATTTCGGTTGTTCCAATGTGATACATGTACCTCTGTGAACTTATCATTCCTGAGAACGCATGATGTTACAGCGTGATTACCTGTAAATACCACATTAATGCAATAAATGCTCAAAATGATGTCCGTCAAGCTCAATGCATTTGGCAATACGTGTAACGACATTCCTCTCAATAGCGAGTAGTTCGCCTTCCGTTATGTTCGCACATCCATTGACAATGCGCTGACGCATGTTGTCAGGCATTGTCGGTAGGTCACGATAGCAAATATCCTTCAGCTTTCCCCACAGAAAGAAATCCGGGGACGTCAGATCCGGTGAACGTGCGGGGCATGGTGTGGTGCTTCGACGACCAATCCACCTGTCATGAAATATGTTATTCAATACCGCTTCAACCACACGCGAGCTATGTGCCGGACATCCATCATGTTGGAAGTACATCGCCATTCTGTCATGCAGTAAAACATCTTGTAGTAACATCGGTAGGACATTACGTAGGAAATCAGCATACATTGCACCATTTAAATTGCCATCGATAAAATGGGGGCCAATTATCCTTCCACCCATAATGCCGCACCATACATTAACCCGCCAAGGTCGCTGATGTTCCACTTGTAGCAGCCATCGTGGATTTTCCGTTGCCCAATAGTGCATATTATACCGGTCTACGTTACTGCTGTCGGTGAATGACGCATCATCGCTAAATAGAACGCGTGCAAAAAATCTGTCATCGTCCCGTAATTTCTCTTGTGCCCAGTGACAGAACTGTACACGACGTCCGTAAGAGTACAAGGGGGTGGAGATCTCTTCTGAGGTAGCACGTTGCAAGGCATCTCAGATATGCTCAATAATGTTCATGTCTGGGGAGTTTGGTCGCCAGCGGAAGTGTTTAAACTCAGAAGAGTATTCCTGGAGCCAAACTGTTGCAATTCTGGACGCGTGGGGTGTCGCACTTTCCTGCTGGAATTGGCCAAGTTCGTCGAATTGCACAATGGACATGAATGAATGCAGGTGTTCAGACAGGATGCATTCGTACGTGTTGCCTGCCAGAGTCGTATCTAAACGTATCAGGGGCCCATATCACTCCAACTGCACACGCCCCACACCGTTAGAGACCCTCAACCAGCTTGAACAGTCCCCTGCTGACATACTGGGTCCACAGATACATGAGGTTGTCTTCAATACCAGTACACGTCCATCCACTCGATACAACTTGAAACGAGACTCGTTCGACCAGTAGTCGTTGCTACTGCTCTTGCAGGATGTTTTTCCGGCCGCAGCAATGAAGTGGTTGTACGGGAAAATACCCACTTCATCGCTACCTCGGAGATGCTGTTTCCCACCGCTCGTGCGCCGACTGTAACACCACGTTCAAACTCACTTAAATCTTGATAACCTGCCATTGTAGCAGTAACCGTAAAAACTGCGCCAGACACTTGTCGTTTTATACAGGCCTAGCCGACGGCACCGCCGTATTCTGCCTGTTTACATATCTCTGTATCTGAATACGTATGCCTATACCAGTTTCTTTGGCGCTTCAGTGTATATGCCCTCAATACAATCGTCCCGCATCTAGATCAACTTCCGCCAAACAGATGGAAGGCGTATACCGTTAGCGAGTCCATATCGGTCGATGTCTCGGAATGACCGACCTATAGCACGTGTGATGTCTTCTCTTGTGTTGTAGCACGTGCAATGAAGAGGTTCAAATGGTTCAAATGGCTCTGAGCACTATGGGACTTAACATCTGTGGTCATCAGTCCCCTAGAACTTAGAACTACGTAAACCTAACTAACCTAAGGACATCACACACATCCTTGCCCGAGGCAGGATTCGAACCTGCGACCGCAGCAGTCACGCGGTTCCAGACTGAGCGCCTAGAACCGCTCGGCCACACCGGCCGGCCAATGAAGAGGTTCCTTCATTCGGGGAGCGGGTAGAATTTTAGACGAACAGTTTGTAACATGTAGGTTTTTTTAAATTAAAATACAGAACTTAGGTACGTTTGAACATTTAATTTCGGTTGTTCCAATGTGATACATGTACCTTGTGAACTTATCATTCCTGAGAACGCATGATGTTACAGCGTGATTACCTGTAAATACCACATTAATGCAATAAATGCTCAAAATGATGTCCGTCAAGCTCAATGCATTTGGCAATACGTGTAACGACATTCCTCTCAATAGCGAGTAGTTCGCCTTCCGTTATGTTCGCACATCAATTGACAATGCGCTGACGCATGTTGTCAGGCATTGTCGGTGGGTCACGATAGCAAATATCCTTCACCTTTCCCCACAGAAAGAAATCCGGGGACGTCAGATCCGGTGAACGTGCGGGGCATGGTGTGGTGCTTCGACGACCAATCCACCTGTCATGAAATATGTTATTCAATACCGCTTCAACCACACGCGAGCTATGTGCCGGACATCCATCATGTTGGAAGTACATCGCCATTCTGTCATGCAGTGAAACATCTTGTAGTAACATCGGTAGGACATTACGTAGGAAATCAGCATACATTGCACCATTTAAATTGCCATCGATAAAATGGGGGCCAATTATCCTTCCACCCATAATGCCGCACCATACATTAACCCGCCAAGGTCGCTGATGTTCCACTTGTAGCAGCCATCGTGGATTTTCCGTTGCCCAATAGTGCATATTATACCGGTCTACGTTACTGCTGTCGGTGAATGACGCATCATCGCTAAATAGAACGCGTGCAAAAAATCTGTCATCGTCCCGTAATTTCTCTTGTGCCCAGTGACAGAACTGTACATGACGTTCAAAGCCATGGCCATGCAATTCCTGGTGCATAGAAATATGGTACGGGTGCAATCGAAGTTGATGTAGCATTCCCAACACCGAAGTTTTTGAGATTCCCGATTCTCGAGCAATTTGTCTGCTACTGATGTGCGGATTAGCCGCGACAGCAGATAAAACACCTACTTGGGCATCATTATTTGTTGCAGGTCGTGGTTGACGTCTCACATGTGGCTAAACACTTCCTGTTTCCTTAAATAAGTAACTATCCGGCGAACGGTCCGGACACTTGGACCCGTTTGGCATTTTGATCACAATAGCCATACATCAACACGATATCGACCTTTTCTGCAATTGGTAAACGGTCCATTTTAACACGGGTAATGTATCAACAAGCAAAGTCCGTCCGCACTGGCGGCATGTTACGTGATACCACGTACTTATACGTTTGTGACTATTACAGCGCCATCTATCACAAAGCGAAAAAAGTGGTCCAACTAAAACATTCATATTTCTTTACGTACTACACGAATATGTAATAAGAAATGGGGGTTCCTATTTAAAAAACGCAGTTGATATGCGTTTGACCTATGGACCATCCATAGCGCCATCTGGTTTCCCCCTTGAAGCTAGACGGGTTTCGTTCTTTGTAGTTTTTTCGTTTGATGCTTATTTCGTGAGATATTTGGCCCAGTCACTATCAATGGACCAAACTATATATATATATATATATATATATATATATATATATATATATATATATATATACCCCTATGAGCTAATATATTGGCTACGACTGCTCATGGCATCAGCTGCTGCTGGTAATACAAGTCATTTGAATGAAGTTGTTTCAATGATTTCTGAACTTAGAGAGAGATGTATCATCAAATAAGTATGGAGACTATAGTTCGAGAACTGCACTGACCAACATGCAGAACATACCCTCGTAGATACGCTGCGATTAAAGGTTTGGATGACCTGTGGCAGGAAGATAATATCAACATGAAGGAATATTCATGTATGAATAATGGCTTCAGATATATTTTAATGGTCATTAATACTTATTCTAAATTTGCCTGGGCATTGCCCATCAATGCGAAAAACGGGGAAGGATGTCGCACAAGTGTTTGAGCGATTGCTGCAGATGGGGATGAATCGAAGCTGAGACAGCCTTCAAACAGATCACAGTGGTGTTTTGCAACAGATATTTCAAAAACGGTTCAAATGGCTCTAAGCACTACGGGACTTAACATCTGAGGTCATCAGTCCCTTAGACGTATAACTACTTAAACCTAACTAACCTAAGGAGATCAAACACATCCATGGCCGAGGCAGGATTCGAACCTGCGACCGTAGCAGCAGCGTGGTTCCGGACTGAAGCGCTTAGAACCGCTGGGCCACAGCAACCGGCAACAGATATTTCAAGACCGTGATAGAGCAGTATGGAATACATCACTACTTGAGATTCACCCAGTATCGTGGAACGTTTGAACAGGACAATGAAAGCTCAGCTGTGGATGTGTGCCATTCTTCTTGGCTCACACAAATGGACCGATATCCTACCGTAAATAATTGCACAATAAAAATGAGACCAATCGATGATTGTGATAATAGACGTCTAGATACAGTGTACAATCGTATTAAAATCTTAGGTACACGAAAACAGCAATTTAATTTAGGTGATTTAGTATGTATTTCAAAATACAAGACAGCATTTGAGAAGCCATACGTGCGAAACTACTCAGCTGAGATATTCACATTTTCTAAAGTGCAGAGAACGAATCCTAGAACCTACGTCTGAAAGGACAGCAATGGTACTGAAGTTGCAGAGTGCTTTTACACATAAGAGTTACAGAAGGGCTCGGAACCAGATGTGTATCTTGGAGAGGATCACACAGCTTTGAGGGAATAGAGCATTAGTTAATCACAAAACAGCTGAGTTGACTGAGTACTATATAACAGTGTACGCAGACCACAACCACCACAGTAGCATAGAATGTGTGATAGAAGGAGGAGGTGGTATTCACGACAAACTGCCAGTTGAATTACTCATTTATGGATATAACTATTTTGGCCATGGAACAAAACTTCAAAAACGATTGACACGCCGTGATAAGGGATAAATCGCTTCACGAAGCGTGCATGGAACACGACATCACTTACGCAGCAGAAGATCGTCACATTGCAGATCGAATTTTAGCTGGTAAAGCTAAGAGAATAAATGCGAGAAGGGGTATTGGTATAGGTCAATGTGTTGCAGCATTTGCAGTTGAAAAAACCATGCTTGGTAAATTAAGTTGGGCTTGGATGTAAAGAAGTTTAGCGAAGTTATGAGGTGGAATCATTCACTTCCTCGTCCCTGCCCTAGCTGGTCTCAAGGTGGTGAGTTCACTGGCTGCACGTGTTGTAGCTTTTGCCAGGATAGTCAAGAATGCACAAAACTCCCAAGAGCAACTGCAGGAGGCACGAAGACATAACCGCATGATGGAGGCAGCAGTTATCGGGAAAACACCCTACTTGAAACCATAGGAGAAAGAACCAGGTCTCGTCATAAAAAAACACATAGCACTCCTGCCAGATAGGGCGCTTACAAATACAGATCTGCCAAAATTTGTTAAGAGGAAATTCAACATTCCGAGAATCCAAGGTGTGTTTATGCAGAATACATTACCGAACGCTATGTGGAAATCAGGAGAATGCGGAATTGTGAATCCGGATGTAGCAGAAAGTCCTGGGACTCACTGCGTAGCATATGTTTAAAAAAATAGCGTCTACTGTTTCGACCCATGCGTCAACACACAACCTCCGCAAGAATTACAACGTTACTTCACCAGCAGAAGACATGCTTTCTGCAATTCTCGGCGCTACCAAGACTTTAATACGTTTCTCCGTGGTCATTTACGCACCACGTTCCTCCTGACTTTTGCGAATGATACATAAAGACAAGCATTAAGCATCCAGTCGCCAGTTGCGGTTTAGATGCAATGTCATACACTTTGACTTTAAATGAACGATCGTCTTTATTATGAGCGAATTGGAGTAACTCCCTGATTGGACTGGGGACATACAACAACATCCAAAATATCACAGAGGCTAACAATAAACTGCATCTGGAAATTAATGGTAAAATGGAATTGTGGAAATTGAGCCTGGTGCATACGGAATTTTAAAATAGTCTGGAAAAGGGATTGAGCTCCATGCAAACATTAGTACATTTACACCTGAAATCAGGACGGTGAATGCATCGAATGACTTCAAGCAAAAAGGTTGGATAGGCCCACTACTGGGTTTCACAAAGGGACAGGATTTGAAGACGGATCCCAGTAAATTTTACAAATATGATCAGACAGTGAATATTCTTCCCGTCAGTACAACCCGTGTTGAATGTAACATTGCAATGAGCTCTTATTTCAATTCATTCAATTTACGGATTCTTCCCATCATTTGGAATAGGATATAAGATTGTTGACAATCCTACTAGCGCTATGACATTTCAGACGTGGAACTACCTGGAGCTGCGTATAGTGGTCCAGAATAACCAACTTGTTGACTTTAGTGGTCAAGAAATCATTGCGTGACTACATCTAAGACGGGATGGGCGTAAGGTAAAAGACTAGCACACACTGTCCACAGCACAGCACTTCGCAGCAGATCTGCTAGGTGATAATATGTGCGAACTACGAGTTTCTCAAAATCAGTAGGCTTGAAATCTCACATTACGTCATCACTCAATGTATCTCACCCAGTGGTATATGATGAGCGAATCATTTGCCAGGAATACTTTTCGCACAAACCTTATGCTTCGACATCATTTAGCAAGAACGATTAAATTAGGGTTGTCATCTAGCACCAAGACGCTTTACCTCTTCCATGCAAGAGTTTCATTTATTTGGGCGGATCATTTAAGAAAAAGGATGGTAGCCATACAGTGGGGTCAAGGCCTACACTTGATGTTTTGGCATTGCTGTTCCAGGAAATATGATATGAACTTAATGGGGCTGAGATTGACTATATACATAATGTAGGCATAGTATCAACCCTTAAAACATATGTCTCATCATCACCCTCGGATTTGAATGATTCAGAAAATTCAGGATGGTTCATAGACGAGCCTGTGCGCAGAATAGCAGAATAGAACCGCCAATTTACTGCAAACACACCTCTAAAATGTTTATTGGGTGGTTTGAGGGCATGTAGCAAATTATGAATGCTAAAATGGAACTTACTGTGGCATGGAGTGCAATGGATAGCAACTCATACATTCAAGGAGCTCAAGATGAGAAGCAGATCATCATCAATAGAATTATATGGGAAATGCCACACACCACTGTGGCAGATGAGCGTTTAAAGTTTTCAGAAGTTCTCAATACCGATACATATTTGCCATTAACGATCCGCTCATTGGAGCTTTTTGAGTACCTGGTGCACCATATTGGCACCATATTGACCCACTGTTAGGAATCGTCGACATACATACTTTTCATGTGGAGATACTCTGCAGTGTCCCTATGCACAGCTGTAATACAAGGTAGCCATCTGTTCAGTCTTTCCAACACGATGGACAGCACCATCTGTAGACTGAACAAGTTTGTAATCGTCAAGTGCTGTAGATAAATGGATGTGTCGCCCAATTTCACATGGAGTGCAGAATCATCATATGTTGTTGTAATGGACAGAGTCAGAGGAGCACAGTAAATGTCTGGAGAAGGGTGGGTTAGATGATATTCAGTGCTCGACTATTGCTCGACATAGGCTTTTGCAAGACACAGTTCATCCCGTTCCACCTCTGTAATCTGGACTTTTAACACTTTTAGCTGTATTCTCAGTCTATAACACAACATACTAGGCCCTGCCTGCAGATGCTCTATGCCAGTATGGAACCACTTTGAACCACTTGCATTTATATACTGAAGTGAACAGTAGTGGTACACAAGGCATAATTAGTATCTTCTCATCCACTACATTATCACTTTTTCTACGCACAGGAATATTCTGCAATGGTGCGTATTATAGGGTCCAGCAGCAACCTGCCTCATGCTGTTTAGGATGTGAATGCACTTCTGTGGGTATCTTCAACAGACATTAACAGCTCATTCTCCTGCTCCAAAAAGCCGACCAGGTACGCAACAGGATCCCAGAGTGCTGCTGTGGGTCCAGACACACTGTATGGTGCCACCTCTGCAGGTCCTGACAGGCTTGGACATGTTGCTGCAGCAGGTCCTGACAGGCTGAATGACGCCGCATCCACTGATGAACAAAGAAGAAAAACCGTTACAAGTGGTATTAGCAACACAGAGACTTCATCTTTCTCACTATATTAAATACAGACATTAAGCAAGGGGTACTTACTCTTTTGCAGTTTATTCCTATTGTGCTGCTGCTGTGGCTGGGCAGTGCTGGACGATCTCGGCTGGTGATTCATGCTGACTGCCTACAACTGAGGTTGCAGATCTATCGCATCCACCTTATATCTCTGATGTAATTGGATGCTGTGTTCCTACTGGATTCTGCCCATTTCGAGCGCCTCTAGCGGTAAAATTGTGAAATAGAACAGTTTCCTGGTCCTCTGGCTCACAGGCAGATGTGTCTTGTGAGGTGGAAAACTGACTGTGTATTTCAAAAGTGGCAGGTAGTTATAACAACAGCCTCAGCCTTCATGACTTGCAGAATGCATCCTGATACCCTTCTACTGCATACCCATTATATGCTGGACAGTATTCTTCTTCTTCTTGGAGCACTCATCCAATATAACTCCTTTCCATTGTGTACGCAGGAGGATGTGGACACAGTTCTCAGCTGTATGGTTATAGGCAACATAGTTGTTAAACTTTTCCTGGTCAGACACCAGCAGCTCTTCGACAGAACACATTCCACATAGTATCAAGGATGATGAGTGACTAATGATGAGATGAGAGGATGGGTTGGTGGATGAGGAAATGGATGGGATGAGCAGGTGATGCTCCTCAATGGTACATACTACCTATATGAATATGCTTCCACTGAAGCGAATTAGCATCAACTGCAAGCCTCTTCCGTTTTGGAAGAGTGAATACTTCATGTGAAATATGTCAACAGTTTTCATAAGTGTGTAATCATGTATCAGTTGCAACATGCATCTTGGCTCCATCACTCTACACTGTCACAATCTGCTGAACTGAATTCTTCTGCTTCCACCTCCTACACTCTTACATTATCATAGTTTTCCATCTGCTGTGTAGTGAGTTATGGCTACAGTCCTCTCTCAAATGTGTACATGTAATACAGGCACAGAAAAGCTGCTCTGTCCTTCACATTCATCTTGTTGATCGAACACATCACGATGCTTCCACAAAGACAGCTCAGCATACACAGAACTTCTCCCACCAATTCTGGTCACATGAGCAGAAAAAAACCGATTCTCACCAAAATTTGAATTTCCTGCCAATTTCTGGGGAGACAGTGGGGGTGTGATGTCAGCACAGCCTTAGGACAAAGAAACTCCACCATTTTGAAATATCCATTATTTTTTTAATTTCCCACCAAAATTCAAAATTCCCACCAATGGGGCAGGTGGAGGAGGGGAGGAGGAGGGGAGGGCTAATTTGCATAAGTAAACTGATTGTTTTGCATAATTAAATTGCGATGCTGCCACATCTAGCACTACAATCTTGAATCAGCTGGGAAAGGGGAAGGAAATTTGGCAACAATACAGAACTGTGCTCGTATTGGCTTTGTCCCACTACTGCTGTGAAGTACAAAACAGCTTACAAAGATGATGCTATGGGAAAAACTCAACTGTTCGATCAGGTTTCTCGCTTCAAAATGGGGAAATGTCGATTAATGACAAACTTTCTTTTAGACGTCTGTCAACAGCCTAAACAGGTGAAAATACTAAGAAAATTCGTTAACTTTTGCTTGAAGACTTATGAAGGGCCTCTGAACATATGGTGGGAACAACTGGATTGTCTTGGAGCTCGGTTCAGTGAATTTCAACACACGAGTTGGGAATGAGAAGGGTAGCTGGCATATTTGTGGAAAAGAGTTTGACAAAAGAGCTTTAAATTAACCTAGATTTTTCTCCTAGATCATCTCTAGTGCACGACCTGGTACTGTGCCTACGACTGAGAAATAATCAGGCCAATGGAAAAGTCATTATCGCTTCACTGAACAATACTTCCTACATTAAAGTCAAAAATATAAAAACGATACACATTTGTACTTTTTTTGTGAGGCACATAAAGGGTTCAGAGTTCTTTCCATCAGGTCAAACTGTTACTCAAGATTTTATTTAAATGTGCTTAGAAGACATGTAACTGTCTGCCAAAAAGAAAATGTAGTTTCTGGCAGATGGGGCGTTTATTTTCCTACCACGACAGTGCTCCTCCCCACATAGACATCTTAGCAAGCCAGGTTTTGGCACAAACAGGCAAACTCTCTCGCTCCATGCAACTTACTCAGCTGATAAGGTACCACGCGATTTCTTCTGTTCCCTACGCACATGTAAAGAAACCATTAGGTCAAACTGTTAATCAAGTATTTTATTTAGATGTACATAGAGGACATGTAATTTTCTGCCAAAAAGAAAATGTAGTTTCTGGCAGACGAGGCGTTTATTTTCCTGCCACGGCAATGCTCCTCCCCACACAGACAACTTAGCACGCCACGTTTTGGCACAAACAGGTAAAGAAACCGATTTTATGACTCAGAAGTGTAATAAAAAACCAAAGGGAACCTGTCAGTCATCATTGCTGTTGAGTATAAAAATGTTCCCAACAATGAATTCACCGATTAGAAAAATGTATTTCACACAATGGAGAGTTATTTAAAAATGATACAGATGTTTTGAGTAAAGATGTAGGTAGTTGTTTTTTATAAATCATCCGTTTTTTGTTACTACATGGACTCGATACAGTTTCCAATACGGGTGACGTGCTGCGGTTGCCCATCTTTGTTACACCCTGAATGCTGAACCTAGAATAGTATCTGATTTCAGTTACATTATTTGTAAAATTATTCTGGAAAAGGAAAAACTGTAATGTGGGAGATAAAAGTAGTTCCTACTAATGTGCACTCGAAATATACTCCACTGAGAAAAGATTCGATGGAAATAGTAAATTCTGTAATTGCGAAATGCAATTATCTGCTGGGAATTAAACATGATGTTCCATGTTTTCCAAGCTTTGTAGTCCAACAACCTTATTTTAAAAAATATGTACAGATAAATAAAACAATTCAAATACCTGGTTGCTGCTCTTGATCTTCACACCCAAGCAAGCTGTATAGCGCTGTAAGTCCTCGAAGCAGCACCTGAAAATTAAGTTATATATGAAACCTCACAAACAATGTTTTTGAAACAACTAAGAACCTTTGTTTATGAATCGAAATGCAGTGTGGACTAACTTGGACTCCCTAAAATTTCCAGAATAGTTGCAGATTTCGAATGCGGTTTCCGCTAAATTATAATATGTAGAAGGAGTACTATCTCGCTGTACACTCAAAATGCTTTTATTTAACGAGCTGTAATGGTAGCTATAAATGGTTTTACATATAGCTCTCTAATTTTCAAGGACATTAGAAAGGTCTTGAATACAGGATCATAGCCAATGGCATAATGATAATTTCAAGGTCAGTTGAATGCCCAAGCAACATAAGCCGCCACTTGGAGCACCAAGTTGACAGGAGTGCTGGAGGTGCAACAACCGTTAACGTTCTGTACATAAGGTATCACATGTAATTCTGACACAAAACTTCTCGAGCTATTAGTCCATTGTAGAAGACACGATATTCTGTTGTACGTATGGCTGCAATTTATTTATGTCAGCTAGTTTCTTCTCATCCAATTCCATATATCCCTGTGGATTAACAGGAGCACATGGATGATTGATAATAGAAAGGAGCAACTTATAGTCACGAGCAGCCAGTTCATCAACAAAATTCTTTCCTGATACGATCCTCTTCGTATTGAAACTCCATACATTTACTAACATGGAACGTTACGTTTCTATCTCTTTTTACTCTTCTTCCCATAGACCGTTCTGAAAGTAATGATTTCTGGCACTATTTTAGCCACCAATTACAAAATTCAAAGATGTCTGCTATTTGTACCATCCCAACAGTAAATCGGTTGTTCGTGATCGAAGCTACTACACTGAAGAGCCAAAGAAACTGGTACACCCGCCTAATGTCGTGTAGGGCCCCCAGAGCACGTAGAAGTACCGCAAAACGACGTGGGAAGGACTCGACTAACGTCTGAAGTAGTGCTGGAGGAACTGACACCATGAATCTTGCAGGGCTGTTCATAAATCCGTAAGAGTACAAGGGGGTGGAGATCTCTTCTGAGGTAGCACGTTGCAAGGCATCCCAGATATGCTCAATAATGTTCATGTCTGGGGAGTTTGGTCGCCAGCGGAAGTGTTTAAACTCAGAAGAGTATTCCTGGAGCCAAACTGTTGCAATTCTGGACGCGTGGGGTGTCGCACTTTCCTGCTGGAATTGGCCAAGTTCGTCGCAATGCACAATGGACATGAATGAATGCAGGTGTTCAGACAGGATGCATTCGTACGTGTTGCCTGCCAGAGTCGTATCTAAACGTATCAGGGGTCCCATATCACTCCAACTGCACACGCCCCACACCGTTAGAGACCCTCAACCAGCTTGAACCGTCCCCTGCTGACATACAGGGTCCACAGATACATGAGGTTGTCTTCAATACCAGTACACGTCCATCCACTCGATACAACTTGAAACGAGACTCGTTCGACCAGTAGTCGTTGCTACTGTTCTTGCAGGATGTTTTTCCGGCCGCAGCAATGAAGTGGTTGTACGGGAAAGTACCCACTTCATCGCTACCTCGGAGATGCTGTTTCCCACCGCTCGTGCGCCGACTGTAACACCACGTTCAAACTCACTTAAATCTTGATAACCTGCCATTGTAGCAGTAACCGTAAAAACTGCGCCAGACACTTGTCGTTTTATACAGGCCTAGCCGACGGCACCGCCGTATTCTGCCTGTTTACATATCTCTGTATTTGAATACGTATGCCTATACCAGTTTCTTTGGCGCTTCAGTGTATATGCCCTCAATACAATCGTCCCGCATCTAGATCAACTTCCGCCAAACAGATGGAAGGCGTATACCGATAGCGAGTCCATCTCGGTCGATGTCTCGGAATGACCGACCTATAGCACGTGTGATGTCTTCTCTTGTGTTGTAGCACGTGCAATGAAGAGGTTCAAATGGTTCAAATGGCTCTGAGCACTATGGGACTTAACATCTGTGGTCATCAGTCCCCTAGAAATTAGAACTACTTAAACCTAACTAACCTAAGGACATCACACACATCCATGCCCGAGGCAGGATTCGAACCTGCGACCGCAGCAGTCGCGCGGTTCCGGACTGAGCGCCTAGAACCGCTCGGCCACACCGGCCGGCCAATGAAGAGGTTCCTCCATTCGGGGAGCGGGTGGAATGTTCCGCACCCGAGTACGCAGGAGCTCCTGCGTGGGGTTCGCCGTGTGGTATAGTGCTTTTCATGAAAGATGAAGGGATGCAGTGCTAGAAAGTGCCGCCACTTTCTTCTCAGTGCAGGACAAAGGTTACATCGCGAGAAACTGCAGTTGTAAGTTGCAGTGAATTCCTGCCCCTGTGGTACAGCGTGATGCAAGGTTATCCCACTGGTATCCTAAGCCACAATAGCCAGCTGGTTCACGGCACACGTTCTGTGGCCGAGGACTACCAGCGCGTTTTCATTCATTGGACTGGCGCTTCAATCATATTTTCATACGACCGAGGCCAGGTTTCGTCCATAGTGACGATCCTTCCAAGGAAGTCTTCACCCTCCCTGTGGTAGCGACCGAGCAATTGCTTTGCAAATGCGTAACGATGCGACTGTAGCAGCTCCGTCGCTGCATGCGGTATCTGACGCACAGCAATATGGCAGACCCTAAGAGTGTCGTGCAAAATGTGGAGCACTTTTCTTTGGCACACACCTAGCCCTGCAGCTAATTCACACACAGTCCACTGGCGATGCACACCCTGCTGGGAGGCAAGGAGGTCACTGAATTGGCATGTAGACCGTTGGAGGTCGTCCCGAGTGGGGGGGGGGGGGGAGGTTTAACGACACTCCTGCCGCCCAGAAACACTTTCACACATCTCCCCACCGAACGATTTGACAGTGCTGCATCACTACATGCCTCACGCAGTCCCTGAAAATATTGTTCTGCCCTTCGACCACGTACCACATTAATGTTGATCCACGCACGTTGACTGTGTTTCTTAAACATACTGTTATGGCGCTTGAAATGGCCTCCCTCACCTTCAGACAGTGCACAGTGCAGCTAACTGAAACAGTCATCGCCCTCGCTGCACTAATTCAACTGATCTACTATGCTACTGAAAGCGGGCATGCTATTTGACGCACACTGTTCATGTTATGGCAGTGTTACCACTACTTTTGGCCACCCCATGTCATTAAAATCACCAACTAATTGAGGAAATTCATGATTTGTTGCTATAAAATTATTGATAACAATCGATTTAGTAGTGAAATTAGTACTCACATCACAATTTACATGCAGTGAGTGCATAAAACCCTTTGTATGTTGCAAATATATTTGTGTCATTTTCCACATTTCTTTCTGTCGTCCTCCTCCGGGACAAACACAACAGTGTCCTGCTCTAGCAGTATTCTCTTTTGCGATAGTTTGTAGGGGTGTAGCTTCCTGTTATTTTTCCAAAATATCGCTTAATAATAGACTTCCTCTTCAACATGATAATAATCACTTCACTCATCTTCGTCTCTTTCATTGCCTCCATATTTGTCTTCTCCTTCAGCACCACTTTCATCTTCACAGTATTCTTAGAATCTGTTCGCCTGACTGTTGTTTCCTTCGACTGTTTCAACAAATATGGTTGATAATATGAAAAAAAGTCTGTAACTCATCTCTTGGACATTTATAATTCTTTGTCATACAACTATTATTATTGTTAGGGTTATTAATTATCAGGTCCGGCCAGGTAACCACACGCGTTAGCACGCCGGTTTCCGGGATTCGGGGAGGGGCTCTGGCCTTTGATGGAAATGGCTCGGTGCGTTAATAATGTGCCGGTCAGCCTGGATGTGATTTTTAAGTGGTTTCTCACATCCGACTGGATCAATACCGAGCGGCTACCCAAGTACCGCCTCAGCAAAATGATTCGCAAACATTTCCAAAACTTTCACCTGGATAATGCTGTAATACTAAACACGCACACACAATGGGGTAGGTGGGATGAAGGGAACGGAAGGCAGGGGGGACAGGAATGGCATCCGACCATCCTCTACCAATAACATTTCCAAATCCAGAATATAATGCCGAACCTGTAATGAAACGAGTTAAGGCCAGGAAAAAGGAAAATTATTATTACCGGGACACTAGCACACAGTTCTATATCACTATGAAGATTTCATAATAATGGACATATGAAAAGAAATACCGGGGGATCAAAAAGTCAGTATAAATTTGAAAACTTAATAAACCACGGAATAATGTAGATAGAGTGGTAAAAATTGACACACATGCTTGGAATGACATGGGGTTTAATTAGAACCACAAAAAAAACAAAGTTCACAAAATTACCGACAGATCTCTTGCACGCGTTGTTTGGTGACGATCGCTTGCTCAGCCGCCACTTTCGTCAAGCTTGGCCTCCCAGGTCCCCAGACCTTAGTCCGTGCGATTATTGGCTTTGGGGTTACCTGAAGTCGCAAGTGTATCGTGATCGACCGACATCTCTAGGGATGCTGAAAGACAACATCCGACGCAAATGCCTCACCATAACTCCGGACATGCTTTACAGTGCTGTTCACAACATTATTCCTCGACTACAGCTGTTATTGAGGAATGATGGTGGACACATTGAGCATTTCCTGTAAAGAACATCTTCTTTGCTTTGTCTTACTTTGTTATGCTAATTATTTGCTATTCTGATCATATGAAGCGCCATCTGTCGGACATTTTTTGAACTTTTGTATTTTTTTGGTTATAATAAAACCCCATGTCATTCCAAGCACGTGTGTCAATTTGTACCTCTCTATCTATATTATTCGTGATTTATTCAGTTTTCAAATTTATACCGACTTTTTGATCACCCGGTATACGAAGTACGGTAACGAAATAGTGTAGTAGCAATGTTCGTAGCGAGAAACACAAAAACTTCAAACAAATTTGGACCTGCAGCAGCAAAGATTAGCTAGAACCTCAAATAACACATTGATGTTATGTCTTAGAAATATTTAAAAGCATAATGAGTGGGTGATACAGTCTCACAACAAAGTATTCCAGGGTTAAAATAGTGTGTCCTCGGTCAGCGCTATCTGATGCGGATCCCACATTTCACAACAATAGCCCACAATATGGCAAACAAGCGTAGTTAAGCAGTCTCATAAGCAGACTTGTATTTTCTAAGTGTTCTGCCAGTAAATCAATCTCTGATTTACTTTCCCCACAATATAATCTGTGTGATCGTTCCAATTTAAATTATTCGCAATTGTCATCCCTAAGTATTTAGCTGAATTTACAGCCTTTAGCTTTGTGATTCATTGTGTAACCGAAATTTAGCGGATACTTTTTACAAGTCATGTTGGTGACTTCGCACTTTTCATTATTTAGTATCAATTGCCACATTTTGCACCATCATCATTTTGCAATTGGTTTTGATAATCTGATGACTTTATAAGACGGTAAAGGGCAGACTCATCAGCAAAAAATCTAAGGGTAATCATCTGCGGTTGGCAACTACAAGAGTCCGGCGCAGTTGTTAGATTGGTTACTGCTGCTACAATGGCAGGTTAGTAAGATTTAAGTGAGTTCGAACGACTTTAAAGTCGGCGCACGAGAGACGGGACATAGCATCTTCGAGGTAGCGATGAAGTGGGGATTTTGGCGTACAACCATTTCACAAGTGAACCGTGAATATCAGGAACCCGGTAAAACACCAAATCTCCGAGTCGCTGTGGCTGGAAAAAGGATCCTGCAAGAACGGGGCCAACGACGACAGAAGAGAATCGTTCAACGCGACAGAAGGGCAACCTTTCAGCGTATTGCAACAGATTTCAATGGGGGCGAACCATTCAACGAAACATCATCGATATGGGCTTTCGGTACCGAAGGCCCGTTCGTGTACCCTTGATGACTGCATGACACGAAACTTTACACCTCGCCTCGGCCCGTCAACACTAACACTGGACTGTTGATGAATGGAAACAAGTTACCTAATCGGACAAGTCTCGCTTTAAATTGTATCGAGTGGGTAGACATGTACGGGAATGGAGACAACCTCGTGAATCCATGGACCCTGTATGTCAGCAGGGAGCTGTTCAAACTGATGGAGGCTCTGTAAAGGTATCGGGCGTGTGTGATATGGGACCCCGTATACGTCTAGATACGACTCTGGCAGGTGAGACGTATGAAAGCATCCTGCATCCAATCATGTCCATTATGCATTCCGGCGGATTTCGGCAATTCCAGCAGGACAATGAGACACTCCACACGTCAGAGTTGTTACAGAGTGGAACACTCTTCTGAGTTTAAGGGGGGTAGGACGTCAAACGGGCCGACTTGGAGCAGGAGAGGCATCACAGGACCTTTTAATTTCCAGTGTCTATACTTTTACAAATAAATTCATAAAACTTTGTCAGCATCACCAGGAAGGATTCAGGATTCACACTCATTGCAGTGGAAGTTCGAAAACATAACAAATTTAATTTTTTTTTTTACGTGTGAAATTTCATCATTTTTTCACTTACTAATGGCTGCATTTGTTGCTATAGGTACACTTTTCTTCGTAAGTTAGAGAGGTTCTTCGATGAATTTTGCACATAATACATACCATACTCACAGTTGTATGAAACTCTAGAATTTATTTAATTTATGAGAAAACGAATGATCTGTTATATTTTAAACTTCATGTTTAGGAAAAACACAAATTTTATAGTTAATTACCTCAATTTTTACCACAGTTTTTAATAGGTTTCGAAAATTCTAGAGTTTCACACACCTTTAAGTATGGTTTGTATGCTATGCACAATTCATCGAAGAATCTCTTTTAGTTATGAACAAAAGTGTACCTATAGCAACAAATACTGCCATTAGGAAGTGAAAAAAATTAAATTTCAAAAAACTGGTTCAAATGGCTCTGAGCGCTATTGGACTTCAGATCTGAGGTCATCAGTCCCCTAGAACTTAGAACTACTGAAACCTAACCAAACTAAGGACATCACACACATCCATGCCCGAGGCAGGATTCGAACCTGCGGCCGTAGCGGTCGCGCGGTTCCAGACTGAAGCGCCTAGAACCGCTTGGCCACGATGAAATTTCACACGTAAAAAAAATTATTTCGTTATGTTTTCGAACTTCCACTGCTATGAGTGTGAATTCTGAATCCTTCCTGGTCATGCTGACAAAGTTTTATGATTTTTTTTTTTTTTTTTTTTTTTTTTTGTAAAAGTATAGACAGTGGAAATTAAAATGTCCTGTGGTGCCTCTCCTGCTCGAAGTCGGTCCGTTTGACGTCCTAACCCCCTTAAACACTTCCGCTGGCCACCAAACTCCGCAGACATGAACAATATTGAAGATATCTGGGATGCCTTGCAACGTGCTGTTCAGAAGAGATCTCCATCCCCTCGCACTCTTACGGATTAATGGACAGCCCTGCAGGATTCACGGTGTCAGTTCCCTCCAGCACTACTTCAGACATTAGTCGAGTCCATACCACGTCGTGTTGCAGCACTTCTGCGTGCTGCGGGGGGCCTACACGATTTGGGCAGGTGTACAGTTTCTTTGGCTCTTAGTGAACCGAATAAAGTCTGGTATGGATTATAACAGTCTTGTTACTACTTTGTATCCAACCTATGCATTTTGGTCGCTATTGTTTAGTTACCCAGTACACAGGGTGTTACAAAAAGGTACGGCCAAACTTTCAGGAAACATTCCTCACACACAAATAAAGAAAAGATGTTATGTGGACATGTGTCCGGAAACGCTTAATTTCCATGTTATAGCTCATTTTAGTTTCGTCTGTATGTACTGTACTTCTTCGATTCACCGCCAGTTGGCCCAATTGAAGGAATACTGTTGACTTCTGTGCTTGTGTTGACTTGCTACTCATTGCTCTACAGTACTAGCATCAAGAACATCAGTACGTAGCATCAACAGGTTAGTGTTCATCACGAACGTGGTTTTGCAGTCAGTGCAATGTTTATAAAAGCGGAGTTGGCAGATGCTCATTTGATGTATGGATTAGCACGGGGCAATAGCCGTGGGGCGGTACGTTTGTATCGAGACAGATTTCCAGAACGAAGGTGTCCCGACAGGAAGACGTTCGAAGCAATTTATCGGCGTCTTAGGGAGCACGGAACATTCCAGCCTATGACTCGCGACTGGGGAAGACCTAGAACGATGACGACACCTGCAATGGACGAGGCAATTCTTCGTGCAGTTGACGATAACCCTAATGTCAGCGGCAGAGAAGTTGCTGCTGTACAAGGTAACGTTGACCACATCGCTGTATGGAGAGTGCTATGGGAGAACCAGTTGTTTCCGTACCACGTACAGCGTGTGCAGGCACTATCAGCAGCCGATTGGCCTCCACGGGTACACTTCTGCGAATGGTTCAACCAACAATGTGTCAATCCTCATTTCAGTGCAAATGTTATCTTTACGGATGAGGCTTCATTCCAACGTGATCAAACTGTAAATTTTCACAATCAACATGTGCGGGCTGACGAGAATCCGCACGCAATTGTGCAATCACGTCATCAACACAGATTTTCTGTGAACGTTTGGGCAGGCATTGTTGGTGATGTCTTGATTGGGCCCCATGTTCTTCCACCTACGCTCAATGGAGCACGTTATCATGATTTCATACGGGATACTCTACCTGTCCTGCTAGAACATTTGCCTTTACAAGTACGACGCAACATGTGGTTCATGCACGATGGAGCTCCTGCACATTTCAGTCGAAGTGTTCGTACGCTTCTCAACAACAGATTCGGTGACCGATGGATTGGTAGAGGCGGACCAATTCCATGGCCTCCACGCTCTCCTGACCTCAACCCTCTTGACTTTCATTTATAGAGGCATTTGAAAGCTCTTGTCTACGCAACCCCCGTACCAAATGTAGAGACTCTTCGTGCTCGTATTGTGGACGGCTGTGATACAATACGCCATTCTCCAGGGCTGCATCAGCGCATCAGGGATTCCATGCGACGGAGGGTGGATGCATGTATCCTCGCTAACGGAGGACATTTTGAACATTTCCTGTAACAAAGTGTTTGAAGTAACGCTGGTACGTTCTGTTGCTGTGTGTTTCCATTCCATGATTAATGTGATTTCAAGAGAAGTAATAAAATGAGCACTAACATGGAAAGTAAGCGTTTCAGGACACATGTCCACATAACATATTTTCTTTCTTTGTGTGTGAGGAATGTTTCCTGAAAGTTTGGCCGTGCCTTTTTGTAACACCCTGTAATATTGGAGGGTTAGGCTCGAAGGGAGGGCTGGCTCACCTCGTCGAGCGTGTGCCCGAGCAGCGCTCTGAGAATGGGCGGCGGGTCCGGCAGCGGCGCGTCGGCCAGGCGGCGCACCAGGTCGAGCACGGCGTCGTCGAGCGTACGGCCCAGCTTCCACGACTCGAGCCACTCGCAGCCGCCCAGTGCTGCCGCCCACATGGGGCCCGCCACGCTGTAGGCCCCCGGGCAGCGCCGGCACGTCGCCCGCCACGCGCACGGTGACTGCCCCATCGTGCACGCCATCCCCACCTGAACACCACCATCACAAACTGCTTTGTATTGTCAGCACACTTATCATCCTTCACTCGAAACTTACTCGGAAACCTACATCAAAATGACGCGTTTTCCATAAAGCCCTTTTACACGATTGACCTTGTCTCAACTGACTACTTGCTATAAGTGAGTCTACAACAGCGGCACTGGCGCGTCATTTCTGCAAAGAGTTTCTTATCTCTCGAGTGGTCATTTTCGTTTGCACGTCAGCGCCTAAATAGCGCGTGTTGCGACAGCAGTTTAGCACCTTAAAGATGAAAGTGAGGCTATGAGGGACTACCCTTTTTGTGAAAAATTCGAAATGTAGTAACAAAATGTAGGAACAAGAAATGATAATAGACTTTGTTAATGACCAAAGCAAAATGCGTAATGGATGTTCTTACCAAAGAGCGTGTGGCAAATTGTCATCACTCCTGACAACTCAAAGACCTGGGAAAGTGTTCTCCAAACATTTCAAAAGATATCCATTTATTTTTTCGACAAAATACACAAACGAAAAAAATCACTGCATTAAAAAATAATTAATTTAGAGTAATAAAAATTCGAGAATACGTTTGTCTAGATGACATATTTACGTGACTAACATTCCAAGATCACAGTTAATGTGATAACGATATACTAACTTATCTAATCTCCACCGAACAGGTCTCGGAAGACTCTAACTGCACTGACCGACCGCCGTGTCATCCTCAGCCTATAGCCATCACTGGATGCGGATGTGCAGGGGCATGTGGTCAGGTACAGTTCTCCCGCCGATGCCAGTTTTAGTGACCGGAGCCGCTACTTCTCAGTCAAGTAGCTCCTCAAACTGTCTCACAAGTGCTGAATGCGAGCCGCTTGCCAACAGCGCTCGGCAGACCGGATGGTCATCCATCCAAGTGTTAGCCAAGCCCGACAGCGTTTAACTTCACTGATCTGACCCCTGCGGCAAGGCCGTTGGCCAATCGCGAGATAAGCCAATGAAAATGTGAAATGGTTCAAATGGTTCTGAGCACTATGGGACTTAACCTCTGAGGTCATCAGTCCCCTAGAACTTAGAACTACTTAAACTTAACTGACACACATCCATGCCCAAGGCAGGATTCGAACATGCGACAGTAGCGGTCGCGCGGTTCCAGACTGAAGCGCCTAGAACCGCTCGGCCACACCGGCCGGCAAAATGTGAAATGCTGGTACGTTAATAACCGGTGTAACCGCCAAAATGTTGGATGCAAGCATACAAACGTGCGTGCATTGTGTTGTACAGGTGCTGAATGTCAGTATTGTGGGATAGAGTAACACGCCTGTTGCACTTGGTTGGTCAGTACAGGGGAGGTCAATGCTATTTGTGGATGACGCTGGAGTTGTCGTCCGATGATGTTCCATACGTGCTCGATTGGAAACAGATCTGGTGACTGAGCAGACCAAGGCAAGATTTCGACACTCTGCAGACCATGTTGGATTACAAGCGGTATGTGGGCGAGCGTTATCGTGTCGGAAAACACCCCCTGCAATGCTGTTCATGAATGGCAACACAACTGGTTGAATCACCAGACAAACGTACAAATTTGCAGTCAGGGTGCGTGGAGTAACAACGATAGTGCTCCAGATGTCATACGAAATCGCACCCCAGACCATGGAAGGTGTATGTGTGTAAATTTTCGCGTGCAGCCTCGGCAGAGAACCTGCGCTGCACAAACGTGGGTTTGAGTTGATCTTTGCTCTGCGGAGATGCGCGCGAGATTGATCTGTTTATCACGAGGAGAAGAGTGGAGGGGAGACAGACAGCTGAGTTTTGGTGTTAGATGTGAACAGTTCACTTGAATTAGAAGCAGTAAGCAGCAAACAATAGAGATTTTTGGGAATTTATTATGTATTAATGCAAGACTTATTGTGAAGAGAAAAAGAATTTATTTTTACATTGGTGCTATTATTCTCTTTGTGAAGAATGGATTACGTGTAATGATTAAGTATGTTTTATTTGCGGCAGCGGTTTCATAATGCAGCATTCTTGGTTGGTCAGACATCCAGGTCAGGAATCTTTTTGCTTTTAATTTTATTTTTTTATTTTTTTTATTTTTTTGTGAGGATTTATCATTCATTGTGACAGAAACGGATTTAAGAATTACGTTTTGAAATTTTGTTTAAGGAAAGATGATACATGTGAAGTTTAGTTTTTGTAATTCTGGGATTATAGTTTCGTGACTTCATCGAAAGCTTAACTATCACTGAAGTTTCATTAAATTTTATTAAGTCAAATGATGTGAGATTGATGTTGAGTTCATTTAACCCAGAATAATTGTCCACATCTCAGTTAGGTACAACGGAATAAGAACTTGCACATGTATAGGCAGCAACCATACGATCACAACTATCATTAAAACACACAACAAAACCACGATTTCCGAGAAAATGACAGATACGGTAACAGGAGAAATGAATCGGGCAGTCGTTTTCACCCACGACAGTATAATTATAATATCGCAGAACCGAGACGATCTGTACAAATAGCTTAAGTTTCGCAACCTATTTCACAGCGACGCGACAGTGGGCACAACAGTGACTAGAGGAAAAGACGACAGAAGATTCACACATAGAGACTACACGATGTACTATCAAATTCACCGACATTAGCGAAAATATAATTTGTTTGGAAGACCTCAGGGGCAGGTTGTTAGAATAAAAAAAAACCTCAAAAACAAATCTCTCATCCAGTCATCAGCATAAAAATAGGCAAACTTACTTAAGATCAGTTCTAGATTCAGTTTCTCCAGGTTCAGTAATTAGTGATGCAACAGTCAATGAATGTAATTCAGTTGAAACTCGCCCTACTTCACCATTATATAGAACTAATGTTCGAAGGAGCTGTTTCAGGGAAAAGCATCGATGTAAAACCGTACAAACACATTTGCAATTTACTGTACAAGATCACATTTTCTTTGCAAACTTCTGGATTGTTCCCCTACTAACAACAACAATTACGCTTGGCATGGGAGTTCTTAAACAGACAAAAATCAGTATTTGATTTAGAAAATACAGTATTTCGCTACAAAACAATGATACGCCGGCTAAAATGCATTTTAAGAAGACTTTTTTTCAATTGAGAAACAGGATATTGACAGGCAACTGTCTTCAGGTCAACGAAAAACATGAATTGTTAGACGTTGTTCTTCACTGATGCAGAATTTCCTGTTATTGATGAAACTGAAGAGTCAAATTTCGAGATTTCTCAAACCGTACAAGGTTTCAAGTGTTCTAGGCATTACAACATCCTATTCATTTACAGAAACAAAGTAAAACTGGCAACTCAGTCTACGCTCCAACAATGCACAATTGAAACAGCAGACAACCCTTACAACATTCCGTTACACGTTATTCCAAAAAAGGATGGTTCTCTGAGACTTGTTTTAGATGACATCACTGTAACAGAAACAGGCAGACCGCAAACCTTAGATGAGATGTTCCAAAAATTTCATGGAGTCACCACATCTTTCACACTCGATTTAAAATCAGGATTCCGGCAGATCGAATTGCACCCTGATTGTCGCAAATATACAGCCTTTTATGCTTCGGAATTTATCAATTTTGAAAACTACCTTTCGTTCTTAACATTTCATATGCAGCTTTCGGCAGAAGCTTGAACTCCATTTTTCCAACAAATGTAAAGGACAGAATCAAATGGTTCAAATGGCTCTGAGCACTATGGGACTCAACTGCTGAGGTCATTAGTCCCCTAGAACTTAGAACTAGTTAAACCTAACTAACCTAAGGACATCACAAACATCCATGCCCGAGGCAGGATTCGAACCTGCGACCGTAGCGGTCTTGCGGTTCCAGACTGCAGCGCCTTTAACCGCACGGCCACTTCGACTGGCAAAGGACAGAATCATTACATGTAGACGACATACTTGTTGCTGACGAAAGCTGGGATGGCATTAAGAAAGTGCCCATATTTTTGGAAGCCGAAGCTGGGACCAACTAGGGTGCCGATACAGGAGGGCAAGGGCGACCGTGCCCCCATCTCCCTCCCCCCCCCCCCCCCACACACACACACAGGTTTCACGGAAAGGAAAAAATAGGCTGCATTCACATGAATTTAGTTCAAAAAAATTATATATATATATATGACACAGAAGTCCCCTCTGCAGACTATGGTGTGGGTGTCCTTGGCGACCAGTTTTATACAGTAACTACTCACTACTCGGAATTCAACAATGTTCTATAATTGTTGATCTTTACTAAATTTTACACTGAAATAAGCAACAGGCATCAAATGACAATATAAGAAATGTAGTGTAAAATATAAGACACATTCACAGTTGCTATCTAATAATGATGCACCGAAATATTAAAAGTTAATAAAGACAACTTTTAAAAATTCAGTTGCTCATGCTCCCATACTTCTAAGATGAATCAATTTTATTTAACAAATATTTGCTTTCTTTTATGTTTAGAAAATCATAAAATTCTGATAACTGTATTTCAGATTGATTTTAACTGTCAGAATTGATTTCAAAGTTTCTATTTTCATTTCAGTTTGCTCAGAGGTACATATCTTATTCATCACAAAGACACGCTCGACTGCTGTATTTGTACGTGGAAGACACAATGCAAATTCCAAAATCATTGAAATATTGTCATAAGGAATTTCTTTCGATGTGAAGCGCTTAAACATCCGTACCCAACGCACATCAGTGTCAGGTTTTTCTACGTTCCATTCCTCTATTTTCTGAGGGGTGACATACTGCTGCATGTTAAGACACTCTTGAAATAATTCATTGTCATCGATGTTACAGTTTGGCAATACGTTTATGAGAGATTGGTGGCAATTTTGGATCTCAGCCCATGTAGGTACATCGTTTAAAAGAACCCATTTGAAGCCCGGAACTGCATTAAAATGATCCGTCCACTGCTCAGTGTATTGTGGACTGCTATTATAAAATTCACAGATGGTTTCAGTGAACGCAATAACGTTTATATCCCCCTGAGTTTGCTTAAAGCCCTTCTAATAACGTGTGGCCGAATCTTGGTTTTCGTTTTTCTGTCATATTCACTTTTCAATCATGAAGTGCTTCTCCAACCTCTGCATATGTAACATGCTGGCCTTCTATCTTCAATACTGCTGCATGAAAAGTTCACGCCTGATTATGTGAAAACATAAGGAGGACTTCAGAGCATGGATTTTCAAAAAAAGTCCTTAGTATTCTTCCTTAATATTGCAATTTTCTTCACTCACAAAATATGATTTTAGTGGTCTATAGAGCCGTAAAACTCTCTCAACGGCTGGCATCAAGCCAACCATCTGGTACTGCTCTACCCAAGAAATTGTTTGTACTCTAGGCATTCTACACGCACAGAATATACGTTGAAGTAATAATAAATCTTGTGAATGATATACTCTTGGTCGACTGGTAAACAATCTGCAGCTGTCTGTCTTAATAGCATTATGCACTATGTGTGCTGCACATCCTACGTCAATGATGTCACGTCCAAGGCAGCCCTTTAATTTGTGGAAAATATTGTCTGTCCCTCTTCGAGTCCGTCCACCATAGTTTATGATGGTATTGTCCCCGCAGAATGATACAACCTTGTCATTCAAATTATATTCTGTGATGGTAACACGTAGATAGTTCCAATAATATCTTCATTTTCACCAGGCTGTTCTTTAAACCGTAGAATTTTCAAACATATGCCTTCAAGAGGCAGAAATACCGGACAAGTACAGGGAAGAGCTTTGTGTTTCCATGATTAGATGCATCAGAAAGAACAGTTATGCAGTTCACTTTGCACATTTCTCGACGAAATTCATCACGACAGTGTGGAGCAAACAGGTTAACAACAATGGCTCCGCATTTTGTACGGCCGCAAGTGCACTTAGACTCGAAGCACTTCTGGATGAGTTTTGACGTGCAGTCAATTAAACGAAAGCTATGGTTCTACGTCTACATCCATGTGATTACTCTGCTATTCACAATAAAGTGCCTGGCAGAGGGTTCAATGAATCACCTTCAAGCTGTTTTTCTACCGTTCCACTCTCGAACGGCGCGCGGGAAAAACGAGCACTTAAATTTTTCTGTGCGAGCCCTGATTTCTCTTATTTTATCGTGATGATCACTTCTCCCTACATAGGTGAAAGCCAACAGAATGTTTTGTAATCGGCGGAGAAAACTGGTGATTGAAATTTCATGAGAAGATCCCGCCACAGCGAAAAATGTCTTTGTTTTAATGATTGCCACTCTAATTCACGTATCATGTCTTGTACTAAATAGGAGGCCCATGTGTCTTCCGCTGCAGCTAGTTTAAGTTCGTGGTCACTTGGAACAACTTGCCGGAAGAAGTCTGTTAAACGTCTCGAAGATGCAGCACTGGTATCTGATGACTTGTGTTTGGCCGTTTTCAGGTGATACTCTGTCGTACTTCCCTCCATGAGAAACAGAAAATTCTCCTCCACATACCGTACCACGGACATCGTGGTCCATTCTCCCTCTTTTTATTACGAATGTATGCCCGTGTTAAAAGTAAATAAATGACAGTGTATGGGGGTTTGTTTGCTTAAATTTGACTTTTACAAGTCTACTATTTATGGATGTCTACAGGAACACAATTACTACGTAGGGGTCTATCAGACCGCCTTTTTATTTATTTTTTATGTAAAACAATCGTTCTCCCGAATATACATGTTTATGATTTCCTGTTTTTTTCTGCTTGCTAAGTGCTGAAACGAGCAACTTCAAAAGACAGATATTTGATCGTTGGTCAGTCGTTTACGATAAACATACATTCTCGAAGACTTTAATTTAGATCTTTTTAACATTGTGACAGCCACGGCCAAAATGAGTGAACTGCTCCCAGAATACATGTTAAACGGTTCGCACAGTTTGATTTGTCATGTCGTTGTAGCCCATCTGTCTCCGAAATTTTTTAAAAAGAATTACTGACGAGAAAATAGAGCCTGCTAACTATCTCACAGTCGGCGTAAAGAGTAGAAAGTTCAGCTCGGATGCGTAATAACATCGTCTTAAACCTTAAAGAAATGGAACAAAAGGAGAAAGGGAGAAAGTACAATTTCCAGATGAGTTGCATACATCTTGTACTTATTAAATGACATTACCGTTAATCGCCTTTTACCAGTTATCTCGTACTTTTCTGTCAAATTTGTGAAGAACACGGCATCGGGACAGGAAAAAAACATACCGGGTCGCACAAATATCTCCTTATCGTAACTGGCAGTTTACAATTACGTACGTTATTAAATAATCATATATTAGTAATAGTAAGTTAATTAAAAAACTCAGTTTTTAAAAGGTATCATATGAATTATATAACAGTTTTATGTTACATAGAAGTAGTAAATAAAGAAATTGCGCGTCGCTAACATACCACTTTACTGACGATCGTCCTGCGTTTGTCCTAACACTGACCGCACACAAAGCTAAGAGAATTTCAAAGAGAGTACAACATAGGTTCATTCCCCCACGGTACAGCAACACTTATCAAGGAGCATTTGCTGGGACTGGACAGTGCACACTAATCTGAAATAATATTTTCTTCAATCAACAGCAACCGAATATCGATAAGGAAATCTATTTTCAGTCAATTTAGAATCCTGTAATTTGTCAGATTCAAATGTGGACGTTAATTGTGCTGTCGTGTGACAGATTTTTGGATATCTCATCGTCAAGAGATCCTGCTTTAGCAGAACAAGCGAAGAAATTTCTAATGGCTTTATATTCGATACATAAGTGTGAATCGGGGTTTTCGGCATGTGTGTTCCCGAAGACATAAATATGCCTGCAGAAACGTATAGGAAGTTGAACGAGCCCTGAAGACAAAGCTAACGTCTTTTGAACTGAATTTGGAGTACATAGTTAAAAATAAACAGCTACAAACCTCTCGCTAATAAGCCAAGGTAATATGACAGTGAAACTGTAATTATCATTTGTGTAGACTTTAGAAAGTGTTTTAATTTGCTTCATTAACAGCCACACGCGAATTTGAGTTTCTTGCCTCCTGTAATTGCTGTTGGGGTCTTGGTGGCATCATTAGAAATGTGAACCGTGTCAGCTGTGCTCATTTTCTCATTGATGTCAACATGATTATATCTAACAATTTTTGCACTATAGCTGCCTGGCAAAGTGTTGTTACAATAACACGTTGAATTTAATTTCATTTTCTTTGGTACTTACCAGTTATGTATGAAAATAGCTGTATCTGTAATGCCAAATCACGTTTTTTAAAAGTTCACCTACTCGAGCTGTGAGGGAGAAGGGGCAGCGCAGCAGGGCTGACAAAGTTTCTCGCGCAGAGCTCACGCACTTCCAGTAACGTATTTCCTTTGTGCCAAATACTGTTATCATCGCAAGTGTTGGCATCAATGTGGAAGGCAGAAGAAGAACTAGTGGTGGGAGTGGTAGCCCTTTCAAATTTTCTACTGTATTGTTAAAAAAAACAAATTCAGTGGTTCAGGAACCAAAGGAAAAAAAAAACTGGGCCAGGACTAAAAATTTGGGAACCTCAGCTTAAGACACATTAACAATTCAAGAAAAACCTTTGTTTCCGTTACCATTAGCGGCACATAGTATGCATTTTTCTTCTGAAACTAAAATATTTGTATGAAATTCTGTGTCCACTTTTCTCTTACTGTATTCCAAGTGGGAAAATAAAAATTCTGTTTCACCACGTCCAGATGACTAACTATACCTATTTCTGACCAAAACCTGTAAATCACACATATTTGCTACGAATATTTTCGTATCTGGCTTTATGCAGAAACTCGTTTCCTACGAGTTAACACGCAGTTGGCGCCAGTGGACAGTTCGTTCGTACGAGACAACTCGTAGTTGACAGACAATTTGTTAAGCTCTACAATCTGGCACTACGTAACTAGTAGTAGCTCTTATAAATCATATTATACAGCGTATTATCAGTGGAGCTAGCGAAAAACTTTTTTACTTAAAATTTAGCTGGTGAAATTTGAACTGCTGTACAAACTTTCATATGAACCATTCTGATGAAACCAGCTATCAAATAAAGAAAATGCATTAAAATCGGACCTTTCGTTTGGAAGTTATGATGCCACTGACATACACACACAAAAACACTTTAAACTTATAACGCCCCTCTATTTGCATCGCCGGTTAATAAGGAAAGAAAGTGCAGTAATAGGCTAGAGTTCTGGCATCCAATGCATCACATCCAATTGGTAGAGCCCACTTCGATTTGCATGAGTGTGTCATACATCGCAATAGAAAAAATTTGTTGCCCTCTGAGAGACTACCCGTAGTAGTCGAGGGTTAATTAAAACCAGAGTTACCACACTGTTTATGACGCTGAATTATGAACACGTTACTTACCTCTCCTGAAGTTCGGAACTGGAAACGCATTGACGTTTGGGCATTGCGAAGCTGCTTACATTCTGTACTCGCTACAATACTCACGCCAGCAAAACAATCACGAAAGGGCTACCGCTACGGAAATCCAGCTCAGTAATACCAACTTCAGCGCAAGTATTATTGAAGGTTTCGAACTTGAACGCGTCAGCAGACATGTCGTGCAAACACATACTATAATGTGGTATGTTAGGTTTGGGATATGATATGGAAATAAAATGTAAAACACTTTCACAATGCTAAAAATGTGAGACGTTACATGTTGAAACATCCCATGACCGAGATTTGGATCTGATTTATAAAAATCGGAACATTTAGGTGTCCCCGCTGAACCCGGTTGGGACAGGGGGATAGGACTCCAAACCCGGAACTGTCACGGTCAAATCGGGACGTCTGGTCACTTTAATTAATGTCAGTTCAACCAAATCTGTGTTTGGAAAATAGTCTATTAAATTTTTAGGTCAAAGCAGTTCAGATTCTGGTACTGAACCCGATCCAAACAAACTGCAGGCCATTAGTGACATTGCAGTTCCTACTATTAAATGCGGAGTTAGAAGGTTTTTAGGCCTCGTCAACTTTTTCCCCGTTTCATTTATACAAATCTCTGGACACTTCAAGATTATGTCAGTTAAGTGGTGAAAATTCAAATTGGTTTTGGGACGAACAAACGCAAAAAGAATTTGATAAATTAAAACAAGCCTTACTAAACGCACCTTTACATTCTTAATCGCGTAATTTTTGCATCGCGACTGACAGTTCCAAGACAGCCCTCGGCGTTCATGTGTTTCAAGAAATAGAGAAAAATGGTGTTATTGTTACTAAGAGCATTGCATTTGTCAGCCATGTTCTTTTCGATTACGAACGAAATTATTCAGTAACAGAGCTTACAGCATTAGCTGTCGTTTGGGCTGTTACAAAACTTCGATATTTTTTATTTAGCAAACATAACAAATATAGACAGATCGCCGTACGTTATAATTTCTTATGACTGCCAAACTTACTCATTGTCGCTTGAGGAGATGGGCATTAAATTTACAGGAATTCCATTTCACTGTTATACACATTCTTGGAAAAGAGAATATTGTTGCTGATACCTTTTAACGATCTCTTGATGGCTAACAAACTGGCTCATCCACAGAATTCTTTCAGTGCAATTTTAGTCTTCCATGTATACAGCGGGTTGCTTTCGAAATTTATGTTTCATCTGCCTTAAAAGACATTGCGAAAGAATAAGATAAAGATCCCATACGGGAGAATATCAGGCAGCTGGGGAGATACATAAACAGTTCGACGGTTAGGCATTGTTATCAAGGTTATCTTCAGACGTTTTAAACTTGACAGCGATATGTGGCTTGTTTTCATTCCACATGATTTGGTCAACATGTTAGTCTGGTACATTCATCTTAGTTATGCACTCTATGTTTCTACATACTTCGTCAGATCTCCTCTATTCTCAACATGGAAAACGCATTCGAATCTTCAGACCAAATGTAAACTCGATCAAAAAACTAAAACAACCACCACTTCAACATATTGCCCCTCATTTCAGTTAAATTACGGTATTTAGTAGGCGTGTACCTGTATGGACTGTTCCAACGAGCAGATAAGGTTTTTCGTACATTTTTGTGACAGTAGAATTCACATGAAAATTTGTCTCTTACAACATTTCGTAAAGCGAGTGCGACAACTGTTTCGGTAGCACTTACCAAGACTTTTTTAAGAGGATCTGGACATTTCGACAAAGTTATCTTTGAAAATGGACCTTAACTTCATTCGGCGCTGTGAATACATACACTAAAAAACAGAAAAATTAGTACACCAAATTTCATTTCCTGGTACCATGGTTCTCTCAACCCGTCTGAAAGAGTTATGAAAGAAATAAGAAAAATTATGCAGACTGTCCTGTGACAAAAAGCACATAGAATGGGATAGGTATATTCAAATCTTTCAGTACACCACAAATTCTTTACCTGATGGTTCCTTTGTACTCTCTCCACATTTGGTACTGAAAAATAAACAACCATCTGACAAAGTCAGAAAAAAACTGTACCTTTTACAAAGTCACAATGCTTAAGACGACACGAAATCGCTGAAATAGATCTTAAAACAAAAACAGGCAGCAGAGAAGAGAAAACGGCTACAGCAGAGGATATGCAACAATAAAGAATTCAAATTTGGACAAAAGGCTGTAGTGCGCTGTCACCAGTTATCATGCAAATCAAAGAACAAGTTTCAAAAATTCTTCTTAATCTACAATGGACCATTCTTTATTTAGTGAATAGCTCACTTGATTGCGATTGAAGTCAAAACACTGCGCAAAAAAAAAACCTCGTGATCTGCACCACATTTCCAATGTAAAATATTTCGTAGAGTAATTCTCTGAGTTTCTTTTTAGTCAGTACACATTTCTTGGCATATTCATGTTGTGATCCATGTTGTGATTTTCTCATTAACGTGTGGACTGTTGTAAATATCCGTTTCATGACCCACGGGACATATGTGTCCCACTTCACTTATTCGTGCTTCACGACCTAGGGGACAATAGAAACCCATATGTGTAATGTGCTCCCATCTACTGGAAGCCTTCGCTACTACCTGAAACCATTACAGACTTCCTGCCGCCAAACAGCTACATTCTGCTGGAAATAGTTTATACAGTGCACTTGTTTGATCGCATCTGTTAAAGTTTTTGAATATTTTTCCACTTTTCTTTTGTAAATAAGCAAGGTAAGCATAATAACCGTATGTATTGTGTTTCTTACCATTTATACGTAAATATTACGTGAAATTTCAGTGGTAAATAGTTTGTAGTTTTTGACTGCAAGAAATATCAATCAAATGGCCAGTGGGACATATTTGTCCCACATATTATTTATAATTTCGTTATACATTCGACATTTTGGCTTTATTTCTTTCTCTGTGCGATGCTACATCACTTGGCTCGGTAAAGTGTTCATACAATAATAATAAAAATACCAACAATAATAATAATAATAACATTGATTACCAAAAAGCTTTTGATAGTGTACCCCACTCATGGTTATTACAGATATTGGAAATATACAAAGCAGACCCTAAATTAATACCGTTCCTAAACAATGTAATGAAAAATTGGAAAACCACACTTAATTTCCAAACAAATTCAAATAATATCACATCACAGCCAATACAGATTAAGTGTGGAATATACCAAGGAGACTCAATACGTCCTTTCTGGTTCTGCCTTGCTCTGAACCCACTATCCAACATGCTAAATAATACAAATTATGGATATAATATTACTGGAACACACCCACACAAAATAACACATTTGCTATACATGGATGATCTAAAACTACTGGCAGCAACAAATCAACAACTCAACCAATTACTAAAGATAACAGAAGTATTCATCAATGATGTAAATATGGCTTTTGGAACACACAAATGTAAGAAAAATAGCATAGTCAAGGGAAAACACACTAAACAAGAGGATTACATATTGGATAACCACAGCGACTGCATAGAAGTGATGGAAAAAACAGATGCCTATAAATATCTAGGATACAGACAAAAAATAGGAATAGATAATACAAATGTTAAAGAAGAACTAAAAGAAAAATATAGACAAAGACTAACAAAAATACTGAAAACAGAATTGACAGCAAGAAACAAGAGAAAAGCTATAAATACTTACGCTATACCAATATTGACCTACTCATTTGGAGTAGTGAAATGGAGTAACACAGACCTAGAAGCACTCAATACACTTACACGATCACAATGCCACAAATATAGAATACATCACATACATTCAGCATTAAGCAGAAAAGATGGAAGATGGCGATTTATCGACATAAAAAACCTACTTATGGACAGGTGGACAATTTAAGAAAATTCTTCATAGAACGAGCAGAAACTAGCAAAATACACAAAGCAATCACTCATATAAATACATCGGCTACACCACTGCAATTTCATAACCACTTCTACAACCCTTTAGATCACATAACATCAACAGATACGAAGAAAGTAAACTGAAAAAGAAAACACTAATTGGCAAGCACTTGTATCATCGAACACAGCCACACATCAATCAAGACGCATCCAACACGTGGCTAAGAAAAGGCAATATATACAGTGAGACGGAAGGATTCATGATTGCAATACAGGATCAAACAATAAACACCAGATATTACAGCAAGCATATTATTAAAGATCCCAATACCACAACAGATAAATGCCAACTTTGCAAACAACAAATAGAAACAGTAGACCACATCACAAGCGGATGTGCAATACTAGCAAATACAGAATACCCCAGAAGACATGACAATGTAGCAAAAATAATACATCAACAACTTGCCATACAACATAAACTAATAAAACAACACGTTCCCACATATAAGTATGCACCACAAAATATACTGTAGAACGATGAATACAAATTATACTGGAACAGAACCATTATAACAGATAAAACAACACCACATAACAAACCTGACATCATACTCACTAATAAAAATATGAAATTAACACAACTGATCGAAATATCCATACCCAATACAACAAATATACAGAAGAAAACAGGAGAAAAAATTGAAAAATACATCCAACTGGCTGAGGAAGTCAAGGACATGTGGCATCAGGAAAAGTTGACATTATACCAATTATACTATCAACTACAGGAGTCATACCACACAATATCCACCAGTACATCAACGCAATGCAGCTACATCCAAACGTATATATACAACTATAGAAATCTGTAATTATTGATGTTGTTGTTGTGGTCTTCAGTCCTGACACTGGTTTGATGCAGCTCTCCATGCTACTCTATCCTGTGCAAGCTTCTTCATCTCCCAGTACCTACTGCAACCTACATCCTTCTGAATCTGCTTAGTGTATTGATCTCTTGGTCTCCCTCTACGATTTTTACCCTCCACGCTGCCCTCCAATGCTAAATTTGTGATCCCTTGATGCCTCAAAACATGTCCTACCAACCGATCCCTTTTATTAATACATGATATTGTAATTATTGATACATGTTCAATTACCCGAAAGTTCCTGAATGCAATGTAACATATACCGTACAGTTAAAAGGAAGTCATGTTTGATCAAGGTCTGCATCACTTTCCATTTTTTACCAGACATAACGTCTGAGGAAGGAAAGAAATAATAATAATAATAATAATTTGTTCCACTATACTGTATGCTAGCCCAATTGCAGACCTTATTTCCGTTTTCTTTTTAGAAATATCACGTCTGAAAGATGAAGAACTTCTTGAGTATTACTTTTCGCTTCCTGATAATGAAGAATTTTCAGAGGAAGAAGGAGATGATGAAGATGCAGATGAGCTCACCTGTTTTGATGCATCCAATAGTACATCTATTGATACTACACCGCCTAGGACACTGGTTGAGCCACCTAGCTATGGTCGTCACAACAATGGTGACAGTGCTAGAATGGAGGTGGCAGAAAATGATATTGCGTGTGCAGTAAAAGAAAATGACACTACAAATGAAGTTACTGTGTGTGCAGAACAAGAGAATGGAGCTGAACACGCCAATGAAACTGAAACAGTGAACTGACGACATAACTTATTCTGAAAACTTATCAGCCTATCTTGATGGAAGTGCAAATGTTTTTACTGATGATTCTTTGAGGAAGATCAAAGATGAGACTAACCTCTATGCAACTCAAATATGTGACAACATTACTAGAGGTAAAAGTGTAAGACAGGCCAGCTGCAGTTGTATAGGCACTGATGTTGAAGAAATAAAATATTTTATTGTCATTGACAATCTAATGGGAACACATAGGCTGTCTGAGCTGAGTCACTACTGGTCCACCGACCCACTTTTAGGTGTAAGTGCAATTTCTCAACTAAAGAGTAAAACCAGGTTCAAAAAACTGACTGAAAACATTCATTGAAATGACAATACTACAGCAGTAACAAGAGGTGACGCTGGCTATGATCGACTACAAAAATTAATCCCAATAATTGACGCTATCGATAACAATTTGAAAGAAGTATACACTCCAAGTATCATGGATGTTGATAAAAGCATGGTCCCATTAAAAGGGCGTTCTTCTATAAAGCAGTACCTTCCAATGAAGCCTGTAAAACAAGGTTACAAAATTTGGTGTCTTGCCGATTCAAAAACAGGTTTCATAACCCAGTTTGAGGTGAACACTGAAACGAAGAACACTCAAGACTCATCGTTCAGTTTGCGAGAAAATGTTGTGCTCCATCTTACTCAGTCATACATGCAGTCTCACCAACTAATTGTGTTTGATAACTTCTTCATGTCGTACAATCTGATGAAGTCACTACATGAAAGAGGACTTTTTGGAGATGTGACACTGAGGACAAGCAGGAAGGGACTTCCAGGTATGATGAAGAAACAAGACAAATTACAATGGGAGCAGTTTATGTTCAAAACAAAGGGATGTGTCTCAGCAATAAAATGGCAAAACAGCAAGACTCTGACAATACTAAGTACTTATCATAGCCCAAAAGATGTAACCTTTGTCAATAGGAAAAACATAGATGGTACTTCATCAGAGGTCTTCTGTCCTAAAGCAGTTGCAGAGTATATGAGTGGTGTGGATCGCTTTGATCAGATGCGTGAGGGATATTCAACTGGAAGGTGATCTCTTAAGTGGTGGCATCGTCTTTTCTTTTTCGTAATTGACCTGGCAATTGTTAACAGTTTCATACTGTAATCATGGGAGAGGACATATCCAGTCATCCTTTCGCTTATCAGACAACTAACAGCAGGTCATGAAATCAAAAGAAGAGGTAGACCAAATTTTCTAAGAAGAAACAAGTTGGGTGCCAAGAGTGTGTAACACCAGAGCTCCATAGCTCTACTGACACAAATTTTTCTTTTTTATCTGTTCCAACTTTTGTCATTAAGATATTGTAAATATTGTTTGATTGTATCGATACCACAACAGTGTTCGCTTTTTCCTTTGCAAAACCTTTGATGTCTTGGTTTATTCCTATATGATGTAGTGTCTCTGTCATTAAATTCTTTGCCTCATTTGGAGGGGACAAAACTTACTTTATATAATTGTAAATTTTGTGTGAAGAATTTTTTGTAGAAATGTCAATATGTGTACTTGATCTGTTTTGTTCAATTTACTTGTTTTCTACTCTGTATTTGCTGTTCCTCACTTAAGGTTCTTAGTTCTTTATATGTATAAAAGGTGTTGTGGTTCCTCTCGGAAATGGACTCATGCAGCGCGCGCAAAATGTGGTCAACGTTAATGAAAAGGTGAACCAAGAGTTAGCTGGCGACGAGCTACCAAACTGCCAATAGCTTATGTAAAAGTCTTGTATTGTGCTGGTGCCGAGTGAGGACTCATGCAGCGCGCGCAAAATGTGGTTAGCGTTAAAGAAAAGGTGAACCAAGAGTTAGCTGGGGACAAGCTACCAAACTGCCAATAGCTTATGTAAAAGTCGTGTATTGTGCTGGTGCCGAGTGAGGCTTTTTGTGCCGTTTTCCAATGTGCCAAAGCCTCAGATGGATGGATAAATAGTTGGCTTTATTCTGGAAATGATACTTATTAATCTGAGGATCATTGCTACCAAGAAATGACAGAGCTCAACATTACCTACTGCAAATCCATCTGCCAAGATGTACTCGCCACCACATTGCACAGTCACTGTAACGGAATGGAAGAATTGTAGATATGTAAAGTGAAGGATCAGCACATTGGATGTTTTAGTGCACTCAAATATAAGGTAACTTATACCTTAATTTATGTACCTACCTTGAATTTTTCCTTATCACAACACCTCTGAGGCTCCTCTCCACTTGAACTACGATTACCGAGTGTCCATGTTGTGAAAAATGAAAGTCATCAAATAAAACAGTTAGTAAATTAATTTTATTTGAAATTTGGTAAAAAGGAGTATTTAAATTTGCTGTCGAATTTGGTAAAGTTGAGGGAGGCAGTAAGTGTAGTTTTGTGAGAGCCTTCCAGTATTTGAGATAAATCAGTTTAAAGTTTTGTGGATTTTTAAAATCATTTGCTTAGTTACAGACTTTAAATTTAAAGACTGTGATGATAATGAAAAGGCAATAGACCATTTTGAGATTAGTTTCAAATTAAATGTTATCAAAGATTGGTTTGAAATGCTTTTCCTAGTAAATAAATTTGTTGTGCAGCTTGTTGAAATGGAACCAAAGGTGAGTCAATGTTCATAAAAATGTACCAGTTCGCTTTACTCCAGTAGTTAAGATTGAGGGCCATCCCTCATCGAAAGTTGCTCAAATGCACGAACTTACTTGATTATAGAAAGTTCTAACTACTCTTGATATTTAGGTTTCGTTCTGTACTCCTTGTGTTCTAAAAAGTGTAATGTCAGTTTATGAGCACCCACTTTCTGTTTTATCCTCACTGAAGGTGTAGTTGTCATGAATGTCATTGTCCATGAGCACAGTTACTTCTTTGCCTTTAAAGAAAAGTGTGAATCTTATTGCATTTGAATATTATTTAAAATTATACTGTGCAGAAAATATCTTATGAAGGCAGACTAGGCCCATGACCAATTTCCAGTTCAACAGTGACTCGCATTTGTAGTGTTGATGGAGTTATTCAGTTTGGCAAAGCATTTAATATTGATGAACGTAACAGTGTCTTTTGTGATTGTGAGAACGTGAACATCTTTCTGCTGCTACTTTTACCCATTATAACGTTTGTTGTGGCTTGTGACTGGGTTCATTGCTCTTTTGTATGAGAAAAGTATAGGCAGCGTCCTTCCACTAAAACTGCTTTTTTTTCTTGAATAGGGATGTTACTCATTCTTATGCCTAATTAGGCTGGCGACCTTTTTTTCAGTATTTGGTCAGGTTGGATGCATAAAATATTGTTTGTTACTTGTTAAACCTCTACGTAATTCTGACTTTCACGTCTGATAAGCCACCTCCTTTAGGTACAGTACGTTCAATACAACAAAATTCATTTTGGATGGTAATACTGTTCTGCTTCTTTATACTATAACTGCTTTAACAAAAACAATTTCATTATACGAACTGCCTGTAGCTTTGAGGTTATGGTATAACAGTAGCAGTGCTAGTGTTATAATTGTACCAGACGAAGTTCGACTTCAAGCGGGAAAACATTTCCCAGTAAAAGACACTAGGAAACGCTGCACGTTCTGCAGCACAAAGCAGAAGGAAGTACGAACCAAAATTATGTGCATACACTGCAAAGTTCCTGTATGTGCACATCCCTGCTTCGAAAAATTTCATCGAAAATAAATGTTCCTGATATCGGCATTGGTAAAATCAACATCAAACATTATTTGCAATATAACCCTTGTATCTGTATAAAGTGGTCACAAAAATGAATTATTATTTGTAAAAGTTGCAGCTGAAATGAAATATTCTCTCTTATGCTCTGTTTTTATTCAAATCTATGTAATATTCCCACCTATTGACCAATGGTACATCATTTCATCCCCATCGACGCGCAGGTCGCCGAAGTGGCGTCAAATCGAAAGACCTACACCAGGCGAACGGTCTACCCGACGGGAGGCCTTCGTCACACGACATTTCCATATAAGTCCCATTTAAAATATTAAAAAAGAAGGTCATAGCAATCATACACTTTTCATACATTTCACTTTAGTAGCTATTTCTTAAGCAAAATAGAAAACAAAAATTTTAAAAACTGAGCAAATAATAATTCAGTCATAAAAGGGATATGTAGAAGCCAAGCAGTCTAAGGCCCCACGTCATGGATTGCACAGCCCCTCTCATCGGGCACAGGTGTGTGTGTTGTTCTTAGTATAAGTCAGTTTTAGTAGTGTGTAAGGTTAGGGATCGATGACCTCAGCAGTTTGCTCCCCTAGAAATTCACACACATTTGAACATTTGAAATATGTAGAGGTCATGTGCCATTTCATCCAATGTATGCATAGATCGTATTTTTTTCCTTTACATAAGGTAAAAGAAGTTGTCCATTTGTTCACATTTCTTTCACTTTGTGTATTTTTGTAAGATAATGTACGTTACTGATGCAGATATTAACTACAAAGTCAGTAATAATGAAACTTTCTAGCGATAAGTGTCATGCAAAGGTTCTGGAAAAGCTACATTGCAAAAAAAAGCAGCAGCAACTTTTACTCGATAGAGATAGGTAATGGCAAATGGTATCATCATGTACTGCATAAATTAATGGAATTTTTGTTACAATCTGACACAATGAATTATGCAACAACTGTCGGTATTTGGCAAATGTTGTACAGTACGCAGTTGTGGAACAGATAGAGGTAGAGAATTGTTGGTTGGATTTAACACCTTTTGTTACCAATCGGAGGAGGTTTCCTTCTTTCAGCATACAGCACTGAACATAATATTACGAAATAAGAACTATGAGTACAACGTCATAGGTGCTTTTTTGAGTAATATGTAATATATGATGGAAGTAATTATGAGTGTACGATGATTACTGGAAAACACAATGAATCTGATGATTCTGTGGATTTATGAATTACTTACTTGAGATATGTTTTAAGAGTTCAGGAGATATGCATTAGGATAGGGTCTGTTAGGGATTATATAATAATTTGCTTGTAGTGGACCTTTCAGCTGTTGTAGTTTAGTGATTTTTGTGTGCAGTAGGAGATTTCTTATAAATGGAAATGAGATGTTTTGAGAAATTTGCTGCTTTATTTGAAACATTGTGATGAGAACTTTTTGGCCTGTAAGCATTTTTCTGTGTGGGTAGTGATATTTATGAGAGATGACACTACTGTTCTTGTGCTTCATTTGACAAGTGTTTGGTTTTGCTTGTCCTAACAACTTTTCTTTCTCGCTTAACAGGTTAATGACTTCTTTACTTTTTCAGCTCATCTTAACAGATTTAAATACGTTTGTAAAACATTTTGCACAACTACTCTTTATCTTATTGATGTATAGCTGCAAAGCATTTATTTGGTACCACTTTGTCTTTCTTGCATTTGGGATACGCTAAGCATTCTTTAGACGAAAATGATTAAATAGCATGAGCATAGAATAAGCGTGTTTGGCCACAATTTTACTTTTATTATGTTTTGTGATGGACTGACGACTGAAGATTTAATGTAAATAATTTCTTTTGACAGGTACAATATAATGTTGGGCGTGAACCTTAATTCCCTTCCTTTATCCACTTTCCTTCTTCATAGTTGCTCGAGCTAGAAATTTTTGTAGGGAACTGTATTATGTCTTATGATTACTGTACACTGTAAGTAAGACAACCTTCAGGAAGCTTTTACTATTGTAACTTAGGTTGACAGATATTTGTACGATAATGCTATGACTTCTATTTTCTCTTCAGTGGCGTACTGGGTGCAGAAACGTTAACGACGATTTCCACTGAATACATATAATTCGCTGAAGGCAACACAGTTTTTGCAGTGGTGTAAAAAATGTGACAGTTCAGTCAAGTTTCATCTTTATCTTGGTGATGCAACAAATTTCTTAACACTAGACTCACACAGTACGTAAAGCAATCAAGCATTTACCATGATGATATTACCAAAGTGGTTTTCTTACTGATACTTTGAGCACGTTGATGTTCGTGGGACTGTTGGTGCACCTGCAGATAATAATTTAAACCAATTTGTCAAAGACTATTATTGTGCTTATGCACGCCAATTGAAAACAATTTGTAAATACTGTGAATCACGTTATCATTTTATTCTAATACGGTTATGATTTCTTTATTTCTACTTGCGTACTTTGTGTTTTCACTTCTGTAGCTAATTTTGCAGTCTAATCTCTTCTACTTACTACAGACCGGATTATATGCATCATAAAAACGTTAAAATATGCGTGAAAATTGCTTAAAATGCATGAAAATTTGTCGAAATATGCAAGATCAAATAATAAAAAAAACATGGTAGTTACTGCGAGCATTATATTTCAAAGTCGAACCTGTGAAGATCAGTTACGAGGAAGAGCTCCAGCCACGCAAGAAATTGGTACATTTAGAATGCTGTTATCATTTTCTGAATACTTTCTGGTAGAGGTTAGGAAGGGGACCTTAGTGGGATAATTTTCCAAAACTTTGCAAAATGGGGACGCATACTGTGTTTCAAGTATTGTTCCTCCTTTGCTATTGCTGTCGGTAACCAGCGGATGCGATGTGAGTGAGTCGCAGCGAAACTATCAATATGTACAAGACCAACTTCAAGATATATAGCACGCAGGGGGCACGCTCAAAAACTCCGTAATATTTTATTTAAAAAACAACGTACAATCATGAGTTTTTAGAACAGCATTAACTTTTAATTAATACACTGGACCAAAGTAACATTTACAATTTATTTTACATTTTTCTACTATTGTAAACATAAACGACCGAGTACTGTTACAAATGTTCGGTAGTAAGATTGTGTCTTCGATCACTCAAAACATTTACATATGCAGAAAAGGGCCGTTCGATATCAAATGAGGTAACTGGGCACTATTTGAATTTGAGTGCTATGTTGGCACTTATTGCTTCTGGTAAAAGTTCACCTGTCCCATTAATAAAACTATCAATTTGGCACAAGGGTTCAAAGCCGGGGTTATTGTTCAAAATGTTTTCAAAATTTTTTGAAAGTTTTCTCCGGAATACCTCGAGCCATGAGCAGTTTATTAGAATAATTTTATTCATTAACTGAATAGATTCATTCAATGCCAAACCTTAAGTTTCAAGTTTTTTAATGCTTGCAGGTAAATGGAAAAAATGAGTGCTAATCACAGTAATGTCTTTTTCAATACCGGAATCATTAAAAACTTCCTTGCAGTGCAAACTGCCGAAGTCTCTGCAGTATCGAAGTCGTTTACTACCCCTCTGATGGCCTCGAAATGTTCACTGTAAAACAACACAGCTTCGACCCGCGTACCCCAAAGAGTTACCACCGGTTCTTTCTAGGTCTTGATGCGAGCAGGAGCGTTTAGAAACACTTTCTTGGTGGATGAAATCTGTTTCTTTACATTTACAAACGTGGAACGTACTTCTTCAGCATGGCGACGTACTCCATAAGCAAAGAACGTCACGTGAATCAAATTGGGATAAAATACTCGGAGGGCTTTCCCTGCTTTGATCATATAAGGAACAGATCTGAAATAAACAGAAACACTTTTCATCCGCAGAAGATTCTGGAAATATTTTTCTGATACCTTCCTTCACAAATCTGGCGATCGTAGAATGATTTACTTATTCAATCTCTTTGTAGCGCTCTAAATAGGAAGAAGACTCTTCTTTTAAAACACTAATAATTGAATTTGTAACGTAACGTTCAAAACTGTCTGTAGTTAAGTCAACTGAAATCCAGATAGTGCTGTCCTTGAGTTCATTACGTACTTCTTCCAGGACATTTACATAAATTTTCGGTATGTAATTTTTATGCAATGCTGATTCGTCTGGTATATTTTGATTTAAGCAATATTTGCGCAGGAAGCCTTTGAGGATATGGTTTGTAAATTTGTGAAAAGAAATACTGCTTGCAATGAATGCTTCACATAGATCAATGTTACCTTTGTAACAATCCCTGCTAATGCAACTTGCTATTGTCAGAAGTTGTCGTGGTCCTTTCTTCTGCATTCCTGCTATATGAAGACTTGTCTTGATATGCTGGTCTATTTGAAACTTTATTTGCTAGACACGTTTTTCTCGCAAACTCGACAATATAAAACAATTCCGTCATATGTAAATGTTCCAGGACGTTTCTTTTTTGGGGCGGCATGGCGCACAACGCATTACACACTAAACGTCGTAAACACGTTTAGCTGTGTACAAATAAACAGAGAGCTAAACTGAAACTGGAAGTGCGACTAAAAGCTTGTGTAGTTTAATGGTATGACAGCGGAGGGGATTAACGGGGGCGCAGGCGCAGGAGCATTGACTGTCTGCCTGTTCCCGTTCCTCTTCTGTAATGATTTCGCTAGGCAGTGGCCTTTTGGTTAGCGATTGCACCCAGTTCTAGGTCACGGTTAATCTGTGCGACATCAAAATTAGATCGAGCTAGAGACCGGCCGTCTAAATTTTTAAAATATTGTAAACATAGACCGAAAATATGCGTCGTCAGTAGTTTTTAGTTAAAATACACAATAACCGATGAAGCAAGCAGGGAGCCAAATATGCAAATGCATATGCAACATGCAAATGCATAATAACAAATCTCATCCTACAAAATTCTAGCCGGATTGGCCGAAGGACAGCGAGAGGAATTTTGCTTGTTTCGTACATCTGGAATTGCGAGGAGAGGAGACAAAGAGTAGAGTTGTGGTATTAGATATGAACAGACGAGTATTGGTTTAGTAGCAGTAAGCAGCAACAAATGAAGATTTTTGGGAATCACATCATGGATTGATTTTTACATTGGTACGCTTTAAGTTTGTCTTCTAGGCAGCAGTGATTTGATGATGAAGCATTCTTGTTTCGTCAGTCATCCAGATCAGGAATCGTTTTGCTTTTCATTTTCTTTTGAGGATTTATCGATCATAGTGCGAGAAATGGGTTTAAGAATTAAATTTTGGAATTTTGTTTAAGAAAAGATTATACATGTGATGTTTAATTTTTGTAACTATTGGGTTATATTTACATGATTTCAGTGAGAACTCAACGATTACTGAGGTTTCATTAATTGTTATTAAACCAAATTATGTGAGATTGTTATTGAGTTAATTTAACCCGGATTTGTTGCCCACATCGCAAGAGTCAATTAATTTTCAATTTATTTAAGACCATTATCAAACATTATGAACCAAGAATGATAGCAATGTTTTCAGAGAATGTATTGCACATTTGGCAATGGCCTTGCCGCTGTGGATACACCGGTTCCCGTGAGATCACTGAGGTTAAGCGCTGTCGGGCGTGGTCGGCACTTGGATGGGTGACCATCCAGGCCGCCATGCGCTGTTGCCATTTTTCGGGGTGCACTCACCCTCGTGATGCCAATTGAGGAGCTACTTGACGGAATAGTAGCGGTTTCGGTCAACAATACCATCATAACGACCGGGAGAGCGGTGTGCTGTCCTCACGCCCCTCCTATCCGCTTCCTCCATTGAGGATGACACGGCGGTCGGATGGTCCCGGTAGGCCACTCGTGGCCTGAAGACGGAGTGTGTGTGTGTGTGTTATTGCACATTCGCGTATCTCAGTAGTTAGGTTTTGCAACTCTGTCATCGAGAAGCGCTGTAGTTACGAGAGCAGTTTGCACGCTGTTGTTCAGCGCAACTCAGTAAAGCCAAAAAGTGTAGGAAACAGATTCTACCTTTAATTAAACTTCACAGGGACCAACTTCATTTCAACGTAATCAGTTTTTCACAAATGTTCATAGTCAGACTGTCATAACAATAAGTTTCAGATAGGAGACGATTTTCTTAGAATTCTCGCAGTTGAATTTTGTCACCAACACTTTGGGAGGGGAGGGGGGAGGTACTAAACTATCACATTTATTGGAAAAAGAATATGATTAAATATTGGACAATGATCATTGACGTTGCCAAGATAAGGTGGTACTACACTGCCATCCAATATTTCGTCGCAGTTTTAGAATGGTTGACAACAACTTTTTACTACGCTCTGCAGGTGCATGTACTACAAGTGCATTGTGTTTGCATTTGGAAGAGGAGCGGAAAAAAGGGAAAGAGGGAACGTACTTGAGTAAAATCGTCGGTTTCACGGCGGGGTAGTTAAGAGCATCCAACAAAATGTTTTAAGGGAGCTTCAAGTCAAGAACGTAAAGTCTAGGAAATTTTCTTGCGAATGCACGAGAGTACATTTCAATATGTGCTCACGAAAGTGGCTCCTATTATTACAAAGCAGAACACTCACCTCAACAATGCCACTGCAGTTCCTTGGAGCAGGAGAAAGGTATTCCAGTTAGCAGTATAGCACTTGAATACCGCAGTGCACACTGGTGAAAATAATACCTGAACGTGTGAAGCTATTTGTAAAGCACTGGAGGAGAAATATTTGAAGGCAAGAGCGAGGTGAGGCAGTGGTTAGCACACTAGATTCGCATTTGGGCGGACGACAGTCCAAACCCGCGTCCGGCCATCCTGATTTAAGTTTTCTGCGATTTCCCTAATTCAGCAACTTGCAGAGGAACTATGCTCTGAGTATGTGAAGAGTCGCTCACTTTATAGGACCACAGATGGTTATGAAAAGCATGGAAATGAATGTGAAGACCACATAGCTCAGAAACGCCGTAAATCTCAATTTTTAAAATTCTCCACGTGTAATAAAAATATTTCCGAGTGCATTGTTTTGTAAGGAGATTGTTTACTAAAGTGTCAATTGTGTAGAAGTACGAAATAACTAAAATAGCTGTATGTATATGCATTTAAAACTAAGTAGCCGCCTCAGCTGCTTTCTCTGTTTGGGTTTTATGGGTTTCAGGAAAGTTAGTATATTTTTTAATAACGGATTTTTTAATAACTGATTTTTTAATAACTGATTTTTTAATAACTGATTTTTTAATAACTGATGTTATTCGTTTCTGTTGCGTTATATTCACAGTTCTTTAGCTTAAATGGCATATAAATTACGTAAAAAACTGAAAATAGAATAACAACATACAATGATGAAATAATAATTCAGAACGTTATTATTATACATTACGGGTCAGAATGACCCCTCTGGAGTTTAGTGGGGACAGGGAATTGGTGAGCTCCTTAGTGTAAATGTGAGACAACCGACCGACAGAAGCATTTGATGGTTATGTCGAGTATATGGAAGTTTTCACTTAGGCGCTGGGCAGGAGTGTTTTCACATACATAGTTGTTCAGCCTTTTCGGTTATATACGCGATATAACTGGGGTTGCCACATTTTTAGGGGCAAATAATGTATCTCATTTCAAGCATAGGTAAATAAAAAATAAATATATCACTGAAAACTGATTTTCCAACCAATTAGCCACAAGCTAAAACCGGTAGTATTTCCTTTTCGTAGATCGCACAGAACGCAAAAATCTCTGTTTGTTTTTCTATGAAATCACTACACGGCTGGGTGATTAGGCATTTTCATCCAGACACTAAGTTCGCTCTATAACCCGCCAGGGTAGCCGAGAGCGCTAATGCGCTGCTTCCTGGACTCGGGTAGGTGGGCCGGTTCCGGATCGAAACCGCCTGTGGGATTGATGACGAGAGCCGGTGTGCCGGCCAGCGCGGATGTGGTTTTTAGGCGGTTTTCTACATCCCGTTAGGTGAATACCGGGCTGGTCCCCACGTTCCACCACAGTTACACAGCTCGCAGACATGTGAACACATTCACACTATTTCCTGGATTCCACTAGACAAAGACAGTTGGGGTACACTTATTCCGTCCTGGGGGGTACAGGGTGGTGGCAGGAAGGGCATCCAGCCACCCCCTAAAATTAACATGCCGCATCCGACTAACCATGGCCGACCCTGCGTAACCACGGGACAAGGCGCAAGAGGTACAATAGAACTAAGTTCGCTATACTTCACAAAACATGGACGAAAAATTTAAGTAAGAGTTACTTTATACGCTCTAAACAAAAAGCTAAAGCTCTAGGACATTGACACTGACAGTAAGAGCTAACGGAGTGCAATTAACAATCACGATTTAACAACACCAAAAATTGTGTGCGCCCAAGGCTAAATGCAGCGGTCAGGCCAAACCCGTTGTCGTTCCCAATGCTCATGAGGGGTGGGATCTCGGTTGTAAACTGTTTACAGGTTTCGCTAGAGACAGGCTTAATTGCGAAACCGAAGTATCATCATGAGAATGCGGATAGTACCTCTTCATACCTGTGAAAAACTATATATGCCACTTTTCAGAGGCTGTGAATGTAAAGAGGTTGATGTGCATGGGTTTGATTTATATGTGCATAGCTGGTGACAAATTTTTCTGTAAAAACAATTTGGCTTCCACACAAATAAAAATGGATGAGTGTTTAAGTACAAGCAAAAACATTTTAATTTATGGAGATCATCACATCTTTCCAGCAAAAAAAAAAATAAATCCAAACGGTCGGTAAATTTTAGGAGTGTTCCTTTCTTCTTCATGTATGCCCAAGTTAACTTTTACATTCAATTGTACATTCTTAATTAGTTACTCATTAATTGCATCTGGAAACCATAATACTCAGAAAAAGTTTTAAATGATGTACAGAAGAACTGAGGCAGTGAGAACTTTAAGTGATTATGCACAGAAATAAAATTTTAAAAAATAGACGTTTCTGAAAATCAAATTTATTATCAAATCACCAGTCTACTAGGTCTGAACTGCTCTTTAGCCAAGTCTCAAATTCCTATTCTTCCTATGAAAAAATCGTGTGTCCACTTTATGTTATGAAATGATAATTAATATTTATTACTAATGTTAATTTACAAAATTTTCATATATAGGCCAGTGAAAATAGTGTCTTTTGACAGTTGTAAAGCATGTAAATAATGTTAATCTAATATCAGAACATAAGGAACAGCTGTTAAATGCAGCAAACTCGCAATTATGATCTATTTCAACATTTCATGTAGCTCACCATCACCATTTTCATTAAGCACATCGTGTGGCTTGAGGTTCAGATAAAACTGTCAACCTCCACTTATGAAATATTACTATTACGTACATGATGTAGACATTAAATAGTGTCGTCAGCTCCACATAACAAACGTACAGTGCAGAGCAGCAAAATTTTACTTTGCGCTTTGTGCCGTTATGGTAACGAACATTCGAGAAATCGGTGAGACAGCTTTCGTGGCCGTTCATATATTTAGGGGAGGGGGAGGGGGCTGCAGATATAGATAAACCTGGTTCACCATGAGATCAACGGACGTCAGGAGCATGCATGCATGCTAAAATCTCAGAATATATGACAGTGTGCTTTAGGCCCTTATGGTTCTCAGTGCCGCAATTAAACTATTACGTACGTAATTAAATGAATATGAATAATGCTTATTTCCGGATTGGGCCACCTCCAAAGTCGTATTCAGGTACCCCAGTGAATAGAGGTATCCTCGGGGGTGCGGTAGGGAGGTGCAGTAGGAGTGCCTAGTTATGTTCTACTGCTTTAGTTCAACCAATGAATCTACTACAGATGGGTTCACTCAGCAGAATAAACGGATAGCTCAGTCACCTAAAACACTAAACAGTGATTTCAGGTGAAAGAATGAATGCACAGATTAACAGACAGAAATGTCACAGATTGGTTTCACTTGAAATTAAAGTCTCACCCCCTCCACTGGTGCAATAGGACTTCTTCTTTGTGCTACCTATACTTGCTTCACACAGTCAAAGAGAAAGACTGGAAGTGACGAAAGTTCAAAGAGTAGTAAGACTCTTTCACACAGTGAAAGTAAAATGACGTTGTACTACAATTTCAATGGAACAATTTCATACACTTACCAAAAATTGCGAAGAAAATATAATTTAAAATAAACTATCGGCACTAGATTTTGGCGTCTCAGTATCAATAAATTGGTGAAGAAATGGTTCAAATGGCTCTGAGCACTATGGGACTTAACATCTGAGGTCATCAGTCCCCTAAAACTTCGAACTACTTAAACCTAACTAACCTAAGGACATCACACACATCCATGCCCGAGGCAGGATTCGAACCTGCGACCGTAGCGGTCGCGTGATTCCAGACTGAAGCGCTTAGAACCGCTGGGCCACATCAGCCGGCTGGTGACGAAAATATGGCCTATATATATCAATATTTTCTGGATAGCCTTATACCGATATTTTAAAAAGAACCTTACTTGTCACTCCCTGTGAAATCATACGGAACGACCTAGTTGTATTGTTTTTCATTGAAAAATTTCCTGCTTAAAAATTTTTCCATCTGGTATCGTTTTCGTAAATGATCGGTTATAAAAAAAATCGTTAATTCGAACACCATCTCTCTTCAATTGTTTCGGATAATCGCTGTTGTACTGTACCATTTGCTTACTCAAAGCCGAGCTCCCTCATTCTGAACTCGAGGATTAGGAAATTTCAGCCCACTAGCTCTTCGGCTCCGGTTGCTGCCCACTTCAAGGATTTAGCAGTAATACATTCGGATCAAAATAACGAAGCAACATGGTGGCTCGTCAAGCGAAGGGGCCTGGGTTCGATTTGCGGCTGGGTCGGAGATTTTCTCCGTACGGGGACAGGGAGTTGTATTGTTCTTACGTTCGTATTCTCGTAACTGACATTCCACTATTTAGATGGCTGGCACCTCCAGAAAGCCAATAAATTAAATAAAAAAGAATAACTAAGCTAATGACACCTGTGGAAGGAGCTGTGTTGTCAGTTACCCTTGAGCCAACTGTGGCTGTTCAAGCAATAACACTGCGAATCAGTACTGAAGATGTGTCCCACGTTCTACATTAACGTTCACGTGAGAGTTTGCTTTGTAGGTTCGCAACAGGCTTATATCTGTCTCATTTTTTGCTAGTAGCTTCAGAGATTCGGTTGCATAAAAAATAAAATCGGCACAGAGAAAAAAAATAATCACACAACGAAAACTAATTGCAGTTATTACGCTGGCGATCGCAGTGGTCATCCGTAGCTGTCTGCGGTAACGGGGAACCTGTTAAAGCGAACTAAATACATAGGAATGTGTATCAATTAACGTTTGGTTCAATTAATTCGCGGACAGTTTTTCGTTTTGATGCTTCATTTTACATAAAACAATGTAGTTTCCTTTTTGAAATATTACGTTCGTTCGCATTCATAACGACTCTTTCACTTTGGCATCTTATGAAATACAACCCAGAATAGTTTTTCTGAGATTTTCTTCGACAGCTTTCATGTCGAATTCCTGAACAACTACAACTGAGTTTTCGTCAAGTTGGTATTTGTTTATAATGTTCATAATATCGTACAAATTGTAACACACACCTATATGGTCAGTAGACTATTGATTGAGTGCACTTTGATTTTCGGTATTTGAATCCCACTCCACTCAGCATTCCTGTTGTAATTTTCACACCATCGACTTACCTCAACTTCAACATTTTTCCAGTCACATACCATCAACTTTCACATCAGCACTGTCACTCGTTCCTCTTTCTCATTGTCAGTCGATTAAATAACGTTAACAGCAAGTCGTTTCGGTTGCCTGCGAAACCATTTTCCACGACCACTTTCAGTGCTTGCACTGTGAGGTAACAATGCGCACTACTTTGACCTACAACGTGGCGGTTCTTAGGTAGTCACGGGACCACGTTAGTCCCTACTACAGTGGGATCTGCGGTTCCTTTTGTCAAGTAACACATGTTCTGTAAACAACTAAACAACATTATATCCCTGCCTCGTGATGACTAGGTGTTGTGTGATATCCTTAGGTTAGTTAGGTTTAAGTAGTTCTAAGTTCTAGGGGACTGATGACCATAGATGTTAAGTCCCATAGTGCTCAGAGCCATTTGAACCATTTTTTTGAACATTATATCTAGCAAAGTGAGCTACGGAAAATGTTACTAACACATTGTTTCTCTGATGGAGGACTGTCGGCTAGGTGATTGATGTGACAGGACAGAGAGAAGTCGAATGACATTGACCAGTGTTGACATCTTTTAGGTTGCCGTCAAAACATCGATAAGTGTATCAACGTGCTATGCGACGTAACCCATCGCTTAAATGTTCTGCACACGACTTCAATAACGTATTTAATGATTTGTTGGACGCACTAACGACAGCGTTGTCTACGAGCTTAATTTGGTACCGACCAAATCGCAGTCAGTCCCAGACAACGTCACTCGATATCTAAACAAATGGGATACTCCTATTATCCACTTTGCAGAGAGAATTCTTAATAATTTGAGACATACGTATTGTGGGTGCTGTTTGCTTCTTTGTATCAAATAAAGGAATGAAGCATTTCGTTTTACTTTGGTAATTGTCAGGTGTGATGCATAAAACACAAATTTAATTGCTTTCTCTGCACGAGGAAGGTGGAGCTTGCTACCTCTTCATGTACTAAGGCGGGTGAGTGTTCCTTTTTGTTCAGAGGACAGAGAAAGACCGACAGAGATTGCACTTCACCTCCGCTGTTTGCTTTCTGCAAGTGTCTCAAACAACATGCTTTTGCTTCTCACTCTCTACTGAAACACTGACACACAAATAAGCGACAGCTACGGTATCTTAGGTATAACATGAGGAGTGTTTCCTATTACCCACAATGAAAAATGGGATTAGCTTTGGGCCCTGTCACATAGGCACACGGGTGAAACACAAATTAAGAGGCTGTATCAAAAATTCCTGTCCAAGGAGATAAACATCTACAATATGCAGATCGCAGCTAGTCAACAACAGCTGAGACAAATTTTGCGGGACATACCTGTCATTTGTACAGTTCGAAGATACTTGGAATTCCACAATTTTATACAGTAAACATTCAATTTTGATGAATACGAAACACTGAATGTCTTATCAGAGATAATACTTCACTGTTGATCTTTCAAAGAACACTTTAGTCTCCAAGGATGACAGCACACTTACTCAGAGATATTATTAACAGTAAACTTAGCTATATAAATTACATGGAGGTAAAAGAAAAAGGGTGGCTCTATAGCATAGACCATATGCTACACTGTACGTTGTTTCGAAACCAAAGTGCGCGGGCCTGCCGACATCTTAAATAGCCGAAAACATTAGCAGACTACTGTTCGCAATGCATCTTGTTCATTATTTCTGTCATGCGCACGCAAAATCTGTTTTAAGTATTAAAGACTACAATGTTTACATGAACAATATAGTGCAAGGAAGGCAGTTTCGAACTTTATCTGTTCTTGAATGCGTGTTTGCTGTAGTAATCCCACGCATTTGACCTCGTTAATGTAACTTCTTTTTATTTATTTCGAGTAACCAAGAAGAGAAGGATGTGATGTGAAAATGATACTTTTGTAATGCACTTAATCCCACTTTTACTATATTTGTATCGACAGCAAATGAAACTGGACCTCCAAGAGGAATGCTTGCTTGCTTACTGGTACTACTTCTTGTTCGTCAATTTTCAGCTTTCATTTCGTATGCACAGCGTTCTTAATGTTCACGTTTGCAAAAAACTTACCTACGTGTTCTTTGCTAGCCCATATACGTATACAGTGAGGAAAGAAACAAGGCATGTTGTATTTTGGACATGTCAACAAAGTGAATGATTGTTGAAATGTCAAAGAAACAGAACTACATAGTTTACCTACATTCTCACTTGGAAATCTTAGCTATGATTCGTCATTCAATGTGCGACCAATAATAGCAGCTTACAGGGTATCAAAACAATATAATTTTTTAAACATCTTCCAGAACTGTGGAATGTTGCTTGAATGTGATTAAGGGAATGGTCTCACACAGTTACGACGCCCTTACAATGGATATTTCACTTTAACATGTATGTGAGTAACTTTTTAGTAGTGATAGCCTAACCTGTTTAAGACGTAGGCCTACCTTTCAAACAGTAGCCTGTTTGCTTCTTTTCCCGGAATATTTCTCGCCAGTAGGAGTAATCAAACATAGCACAATTGTAATGTGCGTTTCCTTGACCATCTGCACATTTGAATGTCATTTTGAGCTTTTGTGAAATCCCAATAGTTAGTTATTTAGTTTCATGATCCATGTATCGTTTGCACAATAAATCGTAATGATATGGAACGAGTCATCATATATTGACATCAATATGTTTTTGTAAATATAACTCCGTGGCGATCATTTATTAGTTTTTACATTTTTAAATGAAAGGCAGACATACGTTAGACAGTAATTCCTATCCATCGGCATTTACACATTACAGTAATAGATAACCTTACGCGGGACAGGAGGGGTTATCTCAGAGAAACGTTTTCAGTTTAGTTTTAAATTTTTCTTTGCCGTGTGTCAGGCATTTTATATCGATGGGGTAAGCGATCAAACCTTTTGATTGCGGCATTGTGAACCCCCGTTTGTGCTACAGACAACCTTAGTGTGGCGTAATGAGTGTCATTTTATTCTTCTGGTATTCTAACTATGTACATAATTGTTGAAGTGCAGTGGATTATTTACAACAAACTTCACGAGGTAATAACTGTACTGTGGAACGGATAGAATGCTACTCATACGCTGAGCACAAGGCTGGCACAACGAAAAGAATGTTCACACAAATTTTCAGCCAAAGCCTTCTTCAGAGAGGAAGCACAGCACATATACATATTCATACACTCAGACACGAAGCTCACGCACACATGGCATCTGTTTCCGGCTGTTCTAGCCAGAATCTTTTTTACAAAGGGAATAAATGTGAACAATGAATAATTATCGGCATAAGGATTATAGAGCATGAGATGCTGCCTCACCAATGAGCGCAGTTACATAGCCGTGTGTAGTGCGGGGTCGAGACCACTGATACAGTGTGGCTCGGATGTCGGAGCGTTTGCAATGTGGAAGGCAATGAAAAACACAGGAAAGAAGAGAAAGAACGGACGCAGACAAAAGTAAGGCAAATCTACATTCAAATAACGGAAATAAAACCAGTACAATAAAAATAAAGACTGCAACCGTAATTCATGTATACAACAGAAAATATTGCTTGAACGGCTCCATTTCCGCATGAACTGTGATTCCGTTAAGCTTTAGATTACGATCGCATCGATTAGTACACACCTAAACAACGCAAGCTGGCATTTTTGATGAAACAACTACGTCTCCACACAATCAAACTAGGCACAGGTACGTAGAGTGACGTTACGGGGATGTATCACCACTGTGAACCATGGAGATACGAATGCGGTGAACCTAATGTTTTGGTCTCCTTAAGGTGGCGAATGTCAGGTTCAAATTTTATGGCGTAATGAAACTCCCTGCGTAAATGTATATCTACTAATGGACGTAATCATTGTATAGCTTTTTTTGCCACATACGTACAGAAACACGAGCAGAAATACGATGGATACCTGTCCATATGTACTAGCGACGTTTAACATGAAATGAAACGTGAAGCTTAAAATATGTACTTGAAACTAACCCACGGTTGAAATTGGCCAATTGCACGGATAATAAATGGATTGCAGCCTACTTGGACCATGTCTTCATTCTCGAAATACGTTGAGGCTGTGGCCCCCCTAAAAATAAAAATAAAGTGGTTACCCCTTTGCTTTGTTATTAAAATAATAAAGTATTTGCAGAAATATGCTATGTTTAGGCAGTGTGTTTTAATACCAATAGTAATTCGGGGAAATTTAATCTGTTACCAGAGACTGTAGTGGTATTTAATAGTTAGTGGTAACCTCTGTGATGTCAGTAGTTGTAGTACTCTTGCTAGTACGGGTGGATGAACATCGCAGGAGTAGAAAGAAACGTAGTATTTTGTTAGCCAGTATTGTTTTGTGTCGTTGTGTATGACAGTATCACCAACAATATACTTATTGACGACGAATCGTAAGAATAAACTAAATGTGGAACGATATTCATCCAAATGGGTTGTAAGTAAGAGAAATAAGCATATCGCGAATATTAGCTGTAGAGTGTAAAGATGTGTTTTCTGTGTAGTAAAGTGTTTTTCGTAGACTGAACTAGTGAAGTCTTACGGATAATTACACCGAGAGATAACTAAAAGCATTCAGCTGTTTACAACCTGACACGAAGAACAGATATTAGAACTCTGGACATCAGGACCCATTACTAGAAAGTGACATTAAGGACAAATTTCTAAAGATGTTGTTACTGGCATATTCGAACATGTTTTCAGCTGATACAACATCATACGCAAGCAACTCTTCGATTACAGGTAAATGAGCGATGCATAATTTAGTGATGTAAAATTAAATATACCGTACTCTTTCACTATATAATATCTACACTACTATTTTTATGGAACAATTGTGGTCTAGTTTGACAAATCTTTTGAAGGTTGCACTTCCTTTGCTTGGATAAACTGTTATATTGTCGTAGATTGCTTTGTTGATTCTGAGAATTTATAAAGCAGTGCATGATTACCACGTTATCTCTAAATGTTTTCGTGTAAAAGATTGCTATAATCGAGTTTACGGTAGAGAAATCGCAGTCTGTCGAGAAGATAATCTAAGAATTCAGTATCTGCGATATCTGTAACGTGGAAGAATGAACAATCACTGTCGCAATGAAGGGGCACATTTCATCGGGTTTCGTAGATCGTAACACAAATACTCTGCCTTCTCGCAGTTTAGTGGTGGTACTAATTGATCTGACATTCTGTTTCTGTTTTGTGACATATACTTACGAATAAAAATGGCTTTTAGTATGTCAGCGACAAAGAATGCATATTACATGCGTTTGTGATTAACTTTCTGTCAATATTTGACGAAGATTTTGCTCATAAAAATGATTCTTGTTATGTCAGCAGCATCAAATATGAATATGAAGCTGCAGTTTTAATGGCAAGTGCCATTTTATGTAACAGGCGTAAATGAAATGATTTCTGGTGTACCTGTTTTTCAAGTTGAGCAAATATCAGGAAGCTATATCGCTTTAAATTTCAGTTATGCCACAAACAACTTGGAAATATCTGTGGTAGAATGAGTCCCTTAGGGTGAAATTAAAGATATATTGTGAATCGTTTCAATCTTTCATGTTATGTTTTGCTAGAGAGCCCTACTTAGTGTCCCAGTGTTGGGGTTAGCTTCTTAGCGTTGGCAGCTACCAGTAATATGGAAACTGTTTGAAGCCACCGTTAACTATACATACTATCCGTACACAATTGTAAACAGTAAGAGCTGGAGGTAAGTCGGTAGTTTAAAATCTTCTAGCAATCTCACGTCACTAAAGCGTCTTTAGATCTGCCAAAAGGTTAAGGCAAGCGCTGTTAATTTGACATAGAAGAAAGGCTATAAGCTGATAATTTCGCTGTTGAGCAACACACGCACACAAACACACATACACACACATATGTACTGAGAGAGAGATAGAATGGTTCCTAATTATAATAATAAGCTTAAATGAACACGTAGCAACACATTTTTACCTTTGGTGTTTAACCTTATACTGTCTGTATCAATGTATGTCATCTTATCTTGATTCAAGGGATAGGATTTGTATATCCGAAGAAGATATTTGGTACGCTTGACAACGACGTGGTGACAAGAACATATATTTTTCCATACACTTTTGCAGACATCTTAGCAATGCTGTATTCAGTATCGTAATCTGTCTCCTGAAATTCACTGCTATGCTCAAATAGACGAGTGTAATAGATCCCGCACTTCCTATAGAATATAGAGGAGACAGGCTCCACAAGAGAGGACTATCCTCCATCTGATTCTGTGGTACGCAACTCTTGGGAGCGCTCTCAACACACTAATTTGCAACAGCTTCCAGTCGCCTGACAGAAGGCACGGCGATATCAAGGGGTTTTGCAACATCTTGATCAGCCTTGGGTTAACACACCTGTCAATCGTATGAACAAGGAGCAGACTGCGTCTTACCTGTTGCTGCAATTTGGGAGATGGGGATGCACAAATCATGGGCTGCAACAGTATAGGACGAAAGAGGACAGCTTAGCTGAGCGTCTTGTAAAAAGTGTAATGGGGGCCACAAGCGCACAAAGAAAAATCCCTGTGATTATTTGAGTCAGAGGGGAAACTTTTTTTAGGTTAGAATCATGTTATAGACAGAATGGCTTGAAATCAGTTAGAACAGAACTGGATGACAATATATGTAACAGTTTCCAGGAAAGTAAAGATAGTTTTATCGAAGTTAGGAGGCTAAAAAACAAGATAGATGACCATCTTGTATGTATAGAAGATGTGGAAAATTCTGAAATGATGGATGTTTTATGCGTCGCAGAACACCATGTAACGACAGGGATAGAGATGTTGAATATCAGCGATTATAGAGCAGCGTCATTCTCGTGTAGAGTTAACATGGAAAAAGTGGGAGTTGCAACACATGTAAAAGTTGGGGATTCAGTAAAAATTATTGAAACTACTAATTTTTGTACAGATCAAAGTCTAGAAACATGTGCTCATAAGCTGTCACTGCAGTATACTTCTGTCGTAGTTGTGACAGTCCACAGATACCCTCTAGAAAACTTTCAGTTATTAGTGAAAAACCTAGGTGCATTACCGATCTACCTGACAGAAAAGATGGAAGAAACAGTTAGTAGATGTGGAGATTTCAAAGTGGATTTCTTAAAAGATACTGATGGTAAAAATGACCTGGAATCATGTTTTGGGTGTTAAAAACTGATTTCAGTAGTTAATCTTCCAGCTTGTGTGCAACAGGATAGCAGAACTACGGCAGATAAAAATTTATAGACAGTGCTTAGAATGAAACAAATAATGTGCACCCAATTCTTAATGGACGAGCTGTTCATGAGGCAAAATTATGAAAATAAACAATGTAGCACCTTACAGCTCTGACGCATCTTTGTACAAAGCAGTGAGGCTTATTATTGAGGACAAGGTACTATGTTTTAAGAGTAAGTTGAAAGATGTGATATAAGATGGGGTGTATGTAGAAAGAGATGCTAATGTGAGAATCAGTATGCTCCGCAGTAAATGTTTGTCAATATTTGAAAGTAGGTATCTTAAAAAGTTATCCAAAAAGTCAATTATAAAGCAATTAAGTCATGGAAAACTAAAGGGATTAAAATCTCTTGAAAGAGAGGAGGGATTCTACGTTATATACGTTCTACAAAATGTACTGTAATGTTTTATGGGAAGTCATTGAACTGTCCAGAAATATGCATGTCATGATAGAAATTAATAATGCAGATAATAAGATCAAAACTATGTGGGTTATTGTAAAATGGGTGACAGGATAATCAGTCAATGTACAAGTTACTGTACCAGTTAAATTAATGGCAATGTTGCTATTAATAACTCAGAAGCTGCAAGTGTTTTAAAACTCACTTTCTAAAGGTAGCAGAAAAAGTAGGATTAAATGGTTCAGCTGAATAAGCAAGAGAATACATTAAAATGCTGTTTCACAAAACATTAAACATCTAGAAGTAGCACCCTCATCCTTCACTGAAATTAATAGTACTATGAAAATTCTAGAATCCAAGAGGTCATATAGTGTTGATGGAACTTCAAACAGAATTCTGAAAAGCTGTTCTAACTTAATAAGTAATGCCCTTAGCGCTACACAAGGTGCAACAATAAAGTAATGAGACTGATGTGAAAAAATGTTGCTTACCGTTTTAGTCAAGTTTAGTGTGGTCTCCTTCAAAGTAGTTCCCTTCTGATTGCACATACATTTTCCAGCGCTTCTGCCATTGATGGTAACATTTCTGGAACTCATCTTCTGTAATATCCTCCAGGACCCTCGTCACAGGTTTTTGGACATCTTGTGTTGTTTGAAAAGGCTGTCCCTTGACCGCCATTTTAACTCTTGGAAACAGAAAAAAGTCGCACAGAGCAATATCTGGCGAATAAGATGGCTGTGGTGGTATTGAAATTTGTTTTGAGGTTAAAAATTGCTGCACTGACAGAGCAGTATGGGATGGCGCATTATCGTGATGCAGAATCCAAATATCAGCAATATTGGAATGGACACGACGAACTCCTTTACGAAGTCTTTCTAAAATTTCTTTGTTGTAATATTGGTTAACTGTTTGTCCTGGAGGCACCCACTCTTTAAGAACAATTCTCTTGGAGTCAAAGAAGCACACAAGCATGCACTTCACTTTTTACTTTGACATGCGAGCTTTTTTTGGTCTGGATGGTCCCTCTGAGCACCATTGCGAACTTTGGCGTTTTGTCTCTGAACCATACTGAAAAAACCAACTTTCATCCCCAGTGATAACACGGCTCAAAAATTCTGGGCAGATTTCCGTTTGCTCTAACAGATCGGCTACCACATTTTTCCGTGTTTCTCACTGTTGTCGTGTGAGATTTTTGGGGACAATTTTTGCACAAATCTTTCTCATACCAAGATCTTCAGTTATTATTAGACGAACTGTTTCTCGATTGATGTTCAGTTCATTTTGACAGCTAATCTTCGATCAGAGCGTACGAGTTCACGCACCCTGGCCAACTTGATATCCTTCCATGAGTTTGATGATCGTCCACTGCGGTCTTCATCTTCAACATTCGTTCTGCCATCACTAAACATTTTGTGGTAACGAAAAACTTGAGCTCTTGACATAACCTCCTCTCCAAAAGCCTTCTGAAGCTTACCGTAAGTTGTCGTCGCGTTTTCACACAATTTAACACAAAAAGAAATGGCATACCGTTGCGCAATATTATGTGGTTCCAGTTCAATGACGAGAGACGCAAACACGTGTTAACGTATTACAGCACAACTCACGACTGAGCAGTTGCTTTGATGCAGTGTTGCCAGCTCTAAAAAACCCGAGTCGCTAGATTCAATATCAAAAGTCGCTAAACCTGATATTACTAGGGGTGTACTGAAAATTTCGTGCTGTGAATGGTGCAATAAGCCAGTGTGTGTGTGTGTGTGGGGGGGGGGGGGGGGGGGTAATAAAATATTAATAAAAATATAAAAATTGTCTCATACGTAATTGCTATATTGTCTTAATTAAATGAGGCATCACTTGCAACAACATACATATAAAAATATAAAATACTCTAACATTTAATTAAACATGTTATCATAATTGACACAACACATAAATTGTTGTTTCAATCACAGTAGTCAAATATACTAGAAATATACAACTATATTTGTAACAAAAGAAAGCAATAACTCAAATTAGGTTACAAAATATATACATACCGGTATGCAAGAAAGCAATAGCTCAAATTAGGTTACAAAATATATACATACCGGTATGTGAGCTATTCATCGTCGTCACTCAGAAGATCGAATAATTCTTCCGTTTCATGCTCTGACAGGACTGCAGTTGATGTAGAGGGCTGAACGTCGCTCAAGAGATGATGTTGCAGTTCGACTGGTTTTGTCGCAAAAGAGTAACTTTTGTTCGTTCCAATAAGCTCCAATACGGCTGACGGTATGTCAAAAGATGCACAACCTTTATTTTGTTTCTTCAGCTGGTCTCTCAATATGATAAAACCATTAATTGTCTTTAACGATAATCTGTTATGTTCTTTGGTTATTACAATGTTCATAAAACTGAATATTCTTTCCACTTCTGCATTTGAATGCGATATGCATAGAACAGTCATTGCCAGCTGTGAAATCAAAGAAAAAGGAGTCTCCCCTGCGGCATTTTTATACTGCAAAACCTCACTCCAAAATCGAACAGTGTTAGTAGTGTTATGCCACCTAATGAAGTTGATATTATATTATTCTTGCAGCATGCCGTCTATGAAATAGCCACTAAAACCCAATTCTTTGGCTACATCCGATGAAGCATTATTTTTATTCACTTCTAGTGTTTCTTCAACATTCAGCATTGACATTTTTTTCAGGATCGTCTTTGTTGAATTTCTTTTATGAGTTTCAGACTAAACTGAATGCTTCTCCTCTTCAAATAAACTTTATTTTCTTCAGACAAACTTGACTCAGACAATTTCTGTTAAGACATAAAGCCAAGGTTCGGATTTGCGTACATACATTCGCTTGGAACTGATGTTGTCAACAAATCAACAGTTGGATAAACTATGTTTTGTCTGAGTGACTGCATGAGAAATACAAGTGTATCTAGTAATATAGTGGGGCCATTGTCATCTCCTTCAAAAGCTTTTATTGCTATTTGTACGTCTTTTAAAGCATGTTTAAGGTAAGACATGTAAAGATGATTTGATGGTCACAATACATCTTGTACAAGAGATCGGCAGTGTAACAATTGTCTTGAACCATGGCAAGTGAAAAATGTAGCTTTAGTTCTTCCCACTGCTCCAGAATTCTTCGTATTGCTGGTTCAATTGAAAGCGAACGTGTTGCACAAACCTTCAAAATTTTTAGTTGCTGTTTTCAACAATTTATTGTCTCATAAACCTTTTTATATTCCTCTTGTCTTTTGGGTGAAATGGACAACCAATTGTAGGTTTCCCGTACAAGAAACTCTATGTTTCTAGGTATGGTATTCACTGAGGCGTGCGAAACTGCAAGCTGAAGAGAGTGACAAATGCAACGGATCGGTACCAAATGCTTCAAACCATATTCCCTCTTGAGTTGTTCGAAAAGCCCATTGTTTATTCCAACCATTACAGAAGGATTATCTGTGCCATTTCATACCATATTAGCGATTGGAAGTTTGAGGTCTTTCAAAGAATACACAAAAACATCAGCCAGATTTCTTGCATCTGCACTTTCTACTACAGCGAGTTTGAGAAATACTGATCTAATGGTTTGGTTGTTTATACTATAGTACCGTACAACGATACCTAGTATTTTAGATATTGATACATCTGTGGATTCATCTATTAGTACACTGTATTTTTGGTTACCTATATCTTCAACCAATTATTGTGTAAAATATGGAGCCAAAACTTCAGTTATAATGTTATTGCACTTTGTACGATGTAATTGCATGTTTTTAGCGCCCTCATCACCGGAAAACACCTTCTTGCACAGTTTTCCTAAATGATATACAGCTAAAATAGAACAATATTCAGCAATAAATAAAGAAAGGGCGCCTTCCGCTCTGCTTGCTGTTCTAACTGTAGTTTTCAGAACAATTTTCACAGGTAAGGTGTTTTTTTTTTAAAATCAATTTTTTGTTTATGCTTAATAGTTTTCGAATTCTTTCTAATATCACACAATTTAGCATAAAACTCTGTTGCACATACTAGACATCTTGCCTTGGATAAGTCTCCAACGACTGGTTTCAGTCACCCATTGAATTCAGGTTCTGCTTCCCACGCATCCCGATATTTTTGAGTGTACTGCTTCTTCTTCTGCGGTAAATCCATTATGTAAGCCACCACAACGTAAGTTTCACCAATTTATAATCACTGAAAATACATTAAAACTCAGGCGAACTAGAAGTCATGAAACAATCTACTCACTCGGTAACTCGATACCAGTCCTATTGTTCATTGTTTAAAACGTAATAATGTCTGAGATACCCCACCGAGTTGTTCTTACGTTACCACTGTGCATGTGATAATAATTTGACTGCGAGTTAACATTTCGAAAAATTAGAGGTTGCTGGGAAGAAATGTATTTTATTATACTTAATATTACGTATGTTTTTTGTCAATTCGAAAAATAAACGGAGTTCAAAAGTTGAAGAATTATAGATCGAAACGCTATCGACGATAACAGGCTAATGGATAATGAATAATGAATTGTTCTATAGTCAAGGTTTTCTCACTCTGTAGGCAATTCCCGCATTCAGGTTTACTAAATGCTGAAAAATGCTACATGATCTGCTAAGAACTTAATTTAACTTAGTAAATCTAGAAAAAAGTCAGTGTAGTACCCATTCTGTGTTAAAATCTTAGTTTTGTTAGTGAAAATACTGGCCCAAAATAGTTTTGATTTGTACTACAAAGGTCGTCAGTACTCCAAAAGTCGCCAGATAATTCGCTAAATAATTTTTGTCGCCATTTCTAGCGACAAAGTCGCTAAATTGGCAACACTGCTTACGATGTGCTGTTTGGACTAGAAGCAGCTTAAAGACCAAGGTCAAAGATATTTCCCTACACAAATCTGCAGGGTTGGCACATGTTGCAAAGAAAATCAGTCTCATTACTTTATTGTCACACCTCGTATATGCCTAACTCGCGTAGGAATATTTTCCACATTAAAATATGCAACTATTAAATCTCTTTATAAGAAATGTGAGAAAACAAATTACATTTAGGTATGTACAACAAAGTGAGCCATACCAACAACTGATGTAACACATGAACAGTGGTCAGTAAACAGGGCAGAATACATATTTTCGCTAAAGAAATTTGTCAGAAATAACTCATTACATTTTGAGAAGAATAACTATGTCCATACCTACAAACCTAGAGGAAAATTGACGCCTATTACTCATTAATAAACATATCAGTGGCTCAGAAAGAAGTTCGCTTTTGGGTCTCCATACTGATGAAAACTTGAAATGGGGGCTGTTCAAACAATTAAGTTCACCTACCTGTGCTCTTTGTGTAGCTGCTATTACTGAAAACAAACGAATCAAGTTCCTGACACATTTTACACTCAGTAATGTCTTCTGGAATAATTTTGTGGGGTAGTTAGTCACTTAGAAAGAAAGCATGAATTTCACAAAAGCGAGAAGTAAGAATAATATGTGATTTTCACCTGTTGCTGCCATAGAGGTGTCTCTTCAACACTTTAGGCCTTTTAACTGCATCATCTCAGTACGTATTTTCACCAAACAAATTTGTCAAAAATAATCGACCACAATTTGAGAAGGTTATGTCCATACCTACAAACCTATAAAAATTGACATCTACTGCTCATTAATAAACATGTCAGTGGCTCAGAAAGGAGTTCCATATAAAGCAATAAAAATTTTTGATGATTTGTTCAATAACTCGAAACGCTTGATAGGTAGCAAAACAAGCTTCAAGTCTAACGTAAAATCTTACCTACATGGAAACTTTCGATTACGTGAAGTAATTTTTATTTAATAACAGGCACCCTGGAAAGAAACTAGATATGTAGTGCAGTTGCGTGAGTAAGACTAAAAATTGTGTTCACAAATCATGCAAGTACGTCCTACAAACAGACTCGTTCCATATTGTTTCGATGAAAGAACTGTTTGAATGATCTGTAGAACATGTAGAAAAGTAACTAAGTAACTGGCTGCTTTCGAAAATCAACTAACCAATCCCGTGTTCAAGAGCAGCGTTCAACGGTAGGGCTGGTGCAATATTTTTACAAAATAGTAAAAAAAATACTTAAACAAGCTTGTTGATTTTCTTTTAGTTTTTGGATCTAGTACGCTTAAAGTATTACTAACTTTCGTTCGCAATTGAAGTAATACGGAAAACGGAATTTCATTTAAGGCAACGAAAAAACCTGGTATAAAATTTACTAACTTATTTGAGGTTTCCGTCGCTAACAAACTCGAAAGAAGAGTTAGTTTACGGTAAATGCCGACAATACACATTCCTGTTGAAAGGCAAAACTAAATGTGACACAACATTGTTGTAATACGAGCTACAGTAACTGTAAACCACTAGCACCGATTAACTGACTTCCGAAAATTTTCATAAAAAAAACTTTTTTCATTTAGATGTACAATGAAAATTCAGGCTGAACGACTTTTTTGAACGAGGATACCGGTATTCCTAATAAAGTTGCACTTCATGCATTTATCGATAGACTGTTCCATAGTAGTCGTTTCTTGACGAAGCTACACGGACTTAATGGCAAGTTAGAAATAACACTGTGAGAACAACACGCGTTTACAGTAACGAGCCGTCGGAAAGCCTCCTTCTCCTAGGCAGAAGATAGAAACACGACGGGTACAAGGACTCTCGTAGCTCTCCCGGTTAATTCTTAACAGGTATTTATTTCGTGTTCCCTTCAGTTAGTTTTTGGGCCCCTCTGTGCTTTCGCCCTTAGCAGGGGCCTATCTCGCCTCTCCCTCGGTATAGCTCAGCATTCACCCTCTTCACATTTGGGCATTTTGCTATCCTTTGGGTTTTAGCAAAGGCCCTCCTTCATCTTTCTACAATCTGTTATCCTGTCTATAAGTTGCCGTCTCTTACATACACTGTCCAGTCACACTAATGTGACCACCTGCCAAAGCCTGAGTAACCACGTTTTACAGCGCGTACCACTGCAAGATGTTCAGAAAGAGAGTCAGTGAGATTCTGGAAGATACAGATAGGTACGTAGATTCTCCATTGCCATGGCCAGCTGTGCTAGGTTTCTCGCTTGAGGATCCATGGTGCATACAACCTGTTCGAGGTGGTACCACAGATCATAGATTGAGCTTAAATCCACGGTGTATGGAGGCGAAGGGAGTACGGCAAACTCGTCCTGGTTCTCTTTGAAACACGCAAGTACACTGTGAGCCGTGACATATTTTTGACAACTTCCGACGATCATCGCTGATTGGTTGCCGTTTTACGGCCGTGGTTCCACGATGGTGATTGACAGATTCCTGAATATTATTAATCTGTGTACGTGGCAGAAACGACTAATATTAAATACGTGGCACTAGCCTTTGTAATATTTTGCCCTGCGTATTTTTTTTAAGGTAGCATCTGACACGCCCTGGAGGACAAGTATAACCACAGCCGCTTAAAATTATGGTTTAAAAGGACCTTAAATTCTACTATCATTAAACATTCAACCACCGAGTCATAATCGCTAAATACCACGATGATAAATCACACGGATTTATTATCACCTCTTTAACGAGATACACTGAGTGCAATGCGTTCACTTACTGACAAAACAATCCAACTTACCATCAATGCTGAATTCTCCTGGCAAAGGTGAATAGATTAACTCGAATAACATCTAACTTGACTTTTGATTAGCTGTATCTCTTTTGAAACGCTAGCCGCCAGAGTGTTACCTTTTCTGTAGCGAGTACACAACCAAAAAAACTATTAATTGTAGTGTAAAATGAATACACATCTGATTTTCATAAATTGTTGATGTTGCTTGACCACAATCAAATTTAAATACTTTTGAACTGCTCGTACAAAAATTAATGCGAGCATGCTGGACCACTGCTTAATTACTTTCAGAGTTAATACACTGGTTGGCGTGGTGCCGAGTCATAAAATCCCACTGATTCTCTAACCATCTCCAACCGAGGCTTTCTATTCAAACAGAATAAAACAAAAATCAGAGCAAATCTATTCGGCTACTACGAGGGCATCTGGATGCCTCCGAATTTTTTATGTGAAAACTCTTATAGCTTTTTAAATAAAACAAACGTTATTAACGTTCTACATCATTATTTTTCATGTCTGCGTATTTGCGGCCATCTGCCGCTAGAAGGATCCGAATGGTTGCATGTAACATGGCGGCGTGCAACGAAACTATGACTATGTCGGTGCGTGTTTCAGATTTCCTTCAGCACGACAATGCCACACCACACAGGAGCTCTGCGACATCTTCAACAATTAAAAGATTTGGATTCTCTGTCAACGATCATCTTCCATCCAGATCCGACTTGGTTCCATTCGATTTTCATCTGTTTCAAAAACTTAAAGAACACCTTCCAGGACTTCCCTTTCATAATGATGAAGCAAAACTGCTCGCTCTTTGGGAGAAATATGTCCGTCACCAGGTTGACTATGCTGAGAGATAAAGGGTAGAACGTTAATATTTTTTTTTTATTCAAAAAATTTTAAGAGTTTTCGCATAAAAAATTCGGAGGCATTATTTTTCAGCACGCCCTCGTATTTTATTCTTTTGGCATCGAGCGAGGGTGTAACGTCTGACAGCGTCAGTGGTTCACGTTCTTGTTGTTCTTGTTAAATTCCTCTGCGTTGGTTTCAAGCATTGTAATAAACTCGTAACGTAACACTATAATTTCAATGAGTATACGTTATAATACGCAGTTCTGCCACTTACACAACTCTTCACCGAAATATAATTTTAATCAGCGGCTCGACATTTTGATGGAGGGAAAATCTCACTGAGGTCCATAGATCATAATGGCATCTCGCAAGGAACCCCTTGGGTGTGAGGTCGCAAGTTCAGTCTTCAGTAAGGCTCATTTGAGAGTGTTGTGTTAACAATTACGACAGGAAGAATGCTGGCTGCTAATGACAATGTACATCAGGAGGGCGACAGAAAATGAATGAGTGTCCGGGAGGTGTAGAAATCAACCTTCTGTGGGATGTACGAGGTCTGTTCAGAAACTTGCGAAAATTTCTCCACAAAATTTTTCCACGCTTACCTTTTAATTATTGGGCATAGTCTCCTTCGAAATACTCTCCTCCACAATTAATACACCGCTCCCAATGCCGTTTCCACTTCTAGAAGCAGTCTTGGTACGACCCTTGCTGGATCGAGAGAAGCGAGGTCTTAGAATTTTCTATTAACCCCTCTATCGTTGCAAATCTTCATTGTTTCAACAGGATTTCCAAGTCTGGAAATAAAAAAAAGTCCGAAGGAGCCAGGTCTGGAGAGTACGGAGGATGAGGTAGCAAAGTGATTTCGTTCTTTGTGCAACAGTCACGCACCAACAGTGATGACTGTGCGGATGCGTTATCTCGTTTCCTTCTCACATTTTATCGCAGGCGACGCAAGAAATCTCGACAGTATCATCGATTAACAGTTTGTCCCTTTGACACGAGTTCTTCAAAGTCAAAGAAAACTACCAGTATTGCTTTGACGTTTGAACTGACCTGATGATCTTTTTTGGTCTTGGAGAACCTTTCCTGACCCCAACTTTGATATCAAATTATTATGCAAATTAATTAAATTCATCAGTTAATCCCCACGCGACCATGCCCACCTCCTCCACCAAATTGACTCACGCCTGCCCCCATCCCCAGATGACGTCATGTGTTCTTGTCAACCTGTACGTGCAGCCAGCCCCCTCCCTCCACCCCTCTCCCTCACGCCACCGACCCACCTTATTGGCAGAAATTTCGAATCTTGGCGGAAATTTCACATTTTGGCGGGAATTTCGAAATTTTGTGGGAATTTCTTTGTCTTAGGGCTGTGCCAACGTCCCATCTGAACCCCCATGTTGGAATTAGCGAGAAATTAAAAATGGCGTTACCCTTCCTGGGATTTGAACCCAGGTCCTCCTGGACGGAAAGCCCAAGTGCACCCCACTAACGCAATTATACCACCAGAGGCATTCGAATTGACGGGAAATTAAAAATGGCAGTGCCCTTTCCAGGACCCGAGCCCTGGTTCTACTGGATGGAAAGCCCAAGTGCACCTTTCTAACACAATTATACCCCCAGACGCGCCAGGAATAGACAGAAAAATTAAAAATGGCGGTGCCCATTCCGAGATTCGTACCCTGGTTCTACTGAATGGAAAGCCCACGTGCACCCCCAACACATGGAAAATGCCCAGATGCAAGAGAGGGAGTTATGTTAGTGTACTTTATTTATTTTGAACGGGAAAATGAAGTAAAGATAGGTACTAACTACATAATTAATCATAAATATTGGGCCTAATTATGCAACTATATGCATAACACTACACAAGGGCAGCCGAAAATCGTAAAGCAGCTCAAAAACTGAGATACCTCACAACTGCTGTTATCCTGCTGGGAAAAAATTTCGCAATACCACTCGAAACCAGTTACAGTTTTGAGAGAACTATCTGCATCCAAACTTTAACCAGTTATAGCACTCCTTGTAATAGAACCTCCCATAAGACTTTACCGCGCCTCTCTCTTCCAATACATCGAAAAACAATTACCGTCTGCATGTTTTCATGGAGCATATTGTGTGGGGTCCTGTCCGCTCGTCGCTTATAGGGTGCCTAAGGGATGCTGCGCTCTCGGAATGCTATACAACAATTCAAGCAAATCACATTTTATTACAAATAAGAAGATTGACAACACTTAAGTTTGAATTTTACAATGGTGTCGCAAGTGATGGGCGGCATGCAAACAAGTAATGTTCTTTGCTATAGATAATGTCCATGTAAGCAATTTATATGGATCACTACTAACTACTGCCGGCCGGTGTGGCCAAGCGGTTCTAGGCGCTACAGTCTGGAACCGCGCGACAGCTACGGTCTGATGACCTCAGAAGTTAAGTCCCATAGCGCTCAGGGCCATTTTTACTAACTGCTATCGTAGCACTCACTACCAGGCCGGGTCTACTACTGTCCTAATACTCTCCAGCCGAGACTGGCACGAGTGGCACATATATTCGCTTCTTGCAGAGCTCGCTCCTGTCGTGGCGTGGTCCTTGTCAGCGGGCTATTGGCTGACGCCGCCTCACTGCCTTCTATGTTCTTGTGTTCTTCATCTGCGTTCTGGCGCTTGTGGTTACGCCAGAACGTATTACATATAATGTATCGCTCCATTGGAGCCGGACGCCAGAGCTCGAAGTCCTTTTCGCAGACCTGCACAAAATTTTGTCGTCTTTACTGGAAGAAGACCATATACAGCAAACTATTAATCATACAAGAGGGCTCTTCTATTGTTCCTTCATCAGCAGTGTTAAAAAAAAAATCTTTCATTCCCTTTAATGCTATCGCAGCTTTCCACGTCAAATCCATACCTTCCCTTATGACAGGACATAATCGTTTTCTTTGTGTATGTTGGAACAGTCACATACATACTTAATGGGTGGACATGTCTCGTAAGTTATTTCCTTGCGTGTGGTACCGCTGTGTCTTAGAAAGAGAGACATAATAGTCTTACAAGCTGCCAGATGTTAAAAACACGATCGCAACAGCCGTGTTACTGTCACAAGTGGTCTACGTTCTACAGGTGCTCACAAGTATCACTAACGATATGCTTGTTAAAAGCTATAGAAGCCATATAAATCGAGGCATGGCATTACCTCCGAATGAAGTGGTTTTTCCGTACAAATACCGCGACAATGAATATAGACAGTGATCGCTGGAGAGTGTATTAACAGATCGAGGGCGTGGTTACAAGTTGCTGACGGTGTAAGCTCATAATAAAATCACCGAATTCAGAAAGTGATTCGGTTAAGGAATGTGGTGTGCAGCCGATATTTGCAACTCCCTCATGCCCCCGCTAGATATTTCTCCAGTATTTGTAACGCATTCTGTCTCGACGCCACATTAGAGCATCTGCGATATATCCACTGGGTTACAGGTGATGGTTGGTAGAGAATAATCACATATAAAAGATGGTGTGCTAACTGAGATCGTAAGAAATGTACACTGGCTTTTCAGATCTCTAGTGTTACGTTTTCCAGTAGAAATGATGTCTGCAATTTGAAATCAGTCTTTCCATTCAACCACATACCTGCGTTGGATCCTACAGAGAACTCTTTTAATGATTACAGCCACTATCGAATCATATTCATGACACTCTCATATCTCGAAATGAGTCACCTTTTTCGAACCTATCTGTTACAGTTACATTCCAATGGTTTTAGGTAGTCCCAATGGGTCTTGTAACCGCTCCTCAGGCTCTGCCCCGCCATCCCTGGATCTTTGCGCATGTGAACGTTCCAGTTTAAGTCGGAACTGAGCAGAATTCGGAGGGAGCTGTATCTACCACATTCTGCATCCTGTGTAGAAACATAGGGAGCTGAGTTAATGCGACAGGACCGTTTTTTGACCACTCAGTGGAAATGGGAACATGTTGTCGTAGCTCCGCCAACAGCGTGCGATGTGTGAGCTCAGTGCTAACACGAGATAGTATCAAAGACAGTACCAACATTTATGGTGGTGTTTCCTATCGGGAAAATTAGGAAGACTCAGCGTCATAGAGGTACTGCGATCTGTCCAAAGATCTGTGTTCCTCAGGGTCCATTCACGTCTATCCGCTAAACATTCTGTCATCGTTATTCTGCACCATCCAAAAGAGAAAAATTGCGAACTATAAAAGCTCTGCTAACCTCATCCAATGGAGAACTCGGTAAGATTTTTACCGCATCTCTCCATATCGAAAACAAATACTGTCTGAGTGTCGACATCGATCATATGCAGCGATCCTATTAAATATATTGATCCACAGGAGCAAGCAGCCAGTGATCAAAGTCGCTTGCACCGACCAGTGTAAAGTTTAATCATCTGTACTGTACGAGGACCTTATCCCACAGACTACCAGTTGTTTGATACTCTCCTTTTTATGCCGTAACACGCTTTGTACAATGCCGTATATTTTGGTTTTTCCACCACGGCTTCGAGGTCTGTGTCAGGTTCTTAACTGACATTAACACGTTTAGATCCACTGGCTCTAACAGAAAACGAGACATTGCATGTTGTTACTGCTGCTCCCACAACACACACACTGGGTGATTGAAATAAAAGACAGTCACAACGTAAGGAAACTGGAAGAGTTTTGAGGCATTGCGGAGCGTTTCCAAAATGCTGACCGAAGATGAATGACGTTTTATACTCATCATTCACAGTGATGGGATAGCGGATGAGGCTGTATTCCGTTTCGATTGAATCCTCATATTGCAGTCATGTACGCAATCACTGTTTCGGTGCTAGCCATCCCCAGAATGTGTTGCCCCTCCACCATCACTGTTTCTCCATCTCAAACAAGCGATGTCAGTCAATCATTATGTGGTAATCAACAGCGTACCAGTGGATGGATGGAATGGAAAAGACACCGTCGATGTACTGCAATAATAAGCATCGGAGTTGATAGTGCGATCAATTTTAGCAGTTTTACCATAATTTCAATAGCGACCAATGACGTGGCAGAATGCTTCCCAGTTTCTGTATCATTGCTAAACAGTCATGCCACTACTTTGCGAGTACCATTGCGAATGCAGATATATGACTGTGCAGTCAGTTCATTAATTGTTAATTCTCGAACATGTACACCAAGGTACACGTTACAGCGATCTACATATATCTAGCACTTCGATCATAGTGCGTAATTTAAGATCTTTCTCTATGTGGATGGGAGACACAATGCATTCTCGCATTCTTAGGATAAAGTTAGAGACCGGAAGATCTCCTAGCATTGTCTTTGGCCAACGCTCCCTGCAGCACTGGCACTGATTTAATCTGCAGCTGACCAGAAGAAGACTGCTACATTCCACATTTCGTGAAGGAGCAGTGCAAACCGAGTCTGCAACTGCTGTCCTGCACCCGTCCAAGAGCACGAGCTTCCACCAGATGCGCGAATGTCGAAGAGGTTAGCACCCCCTAATCTGTGTATAGTAGATATGAAACCTTCTAAGGAGACAGCCTACACTACGCTTGTCCGTCCACTTTTAGAATACTGTTGCGCAGTGTGGGATCCTTACCAGATAGGACTGACTGAGTACATCGAAAAAGTTCAAAGAAACGCAGCACGTTTTGTATTATCGCGAAATATGGGAGAGAGTATCATAGAAATGATACAGGATTTGGGATGGACATCATTAAAAGAAAGGCGTTTTTCGTTGCGACGGAGTCTTCTCACGAAATTCCAATCACCAACTTTCTTCTCCGAATGCGAAAATATTTTGTTGACACCGACTTACATAGGGAGGAACGATATCTAAGACACAATAAGGGAAATCAGAGCTCGTACGGAAAGATGTAGGTGTTTATTCTTAACGCGCTATACGAAATTGGAATAATAGAGAATTGCGAAGGTGGTTAGATGAACCCTCTGCCAGGCACTTAAATGTGATTTGCAGAGTATCGATGTAGATGTACATGTAGATAGAAACTGTTGTGATGATAAAATGTTCAAATGTGTGTGAATTACTAAGGGACCAAACTGCTTAGGTCATCGGTCCCTAGACTTACACAGTACTTAAACTGACTTAAAACTAACTAAGAACAACACACACACACACCCATGCCTGGAGGAGGACACGAACCTCTGGTGGGAGGGGCCGCGCAGTCCGTGACATGACGCTTTAAACAGCGCGGCCGTTGTGATGATATAACAGACTGTCAAGAACAAGAAACGGGTGGTTTTTATGTATGATGGAGCTCCAGAAGGGCGGAGTGCGAAGCATTTTATGTAAATCAACTTCGCTATCAATTTTATTGTTCTATAATCCGTTCATCATAAGAATAAACCTGTTGTAAACAAACACAAACGCGATGATTAGTCTGAAGCCGTAGCACACGTTCACTGGTGTTGTTACGCTCTTGGAAGTTGCGTTAAATCAAACTTTAAGGTATTCATCGACGTTTTTCTTAATCACGCTTTAGATACGTAGTTTTTATTTCAAAAATCGTGAACAGTCACAGCATCTGCAGCGATGTACTCCGATTGTCGCGCTGTTACTGCGCAGTATGAAAATGGCTGAGGCTGCCTTCCACTCCGTAGTGAAACACGCGTGTGGAATACGGTTAAAAAGTGCCAAGAAATAGGCTGTTCTTAATGTTTTTCATAAATTTACAGATATAATCGACTTTGAAGTTTTCCCAGCGACTGTATGTACTAGAGTAGATTTTTGCCCCCCCCCCCCCCCCACCACACACGGTCGCATCGTACGTATAGCGCATTCAATAGTGTAGTGGAATGTTAACCATACCCAGTTAATGGTTCGTTGGTTCGGTTTTTCAGAGTATCGTATTTTTTCTCGTTCAATTTGAAATACCAACAGCTCGTAATTATAAAACGTATCTTCATTTTTGTGACTAATGCACGTCTTTTTGTTTCTAAATACACAATGGACGCGAAATTCCTATTTTCATTTCAAATTCAAATTCTTAATTATCGATGTTTTATGAAAGACTGTTCATAAAAGTGGCCTAATTTAAGAAAACATAACAATTTAATTTTATAAGGCAGAATGAAAAACCAAATCCCCTTTATTTGGACTATGTTCATCGTTTTATACCGCAGAGGTAGATAAGTATCGCAGATATATGAAAAACAATCATTTCCACGGCATCGAGCACATTATACAAATGCTACATTTTTACATTTGCTACTGTACCATTACAATATGAACCCAACAGAACTGATCTGGAGCAATTTGCGAGATTTGGCTCGAGAAGTAACAAGACTGTTAAGCTTTCAGACGTCCTGGAACTAACGCACGCAGCTTTTCACATGTAACTGCCGAGTGTTGGCGGGGTGTAGAACGGATCGTCACAAATGAAGAAGAGAAAATACAGCGCCTAGTTGGCTTCGTTGATTCTGTTGTTGATAAGCTCGTTATCAACGTAGCAGGTGACACTTCCAGAACTGAAATGTTTTTTCTCGTATTCGGGTAAGGAAGGAGCTAAGGGATTACCAGACGACTGACTGTAATTAATACCTTCTGTGGCTTCAGTATTGAACAGTACGGTGAAATCTCTGCAGTATACTTTTGCATCACGCATGGTTCGTTCGAAAAATTACGCTGTGTTTAAGTTAAAAATTTTCATTACTCGTTTTTTGTGATTGTAATACTACGTCAACGGAGAACGAGAGCATTTTATGCTTTCCGTCTGGTCACCTAATAAGCTCGCGGTAGTGCTGCAGTTTTGCCGAACATTATTTCATTCCCTTTAAAAATTAAATGATATTCAAAGCTATATTGTTTCTTTGCCTGTATCTTTTTACGTCTGAAATACAACTGCTCACATCATTGCAGGCTAATTGGACCGTTGGTTTAATGCGCCAGTAATGCCGTTGTCCCGCACATAATCGCAACCTATGTGCGTCTGACACAGCATAAAATGTGTCCTTATGATTGTACTTGACTGTAATGGTCCCAACTTGGCTTCCGCTCCACGTGAAACGAAATCCAATGAGATTAAAGCAAACACAGAAGAATACATGGCATAATGTTTACATCAGGTTTATTCTTCTGATGAATAAAGTGTAGCGTATGGGGTCAGTACCAAGAAAGTATTGATAATACAGACCATAAACACATGCATTCCTAAGGCTAAACGCGTCTGCACTGAAACACGCTATAGTGCTAGATCGTTGAGGTTTCCGACCTATTAGTCATGTGGAATTCAATGCTGTTACTATCCCATTGTAGGAAATGTATTTCCTGCGCATGACATTTTCCTTGCAGGTTTCTCTACAATAAACTATGGTGAGAAACTGTAAAATGAAAAAATGTTTCCGTAAAACATCGATTCCTGGTGATACATGTACAATATAGCTTTCCAGAACTGTATAGCTCCAACTGTTCACATCCGATCACAGTTCAGGAATTATACTAGGCTCGCATCAATCCTATATAAAATGATGGTTAGTAACAGAGAATGCCTTTTACAAAGAAAGAGACAAACGCATAGCAGTGCTGTCTGACATGCGGAATTGCCGAGCGGTTCTAGGCGCTACAATCTGGAACCGCGCGACCGCGGCTCGGATCCTGCCTCGTGCATGGATGTGTCTGGTGTCCTTAGGTTAGTCAGGTTTGAGTAGTTCTAAGTTCTAGGGGGCTGATGACCTCAGAAGTTAAGTCCCATAGTGCTCAGAGCCTTTTGACATGTGGAATTACACATCATTCCGCCACTAACACCGTAAACAAGACATCTGTCAAGCAGATGTATACACAGTGGTTGCAGTACGTCACAAACACCTGTCGCTAACTTAGAATCACCGTAGTTATGAAACTGAAGCCTCGATTTTAAGCCCAAGATGCAGCAGGGGAATGGAGTTCGTCGCATAAATATTCATTAATCTAGAAGAATGTGTCGAAATAGAACGGTTATGTTTCATTACACTTGAGATGGATGTCATCTGATGACCGAGAGATTTGCCATTAACTATCGCAAGTAGACAGTACTCTAAGTCACACGCAGAACATGCAATTGTATGGGAGTTGAAAACAGATTGTGTCACACAAATGATGCATCCTGCCAGAACAACTGAAAAAATGGTCAAATGACCTTCAACAACATGTCCCTCTCTCTCCAAAATGCATCATCAATCTACCATTAAATCCTACCTCGTTATAACTACATCTGAACCAATCACTCCATCCACACTCTGTCCTCCCTTAACGCATATGCAAGTAAGTTTAGAAGGAAAGCATCAAAGACAGCAGTCAACTCGCGTGTATCAATATTACTACAATGTTCCCTCCACGAAAAAGAAACAAAAAGACCGTTTCCTCAGTTCCCGATGCTCCCATATCTACGTTTTCTCGTATTCCTGTTGCTGTCGTATACTCGTTCCAGTGTATTAGCATTCTTCTGCACCAACCATAAGACATGCAAGTACTCCCTCAATTTCCCCGCATTTCGGCGTATTTTCCCTCAATTTATACGTATTTTCCGTAATTTGTTGTGATTTTATCGATTTTACCCATGCGACCGTGACATCAGTTCCCGTTCCGTATTTTAAAATTGCTTTTAAACGTTGTAGAGTTGCCAACACCTAGCGCAAATGCACAATTTTTCTGTTCGGGCGGCATAGTGTACTACTGTAGAATTTTAGAACATGTTTTTTGCTCGCGTATGATGTCATTTCTGGAAACCCAGAATCTACTATGTAGGAATCAACATGGATTCCGGAAACAGCGATCGTGAAAGACCCAACTCGCTTTATTTGTTCACGAGACCCAGAAAATATTAGATACAGGCTCCCAGGTAGATGCCATTTTCCTTGACTTCCGGAAGGCGTTCGATACAGTTCCGCACTGCCGCCTGATAAACAAAGTAAGAGCCTGCAGAATATCAGACCAGCTGTGTGGCTGGATTGAAGAGTTTTTAGCAAACAGAACACAGCATGTTGTTCTCAATGGAAAGACGTCTACAGACGTTAAAGTAACCCCTGGCGTGCCACAGGGGAGTGTTATGGGACCATTGCTTTTCACAGTATATATAAATGACCTAGTAGATAGTGTTGGAAGTTCCATGCGGCTTTTCGCGGATGATGCTGTAGTATACAGAGAAGTTGCAGCATTAGAAAATTGCAGCGAAATGCAGGAAGATCTGCAGCAGATAGACACTTGGTGCAGGGAGTGGCAACTGACCCTAAACATAGACAAATGTAATGTATTGCGAATACATAGAAAGAAGGATCCTTTATTGTATGATTATATGTTAGCGGAACAAACACTGGTAGCAGTTACTTCTGTAAAATATCTGGGAGTATACGGAACGATTTGAAGTGGAGTGATCATATAAAATTAATTGTTGGTAAGGCGGCTGCCAGGTTGAGGTTCATTGGGAGAGTCCTTAGAAAATGTAGTCCATCAACAAAGGAGGTGGCTTACAAAACACTAGTTCGACCTATACTTGAGTATTGCTCATCAGTGTGGGATCCGTACCAGGTCGGGTTGAACAGAGGAGATAGAGAAGATCCAAAGAAGAGCGGCGCGTTTCGTCACAGGGTTATTTAGTAAGTGCGATAGCGTTAGGGAGATGTTTAGCAAACTCAAGTGGCAGACTCTGCAAGAGAGGCGCTCTGCATCGCGGTGTAGCTTGCTGTCCAGGTATCGAGAGGGTGTGTTTCTGGATGATGTATCGAATATATTGCTTCCACCTACTTATACCTCCCGAGGAGATCACGAACGTAAAATTAGAGAGATTCGAGCGCGCACGGAAGCTTTCCGGCAGTCGCTCTTCCCGCGAACCATACGCCCTCCGCCACATACCGTTTGGTGGCTTGCGGAGTATAAATGTAGATGTGGATGTAGATGTAGATGTACTGTACTCGAATGCATCCAGTCACCTCCAAGCACATATTCAACAGCTGCAGTGCGTTTGCTCTGTTTTCAGTGTGTCTGTGTCTGTGCATGTCTTGCACAGTCGGGATAGCCCTCATTTACCACGGTTTTGTTCTGAGGGATGCCGGCGTCGCGCTCTATTGTATGTGTAGGTTTGGTCGATCGATAACGCGTGCTCGCCGGCCGCGTTGTACTGAAGACACTGTGGTGTGAGGCTGCAGTCACTTCAGGCTGAAGGCTTCCTGTTTTCCAAGCAGCTGACTTTTGAAGAAGCCATCTGGGGCGTTCTCCGGAATTTCGCTGTCGTTCCAGAGGAGTTCAGTCTTAAAAGATTGCAAGAAAGAGTTGCGTTCATGTTAAATACAATTGTTCTCCATCGCAGAATGGCTGGCTGCTGGGGTAAGGGAGGCATGTCTACTGGGGGTGGTCGCGAAACACAGCCGCGCTCTAACCAGGGAGGTGGTGTGAGGGAGACGTGTCGCTGTATTTCAGATGAACAAGTTGCACTTGAGGCGGCTGACCTTTTAACTCCTATTATTTAGTTGACTATATACGCTATTGTGTTGGCGCAGGACCATCGCCTTAAGGTGGACAGCGGCCAGCTCGCTCTGCAAGGCGTTCAGCAGAGCAGCTGGCCGTTTGAAAAAGCCTGTATACCCCTCTCCATAGGTGGAAGGATGGATGGAGGGGGGGGGGGAGGCATGAGGGGAGGTATGTGGGCCTCGATTTTTGGCAGTTTCTGGACGCCCTTCGATGAGAACTACCGCCCCAACTGCAGCCTTTTGGGACGACAATTTTCCCCAGAAAATGTGTTGCATTATGACCCGTCAATACGAGTGCTGCTTTTGAAGTATAATTAGAACTGTGATGCATTTTTTCCATCAGTTGTGGAAGCATTTATTGACTTTGGCTACCTGGGCTGCAGGGTGGTTTTTGAGCAGGCCTCTGTAGCGGAATCTGACATCAAACAACAATAGATACTGACTTCAGATGTATGCTTACAGATAATACACTTTTTAGAGTCCTCTCTGTCCAACACTAGCATCTCATCAGTTGAACATATTTCCCGCCAAAAAGAATAAAAGTACATTACTGGCCATTAAAATTGCTACACCAAGAAGAAATGCAGATGATAAACGGGTATTCATTGGACAAATATATTATACTAGAACTGACATGTGATTACATTTTCACGCAATTTGAGTGCATACATCCTGAGAAATCAGTACCCGGAACAACCACCTCTGGCCGTAATAATGGCCTTGATACGCCTGGGCATTGAGTCAAACAGAGCTTGGATGGCGTGTACAGGTACAGCTGCCCATGCAACTTCAATACGATACGACAGTTCATCAAGAGTAGTGACTGGCTTATTGTGACGAGCCAGTTACTCGGCCACCATTGACCAGACGTTTTCAATTGGTGAGAGATCTGGAGAATGTGCTGGCCAGGGCAGCAGTCGAACATTTTCTGTATCCAGAAAGGTCCGGCAGGACCTGCAACATGCGGTCGTGCGTTATCCTGCTGAAATGCAAAGTTCCGAAGGGATCGAATGAAGGGTAGAGCCACGGGTCGTAACACATCTGAAATGTAGGCCTAACGTACACTTTTCAAAGTGCCGTCAATGCGAACAAGAGGTGACCGAGACGTGTAACCAATGGCACCCCATAGCATCACGCCGGGTGATACGCCAGTATGGCGATGACGAATGCACGCTTGCAATGTGCGTTCACCGCGATGTCGCCAAACACGGATGCGACCATCATGATGCCGTCAACAGAACCTGGATTCATCGTCGTTGCGTACACCATCGCAGGCGCTCCGTTACAGCTATGCGGATAAGATGCCTGTCATCTCGACTGCTAGTGATACGAGGCCGTCGGGATCCAGCACGGCGTTCCGTATTACCCTCCTGAACCCACCGATTCCATATTCTGCTAACAGTCATTGGATCTCGACCAACGCGAGCAGCAATGTCGCGATACGATAGACCGCAATCGCGACAGGCTACAGTCCGACCTTTATCAAAGTCGGAAACGTGATGGTATGCATTCTCCTCTTTACACGAGGCATCACAACAATTTTTCACCAGGGAACGCCGGTCAACTGCTGATTGTGTATGAGAAATCGGTTGGAAATTTTCTTCATGTCAGCACGTTGTAGGTGTCGCCACCGGCGCCAGCCTTGTGTGAATGCTCTGAAAAGCTAATGATTTGCATATCACAGCATCTTCTTCCCGTCGGTTAAATTTCGCGTCTGTAGCACGTCATCTTCGTGGTGTAGCAATTTTAATGGCCAATAGTGTAGTACCTAACACCCCTGCCCTTTTCCTGCCGGCCTGTAGGTAAATAAATGGAAATGTCGTGTGGCTAGGGCCTCCCGTCGGGTAGACCGTTCGCCTGGTGCAGGTCTTTCGATTTGACGCCACTTCGGCGACCTGCGCGTCGAGGCCTGTAGGTGAATGGTAGAGTTTGAGTGTCTGTCGCTAGTTTCGGTGCTTTTGCGAAATTTTTTCCCAGCAGGATAGCACCGGTTGTATGGTATCATCAATTTTTGAGCTGTTTTGCAATTTCAGGCCATCGCTGTCTAATGCTACACATATAGTTGTGTAATTAGGCACTATCTTTATGATTAATTACATAATTAGTACCTGCATTTACTTCATTTTCCCATTCAGAATTAATCAAGTACACTAGCCTAACCTTCCACTCCTGCATCTGGACACTTTCCATGTGTTGAGAGTGCACATGAGCTTTCCATCCAATAGAACCAGGGTTCGAATCCCGAAAAGGGCACCACTATTTTTATTTCCCCGTCAATTCCAAGCTCCTCTGGCGCTATAACTGCGTTAGAAAGGTGCACTTGGGTTTTCCATCCAGTGGAACCACAGTTCGAGTCTCGGAAAGGGTTCCGCCATTTTTAATTTCCCGCCAATCCCAATGGGACATTGTCACAGCCACGAGATAAAGAAATTCGCACAAAAATTCGAAATTCTCGCCGAAATTGGAAATTTTCGCAATAGCAAAGTTTGAGCTGGGGGGGGGGGGGGGTCTGGGGCCCACAATCACACTGAGAAAAACACATGACGTCATCACAGGTAGGTGTGGGTGTGGTTGTGGGTATGTTTGGGGGAGGGGAATTAATTGATCAGTTTAATTAATTTGCATATCAATTTAATATCAAAATTGGGGTGAAAGCCCCATGTGCCTACTACTACTGTGAAGATTGATCCCGTGTCTCAAATCGTAAGTGTAGACTCACGTTTCATCACCAGTTATCAGTCTCTTAAGGAACATTTGTGCGATCCAAAAACTCTTCACAAACTGCGGGGCGAAGATCTTTCTGGTGTTGACTCACTAGCTGTGGGGCAAACTTGGCAGCAACACGATGCATTTCGAGACGCTGTGCCAGAATTTCAGGACGTGATTCATCTGAAATGTTACATTGTTCTGCAATCTCTCGGACTGTCAGTCTTCGATTAGCACGCACAATTTCGTTGACTTTTCTGACATAAGCATCGTCGTTAGACGCGGAAGGGTCTCCTGACGGAGGATCATCTTTAACTTCCGTCCGGCCGTTTTTAAACCGTGTGAATCATTCGTAACATCGAGTACGATTAAGCACTCAAAACGTTAGCTTCCTGCATCACTTGATGTGTCTCTGTAAATATTTTCTTGAGACTCTTGTAAAATTTAACGCAGACGCGTTGCTCCCCTAACTCTACCATCTCGAAATTCGCAAACTATGCGACAACGTTCTACTCAATACAGCACTGAACAAGAACTAACAGGCTAACAGATATACAACAATGAAACTTCCGGCAGTTGCACATCAAACAAAGGTGTCTGCAGGGGTGCTAACCGCATTTCCCTCCGACACACCAGTGGTGCGAAATTATCAACGTTCCGCAATTTTTTGAACAGACCCCGTATGTATTACACTTCAGCCTGCTCTAGCTGTTTTTGTACTCTCAGTAGATCACTAAAATTCATAGGCATTATAAATATGTACGCATTAAAATGTGAATTATGGAGAGAATTTTATGGTCATTCTTTGCAGATTGCTTGTAACTGTGAGTATAATAGTAAGTAAAAGAACTGATTTTTAGCGGTTTTTATAAGGTGAAGAAAGCAGAAATTAAAGGTTTGTGATAAAAGTTGGTAGGCTGTGTCGTTCTCACGGTTTCAAGCTTCACAGCATCGTTTGGAGAAAGCTTATGATATCGTAGACTGGAATGAAATGTCTTCCATTCTTAACCAGTATAGAATCAACAACAGGTACAGAAGGAATTGTTACGTGAAACTGAAGCAAAGCACTGACAAGGAACCCCATAAGTGCGAGATAGAAATTTCAATCTTTAGTAAGGCTCACTTCAAAGTGTAGCGTTAACAGTTACGACAGGAAAAACATTAGCTGTTAATGCCTCATCAGAAAATGAGTGGCTGGGAGGTGCAGAGATCAACCTACTGTGGGATGTATGTATTACATGTCACAAAATGAACATCTTCGAGATTCAAGAAATGTTCAAAACAAGCCATCAACTTGCACCATCAACTCCGAATCAAAAATGGCGCGCCACAGTGATCAAAAAGGTTTGCACCATCAAGATCGAAGGTAAACTCCTTGGGAATTAAGAGACCGTGCGTGACGTTCAGCTACGTATCGACTCTTAAGGAATGCCTGTATTGTCATGTTGGCGTAATCGGATAATGAGAACTGATGAAATTTGATGACATGCAACCGAATGCGAAATAGTCTGTCGTGTAGCTTGTGAAACTGGCTAACTGATCCTCTCGTCGTAGCGATAATAAGCGAGGAAAAAAATAAAAATCCAAAGGCTGAATTTGTCCAGTGTTCTACGTGGTATGAATTGCAATGTGACACACTTTTCAGGAAGGATAGTTGGTTGTAAAAGAGTATGATTTTTTTACGCAGACCAGGAATCAAGCAAAAGCAAGGTATTTTGACCAGCAATTAGCTAAAAGCAGTGTAGATTCCTAAGTTGTAGTTCTCCTACGTCCATATTCCCACTCTTGCTTGCTGTGAGGCAAATATTCCCTCCTGCCTTTGCGACACCACACAGACGAGAAAGAATCTTAGGAGGTGCAGCAGCTCCAACTTCTCGCAGCACAATAAATAACTTTCCAGCCTATTACTATGCAGATTAAAAGTCAGTATAATTGTACACGGATGCGTTAAGGCGTTGATGTTAGTTGATGTTGATACAACTCTCTTGGTGCATCTAATTTCCAGGCTTCCTTTTACATGCATTTCGTCTTCAAATCACGATTGATCTGTGTTCAAAACAAGTTCCTTACTGAATGATGGAACAATTTTGTTTATCTCATCTATAAATTTTCGGGCCGATTCCGCAGTTTGCTGTGCATTGTCAACTTGACATTTTCTTTGAAAATCCATTATTTCACGTCTTCCAATTCTTTAGCAGTGTTTAAAGGTATGCAACAATGCATGTCACTGTAAACTATGTTGCGCGCAATTTGATGTGCATAAGGTAGTAGGTCACTATCAAGCACATACTGTAAATTGTATCCAGCATCCTTGAAACGCGCAAACGCCAGTTTTTGTAACAAGTGCGCATTGTCTCCCCTTGAATATTCGTAGTTTTCCTTATGCACTACAGGGTCATATTGCTGTGGACTTTCTCGAATATATATATATATATATATATATATATATATATATATATATATATATATTGTAGTTACATTTAGTAGCCGCTCCATGGACAACGATTGGCCTTTACTACGTTTCACTGGAGACGGTATTTGTGGCTTCCTGTCCGAGAAAGATGATGAACAACATGGCTCGACACCTCTTTCAATGTCACTTTCACTTGTTAAGCATGTATCGTCATCTTTTACTCCACATGTATATTGTCCGCACAGTCGATTGTAAACGACACCACACATTCCACTGACTCATCTTGCAGAAATACTAATATTTCGTCTTCTCTTTCTTTCTTACTCTGCGAAATTCCTTGGGTTCCTTTCTAACGAAATGTCAACTTCGGCAGCTGTTGTAGGCGTAATGCAATCTTTGCTCCGTTTATTGTTTCCATTGCTCTGAATTGTGTCAACAGCACTGTAGCACTGTTGTGAGTTACTTGTCGACTAAGCAGTTCAACGCTCCGTAGCCCCAGGCTGTGCTTAGTGTTGGATACTTCCAGTCTCGCCCTCTGTTGCCACTAGCAGTCGATGTTGTGGTTGCGTGGCAGACAAAATGTGAGGCGTCGAATGCCGTAACATCTGGCCTTTTGCGACCTCGCGCTCAAGGGATTCCCTGTCAGTGTCTCACACGAGTTACGATTAATGACAATCTTCTCTCGAATGGACGTTTCCCACTTTGCCCCGACGTCAACAAACTTCCAGGTGATCATAGTGTTTAACGGCCAGTCCACTCTTTCTATCAATTCAAAGAGTGCTGGATTCTTTCTACAGCTCTGAAACAGCTTAATATATTGGCACACGCTCACAATGGTTTCAAGATCCTTGAGAATGCTTATATATAGGCCGACGCTACGGTCGCGTCAACTGTATGAGTGTTCCCTTACTGAAAACACGTGTCCCACGGTTAACTTGTTGATTCCGAAAGCCAGGTACAGAATCTTAAAATACTCGTATTTTATTTTGCCCTCTGCACTAATACGATAGAAGTGTAATGGTATTCGTATTGTTTGGATGCTGGATTTTACTGCTTATGAACTCATATAAAAAGCAAAAAACAGAATTTGAGTCTGTCTTCTGCACCTTCTAGAAAATAACAACATTTATTTGACTGGTCATTCCTGAAAGAATCTGTAACAGCAAATGCGAATGCGTTAATCAAGGCTAGTGAAGATGTAGGTCTAAGGATAAGTGAAGACAAAACTAAATACCTGGTTACTACTAGAATGCCAACAGCAGTAGATCAGGAAATATTAAGAGTTTGAAAAAGTGAATACTTTTAAGTATCTAGGCGTGGATATCACTTCGAGAAATGGGATTGAATCCGAACTGAAGAAGAGATTATGGGCGGGAAATGCGTGCTACTTCTCACTGAATAGATTACTTTCATCATGGACATTGCTAGGAATTTAAAGATTAGAATATACACAACTATTATTCTATCAGTTATGCTGTATGGGTGTGAGACTTGGCCTCTCACTGTGCAAAATGAAAAGCCGTTTCGAGAATTTGAAAAAAAAATTTTGAGGAAAATTTTCGGAGCAAAAAGGGATGACATTAGGGGCGAGTGGCGAAAACTGCATAACGTAGAGGTTCACGAACTCTATTCAAGCCCTGACATAATCAGTATTATTAAATCACGTAGGCTGCGATGGGCGGGTCACGTAGCTCGAATGGATGAGGGCAGGGCAGCGCGCAGAGTACTGGTAGGGCACTTAGAGGGAAAACGCCCTGTGGGGTGATCGAGGCGTAGATGGGAGGACAATGTGAAGGCTGATTTGAGGAGCCTAGGTATTGAAGGTGAATGGAAGGAAATACCTCAAGGCAGTGACAGATGGCGAAAATACGTTGCTGCGGTAATGGACTCTCGAGTCCGGTATGACCAGTGAGTGAGTGGTCATTGTGTCTGTGCACATTAAATACACAGAACCACGACAGCCTCTTGCAGCATTGCGCATTACTGTTCAGTTTAGGTAGTGGCAAGTTCTGTGCCTATTCAAACTCGGGCACTAACGTATATGTGGTTTCAGATTTGGACGATCTGAGATACTTTTTCTTTAGTTTAGTGTATTGTGTAATATATGACCTTCTACGAGGGTAATCCCAAAAGTAGGGTCTCCTATTTTTTTATAAGTACATAGACCTGTTTATTTCTGCAATGGTTTACATCAGTTTACAGTTTGAACATTTAGCTATTTTTTGACATAATCACCATTTCTGTCGATGCATTTTTGTAGACGCTGTGGCAGTTTTTGTATGCCCATGTCATACCAGCTCGCCGCCATGCTGTTCAGAAAGTTCCGCTGCTTTGACGAAGAAGGATGCCGCCACTGGCGTGATGGTTGCTTGGTCTCAGGTGTAAAGTGTTACGCCCAGGTTTCGTCACCTGTGACAATTGAGTCCAGAAAGTTGTCCTGTTCGCCTGCAAGGCGGTGAAGAAATGCGCGGGAACCATCAACTCGTTGCCGCATGTGGTCCTCAGTCAGCATGCGTGGCACCCATCTTGCGCACACCTTCCGGTAGTTTAATGTTTCCGTTAAAATTCTGTGAGCGGTGCTTCGGGAAACCTCAGGAACCAAAGTGCAGAGATCATCCAGGATGATCCGCCGATCTTCACGCATGCTTTGCTCAACCTTCAACACTGTCTCCTCAGAAATTAACGGTCGCCCGCTCCTTTGTTCGTCGTGAATTTCGGTCCGACCAATTGCAAACTCTCTACACCACTTACGAACATTTTTGACATCCATGCACGACTCACCATACACTTCCGTCAATTGGCGATGGATTTCAATCGCCGCAGCGACCTTTGCGTTCATAAAACCGAATAACTGCGCGCAATTCGCGCTTGGCGGGAACATCGAAGGGCAGCTCCGTTTTCTACTGCTGCCAAGCCAAGACTGAGCGCCTCAGCGCGGCGTGCGCATGTTTACATACAGCGCGTGAAGCACTCTTCATAACAGTGTGACCAACTGCCACACAAACAGGGTTCTGTACTTACAAAAAAAATACGAGACCTTACTTTTGGGATTACCGTCGTACGCAAGAGATTCATCTGCGTTGACACTCAATATAACTTCACATTCCCGGCATAAATCACAGATATCAGTTTTGTTTTTCAAAATGAGGATGGACTGTTATTTCTAAAAAATTTATGACAAGTTTTGTTCTTCATCTGGAGTACGGCGTTATTTTCACGGAGAAAATAATTTTGGAAAGATCTAAATAATTTTGCAACTCTAAGCTCGGTGTTGTTTGAGAATTTCCTTAGCAATAATGCGATGTTTTGGGAAGATCAGGCCATTTCCCATAACTCCGTTGCTGCGTTATGCCCTCTAGTATTTACTCTACAGTAAGAACACAAACATTCAATGCCTTTAAAACTGTTTTTAAATAACTCTCGGTAACTTACAAAACATTTTAGAATAGGTATGTGCAGACTACAGTACTTTTTTGCTGAATTTTATATGATAAATACACGAAGAGCTACGGTTCCGACCAGATTTAGATTAATTACATATTATATGGTAGTTCCGGGAGAGCTTTACCACTGGGTAATCAATTGTGTATTTCACAAACGCGAAGCTGGAGAGCCGTCTCCGCTACTTGTGAGGAAGGTCCTCTATGAACAAACATGGATCAGAAGTGCTCTGAATAAAAATCACATTCTCTGTTGTGGTATATCGAAAAGTTTTATGGTGTAGCTACATTAATTTGGCACTAACGCTTAGTTTGCACAATACTGATGTAGGTGTTTATTGCGAGTTTGAGAAATGTGTAGGCATGAGAGTAACCTAAAATTACCACCGAGTTCGCTGCCTACAGATAAAAGTCGGGGTAGTCCGTCTCATTCAGACAGCCGGGAGAAATGTATCAATGTTATTTGGGAGAGATACAGCACTTGTTTTAATGTGAAAGACATGGAGCACAATGAAATTTAGCTTCGAGGCACGTGCAAGAATCCGACTGAAGGTAGTCGCAGTCTCAGGATATACTTATTTGTCGGAAGATATGTCTGTGCCAGCAACTGTACGAGCAGAATCCCACACATAGGTCAACCAGCCACTTCAAAGCTGATCACAAGACCTGCTGATCCCACGCACATCAAAAGAGCAGAGTTATCTGCACAAGTCAGATTCCTTCACTGACACAACTCTGCACTAAACCCATGGTAAACATAAACTTACTAAATGATGATGATATTGGTTTGTGCGGTGCTCAACATCGTTATCAACAGCGCCCGTACAAGTTCCAGTCTTTCCATTTCAAGTGTTGCCACTACCCAAAGATGAGATGGTCATGAGGACAACATAAACACCCAGTCCCCAGGAGACGAAAATCCCCGATCCGGCTTGGAATCGAACCACAGACCCCGTGGTCGAGAGGCAGCAAGCTAGCCACTATACGAGCTGCGGACTAAGACTTTCAAGATTACCAACTCAAAACTGATTACTCCTAAGCCAACATATATAAAACTTTCGGAAGAAACATCACCTGTTCCTTCTATTAATAAAACCACGAATTTTAAGAGGATGGCAGCAACTGTATCCTAAGGGCTAAACTCTGTAAATATATTTAAACAGTAAAAAAAGAGGAGTTAGAAAATAGAGGAAACACAAAAAAGGCACAAAAAGGAAATACTAGTGCAGAGAAAAACTACCCGAAAAAGCTCCAAGTAGCTCACCATGTTCATCGGTTCTGACACTGCAGAAGATTACCAAAATAACTTTGATGAATGCGATGAGGATGACTGTGTTGGCTGTGGTAAAATCTATTACAAAAATAATAAAATTACGATTAGATTCAGTGTGTTGCATGTTCATAATAGCCAACATTTGGTAATAAGCGTAGTTGCTGTGCTGAGAGAAAACAAGATAATACTTGAACAAAATCAACAACTCCTTTAAAAAAATCCGATGTTCAATTAAGGCTTATAATAAATTGAGAAATTATTTTAGAGTAAAATATTTAATAGTATAATTCTGTATTCATTACTATATATTCCAAACATAAATATGAAATTTTAATTGACTCTTTTTTTCGTTCATAACCATTCTTTTACCGTCCGTCTCTCCCAGTAGACTGGTCCATATGTCTTTTATTACATCTCTTTTATTTTAAGTGGCAGTGCCTCAATAATATATTGCTGTTACGTTTATATTACACTCTACTCGAACATGCTGCCAGAAGCAAAAAAAGTTGAGAAACACAAACATTTTATGCTGAAGAAAAAAAGTGGCCCAACTCTCCCGGACTTATCCTAGATATTCTTTCCTTTCCAGTTTACCTTAAAAGGAATGTGTTTTTGTCCTCTTCACTAATAACCCAAAATTCTTCATGAATCTCTTTTTGATCTTTTGGGTTTATTTTTCCAAAACTTTTCATCGCACATTTATTAGTAACTTCAGGTTTCTTAGAACTGACTTTCTTGCCAGTTTTTGACGGAACGTAACACGGTCCAGAATTTCTCTTTTCCTTCACAATCACTTTCTTCCACTTCCCTTCCTGAATTTTGTTCCCTTCCAGTGGGTTCTTCAGTCTATGGAACAACGACGAGATATAGCACAGCATCCATGTGCTTCTGGAGGTGTTGTGTCTGTCGGAGAGTACCACTACATCGTCAACAGAAAGACTTGTTAGTACAGATTCAGTATTTGTAAGAAATGGACTTAAAGTCGTTATTCGAGGGAGCGCCTCAGTTATGCATTTGACACCTAGGAAATTTCCTTTAACCTGATGTAATGGTGATGCGTCACTTGAAGATGATCCCTTGACCGAAATTGGTTGTCCGAAAATTAGTACACATTACAGCAGCTTTTAATATACCGTTCTACCATTCTTTAATAGTGTATAAGTTAGTATGTCGGTTTACGTACAGTTGATTACGTATTTAACAATGAATCTTGTTTCATCACATGTGTTACGAGCGAAGGAGAGTGGCAGCTAGTCTCAGAGGTGGCAGAATACTCGTGTGCAGCTGTGATGATGCTGCTGCTGGTAACATGTGCTGCACGTGGTCGCCGCAGCGCAGAGGGTCATGTGGGCGACGTAGGAGAGAAAGTGAAAGACACACAGAAGACAGCTGACGATCGCGAAGACCTCGCTACGCACCCTCCATTGAAGAAAGAGACCCCACAGTCTCACGGTAGTGAGAGTCTCACCACGCACCCTCCGTCGAAGAAAGAGACACCCGTGTTTGAGAATGCCACCACGAGTTCGGGGACATTAAAGATGGACCAGCACCGTCAGCGGCAGTTGGAAGTCATCGAGGGGTTTGACCGCCTCGTGTCGCTTATGTCAGATGACGAAAGTGACACAGAGTCTGAGTTACTATTGACTGCTCCACGATGTCACGCGTTTTCACAGGAGCAGGCTTCTTACCCATGGTCCAGTTCCTCATCAGACTCCCGTGTCTCAATAGAGGAGACGACGCCTAGGAAATCGCCAGAACACTTACGGCGGGAAAGGGAAAGTGAAGGACTGGCAACTCCAGAAAACCAAGGCATCATTCTGAAGTATGATGCTCATGGTGGGGCAATTAAAAAACGTAAAAGTGACGATCAAAAGCGTACGGTAAGGGACATGTTGCCACAGACGCAATGTGAGGAAGTTGACTTCGATGCCCGACACAAAGTGACCTGTAAAGGTCTTCGAAAGACAACCCGAGACGCTGTCGCTCAAACTGGCACTTCGGCAGCAAAAGTTACGGTGGACGTACAGGCTCAGTGTCCAGAAAACTCCAGAGATCTGGTTGTCGGTAAAGAGAAGGTTTTTGGAGAGATCCGGTCTGAGAGAACAAACGAATCTTCGCAGGGTGCAGGATACAGACCTATCATCGTTCCTGGTAGCGAATCTGACACTGAGGAAACTGACAATGAAGCTGCGTGGTCCTGTTTCTTACACAACTTCGCATCGCAGCCTAAAACAACACAGGTTAAAACCACTATGTCAAACCCAAAAAGCGCCCATAATAGGTTTCCACAACTCAAAGAGGAGGTCAAGAACGAAATCACTCCAGTTACAGTGTACAGCAAGAAACAAATTTTATCTGCGTCCAACAAAGCCAATACAACAGAGCTTGAGGCGGAACGCATTAAACTGAACATGGGTGTGGATTCGTGCAACGTCCATTACATGTTTTCAAGTCCTGAGGAGAGGGTTATGATGCCACATGCTCAATACTACGAAGAAACTAGGAACGAAATGCCTCCAGATACTATGGAGAGGACGAATGAAACTTCGTTCACACCTAATAATGATATTACAATAGGGAAATTTAGTAACAAATTGGTACTGGAACCTACTCAGTGGGATATGCTTTACAATTTTCCCTATTCTTTAAGTAATAGTCACACAGCAGTTACTAACGAAACAGACAGGTGGCAGAGCAAAGCTGGTTCATATGACGATAATGAATCTTGTATTACAAGGAGCAACTCGTCGTTTGAAAGAGAAGCAGATTTTATCCGCGATCTCAAGCCTTATGAACGACGATGTAGTACCGTCGTGGGAAAGTCACGGGTAAGGACTGGGCCTCCGTTGCAAGATTCGATGGGAAAAGAGCTGGAAAGCGTAGAGTTTTTGATCACGCCTCCAGTCCAGGCTGTAAATGAAGCTTCGAGACCACATATTCCAGGAAACCAATATAATACATCCTCTAATTACCTTCTCACCACAGAAGACAATCTTTTAAGATTTAGCTGGGAAGAGCTCTGCTCCAATACAGAAAAGGAGCTAGCTAGTGGTCAGCAAACGGACGGACGGAACTCGCCAGTGCGACAGAAAAGAAACAGTCACGAGACCACTCCAGCGTGCCAGATGTCGCCCACAAGCGCTGTGCAGACTTCCGCTGATCGCATAAATTACTCAGAGAAAAAGTAGTAACAGTTCGCGAGAACAATGGCATAATGTTAAAGACTTCATGGTAACAATGTGGTGTATGAACTCCCTTATCCAACAGTGAAACGGGACCGCTGTATCGGCGAAAACACAAGACGTAAGGAGAGGCGCTGCATTTGTATCCAGACCTCCACTGGACTCTTAATTCATCATGAGACGAACAACTGACACACTATCTTTGGAAAAACCCAACATCATTGTCTTATGTGTAAGTACTACCATATTACACTGAATTGTACATATGAATCTGATAGTCAGTTTCTTTGACGAAATGTAATTGCACTCTTTGATGAAATGTAATTGCATAATAAAAGATTTAAGTAACTGAAGAAAGTTATTCATTTGCCACACACACACACACACACACACACACACATATATATATATATATATATATATATATATATATATATATATATATATATATATAAAACTTCCAATTTCTTGTATCGCTTCAAGGTGGTCGACATGTACCTATTGAAATGAGTAAGTCTAAGAAAGACCTCTGGAGGAATATGAAGCCTTCCTCTAATGTTTTCAGAGTAGTCATGAGCATGAAATGATTTGTATACCACATTCTTTAATCATTCAGACATTCATCAAACAATGATTGTCTTCATAATCTGAAGCTGGAACTTCCTAGATGTCTAGTATTCCACAGTCTTATTCCATCCTACATCCAGGTGCAATTTAATTCAACTCTTTTGATACAAGCAAACAAGTGAGGTATAGCGATAAATTCGCAATATTATGAACAGTGTATACCTTTGAAGAGATACTTCAACATGAGCATCTCACGATTTTTCTCTTGTCAAATGTTGAATCTTTTTTTAGAAATTAGCGAAATTTAACATAACAATGACTATAGTAATCGAAAAAATGTGCGTAACTGGACTGAAATGATACTTTTCCGTGTGGCTCGAACAGTCACAGGACAATTTTTGCATCATGGGAATAGCTCACGAACAGGTGTGCTACCTATAATCACTGTACGTCAAAACTGGACATATCTATTACAGTGAGTCGTAATTTTATGCAAAATTGGCTTAGTTGATGTCTGTCGATTGTAGTTTATTTCAAAATGACAGTTTTGGGAGATGCTGATCAAGCTTGAGTGAGCCTAAAATTTAAATCCGAGAAATGTTCAATAGAATTCCAGGCTAGAGACAATGCTAGGAAAGATTCGAGTTGCGGCCTAGCCTTATAGGATATCACAGACAATCTGAGATCTATGGGAAAAGATGTTGTTTTCCAAAAAGCGTTAATCGCCATCGCCACAAAGATTCAAGATTATAGGCTTGAATCATGTTGCTCTACAAATGGTAGAATTAATTCCCACGCCTGAGACCTGAAAGCGTTAAAAAGCAGTAGAATTAATTCCCACACCTTAGGCCTGAAACAATACTGTATTGAAGTACTGGATTTTGAAACACGCAGGCAAATATATGTCACTATTTAAAACTACCTAATTGAAACGTATTAAGCATTAAAAAGCAGTTGGAAGGAGTGTTAATAATAGTTTACAGATGTGAATTTATTTATGATGTGTGAGGTATTTTGAGCTGATTTAGTATCAGACAATACTGCTTTTGTAAACCTGGAATTATTCTTTTCCAGCTTTAGGCTAATCTCTATAAAAACAGTTCCAAGAAGGAGATATCTTGTTTTCAGATCCAACAATAATTAATGATTGGGTATTGAACACAAAACAAATAATTTTATCTGATAAAATAATAAAAAGAACATGTTCAGTTCCCTTATGCAGAGATACTATATTAAAAAATTTGATCAAAAGAACAATAAATGCATGCTTAGTCAGGGTATTTAAAGAAGATATGTGAGAAGATTTTGGATAAGATGTGTACCTAATAGGGAATGTAGATGGAAAATTTGCTAACTTCTTAAATATATTTGTAAAGTACTTCGATTCTAGTTTTTTCTTGAGAGAAGTGTAATAAGTTTTTAAGAAAACTAAGAAAAATATCCTTATCAGGAACAGTTCCAGTGAAGAACTGAAGTTGCATAACAAACAATACAGTAAATTTCTTCACAATGTCAGCAAGTGACAAGCAAATACTGTTAGCAAAATGATTATAGAGTCAAAACGTAGAACAAAAACAATATGAGACATTATGAAATTAAAAAACATAAATGAATTATAAATAAAATTAGAGACAGTGAGGCAGTTTATAAGAAAAAAGACCATTGGCCACAAATACAATGAGCTCTTGTTAACAACAGCAGGAAATTGATTAAAAATAGACAGTCAAATACATGCACACTTGAGCTATTAATATGGGTACGGACTGTCCCTTGATCGACGTTAACTTGAAGGGCTCAACCTACAAAGACATTGCAAAATCGTTAAACTACTGAAAAGTGTTACGTCTATACTTACAAGTATTTGTACATTTAAGTACTAAAATGACAAATAATATTTTGCTACATATTTAGCATGAGTTTTAATTTGCCTGTACTCAGATTAAATTGCGTTTTATATATGCTTCGCAAATGTGTTAATATTTCAATTTATTGTTATTATGTTGATTAAATATTGCCATTAGTATTTCAGTGAAATTGTCTGTATGTGGGGTAATATTGCTACAATTGATGAAAGAGTAAAAGCACTTTCGCAACGCTATGCAAATTCTAATCCACATGCTGCCGATTTCTTAGGAACACATTAAAACTCATGGATATGCATCATGATAATTATCCGCGATAATAAACACGCTTTTCAACGAGCTAGGTCAAACGTAACGTTCACTCTTTGTAATGGAAGTCCTGCTTTGGACTTACAAGGGGAGGCCGCCAATTGTGAAATTCAGATTCAATTCATACTGCGCATAATAAAACCTCATGGCCAGAGGTGTAATGTGGCAAAGCACCAAGATGTACTTCTCAACCGTTGTCGAGAAAATCGACAGTTAAAAAGAAACCGTTTCGGTGAAATACGCTGTACGATTTGTAATTTCTTACAGCGTCGTGGTGCAGCGGTAAGCGCTCGGGTTCGTAATCCGAAGGTCGCCGGATCGAATCTGGCGCCATGCAACTTTTTTTTTAGTATTTGTTTTTTGTAATTCAAATATATATATATATATATATATATATATATATATATATATATATATATGCGCGAAAGCATAGGCGCCGATGAGAGCCTTTTGAGACGTATCCCTTTCCAGAAGTCTCCTCCTTGCGGTTCCCTTCGCAAGATACGTGGCTCTTCAACCACTGTGTCACATTGAGAGAGGTAATTTTTTCTTCTCTTACTTTCCTTCAGTTTCATTTATATATATATATATATATAAAATTCCCGGCAATCAGTTGCAACAATTATGCATATAAAAAGTTGTTGAAAGTCGTTTGTCGTGGAAAAACTCGCGACTTCCAACATGATTATGTTATCCGCAAACAAAGTTGTATTTCACAAATGTTATTAATTATCTTCATAATGTTTACACGTGTAGTTAAGGGAAGACGTAGAAACGATATTCCGAAACGAATACGTATAGTGTAAGTCAAACGTTCGAATTAGAGACCCCACGATATATATATATCCGAAGGTCGCCTGATCGAATCTCGCGCCATGCAATTTGTTTTTAGTATTTGTTTTTTGTAATTCAAATACATATACTATATATTTGAATTACAAAAAACAAATATTAAAAACAAATTGCATGGCGCGAGATTCGATCCGACGACCTTCAGATTACGAACCCGAGCGCTTACCGCTGCGCCACGACGCTGTAGGAAACTATAAATCGTAGAGAGTATTTCACCGAAACGGTTTCTTTTACATGTCGATTTCCTCGACATCGGCTGAGGAGTGCATCTTGGTGCTTTGCCACATTACACCTCTGGCCATGAGCTTTTATTATGCGCAGTATGAATCGAATCTGAATTTCACAATTGGCGGCCTCCCCTTGTTAGTAAATGCCAGGCACTAAACTTAAAACGACTGACAAATTCGTCATTAAACTGCCTGGTCCACGACTCCAACTTTGCCAGAAGAAAAGTTATTAAATAATGAGCGCTGACAGTAACGCGCCTGTAAAATAATAACGTAAATTTAAAGTGTGCCTGTAATGTGGTTGTAGATTGCAGCGCTCCAGCGATGCTGTTTTCTCTCCACTGCAAACAATTCTATAATACTGAAAACTGGGATTATTGACATATGTTTAACACTTCCGCAAATAAAACTCATCTTACACTTTAACTTACCTTTTGTATTTTACATCAGCTCAGAAAATTACATTACATTTCATTACAGACCTGGATAAGCAGTATGGGTAGTAGCGCTTCGGAAGACAGCCACAGAGAGAGAGAGAGAGAGAGAGAGAGAGAGCGAGAGAGAGACAGAGAGCCTTTACCTTTTTCAGATCGGTTGAAGCCCACAGATGAACACTTGTCAGTATAAGCCCGCAGATGAACACTTGTCAGTATAAGCTCGCAGATGAACACTTGTCAATATAACGATATCGTTTATTTTCCAAATACATCATTATTGTCTTTGTTTTTTAAACTATTGTATTATTTTCGTAATTGTTCGCATAAAACTCTGTCCTTGCGCATTTCATAGTCACACGAGTTTGTTTCATAGTTTCTCTACGTTTCATTTCACTTGCAAAAAAGTATTATTATTGCGTATTGGTATAGGGACGTTATACGATCCACTGGAATGCTAATGGTACACTTTTTCGATGTTTGTTATTGGCATCCCCGTTTACATTCATGTAAGTTCATTTGTTATATTCATTTAAGGTCTTGCGTTCCAGAGGTTTACATTTCATTAATAATGCTTGACGACACATTTATTGCAGTTTCATTTTAGCTGCTAGATTTATTGACACAGATTTTTATTCGCTTGCTTGAAACAGTACATTGCTCTATGACTCCCCCATTCCGGCGGAGGTCAATGGGGAACCCAAGAAAACCACGACGGTGCCCATCTGTACCCATACTATTGTCTGTTTTACGTTTTACTTTGAATTACGTTGAAAATTTAATAATTACATAGTTTACCCGAAGTATGCGTTCAGAACATATTGGTGCAGTATTTACAAAACCATTGCAGGAAAAAACAATCTTGTTGTAAAGTTTTACAAGTTTTAGGATTTATGTTTGGTTTGAGTAGTCTTTGTAGTTTCTGTTATATACAAATTATTTCTGATTGTTTGAGTAAGAACATTTACAATAAATTTTGACGTTTGCGAGAAGTCTTCTCCGTCGCGTGCAGCTGGTGCCCGACGTGGCCGCTTTTGTGTCGCCACGTCGTTGACTGAGTGCTGCAGTTGGCATGGGATACGCCCGGATGGAACATGGTATCGAATCCAGGACCCTCAGCTACTGTCTGCTTTGCTGATAACATAACTCCGTCAGATGCGTGCATTAAATAAACCCAGAATACAGCATCACATTCTTTAGTAGCTCTGACGTCAACGCTATCGGCATTATTGTCTGGCACAGGACCAGTTCTAAAAGTTTTTATTTGGCTTGGGTGTCAGCGGTCCATAACCCTCGAATACTGACATTCTGTAGTAATTTTATCTCGCAGCTTTTGATAGCACTTCTGCAATTCTTGTGTAAATAATCAAACAAATGAAAACTTTATACAGAAGTAGGTATACATTTAGCGTCCGTCTGCTTGTAAGCGTTCGTTTGCATTCTCAATTTGGGAAAATATTCAGCACCGTGACCTTGAACTGCTCACACCGCCGCGTCTGTTGGCGGGGAACGCTGGTGTTGACTGCACCTAACTCGCAACAGTTCCAAAAGCATTGATCAAGGACTTTATGCATTAAACCACTGTCCGTACTTTAAGTAATGCCATTTCACAGTAGTTTATCACCTTTAAGTTTGAAACCTTGGTTGCCACGGTCATATATTGTGCTCATATTGACGTGGCGACGTCGTCTTGTCCCAGAAAACGTTAAATATCGCTCTATGTTTAGTAATCACCGTTTCAACTGTCTCAGTTAGCACACACAACACGGTTATGAGCCACTAATACACTGCCTTATAATAAAAGAGTCATTAACACGTTTCTGCATACAGGTCTGTTTATAAAACAGTTGTATTCAGTATTTAGTTCTTTTATATCACCCTACCAAATAATCGATCACTGGATCGCTGTGGCCTGGCCTACACACTGTGGCCTAACTTTACAATAATGTTTCTTTCGTTTCTAGATTATTTTAAGAAAATGGTTAATACTTCTCGTTTGAGATTACCTTTTCGAGGACGACAATGCACGCTCCTGCGGATAAATCAAAACACGCGTGGTGATCCTTAGTTTCAAAAGAAGTTTCTGCAAATAGGACTTCAACAAGGAAGCTGTGGGACACAAAACCTATACGGTTTCAATGCTTCAAGTGAGAGAACGGAAGACACTCATGGTACATTCCTGTACTAATTCTTCTCATCAAGTTTTTTCTGATAAATTAGTACCTCTAATCATCTCTCTTTCTGCTATTATTACATAAAATGCAAAATAGCCCACAAATATTTGTTACAGAAACACAAAAAATCGCAATAGAAATTTATCTAATTACTGAAGTTATTTGATTTTTAAGAATATTACTCGGTTTAAAGCTTGTTTAATCTTCTCCCTTCAAATTGTATACAATCTTCAGTTAAGTATTCAGTAGTACACTACAGAAAGCAGTGCACACTTGTCTGCATAACCAAAATATGTTTATTAAAACATATTGACAACAACACAAATTATTACACAAAATAAGGTTTGAGCAAACTAACATTACTTGCAAGTACTATCCTTCAACTTGCAATTACTAGGTACATGTCATCATCATAAATACTTCTTAAAATTCTTGTACGGGTGCAAACCCGTGATTTTATTACCTTCTACATCTGCTAGTAAATAACTACGCACTTGTGGGATACCGATTACCTTGGAAGGTCGTGCATATAGGAATTGCGGCTTCTTACTTAAGTCTTACTTAAGACTGACGATTTATGGTGAGTGCACAAAAACGGCTCGATAATTCCCCATTCTATCATTTTTGTTATCTCTTTAATAACAGACTCATTTTTGGTCCATGGAAGAAGTACGTCGCGTAGCAAAACGTATCATGTGGTATTATCTCAATCTGGTTTATATCCCTTGATAATACCGGGCTTTTCTGAAAATACGTTTAAATATTTAGTTAACAACTTATTTCGCTCTGATTGCTGGTTTAGTGGTCAAATACAGCGAGTCTCTCATCTTGGAGGAAATCGATTCAATTGTACCAGGAATATTGTCTTCCTTCCTTTCAGTATAATAGAATTCTCCATTGTATAAGTTATTGCTAATTTGCAGTACTTGTGGCCTTATGCACGTTACGCTAATAGTCTAACAGTATTTACCATGTACGTCTTTCTTCATACCATCGCCAGCGAAACTCTCCTATCTTCATTCAAAAAGATGAGTTCATCATTAGAGGGGTCAATATTTGCTTTCCTCTCGAGGAAAAACTAGCAATTCAGTATGCAGGCCACCATCAATCCTTTAACTACGAGAAAGGTGCGTAATATCGCTTCCTTTCCTATTAAAACCTCCACCAGTACCTGGTGCTTAATGGTTTGTGACTGAGCGCCTATAACACCGGTCACCTTGCAATTTTTACTGGCAATGTTGGTAACTTATAAGCCTGACTTATCCTCTTAAAGAGCTCTGGACTCATTACATTAACCGAAGCGCCCATATCTACTATCAGGTTCAGAGGTATTTCACAAACACTTACTTCGACCACGGCATGCACTAATTCACTGTCTTTCTGTGGACAAGAACGAGGTTCGTTCAACAGCTATTGTTGCAGTTCGATACCTTCGTTGCATCTTAACACTACAATGGTATTACCTACTCCATCGATGTTGCTCGCACTGCATTTCACGGCCAACAACGGAAGTGTTATTGCGGCCGAATCTCGTTTGACGACTGAGACTTTTCGGGACGGATATTGTCAGTTAGATCTACGATTCTCACACTCTGGTCAGTGTTTGACCACTGCGGTGCACTAGGGTTTAGTCCATGTGCAGGATTATGGGTAATATTATTATGCATATTTGTATTGTCCGGAGGCGATCCCTGATGCTGATGCCAGTGTCCGGGATAGCCACTTTGTTCAGAAGTCTCCATTTCGTTTTACTTTTTAGGCCTGAGCTGAATCTATCCTCACGCTCACCTTTCCTGTTGAAAGGTGGATGACCGTTTCCGTTCTATGACTTTCCGTTATTATAAATATACTTACTGTTATTGTGAGTTAGCGAATGTTTCTGCTTATTACGCTTGCGAGGAGATGAATTATCATTACCGTGCTCACCATTCTGCTGTATGTCTTCTCGTGCTAGATCAATAGAATCTAACACTGACATGAAACGTTCCATGTCATATTCCGCTACGTTAATGAATGTTTCTTTGATGTTATTCGGTAGTCGTACTTTGAGTAACCGAATCACATCGCGATTTGAGATGAGTCCATCCCAGTCTTATTTACAGAGGATCCAGAAAAATGTAGATACTCTTTGGTAATCAATATTAATGGAACAAAATCACATACCATTACAATTCTTACACAGTGGGAAGGTTATTATGTGTGTTCGAAGATATCCTATTAACAGCCAAACAACTTGGATGCTCCTGAATTGTTGACAGAACTACGGCTATCGGTGGTGCCGGTGTGATAGCCGCACAGACGCCTCTGTGGTTTCTCCTGGCTCGTTCAGTGTAGCTGGCTTCTGTTGGTGAACTTAAATGTTTCACGGTCTCCGGTAGGTAGAACTCAAGAGATATAACATCTGGAGATTGTGACGGCTACTCAACCGCTCCTCTCCAACCTACCCATCATCCAAGTAGATTTTCATCCACGTAGGCTTTGACATCTATGTGGTAGTGAGGCGGAGCGCCATCTTGTTGAAGATAAAATCTTTCATTTCCAAACACCTCTCAGATGACATGTGAAATCGATATTTGCAAGGTATGAAAATACACCTCGCCATTTACGATACCTTCAACGAACAATGGGACAGTCAAACCGCGAGATGACAGACCACACCACACATTAACACCTGGTAGATTAACATGGTCGTCCACGTGAAAGTGAGGACTTTCAGGAGTCCAGTACACGCAATTGTGGCGGTTTACAGTACCGTTCAGTTTAAGTTTCTGCCTGGTCAGACCAGACGACAATCAATCACTGCAAACCGTTGATCTTCGTGATGCATGCTTGAACCATTCGCTGTAGTCCATCCTTCGATCAGGGTCGTCCTCCTTCATAGCGTGCAGTGATCTTGGAATCTTTGCAGCCTTCAGAATTCGTCACACGCTTGATCGGTTTACCCCACATTCACGTGCACCCTGCTTCACGGATTTCTGAAGTGACCTAGTAAAACGTTGCAACACAGCAGCGCTGTAAGCTGGACTTGTTAACGTTTTTGGTCGGTCAGATCTGCCCTTTTACACATCCTGAACTGTACCGTCGGCTTCAAATTTATCCCAAATACGATAAACAGTCGTACATGTTGGTGGCTGAGTTCCGTACACATTGCGCCATTGCTGTTGCACCTTCATCATGTTTTCTAATTTCCAGCACCACTTGAATACTGTCTTTCACAGCTCAAACGACAATCATACTTCATTCATTGCTGCACTGTCATCTGCTGTAAAACGCCAAGATCTATTAATAAAACTTTGGACAACGCTACCACGCAAAATTGCAATGATTCGTCATTTTCTTCCAAAGATACTAACTATCAAACAGTGTCTACGTTTTTCTGGATCCCTCTTCTACATCTCTCGAAGTATTTTCTCAATGTACCCTGCGTTTGTGATTATACAGGGTGTCCCACTCAAACCTCCCTGATGTCAAGGAACCAGGAGGGAAAAACCACAGTAGATACGACAGTGAAAAATGCACCACGTTGTAGAGCATCTCAAAGAATTTATATTACCGCGTCAGAAGTGCCAAGTATCGTCGCCAGAGTGCAGCATGGGCGCATGAAGTGAAAATGGCGACTCCACACCAGCGCCGCCAGCAGTAGTGTGGTTTGTAGAAACAAAATCGCCGATTTCTGTGCAAAGAAATTGTCGTCGTGTATGTGAATGTGATATACCGGATGTGAAAACAATTAAGGAATGATGTAGGAAGTTCCTGGCAACAGGTAGTGCTCTGAAACATTCTGGCAGCGCACGTTAAAGAGTTTCAGAAGAGACAGTGGAGGACATGAGACAACCGTTTCTCAGAAGCCCACTTAAGTCCATTTGTCAAGCATCTAGGCAACTTGATGTACCTCGATCAACATTGCATCGTGTAGTTGCCCAGATTCTTCGTATATGTGCTTACATAGTGGAAATTCTACAACATCTGACGACGAACGACAAACCACAACGATAACAATTTGCTGCGGATATGCTGCAGCGTATCGATATGGATGCCAGCTTCCTGGAAAGATGTTTATCGTTAGATGAGGCAACCTTTCATGTATCAGGAACGGTTAATAGACATAATGTCCGGATTTGGGGTTCGCAAAATCCACATGTTGTCACTAAACATGTTCGTGATAGTTCTAAACTAAACTTCTGGTGCGGGCTAATGCACAACAGGATTGTTGGACCGTTTTTCTTTGCGGAAGAAACAGTGAATGGGTCAGTGTATGTGGACATGTTGGAGCAGTTTGTGTACCTTCAGATACAACATTTGCAACCCAGCATAATTTTTCAACAAGATGGAGCTCCGCCGCATTGGTCAACGGTGGTTCACACGTTCCTGGATAGGAAATTTCCCAGTCGTTGGACCGGACGCGGAGGACCCGTTACCTGGCCACCACGTTCACCCGAAATTACGCCGCTTGATTTCTTATTGTGGAGATTCGTGAAGGACCAAGTGTATGCGACCAAAGTGGACGATATTCCTACATTGCGACATCATATCACTAATGCGATTGCAACAATAACAGAGGAAATGTTACAAAGAAATTGGCAAGAAATTGAATATAGACTCGATATTCTGTGTACTGCAAATGGTTCACATGTAGAGGTGTATTGATGATAAATAAATAAATTTTTTGAGATGCTCTACAATGTGGTGCATTTTACATTGTCGTATCTACTGTGGTTTTTTCTTCCTGGGTCTTTGAAATGAGGGAGGTTTGAGTGTGACACCCTGTACACCTCTGGGCTGTAAACTTGTTTTCGCAACCGTTCTTGAATACAACAAGTTCAAAATTTCGATAAAAATGCTTTTTCGAATTCTTCCTGTGTATTTAAACTGTCCGCAATTTGCGTTGCCCATAACGCTGCTTCGCCTTGGATATGAGAGATGATAAATCGTATTTTCTGTCTCTCTGTTCACGCATATGGCAGTATGTTCTTAAATCTTCTTCTGAATACTACAGGATGAATCGATCTCTTTTCATCTGTATAGATTGAAATGGCCTGTGTTTGATAAGGTTTTCCTCTAGTAACATGTTCGATACCGTAGGCACCGTCTCCACACACTCGATACTGTTATTTTTCCAAGGTGGTATAGTAGATTTTACTTTATTCACTGAGCAGCTTGGCTCAGATGTAGTCCACTCCGTGTTAACAGCATTGTTATATAGGAACTCACTACTTATTCGTTGTCCAGCACTTTTAGTTCAGTTTCTAGATGTTCTGCAATTTCTCTACCTTTAGCTTCTATCTCTGACTGAACTCTCCTTCAGCTTTCTTTGTCTGTTTAGCCAAATGCTTTTCCACACTTTTCTTCGTTTCGAGTTCTAGGTTCTCAAAACGCTCCCTTATTTTCTGTACTACTTCTTTCACTACATTATACTCTGTTTGCTAAATCTATAACCAGCTTGGACTGTATTGACTAATACGAGTTACGTCTTTACAGTTTGTTTTTTTAAGATCAGTAATTTCACCTTTTATTTCGTTTAGACTCTGCTCTAGTTTTTTTTCACATTCATTTAACTTTATCTCTAATTATGCTTGCACTTTAGTGACCAAAGCTTTGTCACATTTAGCTTGTTTCAAATGACGTTCATTCAGTTTACCCTATCACGTTTGCTATCGCGTTCTTCTAACTTTCTTAACAATTCTGCAAATGGGTCTGGAACCAGAGAACAAACTGGTGCTCTTTCAGTCTTCCCAGAGTGACATTCGATTTCGTAGGTGTAACTACGTTTGAATCCTCGATCATATTATTACCTATAAATGACATTAGTTTTACTGTACTAGCGCCTTCCGCTTAGGCTGCACTGGAGGCTCACTGTGAGTATCTTCCTATAAATTGTGAACAGTACTTCGTTCAGATATTGCTTGCCTAGCCTGTGATTTTACTTGTTTGTCTAACTTGATCATAGCTGGCAATATATAATTAAAAGTCTTAGAGGAATTGCACACAATTTTCTTCAATCGGTTGAATGCAGTAACGCAATATACACATAAATAGGTACTTTTGCCTTCGTGCGAACCAAAAATTTTCTATCCTACAACACACTGTACAATCACTACGAAAGCCATACGCGTGAGTACATGAGCTACTGTCCTTACCCTGTGTGTGAAATTCAGATTTTGCTCTTTCTTTTTATAGTAATCTTTCCAACACTGAGATATCTTTCTCCTCAGATTCGTTCGTATCTTACAATCTTCTCTTCTCTACATATTTATTCTGACGTGGTTTGTACATAAGAAAAAAATATACAATGTAATTAATATTCAACACATATAAATACAAATGAAATATTGAAATTTAGCTTTATTCGAGACCCGCATAATTAGTCTCCAAATTTTAATGTGCCATACTCTGATTAAATAACGTTTTATATATTCTTTAAAATGTGTTAATATTTCATTTTGTTTTTAGTTTGTTAATTAAATATTGCTATTATTACTTCAGTGAGAGTGTCTGAATGTGACGTAATGTTGCTACAATTCATAAAACAGTAAAAACACTCTGGCAACGCAATGCAATTTCTAAGCTACATACGATCGATATAATACGAACACATTAAAACACAACCAAATTCACCCTGATAATTATCCGCCTAAATAAATATGTTTTGGGCTGTCACTTGCTAGATAAAATATAATGTTCACCATTTGCAATGAAAGTCGTCCCTTCTCCTTTGGACTTAGTACAGGACTGGGACGACACAGAGAGAGAGAGAGAGGAAGAGAGAGAGAGAGAGAGAGAGAGAGAGAGAGAGAGAGAGAGAAAGAGAAACCTTTGCGTATATAAATAGGTCGAGGACCGCAGATGAACACCTATCAATTGTAAGGTGCCTCTTACGGGAGGAAGACATTTTTACCAGTTTTAATAAACTATTGTCTCTTATTGATGTGTTCATGATAGGAAGTGCTGTAGTCCGTAGCCGGCCATGACTCGGAGAGCATTTCCCACGCTGGCTGGCTAGGTGACGAAGCGGTTATATGTCGCGCATAGTGGGGTGGGGCTCGGCGCTGGACCTTAGCACAAGCGTCAGCCTGGGAAATATACATGACGGGAACTACCGCCATCTTGGCGCCAAACTCACCGATTTTGTTTATTTATATTTAATAATTAAAGTCATTTATGTTAACATGAATACTAGAAGGAGCCTCTGGATGTTTTAAACTATTTATCATAATTTTGCCTCATTAAAATTCACACCCGTTCATAACAAATGCATATCTTAGTAAGTACGAACTTGATCGGAAATCCACGAACTGTGACGAAACTAGTAAGAGATACGGACTGCGCGCCAAAGTCGGCAGTCGGCATTAAGAGCTCTTCCTGCCTTGTTCGATGGTAGCCATGCTCTCGGTTACGAGTAGTTGGTGACATGAGTGTCTCATTATTGATCTAATAGGAATAAATGTGATATTACGGCATTCTGAATGTTAATTTCGAGTAAATAGATACCCCAAAGTTGATCGACAGCAATTTCATATAATTAGCTTCCACCGACAGAGACATCCAATGCGCCAATGAAGAATCTGCACGGGGCGACATTTACGAGAGCTGCACCGCGCACAGGTAGGAGAAAATCCGACGACACGACCCACCAAGGCGGATCAAGGAAGGTCCGACTTACACTCGCAAATTCCGGGTGGAAATGCTGACCAGTTACACTGTACGCCACATATACCACCCTCTACGGACTCGCGGCTAAGCTGAGTAATAACAGCATCAGTTTAGAAGCGAGGGAATCTTGCACAGTACAATAATATCGATTATTTTTCAAGTACATCATAATTGTCTTTGTTTTTAAAGTTTATTTTCGTAACTGTTCGTATAAAACAGTCTTTACACTTTTCACAGTCACACGAGTTTGTTTTACAGTATTTCTACATCTCACTTTACTTGCAAAACATACTATTATTATATATTGGTACAGAGACGCTATATAACCTATAGCTATAATCAAAGGGCATTTAACACTTTTACAAAACAGGAACTGTCACAGATTGTGGATATAGTCATAAACTCAAACGATGTTGGAGAGTGCGGTCTGAAGTTTTCCCGGCGTATTTCCTGCGGAAACACAAAGTGAAATGTGTATTCCGACCCCCTGCAAAAACCTTGACTCTACTGGGTGCAGTGACAGTTGACTTAGGCCTTCGAAAACCAGGCGTTTATCGAATTCCCTGTCAGTGCGGAAAATCATACATTGGGGAGACAGTCCGCACTGTAGAGGAGAGGTGCCGCGAACACGAGCGCCATACCGAATTACGCCAGGCCACTAAACCAGCCGTGGCTGATCACTGTATAAAGACTGGCCATACTATGAAAAAACAAAAATACTCTGTCAATCCTCCTACTTCTGGGACTGCGTTACTACACAGCCCATCGAAATCCGACTACAGGACGATCTAATTTAATAAAGACAGCGGCCTTCAACTTAGTCAGGCTTGGAACCCTGCACTCAGCCTGGAGAGAAAGATGCGGTCCCAGAGATCGAGGACCGCCCCCAACGGTGGTAGCAGGGAGACTTCAGACCCCAGTTCAGACCCAGGCGCCGCTTCCCCCACCACCTCCAGTAGCCGCCAGGCCGGCCGCACCAAAGACATCAGGAGAGGAACGGTGGAGGGGGTACCGGCTAGTATACAGGGTGTCCCAGCTATCTTGTCCACCCAAAATATCTCTGGAACAATAACAGCTATTGGAAAACGACTTTCACCGGTATCAATGTAGGGCTGGGGCCCATGAATGTACATATTTGGAAACATTCTAAAACGAAAGCATATGTGTTTTTTAACACAAACTTATGTTTTTTTTTAAATGGACCTCCTATATTTTTTCTTCAGCAATCCATAGCATGACAAAGCACTTACACAATGACGTTGATTGCATCGCAATATTCCCATTACATCCCGAGATATTGAGACGCGAAGTTGACGCTTGAAACACCCGACATGCGCTGCTAGCGCACGTCCTGCGGCTCAGGCGTGAACCCCATGCTGCCCGTAATCGCGATGTGATTGACTTGTGTAATCACACCTCCATACTTATCAAGAGGTCCGAAACGAATAATACGGTCTGCTGCCATCAACTCTCATAAGCACATAATTGTTTCCCTCTTGCACGTTTTACGTATCTACGTACACAATATGGACCAATACCGATCGGTGTACACCCGTCAGGTTGTCTTATTTATCCTGCACACCCAAAATAAGGTTTATCTAATGCGTTATATGACCCATTGTGCCTGTCGCGCAGGGCCTGGCTCTACCTAGTCAAGTGTCCAACGTAGTTCCCACTACTGCCACAGTTACCACTTCGCCTTGTTCATGATTTGCGACCCATGCAAACTCCTGTACTCCACCACCCTCCGAGCATCCCATTTGTTGTTGCTTTGGCGTGCAGTACACCGCTTGCCAGTGTAGTCGTGCATTAGAGTAATCTAGTGACGGCACGGAGGTAGTACACATTGTGAATAAACTTTGTGTTGTGGAACTTACACTGTATAGTATAATGTACACACATGAAGATATGGTAGAAATGCTGCTGATCTATGGAGAATGTACGTTGACGGGAAATACGTTATGAGATTGCTTGTTTGTTGATAGTACTGTTAGCGAACATTATGATTACTAAGTTAATATGTCTGTTTTCTACCCTACTCTACATACCTGTACTGTACCATGTTGTAGGTGGACGAAATGCTGTTCAGGCAGAACGACTATACAGAAGACGATTCCCTGACAAGCCATCGCCTTCGCGCCGGATGTTTGGTCGTCTCACATCTCGTCTACGACAAACGGGAAGCTTAAATCCAAGACCTCGACATCGTCCTAGAACACGCACAGATGAACGTGCTGAAGTTGCTGTGCTCGCTACCATAGCTGTGAATCCTCAAATCAGCACACGTCAACTTGAACGTGAAGTTGGTGTGTCGAAATCAAGTGCACAGCGTATTCTTAAACGTCATAAATTTCATCCTTACCATATTCATTTACACCAGGATCTTCATGGAAATTGTAACCTCCCACAGAATATATAATAATTAAAATGATGAACCAAGTGTAACTTCCCTAGAAAAATAATGAAATGGACCATGAGCCATGAACCTCCCCACAGAAATATTTAAATGAGAAACCATTAACCATGAATCAAGTGGAACCTCCGCACAAAAACAATAATTAAATGAATTTTTAAGATATTGTAACCTCTGAACAAAATTGATTTTAATATAACCTCTGAACAAAATTGGCTCCCATTATAATCTCTGTGCACAAATACATTCACATTTAATGTAACCAGAAAATTCAATTCGTAAATCCGGAAATAATAAAAAAAATTCAGTAACCTGGTAAATTTTATTAGGACAGTAGCGCTGCCCTTCGGCCCTGTATTCTGAATATAAAAAAAAAGGAAAATTCTTACCTCAATAAAAACTGCGAATATATCTGCTCTTATGTAGAAATTTTTCGGCACAGCTTCGTGCAATGCTGGCGTATATTTTTATTTTTTTTTTATTCTTGGAAGGAATGATCATGCATTGGAAATATTCTTTAAATTGAAATGAATGCTTTTCTTTAAAAAAGTTACTTTATATTATAAAAATTATTATTGGGGGCATTTATTTTTAAAGAAATTAATGACAGTCAATATACATTACTAGATATGCGCAAGGCTGCTTCTTTACCTTCTACAATAATACTCATCTTCCAGAGTCCCAACCAGAGCAGACTGCCGACCACTGCATACTACAGCTTACTAGCACGGACTGAAGACTACTACCGACTGACGCCGACTCGCGACAAGCAACAACTCTGGTCAGAGACTCTGCCATGACTCGCCCATCGCCGGCTACGCATACGTCTTACATAACCCTCCACTGGGGGGGCAAAAATTTGGCAGCGATGGCGAGTCCATTGGACTTGCCATGAGCAACAAATTTTTCCTAATTAACTAAGTTTACAATCACAGAATATATATATATATATATATATATATATATATATATATATATATATATATAAGTGCAGAACATGAAATAAAATATAGTGCACATGCACTGAGTACAGAACATATCAAGCAAAGACAAAATGTGTACACAATGAGTACAAAACATATTAACAAATGGCAAAAGTGCACACGCACTGCAGTACAGAACATATCAGCAAATCACATAATGTATACGCAATGAGTACAAGTCATATTGAGAAATGACAAAAGTGCACACGCACTGTGGTTCAGAACATATCAGCAAATCACAAAATGTATACGGAATGAGTACAAATCATATTGACAAATGACATAAAGTGCACACACACTGTAAAACTCTTTAGCATTTTTACAACAAATAAACATATCAAGGATTGAAATAAAGTGCACACGCACTGTAGAAGTCTTTAGCATTTTTACATAACATATCATGGAGTGAAATAAAGTGCAAACGCACTGTAAAAGTCTTTAACATTTTTACATAACATATCATGGAGTGAAATAAAGTGCACACGCACTGTAAAAGTCTTTAACATTTTTACATAACATATCATGGAGTGAAATAAAGTGCACACGCACTGTATATGTCATTATCATTTTACAGGAACTAGGAAAGGAATGGGAAGGATTGCATCATGGTTGTAGCACATTAGGTTGCACGCAGCTGCACTGAAAGTCCATATCTTTCTACAGAAGCACAACACCAAGTGAGACAATCTGAAGTTCTTTTCCTTGAAGTATTAATCAGTGTAGCCAACACACTGAAATGTCGTAATAATATTCCATGTTATCATTTTGGCAGTACATTAGGTACACCAAACAGTGGGACCATAATAACATCTCCATCGCTCAAGGTGGTGGACAGCATGTCGTGTCAACACCACGTTCTTGTAAGGTACACCAACGTAGAGTTAGTGCAGAAACCAAATATAGTGCTCCATGAGCATGAGGATAGACAGGACAAACGGATATTGCAGTAATTTGTGGTAATTAGGTCAGAAGGTGAAGGACATTAAATCTTATGTCAGTCATAATTGATAATTACACTAGTCGATTAACTGATTTTTAAGTAATTCAAGGCACTCATCGCCCAGTTACTGAACATTTCTGTACCATGAATAAAGTATTACAGAATAATGTTCATAAATCATCTGTTTACAGAGAACATTGGCACTCATTGGCCAGATACAAATCATCAGAAGTCATCATTCAAAACAGGAGCTAATTAATGGCATAGTATTAACATAATAAACTTAGTTATAGTAATCATTGGCACTCATTGTCCAGTTACAAAACATATAGCAAGCATTCAATAGTACAAAACATTTTTCATCATTCAAGTGCCATACGACATATTTAAAATAATTATTGGCACTCATTGGCCAGTTACAAAGTATTCTTATAATTTTACAAAATATTATTCAGTATTATTCAGAAGTCATCATTCAAAACAAGAGTTAATTATTGGAATAGCATTAATGCATAAGTCATCATTCAGTATTACTCAGAACTCATCATTCAAGTGACATAGAACATATTTAACATGTAACACACTGTAACTATTACTCAAGGTCTGTGGTTAGAAAACATTATTCAGTATTACTCAGAATTCTCTTAAACTGGTAGCATTATTTGGGACTGTTAATACATTTTTTTATACTAGCAATGCATTGCGTTGGGATCGATAATTAATTACTGGGGCATAACAATATTTGCTTTGGAGTTATTGCTGCAAATGAAGATGTGTAACGTCATTCGTCATGAGTCAGCTGTAGCAAGGTTATGAAACAAGTGGAGTATATGTGATCACATTCATGAATGACACACACAAATGGGTAAAAAAATGCAAGTACTAGAACAGGTTTAATGATTAACTGCTTATAGCGTACTAATTTCGTGAATAATTTCTCCTGCAAAAAATATAAAATGGATTATTAAGCTGAAAGAGGAAACGCATATTATGCTGAAAAGTAGTGAACTTCGAATTAACAGGTAATGAAATGTGTATTAAATATATATGTTCTCTAGCTGTCCTTTCCAAAACCTTCAGTCATCATACCATGTGACATAAGACATACTGTCAAAACGAACTGCAACCAATATTAAATAACTACATAGCATTTCTTAACTAACAGCAAATATATAAACTTTATCATTATTTTCATCTGCAAAGAAAAACTTCATTATCATTACTATCATCATCTGCAAAGAAAAACTTCATTATCCATATCATCATAACTCCATTATTATCATCACCTGTAAAGAAAAGCTTCATTATCCATATCACTATATTCTTCATCATTATTCATCATCATTCACTATCATCTGCAAAAAAGTCACTTCATTATTCACTATACAACTATTCATAGTATAGAGTTCCTTATTTCTAGCATATTTCATCACTAAAACTAAGATGTTTAGTTCTGTCTGACAGCCTGCATCAATCGCCTCGTATTCTGAAAGAAAAAATTAGTTAAGACTGCTATTCTACGATGTGTATAGTATATTCTTGTTAATGCTTGTTAATTCTGATCCATTTACTCTTCGTGACGATTGCATCTTCTTTCGTTCATTGCGAAGGTGAAATTCCCATTTCTGTTTAATTTATTTCTTTTACACGTTATTTCTTTCTGAAAATGATGAACAAAGATTAATGTCTTGCATTTAAATCATATACCCCTTCAATAAAAATTGGTTTATAGTAACATAACTGAGCATACAGCATAGCATGACAGAAAACGTAATATGTCAAAAACATAGACAGTGTTCAGATGCAAAAATGTACACAGAGTATCACAATGTAGCAGCAAAAAAAAAATGTAAAATAGTCACGATGTTGAGATATCATAAGGCAAAATGTCAAAGTCAACTGGTGTTTGTTACATCTTAAATATTTCATAGTGCATACAAACAAAACAGAAAAACAATCATACATACACGAAAAGTGGAAAATGTGCACAGTCTGATGTGTAACGACAAGAAGAACGACCTGCTAACCTTACCTTGCCGGGCACTTGCCAAGAAAAAATACGATAATCATCAGTAAGTAATCACATAAATATAATTGCATAAGTGGTCATAAAATGTGTAAGTTCATCTGGAAAAATGTGCACGGTCTGATGTGTACCGACAAGAAGAGCGACCTGCTAATCTTACCTTGCCGGCACTTGCCAAGAAAAAATACGATAATCATCAGTAAGTAATCACATAAATATAATTGCATAAGTGGTCATAAAAAAATTAGGAAATGGCATTATAGTGTGATAAATCATAAAGTATGTTCATTCAATAAAGGGTTTGATGTTGGAGACATGGTGATTCCCTTTGGTTTTTCTGGTTCTCAAAGTTTCGACGTGTACTACATTGGGGTGAGGAATGCTGCGAATTCGATATGGACCTGCGTATAGAAGCTCAAATTTACTGCATCTACTCTTTCCTCTGTTGGATAAATAGTGTGTACGTACTAATATCTTCTGTCCAATGCGAAAGTCACGGCGTGTACAAACCTGTTTTTGCTGTCTTCTCCGGCGCTCTGCGGCACGTTTGATGATGTTCAGCGCAATATCATTTATTTCATGGTGTCGTAGTCGACGAGATGTAGGAAAAGTTACTAATTCTTTAATTTTGTTAGGTGGTTCAACATTTTTCAGTATAACAGTCGGAGATAGCATAGTAGATTCATTTGGTATGGAATTAATTACATCCTGGAATGAGAGTATGTGTGTGTCCCAATCAATATGTTTTTTATGGGAGTATATTCTGCACAGTTTACCAATTTCTTTCATTAGTCGTTCACAAGGGTTCGAAGAAGCATGGTACCTGGATATATAGATCGGAGAAATGTTTCTAGCTCGTAACATACGTGTCCATATACACTCCTGGAAATTGAAATAAGAACACCGTGAATTCATTGTCCCAGGAAGGGCAAACTTTATTGACACATTCCTGGGGTCAGATACATCACATGATCACACTGACAGAACCACAGGCACATAGACACAGGCAACAGAGCATGCACAATGTCGGCACTAGTACAGTGTATATCCACCTTTCGCAGCAATGCAGGCTGCTATTCTCCCATGGAGACGATCGTAGAGATGCTGGATGTAGTCCTGTGGAATGGCTTGCCATGCCATTTCCACCTGGCGCCTCAGTTGGACCAGCGTTCGTGCTGGACGTGCAGACCGCGTGAGACGACGCTTCATCCAGTCCTAAACATGCTCAATGGGGGACTGATCCGGAGATCTTGCTGGCCAGGGTAGTTGACTTACACCTTCTAGAGCACGTTGGGTGGCACGGGATACATGCAGACGTGCATTGTCCTGTTGGAACAGCAAGTTCCCTTGCTGGTCTAGGAATGGTAGAACGATGGGTTCGATGACGGTTTGGATGTACCGTGCACTATTCAGTGTCCCCTCGACGATCACCAGTGGTGTACGGCCAGTGTAGGAGATCGCTCCCCACACCATGATGCCGGGTGTTGGCCCTGTGTGCCTCGGTCGTATGCAGTCCTGATTGTGGCGCTCACCTGCACGGCGCCAAGCACGCATACGACCATCATTGGCACCAAGGCAGAAGCGACTCTCATCGCTGAAGACGACACGTCTCCATTCGTCCCTCCATTCACGCCTGTCGCGACACCACTGGAGGCGGGCTGCACGATGTTGGGGCGTGAGCGGAAGACGGCCTAACGGTGTGCGGGACCGTAGCCCAGCTTCATGGAGACGGTTGCGAATGGTCCTCGCCGATACCCCAGGAGCTACAGTGTCCCTAATTTGCTGGGAAGTGGCGGTGCGGTCCCCTACGGCACTGCGTAGGATCCTGCGGTCTTGGCGTGCATCCGTGCGTCGCTGCGGTCCGGTCCCAGGTCGACGGGCACGTGCACCTTCCGCCGACCACTGGCGACAACATCGATGTACTGTGGAGACCTCACGCCCCACGTGTTGAGCAATTCGGCGGTACGTCCACCCGGCCTCCCGCATGCCCACTATACGCCCTCGCTCAAAGTCCGTCAACTGCACATACGGTTAACGTCCACGCTGTCGCGGCATGCTACCAGTGTTAAAGACTGCGATGGAGCTCCGTATGCCACGGCAAACTGGCTGACACTGACGGCGGCGGTGCACAAATGCTGCGCAGCTAGCGCCATTCGACGGCCAACACCGCGGTTCCTGGTGTGTCCGCTGTGCCGTGCGTGTGATCATTGCTTGTACAGCCCTCTCGCAGTGCCCGGAGCAAGTATGGTGGGTCTGACACACCGGTGACAATGTGTTCTTTTTTCCATTTCCAGGAGTGTAGCTGATCGAAACTGTGATCCATTGTCGGAAATTACTTTCAATACATGCCCTACATGAAATAGAAAATGTTTTACAAATACTTTCCAAACAGTTTTAGCAGTAGCTTTGCGTAACGGAGTGAAGGTAACAAATTTTGAAGTGAGTTCAACAGCGACAAAGATGTAGCAAAAACCTCTATTAGTTCTGGGAATCGGACCAAAAATATCTACAGCGGCCATGTGTCTCAATTTAACAGGTACAATGGGGTGTAATGGAGGAATATGTGAAGTCATATCTGACTTAGCTTTCTGGCAGATTTTACATGATGCTAAAACTCGTCGAATACGTTTCTCCATGTTGGTAAAATAACAGTTCTGTCTCAGTATAAGAAAACATTTTCTGGCTCCGTAATGTGCGTAACTTAAATGAGTATACCAGATTAATTTGTTAACAAGTTCGTCAGGAATGCATAATAACCAATTGTTGCTGTCAGGATGAGAGTGGCGAAACAGAATGTCACTGCGTACAGTGTAATGGTTTCTAATGGTAACATTATTCCTATCTTGCCAAAGGTGTTTAATTTCTTTCCAAACGTTGTCTTTACTCTGCTCTTGTGCTATGTCTTGTAATGACGACGAAATGAAGTTCTCAAATGCAACTTGTTGAATGTACATGACGCTGAAATTTGTTTTGCAGAAGTTGGTTGCGATGTCTTGCTGATTGTTGCTAAGAGAACTGGATAGTGCGTCTGCTACAATATTTTGTGTACCGGGAATGTGAACAATTGTAAAATTAAATTCTCGTATATAAAGTTTCCATCTGCTTAATCTATCGTGTGTAAATTTAGCGGAAAGTAAAAACTGTATAGCTCTATGGTCTGTATAAACGGTCGTATGTCTTCCATAAAGGAAATGCCGAAATCTCGTAAATGCCCATACAACACATAATGTTTCAAGTTCTGTAACAGAATAATTACGTTCAGCAGGTGACAGAATGCGACTCGCAAAGGCGATGTTTTTAATTACGGTAGTCCCATCTTCTTCAATTTCCTGAAAAATGTGTACGCCTAAAGCGGTGTTAGAACTGTCGGTGGCAATGGAAAAATTACTAGTAAGACCTGGGTGCGATAAAAGTGGTGCATTCAACAAAGCATGTTTCAGGTTCATAAATTCAGAATGTGCTTGCTTATCCCAGGACCAAATAGTTTTTTTGCCCGTCAGTTGACATAATCTAGGGGTATCTAAAGCAGAGTAATGAATAAATTTACGAAAAAAGTTAATTAAACCCAAAAAGCTGCGTAGTTGTTTCTTCGTCGTAGGAACAGTAACGTCACGTAAAGCTTGAAGTTTTTCCGGGTCAGGCGTATTGCCCTCTGCTGAAATTACATGTCCAAGAAATTTAATAGAAGTTTTACCAAAGTGCGATTTACTGAGGTTAACTGTGAGTCCTTGTGCACGAAAAGTCTGGAACAGTTGTTCAAGAATCAGATTATGTTCAGACCAATTAGCTTCTGCAATAAGAATGTCGTCTACGTACGTTGTGATTCTGTTTTTAAGTTCTGTCGGAAGTATTGTATTCAAAGCGCGAATAAATGCTGCTGAAGAAATAGTTAAGCCGAACGGTAATTTACAAAATTGATAACAGTCACCAAAACAGAGAAAAGCCGTGTACTTTCTGCAATTCGGATGGAGTTGAATTTGCCTAAATCTCGATTTCAAATCTAATGTGGAATAAATAGCAGTACCATGAAATTTCTGTAGAAGTTCTTCTAGTGTCTGTGGGCGATCCGTTTCATTAATAATAATGTCGTTGATGTGACGCGAATCAAGTACGAGGCGAAGTGAACCATCCTTTTTCTTAACAATATGTAGCGGGTTTATGTACGGACTAACTGCCGGTTCAATAATTCCTTGGTCAAGCATAGCTTGCAATTCTTTCTTAACTTGTTCTCTATGAATATACGGAATGGGACAATGTTTCGCTTTAAATGTGTCGTGCTGTTTAACTTGAAATTCATACATAAAACTGGACATAGTACCAGGAACGTTGTCAAAAACTGGAGCTTGCTGTAAAAGAATTTTGCGTAGTTGCACTGCTCTGTTTACCTTTATCAGAAATCATCTGTATAACGTCATAGTCGACTTCGTCTGGAGTATTATACACTCCTGGAAATTGAAATAAGAACACCGTGAATTCATTGTCCCAGGAAGGGCAAACTTTATTGACACATTCCTGGGGTCAGATACATCACATGATCACACTGACAGAACCACAGGCACATAGACACAGGCAACAGAGCATGCACAATGTCGGCACTAGTACAGTGGATATCCACCTTTCGCAGCAATGCAGGCTGCTATTCTCCCATGGAGACGATCGTAGAGATGCTGGATGTAGTCCTGTGGAACGGCTTGCCATGCCATTTCCACCTGGCGCCTCAGTTGGACCAGCGTTCGTGCTGGACGTGCAGACCGCGTGAGACGACGCTTCATCCAGTCCCAAACATGCTCAATGGGGGACAGATCCGGAGATCTTGCTGGCCAGGGTAGTTGACTTACACCTTCTAGAGCACGTTGGGTGGCACGGGATACATGCGGACGTGCATTGTCCTGTTGGAACAGCAAGTTCCCTTGCCGGTCTAGGAATGGTAGAACGATGGGTTCGATGACGGTTTGGATGTACCGTGCACTATTCAGTGTCCCCTCGACGATCACCAGTGGTGTACGGCCAGTGTAGGAGATCGCTCCCCACACCATGATGCCGGGTGTTGGCCCTGTGTGCCTCGGTCGTATGCAGTCTTGATTGTGGCGCTCACCTGCACGGCGCCAAACACGCATACGACCATCATTGGCACCAAGGCAGAAGCGACTCTCATCGCTGAAGACGACACGTCTCCATTCGTCCCTCCATTCACGCCTGTCGCGACACCACTGAGGGCGGGCTGCACGATGTTGGGGCGTGAGCGGAAGACGGCCTAACGGTGTGCGGGACCGTAGCCCAGCTTCATGGAGACGGTTGCGAATGGTCCTCGCCGATACCCCAGGAGCAACAGTGTCTCTAATTTGCTGGGAAGTGGCGGTGCGGTCCCCTACGGCACTGCATAGGATCCTGCGGTCTTGGCGTGCATCCGTGCGTCGCTGCGGTCCGGTCCCAGGTCGACGGGCACGTGCACCTTCCGCCGACCACTGGCGACAACATCGATGTACTGTGGAGACCTCACGCCCCACGTGTTGAGCAATTCGGCGGTACGTCCACCCGGCCTCCCGCATGCCCACTATACGCCCTCGCTCAAAGTCCGTCAACTGCACATACGGTTCACGTCCACGCTGTCACGGCATGCTACCAGTGTTAAAGACTGCGATGGAGCTCCGTATGCCACGGCAAACTGGCTGACACTGACGGCGGCGGTGCACAAATGCTGCGCAGCTAGCGCCATTTGACGGCCAACACCGCGGTTCCTGGTGTGTCCGCTGTGCCGTGCGTGTGATCATTGCTTGTACAGCCCTCTCGCAGTGTCCGGAGCAAGTATGGTGGGTCTGACACACCGGTGTCAATGTGTTCTTTTTTCCATTTCCAGGAGTGTAGTTGTGTACGTACGTATCTGTGAACAATGTGGAATTACAGTCTATGTTACGTGATGCGGAAATGACCTCTGTACGATTAATTGTTTGCTCTTCTGCAGATAAAGAGTGCTGAAATTCTAAAGCCAGTTGTACATTTTCATCCTTTAACGTTAAATAGGAGTTTTGAAAGTCAATAATTGCGTCGTGTTGTACCAGAAAATTCGTACCTAAAATAACGTCTGTCGTCAATAAGGGAACAATCCAAAAATTTGAGTGAAATGTATGACCTGCAATACAAAATGATAAGTGTGTCTGTAACTTTACATCTACTCCTTTACCAGATACTGCTCCTTTTACTTTAGTTTTGCCTAAAGGTAACGTAGGATAGGTATCTCTTTGTTACATTCGTTGAAAGTTTCCTCATTTATGACTGACATAGGAGATCCAGAATCGATTACTGCTGAAAATTTTGATGCTCCAATTTTTACTTCAATGACAGGGTGTGAAATGGTTTTTTGAACAACTGGTCTTTCCTGCAAAAGAGTGTCTCTGATATCATCAAAAGTAATAACATTTTCGTGAACATGATTCTGCGAGTCAAAAGCATTGCTTGCGTTACTGGAAGATGCAACCTGTGCTGTATCTAGTCAAATTCTATCTGACGCGCTATTATTTTCAGGAGGATGCTGTGGCATTTCAACTATTTGTACGGTTCTGTTATTTCTTCCTGACGTATTACGTTCGGGATGATACCTAATGTCTGGTTCATTCATGATAATATGTTGTTGCGGATGATTTTGCTGCTGGTAAGACCGACTGTTATTAAATGTACTCTGAAAATTGTGTTCATTACTTTTACGTCTGTCATGATAGTCATTTCTATACGGTGCATTGCGACAGGAATTGAAATAGTGTGTTTTCTGTACGTACTGATTCCCTTGTTGCTGTGCGTTACTATTCATTGGAGCTGACGCCATACGTGTAGGCGGCGAAACATTAAAGCTTGGTTGACCTTGTACATTACGTTGTTGGTTAGGTATGCTAACCGGCTGGCTTTCATGCTGTTGCGGTGGAGAACGTCTATTGTTACCAAAATGTGGTTCCTGGTGCTGATAATTTTGACGATACTGATAATTAAAATTTTGTCTGTTATTAAAGTTCTGGTGGTTGTCGTTCCTGAACTGTCTATTACCTTTGCTATTGAAATTGCGTGGCTGATCGTAATTGCTGTATGTTTGTTGACCTTGGTTATTATATGAAAAATTTTTGTTTATAAAGGAATAATCCGATTGCTGCACTTCCAAAAGCTGTAACAGATCTCTGAATGCCGAAAGATTTTCTTTCTGCTGACCCGTTAAAAGTGACACTTTTAATGATCGTGGTAACTTAGAAATACATAATTGAATAAGTGCACATTCACTGTATGGTTCACTTAAGTATTGGTTTTGTTGGACCATGCGCTCAAAAAATTGCGTGACAGTGGAAAAATTTGAGTTCTCATAATTCGGTAAACTAATTAATTGATCCTTAATTCCGCGCTGTGTCGTCTTCGAGCAATACGCTGACAGAAAAGCATTCTGAAATTCTTCTACCGAGTAGTATTGTCTCGCGATCGGTCTCATACGAGTTGCGGTTCGCCTTCCAAAAAACTGCAAATAATTTCAAGTTTGTGCGTTACAGGCCAAGTCGGTGGAAAGGCAAAGCTAAATTGTTGTATCCAATCCAAGGGATGAATCTGTGTTCTGTCATTTTTAAATACTTTAAATTTTCTCACTGATAGAAAATGTTTGTAATCAAAATTATCGTCTCTGTACGTCTGAACAGGTTCAGGATTGTGTGAGAATGTATTTGTCTGTGATTGTTCTGAATCTAAGTCACGTACTCTCTGTAAATTACCTACATTATACTGGCTGTGTGAGTGTGACAAATATTCGGAATGTGCCATATGCTGTGACGTGTTATTGACTGAAATATTTTTTATTTCTGTCACCTCCTGCTGTAAAGTCGACAATTTTCTACGTAATGTATTATTGGACGAATCTATCTCACTGATCGTCTGCTTTAAATTTTGGAATTCAGGTGTTTGATTAAACGAAATCGGTGAAGTGTCGTCTGATTTGCTGTCATTATTACTTTCAATAACTTCAATACGACTGGCCAATTCATCATATTTTTCAGTCAGTGTTTTTACCTGATCATCGTTTTTAGTGTCAAAAGCATTAATTTGTTTTTGTATTCTACGTGTGTTTTCGTTCAATTTTTTAACGTCTGCTTTGATGGCATCGGAATCCTGTATTAGTTCTAATTGTTCAAGTCTGTCGGTCACTGTCTGAAAGTGTAGTGTGTGTGTATCTGTTTTAGATCTAAGATCGGAAATTTCATCGCGCATTTCGGTGTTCAACTGTTTGATAGTATTAATTTCATCTGATACTGTAGCAATATTATTGTGTACGTATGTTTTGCTTTCGTAAACAATTTACGTTTATCTTCCTGTCTCTGTGCGGTAATTGTTTCCATGACTTGTCGTTTTACTTTATTTTGTTCCTGTAGGAATTTACGGTAACGCGTTTCACTGTTTTGTAGGTGGTGGTTAAAGCGTTCGTCAATTTGACTGTTCTGTTGGTCGAATTTCGCATCTACTTTTGCATCCAGTGTGCGTGAAAGTTCTGCTGACATTAATTTAAACTCCTCGTATAACTGTGTTGTGTTTTCAGAGCATTGTTTACCGACTGCACTAATTTCGTCTCTAAGTGATTCTGTTGCAGCTGCTTGCATGTTCCTTAATTCTTGAGCAACAGATCTAATTTCTTTACTACTTTTCCTAGCACAAGCCTCAATTTCCTCACGTAATTGTTCTTTAGTATCATGACATTGCGCGGCAACATCTGTAATCTGTTCACTAAGCTGTCAGGAATTGTTGTCTAATTTTTCATTCAACTGTTTGGAACTGTTGTCTAGTTTTTCATTAATGTTGTCATGTTTTTCATTAAGTTGTTTGAAATTTTCATTAAGTTGTTTGTTCTGTTCACTAAGTTGTTTGAAATTTTCATTAGGTTGTTTGTTCTGTTCACTAAGTTGTTTGTGATTGTAGTCTTGTCTTTCATTCTGTTGTTTGGAATTGTCATCTAGTTTTTCATTAAGTTGTTTAAATTTTTCACTAAATTGTACCAATAATGACATAACTTGATCCATGCCAGTATTAGCTACTGTATTCTCTGTGCTGTGTGATGGTGTATGTGCATTTGTCACGTTTTCTGTAACCATTTGGTCATTCTGTAATTCTTGAAAATGTTTGCTAATCGGATGTGCACTGTTAGTCACTACCTCGGAATCAAATAAATCTGACGTATTTTGATTACACTGTTCATTATCGTTAGAAAAATTTGTCTGTTCGTTACGTAAATTTTGCAAACCGGGTGTGTCAAACTGGGCAGCATTCATTGTATCGGAACGCGCCGCGTCGTCAATTGTTAAATTAACAGAGGACACAATTGAATTTGTTTGCTCATTATTAACTTTAAAATCACTATTAGTGGTCGGTACGCACTGATTGTCAGTAAATGGAGGATTGTCATCATTACACTGAGTGTCGCAAGTACTATCGGCCAAATTATTCGAGTCTGCTGTTTCACTCATTGCACATCGCGATGTACTGTTAACAGTTTTTCGCGGCATTTTTCACAAAAAATCAAAATTAAGCACAAATGAAACAAGGACAATGCAAAATGCAATAAACGCAAATACAAGAAAGAGCAACAAATTGCCGATGATCTGTGAAAGAAAGAGTGACAAATTAGTAAATGGGCTGCGCCAAATGCAAACTACATTTAAGGAAATAAGAGCAGATATATGACTACTTCTCAGAGGATTCACAAAGAAATACGATCCTGGTCCGGATGTCGCCAAGTGTAATCTCCCCACAGAATATATAATAATTAAAATGATGAACCAAGTGTAATCTCCCTACAAAAATAATGAAATGAACCATGAGCCATGAACCTCCCCACAGAAATATTTAAATGAGAAACCATTAACCATGAATCAAGTGTAACCTCCGCACAAAAATAATAATTAAATGAATTTTTAAGATATTGTAACCTCTGAACAAAATTGATTTTAATATAACCTCTGAACAAAATTGGCTCCCATTATAATCTCTGTGCACAAATGCATTCACATTTAATAAAACCAGAAAATTCAATTCGTAAATCCGGAAATAATAAAAAAAATCAGTAACCTGGTAAATTTTGAGGACAGCAGCGCTGCCCTTCGGCCCTGTATTCTGAATAAAAAAAAAGGAAAACTCTTACCTCAATAAAAACTGCGAATATATCTGCTCTTATGTAGAAATTTTTCGGCACAGCTTCGTGCAATGCTGGCGTATATATTTTTTTGATTCTTGGAAGGAATGATCATGCATTGGAAATATTCTTTGAATTGAAGTGAATGCTTTTCTTTAAAAAAGTTACTTTATATTATAAAAATTATTATTGGGGGCATTCATTTTTAAAGAAATTAATGACAGTCAATATACATTACTAGATATGCGCAAGGCTGCTTCTTTACCTTCTACAATAACACTCATCCTCCAGAGTCCCAACCAGAGCAGACTGTCGACACGCGCCGACCACTGCATACTACAGCTTACTAGCACGGACTGAAGACTACTACCGACTGACGCTGACTCGCGCGACAAGCAACAACTCTGGTCAGAGACTCTGCCATGCCTCGCACATCGCCGGCAATGCATACGTCTTACAAAATGACTTCCGCAATAGGGTAACATTTTGTCGGTGGGCTCAGCAAAAACTTCTGACTAATCTAAATTTTTTTGCAGATGTTATCTTTACCGACGAGGCATCATTCTCCAACAAAGGAATTGTCAATATGAGGAATATACATTATTGGTCCGCAGACAATCCAAAATGGCTCCGTCAGTGGAAAGTTAATGTTTGGTGTGGGATTATTGGAGATACCATTATCGGTCCTTTCTTTATAAATGGCATCCAAAATGGCAGACAATACTCCAGATTTATACGACACAATCTTCCTGTTCTCTTGGACACCGTACCTCTGAACCGGAGAATGGTCATGTGGTATCAGCATGACTGATGCCCTGCACATAACGCCTTACGAGCATGACGACTTCTGAACCTAAGTTCCCTGGTAGGTGGATTGGACGAGGTGGCCCAGTTAGGTGGCCTGCCCGATCTCCGGACCTTGGGGAGCAGTGAAGGATGCTGTTTACCAACATGAACCAACAACACCAGAGGACATGAAGCAACGCGTTATTGATGCTTGTACAGCCATCAAAGAGGAAACAGTAGCACGAAGTAGGGCATCCTTCATCCGCAGATTGACCCATGTATGCAAGCCAATGGGCATCACTTTGAGCATGAGATGTGAACGCTATGTTTAGTATGTAGTGCTGGTATCACAGTGGAAGTTTCTAAAAAGGGCCATTTTACCCAGTGATGTTAAGAAACATTTGTTTGCAACAATTTGTCATTTAACGCATTAGATAAACATAACATTGATAATTATGTGATAATAAAACGAATTGGTTAAACATGTTTACATTCATCTTCTATGTCCTACCTGAACTTCCCAAATCAAAACATTTTTACCTAAACAACGGTAAAACTTTTAGTCCACTTGCTCGTTTCACTAAAACCATCAACATGAATTTTACTATTACGAGCGAATGATTAACTGTCACTTGCGCTAGATCTACAGTAAAGTAAAGTTTTAACGTTGAACGGCATTAGCTTTTTAGTAACGGATTAACGATAAGCGAAGTTAACTTTGTGACTAACGTTGCGGTACACAGATATGTTACAGAACCGCATCACCACTAGCCTATGGGATAAATACCTGCTGGAATGTACGACGTTAATGCAGGATGGCAGCAGACTATTCGTTTCGGACCTCTTGATAAGTATGGAAGTGTGATTACGCATGTCAATCACATCGCGATTACGGACAGCATGGGGTTCACGCCTGAGCCTCAGGACGTGCGCTAGCAGCGCATGTCGGGTGTTTCAAGCGTCAACTTCGCGTCTTAATATCTCGGGATGTAACGGAAATATTGCGATGCAATCAACGCCATTGTGTATGTGCTTTGTCATGCTATGGATTTCTGAAGAAAAAATATAGGAGGTCCATTTAAAAAAAAAACATAAGTTTGTGTTAAAAAAACACATATGCTTTCGTTTTAGCATGTTTCCAAATATGTACATTCATGGGCCCCAGCCCTACATTGATACCGGTTAAAGTCGTTTTCCAATAGCTGTTATTGTTCCAGAGATATTTTGGGTGGACAAGATAGCTGGGACACCCTGTATATAGGGCGTCGAGAGGAACAGCACAGCATTCGTCAAGAACCACCTGAAGATGGCAGCGTGTACGCCTGCCGAAATATTGTGGAGAAATTACGACGCTACCCGGTCGGATACCCGAGAACTGTTCAGATGTTGGAGAGTATCGGCGTCGATAATAAATTACGTATCACTGCATCACTCCACTATTAAGTCAGTGGTAATTAGGGTTTAGGCACCTGCATTATCCAGAAATTCTGAAGATTCGATTGTTGGAAAGATACCATCTTTTGTGGCAGAAAGCTGCATGCACGTAGTGTGCTGTGGCGCTTGTGTCATTGTCGACTGGTCAGAGTACTGTTGCGGTAACACACTGTAACTTTCAACTGCTTACATCGACAGCAGTCATATGCCTTGACAAGCAAGTGCATTATATGGCCCAACGTAAGGTTACTAGATTGGCTTGCGAGTTTCACCATAATGTATGTAAACTTCCTTGCTTGACTGTAAACTGTAAGAGATTAATGGTTGCTCAGTACAACGCTCAGTCGCTGCGGTCGGACTAGTTTTGCCAGATTTCGTAAAATAAGAAGAGGAGTGACTACTAGCTATTCGTTTATAACAATATTTTCAAAGCTAAAATACACACACGCATTATATCACATGAACAGTTACATAGCTCTTCCGTATGTATAATAGAGAGCACACAATATTAATAGCGGAGAAGTGCACAGCTAAAGCACACAACATGTACACGTTTTCATTTTCAAGGCCTAATCAATCGGACTCGGATGTATTCTAATTGATTTTCACTGGACCTTTGGCACTTTTTAGTAACTGAATATCATCCTTTGCAAATTCAAACATTTCTGAACACAGCTTGCTTTCGTAGTTCACTGTCACCTGGAGTTCTGCCTTGATAAATCCGTTGAATATCTGTATCTTGTGTCACACCATTTATTCTCCATGAAAGAAATTATTCGCTCTAGAAAGGCTTTACAGCCAGAGATATTGAACAAAAATCCTATCGCTTTGAAAATATTTTATACACATTGCTCAGTACTGAAGCCAAGAATTTAAGCCAATTCGAAACATAATCACATCTTTGTTCACACTGCTGCTAAGGTAGGCTTGATGACTGTTGATCTCCTCGTACAGGTCAATTATGCAAATATTTTCACTTAGGTGAAACGCTTTTCAGAATCTTTGAACTCAATCCCTTCCTACAGAGAAAATACTGCATGGGGCGTATAGGGGCTGTCATCTGTATGTGTTACATCATACCTTTTTACCGAAACTGAAGCATATTGCTATAAAAGCTTCTAAGATCTTCAGTTGCTCTTTTCTGTAATGGAACAGATAATGCATTTAGGACTTCTTTTGCTTTGCTGCCAAATAAGTCCTCTTTCATTTTCCGCTGAATTTTAGAATTGAGAAGTGTAATGTAAGTCAGACCTTTCTAATGTTTTTGCTACCATTTCCCGCTCACTCATAATCAAAGAAACTATAGCAAAAAGTCATCCAGGGAGTGGTGAACCAGTCAGGTACTTAAATTTCGTCTCTTTACCTTTCGTATGAACGTAAAAACTTAGGTCTAAAAATATAAGAGTAGTGTTCACACCAGAATTAATTCTTTGCACTCACAATGTTTACTGTACCTAAATGTCTTCACAGTCCCATGATCATATGGCTTACATCATAGCAAAGATCATGTTCACAATTTGATTGCTGACGAAATGGAAAGCTCGCCTGCACACAATTCCCATTAAAACAGAAGTGTATCAATGCTATTCCACTGCAACACCAGAAGATTGTCAGAATCTTGCTACACTTACAGAGGACTGGCATCTAACTATAGAGGATTGGAATACGACTATGAGCCCAAATGTAATGATAATCTCATGCACATGATACAGTGTTTATTACACCTAAGATGATAAGATAATTCTCCTTCTGATTAAATGATGATCTCTGTTGACTAATAAACACTGACTATCATGTATAAGATTTCCTACGAAATTGTTTCGCTTAATCAACTTTGAACACTATTTATTAATGTCAAATAATTTTCCTACACATAAACATTTCAAATTACACATGATTAAGTGATACTGCGTCCTATTAACTTAATTATTGCTGTGGATAACAGAACTAGTATGAGATGGATCCATCATCACACTAAGGCAAAATACTAGGTCACCTCACAAAAGTTGTTTTAATTACTGTAGAAATTGCAGTATCAGAACCATCAGCTTTGTGTCTTACAAAGGGTGGATGCATTGTATGTAATTGCTGTACATGATCTGTCATAGCTTTAGTCAGAGAACACAAAAGTAAGCAACCATGTCTAAAAAACGAAATAAATCATATAAAAAATATTAAAATTGTTTGCTCACGACCCATGTTACGATGTAAGTACTTGTATTAACAAAAAAGAGCAAATAAATTGTAGGTGTGTAGCCTACAGTAGTGTCCCAATATATTCCCTATGTTGCACTGATTCACTAAAATGCAATGTTCACAGCACACATGATACTGAAATTAAAAATGAGATAAGAAAACAAAGATTTACGCAGATGAAGATATGCACATGTGAAATAAATGAGGTATATACAGGCCTTCATATAAACAGACGATTAAAATGAGTGAAATGTCTACAGAGTAACACTTGCTTATCTACTTGAACAAGGGTCATGAGCTTATAAAAGTAAAACCTTAGAGTGCGTAGCAAGTAGGTATTCTTTTTTTAAATTGTTCGTATAAGTAAAGGCCATAGATGTGATGAGTTCGTACGAAATTCACAGCTACAAATAGGAAGGTCTAAACATGAATCATAGGTAATAACGGTATTTTACAACTACGAAGGAACTGTAAACTGGGAAATACATACAGTATTAGCCAAAAGAACTGATTAGTGTCACATACATATGTGAATAATCATTTGAAAATTGTCAAGTAAAAAGAAATAAATACACTTGGCACACAGTATACAGTCCACTCATACAGTAATATTTATAAGTTTTGACATACCTTGTAATGATCCATTGATATACAAATGACAAAATCTATGTTTAACATATCGTGAAACGCTTTTAATTGTTGCACTGCGTTGTACAATTCTAAATAGATCGTTATGTACTGTGCTCTTGATGCCCTACCAACATGTTGAGATGTACTTCGCACACACACTCACACAATAGGCACTAAAGCATGTGACAAAAGCAGTCGTAATTACATTACTAGTTATTCTCCTTTTAATACACTGTCCATAAGTTGAGCTGGAATCCATTGCACAAATTCTTCATAATATGGTCTGTTGCGTCGTCCCCGCCGCCGACTGAAAACTCTTTGAGTGGGTGTTACATCTAGATATATCGCAGTACTGCAGTAGCATCGTAACAGGCGATCTGCACACGGGCCAATGTGTTGACCTGTACAGCGAGTGCGTCGACCAATAACGACAACCTCCATGACATATTTTCAAATCAAAACTGTCCAGCTTCTGCGTAGGGAAAAACATAAACCTGCTTTCATACACTTTTGTTACATGTTGTGTGTGTGTGTGTGAATTCCTAAGGGACCAAACTGCTGAGGTCATCGGTCTCTAGACTTACACACTACTTACACTAACTTATGCTAAGAACAACACACACGCCCATGCCCGAGGGAGGATTCCAACCTCCGGCGGGAGGGGCCGCGCAATCCGTGACATGGCGCCTCAAACCATACGGCCGCTCCGCGTGGCTGTTACATGATCTAGTAAGAAAGCAGCAAATTAAACTATCGTAATTTCTCGTTACGATCCCACATTTCAAAGAAGTCATCATTATGTGTTACACTACCATGTAGTTTATTATAACTATTGCCAGATGCTTGCAGAATTCGTTCAAATACTTCTTTCAGCAGTTCAGTTGCATTTGATGACAAAATCTTGACAGTCTTTTGCACACAGAAGTAGTTTGGCACAGTTCAAACACCAAATGCCCAAAAAGCCTGCCACATGGAACAGTTTTCGAGACTTTTATGTACATTTCATTGAACGTTAGTCAACTTTTGACGACGTGGATACCATTTCAACATCGTCTGCCTCACTTAAAGTGTCAAATTACGCACAGTCGTTGCATGGCTTTCATGGATATTACCAAATCCATCACATAATTTGTTAAAATTGCCCTTCATTTCCCTTTTTACTTGCTGTTGAGATATCTTAATTTCCTGTTTATTTTATTGACTCATAATGGATTTTTTTTAATTTCTTGTTTTATTTCTTGAATTTTCAGTTTTTGTGTAATGCAAAATACTACCTTCACTCATGTGTTCGACTGTCTATAAAAATTTCCTTTTTTCTGGCGGACACACGTCCAGACCGTCCGCTTATACTAACCTCTCAAAACACTGGCATTTCTCTCTCCACATCCATCACTGCTGGCGGCTCACCTGCCCAATGCTACGTGCTGTTCACATCCAACTGCCCAACACTCACTACACAAGCGAATATTCCAACAATGAGTCCAACCAGCCACAGACTGCACACAGCACAGTCAGTGATTTTCATAAAGAGTGCTACGTGGCGTTACCAACATAAAAACCTTAACAGCCTCCTTACACCATCTACAGACTATTGCACGGGCGCCCTTGTCCCTTGGTTATGAATGGCAATACATGAGAAGTATTTTATATTTTGAAGTGTGTACAACGTTGCTGCAATAGTTGCGGTTGGTGTTGAAGGCGAAAAAATATCTCAGTTATCTCATGACATTTTATCCACAAAAAAATCGCCATTGTGCTGTAATTCTATGATCTCTTATGTAGTCGAATCTAGTGTCTCTTCCGAAAATTTTCAGTCCAGAAGCTCCGTGGAACTGCACAGACCAGTCTCATAGAAAATTACTCCATCTTCTAATTTCGGACATATAGCAGCATTTCATAAACAGTTTGAGATTTTAAAGTCTGTTGCTATCAGCCTTTAGCAACCACTGAGCTCTTACTTTGTTCATTCATCTTGTAGCACTACAAACACAACGAATGCGTAGTTATATCAAATGTATATTCGGTAGTGTTGGCAATCTTCGTATAAAGGAGGAATATATAGGTTCTGTTTGCTGCAATGTTGCTTTGGCCTGATGTAGAATACTTCCACATTTTGGTAGGGCCAGTGTGCAAAGAGCATCATTAACTGAACTGGGCCGCGCCGGTAGTGTAGCTACAAAGTCCTTCCGCCTACAAAGCGATTTTATGTTGCATTTGTTAAGCCGTAAAGGAAAGCTGTGATCAACCCGAAGATTGCTTTTAACGCTGCAGGCTTTATTGCGCATTGTTCTATTGTAGGTAATGTGCACTTGCCCTTTCATCCGTGTTACCCAGCAGGTTACCGGGGACCTATGGCTCAACATGTACTCCGAAACACAGTGCAACTTGACTTGACAGTATGGAACTTAATGCACTGAGCCACCGGGGCCCACTAATGTAAAAATCATTAATAACTTATTTAGCAAACAGAAATTGCACTGAGGTAAGGGAGCAAACACTACTTGTAGATCTGTACAAGAAATAAACAAACAAAATGAGGTGACACTCTACGTCATTCGTTATTTAAGCTACGAATAATGGATAACAGATAATTATTTGTATTCACAGAAAGGAATAATCCCTTTATCTGACAATAATTTATTTGCGAATCAGCCCGTTTGAATGGTCTCTTTATTCAGATGATAGTCTTCATAGCAATTTATTCGAATAACACTCATCTCTTACCGACTACATGCATTTTGGAAGAGCATTGCTGACAACAACAACGCTGCGCTCGCCTCGTGCAAGCCATAAAGTCTGCTCTGCTATTGCAAAGCACTAAATCTCCAAGAGATAATCAGTGGAGTAAGAGAAAACTACAGAATGATGCATACAGTAAATCTGAACTGCTTCAAAGGGTCATAATTTCCCTCCGAAAGCTCGTTGAAACGGGAAAGTTGTTTTAATGTTATCAGTAACACTGGGAGAATCAGAAATACCGCCAGTTTTTGGCAAGTTGATTGTTGTTTCTACGCATGAAGTCCATTATCCGGTATAACGTCGCGCTTCCTCGACTCGTGTTTGTGCTCATCGTAGCCCCGCCGGTAGCGCCTTGTCTGTGGTGTGTAGTTCGGGCTGCGTGACAACAAAGAGCAAATTAGCGATTCGTTCGCAGTCTTTAGCTGACAGAAACATGCAGTATACACTTCGAGAGCGAGTTTTTAATGTGAAAACATACTGGAAGAGACTCACTGGTTACGACACAGCGGACATTCCGGAGAGAAATCAGTGTGCACGATATTCCAAAAAAGACAACAATTTTATTGATTGTAAGGAATCTGGAGAAAGGTGGTGTACTAAACAGTGATGGTGGAACACGTAAACCATCATTGAGTGCAGTGGTTATTGAATAGCAAGACGCTCGGGTAACTTTCCAAGGAAATCGTTGCTTCGATTGAGCCAGGAGACTGGCATTTCATATGGCACATATCAGAGCTCCGAAGAAATCGGCATTGCGACCATTCAGAGTGCACATACAGAGTGCACACACATGCAGCGTTGCAAGAAACCGATTATGAGAAAAGAATGCGTTAATGTCAGTGATTTCAGAGGTTTCTTATTCATCGTCCAGACGTTATCTATGTAACTTGGTTTATTGGTGAGACATGGTTCCATCTGTCAGGTTACATCAACACGCAAAACAACAGATACTGAGCTAGTGTAAACCCTCTGTCATCCGCGGAACACCATCGCATGGTGAAAAGCTTGGAGTGTGGTGTGTGGCATCAGCTTTCAGGATTGTTGGCCGCATTTTCTTTGGTACAAGTGTAGATACTGCAGTTTATATATGGAAATAATTAGCATCCAGTTGCATAACAGAAATTTAATGTCTTAACCGGTTTCAGGCACTTACGTTACACACTAGTGATGTTATAGTGCATATAGGCCGCAGTGGCCGAGCGCTTCTAGGCGCTTCATTCTGTAACCGCGCGACTGCTACGGTCGCGGGTTCGAATCCTGCTCCGGGCGTGGCTGTGTGTGATGTCCTTAGGTTAGTTAGGTTTAAGTAGTTCTAAGTTCTAGGGAACTGAAGACCTCAGATGTTAAGTCCCATAGTGCTCAGAGCCATTTGAACCATTTCATTATTATTAAGTTCTAATATTCAGTTTATCTTTTTCCATGAATCAATATTTTATCCTGTTATTGATGATGAACTTCACAAGTTTCCAAGTCTACTTCTCATAATGACTAATTGTAGGCACTTTGATGTACGCAAAAACGTTTGGGTATTACCTTATTGGCGATACATTCCTTATTATAATTAATATGGTTGGAAATCTTTAGTCTTCATTGTGTTTCTTGATACAGACAGATGGCTCTTTGCGTGTGGCTTAACGTTAAGTTTAGTATCTTATCCATCATCTTCAGCAACTACAGTTGCTGAAGAAGGTGGATAAAATACTTATACTACACTACAGTTTATACGGGCATTTTCAATACATTTGCGGAAAAGATGGATGACTTCTTGGGTAAAATATTCCAGAGGTAAAATCTTCGGCGGGGACTAATCACGTCGTCGGGAGAAACGAAATTGGCGTTCTACGTACCGGAGAACGAAATGTTAGATTCCTTAATGGGGCAGGTAGTTTTGGATATTTAAAAACGGAAATGTTTAGATTGAAGTCAGATTTAGTGGAAATTTGTGAAGTTTGTTGACAGCAGGAACGGGTCTTCTGGCCAAGTGAATTCAGGCTTATAAATATGAAATCAAATAGGGGTAATACAGGAGTTGGTTTAATAACGAATAAAATTATATGCGAACGCAGATAAGCTACTGTGAACAGCATAGTGAACCCACTATTGTAGCCAAGATAGACATGAAGCCGACACCCTCCACAGTAATATAAGTTTATATGCCAACTACCTCTGCAGGTGATGAAGAAATGAAAGAAAATTATGATGAAATAGAAGAAATTATTCAGATAGTTAAGGGAAAAAATTTAATAGTGATGGGTGGCTGGAAAAGGAAGAGAAGAGGACGGGGTGGGAAAGGAAGAGAAGGAAAAATTGTAGAGGAATATGAAATGATGGAAAGGAATGAAAGAGGAAGCCGCTTGGCAGAATTTTGCGCATAGAATAATTTAATCATCGCTAGCAAGTGGATTAAGGCTGTATACGTGGAAGAGACATGGAGACACCAGAAGGTTTGATTATATGATGCTAAGACAGATTTTTCGGTACCAGATTTTAAACTGCAAGACTTTTCAGGGGCAGATGTGTACTCTGAGCACAATTTGTTGGTGATGAAATGTAGATTTAAACTAAAGAAATTGCAAAAAGGTGGAAAATTAAGGAGATAAGATCTGGATAAGATGAAAGAATCAGAGGTTGTTGCGAGTTTTAGAGTAAACATTGGGCAACGACTGACAAGAACGGGCGAAAGGAATGCGGTAGAAGACGAATGGGTGGCTTTAAGAGATGAAGTAGTGAAGGCAGCAGAGTATGAAATACGTAAAAAGAACAAGACCTAGCAGAAATCCTTGGATAACACTGAAGATACTGAATTTAATTGATGAAAGGAGAAAATAAAAATGGAGAATATGAAACTGGCGAAAGGGAGTACAAATGTTCAAGAAAATGAGATTGACAGGAAGTGGAAAATCGCTAAGCAGGAATGGCTAGAGGACACATGTACGGATACAGAAGCAAATATCGCCAAGGGAAAGATAGATACTGCCTACAGACAAATTAAAGAGGGCTTTGGAGGAAAGGGAAGCAGTTGTAAAAATATCAAGAGTTCAGATGGAAAACTGGTCCTAAGGAAAGAAGGGAAAGCTGAAAGGTGGAAGGAGTATTTAGAAGATATGTACAGCGGACATGAATTTGGAGGCAATATTAGAGGAATGGGAGAGGACGTACATGAAGAAGAGATGGGAGACATGATATCGCGAGAAGAATTTGACAGAGTACTGAAAGACCTGTTTCGAAACATGGTCCCGCGTGTCAACAATATTCCGTCAGACCTATCGATAGACGAGGGGGAGCCAGCCACGACAAAACTCTTCCACCTGGTTTGTAAGATTCAGACTTCAAGAAGACTATAATAGTTCCAATCCCAAAGGAAGCAGATGTTGACAGGCGTGAATATTACCGAACTGTCAGTTTAATAAGTCACGGCTACAAAATTCTTTACAGACGAGTGGAAAAACTGGTAGAAGCCGACCTCAGGGAAGATCAGTTTGGGTTCCGTAGAAATGATGGAACACGTGAGACAATACTGACCCTACGACTTATCTTAGAAGATAGATTACGGAAAGGCAAACCTACGTTTCTAGCATTTGTAGACTTAGAGAAAGCTTTTGATAATGTTGACTGGAATACTCTCTTTCAAACTCTGAAGGTGGCAGGTGTAAAATACAGGGAGCGAAAGGCTATTTACAACTTGTACAGAAACGAGATGGCAGTTACAAGAGTCGAGGGGTATGAAAGGGAAGCAGTGGTTGGGAAGGGAGTGAGACAGGGTTGTAGCCTATCCCCCATGTTATTCAATCTGTATATTGAGCAAGCAGTAAAGGAAACAAAAGAAAAATTCGGTGTAGGAATTAAAGTCCATGGAGAAGAAATAAAAACTTTGAGGTTCACCGATGACATTGTAATTCTGTCAGAGACACCAAAGGACCTTGAAGAGCAGCTGAACAGAATGGACAGTGTCTTGGAAGGAGGATATAAGATGAACATCAACAAAAGCAAAACGAGGATAATAGAATGTAATCGAATTAAATCTGGTGATGCTGAGATTATGAAATGAGACGCTTAAAATAGTAAATGAGTTTTGGTTTTTGGCTAGAAAAATAACTGATGATGGTCGAAGTAGAGAGGATATAAAATGTAGACTAGCAATGGCAAGGAAAGCGTTTCTGAAGAAGAGAAATTTGTTAACATCTGGTATAGATTTAAGTGTCAGGAAGTCTTTTCTGAAACTATTTGAATGGAGTGTGACCATGTATGGATGGATGATAAATAGTTTAGACAAGAAGAGAATAGAAGCTTTTGAAATGTGATGCCACAGAAGAATACTGAAGATTAGATGGGTGGATCACGCAAGTAGTGAGGAGATACTGATTAGAATTGGAGCGAAAAGAGATTTGTGATACAACCTGATAGAAGAACGGATCGGTTGGTAGGACACATTCTGAGAGATCAGGTGATCAGCAGTTTAGCACTAAAGGGAGGTGTGGAGACTAAAACTCGTAGAGGGAGACCTAGAGATGAATACAGTAAGCTGGTTTAGTAGGATGTAGACTGCAGTAGCTTTTCGGACATGACGAGACTTGCACAGGATAGAGTATCATGGAGGGCTGCAGTAAACCAGTATTTGGACTGAAGACCACAACAACGATAAGATTCCCAACAAGATGGACCAACGTGTCATACGTCCAACACTTCCATACAACTTTTAACCAGTTTTTTTGGTGACCGAATAACCTCAAAAAAATTGTGGCCCTCGAAATCACCTCACCTAACCATCTCCCCGTCCAGGATTTTTTCTTGTGGGTTATCTTAAAAGTGGAGTGTACAAGAATAGACTACGGAGAACTGCAGAACTACTTGAGGGCATTCCAGACGAAATAAGCAACGCTGGCGAGGATAAGCTTCACAGAATATCGCTGAATACGGTAAACAAGTGCAATTGTGCATCGATGCTGATGAAGGGCGATTCCAACATTTCATGTACGTATGTACATATGTACGTTGCCTCCAAATTGTGTATTATTATCTCCCAAAATTGCAGCTGTGTCCCATTACTGGTTCAGATGTTATGACTCATTCAAGTAGTTCATGTATACAGATCGCACTGTATATGTGTGCACAGTGCCTGTGATACTTGATACATGCAGTGGCACCACTGTTAACAGCACTCTTCCAGCAGGTGTAATGCTGTGCTCTAGTGCGAAGAGAGAAAAAATCATTCTACATTGTTTTTTTAAAAGGGAGTGTGTCGAAGGCTGTTTGATTCAGACCGTATATCCCTAAGGTGCTTTAGTAGTTAATTGATCTCATATTAATGTTCAGATCAAATACAGTTTATTTGAAGGTTTTGTTTATTGTTACAGCTATTCAAATGGCTCTGAGCACTATGCGGCTTAACTTCTGAGGTCATCAGTCGCCTAGAACTTAGAACTAATTAAACCTAACTAACCTAAGGATATCACACACATCCATGCCCGAGGCAGGATTCGAACCTGCGACCGTAGCGGTCGCTCGGTTCCACACTGTAGCGCCTAGAACCGCACGGTCACTCTGGCCGGCTACAGCTATTCTTTCTGTTGTTTGATACATATGCATACAGCACATTTATGTTATGTTACTCTGTGTATCACATGTAGGCTTGAGAAGCAAATTGTAATTACAATGACTTCACTTCCGCATTCAGTTATATGCTGTGGCGCACAGTATTCGAACTTCAGTTATTCATAGCAATAGTTATTAAATACTACCGTCACTTCACATGTAAACATAACGAATATGGGTGAATATTCTCTCTCCTGTATCACAGATTGATTGCACTATATTAACTGCCACAAACTGATAGTTACATGCTGTTGCACCGTCTCTCTCTCTCTCTCTCTCTCTCTCTCTCTCTCTCCCTCTCTCTCTCTCTCTCCCATGCTTTTCTGTAGACTGTCAGTTTTTCTTACAACTTCTACAGGTGGGCTGACATGCAGAACTGCTCATGCTAGCTATGTCATAGGCCGAGTACCAGATGTGTCATAGAAATACAGTTCTTGACTGACCACAGCATCTAAAATATTGGTTGGTGGCTGTTCATAGGAATTTAATGTATCACTAATCACGTACGGGGCAGGTTGCACTGTAGCAATTTGCCCTCAGTATGTTGCATTATGCTGGAGCTATTTGAATTCAAACATGTGGAAGTTTTTTTTTTTTTTTTGAGGTATTTTCAACTGTTTGAACACAGTTCTAAAATCCGAAGAGTAACCTTTCAGGCTTTGGGAAAGAGGAAAGACAATGATACAGTCCCATCTGTTTCTGCAGAATCAAGCACTGTAACACTTATTTACAATATGTATGATGGAATCTATGTTATCTACTCCTCTATACATCATCTTATCAAAACAAAATTGCTCTACATCGCTACACATTGCAGTGAGTGCATGCTAAGGTACCTTCTGCCATTGACAGTTTGTTTTGGAGTTCTATAATGTTACCTAGGCGGAGTGTAATATAAAAAGGCACCTCAGATTATGCTTTAATAGATGCAAGGCAGCATTTTTTCGCTGTTGTTATTGCTTTACTATGTGAGCATGTAAAAGACAGGTGGTAGTCATGTTTTCTAGTGCTGACAGACAATGCATAAGCTCTTTGGTAGGTGGTAAAAGTTTGTTGTTCTTCATAGTGGAGGCAGTGCTCCTAATGTGTTGAAAGCAGCCATGCAATTACTCAAAAGGAGATGTGTTACCTTAACATCAGGCAGCTAACCCTACCAATTTTTTTTACACATGCATTTTGGTCTACTTCACCAGTTTTTAATGGCTGATCACGCTTGACAAAGGTGGCATGTGGACAAGCTAACACCACTATCCATGTGTCCACACTGCAGTAATACAGTATCTTCTCTTTCATATGTGTAGGGTAAATACTGTAGTTGTAAATTGAAGCGTAACAAACGAAATAGATCAAACGCAGTGCTGAAAGACGTGATTTCCTCGTTAAATAATTAAAACTACAGAAGTGTAGATAATAGTTTTAATTTGACATGCAGGTTCTAGGTTCTTCCTTTTTCTTAAGATCTGTGAAATAACATTTCTTCTCGATATTGAGGTAACAGTCAATACTTTCAGCAATCACTGACTCGATAGAAATGCTTGTGTGTGTGTAGAGACAGGCTGAGACTTGCAGAAATGCGAATGCAGTCGAATATTTAATGTATATCCGCACAGAAGCCGATGCAAAATATTTTTCCCGTAGCAAAGATTTCGATCTTGTTCTTAAAGTGGATATTTATTTTAAAAAATCACCTACAATTATAGCAAATTACAGAAAATAGTCAATATTCTACTGCTAAATGTGTTGATTAGGATATGAAACTAGAGGACGGTCATTAATTATGGTAATGTTGGCTAGAAATTTTTAGATGGGATATCCCCCTGTCACACACACACACACACACACACACACACACACACACACACACACATACACAAAACTCCCTAGAGGGCTAACATGTTAGCAGAATTTACCATGACGTCATACAACGTAATGTCGAAGTATTTTACATCAATATTCACCAACATTTTGCAGAATATGCAACGATGTCACACACACACACACACACACACACACAGCAGTGTCAAAATATCTCACTCCCTATATTTTAAAATTCCACTGGTAATGGTCTTCTCACTACAGCAAATAATGGATATTCATGTAAATTGATAACAAAGTAAAATCTTACACCAAATACCTTCACACTAATCCTCTCACTATAGAGCAAAGACATAGAATGGAGAGCAAATTGCCTAAGAGCAGTGAATCCCTACAGCTATTGGCTGAGAGAAACAGCATATGATTGATAAATAATTCAGCTTGTTTGGATACTTTTGAGTACGGCTACAATGTGACATTGTGATTAGCTCTTGCTCAAGTGCTGTTGGAGGAAGACATACATTTCCTGTAACACCGTGCAACTAATTATTTATACTCCGCACAACTTTTGCAGCAAGAATAGACGCTTTTAGTCAGTGATCGCATTCACATCATAGAGCAGTAACACAATGATGTCAGAATTCCTGGACCGCTATGCCAAAAAAAATGATGATGTCAGTGATTTGGGGCAGAATATCCAATGATCTTCTACTTCCAGATCCCTTTTCTTGTCAGTGTTTTACTCATTTTCCTTTATTTGACGATTCTGAGGAGAAGCTTCTCTTTACTTATCTCATCAGAACACCTAATTTTATACAACCTTCTGTACCGCCACATCTCAAATACTTCAATTCTTTTCCTTTTTATTTTTCACAGCTCATGATTCACTACGAAAATGCTACGATCCAACTGTACGTCCTTTAAAATTTTGATGTTAGGTTTATTGCGATTCTTATTTCCGCTACTCATCAGACTTTCGTCTTTCTTTGGTTTACTCTCATTCTGTAGTATGTGCTCATTTGGCTGTTCATTGGTTCAAATGGCTCTGAGCACTATGGGACTTAACATCTGGGGTCATCAGTCCCCTGGATGTTCATTACGTTCAAGAATTCCTATAATTCTCCTTCTTTACTTGCACTGAATATGGCAATGTCATCAGCGAATCTTATCACCAACAGCCTTGCACCCTGAGTTTTAATTCACTCTTGAATTTTTCTTTCATTCCCTTCATTGCTTTTTTGGTGTATCGACTCAACAACAAGGGGGAAAGACTACATCGTTCTTAGCCTTTCCATTCTTAGTGTCCCCTCTTGTTCATCTACATGCTGTATGTTACCCTATCTCCCTACAGTTTACATCTGTTTTTCTCTAAATGTTTACGAAGTACTAATAAATAATGTGATATGGAAAATATATATTTGGCCGATACCAAATCGTGCATGTCACGAAAGTCACCGACTTTACCCTCTTAGGAGTGTTTTTTAAGTAAGTACCTTTTTGAAATTAAAAAAAGACGTGCTAAGATATCTCAATAATTTTGTTTTTACATGAAAGCCTGTACTTTAATCTACGCACTGACGCCATTACAGTCTGATTCTTCCTTGTTTACGTTGTGTACTGAGTGTTTAAGATTGGTTGGTTGGTTTGGGGAAGGAGACCAGACAGCGTGGTCATCGGTCTCATCGGATTAGGGAAGGATGGGGAAGGAAGGCGGCCGTGCCCTTTCAGAGGAACCATCCCGGCATTTGCCTGGAGTGATTTAGGAAAATCACGGAAAACCTAAATCAGGATGGTCGGACGCGGGATTGAACCGTCGTCCTTCCGAATGCGAGTCCAGTGTCTAACCACTGCGCCACCTCGCTCGGTGTAGTGTTTAAGAAAATGGTTCGATTGGCTCTGAGCACTATGGGACTTATCATATGAGGTCATCAGTCCCCTAGAACTTAGAACTACTTAAACCTAACTAACCTAAGGACATCACACACATCCATGCCCGAGGTAGGATTCGAACCTGCGACCGTAGCGGTGAGTGTTTAAGATGCCTCCGATAACCGTGAGTCCTGCCGACTGTGAAGTACGGGCTGTTGTATGATTTCTTAGTGCTAAAGGCCTAAAAGCGATCGATATTCGTCGTGAGATCTGTGCAGTTTACGGAGAAAACATTATAAGTGACGGAATGGTAAGAAAGTGGATGAGAGCATTTAAAGATGGCCGCACAAACGTGCATGATGAACAACGGAGTGGGTGTCCTTCGGTCGTTAATGAAAGTTTGGTGCAGGAAGTGGACAATAAGGTGAGAGAAAACAGACGCTTTACGATTTCCTCCTTGCGGGATGACTTTCCTAATGTTTCTCGTAGTGTTTTGTATGGCATTGTGACCGAGCACTTGAATTACCGAAAATTGTGCGCACGTTGGGTACCGAAAATGTTGACGGATGTGCACAAAACCAAACGATTAGACAGTGAGTTTGACTTTTCTTGAGCGGTACCACAACGACGGTGATGATTTCTTAAGCCAAACTGTTACGGGCGATGAAACATGGGTGGCCTACGTCACACCAGAATCAAAGCAACAGTCCATGTGAGTTGAGCAAGGGCATCGTTTCGCTGCAAGACAATGCCTGCCCGCATGTGGCGAATCAGACCAAAGATCTCATCACATCTTTTCGGTGGTAAACTCTAGGTCATCCTCCGTACAGCCCCGATCTTACGCCCAGTGACTGCCATCTGTTCCTGCACATAAAGGAACACTGGGCGGTCAGCCTCTTCAAGATGATGACGATGTCAAAACAGTGGTGATGCAGTGGTTAACAAGTCAGGCGGCAGACTTGTATGAGGAGGGTATTCAAAAACTGGTACAACGTTATGACAAGTGCCTCAATATAGATGGAAATTATGTAGAAAAGTAAATTAAGGTACTGGCTTTCACGTACAAATAAAATTATTGAGATATCTTAGCATGTATTTTTTTAGTTTCAAAACGCTAATTACTTAAAAAAACACGCCTCGTACTAGGCCTTCATATTTATGATACACTATTTCAGAAACGGTTTAAAAATAGCTCCCATCACCCCTCTCCCACTCCCCCCAACAACCCAGTCCCATCAAGACACTAGGGAGGTATCAGTTGGTTATAAGACAAATGACGAAACTGGAAATCTCTTAACACAATATTCTGAGTTGGGAACCTCCTATGTCTCACTGCCACCTTGCTTGGTATTTGGTTGTAAGGAATTGAGTTCTACACTGGGCTGAATCTCAGACAGCTCGTCTTAACCACACAATCAGCGATGGGGAGAAAAAGGAAGAAAAGCTATAGCGCTGTTCACCAAGTCATCTGGAGATGATTAGCAGATAAACATCAAACTTGGACTAAACGAAGGATGACTGCAATTCTGAAATATTACAGAATATCCAACATACTAGAAAAACTCGAAGATTCATATCAGTACATTTCCATTCTCGTACAATATTCTCAGAGCACAAATTAAAAATAGATGACGACAATCTACAACCTTGAAATTTCACTTTGTTATGTCTTGCTATATCCATATTTATTTTTCGATTTATAGACCTTCAGTGGCAACGGCCTTGCCGCAGTGGTAACACCGGTTCCCGTCAGATCACAGATGTTAAACACTTCGGGCTGGGCTAGCACTTGAATGGGTGATCATCCGGTCTGCCGAGCGCTGTTGGCAAGCGGGCTGCACTCAGCCCTTGTGAGGCAAACTGAGGAAATATTTGATTGAGAAGTAGCGGCTCTGGTCTCGGAAACTGACATACAACCGGGAGAGCGGTGTGCTGACCACATGCTCCTCCATATCCGCATCCAGTGACGCCTGTGGCCTGAGGATGATATGGCGGCAGGTCGGTACCTTTGGGCCTTCCAAGGCCTGTTCGGACGGAGTTTATAGACCTTCCCATACTTAAACACCTCTTACTGGTCTGTCCCCCTCACCAACGGCTTCTGGGCGCCTAAAATCCACAATTTTCACATCCACTTGTTGCTGACTTACGCTAGTAGTGACACCAGGGTTCGAAATGGCCATCTTCAGGTTGGGCCTCAGAACACAAGTACACTTTAGAGTTCTCTGTTAATTCTAGAACATCCTGCACAATATTCTTCAAAAGCTTGGTATTCTGACAATTAATGTCTTTTTTCATTACCAAAAATAACCTTGTCTTTAAAAATGTGATAGTCTTTAATATAACGTTATGGCCAAAGCGATCGTCTACGAAGACTCCAAGATGTCAACATTTGGTCAGGAAGGGGTTATGTTCACCTGCATTCATCGACTTGACAGGCCACATACAGGCAATACAGATAATGGTACTGAGTGTAAGACTAAAGTAGAGAACTTTGTAGGGGCACTTCTTTGTAGTCCGCTGAAGACTATCTTCACAGAAACTTAAATTTAGTGGCTTATGTTATTTTAAAATTAGAATTATTCCTGTAGTACAACAATCCTTTATAATGCATTGTCCTCAGTTTATATGTACATCTTTAACTTCATTCGACATTTTAGAGACCACTCTCTGTGGGATCTATTCAAAACAACTAACGCAATATGAAATGGCTAGGTCATGTTGTAGCGATTCGTTGAGTGTTCTAATAAAAAGACGCTATGGGATTTTACAGCTGCGATACATTACTGCATATGAATCCCCTGACACCAAAGTCGTACCTTACAAGGCATGATTGCACGTGGAGGGGTGCGTCAGAAAAGCTGCGAGGATAAATCCTAACAGTCTGCAGTTGATGGTTCGCTAATTTTTTGAGTAGGGGCCTGCTTACCTCGTGTTACCCAAAGATGTCTCGTTGTCACGACTGGAAATGTTCTTCGCAAGCTACAACACCTAATATACGGTAGCCGTTTTCGACAGAAAACGTAAGTGTGGTCAGTGATCGTAGAGTTCGGTACTATTGTTAACAATAATGTTACGAATAATGTTCAAAGTCTTTAACAAAAAAAGAATGCCGCCTTATTCACTTGTCCAAGTGAATTAAAGAAGCCTTAGATTTTTATTAAAATAATAAAATGAAAATAGCTATAAAGTCGCACAATTACACACATAAAAAGAAGCTTTCTATCACCCCAGTTCCCAGAACTCCTGAAGATATACTTTGACTGTGCATATTGTATCACAGACACAGTCCCTTTGACTGTTCAGAGATGTCACTAAACCGGCCCAAAGATGTAAACAACCATGCATGAGCAGCGCCTATTAGTCGGAGGGGGTCCGACAGCCTATCAGTACCAGTCATTCCACCAGGAACAATGTACACGGCTCGTGTTGTCTGTAGATCAACCATGCCGCATTGTTACTTTGTGCCAGGAAGGGCTCTCAACAGGGGAAGTGTCCAGGCGTCTCGGAGTGAACCAAAGCGATGTTGTTCGGACATAGAGGAGAGACAGGAACTGTCGATGACATGCCTTGCGCAGGCCGCCCAAGGGATACTACTGCAGTGGATGACCGCTACCTACGGATTATGGCTCGGAGGAGCACTGACAGTAACGCCACCATGTTTTGGTTTGTTTTGGAGAAGGAGACCAGACAGCGAGGTCATCGGTCTCATCGGATTAGGGAAGGATGGGGAAGGAAGTCGGGCGTGTCCTTTCAAAGGAACCATCCCGGCATTTGCCTGGAGCGATTTAGGGAAATCACGGAAAACCACCATGTTGAATAATGCTTTTCGTGCACCCACAGGACGTCGTATTACAACTCAAACTCTGCGCAATAGCCTGAATGATGCGCAACTTCACTCCCGACGTCCATGGCGAGGTCCATCTTTGCAACCACGACAACATGCAGCGCGGTACAGATGCACCCAACAACATGCCGAATGGACCGCTCAGCATTGGCATCACGTTCTCTTCACTGATGAGTGCCGCATATGCCTTCAACCAGGCAATCGTGGGTGACGTGTTTGGAGGCAATCAGGCCAGGCTGAACGCCTTAGACATACTGTCCAGCGAATGCAGCAAGGTGGAGGTTCCCTGCTGTTTTGGGGTGGCATTATGTGGGTCGACGTACGCCGCTGGTGATCATGGTAGGCGCCATAACGGCTGTACGATACGTGAATGCCATCATCCGACTGATAGTGCAACCGTATCGGCAGCATATTGGCGAGGCGTTCCTCTTCATGGGCAAAAATTCGCGCTCACATCATGCACATCTTGTGAATGACTTCCTTCAGGATAACGACATCGCTCGACTAGAGGGGCCAGCATGTTCTCCAGACATGAACCCTATCGTACATGCCTGGGATAGACTGGAAAGGGCTGTTTATGGACGACATGACCCACCTACCACTCTGAGGGATCTACGCCGTATCGCCGTTGAGGAGTGGGACAATCTTGACCAACGGTGCCTTCATGAACTTGTGGATAATCTGCCACGACGAATGCAGACATGCATCAATGGAAGAGGACCTGCAACTGGGTATTAGAGGTACCAGTGTGTACAGCTATCTGGACCACGCCCTCTGAAGATCTCTTTGTATGGTGGTATAACATGCAATGTGTGGTTTTCACGAGCAATAAAAAGGGCGGAAATGATATTTATGTTGATCTCTATTGCAATTTTCTGTACAGGTTCCGAAACTCTCAGAACCGAGGTGATGCAAAACTTTTTTGATGTGTGTATATTGATTAGTTCAAATGGTTCAGATGGCTCTGAGCACCATGGGACTTAACGTCTGAGGTCATCAGTCCCCTAGACTTGGAACTACTTAAACCTAAGGACATCACACACATCCATGCCCGAGGCAGGATTCGAACCTGCGACCGCAGCAGTCGCGCGGTTCCGGACTGAAGCGCCTAGCACCGCTCGGTCACAACGGCCGACTATTGATTAGTGACTTGCAGACTCATAATGATTTTACGTTATTTATAGACAACTATTACCTTTGTCAATATGATAAAATTAACATCACGTGAGAGAGAGTAAAATTTCGTAAGTGAATATAACTATCATGATGAATGATCATAATATCGTGGGCAACAATTATTGTACCTAACATCACTGTCTTTCTTTGAGAGTCTTTTCGTACAAAATCAAACGTTGCCCGAGGCACTTTTAATAGTTATAGCACTTTCAACTACAAAACTATAACTGGTTCGTTTGATAACGAATTAAATGTTCACATAACCAAACACCGAGCTAGGTTGCCTACAAAACATAGTATCCTCTGCGCAATCGGCCGTTTGCTTCGAAATCCCGTGACTCGAGTAACCTTCACTTTAAGAGCTCTTTCTCAATGGGACCCAAGTTGTTCTTCCGCAGAGACGCGTTTCTGTGGCTGGTGCAGTCAGTCTTCAGACCACATTTTCCTACCGTTTAAGCCACGACCGGCCACGGTGTGCCAAAATTCACGCTCGCTGAGAGTGCGGGCCAAGGCTCCTCTTGTATCGAGTTTCACGTTCCTTCCCGAAAGTTCTAGGTACAGAGCGACACTTCATTTAGCATTACGGTGTGGCATTTTTCGGTCGGCCCAACTCTCTTCAGTTCGGCAGAATCGTGGTGTCGTCGCTGTTTACGCTTCGCTATTTGTTTGTGTTATGAAGGACATTCACAGGTCCAGTGGATGTCTGCTCAAAAAGAGGCAGCTATACTCCATTCGCCGAAACAAGAGACGCACTGTAAACACGGCAAGGCGCGTGACCACAGCGCTGCCATCGAGGGGTGTACAAGGCAGGGGCGCCTCAAATTAAAAAATGAAAGTTGTGTTTTTTATAATTTGGCACCTGAACACGATAAAGTGATCCGAGAACTACCTTCCGACACCTTTTTTTACATTACATTAAAATTTATTGTCACTGAAAAAGAGAAATATTTAAGCTTTCAGGAAAAGTTGTTTTTTCGCGTTACTCTATATTTATCACGCCATATCTCCTAAACTGTGTGTACCACAACAAAATAATTTTATAATTGCCTTCAGTGCTATATGATGATAACGTCTGCAAATTTTCTGCCCAATAGAGTCAGTAATAGTGAAGTAATAAATTAAAATCTCACGTCTGATGCAGAACTTTTACCAAATTATCATCCGAAATATAGTAAGCGACAAACTTTTCCCCTTTAAATTTTTTTGTGGGGGTGTAAGCGAGAAAACTTTCAGAAAGGTTCGAATTTAATTTTGTAGTTTGTTCGAATGCGATGGGTGCAACCCTTTGTCCTTTATGAGCGATGCGTTGTGCGGTTCGCAGGCGCGGCGCTTAGTCAGTGTGGCCGTCTCAGTTGCAGGTGTGAGCTCGTTAGTGGGTGTTGTACAGCGGCGATTTCGGGATATCTTACGTTCTTCTGTAAAGACGCTTGAAAGACTAGTTGTTGATTATTAGAGTAAGTATATCTGTTTGTAGTCACGCTGAGCATTCACTGTTTATGTGTGAATCCAATGGCATGGTTTCTTATTTTATATATTCACTTATTTCATTAGCATCACATACGGCTGTCCTCATTATGTCATCCACGGATTCAGCGAGCGAGGTCGATGTGTCCGTTCTGAGTCTACCAAAGAAGCGAGCAAAGAAGAAATCATCAAGTTCTTCTGAGAAGCACATGGTGTTTAATGTGCATAAAACGGAACTGTTACATCCAGAGCAGTCGATGAGTGACATTCTTTCGAATACAGCTGCAGCTACAGGTGTTGGACGTTCTTCAGTGTATTGTGTGATAAGTGAGTACAAGGCCACACACTCTTTGAAGTCTCCCAAGAAAGGAAAATTACGATAGAAACTTTCTGAAAGTGTTGATGACTTCGATAGAAATGCGATACGAAGGAATGTACACGATTTTTCTTTTCGTAACGAATTGCCAACAATTGACAAAGTGCTTACAGTCGTGAACGAAGATGCAGATCTGGGCAATTTTCAGAGAACTACATTTTATAAGTTATTGAAAGAAATGAATTTCAAATATGTCCGGCGTGGGCGCGATAGCGTGCTAATAGACAGGGATACATCATTTTATGGAGGTGGCGTTATCTTCGAACCATTAAACGGTTGAGAGATGAAGACAGACCCATTTACTATTTGGACGAGACTTGGGTGAACGCAGGACATGCCCGAAGTTACGTCTGGGTAGATGACACTATAAATTCCTCAAAACAAGCGTTTCTGTCCGGATTATCCACCGGAAGCAAGAGCCCAAAAGGTAAAGGGAAACGTCTGATTATCGCACACATTGGCAGCAAAGCAGGGTTCGTTGAAGGATGTTTGTGGACTTCCGAACCCAAGAAAAGTGGAGATTATCATGAGCAGATGTGCGCCGAAACCTTAATGGTTTCAAGATGTTCTTCCTCGGCTTCAGGAAAATGCAGTTATTGTTCTTGATAACGCGCCGTACCATGCTCGGAGAAAAGAAAAAGTTCCCAATACGAATTCCAATAAGCACGAAATATCAGAGTGGCTAAAATCTAAAAACATCGATTTCGCTGGCGGTATGTTGAAGAAAGAACTTTTAAATATAATTAAAAATCACAGAACAGCCCACAACGAATACGCAGTAGATGAAATGGTGAAGAATGCAGGGAAAACTGTTCTCAGAATTCCTCAGTACCCACTGTGAATTAAACGCCATCGAGTTAGTGTGGGCCAGAATCAAAGGCTATTATGCAGCGAACAACAAAACATACAAAATGCCGGAAGTTTAAGTACTGCTACAACAAGCAATAAGAACAGTGACTGCAGAGGATTGGAACAAGTGCGTCCTCCATGTCGTAGAAAAAGTGGAAACTCAAATGTGGAAATTAGACTGCATTATAGAGGAGGAGGAGGAGATTATTGTTTAACGTCCCGTCGACAACGAGGTCATTAGAATGGAGCGCAAGCTCGGGTGAGGAAAGGATGGGGAAGGAAATCGGCCGTGCCCTTTCAAAGGAACCATCCCGGCATTTGCCTGAAGCGATTTAGGGAAATCACGGAAAACCTAAATCAGGATGGCCGGAGACGGGATTGAACCGTCGTCCTCCCGAATGCGAGTCCAGTGTGCTAACCACTGCGCCACCTCGGAGGAGAGAGAGGAGCGGTTTGTTATAAACCTCAATGAAAACAGTTCAAGTTCGACAGAGTGAACCTTGTTTCGTCCTTTATCATTGTTATTACCGGTATTGTTATTAAAATTAACAATTAATTGTGTTTCAATGGAGCGTTTTGTTAGCAACGTGAATGAAAATAAATCTGCTTCGGCAGAATTATTTTAACATTATTGTTAAATTTATTTCGTACATTGTTGCCCAGGTTTCTCACGGTCCGCTGTGACAGCTCGGCAGCCAGCCGAACGCCGCCAGCTGCAAAGCGTGCGCCAAGGGTTTTCCACACCCCTACGTATCAAGTGAACACAGATAGCTTCTCTGGAAACAAGAGTAGTCGTTCACGTGACACTGTTTGTGTTTCGTCCCAGCTCTCGGTGAATAAACTTTAGTAATCTACCATCACCATTGTTTAAAAATTAATAGGAATGACAGAAGAGGGGTAAGAATTCTCAATATATCTTACGCAGTCGCACAAACGACAGGGACTGAAAATTTGCTAGAAAACGGTATTACAATATCATGCAGAATAAATTTAAAGATTTAGTTGATAATGAAAGAAAGAGAAATTAAAACGATCGAGAAATGGGATTCTTTGTTCAGTACAGCAAGAAGCACTTTGTGCTAAATTTTCAGGCATCCAGACATGAAGATGTTGTTGGTATAACTAGTAAAATTTCTGAAATCGCACGCGTTATTACACTATCAGTTGCAACTGTTTTCGATGGAATTGATCGAAGAGTATAGAGTCTTTCTGTATTACTGCAAAGCACGTTGGCAAAGTCCAGGGGCAAGCCCGGAAAGAGTTTTAGATTTAAAACTCGCTATTGTTGAGTTTGTGAAGAAAAAATGAGTGCAGGAACAGAAATTACAACATCTGAAATGGATTGCATACCTTGCATTTTAGGTGGACTTTACTGCACACTGCCATCAGTAAGACATTGCAAGGTGAGGAACTACTGCTGTGTGTTTTGATGGGATGCATTTAGCATTACATAAGCGAAACATGTTGACAGTTCAATTCCCTAAGCTCACTGCTGTTAAAGGAAACGTGATGTCTGAAGAATTCATTGTCATCTTGGAAGAACTACAAAGACAGTTTCCTAAACGTTTTGACGACACTGCCAGTCATACTTCTCGTTTCGATCTGTTTTCGAGACCGATTGCCGTTTCAGTTGAAAGCGACCCTGATCACATGTAGATGTAACTGATTGACCTGCAAGAGAATTCCCGTTTTAATGACAAATCCTTTTATGTTAAAACTGTCCAGGACGTCTGCATTGCTTTCATCGGGTAGAGTTTTCACGTCTCCGTAATGAGGTTGCAAAAGTGCTACAATATTTCGATCGACGTATTTGTGTGAAAGACCTTTTTTCGATTATAAAACAACATGCGTCACGATGCAGTGGCAGCTTGGGTGGGAAAATCTGTGAAATTGTCTGCGTCTGTCCGTAAGCTGACAGTTTGTAACGGATAAAAATTTTGTCTTCAGCGCGTCGAAAATAATTAAATAATATTAAAAATTTATCTGGTTTGTGACCTACATTGTTGAGAAATGTCAAATACAGAACCAAGTCGTATGCAGAGTGACTGCAATGCCACTTAAACGCGGCGCGTTGCCAATTTTCCACTCTAGTCCCTCCTCTTGCTCAGCGTGGCATTGCTCTGATGTGAAATGTGCAGCGAAGCCGAGTACTATAGCACTCGTGCCAGGGTACTGCCACTGAGCCGCAATCTTGGCCGTCTCCGGTTTAGGCAGCTAACTGAGTGCTGTCGACACCGTCTAGTCAGAGAAACAGTTACTTATCTTTTTGCTTATTAGTTGCTACATTCAGGTCATTCGAAATTACAGTGGCCATTCGGAATTACGATCAAACCTCGACCACTGACGCCTCCATATCGCCGTTGCAAAGATCTCGTGCCATGTGCCATGACAGTATCTCTCTCGCCTACCCTCAATTACGTCTTACTTCTTCATTGTGTGTCCTCTGATTACTTACGTATATGGTTTTCCTTGACTGGCCGGGTGTCGTCTACCGGTCAAGTAATAATTTTCTGGTGCCCGCTCCTTTTTATCTTGTTCGATCTGTGAGCTTCACTGTTAGTGTGTTTTTGGGTCTTCATGGAAATATACATAAAAAAATGGCTCTGAGCACTATGGGACTTAACTTCTAAGGTCATCAATCCTCTAGAACTAAGAACTACTTAAACCTAACTAACCTAAGGATATCACACACATCCATGCCCGAAGCAGGATTCGAACCTGCGACCGTAGCGGTCGCGTGGTTTCAGACTGTAGCGCCTAGAACCGCTCGGCCACCCGGCAAATATACATATCTGTAGTCAAGTGCTATTTATGTAGAGCTGAGCTACCCTCTGTCGTCCTTAATCTATCCACAGCGATTGTCAAAACAGGGTCGAATATTGGCTGTAGTAGGGGACGAGTTCGATGCTTTAAGTCGTCCTCTCACGGGACGTGAAAACGCACGTGGACGAGAAGCTGGTGACGTTACAACGATGAATTCCACGTTCCACTACTCTGCGGAGGGTGAGATAAAGGATCTGGCACGTTAGATTTTTGCCCCGTGGAGAGAAACATGGCCACTGAGTTGCGACGCCGTTTTACATCACAAGCTGAACGTAGCAGTCGGCATATTGTACGGCGTTAAACATCGCATTTGGTGACTTTTTTGTCGCACAGAGTATGTTGTACGAGTATAAGCTGTTTCAGAGCACCAGCAAATTGAGAATCTATCGATAGCGAGTCGTTTAAGCTACAATTCGTTATAATAGCATACGTAACGGCTTCCTGTAGTCGATGTTTTTAGTGTTATAACTTGTGAGCCACGGAAGTACACCGTTTCAATGCCACGGCTCAATGACGATCTATCAAAAACGCATCTTTGTGGCGCAGTTTGCAGAGTAAATAACAAATAATGATATTTGTAGATACAGTCTTTACACAGTCTATACCATACACGGAGACTCAGTACTTAAGTTTAACCATAACGCAGTGTGTAGTCCTGCTTGTTGTGAGCTGTACGAACAAGGGTAGCAGATTCCTGTCCATCTCCTTCCAAACTTTTTTTAACGTTAGTTTTCTAAAAAATTCCGGGTCTTTTTATTCATTTAATAGAAAGATCTCAAAAATCTATGTTATTTATTGTAAATAATGTATTTGTTGCGATTCTTGTTCCAAAGGCCAACTACTGGAATGTTTCCTCAGTGGCCATAAATTTTAACATGACTCCCAGTCTATGTTAGAAAGGAAACACAAGTTTCAAAAAAGGGTTCAAATGGCTCTGAGCACTATGGGACTTAACTTCTGAGGTCATCAGTCCCCTAGAACTTAGAACTACTTAAACCTAACTAACCTAAGGACATCACACACATCCATGCCCGAGGCAGGATTCGAACCTGCGACCGTAGCGGTCGCGCGGTTCCAGGCTGTAGCGCCTAGAACCGCTTGACCACCCCGGCAGGCACAAGTTACACACTGGAAGATTTTGATATTGTGAAATTATCTTTTTCAGTGATGCTTAGCAGCAACGAAAAAGTCTCCTCTTCCAGGTGAATGAAATTACGAAACGAATCTCGATCTTGAAATCTATGTAAAGAGGTACGTTATTTCAGAGCGTTGGTAATCAATGCAACATCGAGAATATGGATACCGTGTATGCACAAACTGACGTTAGATGCTGCACCTTAACTGTATCCAGTTTAAAACCGAAAATGGGATGGAAATGCATCTGAATTAACGAATAACACCTTCTCGTACGTATATCAGATTGTCGTACAGGATTAGGTAATGTATGTACTCTATCTCTACCAACAATTCGCCGTTGAAGCCATCGATGAGTCCAGAATCTTCTTTGCGATTTTCTCCGCTCTTCTTCGACCATCGCTAACAGAGTTAACGCGTTTTCGTAAGGAAACTGAGTGGTTTGCGAGCGAAATAAAGCCGCCAGGGCCTCTGGAGACTGCTGAGAGCGCAAATCACGTTAATAAGGTCGTCGTCCCGTATGCCGACGGAGTTGTCTCTCGTGAGGTCGGTTTTCCGCCTGCGTTCGCGTCAACGTTTGCTGCCTCGTCCCGTGTGAGGACAGCTTAAAGCCGTCGGCACACGGACCGAGCATCCGCACGTTGAGCGTTGAGCGTGCCGAATTTCTGACGTCACAGCGTGGAATAGCACGTTCGGGAGTCTTTCGGAACGTGCAGAGCAATATCTGGCATGTTAGATATTCTGAGCGTGCGTCTGAGCGTTGACCAATGAGATGGCACAACGCCACCTACGTCACACGCGCGCCGTCTCCCTTCAGCACAGAGTTGTAAGGCGCCATATTGGCATTCATTTCAAGCCTATATGTATATATATGCCGTTTCTGAGCACCAGCAAATTGAGAATCACTGGAGAACTCGTTGTTAGTTGTGTGATACGTTCCAATAAAATAATGAGAAACATCATATTCGTGACAAAAGAATTATTGTAACTTGCGTATTATGAGAGTAGGCTATTTGAAGGCAGCGACACACTGAAGATCCACCCAAAGCGCATTGTTCTTGGTACAATTTGTTATAATCAAATTTGAATTAGTAACATAATTATCTACGATTAACGTTCTTAGCAGACAGTAACACAATTTGATTAAGGCTGGAGAGTTCTATTGTTGCTTTAGCGTAATTAGCAGCGTCTCTGTCTAGATGTAAGCCTCTGCTGGGGCGGTGGTTCGCGTCGTAACACTTGCATTTATTTTTTCCTAACATTCGCGTATTTATTAGGTTCTGATACTTTATTATTACTTTAATATAAGTATATGCTATAATATTTGATGTTATGTATATATGTGTTCACCTTGTTTTGACTTTGTTCGATTGGCTTATCTACAGGACAGCTTGCGCTACTTGTATAAACATATTTTGCTCCTTTTTTTCTTTTACGCTTCGTAATTCACATGTTACAATGATTCTGGTACTGGGTAGGAACAGTGATCAAGTAAGACTGACCTTGGGGTTTTACTAAAATGTGGGAATGATGAAATAATGTTTATCTTATGCGGAGAAGTATTCCAAATTTGTACTGCACTATTTGTAATGGAACTTTTATAAGCCTGTGTACTTATTGTTTGGACACGGTACTTTCCTGTTCGTGGACAATGGAGGAAATGTGCATTTTAACAGAGCTAACGTGGGAATTTTACGCGCGTCCGTTGAGTAAACAGTGTGATTTACGGACTATAAATATCCCTCAACTGCCGCTGGAGTGAGTTGCGATCGCGTATACCACGTTGGGGCCTACGTACCGCATGCACCAGTTGCATCGTTCCTGAGCGTTCAGCAGCACGTTGAACTTGGCACGCTCTACGTTAACGTTCGACAGCAGGTTCCGTGTGCCGACGGATTTAGGCGCGGTCCGGGCAGCAAGTCGGTTGCTCGTTTCGAAGCCACAGAGCGGTTGCACCTTTCCACACCTGTACGGAGATCAAATCATGACCCGCAACTTGCCATAAACGCCACATTGTGGCATCTGCATTAAAGTCACGGAATGAGCTACTCTCTGTGATTCAGAAACTGGACCAAATCCATCACGATCTCGCCTCAGTCGCTGTCCTGACTGCTAGCCGCAGTCGAGCGGAGCTTTTAGCTACGGCGCAGCATGGCTGGTTCTACTGCGCGCAGTGTGGTCATGTGTGTAAGTTGGCAGCCTTGCGCAGAGGGGCGTGTCTGTCGGCGCCAACCTGCCGCGGCCGCGGGCCGCTGTCCCGCCGCTCAGGGCAGTCGCTCGATGTCTGTTGTGAACGCAGCGGACTATCTCCGGCCCCACCAACACCGAACGACGCGGCGCGCTTTCCCGCCAACGTTCGCCCACAGCTGGCGCAGTTGACAGGTGAGGGTTACATTCTCACGCTGACAACTGACAGTCGCTACGACGGCACAATGCGCGGCGAATTTAAAAGAAAAAAGGGACTTTTTTCTTAAGCTCTTAAAATGCACCGCTAATCTTTCTATACGATGGGACATCTTATAGTCTGTCCAAAATTACTTACGGATTGCTACTTCGGCAGGAGCACTCGTAACAGATCTGCCTCGTCCGGCACGGAACTAACGCCTAATTCTACATTTCATTCAACTCGCGCAAACAGGGGAACTATTCATTTTGTAAATACGTTAACAGCATCGATGTATACACCACGTTTTGATTTTAATTTTATTTGCGACAACAAATTATTAAGATGATACAAGGACAGTTTACGAAAGATCATTTTCTCACGATGTTACCGAATTTTCAACATGTGGGAAACCTTTTTGTTATTGAAGTTAAGTGAATACATTATGGGAATAAAATCTTAAGATTACATATTTTCATATGTTCGAAACCAGAACTCTGTCAGAGATATCTAACGCGAGATAATTTGGAGTTAACTATGACGCGCAATGGTCCGCTCGCGAACAGATCGCTGTAGGTTTGTAATGAAATAGTTATTTTTACTGATCCGCCTACTCAATTCTAACAGAACAAAAAATAAGATTAAGCGTGGTTATCACGGTGGAAAAACGCCGCGGTGGAAAAACGCATCTTACATACACCGATCTCTAATTGTTTACTAAGAACAAAAGCGATACAAATAACAGGGCCTCTGTATTACAGCAGTCATATTGTAAACAGTAATATAAATTTCGTGTGATACATACTGAATTCCTGAGATATTTTTATTAAAATTTCAAAACTTGCGACGATGTAATTTTGCTATGTAGGTACTTATACACGTAAACTTCGAACGCCAAACATGTAGCCGGATCCGCCTGTGCTCCATTTGTATCGGGATAATGAAAAAACTCCAGGGATATCATTCTTGAACTGTGACTATCACTGTCACTGTTGTCATTTAAAGAAATTATCATCTCTTCCACTGAATTTTCCAAAAGAGCTTCATTTTTCTATGCTCTTTCCATGATGCTCTGCGTTTGCTTAGCGGCTTTCTTCCACTCATCAGCGATGACTTTCCTGACAACTTCTCTTGTGAGCGCTTCGACTGCAGAGAGGGTAAATTTATTATTAGACTCTGTTGGGTTGAAATGGCAGTGGTGAGGTGGTAGCCTAAGACAATTTGTCCACGTTTTTTTGTCAGTTCGTCGATTTCGTATAGGGAGAACTGTGATTTATGGAGAGACATTTTTTTCCATAAACTCCACCTTTTTAAGGTCGTCACTTTCACAGACCTTATGAAGCTGAAGCCAATCTCTCGTTTCCCCTTTAGGTCTGCCATGGTAGGAATGGTAAGGAGCATTATCTAGAACAACTGTTGACGTTTTTCGAAGGTTTGGTATAAGTGAATCTTCGAATCACTTTGTAATTGAACTGTGGTTCATTTCTTCGTCATAATCTCCTGTTTGCTTTGATTTAAAAAGGAGGAGACTGTTGGAAAGAAAGCCTTGCAAGGTGCTGCACGAAGAACAAGTCCACCCCCCCCCCCCCCTCCCCTTGCCACAAGGTACTGCCATTGTCCCATTAGCTGTGTTGTCTGTCCACGTTCTCTTGAAAACGTGACCAGAATTGTCCCACGTTTCGGCAAGCCACAACAAAAAAATGGTTCAAATGGCTCTGAGCACTATGGGACTTAAGATGATGAGGTCACCAGTCCCCTAGAACTTGAAACGTCCCTATAGAAAAATTTATGAATGACTGAGCTGATAAACCTCTTACATTATTTTCTTTTCAAACAGCTGAGCAAAACTGAACGTCCTCATACATTACTCTCTTTACTTATTCTGATCAACACTAAACTGACACACAATATTTTTAGCGCAACGCAATCTGACTTTCAAAAATCGCTACAAAAGAATGGCCGTGACTAACAATAACCTATACCTTTCACGAATGACTTACCTCACAAAAATCTTCGTTACTCGAACTACTGCAATACAGCGAGCGCCAATACTGCCAGCTAAATAAAAGATTCTAACTACTTAAGTCACTAACTACTGATAGGCATAGTTAGCAAATGAAAGATTTTGAAAAAGAACAAACAATGTATTTACCTTAATAGTGTTCAAGAGTCATAATATATATATCAGTTCATCACATCCAGTCTTACAAATTTACTGTCTCTAATGGACACACGTCCAGATCATCCGCTCTCGAAACTCCGCCATCTCTCTCCCCACATCCACCACTGCTGGCGGTTCACCTCCAACTGTGCAACGCTACGCTAACATCGAACTGCCCAACACTACAATGGCGAACAACAATGCAACCAACCACAGACTGCATTCAGCACAGCCAGTGATTTTCATACAGAGCGCTATGTGGCGTTACCAATATAAAATCCTAAACAGCCTACTTACAAACTTAGAACTACTTAAACCTAACTAACCATGCCCGAGGCTGGATTCGAACCTGCGACCGTAGCAGTCGCGCGGTTCCAGACTGAAGCGCCTAAAACCGCTCGGCCACAACGGCCGGCGAGCCACAACATTTCTTCGATATTTAATAGCTACGGATGTCCCTTAAAAGTTGGCATCGCCGTGCAGCTGTATCCTCCCTGTCCATCAACAACTTATGACCACAGAAATATCCAAAGTGAAAGCCAAGGTAGTGTAAAGCTGTGGACAAGGATGTGCGACTGTCTTGCACAAGTTCTGTTTCTTTAAGTGTGACCAGTAGCTTCGTGAGTGTCGGATGTTCCTTCCTGCGGTAATAATCATAAACATGACGACGAAGCGCATCCTCTGCAAACGTATCGACATTGGTAATCCGCTTATCCATACGACGTTTTTTCCCCAGAGGTGATAAGTTTTGATGGTTGTACTGCTTCCTTTTCTTTGTCGAACATATCCTTCCCAATCTTCACAACAGTGTTATATATATTCAAAGCTGCAGCAGTTCTTTTGACCACTTTGGTAACGGAGAGCAGCGGGCCACTGCTAAGTTTTTCATTTTCAAGGTAGACACGTAACGCTCAAACCATTTCTCTTGACTGACCTTGTATGCCAATCCCCTGGCCAAGAGAACGACTTCGAACTTTTTCACTTACAATTTTCGCCGAACTTCACGTTGACATCGTTCAGTACCACACAACGAATAACGGAAACGACGAATAATGGAAACAACTAATAACCGAAACAACTAATAACAACTGAAAGAAAAACAGCCCTCGGTCACTATTTTTAACGAATTAACCCGGTTTCAACACTTCTAGGAGTGTCTTCCTCAGAATTTAAATCAAAGAATGGTCTATATTCTGTAACATGGTCAATATAAAAACCATTCTTTGATTTAAAGTCTGAGGAAGACACTCCTACCAATGTTGAAACCGGGTTAATTCGTTAAAAATAATGACCGAGGGCTGTTTTTATTTCAGTTGTAACTATTCACGGTCTCTGGACGTGCGGCCATGACAAAATTTTACAACAAATAACGGTAAAAACGAACGAAAGAATAACTCCTACAACTGTAAAAACGAACACACAGAAACTTGCAGCGCGCAACAATCACACGGGACAGCAAGCTGGCCGCAACTGAAGCCCACTGCAAGCAACAAGTGTTGTAGTGTGGGGTAAAGGTTTGGTAATTTCGGGAATTTGCTGTAGCTGCAGGTAGCGTGGTACTGGCGGAAAGTGGCCCTTGTCTGCAGCATTGACTTCGCCCTCCTCCCCCTCTACCACTTCCGCCCTCGTTGTCAATCCTGTAGTAGTTTGGAAGGGCTATAGTATCCACTTCCAACAACTGTTTGACTACCCGATATGCTTTAAAAGTAATTAGTACGAGTTAAGGAAATGTCACACCAACTACCATTTTACGACAGTCACTGTCACGAAGATGTAGGGTTCTCATTCAGTGAGCATTATAGTCTAACATTCCTCATTTCGATCAAGCTTGAACTTCTACCTGGTCACTTACCTCTTCCCTTGTTGGCAGAAAGTCGCTCTGTATAACTAAAATATTGAAATGTTCTCTCACAATATATGATCTGCTTTATTCCTAACTCACTACAGCCGACAAATCGTATTGAGAGATTCAGCAACTGTATTGAAATTTAAGATAATTCTCGTTTATAGTTCCGTCGCAGTTGCACATTTTCACTGAGATTACATATTTCGATCACTCTGAATTATCTTCAGATCTAAATCAAAGTAAAACTAAATATGTACCATCTAATATTTTACAATAAGTAGAAAAGAAAAGAACTGTACATAAAAGTAGAGTTTACCTAAGTAGTTGCGTCAGAAATGCGTCTTGTCTATGCAGAACCACAAGGCCAACTGTGTTTTGCAACTCCGGTCAATGTTTCAAATAGGTATATGTTGGTGGGTGGGGGTGAGGGGGGGAGGGAGGAGAGGAAATGGAACGAGGCTGATTGAGGGGGTGGAGAGCAGAAGCTGGTTAAGGGTGATTGGGATGTCATGAGTTTAACAAGGGAGGGTCGTGCTACAATTATAGAACGTATGGGCGTGAAAAATGTGAACGGCATAAAATAGTGAAATTACAAAATGGAGTGAGGGGAATTGTGAGTGGGCAAAGAAGACAAAGGAGGGGACGGGGCAGGAATGAATAGTGGCAGGTTTAACATGAGAGGCTCTAGTACAATAAATTGCAGAAAGTGCATCATGTAAACAACCTTATGTTAAAAAGAAAACATAGATACTTGCATAAAACTGTGAAAGGTGGATAAAATACTAGATTACAAAAGTCGAAATAAAGCAGTGAAAACTGACATTTTTTTGTAGTATCTTAAGATAGTCAAAGTGAGAAACTTTGAAACTATAAATTCATAAGGTCTCACTCAGAAAACATAAAAATAAAAAAAGTTATAAAAATTGTTTCGTTAAAATATCAAAGTATAAGCTTCGAAAATGGATGTATAAATAGTGAAACACATGAAGATCGCAAAATTACAGAAGTGGAATTATGTAGAAGACCTAGAATTGCATGAAGTGTCGTTAAATATTATAAATTTAAAAAAATGTAATCTAATTAAAAATGTGCAACTGAAACCGAACAGTAAATGAGAATTATATTATATTAAATTATGCTTACGTGCCTTGCAATCACCCTCCCCTTTACGCACACAAACATACACACGCACTAGCTATAACGAACAAAGAGCTGCAGCTTCGCTTTTACTCATTAGAGCTGATAGAACTAAGGCAGCATTTTATTCAGAGTTTGCCTGAAGACCCCGGGAAACATCCTGAAAACCTTGGATGGAACCCGAGAATTGTAATTATTTCGTATATATATTATATTAAATTGGGCGTATTTCCACTTCCGGCATTCGCCTGATAAGCATGGGAAACCTCCCGAAAGCGTTGGTCAGGACTGGAGGATTGGGATTATTCGTACTTGTATCTGTGACAAAGACTAAAAACTAAAATTTATTGTATGTTTATTTGGGTGTGTCTTGCTCTGGTTAGTAGTAGAATGATTAACTAAAATACAACCGACAAACTTTCAACTGAGAGAGGAAATATATAGGAAGTCCTGCGATCGTAGTTCCAATACCTCCTAAGGTGTTTGCAATATGGCAACAATGTACCGTATTTGGCAAGTGACGCTACGCAAAAGGCAGCTGCAGTTTAACCCTTATAACCTATTTTCTCAGGCAACTTTATTTCGCGACTTAGTGTTGCAAATGGTACCACATATTTTGGGAAGCTACAAGAACGGTTAAGAAAATTTTTCAATCACAACGTACGACAAAAAGCGAAAACGAAACGTGGAAAATTTTTAAATTTGAAATTGGATTCTGCCGAAATACGGCAGTTTCATTATCATTGCCATGAAGATTTCGCATAAGTATATTGAACTTGCACGAGCCATCGAAGGCCTTTGAAAAAAATCGGTTCGTTAAAAATATTGTTCTTCGTCATTGATTATGCTTGACGTTCCCACCTGATGATTGCTGTACTTTTTCCACATAACGAACCATTTACACTTTATAGGGAATAACTTGTACATGGCATAAAACAAACGCAGACCCCTAACAAAATTTGTAGTGACTGTCAGCTCATTTACAAGATTTGTAAGGAAAAAGAAACTTGTGAAGACAACGTGGAACCTAAAAGGATAGGTCCATCTTTTCGTACATAGGCGACCATGAACGAAGTACATTTGGATGTGAAAACAGTATTCACTTTTATGCTAGCTTAGGACGAGTTTGACAGCAGATCCTTTTAAAATACCAGCCTGTCGAATGCGTTGAACTCTGTATTGTTGAACTAGAGTGGTTTTGAACACTTCATCTCCTGATGATTTTAATTCGAAAAATTTCTTTCATGGCGAGGTGCACACTTTGCTTGCAATACATACTCGACGAACCTATTAGGGCGTAAAATCGTGAGATGCGCTATATCACGATCTTAGCCCAAATGTTTTTTGTTTTAAAAGTTTCTTGACCAAGTGCGCTCCAGTAGTGATATAAGTTTGTACTAAATGTCAGAGTTAAAATGATGACACAAACTGGTCTCGGTTTGACAAATTAAAATTCATGTCAAATAAGAAACTGTTTAGCGTGAGTCACGTATTTCCTTTATCAATAGGGACATCATATTTTTAGTGCTCCTTCTGTTTAGTATCAATCGTCATATTAACATAATAGTACATATAGAACAAGACTGTGTGTTTGTTGATGGAATATCGTTCCTCTGCTGGTATCTGTTCTGACGTACCGAGTAACCTACTCATGAATATGACAAAAGGGAAAAAAGCCCTACTCTGCAATGGCGAAGCATAACAGATGATCACCACAAGTACTTTGCTTCTCTGTAAGAAAAAATATTACTGACAGTCAACTGCCCTAGCAATGATAATGTAAAATACCAACTGAGCACCGATTTTGCTGATCTTGGCATTACTGCATACGAAATTCGAGAGTTGTAGCCTTCCTAGTGCATCGTCTCTTCGGAAACCTTAATGCCTTGTTACACCCTGACTACACTTGCGCAATGTATGCCCCGCGATGTTGTTGTCTTCGATTAGGCCGACTGTCGACCACGCAAAGTAACTTCCTCATGAAGTAGTGTTTCCCAATTTTCGAGCATTCTAGTATTTCTTCATTCTTTCTGAGAGTTCTCTGCTTCTTTAATCTGTCCATAAAGTGGTGCACACCTGACCTTTTCCTAAAAACCCGCGAACTTCCAGGTTTTGTTTCGAAAAGATGAACTGTCCAGAATTTCTGCTTTCGTAACTTTGATTTCTGGTAAGTCCTTTTACACTTTCCCTGAACCAAGTGACTCTCATTTCGGGATTTTTCTCGAAACTGTCACACTTATTTGGTCAGTCTTTCCGGGTTCATTCGTACCAATGACCATGAAACGAAATTCTCCTTTTCCTGGGAGCTTCCTTTTATCAGTTTAGGTGTAGATTTCTTCATTGCTTCTTCCCATGCACGTACTTCCAACTTCCCTTGAACAGAGTAAGTTGCACAGTACCTTTCTTTCCTTTTTCTCTTTTTTGTCGAGGACTTAATATTCTAATGCACAAAGGCATTCTGGCTTAAACGGTAGTGTAGTAGTACTGTATTTTTGTTTTACTGAGAACGATTTTTATTGTAACTGCCATTTGGTAATTGGTAAGTCGTATCCATTTTCTGGGAACTATTTTTGTTTGCTTCTTTATCCAATCGCCGGCCGAAGTGGCCGTGCGGTTAAAGGCGCTGCAGTCTGGAACCGCAAGACCGCTACGGTCGCAGGTTCGAATCCTGCCTCGGGCATGGATGTTTGTGATGTCCTTAGGTTAGTTAGGTTTAACTAGTTCTAAGTTCTAGGAGACTAATGACCGCAGCAGTTGAGTCCCATAGTGCTCAGAGCCATTTGAACCATTTTTCTTTATCCAATCCGTTTCACGTATTATTTCCCCTAAGTACGTACATTTATTTACTCTGTTGACTCCACCATATCTTGTGGGTAGGAATTTTGGAGCATCTGTAATGTCTGCCTTGTCGAAAGAAATTTGTATTGATGATTATTGTTATTACTTTTGTTCCTTTACGAAGAAAAATGATTCGTTGTAGCGATACAAGCCCTTAGCGGAAAATTAGAAAAGAAGAAACCTCCATCCAGTACGTGCCGATCGCAATACTGTCGCCTCAACCGGTTGCGCTAACGCAGCAGCTCGACGTATTGTGTTTTTACAGGCTTCCCTTGTAACCCTTACTGCTTATCACAGTCACGAGTGGCAGTATCGTGAGCTGCTTCTCCCCCCCCCCCCCCCCTCGCCCTCCTCCGCCCCCCCCCCCCCCCCCCCCCCGGCTCCGTTCTGAAGTTGTGGCAGGAAGCCGGGTGCAGTAAGCGGAACACTCCCAGTGAATTGGTGTGGATCGGCTGTGTCCTGTGCGGCAGCGAACTTCTCGCTGAGGATGCACGGCAGAGACCGTCGGGTCTCCCGAGGTCTGGTAGTACACCGTAAGATTTCCATATTTTAACACAATTTGGTTGGCTCAAATGGCTCTGAGCACTATGGGACTTAACTTCTGAGGTCATCAGTCCCCTAGAACTTAGAACTACTTAAACCTAACTAACCTAAGGACATCACATACATCCATGCCCGAGGCAGGATTCGAACCTGCGACCGCAGCAGCGCGCGGTTCCAGACTGTAGCGCCTAGAACCGCTTGGCCACCCCGGCCGGCTAACACAACTTAAAACATAGCGCAATCGTCATCAATATTTTATTTCCCATTTGGTACACAACACAGTTTGTGGTTGTCCTTGCTACACAACTTATCAATAAAGGAAGTTTTTAATGTTGCTTCACATCCCAAACTGTATTTGTGGCAAGTTCCTATGGGACCAAACTGCTGAGGTCATCGGTCCCTTGGCTTACACACTACTTCATCTAAATTGAACTAACGTACGCTAAGGACAACTGACGCACCCATGTCCGAGGGAGGACTCGATCCGACGGATGGGAGCCGCGTGGACCGTGGCAACGTGCCCTAGACCGCAAGGCTACCCCGTGCGGCAAAACTGTAGTTGTTTTGGTCATTAGGCTTCTGTGCCTCTCCTGTGCTAACTTTGTCTCAGAATAGTACTTGATCCCAACGTCCTCGATTATTTGTTGAATTATAGCCCAAACTCTGTCCCCCTTCAGTTTTTACCCCCTACAACTCGCTCAAGTTTCATGTAAGTTACTCCCTAATGTCTTAATACATATTGTATCACCCTGCCCCTTCATCTCGTCATTGTTTCTCACACGTTCCTCTGATCGCCGATTCTGCGGAGAAACGCCTCATTTCTTGTCAGTATACCTAATTTTCAACATCCATCCGTAGCAACACATCTTAAACGCTTCGATTCTTTATTTCGATTTTGCTGTAGTCTATGATGTGCTCCAAACGTACTTACTTAGAATAGACGATGAGAAAATACTATTAAAAGATCACGAGAAACGCCACCTAGCTGCATTTTAACAACGTATGCGCAACGTAGTTTTGACCGAAATCAAAGTACGCACGTTTGATTGTACTGCACACAACTCAAACTTTGCAGCTGTGAAAAAGAAAAATAGAAAGGAAATGTCTAACAAAATTACAACGACTGCAACAGGCAGTCGTTCAAATATGTGTGGATGCGAGTGGTCAACATGGAAAATGTCGTGGCTTTAATAATGACATGACATGAATGAACGGAAACGTTTATCAAATTATGTAACATATTTAAGGTTACTAAATAAAGTAAGGCAAACATATTAAAGGCGAATTTTTCATGAGTGGGTCTTGACATTATTTCTGAATGCTAAAACCATTTTAAATGATCCGCCTGGAAGGTCAGTATCATGTTTTATACAGATGAGTTTTTTTCTGTCATGCGTTACATAACTCCATAATCTGTGGCCATTTTCAAATGCCTGCGACACCAGTAAGGCACGAACGTAAAACCTTTACCGTCATCACGCTTTACTACTGTAAATAATGTGACAGCAAGTGTAATACGCAAAGCGAAACGATGCAAGGAAAAGTGTTTTACATTGTTAATTTTGATATTCTAGGCATTTGAAAGTCGCCACAGTCTGAAGGTGCCAATAATGTAATTCGTGATCCAATAAAATTAATCTGTATAAAAAATTTGACAGCCCACAGTCGACTTTTAAAATGGTTTTACCATTCATAAAATTCATAATGAGTGTCTTTTTTCTTCAGCCGGAAGACAGATTTGGCGCGGCTCTTCATCCTTCTCGCTTGTGAGCTAACGTGTTCAGTTCGATTTAAAGGCTGCATCCCTCACTACTACTTGCCTTTCGTATTCATATCTAAGCCTGCTCCAGCCGTCCTTTCTCTCCAACACCCTTTCAACTTGTTTCAGCGACCATTCTCTCTTGGTTTCCTTGTGTCCATTATACGTTTTCTCTCGTAGAGTAGATGCAGAACGCTTTTCATCTGCATAATCTAATCTTCAACATCCCCCTGAACACCACATTTGTAATCCTTTCATTTTGTCTTCTCCATCATCCACATTTCACAACCCTACAGTTGCGCTTGAAAAACAGTTTTTTTACGAATGTTTTTCTAGTCTCAAGGTTTATATTTTTTACAGGTTGATAGCTGTTTCATTTGAAGGTAGTCCTCTTACGATGTGCACTCCTTGATATGATATCTTTCTTGCATCCTCGTTCGTTACCTATTCTATTTCCGATGTAGGGAAATTCATCCACTTCTTAGCCCTCAGAATAGCCACCTTTAGCGCACACCGTTACTTTATTTTCTTCTTTATGTGCATATTATATGGCCATTAACTAGTTTATGTTGCATTTCTTTAAGCGCTCGACTCGGTTCACTGAAACTATGTCTGGAGCAAATCGTATCATGGTGATTTTCTCTTCATGCTAAACCTAAATCGCGATCATTATCCTCCTCCTTAGCTTTTCAATATACGAATTATCAGGGTGACAATGAAGAACCGCGCATTACTGATTTCCTGATTTTGACCTCTCATAAGGAGCCCTTCGAGCGCGAGGTCGTAAAAGGCCAATGACGCCGCACATATTGCCTACAATGCAACCACAGTATTGTCTGTTAATGGCAACAGTGGGCGGGGCTGGAGGTATCCAGTGGTAAGCACAGCATAAGGCCACGGAGCATAGTTGAAATGCTTAGCCTATGAGTAACTCACAACAGTGCTACAGAATGTGGTGTTGATACAGAATAGAGCAATGGCAACGATAAAGTAGGCAAACATTACATTATATCTACAACAGCAGTTGCCGAAGTTGGTATTACGACTGCAGGAACCCAAGGAATTTCGCAAAGTGAGAAAGAAGCGGCAGATGAAATATTAGCGTTCCTGAAAGATGAGTCAGTGGACTGTGTGGTGTTGTACACGGTCGACTGTGCGGACAATGTACATGAGGAGTACAATGATGACGATACATGCTTATCAAGTAAAAGCGATTCTAAACAGGTGTCGAGCCATAGAATTCATTATCCTTCTTGGACATGGAGCCACAAATCCCGTCTCCAGTGAAACGCAGTAATGGACAATCATTGTCCAAGGAGTGGGTACTAAACATTATTACGTACATGGAAAGTCAGCCGCAGCATACTAAAAAAAAAACAATTATGAACATATTTCGGACAGGTCCGCAGCAATATGATCGTGTAGTGCATAAGAAAAACTACGGATTTTCAAGGGAAGACAAGGCGCACTTGGTACAAAACTAGTGTTTGCGCGTTTCAAGGATGCTCGATACAGTTTACTTCATACACATGATAGTTACCTACTACGTTATGTATATCAAATTGCACGCGACATAGATTACAGTGGTTTCAAGGGAAGCAGTGAATGGCTGCAACAGTGTTACAGAACTGGAAGATGTAAGATAATGAAATTTCAAACAAAGTGACGATGCACAGCAAATTGCGGAACCGGCCGGAAATTTGTATCGGAAATAAACAAACATATCCCATCGTTTAATAAGGAATTTTCAATTTCGACCAACCAGGATTTGAAAAGGAAATGCATCTGAAAGAAACTCTGGAAATTAGAGACACCACGAGAGTTGTATCAAGATCAACTATCATGAATGCCTTAACGCATTCGTATACAATTATGCCGACTGTTAACCCGGATGGCAAATTGGCTTGAAAGTTATTTATTGTGCTGCGGGAAGTTGGATGTACCCTGCTGCCTACGATACTTTCTCGTGTGCATGATCTCGTAAGGGCAGTAAGGAATATTTACTTCAAAACAAGCAACGGTTGGAAAATGGCGTACGAGATCTAAAACTATGGTACGAGCACTACTTTTGGCCTATAGCTGGTCAAAATAACTTGCTTTTGCTTTGTTGCTGATCTAGGTATAAAAATCTTACTCCTTTAGAGCAAACTATCCCTCCAGAATGTGTGACATTGCAGTTCATACCACCTGGAACTACTGGACAAATTCTGCCTCTGGATGTTCGTTTTTTTCGCGGCTATAAAGCATATTATCGCATTCTCAGTAGCTACGCCATAAATGATAGCCAGTTTCACAATAAGCTCCATGAGAGACTGTTTCGCATTCGTTTGCATGCCAACCTATTCCATCAGTTGTTATCATCCATTTAGACCAATAAGATGATAATTATATGCTTGAAGAGTGTATACCGAGCTGAACAGCCTGCATGCTTTGTAACTACCAAGGAGTTCGCCTTAGATCTTGATGAAGTGAACTATGGGGTGCCATTTTTCATTCTGTGTTATGTTGCAAGTTAATGGTTTGCTTTGAAAATTTCTTGAATGTCGACGATGTCCATCTTCTGAAATGTAATAGATACATCCCATAGACGTTGATCTCTGCACCTCCGGGACACTCATTCTCTGTCGCTCTTCTGATGCTCATCGTGACTCATTAGCAAATAATATTGTTACTGTCGTAGTTGTTAACACAACGCTTTCAAATGAGCATTACTAAAGATTCAAACTATCGCGACTGTGAGGACGCCACAGCCTACCAAGTTTTATCACAAACCATTAGTTACAGTTTTCTTTACCTTAAAATGCCTGCTAAAAATCAGTTCTTTTAGTTACTATTATCCTCACAGTTACCAACAATCTGTAAAGAATAACTGCACGATTCTTACCATAATTCACATTTTAATGGGTACATATTTGTAATTCCTATGAATTTTAGTAGCGTATGGAGAGTACAAAAACAGCTAGAGTAGGCTGACAAGCCTTGATAAGTGTGTAGAATGTATTGAATATGTGTACGTAGTTTCTTGACAATAACAGTTAAACGGAAAGAAATTGGATTTCCGATTTCTGCAGTTAATATATTGTTTTCTATGACCTCGATGGTTAGGGCATATATGTAACTAATACATTCGTTGGGGCAGTCGCATTGCCGATTATTCACAGCACCTATTCAAAACAGGTGACCTAGATAAATGCTGTCATCGAACAGAAGTCTTGTATGACTTGTAATGTGACGTATACTAATCATGTGGTCGGGAAAACTATGGTAAATTTAACTCGAGTAAAACCGCAAATTACTTTTAAGTGATGATGTGAATAAATCATCACTTAACAGTTGTTTGCGGTTTTATTCTAATTAAATTTACAAAGATTTTCAGAGGCTGTGGCTCTCCATATTATAAAGCTGCATGCGGGCAACTATGGTTTTAGACATCCCTCCTGTACTGCTTGCTTTGTTTTGTTCTAGTATGAGCTGAAATCCACCCAAGTCAGCATTATGCTCGTTTCGTTTAACATTTTTTCGCCAGGCGAGTTTAGAATAATTCTGTGGGCTGATTGAAACATTAAACTATCATAAAGGAAAAATTTCTGTATACAGAAATTTGTTTGCAGTGTATCAAAATAAAGTTTGAGATCTTGTACGGCATTGTAACTAGTGCTTGTGAGGTAGCACAAGAAGTGAATTTTAGAACTTATTAGTATCTTAGGTACTATGGAATAGATAATGACATAATTTACGCCAACAGTCTGCAATTCAGTATACGCTATTTAATAAAGTGTCCAGTCGGCCGTATGTGATCGGAATTGGCCACTAGATGTCATGAGAGGTGGATCCGTCGATATAAACGGAGGCTTGGGAGTTTGTCACATATTGTGTTGGCAGTAGATAAGAAGGTAAACAGTACACTGAGTCGGTCATGACAGTTCACTTGAGTAAGAACTCTATCGTGGACATTTCAACCCTTCTAATGCTGTCCCAGTCGACTGTTTGTGAAGTGATTATGAAGTGGAAAAGAACAACGACATCTCCATCTACATGATTACTTTGCAGTTCACAATTAAGTGCCTGGCAGTGGCTTCATCGAACCACCTTTAAGATACTTCTCTACCGTTCCACTCTCGAACAGCGTGCGGGAAAAACAAACATTTAAATCTTCCCGTGCAAGTTCTAATTTCTCTTATTTTGTTATGATGATGACTTCTCTCTATGTAAGTGGAGGCCAAAAAAATACAGGATGTTTCAAAATGAACGTACGGGTTCTAAGGCTCTGTAGAATATATTACATTCAACTTACAATTATAAAAAATACATCAAATGAAAGAGCAGGTCTTGTATAATTATTGCAACTGTTTCTAAAGTCAGGTGGCTCAGCTGGTAGCGGAGACACACATACAAGATCCGTTATGAATCCCCAAATGTAGAAGTCGCGTTGAGTCAGCTCGTGTGTGAACGTGGAGGTCAGGAAAAGCAAGATCTATCATTCTGCCCCTTGCACAAATCCAGCGCTATACCAATGAAGACTTCGCCCCCGGTAGCTGAGTGGTCAGCGCGACAGACTGTCAGCCCTAAGCCCCCGGTTCAAATGGCTCTGAGCACTATGGGACTCAACTGCTGTGGTCATAAGTCCCCTAGAACTTAGAACTACTTAAACCTAACTAACCTAAGGACAGCACACAACACCCAGCCATCACGAGGCAGAGAAAATCCCTGATCCCGCCGGGAATCGAACCCGGGAACCCGGGCGTGGGAAGCGAGAACGCTACCGCACGACCACGAGATGCGGGCTAAGCCCCCGGGTTCGATTCCCGGCTGGGTCGGAGATTTTCTCCGCTCAGGGACTGGGTGTCGTCCTAATCACCATCATTCCATCCCCATAGACGCGCAAGTCGCCGAAGTGGCGTCAAATCGAAACACTTGCACCAGGCGGGCGGTGTACCCGACGGGAGGCCCTCGTCACACGCCATTTATTTATTTTACCAATGAAGAGGCGCACCTTCCTGCCGCCAAATAAAGTTCTGTGGTTCAGCTTCTTCCAGTTGAGGAAAAGAGCTTCAATTCTAGACCATCGCGATAAGAAACACCAGTTATAGTTGCTTCACCGAAAAAGAAAGGCCGCAATACGGCACAGGAAAATTCAGCTTAGGGTAGTATCTTTCCAACTATAATATCTCGTGGGGACTTGTTGACCCCTATATGCGCACATTACTCGTGTTCACATTTCCACTTAAGTGAAATGTCAATTCATCACCGAAGACTACACGATCCAGAAAATCTTCATTGCCATTCAGCAACGTTTCGTTTGCAAAGTTGGCACTTAAACCGTAGCTTGTAGGCTTTAGAGCCTGTAACAACTGGAAACGATAAGGCCGTAGTTGTAGGCTTCTCCGTAAGTCACATTAATGTGACCATCGCCTATGTTCGACGTCAACGTGCAATAACCACTCACAGACGGCAGATGGCAGTACCAGACTGGATGGCATATTAAGAGTGTTGGGGGGATGCAGAAAACAGTGCAGTCGTTGTCGCAATCCTGAAATGCAGCTATTTATCTGAAGTCCAAAAGGACATGATCATTGATTCAAAAATGGTTCAAATGGCTCTGAGCACTATGGGACTTAACATCTTTGGTCATCAGTCCCCTAGAACTTAGAACTACTTAAACCTAACTAACCTAAGGACATCACACACATCCATGCCCGAGGCAGGATTCGAACCTGCGACCGTAGCGGTCGCGCGGCTCCGGACTGAGCGCCTAGAACCGCGAGACCACCGCGGCCGACCCATGATCATTGACTTTCTGCCCAACGGTGGAAAGGCTAAGTCTGTAAACTGTTTGCGTACCACCGTGGTTAAAATATACAGTGCGTGGCAAAATGACTTTCTCCAAAATCGGCGCCGAGGTATCTGTGGTGCACCATGTATCGTAGATGATAGACGTGGCCGATGGCTGCGGAGGTATGTACGGACAAATATACGTGCAGCTGTTGAGCAACCGGCTGCCCACATGAACCAAGGGTCTCCTCAACGACCGTTCAGCGAACGTTGTTGCGTATGGGAGAAGGCCTCCGCAGGAGGCGCCTGGTTCATGCACCCATGCTGGCTGCTGTTCATCGGCGTCGAAGGCTGGCCGATACCGCAGTTGGATGTCCACAGCGTGGCGACAGATGGCCTTTCAGATGAATGGTTTGGGGAATGTTTTTGTGCCATTCCCTGGGAGATCTCGTCATTCTGGAAGGCACAATGGATCAACACAAATAAGAATCTATATTTGGGGACCATGTTCACCCCCACATGCTGTTTGTTTTTCTTCGGCACGATAGCATCTACCAGCAGGACAGCGCAACGTGTCGCACAGCTCGCTATTTACGTGCGTGGTTCGAAGAACACCAGGATGAGTTTACCATACTGCCCTTGACCGCCAGACTGCTCAGATTGAAACATAGTCGAGGATCTATGGGATGACCTCTATCGGGCAGTTCGCGCCGTGGATCCTCAACCGAGAAACCTAGCGCAGCTGTCCACGACACTGGAGTCGGTATGGCTCCACGTCCCTGTCCGTACGTTCCAGAATCTCAGTGAATCTCTTCCTGCACATCCAGCAGCTGTCAGCGCTGCAAAAGCCAGTTATTTAGGGTTTTGAGAGATGGTCACATTAATGTTCTTGGACAGTGTATTTTCGTCGGCCAGAGTGGCCGAGCGGTTCTAGGCGCTACAGTCTAGTACCACGCGACCGCATGGATGTGTGTGATGTCCTTAGGTTAGTTAGGTTTAAGTAGTTCTAAGTTCTAGGGGACTGATGACCTCAGAAGCTAAGTCCCATAGTGCTCAGAGCCATTTGAACCATTTTTTGGACAGCGTATTTTCATGACCTCGAACGAGTTTCATGAATAGTGCCACCTTCTCATTCAGTTCTTGGAAATCACACGTGGGTGTTCAAAAAAATGGCTCTATGCACTATGGGACTTAACATCTGAGGTCATCAGTCCCCTAGACTTAGAATTACCTAAGCCTAACTAACCTAAGGACATCACACACATCCATGTCCGAGGCAGGATTCGAACCTACGACCGGAGTAGCAGCGCGGTTCCGAACTGAGGAGCCTAGAACCGCTCGGCCACAGCGGCCGGCTACACGTAGGTGTTGTAGACATATTATACGCCTGATTGTATTTTATTGATCAGCATTTCTGTTGAGTTTCTCTCGGCGTAGTTTCGGGAATGTAGCCGCGTGACGTCTTCGATAACCGCCGATATTTCGAAAGATACAGCCCTCAGTTTCAAGGCACACGTGCCTCATTTGTATTTGTTATTTCCTGCGATTCAAACAAGGCTGCGATCATTGTTGTTCTCTTCTATCTACTCACGTAGCTCCTCGTCAGTTCCACACAAAAAGAATCCAAAAATAAGTTTCTCAGACTTCTGTAACTCAGTGGTAGCCTGGTATTTGTTACACCTCCAGCAGATCCTATGTGATGGACACAGTTGATAGTCCACCTATTGTTACTCCCAGCTGTTTGTGAGGAAAGACTCCACTAGCGGCTGATAAAGGCTGCTATTACGGTATATTGATAATTGTTTTTTTGCTTTTTGGATCGTCTAACTACAACTGAATGAAACACAATTTTCGTGCCATACTCATTTTGCCTTTATTCTCTGCAAGGGATCCTCAGTGGCCTGCAATATGTACATATTTTTACTATTTATTTTAAATTTCGGGGCAATGTACTTACAAGTTATAAACAGTTCTGGTAATGATGTAGTAATACTTTAAATTCTACTTATAGGTTGCGCGGACGATTTTCTGCATTTTATGTTTCTGTTCCATTTTTGGTGCCGTTCCTCTTCTTATAAATGCCACTTGGTTTTTTTTTTTCACAGTTCACAACTATAGGAACTGAACACTTGTTTTGATGCAGTGTTTTGGTTTGTGTTGCCGACTGTGGGATGTTCTTGCCAAAGATCGAATGTTATTGCCAACTTTCTAGAGTAATTTTTGAAGTATCTGTGAACTGTGTGTGTGTGTGTGTGTTTGTGTGTGTTTTGTTGTGAAATAATATTTATTTTGGTGTGCTTTTTAATTTCTTTTATTAATTTTTAGTGTTTTAAATTATTATTTTATTTTTTTGCGGCTGCTTGTGTGAGAGGGATGATTTTTATCTTGTCATTTCTTTTATTAAGTGCAGTAGGGAGCCTGTACTGATGTGTGTTCGCTCATTTATCACATGTTTGTTTTCAGCGATGGTTTTTTGAATGTGGAAGTTGCCTTGCGTTTCTATGAGGTTTTTGTTCTGGTTGTTTATTCTCATTATTTTCATTTCTTGTTCCATGTCTGTAGGATGGTGCTTATGGTGCTTTAAATGTTCTGCAAATGTGGAACGGTTTGTTTCGTACTGCCAACACCCGATGTATTCTTTGTACCGTGTTTTCCTGCATGTCATGCCTATGTATACTGCATCACAACTTTGCAATATTTTTACGTCTGGTGAAGTCCACGACTTTATATTTCTCTACCCTAACTAAGATCGAGTTTGCAAACTTTCCAATATTTTTTTTTTCTAATAACCTTCCATCATATGCGAAAAGTCAGATACTACATCTAACACTACTTACTAACAGCATTAGAAGAGTAATGACATTATCACACAACATGGAGCACTGCTTAAAGTACTTTTGTATCGCTCGATGGCTACATCGACAGTAACGTACTACGTTCTTGCAATCAAGAAGTCCTTGCAAACCTGACTCCTGTATCAACGCACGCACTTGACCGGTGCATGTGTGTAGTACTGGTCTTACGGCATAGTGTAAAACGTTAGTGGGATTTCATATGATCAGTGTTTGCGGATTACACGCTGGATGCTAAGACGAAGATCGGTCTTTCCGCAACTGAATTGTGTGTCCCTTTGTTATTCACTTTGGTGGTAACTGGTATGTGACTGCCTTGCCACAAATTTCATTTAGCAACAGTGCGACAGTAGGTCCGTATCTGATGGCGAGAGTTTCTACGTAACGCACGCACCGCGTGCTGTGGCATACGTAACACGGTCGCGCATGGCGTGACTGAAAGGCCACTAATGTTTGTACGAAGTTGCAGGCATTTCCTGTCCGTCGGCACATTCGCCTCTGAAAGTTAAAAATTTTTTGCAAGCATTTAGACAATTTCTGGAAACATTGTTTCCATTCTGATATTCGTACTTCAAAACTTTTTAAAAGGATTCGGGAGCTTCTTGATGGGATGAAAATGGCTGTCATAAGGAAACAAAAAAAATTAGGAGATAAATCAGATTAATACAGGGAACGTGACATTAATTCGACTTCTTTATTCGTCAAATAATTGTTTCATGTGGTACGACAGTCGATATTCTCATGTTGAACGATACAACGTTTTCAATTGTTTATTCTGATTTGATAGATGACTTCCAAGCAAACTGTGGTATGCCATACAGCCATTACAGTGCGAACACTATAACTTGGCAAATGACAGCTTGTGTAAACAAACTCTCACTTAGCCCGACGGTTTTTTTATTTATTATTATTTTTTTACATAGGATCCGTGCGGGGAAACAAGCCACGCCCTTCTCGTAGTGTTGCAGGGTTGGCAAACTACACAGGTGTTCTGTGCTTCTGCGAAGGCAGAACTTACACGTTACCGTGGGGGTCGCCGATACCTTCTGGTGTTTAATCAAATCCCGTGACGGAAGAAAGTATCAATTCGCAATCCAAAGTAAAGCGAAAAAGTATTGGGTGAAGATTATCGCGCATTTGCTTGCGTAGACTGTCAGTGTCGCAGTCATGGAAGTTCAGCCCGACCTGTGGGGATATCTTGCGCAGCCATACTTGAAAACACACTCAACCTAAAACTGTCTCATTAAAGTGTCCGCATAATAACCGTTATAGGTCAACTAAAATAACTGTCACATGTTCAGCGTAACCAAAATTACAAGCAATACTTTCGTTGTTTTCATAGAGCACTAAGTTGTATGCGGATTTTGCATCTCCTTGGTCGCACTTTTTTAGCATTTCCTTACGTACACCAAATGAACAAGTCTGTTTCAGAGTCTCATTCACAATGCGTAGAATTCATGGGGAACAGATCCTTTTTACCGTCTATGCAAAATTGAAGGCACTGTAGTGTTGTAGATTCTTAAGGATGCCAGTATTGTGGTGAGTGAGTGGAAGTGATTGATTACCAAAAGTTGAACGAAGCGAGTCTAGGCATTTTTCTTGCTGGCTTCTTAGAAAAACGTCCAAAAAAAAAAAACGTTCTAGCATCATTTTCATTTTTCCACAACACTTTGATTATTATAAGCAAACTACTATGTTAATTTTTGATCTGCTATTGTTGTAACAATAACAAATGAAAAATTTTGAAGCAATGACAATGTCAAGTCTAAATAGCGCCATTTGGTGGTCCGTTTGTAAAAAATTCAAACGGGCGTTCCCAAATTCAGCTCTGTTAATGGGCGACGTGAACAATGCCTCCTTCCTGGTGTTCTCTGACAGTGCTGATTTTTGAGTTAAGCATGCACTGTTACCGCTCCCACTATTAGTACCACAGATATTAGAATACACGGTAGGGGTCACGCGCTCTCAGGCTGTAAGCTGTGACGTCAACTTGAACCCTCTCGCAACGCCGCACTGCATTATAGCTTCTTGTTGTTGTTGTAGTCTTCGGTCCTGAGTCTGGTTTGATGCAGCTCTCCATGCTAATCTATCCTGTGCAAGCTTCTTCATCTCCCAGTACCTACTGCAACCTACATCCTTCTGAATCTGCTTAGTGTATTCATCTCTTGGTCTCCCTCTATGATTTTTACCCTCCACGCTGCCCTCCAATGCTAAATTTGTGATCCATTGATGCCTCAGGACATGTCCTACCAACCGATCCCTTCTTCTAGTCAAGTTGTGCCACAAACTCCTCTTCTCCCCCATTATAGCTTATACCCTCTCATATCTAACTCGAACGTAAATATGAATGTAATCGAGATTTTCCAGGTTTTAGTTCATTATTTGTTACTGTTATTACTACTAAGCTTTATCTTAGTTTGACTACTTTTTCTATGCTTGTGAAATTTTAGTATAAAGCCTCTGAACTACGTCTTTTTCAAATTTTGTGAACAACTTGGAGTTTTGAAAACACTAAGACTTAAATCAATAAAACCTTGTGTAAGGCTAAATTGCCTGAGTCTTCATTTTAGTAGTAACTTCACTCGCAAGCGTATATTTTAATACACGCGTGACAAAAGATAACGATTTATAAGATAGGCAACGTAAAGTTGCATCCTTTGCACTGTCTTCAGATGACCATCCTTTCATAAACACTTGTTGCTGACACTCAGAAAAAGAGCCCTGAATCACTCTTTGAACGTATTTTAATTTCATGTAACTCAATACTACATCGAGAGAGGCGATCCTGTAAATCTGCAGTGTTTTGCCTGAAGTCTTTTATTCCTGCAGAGGAAAGTATTTCGATGGAGACCATGCACCATAAGTAAAACGTAAGTGTAGAAAAATTTTGTGGGAAAGTTCCGGAATTTTTAGAAGAGACCTCGTTTCACAGATTGCGTTACATATTGCGTATCCTCTTTCGACGATGCAAACACCTTCTTGATCTAGCGCCATCATTCTAGAGAATGCCAGACTTCTCCAGCAGTACGGCGCTGGAACTATTTACCCCTGAACTCACGAGGTGTGGTCTCTCAGACCGCGCGAAAATTTTCGAACTCGCTCTGCAAGGCCAGTTGTGATGGAAATCTTCTATACTCCTCCTACCCTCCTTAAATTGCCAAGACTGCGATGTTTTGTTGTTGTTTGCGTTATCGCCTTCTGTTGACACGTGTTACTGATAGGTATTGGAGTCTCCTAGACGGTGCCACGTGAACTACGTACCTGTTTTCTTCACTACGGTACCGTATAGCTCAAAATGTGTTGGCACGAATGTGTCATTTTTAACTTTCCCTAGTTTGATGTTGTTAATCGGCATATGGGGGAAGGTGTCGGTGATAAAGATCAAGAAACAAACGAAAAAGACGACGATTTTACATTAACCAGTGATCACAGTTCTGTTTTCGAACAAAAGTTTCATTCAGAGGAAGAACCTCAGGAAAGTTGTGATGGGGATCTATCTGTTTCTTCAACGATATACTTAAAGCGTCTGTTAAAATCGAAAAGTGTTCTGAGTGGTGATAAAAATGTAGTTCCCAGCAATGAATGTCAGTTTGATAGACTTTCTTTGTGTACCTATCGGATGAAATTTTTATGTGGCAATTGAAACCCTGAAATTTAGTTTTATTTGGAAATTTATTTGCTACAGAGACTGTATAATTTTTCAGAATGTAAAATTCATTAATCTAACAGCCTATTTATGTGTACTATTTAATAGATCCACACAAAATTACGTGTTTTTGTGTGATAAATAGTGCAATAAAATAAACTAGAAGAATTCTAACAACACTTAAATAGTTGTAAAAATTAATGTTATATAGCATAAATTAAAAATTTCAAATGATTTTGCCTTAAATCTCGGTTTAAACATAGGGATCCCAGAGACCCCGCCTCATGGTATACGTTACAGAAAAATCACCTCGCGAGACAGGGTTAAGCAGCACTAAAGAATCGTGCAGTTCCCATTTGAATAGCGATCTCTTAAGACGATTCTTTCTAAACGTAATACGAACAACGAGTGCAAGTTAGTAATATTCGAAGTGTTTACTTTGGGTTCATAGGGCGTGAAGTGTATAGTGGCGTGCCCCTCGATGACTAAAGTGTTATTGTCGACTGTTTACAGTCTAATAAACTTGTCTTATCATAGCTTGCGAAAATGCCTAAGGATGGAAAGAAAAAGCGTCACTTCTCGTATGATTACACGAAAGAGAGGTGACGAGAGGACGTACGGATCAGGAAATTTTGGAAATTTGTAAGGTCTTTTGGGACCAAACTGCTGAGATCATCGGTCCCTAAACTTACACAGTGCTTAATCTAACTTAAACTAACTTACGCTAAGGACCACACACACACACACACACACACACACACACACACACACGCACGCACGCACGCACACACACACACACACACACACACACACACACACACACACACACACACATGCCCGAGAGAGGACTCGTACCTCCGACGGGAGGAACCGCGCGTACCGTGACAAGACGCCCGAGACCGCGCGGCTATACGCATTTGCCGGCCGGGGTGGCCGAGCGCTTCTAGGCGCTACAGTCTGGAACCGCGCGACCGCTACGGTCGCAGGTTCGAATCCTGCATCGGGCATGGATGTGTGTCATGTCCTTAGGTTAGTTAGGTTTAAGTAGTTCTAAGTTCTAGGGGACTGATGACCTCAGAATTTAAGTCCCATAGTGCTCAGAGCCATATACGGATCTGTGAGATCTGTAGCTGTTTCATCTCAGCAACTCACGGAGGGAAGGCAGATATGAGGCATCACATTTCTACGAAGAATCATACAGACAGATTCGGGGTAGCATCGACATCAAAGCCTATTTCTACATTCATGATTAAAGAACTAACAACAGCTTATAAAGTTATGGGCATAGGCACCGACGCATCGAACTAGAAGGTTGAAAAGATGTTTCCTTTAGTTGTTCAATTCTTTACTGAAACTGACGGGATCCAACAGAAGCTGTTGAGTTTTGATTCGCTGAATAACGAAACATCAGACACAATTGCAAAGCTTTGTCTAGACACTGTAACTGCAAATTCTATTAGATAAATTAATCGCTTTCAATACCAACATCAATTTTGGAGGACTTCATCGACGCGGCCAGTGGAATGCTTTTGCCAAATTAAAGGAGAACCAGGCAAAAATGTGGAACGAATTGGATGCCCTGCCCGTATTCTCCACAATAGCATGTCAAGTGTTGCTGAGTCTTAAATGTCGACACTGAAATAATTGTCTAGAAAATATTAAAAATTTTTCAATATGCACGGTAAGAACAGAGAAGCTGAAAAAATTTTGCTTGTTTGTTGATGTCAATCATCATACTCTTCTAAAATAAAATGGTTGTCGTTAATTCCCGCAATTGAGAGAATTCTTAAGCTTTGGATTCCATTAAAACTAGTTTTTGACCACAAAGACAGGCCACCTAAAATATTTTCAAATTTTTTTCAGTAGTCCGATCACCGAAATTTACTTCATGTTTCTGCAGTCAAACTCGGGTCTTTTGAAAAAAAATGTGAAAACATGGAGAAGAATAAGGTCTTGATAATTGAAATAAGAAACATATTAATCGACGCCCAAAGACGTATGAATGAAAGGAAAACTGCCAGTTTTATTAGCATGCAAACCAAGTTGAATTTGAACAAATTAAAGAATGAGAACCCTAACCAAGAAATAATTAATTTGATTTCGAAATTTGAGGAAGACAATGGCTTTCTGTACCATAACATTTGATTACTTAGGAAAATGGTCTATATCTTTTTGTAAATATCAAGTATTTGATTGGACGACGTTACCTGAAATCCCAGATTGGGTGATGATTGAAAACACTATCACTGAAAATGGTGTGAAGATTGCAGGCGACAATTGTGTACAGGAATATATGTATCTGAAGAGCTATTTAGAAACTAAGCGGTGACTCGGAAGAATGGAAGTCTAAACACTCCGTGGAAGAAAGGTGGATTTACTTTTCTAAGGAGACCGAAAATCATAAAGCAAATGCCAATTGCTAAAATTATGGGAGTATTTGTTTTCTATTTTCGCACACAACGCCACTGTGGAAAGATTATTTTCGCTGATATCGACCCAGTGAACTGATGAAAGAAATCTACTGCTGCCGGGGAATTCTTGCGGTACCAGTTTAATTGCAAGCTGACTGGCATGGAGTTTTATAAATACATAAAAGGGAAAAAAAAGACTTGCTGAATTGGTGAAATCTTCAGAAAGATATGGTGTAGGAACTACTTCTGCCGCTACAAGTGCCACGTAATTGTGTTCGAAATAAAAAGTAATTATATTAAATAAATTTTTTACTTCATTTCTACACCCCCCTCTCAGAGTGTCCCGACGAGGGCCAGGTAGTTATGGCAAACCTATCTCCAGATGCACTGCAATCTGTTGCAGCGAAATGGTGCACTTACGCTCTTGTTCAAAGTGTAGCTAATATCAGACGGCCAGCCGCCCGGGATTCTGCGGGATCATCACGCAGTGGTGCTTGTAATCCTGCACTGGAATAATTAACAGAAAAAGTCCGGCAAAACGCCTGATACATCCCGCATGTCACGCATTCCGGTAATTTTCACATTACACCATTCACATCTTACTTCCATATGTCATAATCTCTGTGTGGCTATGTACAATAGCAGTCTTTGTCAATTATAGATAAAAGAGAAAGAAATATAGGACAAGAATATTTTACGAAAGGCGAGAAAGTGGCAGTCCAGTTCCTGCGAAAAGTTGGCCGGCTAGTGTGTCACCCATGGGATGCGGAGGCAAGTTATTAAGGGTGTTGTAAGAAAGATAGCGAACACTGTTAGGTCACTGAGGCTGGTAGCGATCTAAAAAAAAAAAAAAAAAAACCTTCGATGCGAAGCGATTGTTTGGGGTTTAAATCAGTCCGCGTGATAACACCGACATTATTAATTTGTATCTCTCTGTCTCTCCCAGTTTCGTGAAGTAATCTGGTTGTTCTGCTTAGCAAAGTCGCCGACTGCGAAAAAGCGAAGCTGTAAATTCACGCAAAAGAGTTCTCTTTTTTACGGAACTCTTAAACACCTTCTGAAGTGCAATATATGCAAAGGGATGTTTTCTGTTGCTCACGGCGGCAAACAAAATATACAAAGGCATTCAACATGTGACAGGCGTAAAACAGCGATGACCACTGCAAGAACGTCGTCATCACTGACAACTTACTTCTGTCAAGAAAAATACAGCGATTCGACTTGCAATAGCCGAAGATTTATGTGCCTTCAACACGGTAAGTCACAATCACAGATTTAGATCGATGAAGTGCATTTCTAAATTAATTCAAAAAGTATTTGGAAAGAAGTTTCGCTATAGGAAACCTAAGTGCGAGGCAATTATAACGAATGTGATCCCGCCATATTCTTTAGACAGCCTGAAGACCGAAGTTAATGATGTCCCATCTACCTGTTTATGTGCAGATGTTTCAAACCATAAAGATGTCAAAATATTTCCAATGCTAAGTGCGGTAGTTTCATCCTACAACTGGAATTAAAGTCAAAATATTAGATATCCTGAATTTACCTGTCGAAACTGCAGTCATTATATATGATTCTTTAATGGGCATTGTTGAAAAGTGAGCTCTTATAAGAAAAAGTGATTGGAATTTATGCTATAATGAAAATACAAATTTTGGTGGTTCAAATGGTTCTGAGCACTACGGGACTTAACTTCTGAGGTCATCAGTCCCCTAGAACTTAGAACTCCTTAAACCTAACTAACCTAAGGACATCACACACATCCATGCCCGAGGTAGGATTCGAACCTGCGACCGTAGCCGTCGCGCGGTTCCAGCCTGTAGCGCCAAGAACCGCTCAGACACCCCGGCCGGCAAATTTTGGTGGTGTTCAGCGTGAAGGACATTGTAATACTTTCTTCGAACTTCAAGATGACTTAGGAAGAATAGTACACATATCAAAAAAAGTTTTCCATCTGCAGTTCCCAAAGCTCCTGAAGATAGACGTTGACTGTGGATATTGTATCTCAGACGCAGTTCCTTGGACTGTTCAGAGATGTCACTAAACCCTCCCAAAGATGTAAACAATCATGCATGAGCAGCGCTTATTAGACGGAGGGGGCCCGACAGCCGATCAGTTACAGTAATTCCACCAGGAAGGAGGTACACGGCTCGTGTTGTCTGTAGTTCAACCATGCCTAGACGGTCAATACCGCGGTTCGAGAGCGTCCGCACTGGTACTTTGTGCCAGGAAGGGCTCTCAACAAGGGAAGTGTCCAGGCGTCTTGGAGTGAACCAAAGCGATGTTGTTCGGACATGGAGGAGTTGCAGAGAGACAAACTGTCGACGATGTGCCTTGCTCAGGCCACCCAAGGGCTACTACTGCAGTGGATGACCGCTACCTACGGATTATGGCTCTGAGGAACCCTGACAGCAACGTCACCAAGATGAATAATCCTCTTCGTGCAGCCACACGACGTCGTGTTATGACTCAAACTGTGTGCAACTTCACTCCCGATGTCCATGGCGATGTCCAGCTTTGCAACCATGACACCATGCAGCGCGGTACAAGTGGCCCCAACAACATGCCGAATGGACCGCTCAGGATTGGCATCACGTCTCTTCACCGATGAGTGTCGCATATGCCTTCAACCAGACAATCGTCGGAGACGTGTTTGCAGGCAACCCTGTCAGGCTGAACGCCTTAGACAAACTGTCCAGCGAGTTGCAGCAAGTTGGAAGTTCCCTGCTGTTTTGGAGTGGTATTATGTGGGGTCGACGTACGCAGCTGGTGGTCATGGAAGGCGCCATAACGGGTGTACGATATATGAATGCCATCCTCCGACCGACAGTGCAACCGTATCGGCAGCATATTGGCGAGGCATTCGTCTTCATGGACAAGTCACGCCCCCATTGTGCACATGCGTGCGTGCGTCGTGACTCACGTGCGTTCCATGCACGATTGGGGCAGGTTTAGCAGGGCCTGCTGTTCCTGCGTCAGATATCTCAGTTGATATGTTCTCCTCTCGTTTAGGTTCGTCTTCTCGTTGTCACAGTTTGTGCTTTCTTCCTCTCTTGCCGCCTTGTGGTTATTCCAGCAGCAGGTGCCTATTGTGCACATCTTGTGAGGGCTTCCTTCAGGATACCGACATCGCTCGACTAGAATGGCCAGCATGTTCTCCAGATATGAATTCTATCGAACATGCCTGGGATAGATTGAAAAGGGCTGTTCATGGACGACCTGACCCACCAACCACTCTGAGGGATCTACGCCGAATCGCCGTTGAGGAGTGGGACAAACTGGACCAACAGTGCCTTGATGAACTTGTGGATAGTATGCCACGACGAATGCAGGTATGCATCAATGCAAGAGGACGTGCCACCAGTGTGTACAGCAGTCCAGACCACCATCTCTGAAGGGCTCTCTGTATGGTGGTACAACATGGATGTGTGATTTTAATGAGCAATAAAAAGGGCGAAAATGAGGTTTATGTTGAGCTCTATTCCAATTTTCTGTACAGTTTCCGGAACTCTCGGAACCGAGGTGATGCAGAACGTTTTTTCAAATGGTACAAATGGCTCTAAGCACTAAGGAACTTAATATCTGAGGTCATCAGTCCCCTAGACTTAGAACTACTTAAACCTAACTAATCTAAGAATATCACACACATCCATGCCCGAGGCAGGTTTCGAACCTGCGACTAGCAGCAGATCGGTTTCGGACTGAAGCGCCTAGAACCGTTCGGTCACAGCGGCGGCTGGCTAAACATTTTTTGATGTGTGTACACAACGCTAGACAAGTTTTAATAGTTTTATTAACAGTGGATGTCGAATATACTGTTACGAAGATATATTTGTACTTTTATAAACACACATTTCGTGTATAAGCTCTCGGATATTTTTTCAATGAGGCGGAGATACAGTTAAAAAAGAATTTTGGGATATGGTGAAACAAGATAGCTTCCACTTTTGCGTGCAGTTGCGAGAATCCTGCAAATGTATGTACCACTAAAAGCTTACTTTTTATCGTAAGAAAAATGTCCAGCCGTACTACATGCATTCTTCTCAAATGAATACTCGGAGCTGTGGCTGAAAATCGTACGTGTTCAAGCTGCACTATTTAAAGATACCGTGAAAACGATGCAAGGAGACAAAATTAGTATTAGGAAGTTTCTCACTTGTTTGTGGATCTGAAAAACAAGCACACAAACCGCCCATAAAATGATTATATTCCTTTGAGCATACGAAATATTGTTAAAAGAAAGCTCGTGGAGGGGTGGCAGATCGGCAGAAATTATTTTATGGAGCATGTACGTAACTTCTATCACAGCTGCATGCTGTACCTATAGAAATATATTCATCAGTACTATATAATAGGATCCAGCTAAAACAATGGCTGATGAGCAGATTTACCAACAGTTAATGGTGCAGATGCCTACGGCGGCAACGACGATAACAGAAGGTAACTTATTCGACGAAGTAAGCTGCGTCTCAAACTACGAGGACCTCAATGCTCTGAAGAAATGGGAAGAGATGAAGACCAGTACGGGGCAACGGTACTTAGTGGTGTTCGGAAACCTTAATGAACGGCAAATACCACATAAAAACTTTTTGGCCATCGTCCAGTAGCTACCCTGTTTGCCAGGGATGATCACACCTACCGAACGAGTATTTTCGTTGATGAATACCATGTGGACATCGGAAAAATCGTCACTTAATGTTGAAACGGTACGTGCAATGCTCATTCTAAAATTTAATATGGGAACTTGTGAAAATTTTTATGAAATTCTGTATCAAAACCCATAATAAATCAGAAAACTGTCAGTCATGTCAGAAATGTGGACTTAAAGTAAAGCATTAATAACTTGTCCCATTTCTAATTTCAGTACAACCGAGACACTCTGTCACTTATTCTCAGTCCCTGCCCACATCCACAAAATGTCCCGCATTGAGCTTTTGTGAAGTTGTACGCTTTATAACTTCGAGAATTCAACATGCGCATCGGCTGTGCGTGCTTTGTATTTTTTTGTAACATACAAACGGCCGTTATTCGCGATACACGATCTAGTACAACTCTTTCACTGTGGCCAGGAATACATTCATCGGTTCCATCAATACATTCCCTGTCCACCGTAGTTTTCATGTTAGGGAGTAGACTGCGTCCCTTCGCTCTCTTATCTGGCACGCACTTATGATCTGAATACCTTTTACGAAAATGTCTTGGATATTTCTGAGGTTTTCTTCCACAGGGGCTTTGAGTGCGTACTTCTCAGCAGTCATGAAAACTGGCATGTATGTTGTTTGCTATCAGTGGAAATAGGTCCCGTTATTGCGATACAGCGGAAAGGTAATTTCTGTATTGCGATGTTCAGTTACGATCGCCGGCCTCGGTGTCCGTGCGGTTCTAGGCGCTGCAGTCTAGAACCGCGGGGCTGCTACGGTCGCAGGTTCAAATCCTGCCTCGGGCATGGATGTGTGTGATGTCCTTAGGATAGTTAGGTTTAATTAGTTCTAAGTTCTAGGGGACTGATGACCTAAGATGTTAAGTCCCATAGTGCTCAGAGCCATTTTTTTTTAGTTACGATCCCATACGTGTAAGTACACTTCAAATTGCAGGTTACTGCGGAAAGATGTACATCTGCAGATGTCTGTTAAAAGATAAATAATTTCGACTCAAAGCAGTTAAAAGGAAAACTTTCACTCTCTTCGCATGAATGTGAAGTGGCCCGATAAAATCTCTCTCTCTCTCTCTCTCTCTCTCTCTCTCTCTTTCTCTCTCTCTCTCCCCCCCCCCCCCCCCCCCCAACTATTTCTTTCACACACACACACACACACATACACATACAAGTGCGCAAGCCAGTGACGAGATTTGCGTTACTTTCTCAGAGTTAATTTTTTAGATGTAGGAATATAAATACAGGGTGTAAACGCGTGCACTTAATGTACACGGATAACAGAAGGAAAAAAGTCTCAGAAAACATATGCCCGCTGTGACTTTGTAGTTACCAGCGATTATTGAAGTGATTTCTGCGTCAAACACTGCATGCCGGTTCGTGCTCTGGTCTTTGTTTACACTTTCGACAAGCAGTTGCAAACGGAACTGATAAGACAGTACAGTACAGTGTGCTGAGCACACAGTCATTCATTTCAGTTGTTTACAGTGCAATGGTTGTAACATGGAATATTACAGTAACAAGCAGTATGCGGATATGCATTTCACGCATGGTAAGGCTAATGAGAATTCATGGGAAGTTGCTTGCTTGTACCAAGATGGCACTCCAACAGAAGGGTGTATCAACGCCTCCGAGAAGGTGGGAGCTTTTCACATCCTGCGGGAGAGAATAGGCCTGCACGAATTACACCTGTACTTGAAGATGTGCTCGAAACAGTCGAACACTCTCCACGAATTTCGACAAGGAGACTTACCACACAAAGTCCTGGAATGAGCTACAGTAGTGTTTGGGAGAATAATGTATCGCAATGCAATGTATCCGTGACACCTCCAGCGAGGTCAGTGTCTTAGTGAGGTGGACTTTGGTCCTAGACTAACGTTCAGTTAGTGGATGCAATAAGCTGTAGGCAATCCTACGTTTGATAATAACATTTCATTTACTGATGAAGCAGGGTTCACTCATCATCGTGTGTTTAATTATCGCAATTCTCACGTTTGGAGTCCTCTAGGTTCCAACCCATATGCTGTGCATGAACCTACAAATCGGCGAGATTTCGCGTTGAATAGGTGGTTAGGGGTACTAGGTGATCGTTTAATTGGGTCAGACATGTTACCAAACAAACTCGATGAAATTACTTCCGGTTTCTGCGGCATCATCTAGCAGGTTTGTTTGAGGATGTTCCCGTAGGGAAACGTCAGAGAATGATGTACATGCGTGATGGGGCACTGGCACATTTTGCTGCTATGGAAAGTTGACAGCTAACGCGCCGATATGGCCAAAGATGGATTGGGCGAGGAGGACCCGTACGTGGTCTCAAAGATCACAGATCGCCCGATTTAAACTCCGTGGATTTATTTTTGGAGCCACCTTAAAAGTATACTGTACGCCATTCCAGTTAACACGGTTGAAAAATTGGAGCAGAGACTTCTCAAGACTTTCCAAATGATCCAGGCGTCTTTGAAAGGATTCGAAATTCGTTGTGGCGATGGGTACAGCCCTGCATCCGGGTATACGGACGACACTTTGAACTCCTTTAACTATGAGTGCAGTGATGTAACTGTTGTCGTATTCATACAGAACACCAGCACTTCTACCAAGGCATCTCGAATAACTTTTCTTGATGTAGTACTTTTTCCTAATTCGGATAACGTTTACATAGAATTAAGTCAGTAGCCATTTGTAACCACAAAGTCGGAATCATTTCGCAAATGGTTCTTTCGCAGACCTAGTATGTTTACTGAGATTTACTTGCTTTTAGTATCGTGTACTTTCAACTTTACACGCTGTATCAGATGCGACATTGGAGCATTTGATTGCAAATTACAATAGTCATGTCCTAATCTATTATGAACATATTCACATCTCTGTACTGAAATAGGGCAATGAAACCGGGCATTATTTATTGTAAAGTTCGATTCAAGATTGGTTTGTTTTGTTATTGGTCCATCTTCCGTAGTAGCGAAAGCTATGTTAATTATATCTCTGAAATATTTTTGTTTGTAGTCTTTTCAAAAGTTGTATTCGTTTTGTCAAACAGATAAAATGAAGGACGGTGCGGTCATAATTTCTTTAAACCATAGCCGGCGGGAATTTGCCGAGAGCTGGAGCTTCAGAGGGTGTCAGCTACTACCAGTTCCAGCACTTACGAAAAGGGCAGCTGACATAATCTGGCTTGTATCTAAGGGAACACTGCAACCACAGAGGAAGACAGAAAAAAGCTCGATATGGTAACGGGCGATTTGCGCAAGTATGTCGTATTAATTGGACGCCGAATAGATGCAAATCCAAAAACGCATGAATTTCAAAAGAGAAACGTCCTTCATCAGCCCGATATATCTGAAAGCAAAGCGCTTAGTTGCTCTGAGAAACTGAGGCATTTAAAGCAACAAACTGAATTATTCGTTAGGTTTTTGCACCGTCCGAATCCCACATCTGAAGAATCTTGTGGTTAGAAAATGTTTTGCATCCAGAATTCTGGTAGTTCTAGTAATGTATTTTTCAGACCTTCTAGAATTACATGTCAAGGATAGAATCCATTTAAAAATCATTTATGTTGATTATTTTCCACAGTTTTGATGAACTATAGAAATGGCATTATTAGCTGCAATTATTTTTTTAATGTGCGACCGGTTCCGTTGAAACTCCATTATCCAGCACATAACAATCTCAACAAACCTTACGGTGTTAGGTCATGTCATTCATAAAATATCAAAAACAGAAATGGGGGACGAAGTTAATTTATCTAAAATGGCAACCAAAAACTTTTATCTTTGTCTTTGTAGAATACAGGAAGTTTGATTCTTACCCAGCAAGCAGAAACAAAACACAGTAACTCATTAATATTAAGATTGGGTTTGGTTTCGTGTCCGAGACAAGTTAGATTTTTGTTAATTTTATTCACTCCGCTCTTGAAAATTCCTGGTTCTAATATTTCCGTCCTCCGAAACTGAGTCATTATCATGAATAGATGTTCTGTCTCTGGCCACCTTATGCGTCGCTGCGTCGTAACCTCGAGGTCGCAGCCATGAGTACCGGTTTTTAAATGTGATTTTAGTTAAAAGATGCAGAATGCGAAAATACACATATGTTGAAGAAAGCAGTAAATGATATGACAAGATACATTTGAAGACTGAGGCCATTTTACCGCCTTCGGATAGCATTTTATATTACATGTTTGAGAATTCATGGTGTGATATAATTCTGTTGAATTCTCCGCCATTTTTACCATAACTCGACTGTAGGCACACGATCTACATCTGAATTCTTCAGACAGAAAGCTCTTTGTTCATCATAACGTAAAATTTCACGTAATAAGATGTCGATTCTGATGCAACGTAGGACACTTAACGGCTACCACATAAAATTTTTTGAAACCGTCGGTCTCTTTCCGTACCATTCGATTTATTTTACTTATATTTCTTCTATTAATTATCGTTGTGTTGTGATTAAAGCTATCGTTGTTACCTTCCTTTTCAGAAATTCTGCCAAAGATTAATAGAAATTTAGAAGTCAGTAACAACTCATATTTGCACTGGTGTAATGAATTAATCCCGCCAAGCTTGATCTGAGAACACCGCTCACCCTATTTTTGACAGCTGTCTTAGTCGAATTAGGTCGACGTAGCTTAATTCTGATAATTAGTTTCAGGTCAAAGATGGTGTTTTAATATTAATTAAAATGTCGATAAAATGGTATAGCTAATTTTAAACCTGGAGCGGTCTTAACCCTTCTACATCTACATCTACATTTATACTCCGCAAGCCACCCAACGGTGTGTGGCGGAGGGCACTTTACGTGCCCCTGTCATTACCTCCCTTTTCTGTCCCAGTCGCGTATGGCTCGCGGGAAGAACGACTGTCTGAAAGCCCCCGTGCGCGCTCGAATCTCTCTAATTTTACATTCGTGATCTCCTCGGGAGGCATAAGTGGGGGGAAGCAATATATTCGATACCTCATCAAGAAACGCACCCTCTCGAAACCTGGCGAGCAAGCTACACCGCGATGCAGAGCGCCTCTCTTGCAGAGTCTGCCACTTGAGTTTGCTAAACATCTCCGTAATGCTATCACACTTACCAAACTACCCTGTGACTAAACGCGCCGCTCTTCTTTGGATCTTCTCTACCTCCCCCGTCAACCCGATCTGGTATGGATCCCACACTGATGAGCCATACTCAAGTATAGGTCGAACGAGTGTTTTGTAAGCCACCTCCTTTGTTGATGGACTACATTTTCTAAGGACTCTCCCAATGAATCTCAACCTGGTACACGCCTTACCAACAATTAATTTTATATGATCGTTCCACTTCAAATCGTTCCGCACGCATACTCCCAGATATTTTACAGAAGTAACTGCTACCAGTGTTTGTTCCGCTATAATATAATCATACAATAAAGGATTCTTCTTTCTATGTATTCGCAATACATTACATTTGCCTATGTTAAGGGTCAGTTGCCACTCACTGCACCAAGTGCCTATCCGCTGCAGATCTTCCTGCATTTCGCTACAATTTTCTAATGCTGCAACTTCTCTGTATACTACAGCATCATCCGCGAAAAGCCGCATGGAACTTCCGACACTATCTACTAGGTCATTTATATATATTGTGAAAAGCAATGGTCCCATAACACTCCCCTGTGGCACGCCAGAGGTTACTTTAACGTCTGTAGACGTCTCTCCATTGATAACAACATGATGTGTTCTGTTTGCTAAAAACTCTTCAATCCAGCCACACAGCTGGTCTGATATTCCGTAGGCTCTTACTTTGTTTATCAGGCGACAGTGCGGAACTGTATCGAACGCCTTCCGGAAGTCAAGGAAAATAGCATCTACCTGGGAGCCTGTATCTAATATTTTCCGGGTCTCATGAACAAATAAAGCGAGTTTATGTCTCACACGATCGCTTTTTCCGGAATCCATGTTGATTCCTACAGAGTAGATTCTGGGTTTCCAAAAACGACATGATACTCGAGCAAAAAACATGTTCTAAAATTCTACAACAGATCGACGTCAGAGATATGGGTCTATAGTTTTGCGCATCTGCTCGACGACCCTTCTTGAAGACTGGGACTACCTGTGCTCTTTTCCAATCATTTGGAACCTTCCGTTCCTCTAGAGACTTGCGGTACACGGCTGTTAGAAGGGGGGCAAGTTCTTTCGCGTACTCTGTTTAGAATCGAATTGGTATCCCGTCAGGTCCAGTGGACTTTCCTCTGTTGAGTGATTCCAGTTGCTTTTCTATTCCTTGGACACTTATTTCGATGTCAGCCATTTTTTCGTTTGTGCGAGGATTTAGAGAAGGAACTGCAGTGCGATCTTCCTCTGTGAAACAGCTTTGGAAAAACGTGTTTAGTATTTCAGCTTTACGCGTGTCATCCTCTGTTTCAATGTCATCATCATCCCGGAGTGTCTGGATATGTTGTTTCGAGCCACTTACTGATTTAACGTAAGACCAGAACTTCCTAGGATTTTCTGTCAAGCCGTTACATAGAATTTTACTTTCAAATTCACTGAACGCTTCACGCATAGCCCTCCTTACGCTAACTTAGACATCGTTTAGCTTCTGTTTGTCTGAGAGGTTTTGGCTGCCTTGGCAACCCTTCTGGTTCAATGGAATGTTGCTTCCGCTCTGAGTATCAGCTTGGTTCAAATGACTCTGAGCATTATGGGACTTAGCGTCTGAGGTACTTAAACCTAACTAATTAAGGACATCACACACATCCATGCCCGAGGCAGGATTCGAACCTGCGACCGTAGCAGCAGCGCGCTTCCGGACTGAAGCGCCTAGAACCGCTCGGTCACAGCGACCGGTGTATCAACGTGGAAGCGGAATCTTCACCTAGAAGACATGCTTACTGAATTGTAATGCAAAACTGAAGGCGTCGGCCGTTATCTCCTGGTTTTAATTGTTGCACTATTTGCAGACTGCGCATTTTTAAATGCAACCGCCGTCGCAAGTTTGCTGCTGCATTCGAAGCTCGTGGCTTTGCGTACGAAACGTTCTCTCGCCCTCTTGCATATGGCACACTTGGTCGGCCGGTACATATCTGTTTACAGGGACAACCACTATCCGAAAGTTGTCGATACCAGTGCACAGTGTTTTGTTTACATGGCGGGTCTTTTCCGTAATTCCTTCTGAATGCACGCTGCACAGTTGTAACGAATAAACATCTTGAACATCCCAACAAACAAAAAGTTTCTTGTTACTTTTTCAACGCTTTGTCAAGGGACTGCACTCGTAACTCCAACTAGTGAGAACAATGGAAGTTCGGTTTCCTTACTGTGCTATCCATGCCTCAATCATATTTGTTCATGTAATAATTCGGAAAAAGAGAATTTTGAAAAAGAATGAAACGTTTATAGAAACCCTGCATTAACCTAACGGAAGACTTCATTGTTAGCCTTGCTATGGCGTACTTCGTTGTTTGACGTTACATTAACGATACGTTTAGAACGGCGCGTACTGTTGTGCTGCAAATTCCGTCATGAGGTACAGACGCATTCTTGTCGCGAGCCCTCTTCGCAGCTGCGGACAGTATAATGGTTACAACGTTTGTAACCTGCGCTGTGGTTCCGGTCTCAAGCACAAGGTAACTGGTATAATGTGTGAAATGTAATACCTAAATGGTTGACTCCACAAAGAATGGGCTGACAGTGTCGCCTAGAAGCATAAAGGCGTTCAAAATGCCATCTGATCCTGTAACACATTTGCAGCCACTAGCAATGTTAGTACTTGAGAGAAAGTATATCACTGTCGCGATGTTTGCGGTTGCCAGACTTGCAGAGTTACAGTACCATTATTTTTGGTTGCGCACTCTCGCTGTCTGAGTGTTCCAGTTCGATAACGACTCCTGTTCCTAACCGCTGTTATATTAGTGCTACAATATGCGAAAGAGAACGTCGACTATTCAACGTGACGAGTACACTCATGTTCAGAAAAACTAGAGGTAGGACGTTCATATTCACAGGACATCTATGTTAGTATATTCTGCAGAAGTGATTAGCATTTGAACAGTGTCGGCCCGCCTGTTCAAGGTCAACATCAATATCGCAGCGCATCACCACCTACCGGTAAAATGTACCCACGTTTCTCGGTGTCGCTTTAAATAGAAGGTAATGGATCAGTGTGACCTGAGCAAACACACAGGATGCATCACACACGTATGAGCGAATCGTACCGACAAATCAATGAATTTCATTATTGACATAAATCCGGAAAATTGCTGCTCTTGTGGGACGAAGTGTTTGGGCAGTGCAACGGATGCGTGCAGAATGGTTCACGGCAGGCCGTAGAACACGACGAAATGGGTCAGGTAGCACCACCCAGACCACACCCCGAAAAGATCGATACCTCATCCGAGCGGAATTGCAGGACAGATCTGCGTCGTCCTCGGCTCTAGCGCAACATTGCAACAGTGTAATGCATCAGGGGTGACAGTTCGTCGGCGTTACTTAGAGAATGGGTTAAATGCACGTGATCCACTTCTCCGCCTACCTTTGACGAATGTGCAGCAGCGTGCTAAACGGCATTGGTGTATGCAATGACGCCACTGGGGAAGGAATAGCATCTGATAGTGTTTTCAGACGAATCTAGGTTCTGTTTGTTTGAAAATGATGTCCGCATTTTGTTTCTCCACAGACGGGGGGAGAGGCATCACAGTTACTGAATTGGCATAAGACATACTGCACCAGTTCAAGGACTTATGGTGTAGGGTGCTATTGGGTACAACCACAAATCACACAACACCCAAGACGCCGTTTATCAGCAACATAACGCACGACCACATGTTGCTAAACGAATACTTGTCTTCTAGATGTCGCAGGATGTCAGCCTTTCGCGCTGTCCTGCCAGATCACCAGACTTGTCGCCAATCGAAAGTGTGTGGGCTATAGCGAAACGACAGGTGCAGCACTGTGACCCAGTGCCAACCACCACAGATGATCTTTGGAACCAGGTGAATTCAGCATGGATGGCTATACCACAGGATGCTATTCGCGCCTTATACTTGTCAATTCCATCACACAGGGAACAAGTTATCGGGGCCCATGGCGGACCCTGTGCCCATTAGGCAACAGGACACATGCTGCACCGAGGTGACCAAAATGTTAGTCACAGTGTTTACATACAAATGATTTAACGAGCACAAACCACCATCACCACATTTGCATGTATGTAAATTCCAATACATTTCCCTTTTCAAAATAAAAGTAACGCTTTGTTACGGCGGAAGATGTCAACAACAGTGCACATCACTTTAGCATTGTTCAGTCGTTCTATTAACAGTCATTTCTTTGGATGTACAAATGAATCCAGAAATTTCGTCGTTAATCTCGTCTTCCCTGACCTTGAATCTATACTCGACATGCCGAGTGTAGCCAAAAGCTGTTAGTGTGCAACAAATAGCATTCCCTATCCTCCATGGCCGCACACAGCAACTGCAGTTTCCCGTTTCAGAGTTGCACTGTGTGCGTAACAGCGTTGCCAGCCAGTCAGTAACTAGTTGGGATGTAGGTCGCTTGCCTATTGCGTTCATTTTCAGCCACTCCGTGTGCGGAAGGCCTAAATGGGAATGCCTTTACGGTCGCTACCACCAGCCACCGCCCGGAGGGTCACCTTTGTTTCCGCGGACAGTGTGTGATACACAAACTGGGTCAGACCAAGAAGCGAAGATCTCATTGTATACGTTGTAGAATACCCTAGAAGAATCTACAGATAGCTTTGTGACCTCTATTACTGCGGACGAGGCGGGGATGACTCAGGCATTAGGCAGCTGCTGGTACAACGGAAACAGGAAGCACATGTAGCTGTTGCGGAAAAACAGGAACAAGGATTTTGCAGATGTTAACAACAAGACTTTCCAAGACTCTGCGCACTGAAGCCAATAGAGTGACTTAAAACTACACTACTACCCATTAAAATTGCTACACCACGAAGATGACGTGCTACAGACGCGGCTTTTAACCAGCAGGAAGAAGATGCTGTGATATGCAAATGATTAGCTTTTCAGAGCATTCACACAAGGTTGGCGCCGGTGGCGACACCTACAACGTGCTGACACGAGGAAAGTTTCCAACCGATTTCTCATACACAAACAACAGTTGACCGGCGTTGCATGGTGAAACGTTGTGATGCCTCGTGTAAGGAGGAGAAATGTGTCCCATCACGTGTCCGACTTTGTTAAAGGTCGGATTGTAGCCTATCGCGATTGCGGTTTATCGTATCGTGACATTGCTGCTCGCGTTGGTCGAAATCCAATGAATGTTAGCAGAATATGGAATCGGTGGTTTCAGGAGGGTAATACGGAACGCCGTGCAGGATCCCAACGGCCTCGTATCACTAGCAGTCGAGATGACAGGCATCTTGTCCGTATAGCTGTAACGGATCGTGCAGCCACGTCTCGATCCCTGAGTCAACAGATGGGGACGTTTGCAAGACAACTGCAAGACCATCTGCACGGACAGTTCGACGTTTATAGCAGCATGGGCTATCAGCTCGGAGACCATGGCCGCGGTTACCCTTGACGCTGCATCACAGACAGGAGCGCCTGCAATGGTGTACTCAACCTGGGTGCACGAATGACAAAACGTCAGTTTTTCTGATGAATCCAGGTTCTGTTTACAACATCATGATGGTCGCATCCGTGTTTGGCGACATCGCGGTGAACGCACATTGGAAGCGTGTATTCGTCATCGCCATACTGGCGTATCACCCGGCGTGATGGTATGGGGTGCCATTGGTTACACGTCTCGGTCACCTCTTGTTCGCATTGACGGCACTTTGAACAGTGGACGGTGCATTTCAGATGTGTACGACCCGTGGCTCTACTCTTCATTCGATCCCTACGAGACCCTACATTTCAGCAGGACAATACACGACCGGATGTTGCAGGTCCTGTACGGGCCTTTCTGGATACAGAAAATGTTTGACTGCTGCCCAGGCCAGAACATTGTCTAGATCTCTCAACAATTGAAAACGTCTGGTCAATGGTGGCCGAGCAACTGGCTCGTCGCAATGTGCCAGTCACTACTTTTGATGAACTGTGGTATCGCGTTGAAGCTGCACGGGCAGCTGTACCTGTACACGCCATCCAAGCTCTGTTTGGCTCAATGCCCAGGCGTATCAAGGTCGATATTACGGCCAGAGGTGGTTGTTCTGGGTGCTGATTTCTCAGGATCTATGCACCCAAAATTGCGTGAAAATGTAATCACATGTCAGTTCTAGTATAATATATTTGTGCAATGAATACCCGTTTATCATTTTTTCTTGGTGTAGCAATTTTAATGGCCAGTTGTGTATAATTATTAATATCGATTCCATCTAATGGAAATTGACGACAGTCACTTCGTGACGCTCTCCTGCAACGTTTAAGTACGGAGTGATTCTTATTTCGGATATCTGCATTCGCGCATACTTCAAAGCACGGTAAAGATCGTAAATCCGCCTGTTCAGTGGTTCAGAGAAAATATTTGTTTCCTGTAAGAGTTTTAAATGATATGAGCCAGACACTGTGAACACGAGTTAGTGGAAGCATGAGTATTTAGGTTGCTGAACAAATTCCACCACCTACATTTAATACGCTTAGCCGGCTGAATTGATTAAACAAAATGTAATGTGGAATTTCAGATTACTAACATAGATAACTTGCATGATATGGACACACGGATCATACTAACTACGTTCCTTTCATCTGCATTTGTTTGTTATTGCTAATGAAACTTCTGGGGAAAAAAATTTTTAATGCAGAAAATCAACATGTCTGTCTGTGAAAGGAAATAATCACATGCTTGTCACGGGTGTCAGCCAGTAAATTGTCGATCACTGCAAACACAGTTATGCGAACGATTCCTCGACGGGGCTACTGATTTCACAAATGTCTACCAAAACTATCCGACCACGATATTACTGCACATGGCTTCCTGTGCCCAGTATCGGAAATACGCGGTGCCATTACAGTAAACAGGTACAGTGGTGACTGAGGAAAACGCATCGCACTATGTATGATTTTAAGTCATATATGCAAATACTATCAAGTGGTCCAGTGTGTCCTCGTGAAATATCGGGATAAAACACACAAGCCGACCGAAGCGTCCTCACCTCCAGATGCAATTGTATTGTTGTCGACTAACATTTCAGTACCAAACATGTCCGGAGCTAATGGCTTGCGTGACAGTTACCTGCCTCTGTCGACAGTGGGGTTCTCCACATAGAAACCTGCAACACGTTTGTGTTTCTTTGCTATGAAGTAACATTCCTCGAAAGAAGTATTTTACTTTATCTTTGTCATAAGGTACTATCGGTGTTATGGCGAGGTCTTATTAACAAGCTGTTGCACATGGGTCTCACGAATCACTTCGATAAATTTTGCTACTCGAGCATTCTAGCAGTATTAAAATTCAAAGCCTGTTGCACGAGCTTACACTCAATAATGTATGTTTTTAAATTTTCAGTACTTTCATAATGCCCTATTAGTGGAATTAATTTGGAACAAAACTCTTGTGGACAAGAACGCCCTAGTAAAACACTATGTTTCGCTTTATGCCAGCGGTAACATTGAATACTAAGGGCCAACGAAACTTACAGTATATGCACTCATATTCGGACAAAACAGAACGCTCTGAACGACGAAAGATAGGACGTTCGTATTCACAGGACATGTACAGGGTGACAATTATTGAACTATATGAAATGAAACAGTTCAAACTGCACGGTTGGGCGCGGGTTATGATGGGAATTAGTATGCGCATGACCACACGCCTTGTTGTTGGCCATTTGCACGTGAAAATGTCATGGTACACTGGTGCCTGGGTGTATAGCGCTTGTGAAGGCCTACTATTCGGGCAATAACAGCCCAACTGCGGCACAAAGGGAGTTTGCGACCGAGTTCAAGCTGAAGACAATTGGTCCAAGTGTGCTAACAATCAACAATTTTATTCACAAGTTTGAGAGAACATGTAGTGTTCGTGATGACAGTGTTGGCTATGCCAGTCGTCCGAAAAGGATGAAAACGGCTGAAAACATCGAGAAGGCACGCGCTTTGTTTCAAACCCGTTCCAGGAAATCGATCAAACGAGCTGCACAACAGATGGGAATCAGCCGGGAGATACTGCGGCAAATTGTTGTTGAAGGCCTGCATCTCTTACAATACAAGATTCAAACACATCAGCCATTAAGCCCAGGGCCGTGGAACAGCGGTTGTGTTTCGCCAACACTACTGTCCAGAGAATTGGCGAGAAGGACTTTGATGTGAATATGGCTTGGTTTAGCGACAAAGCCCACTTTCATTTGGATGGGTTCGTCAGCAAACAAAACTGGCGCATTTTGGAGACTAAGAATCCGCATTTTGTGATCGAAAAGTCTCTTCACCCTCAGTGGTTGACTGTGTGGTGTATGTCCAGTCACGGAATAATCGGGGCGGTATTTTTGATGGCACAGTGACTACCGAACGGTACGTGAACGTTTTTGAACATGATTTCATCCCCATTATCCAAAGTTACCCTGATTTCGACATGATGTGGTTCATGCAAGACGGTGCTCGACCCCATCGAAGAAACAGAGTGTGTCCTGCCGGAGGAGCACTTTGGGGACCGCATTCTGGCTCTGGGGTACACAGGGGCCACTGGCGTGGGCCTAGATTGGCCGCCATATTCTCGGGATCTGAACACATGTGGGGCTGTATTAAAGACAAGGTGTACAGCAATAACCCCAAATCCATTGCTGAGCTGAAAACAGCCATTCAGGAGGTCATCGACAGCACCGATGTTCTGACACTTCAGTAGGTCATGAGCGGGTCATGATGAATTTCGCTATTCGTCTGCGGTACATCACCGCCAATGATGGCAGGCACATCGAACATGTCATAACCTAAACCCGAATATCCGTAGTGACGTATACATGTTGAACTAAAAGTGTGTCCGCGCCGTAGTTTGCAACTAATTTACATTTTTTTCATATAGTTCGATAATTGTTACAATGTACATTAGTATGTTCTGCAGAACACCATGATGTTTACAATATTCGGCTTTTCACTGTTCTGTTCCGCTTGAAAATTTAATTTTGTACAATGGCAGCTAGTCACACAAAACAATACCCCGTTATGATTTATATCTTTTTACATGTGCTCCCATTGACATACCGGTAATTTTGCTTTAAACATTAGGTGTATAGTACATTACATCATACAATATTCTTTTCCATGTTACACCACGCTTTTTCTTTCAGAACCCTTCTGTAGTAGCCGTGGAGCTTGTAGTTGTATGAAGTAGACTGGTTTTCCACTTCCCTTACAAAGCTGGTGTTTACAACCTGCTCAATCTTCTTCATATTAAATCAAAAGAGAGCTCTCTAACAATGGTAGGTCCAGCTTGGTTCAAATGGTTCTGAGCACTATGGGACTTAACTTCTAAAGTCATCAGTCCCCTAGAACTTAGAACTAGTTAAACCTAACTAACCTAAGGACACCACACACATCCATGCCTGCGGCAGGATTCGAACCTGCGACCATAGCGGTCGCGCGGTTCCAGACTGTAGCGCCTAGAACCGCTCGGCCACCCCGGCCGGCAGTCCAGCATGGAATAATAATATTACGAGAAGGGTAGACTGCTGTTCACCGTACAGTAGAGACGATGAGTCACATACAGGCGCAACAAAAAGACTAATATACATTTCAGCTTTTGGCAAAACATGCCTTCTTCCCTAATAGAAAACACACACACACACACACACACACACACATATATATATATATATATATATATATATATATATATATATATATATATATATATACAGGGTTATTACAAATGATTGAAGCAATTTCACAGCTCTACAATAACTTTATTATTTGAGATATTTTCACAATGCTTTGCACACACATACAAAAACTCAAAAAGTTTTTTTAGGCATTCACAAATGTTCGAAAGGTGCCCCTTTAGTGATTCGGCAGACATGAAGCCGATAATCAAGTTCCTCCCACACTCGGCGCAGCATGTCCCCATCAATGAGTTCGAAAGCATCGTTGATGCGAGGTCGCAGTTCTGGCACGTTTCTTGGCAGACGAGGTTTAAACACTGAATCTTTCACATAACCCCACAGAAAGAAATCTCATGTGGTTAAGTCGGGAGAGCGTGGAGGCGATGACATGAATTGCTGATCATGATCTCCACCACGACCGATCCATCAGTTTTCCAATCTCCTGTTAAAGAAATGTCGAACATCATGATGGAAGTGCGGTGAAGCACCATCCTGCTGAAAGATGAAGTCGGCGCTGTCGGTCTCCAGTTGTGGCATGAGCCAATTTTCCAGCATGTCCAGATACACGTGTCCTGTAACGTTTTTTTTCGCAGAAGAAAAAGGGGCCGTAAACTTTAAACCGTGAGATTTCACAAAACACGTTAACTTTTGGTGAATTGCGAATTTGCTGCACGAATGCGTGAGGATTCTCTACCGCCCAGATGCGCACATTGTGTCTGTTCACTTCACCATTAAGAAAAAATGTTGCTTCATCACTGAAAACAAGTTTCGCACTGAACGCATCCTCTTCCATGAGCTGTTGCAACCGCACCGAAAATTCAAAGCGTTTGACTTCGTCATCGGGTGTCAGGGCTTGTAGCAATTGTAAACGGTAAGGCTTCTGCTTTAGCCTTTTCCGTAAGATTTTCCAAACCGTCGGCTGTGGTACGTTTAGCTCCCTGCTTGCTTTATTCGTCGACTTCCGCGGGCTACGCGTGAAACTTGCCCGCACGCGTTCAACCGTTTCTTCGCTCACTGCAGGCCGACCCGTTGATTTCCCCTTACAGAGGCATCCAGAAGCTTTAAATTGCGCATACCATCGCCGAATGGAGTTAGCAGTTGGTGGATCTTTGTTGAACTTTGTCCTGAAGTGTCGTTGCACTGTTATGACTGACTGATGTGAGTGCATTTCAAGCACGACATACGCTTTCTCGGCTCCTGTCGCCATTTTGTCTCACTGCGCTCTCGAGCGCTCTGGCGGCAGAAACCTGAAGTGCGGCTTCAGCCGAACAAAACTTTATGAGTTTTTCTACGTATCTGTAGTGTGTCGTGACCATATGTCAATGAATGGAGCTACAGTGAATTTATGAAATCGCTTCAATCATTTGTAATAGCCCTATATATTACCACTGCCTCTGGCCGCTATCCTGCAATGCAGAGTCAATGGTCATGTGTGTGTGAGTTGTGCATGTATGTGTGTGCTTCCTACTTCAGAAGAAAACCTTTTGGCCGAGAGCTACAGTATACAGCAGTCTTTTCGTTGCGCCTGTCTGCTGCTCAACATCTCGTCTATATGGTGACTGGCAATCTATCCTTCCCGCAATACAGAGCTGTGTTCAGGGACACGACATTAACTTTGATCGTTTGGCAACGCGGACGCCATGTGGCTGGCAACTGGTTGGTAGCGCGTTGCAAGCTATTTACCGGCGAGTCACGATGCAGTAGCGCCGTGTGCGGAGCCCTATTTAACTACACAGGAGGAGATTCACAATCCACGGATTACTAACTCGCGTCGGCAACCGGTTTTATTTGAGTTGCTTCGTGTATGCAGGTGAGGGGTGGGAGAATACGGTCGGAGCCGTCAGCCATCGCGCCTAGTGTCAACCTGGTTTGTGCAGACGGTACATGATAAATAGTGTTCAGCGTAAAATGAATGAAATCATGAGCTGTCCTCTCCTATATATTTATAAGTACAAAACGTAACGCTTAACATACACTGAGGTGACAAAACTCATGGGATACCTCCTAACATCATGTCGGACCACCTCAGCGTAGTGCAGTAACTCGCTGTGGCATGGACTCCAACATTCGCTGGAAGTCTTCTGCAGAGATACTGAGCCATGCTGCCTCTATAGCCGTCCGTAATTGCGAAAGGGGTGCCGACGCATGAACTGATCTCTCTATTATGTCCCATAAATATTCGGTGGGATTTATGTCGGGCGATCTGCGTGGCCAAATCATTCGCTCGAACTGTCCATAATGGTCTTCAGACCAACGGTGAACAACTGTGGCCGGTGACGTGGCATATTCTCATCCATAAAAACTCCACCGTTGTTTGGGAACATGAAGTCCTTGAATGGCTGGAAAAGTCTCCGAGTATCCATTACCAATAAATGACCGGTTCAGCTGGATCAGAGTATCCAGTCCATTCCATGTAAACACAGCCCACGCAATTATGGAGCTACAACCAACTTGCACAGTGCCTTGTTGATAACTTGGGTTCATGGCTTCTTGGGATCTGCGTCACACTTGAAACCTACCATCAGCGGTTACCAACTGAAATCAAGACTCGTCAGAGCAGATCACTGTTTTCCAGTGATGCAGCGTCCAACCGATATCGTAAAGAGTCCAAGAGAGTCGCTACAGGCGAGGTCGTCTGCTGCCATTGCCCATTAATGTATACATTTCGCCTCACTGTCCAACGGATACGTTGTATATGTTGTACGTCCCACATTGGTTTTTGCTGTTTATTTCACGCAGTGTTGATTGTCTGTTCGTACTGACAACTCTATGCAAACGCCGATGCTCTCGGTCGTTAAGTGAAGGTCGCCGACCACTGCGTTGTCCGTTATGAGACGTAATTACTGAAATTTGGTATTCTTGACACACTCTTGACACTGTGGCTCTCGGAATACTGAATTCCCTAACAATTTCCGGAGTGGAGTGCACCGTGCGTCTAGCTCCAACTACGAGACAGCGTTCAAAGTCTGCTATGACCCATAATCATTTGCCAGCCGGAGTGGCCGTGCGTTTCTAGGCGCTACAGTCTGGAACCGAGCGTCCGCTACGGTCGCAGGTTCGAATCCTGCCTCGGGCATGGATGTGTGTGATGTCCTTAGGTTAGTTAGGTTTAATTAGTTCTAAGTTCTAGGCCACTGATGACCTCAGAAGTTAAGTCGCATAGCGCTCAGAGCCATTTGAATCATTTGAACCATAATCATTTGAGTACAAGTGACAGTGCCGCCAATTCACTGTTCCTTTATACTTTGTGTACACAGATACTACCGCCATCTGTATATGTGCATATCGTTATCCCATGATTTTTGTTGCATCGTCGTGTTAAGCAGTGTAGCAAGTTAATATCATTTAATATTACGGTAAATTAACGTACATGTGATAAATGAAACTTACAAGGTGGTCCATCTGAAGTTTCGGATGAGATTATCTCGAAAACTATACATCGAGTAAAAATAGTGGGTAAGACAAGTTCGTAAGCTCAAAGGGGAGCATCAAATGATATTACACGTGACCTCCAGCCCCCGCCCCCTTGGGTGGGTCGGTGGTCAACTTTTAAATCTTAAATGGAAACACCCATTTTTATTGCAGATTCGGATTCTCCATAAAAAAAGTAATCAATTTTGTCTGAACCATGTTTTAAACCATTGACAGATGGCGCTGAAATCTAGAAAAATTAAAATTGGGGAAGAACGATTTAATTAGAATGATCCGAGAAGGACGCATCAAATCGATACAAAATGTGCACCATCTCTTTCATTACGCCAAATTAAGCTATTTTTTTACAATATTTATCTTACCCGCCACAGTTTTTGATGGAGGGAGGCGGAATGGTATAAAAATTTCGTTAGGGAACTCTTCACAATTGCATTACTCACCCGACTGTGGCGCTACCGTGACCAAACTGACTATGGCTCAGTATAAAGGTCGGTGCAAATACAATCAGACGTCACTTCGCATTCAGATTGTGAACCGTGAACATGAACTGTAAAAAAGTAAATTATTATTTAGCGAAACAATGCTCACTATCCTCCTACAGAGATTGTTGATATAATGTTAATTTGAGGTGAATGCCATAGGAATTACGCTGCAGCTGCGCAATTGTATGCTGATCGTTTCCCAAACAGACGACATCCAAGCGAAAACATTATTCGAAATTGCACTCAACGAGATCGAAATGGACACATATACCTTCCACCTCGTCATCGCGAATACAACGAAAATGACGCTCGTAGCCTTACCGTTCGCGCCTGTGTTCAACTGGATCCCGAAATGAGTAGTCGTGCGGTTTAGAGACAAACTGGAATACCGAAATCAACTGTTTTGAGGATTTTGAAGGCACATAAATATCATGCGTATCATATCACGCTGACACAGGCATTAACGCCGAAAGATATGCAAATACACGTGCATTTCTGCCAATGGGTCTTGGAAATAAGAGATGACAATGATTTTTTTTACCTATGTTATGTTCACCGATGAAGTCACATTCAAAAACAATGGCGAATTAAATCGTCATGATTGTCATTACTGGTCCCCTGTCCATCCACACTGGCACAGACCCGTCGACAATCAACACAAATGGTCGTTAATGGTCTAGTGTGGAATTTTAAATGGTTACTTGATAGGACCATATATTTTTTGACCGAAATGTTACTGGGGAATCTTACTTACAACTTCTACGTGCTGATTTGTTGGAGCTAATGGAAGATGTTGATTTAGAAACTAGGCGACGAATGTGGTTTCAACAGGACGGAGCAGCTCACCATTATGCTAAAAATGTGCAGACGGCTTTAAATTTACGGTACCCTGGTCGGTGGATAGGACGCGGCGGACCAATTCAGTGGCCTCCACGTTCACCAGACCTGACATCTCCTGATTTTTTTCTTCTGGGATTATTTAAAAAATATTGTTTATGAAAGACAGCCCACAACCCGAAACGATATCAAGTAACGCATTCGCAGAGCGTTTGCAGCCATACCACGGGATGTGCTGCTCAAAACTGTGGACAACTTTCGCAGACGATTGACTTTATGAATTGAAGAAAATGGGGACAATTTCTTCGTGGCTAATTTCATTAATTAAGCACCCCAACATGTGAGAGGCAAGGGGACTCACGCTAATGAAGCACCCCATGGGAACATCATTCTACTACGTCCATGTCGTTGTTCCTGGATTTTAATACCATTCCGCCTCCCTCCGTCAAAAACTGTGGCGGGTAGGATACATTTGTTTAAAAAATACCTTAATTTGGCGTAATGAAAAAATTGGTGCACGTTTTGTATCGATTTGATGCGTCCTTCTCGGATCATTATAAATAAATCGGAGTTCTTCCCCAATTTTAATTTTTCTAGATTTCAGCGCCATCCGTCAATGGTTTAAAACATGGTTTCAGACAAAATTTGATTACTTTTTATGGAGAATCCGAATCTCCACTAAAAATGGGTGTTTCCGTTTAAGATTTAAAAGTTGCTCCCCGCCCCTCCCAAGAGGGCGGGGGCTGGAGGTCACGTGTAGTATCATTTGATGTCCCCCTCTGAGCTTACGAACTTGTCTTACCCATTATTTTTACCCGATGTATAGTTTTCGAGATAATCTCATCCGAAACTTCAGATGGACCACCCTGTATCTCTAACTTCAAGTAGTATGCATCATATGACAACCTGTAACACGATTTCATCCGAGTTGCAGAAATGGTCCGCAGAAAATTTTACAGTGTGTTTAATTAATTACCACATAAGACTGTAACTTGCGGAGCCACGCTGTACCAAACTGTGATCATATCGGCCTCTATCTTCTTAATGGGTAGGTGCGACCTTAGTAGGCGAAAATTTAGGTCATGGGCAATCGTGCCGTCTAAGCTCCGTCGCACTGAACGCGTTAAAGTGCTGTACAAAATCTTTATATCAGCAGGTGAGAATAATACTTGTAGTTGTGGCTGGGTAATGCACTTTTATGGGTTGTGGATGATATTCATATTTCTCTTGTCCTCGCAGACTTCTACATTTTGTTGCAACTATACTAAGCACAATTTAAAAACTTTCCGTACGTTTATTCAGTTTGTATTCCAGCTTGTAGTACCATTATATTTCTTAGTTTTTTTCTTATTGCTTACTTTACAGTATTTTTATCGGCTTCTCTACGTGAGCGGTGGTCATTATCTTTGCAGTGTTACCACCTACTGAGCGTGCTGTCGAACCGGCATTAAGAAAACGACACATGTTGCAAGAACTTGTAAATAGGTATGGACTTTGCCCACTGGAAGAAGGCGTCGGAGGATTACAGCACATAGTGGGTTGGAGCTCATGATCGTAGCGTTTTTGTTTTGCGTATTGATATTCTTGTTGCTATTGGCTTATTTAGTGGTTGTCAGTTTTTATTTCTAGTTCACTGTTGCTATTTCAGTTTATATACACTCCTGGAAATTGAAATAAGAACACCGTGAATTCATTGTCCCAGGAAGGGGAAACTTTATTGACACATTCCTGGGGTCAGATACATCACATGATCACACTGACAGAACCACAGGCACATAGACACAGGCAACAGAGCATGCACAATGTCGGCACTAGTACAGTGTATATCCACCTTTCGCAGCAATGCAGGCTGCTATTCTCCCATGGAGACGATCGTAGAGATGCTGGATGTAGTCCTGTGGAACGGCTTGCCATGCCATTTCCACCTGGCGCCTCAGTTGGACCAGCGTTCGTGCTGGACGTGCAGACCGCGTGAGACGACGCTTCATCCAGTCCCAAACATGCTCAATGGGGGACAGATCCGGAGATCTTGCTGGCCAGGGTAGTTGACTTACACCTTCTAGAGCACGTTGGGTGGCACGGGATACATGCGGACGTGCATTGTCCTGTTGGAACAGCAAGTTCCCTTGCCGGTCTAGGAATGGTAGAACGATGGGTTCGATGACGGTTTGGATGTACCGTGCACTATTCAGTGTCCCCTCGACGATCACCAGTGGTGTACGGCCAGTGTAGGAGATCGCTCCCCACACCATGATGCCGGGTGTTGGCCCTGTGTGCCTCGGTCGTATGCAGTCCTGATTGTGGCGCTCACCTGCACGGCGCCAAACACGCATACGACCATCATTGGCACCAAGGCAGAAGCGACTCTCATCGCTGAAGACGACACATCTCCATTCGTCCCTCCATTCACGCCTGTCGCGACACCACTGGAGGCGGGCTGCACGATGTTGGGGCGTGAGCGGAAGACGGCCTAACGGTGTGCGGGACCGTAGCCCAGCTTCATGGAGACGGTTGCGAATGGTCCTCGCCGATACCCCAGGAGCAACAGTGTCCCTAATTTGCTGGGAAGTGGCGGTGCGGTCCCCTACGGCACTGCGTAGGATCCTACGGTCTTGGCGTGCATCCGTGCGTCGCTGCGGTCCGGTCCCAGGTCGACGGGCACGTGCACCTTCCGCCGACCACTGGCGACAACATCGATGTACTGTGGAGACCTCACACCCCACGTGTTGAGCAATTCGGCGGTACGTCCACCCGGCCTCCCGCATGCCCACTATACGCCCTCGCTCAAAGTCCGTCAACTGCACATACGGTTCACGTACACGCTGCTACCAGTGTTAAAGACTGCGATGGATCTCCGTATGCCACGGCAAACTGGATGACACTGACGGCGGCGGTGCACAAATGCTGCGCAGCTAGCGCCATTCGACGGCCAACACCGCGGTTCCTGGTGTGTCCGCTGTGCCGTGCGTGTGATCATTGCTTGTACAGCCCTCTCGCAGTGTCCGGAGCAAGTATGGTGGGTCTGACACACCGGTGTCAATGTGTTCTTTTTTCCATTTCCAGGAGTGTATTATTTTGTCATTTGGAGGTAGTGAATGGAGCTGTGGTCGCTAGAAAATCGAGTGCCACGTGAAGGAATTGGAATATTTCCAAGATACAGTTTTGTTCTCTTTGAGACCGGTGACAACAGCGGAGGCAGCCAGACACATTTGAGCCTGGCATGAGGGTAATGTCATTGGACTGAGTACGGCAAGAACATGAAATTTCTCGTTTTAAGGACAATCGTTTCAACATTAGTGTCTCTGCACGATAAGGAAGACCTTCGGGGTTTGATGAAGATCGTGTAAACCATGGATGGCCTACCTTATCGGCAGGGCGGGCCAAAATTTTGAGAGGCGATTTTCCCGCGGGCCGCATTACCAATTTTTGTCTTGTGAACCAAAACAAGCAAGAAGTATTAATGTATTTTGTAAAATATTATGCACTTTAATGAAATACAATGTTAGTGGGATGTCTGGCTCTGTTTGATTGAACTAAGTGAGTCACCGTACATGTCAACTAAAGTTGTTGCTACGCGCAATGAGTTTTCCAGATGAACATCAGTAACTCGTGTTCTCATTTGCCATCTGATGTAGTTCATCCAATTAAAAAGCTGTTCACACACGTGTTTCCAAATAATGAAATAATTTTTAAAGCATGTTAGTAGAACGCTTGATATTTCTTCTCATACAAATATGTGTTATAGAACTCTTCCAAACGAATCTGATTAAATTTATCTTTTAACTGTGCATCACATTGCATTTCGCAGAATCGCATTTGTAAATGTCCCGATAATGAGCTCATGTCAACGGAGAATGGCGTAGCAAAAACAGAAAAAAAGCAGACAACGTTTCTTAAAATCTGTTTTCGAATTCATATTTTAGGTCAGCTTTCAAAGAAACATATTTAATACCTGCCACCTGTGTGACGACCGAGTGCTTTGACAATATAGGAAAAGTGTGAAGTTTTTATTCGTAATTGTTGTTCCCAAAGCTGAAGTTTCATTTGGAATGCGGAAATAAGATTACGCACGACATTAATCAGCTGATCTTTTTTTGGGGTCGAGTATTAATATCATTCAAGTGGCTAATTAAACCGAGCAAGAACGCAAAGTCGGAAACCATTCCGTATTTTCGAACTGGAAGTCTTTCTGACTTGCTTTCAAAGAATGATTGTATTTCTTGCTTCAAATCATTCTTTTCAAAATTTTCGCACGGGTTAGCCATCTTACTTCTGCATAATACGAAATGTTATCATCTCTGAAAATGTTATCATACTGTGAATCCAAAGACTTCAGAAATTCTTGGAACTGACATTGATTCAATCCTTTCGAATTATCAAAGTTCATTGTTTTGACAACTACCATCATGACATGGTCCATTTTGAGGGACTTGGCACATAAGTTCTCTTAATGTATAACGCAACGAAAGTTTAGCATATTGCCAACTCTGCGGGCCTCGTTTTCAATGAACTGAACTAAACCTTCATGTTTCCCAGCCATTGCTGGAGCACCATCCGTTGTTAGCCCCGGTAGGTTGTTAGTTTTAAAGAAAAGTGACTTAATGACAATATAACTGCTTCCAGCAAATTTCGTGACTTCGTGGTATCCTTAAGTGGATACAACGCCTCTAATTCTTCTTCTGTTTGATTAAAATGGGCATCAACACCTCTGACGACGACTTGGGCAGTATCCTCCATATGTGTGCATTCATCCAAAGATAGTGAATAAAATACGAGCTCAGATGCACTGGTTTTTTACATTGCCTTCAATTTGTCCTCCAATATGTGGTAATAGTTTGACGAGACAGGGTTGTTTTTGAGAAATCCTTTTTCTTTTCTGGACACACAATTTCAACGACGGTGTCTAAGTATTCTTAACCATTTCGACATCTGAATGTGGCTTTGACTTTCTTCCTGTATCAGAGCTACAGCACAGCTCGCTTTCACATAGCATGTTGACTCTGAATTCGCCCTACTAAATATCTGCTGTTGAGCAGAAAGTTTTCTTTTTAAGTCGTTTACCTGGTCTTGCCGGAATTGTCCCTCGCATTTATCAAACTATACTGCGTGTTTAGTCTCGTAATGCCATTTGGTGTTATAATCTTTTGGAAACAGATTCATTGCCTATCAGACATATATGGATTGTTTAATGTTTCACAAAAAAAAATTGTTTACAGTCCACTTGTCTTGAAAAGTTCTCAACTCCTCTATAACTTTCCTCTTTTTAGGTTCTATTTGTTTACTAGTTGACGCCATACCAAGTTTACGTCTTGAACAGAAACGGACACTTTCTTCCAAAAGTTTCCGACTTTCTTCCAAAAGTCGGAAACTAACAGAGAGACCCCACAGTAATCGGAGTTCTGCAATTTTTTTATATATTGGTCCGTGGAGTTCAGAAAAAATATCAGTTACTCAAAGTATTTCTATGTAAGTCTCAAAAATCCCCTACGAACAGTAAAGTTCCCCGAAGTTGTTCAACACCGTAAAGGAAGTTGACTGTTTTGATGGGTTGCGTGGCTGCGTGTCCAGCTGCCACATGGGTGGTCTTCGATTCCAGTTGTGCTAAATTTTTTAACAAAGGTTGAAAGGTGGATACACTGAGCCACAGCGCCAGAGATTGCACCCAAGAGTTTTATTCCGCCGCCTCCACTGGCAGTGCTTGCTGAGATGTCGTAGTAAACAGTTCTTGTCGAGAAGTCGTGGTGGAGAGTGCTTATCGAGATGTGGTAGTAGTGAGTCGGTGTTGAGATGTTGTAGTAGGGAGTGCTTGTTCCATGTTTTATGCAGTTGTTTGATGGGCTAGAGAGCAGATGTTGTTCGAATGGAAATATTGTAATGATCAGAGTGCTTTTCGTCAATACATATGAAGGTAAAAAAATTCCCTTTTCTTTTTATTATTTCAGTGTCTTAAATAATGCGTCATTACAGGTTCAGTCAACAAAGCATCTGGCTCGTGTTCTTGTATTAGAGTGTAATTGTGGTTTTCTTGCGCAATTATAGTATTTCTATTTTTTTTAATTACTTCAGTATAAATGGTATTTAAAATTTCTTGTCTTATTGAAGAAGAACCGTGCCAGATGTGTACGTTGAATCACACTTCCACACACAGAACAGTTACACTTGTGCTTTGGTTTTGTACGTTTTATAGTTGCTGGGGACTTAATTAATTAATTGTGTTAACGGAAATTTTCTTTCATTCTTTGTTGTTATTCTATACAGTCAGATTGCGTACTAAAACTAGTCAGGGCCAACCGTTTACGAGACTTCGTAATCGAACATACAGCTACGAAAAATAAAAATTATTTGCATTCATTATATTTAATTGAGCCCCCATGCACGTGGCGACCGCTGCTTCGGATCGTCCCTTGGAATTCTTCTGATTGTAAAAATAGTAGACAGTAGTATTGTTGTAGTAATTTGTAGTTTAGTAATTGTAGTCTATATTGCATGTGTAGATTTGGTAATTGTCATTCTTCTAATGGTATTTTTTCCAGAATTTAATTTTTGTTGTCTTGTATACGGGTTTGACAATTCTGTGCAGTTAGGAAGATTTCAATTGTTAGTTAATCGTGTTTGAGGAAAAAATTCCGTGTGAATGGTATTGTTGGAGATAAAGAGTCACTGTGTGTAATTTTCGTATAGTGACGAGTTTTGTATGTTTTGTAAATGATTACGCGATCAATGAAAAAGGCGAAAATGATGGATAGTGAGAATGACGAAATTGTTAACATGGCGAACTCGCCAACACAGGAGAACAGTGTGATGGATAATGAAGTTGAAAACAATTTAATAAGTCGGGAAAATAGTCCGGAACCATTTCAAAATTTTTCACAATCAAAAAACTTTCAGAATACGAGATTAATGACAGAAGATTCTGGAATAGTATCGAACACAGATAGCTTTACAGCGATGACGATGGAACCTGGTTTTGCGGGAAATGTTAGGGGCGAAAAGAATTTTGAACCAGTTACTATGGAGCAGTTGATGAGTGCTATATTAAATGTGGGATCACAGTTACGATCTGAAATTAAAATTGATATGGGAACAATGGAAACACCGTTAAGATCTGAATTAAAAACATAGATGGGAACTTTGGCAACACGGTTAGACTCACAAACAGGAACAATTAAAACAGAGATAGGAACAATTACAACTGGTATGGGAACAATGGAAACACGGTTAGACTCAGTGGGATCACAAATAGGAACAATTAGAACTGAGATGAAAACAATGGAAACACGGTTAGATTCACGAATAGGGACATGTTTCAAAAATATGAAAGATGAATTAAAGAAAGAAATTAGAGAAGAAGTACAACCGATTTTGAATTCTCACAATAATAGATTATTTGCAGTAGAGATTACACAAAAGGAACAGGATAGAGAACAGGAAGAAAGAGATCGCGTGATAGTACAAAAATTTTCAGAGTTAAATTTACAACGTGCATGGGGGCTTAATTAACTATAATGAATGCAAATAATTTTTATTTTTCGTAGCTGTATGTTTGATTACGAAGTCTTCTTTTACCTTCATATATATTGACGAAAAGCACTCTGATCATTACAATATTTCCATTCGAACAACATCTGCCGTCTAGCCCATCAAACAACTGCATAAAACATGGAACAAGCACTCCCTACTACAACATCTCAACACCGACTCACTACTACCACATCTCGATAAGCACTCTCCACCACGACTTCTCGACAAGAACTGTTTACTACGACATCTCAGCAAGCACTGCCAGTGGAGGCGGCGGAATAAAACTCTTTGGCGCAATCTCTGGCGCTGTGGCTCAGTGTATCCACCTTTCAAGGTTCATGTTCACCGGGCGTTTCCGTTAAGCTAAGAGTACCTGAAGATGGAAAAAAATTAATTTTAATTTTTTTTAAACAACCTTATATATACAGGTAAGGTGATTAGGGATTTATAGCTGCAATGAAAACTGGATTAGGGATTTATATCTGGATTAGGGATTTATATCTGCAACGGAAACTGGAGTTTTGTGTGTGATACATAATTATAAACAAGGAGACGTGCATTTTTCATAAAAATTATGATTAAATATATGTTAATTAGCATATATTTATATGACGTAGGTATTCGAACTGAACGGAAAAAACTGAAAAAGTAATTACCGAAACTAGACTCGAACCAGCAATCCAACAATTACTAGTCGCGAGCGCTGTTTTTGTTTATTATTTATGTATTTCTCGCTCACGGAAATGCTTGTAGAGCATGCGACTATGTTTGAAAATATTCATCAACTATGTTTGAAAATACCAATCATCTGGGAATCGAACCCTGGCCCTCCGTATGGCGGGTTAGCATCGTACCACGGAACTACGCTGTTCGTAGCGACGTGGGTGAACCCATTTGAATAATACAGGCACGTGGAAAAGTTCGTAGTCTGTCCTCTCTAGGCTTTTTGAGGGTAGTATTCAACTTCCGTAGGAAACTATTTCAGTTCTGAACCTCTTGTGTTATAAATATAAAAAATTTGCAGAAAGACTGAGTGAAGTGATGCTACTCCACGATAATTCCCGCCTACATTCTGCCAGACTGACAAAAAACACTAAAGACGAATTGAGTTGGGAAGTTATTCCGCACCTACCTTATGCACCTGATCTCGCGTCCTCAGATTTTCACCTTTTCCGCTCTCTGTCGAACAAGCTTCAAGGAACATCCTTTCCAGATAAAATGCGCTCCGAACATGGCTCGACCAATTCTTCGCCTCAAAATCACGTGATTTAGACAGTTGCGGAAACGAAAAATTATCTCAGCGTTGGCAAACTACTGTGAATACTGAAGGGCAATATATTGTTGATGACTAAAGGCCCTATTATGTGTATCTGTTGTGTTTCTTAAGCTTATGCACCAACCCAATTACAGATATGGCAACCGCAAGACAACAGTGCTGCTCTTCGTTTTTCGCTGCAGGGATGGTGGTTATTTCTTGCATTTTGCAAGGAGGTTAGAATTTATTATAACAGTCTCGGTTTTTTGCTAACCTTGTTATCACATACAATAAAGTCGAATATCATAGTTGACAAATTTTGGAGTGCTTTATCTAATGGTCTTCTTCTGCACCGCCCGAGATAGCGCAGTAGTTAACATCCTGGACTGGTATTCGGGAGGTCGACGGTTCAAACTCGCACCCGGCCCCCCTGATTTAGGTTTTCCGTGGTCTCTCTAAATCGCTTCAGGCAAGTGATGGGATGGTTCCTTCACCATCCATTCCTTGTCCGAAGCGACCGATGACCTCGCTGTTTGGTCCACTCCCCCAAATCAAGCGAACAACCTACACACTGCTGAAACTAAATTGCAATTTCTACCAAAACAGCAGAGAAAAAGCCCCTGACGACTCGTTGGAAGAAGCCTTGCATATCAGCAAGACGATAACAGTGTCAGATCACTGAACAAATATTCGTCAGTCCGTTAACAGAGCATACTGGTGGTAGCCGTAGACTGTGTAGAGTTTTGATCCTCCACTACAGACGTAAGTAATGGCAATATAGTAGTGTGTATGTGGCGGTAAATTGTATTGAATCAATACCGTAAGATGGGTCGACGTGGTGACGTGACAATGGCAGAAAGGAGGTATCGTGTCTGGACGTTTCCACGACCAATCCATTTCGAAGATGCCCGATTTCTTGGTGTATCAATGCGGACTGTTCAATGTGTCTACAAGAAATGATGTAGTGCTCCTGAACTGATAAAAAGAGCCAGATCTTTCTAATGAATGATTGAACGGCGATTAGGAAGAAAGTAGCGGTTGCTCGTCTGATCAGAAATGTCTCTGGTGACATTAGTGAACGGAACGAAGATTGTACGTCAGGCTGCTGCAAGACTGTCCCACGTTACATGCTGAAGGAAACGTTTTCCAACCTATAAAAAAATGCGCTATAGACCATGTGCACAGACCCTGTGGTCTAGGGGTAGCGTCTTTTATTCATAATCAAAACGTCTTCTGCCCCGGGTTCGAATACCGCCGCTGCTTGAATTTTGATTAATAATCAGCATTCGCTGCCGAAGACTTCCGGCGTAAGAAGTCACCCTCATTCTGCCAACAGCCTTGTCAAAAATGGCGGAGGAGCGGACAGAGGTTCGGGGCATTCTCTTGTCCTACGGGTGGGAAACTGCCCCTAAAGGCGGAAGAATCAGCAATAATCAACGGCATGAGCCTGCAGAAGGCAATGGACACCATTGCATTAATGACACGCATATTCACAGGACAAGTGGCCTGTAATTGAAAAAAGTGTCATGATGACGTCTCCATTGGCAAAAGATTCCGGAATTGTCCCCCATTCGCATATCCGGGAGGGGACTGCCAAGTGGGAGGTGCCCATGAGGAAAAGATTGAATAACAAAAGAAACGATAATGTTCTACGAGCCGGGGCGTGGAATGTCAGAAATTTGAATGTGTTAGGGAAACTAGAAAATCTGAAAAAAGGAAATACAAAGGCTCAGTCTAGATATAGCAGGGGTCAATGAAGTGAAATGGAAAGAAGACAAGGATTTCTGGTCAGATGAGTCTAGGTTAATATCAACAGCATCAGAAAATGGTACAACAGGAATAGGATTCGTAATGAGTGGGAAGTTAGGGAAGAAAATGTGTTACTGTGAACAGTACAGTGATAGGGTTGTTATTACCAGAATCGCCAGGAAACCAACACCGACAAAAATAGTTCAGGTATACATCCCGACGTCGCAATCTGAAGATGAAAAGAAAGTATATGAGGATTCTGAAGAGGTAATACAGTACGTAAAGGGAGATGAAAATCTAGCAGTGATGGGGACTGGAATGCAGTTTTAAGGGAAGAAGTAGAAGAAATGGTGACAGGAGAACATGGGCTTGGGACAGGGAATGAGAGAGGAGAGAGACTAATGGAGTTCGGTAATAGCGAATACTCTGTTCAAGAATCTCAAGAGGAGGAGGTGTACTTGGAAAAGGCCGGGTGACACGATAAGATTTCAATTAGATTACATCATGGTGAGACAGAGATTCCGAAATCAAATATTGGATTGTAAGGCGTACCGAGGAGCAGACTCAGATGGCAATGTAGTAGTCACGAAGAGTAGGCTTAAGTTAACAGTTTACTCAGGAAGAATCAATACGCAAAGAAGTGGCTATAAGGAACAGCTCAGTATGCAGTAGAAGAGGAATGAACATCTCTGAAAAGGACAAGTCGGAAACAAAAACACGATTACAAAGAACTGCGAACAAACTATGGGTAGCAAAAGAAATACGTCAGTTAGTCGATGAAAGTACAAAAATGTAAGTACAAAAAGGTAAATTCAGGAATACAGAAATAAAAGTCGCTGAGGAATGAAATAATTAAGAAGTGTAGGAAAGCTAAGATGAAATGGCTGCGTGAAAAATGTGAAGAAATCTGAAAAGAAATAATTGCCGGAACGACAGACTCAAAAATGAAATGTATGCTTCTATATTTACCGAAAGCCAACCACGACAGATATTGTCATACACAGGCAATCATGTCACCCAATGAAGTATAAATCCGCAGCATTCCGAGCCATGATAAACCGCATGTATGAAGTGCCCCTTACCAGAGAAGCTCAAGTGGCTGAATATGAGGTTATACGGTATATTGCGTATCAAAACGGTTACGATCCAGAATTCGTTAACACAGTTAATAGAAGTATATTGAAAAAGAGAAATCTTCCTTCCATAGTGGATCAGAGATAGATTTTATAACGCTTAAACCAGCAGACAAAGGAAAGATCTATTTTTTGTAGAATACCATATCTGGGTGCAATATCCAAAAAATTGGCAGAGATATGAAATCCAAAAACATTATTTCAGCGTATTTTACATTTTCAGATCTAGGCAGAACACTCAGGCACAAGGAAAAAGCTGTGGTGAATAAATATAATGAAGCAGGTGTATACTGCGTTGCATGCAGTGATGGCCCTAAGAAATATATAGGACCAACCGGTAGGTCTTTTCGAATAAGATTTCAGGAACACCTTAACTTAAATAATCCCCGCACTGCTTTAACAGCGCACTTACTCGAAGTACTTCAGAAAATTTAAAATACTTCACAAAAAAGAAAAAAGGCCATATGTTGAATATATTAGATTAAGTGGAAATACAACGCATAGTTCACGTTGAATAGCCAGTTGGAATTGAAGCACCATGGCATTCTGGCTAATTTTGATTGTTCGTGTGTTTATATGCTAGTAGGTAATAAAATTCTGTACTGTTCTCGCATTTAAAGGTAGCAGCCCAGCGCTTCTAGTCAAAGTATGTGACGTCACAACTGTCCACATGGATGGCTTCCGTTCCGCCAGCCAACTAGTCTCTCTTTGTCGTCCGTGCGGGCCGCTTTTGCCATGCCCTGCACTGATCTGCCCTGCTGTCATACTAGTAAGCCACTGCCATCTAGTTCTGTCCACATTATAATTTGCGTGTGCTGCGACTAATCATGTTAGCAGTTAAAATTCTTTACCGCCAGTCCGGCCTCTTGTTTAAAAAAAAAATATCGTCTGCTCACTATAAAATATTTTCTTCTTTCTTTTTAGATGCAGGCAAATTTTAAAGAATGAGACACTACTTCTTTATCTTTCGCTCGCCATAATATTGACTATATTCTCTGAATATTTACCTCTGACATGGTCCTTTAACACTATGAGTATATTTTAAACATTCCTCATTTCAATATCCGCAAAAAGTGGTGACACTGCACTTCGCTTTTTACCACGTAGGTTGACCTAATGATGCGGTTTAAAGCCGTGAAACCGGTTGAGTTTTAATAAACAACAATTTTACCTGATGTGGGAGGAGTTCTTTCTAACATCATGTTATTCCAGTGAATGATAAGTTCCGATCTGATCTCTGAAAATCTAGAAATATGTACTACTCGCAACCCTTTAACAGGGCGTAAAAATAATCTTCGTAAATATTCTAACTGATAGAGACCAAACACGACTGTCACGCCTAGTGAGCGTCATTCATTTTCCAACCCGGGAGGAACTGCTCGTGTCAGTTAATGCAGGTCCATCTCAACCTACTTTCGAGAGAACATTCCGAATGGAACTGCATACAATGTGCATTTGGAGTTGGGAGTCTCGCAAAAGGCGACCATTTTTGATGTTGCATCTTTAGAAGTGATAGAAGGCTTCTATTGCACCGATGTCCCAATGAGGCGTTTAACCCCGTAGTTTGTGAAGAGTCTAGTTTAGGGCGGATCGGTTCTGTAACGTGCTGTGAGTGGTTTTTGTCCGAGAACTTGCGTATCATCATTCAAGTTACTGTAAACATGAACAGAAATTTTTATTTCAACTTTCTCTTTACCAATGCTTCCCTTTCTTCTTCAACTTCATGATGGGTACGCTGTCTTCAAAGATGACAACAGTCCTCTTCACAGGGCTGCAAAAACTTATGTTCCTGTTCTGAGGAACACTCAGGCTATCTGTCGCACCTCGACTGGCTGGTTGACTATCCCTATTTTAATCCCATATAAAGTGTCTGGGCCTGATTGGAACAAGGGAAGGAAACATAGCAGTCAACATCCCGCTGTTTGAGAGCTTTGCGGGATCCAGTCTGAGTGGCTTCAACTGTATACAGCGCACCTGAACAGTATTACGGACTCTCCTCCACACCGAGTTTCATACCTTCATCAAAGCTAGAAGCTGGTTTCCACTACATTAACACTTTGTCCTGGGGACGAATAACAGTTTGCCCAGTGTGCTTACACTTGACTCCTCTAAAAACCATGTCTGATAACGTCGTACTGTGCGTCGTAGACAACCCGAGTACTCCAGTCAGTGTACATGGTGAAGAAGTGGTAGATCGCTCTGAAGAGCAAGAATGTTCTGCAGCCGGCCGGTCGGAGTGGCCGAACGGTTCTAGGCGCTACAGTCTGGAACCGCGCGACCGCTACGGTCGCAGGTTCGAATCCTGCCTCGGGCATGGATGTGTGTGACTTCCTTTGGTTAGTTAGGTTTAAGTAGTTCTAAGTTCTAGGCGACTGATGACCACAGCAGTTAAGTGCCATAGTGTTCAGAGCCATTTTTGTTCTGCAGCCTGCGTGACATCACGAAGCTGAAAGCTGTAGTCAGATAATTATAGTACCTAGACATCCTAGGTATGTTATCGCGACATTTACTGTACAGTATATTTACGCCGTTGAGGACCGCACACACGAGCCATAAACCGCCTGCGTTTAAAACGGTTTGTTTCGACTGCGTCAGACAAGAACGGTTTGCCTAGCAATTTCAACCAGTATTTCGAACGACACTTCGTCGTTAACCTCTGCAATCAAAATAATGTGCTACGTTTGGTAGCAGTGGCAGTTAATGTACGCTTGTCCGCTAACACTTGCAGAAACTAAATTAACAAGTGACAGAACTATAATTTATTCAAAAATGGCTCTGAGCACTATGCGACTTAACTTCTGAGGTCATCAGTTGCTTAGAACTTACAAGGGAACCTCCCTATCGCACCCCCCTCAGATTTAGTTATAAGTTGGCACAGTGAATAGGCCTTGAAAAACTGAACACAGATCAATCGAGAAAACAGGAAGAAGTTGTGTGGAACTATGAAAAAAATAAGCAAAATATACAAACTGAATAGTCCATGCGCAAGATATGCAACATAATGGAAACAGACCAAAGGAGCGCCGTGGTCTCAGGGTTAGCGTGCGCAGCTGCGAAGTGAGAGGTCCTTGGTTCAAGTCTTCCCTGGAGTGAAAATTTTAATTTTTTATTTTCAGTTTATGTGACAAAGTCTTATGTTTTCATCACTTTTTTGGGAGTGATTATCACATCCACAAGAAAACCTAAATCTGCCAAGGTAGAAGAATCTTTTTACCCATTCGCCAAGTGTACAAGTTAGGTGGGTCGACAACATATTCCTGTCATGTGACGCACATGCCGTCACGAGTGTCGTATATAATATATCAGACGTGTTTTCCTGTGGAGGAATCGGTTGACCTATGACCTTGCGATCAAATGTTTTCGGTTCCCATTGGAAAGGCACGTCCTGTCGTCTACTAATCGCACGGTTTTGCGGTGCGGTCGCAAACCACAGACACTAAACTTATTACAGTGAACAGAGACGTCAATGAACGAACGGACAGATCATAACTTTGCGAAAATAAAATTTTACTCAAGGGAAGACTTGAACCAGGGACCCCACGTTCCGCAGCTGCTTACGCTAACCACGGGACCACGGCGCTCGTGTATTCACACCATCCTTGATCTTGCATATCTTGCACATGGACTACTCAGTTTGTATACTTTGATTATTTTTTTCATAGTTCCACACAACTTCTTCCTGTTTTCTCGATTGATCTGTGTTCAGTTTTTCAAGGCCTATCCACTGTGCCAACTTACAGCTAAATCTGAGGGGGGTGCGATGGGGAGGTTCCCTTGTTAGAACTAATTAAACCTAACTAACCTAAGGACATCACACACATCCCTGCCCGAGGCAGGATTCGAACCTGCTACCGTAGCGGTCGCTCGGCTCCAGACTGTAGCGCCTAACCCCGAGCGGCCACTGCGGCCAGCCTATAATTTATTAATCTTGTTTTTGAATACTTTTCTTGGAAACTGTAGGCTGTGTTACAGAATAAATTACATTTTTCGTTGACGCTAAATTTGTTGTACACATCTTTTAGTCTGTTTCACAAATACATGTTAAAACCTTCGATTTCTGTTACATTTATTAGTCTTGTAGTTCATGATTTCAATTGGCGGCAGGAAAATCAACAATTTACGTTTCGCTGATGATCCTACACTCATAGCAGGAAGTGAGTAAGAACTCGGTAATCTGTTCTCAAGAGTGAAAGATTTTAGTCTAAACCTTGGCCTAGGGATTAACATGAAAAAAAAAATTAATAGTTATAAATCGTCAAGGCAACAATGAAAGCCAACTTAGAGGATGCTTAAGGAATCTGGAGATAGTGAGTGATTATGTATATCTAGGCTCTCTGATCAATTGCACAGGAAAGTGTGATAAAGAGATAAGACGACGAATCATTATTGGCCGAGCCGCAATGGTCAAACTCACTAAGATATGGCAGAATCCGGCAATATCCAAGACAACGAAGATGCGCTTGGTAGAAGCATTGGTGTTTCCTGTATTCTTATACGGATGCTAGACCTGGACCGTGAGAGGTAGTGATAAAAGCCATAGAATTTATGCCTTCGACATGTGGTGATGGCGGAGGATGCTACGTGTACCGTGGACACAAAAAAGAACAAATGTTTCAATCATAGATGACCTTAAAATCACAAGAAGGTTATCTTCTCGTGTCAGTCAAAGATACCTTCAGGTACTTGGGCAAATCTTGAGAACGAAAGAGGATAATTTAGAGCAGACCATCGTGCAGGGAAAAACTGACGACAGAAGATCACGTGGAAGAGAAGCAAACAGATGGTTGTATCAAGCGAAGAAGATTAGCAGCCTGCCTCTTCACATCGTATTAAGAATGCTCGAAGATCGCTGTGAATGGAGACGTCTGAAGTTTCAACTAAGTAAGAATGAATGCGGAAATGAGGTCACGACACTCAACAATGAGTAAAACGACTGAGAGATGAGTTCATGTAAAAGTATAGCTCCGTAGATGATGAAGAGATTGAAGAAATGTATGATGAGATAAACGAAATTATTCAGGTAGTTACAGGAGACGAGAATTTAATTGGGATGGGGGAATGACTCTGATAGTACGAAAAGAAGGAGAAGGAAAAAAGTAAGTGAATATGAACAGGGGGAAAGGAATGAAAGAGGAAGCCGCCTGGTAGAATATTGTACAGAAAAAATTTAATCAACGATGACACTTGGTTTAAGAACCGTTAAAGAAGGCTGTATACGAGTACGTGGAAGAGACGTGGAGACACTGGAAGGTTTCTGTTTTATTGTATAATAGTAAGAGATTTCGGAACCAGATTTTAATTGAAGACATTTCCAGGGGCAGATGTGTACTGCGATCACAATGTATTGGTTATGAACCGCAGATTAAAACTGATGAAATTGAAGAATGTTAGGAAATTAAGAGTACACACTTGAATAAGTTGAAAGAACAAGAGGCTGAAGAGAGTGTCAAGGGAGCATTAGGCAAGGGTTCACTAGAACAGGGTAAAAGTATACAGTAGAAGACGAATAGGTAACTTTGGGAGTTGAAATAGTGAAAGCAGCACAGGATCAAATAGGTAAAAAGACAAGGTCTATTAGAAAGCCTTGGGTAACGTAGGAGATATTGAATTTAATTCATTAAACGATAAATTATAAAAATGCAACAAATGAAGCAGGAGAAAGGGAATACAAACGTCTAAAAATTGGGGTTATTAGGAAGTGCAAAATGGCTAATTGGTAAGGGCTAGAGGACGAATACATGTTTCACCAGGGGAAAGACAGATACCGCTACAGAAAAATTAAAGAGAATTCTGGAGAAAAGAGAAGCAGCTGTGTGATTATCAAGCGCCCAGATGGAAAACCAGCCCTAAGCAAAGAAGGGAAAGTTGAAAGGTGGAAGGAGCAGATGGAGCGTCTATACAAGGGAGATGAACTTGAAGGCAGTATTATAGAAATGGGAGAAGTTATAGATGAAAGTAAAATGGGGGAGCGCCAACCATGACAAAACCCTCCCATCAGGCGGCAAGCTGCATGATACAGGCGAAATACCGTCAGACTACAAGAAGAATATAGTAATTCCACTTCCAAAGAAAGCAGGTGCCGACAGTTATCAATATTACCAAACTATGTAATGGTTACAAAATGCTAACACGAATTCTTTACAGAAGAATGGAAAAACTGGTAGAAGCCACGTCGGAGAAGATCAGTTAGGATTACGGATAAATGTAGGAACACTCGAGGCAATGCTGACACTACAACGTATGGTAGAAGACAGGTTCAGGAAAGGCAAACGTACGTTTATACCATTTGTAGACTTAGAGAAAGGTTTTGACAATGTTGACTGGAATATTCTATGAAATTCCAAAGGTAGCAGGGATAAAACACAGGGAGCGAAAGGCTATTTACAACCAGTACAGAAACCAGACGGCGGTTACAAGAGTCAAGGGCCATGAAACGGAAACAGTGGTTGAGGATGGAGTGAGACAGGGTTGTCGCCTATCCCCGATGTTATTCAGTGCACTGAACAAGAAGTAAAGGAAACCAAAGAATTAAAGTTCAGGGAGAAGAAATAAAAACTTCGATATTTGCAGATGACATTGTAATTTTGTCAGAGACAACAAAGGACTTGAAAGAGCAGTTGAATGGAATGGACAGGGTCTTGAAATGAGGATATAAGATGAACGTCAACAAAGCCAAATTACGATAATGGAATGTAGTTGAATTAAATCAGGTCATTCTGAGGGAATTAGGAACGAGACATTTAAAGCAGTAGATGAATTTTGCTACTTAGGCAGCAAAATAACTGATGATGGCTGAAGTAGAGAGGGTATAAAATATAGACGGACTATGGCAACAAAGCGTTTCTGAAGAGGAGAAATTTGTTGGTATCGAATATAGGTATAAATGTTAGGAAGCCTTTTCTGAAACTGAAGCGAAACATGGCGATAAACAGTTAAGACGAGAAGAGTATAGAAGCTTTTGAAATTTTGGGTTATATAAGAATGCTGAAGATAGGTAGATCACGTAACTAATTAGGAGGTACTGAATAAAGAGGGGAGAACATAAATTTGATGCAGAACCTGACTAGAAGAAGGGATCGGTTGGTAGGACGCATTCAGACACATCGAGGAATCACCAATTTACTATTGGTCTGAAGTGTGGGGGGTTAAAATTCGTAGAGGGAGACCAAGAGATGAATCCAGTAAGCAGATCCAGAAAGATGTAATCTGCGGAAGGTATTCGGAGATGAAGAGGCTTGCATAGGACAGGAGAGCTGCATCAAACCAGTCTTCGGACTGAAGACCACAAGAACAACAATGGCTTTGGAATCTCATGTATCTCTGCAAATGTTATCAGTACCACAACTACTGGTATGCTTAACTCTTATTGTAATTTAAATATGGGAGAATTAGATCACTCGACAATAGGCTTAACTAGAACATACGTGCCGTAACCATTTAAATTCAGAATCAATGTACACTCATCTACATCTACATCTACGTGATTACTCTGCTATTCCCAATAAAGTGCCTGGCAAAGGGTTCAATGAACCACCACCAAGCTGTTACTCTACCGTTCCACTCTCGAATAGCACGCGGGAAAAACGAGCACTCAAATTTTTCTGTGCGAGCCCTGATTTCTCTTATTTTATAGTGATTATCATTTATCGCTGTGTAAGTGGGTGCCAACAAAATGTTTTCTCAATCAGAGGAGAAAACTGGAGATTGAAATTTCATGAGAAGATCCCGTCGCAACAAAAAACGCCTTTGTTTTAATGATTGTTACTCCAGTTCACGTATCATGTCTTTGGCACTATCTCCCGTATTTCGCGATAATGCAAAACTAGCCGCCCTTTGAACTTTTTCGATGCCATCCGTCAGTCCCATCTGATGTGGATCCCACACCGCACAGCAATACTCCAGAATAGGGCGGACAAGCGTGGTGTAAGCAGTCTCTTTAGTAGACCTGTTGCACCTTCTAAGTGTTCTGCCAATGAATCGCAGTCTTTGGTTTGCTTTACCCACAACATTGTCTATGTGATCGTTCCAATTTAGGGTATTTGTAATCGTAATCCCTAAGTATTTAGTTGAATTTACAGCCTTCAGATTTGTGTGACTTATCGCATAATCGAAATTTAGCGTTTTTTTGTATTCATGTGAATAACTACACACTTTTCGTTATTCAGGGTCAACTGCCACTTTTCTCACCATACAGATATCTTATATAAATCATTTTGCAATTCGTTTTGGTCATCTGATTACTTTACAAGACGGTAAATGACAGCACCATCTGCAAACAATCTAAGACGACTACTCAGGTTGTCTACTATATCGTTAATATAGATCAGGAACAACAGAGGGCCTATAACGCTTCCTTGGGGAACGCCGGATATTACTTTTGTTTTACTCGATGACTTTCCGTCTATTACTACGAACTGTGACCTTTCTGACAGGAAATCACGAATCCAGTCGCACAACTGAGGCGATATTCCATAGGCACACAGTTTAGTTAGAAGACGCCTGTGAGGAACGGTGTCGAAAGCCTTCTGGAAATCTAAAAATATGGAATCAATTTGACATCCCCTGTCGATAGCACTCTTTACTTCATGATTATGAAGAGCTAGTTGTGTTTCGGAAGAACGGTATTTTCTGAACCCGTGCTGACTATGTGTCAATAAATCGTTTTCTTCGAGGTACTTCATAACGTCCGAACACAGTATATGTTCCAAAACCCTACTGCAAATCGACGTTAGTGATATGGGCCTGTAATTCAACGGATTACTCCTACTTTCCTTTCTGGGTATGCGTGTGACTTGAGCAATTTTCCAGTCTTAGGTAGATCTTTCTGTGAGCGAGCGGTTGTATATAATTGCTAATATGTAGCTTTGTATCAGCATACTGTGAGGGTAACGTGACTGGTATACAATCTGGACCGGAAGCCTTGCCTTTATTAAGTGATTTAAGCTGCTTTGCGCACCAAGGATATCTACTTCTGTGTTTCTCTTCTTGGCAGTTGTTATCAATACGAACTCCAATGTAGAAGTTAAAAACCTCAGAAATTATGCGCTTTCCACGGAACAGGAACTGGCGGGAAAGATGGTGACATCAGAAGTACCCTCTACCACACACCTTAAGGTGACGGGTGAAGTGAGGGTGTACCAAAGTTTCTTGTGTTGCGCAAGCTTTAAAACACTGATCACATTAAAATCTGAGGATGTCAACTGTGGTGAAGCGGACTTCTTTTGACTGTGAGTTTTTGGTAAACAGTAAATGTGGTTTATGAACAGATCGCGCGCTGTCTGCTCTCCATCACAACTGCTTCTGATATTTAATGTTTTTCGCCAGTGTATCGCCAGAGATTCGTCTCACATGAGGAAGACGGAAAATTCACTCCTATATCCGCTACCAGCAGCTGTCTTAAAAATGTTCAATGTGTGTGAAATCTTATGGGACTTAACTGCTAAGGTCATCAGTCCATAAGCTTACACACTACTTAACCTAAATTATCCTAAGGACAAACACACACACCCATGCCCGAGGGAGGACTCCGCCGGGATCAGCCGCACAGTCCATGACTGCAGCGCCTAAGACCGCTCGGCTAATCCCGCGCGGCAGCTGTCTTAATATTCCGTAGTTGTTCTTTCATCGTTGCCAAGACAACCAAGAACGATATTTCATCAAGCACTTAAACAAAATGGTGGCCCACCGGTTTCTGCTCAATTTCTGATATTACGTCAAAAAAATGGTTCAAATGGCTCTGAGCACTATGGGACTCAACTGCTGTGGTCATAAGTCCCCTAGAACTTAGAACTACTTAAACCTAACTAACCTAAGGACAGCACACAACACCCAGCCATCACGAGGCAGAGAAAATCCCTGACCCCGCCGGGAATCGAACCCGGGAACCCGGGCGTGGGAAGCGAGAACGCTACCGCACGACCACGAGATGCGGGCATATTACGTCAGGTTATAGTCAAGTAATTGAAATATGTATCTTTCATACACATACAATTTAAAACATATTCCGTTCTTCCACATACAATTTAAAACAGAATCCGTTTTTTAAAACAGAAAACACCGTTCCGTAAGTGCATCATGGCAAAGCATTTCAAAAGCAAAGATACACTTCAAACTTTCAGCATTTCTCATAATTTAAAGACTTAAATAACGAGTGGTTATAATTGCAGTGCAGCTGCCCATTACGGTCCAGTGTGCGATGTAATTATCATACGACAGCGAAACTTTGTAGATATATCAACGGGTTAACGCGGAACCGATTTACACTGGGAAAAAAGTTAGTTCCAGTTTTGGCCACCGCCATGCAAATCTGGCACTATGAATGCGAGAAAGACGTATAGTAGTGTTTCAGTATGTAATATATTAGAACAAGTGAGGAAGGCATAACGCTGATTTTATTGTTAACCGCCGCTTACACAAGCTGTTCAATATGCGCACCAGAGACGTCGACGAGAAGCTGCAACCGTAAAACGACGTGATCAACACTTGCTTGCAAGAGTTCTGGTGGAATCTGAGCAATGTGTTCCTGTATGCTGGCCTTCAGATCAGATGGTAAATGCGTTCTTTTAGGTATCGTCAAAGCCAAAAGTCACGTGATCTAGATCAGGTGATCCTGGAGGTCATTCATCTGGTGAACCTTTGGAGATAACACGTTCGTGGAAGGCTGCATCACCAGATCTTTTACTGGGCGAGCGACTTGAAGTGCTTCCCCATCTTGCGTGAAAACATTGTTTTCCACACAATTGCACTCTTCCAAAGCAGGCATCACATTCTACGAGGTGGTCTCGATAATGTGAAGACGTCACGGTACACCCGACAGGCCCTCTAGGCCATCTCTAAAAGAAGAACGGGCCGAGAATAAAGGCGTTTGTGAATCCATACCATACAGTCACATACGGCGTATGCAATGGCTCTTTGTTCACAACACGCATGATTAACATAACCGCAAATTCGGCAGCTCTGTTTATTCACTGCACCCTGTAGCGTAAAATGTGCTTCATCAATTCATAGAATATTACCCGTCCACATGTCATCCACTTCGACCCGTGTTAGGAACCGAAGAACAAGTAAAGAACGCTGTTGCGGCTCGCGTTTCAGATGCTGCACCGTCTGGATCTTGCACGGGTACCAGTCTAAAACAGACTGCAAACTTCCGTACTGTTGACCATGCGATGCACTGTTGTCGTTCCACTGCTCGAGCACTGGCACTACCCGGTTCACGTTCTGAATGATCAGTTAGAGCAACAGCAATAAATTCCACTGGAATAGGACGCCTTCCTACTCCGGATGCCGCGCGGGATTAGCCGAGCGGTCTTAGGCGCTGCAGTCATGGACTGAGCGGCTGGTCCCGGCGGAGGTTCGAGTCCTCCTTCGGACATGGGTGTGTGTGTGTTTGTCCTTAGGATAATTTAGGTTAAGTAGTGTGTAAGCATAGGGACTGATGACCTTAGCAGTTAAGTCCCATAAGATTTCACACACATTTGAACATATTCCGGATGCCACACCAAGCTCACTCGTGTTTTCGAATTACATTATCATCTTCTTTAAACCAATTATGGCATTTGGTCGCTCCTCAGACTTTTCGGACGGCGTTACTCTCTCAATGCAGCTCTGTAGTTGCTGCCGTTCACATACAATTTCACTAACAGCTCACGGTCTCTCTTCGCTATAGCCATACTATTCACTCAAGTTATAATTTATCAAATGACAGGGTGGATGTCATACCATCATACAAACAGTGTACAGCGCCAGATTTGTACCTGGAGGCCACAAACAGAACTACTGTAATTTGTTTTCCAGCGTAAATCGGTTCCGCCTTAATGCATCATATATCTCCCAAGTTTCACTAACATATGATAATTACAGCCCCCACTGGAGTAGCTGCCTTGAATTATAAGCACCCGGTATGTAACAAGTTGATTAAAATTTTCACAGCAGGGACAAGTGAAACAAACTATTTCATAGGTGCATAAATTAGTATGCATAATTGAATGATTATTACTTAGTTGTAGAAACTTTCCAGCTGGGTTTTTCACATGAGATATACATTCATATGCCACATAACAGCACATGTTAAATCGTCTAACAAATTTTTGTTATGCAGCAGCCAAGAAGAGACTGAACACAATTTTAAAAACATCAATTATTCATTCAATTAGTTCATTGTCAGCCCATAATCGCCATAGGAGATGTGGTACAGCGGAATCTTCTTATTGCTGTGGATGGCCATCGACTATATGGGTGTCGAATGTCTCTGTCTCGCGCTGCCTCTCTCTATGTCGTTATCCTCCTTCCTCCCCTCTATGTGCAATTTATCTCCTTCTACTCTGTCCATCTGCTCCTCCTCCTCTCTCTGGTCTTGAGCCCTACTTATTGTTACTGCAAATTCATTCCGCAGTAGTATTCCATCATAAGCTGATAAGCCATTCATAGAACTTTCCTGTTTTCTGTGAAAACCGACTGCGATGAAGAAAACAAAACAGCACATTAGTGTGTGTATAGTTTTTCTTTAAAAACACATGTTATGAGAAAGAATATGTATGGAAGGAACATTTTTCTCTAATGATATTAATGCCCTACTATCTTTGTTAAAACTGACTGCGAGAAGGAAAACAAAACCCCAGGTTTTCACAGCAGAACAAAACACGGCGGTTTCTTCCTCGCTGTTGGTTTTAACAGAAAACCTGCACACTGTTGTTTAAGAAAATATACAGCTAATGTCCGTTCGAATGTTTATTGCAGATGGAGTGATGAACGATGGCGGTCGAGTACAGGCTTGTTCTGCCCACGTACGTCACGCATTCTCCGATAGCCAATGAGCGCGAGTAGCGTTCTGAGCGCTTTACTGTGAATGTCATATAGCCAGTGTGAGCATAAAACGTAATCGTAGCGAGTTATTTAGTGAATTTTCGTTCCATTTGTTGCGAGTCGTCATCGCTGATGGTGGTGGTAAGCGACAAATTCTACATAAGCAAGCAAGAGACATAATTTGCATGATACAAGCTTTCTTCGACCGCAGAGCACGTGCAATCGCGTACCGCAACTGTCGCTTGGAACCGGCAACAGTAAATTCCCCGTCCGTGTCTCGTCCTGCGCGAGCTGCCATCTTTTGTGAATCGTGTACTATCGCGTCCTGTAAAAGTTAGAAGTAAATTTGTCAAGAATTTTTCGAGTGTTGCTAACAATGGTTTCCTATTACGTATTGTTTATAGTTTTACATTTTAAATTTATTAAAAGTACATAACGTATGTATGTCCTAACGTTTATTAATGTGTAAAAATTTGAAGTTGATTGTGAAGAACTTCCGAGATGTTTGGTGACAACGTTTCCCTTTTTTATATTAAATACGTTTTGATATGGCGCTCCAGTAGGTATATAAAACACGATCGTGTTCGAATGCAACGTTGTGTCAAAATTTCAAAGCAATCGGAGAAGAACTTTCGGAGATACGAGGGTCACTCAATAATTAAAGAGACAAATTGGTCTGGAGAAAAAAGCGTTTATTTTCACAAAACAATACTTTTTCTACTTTACAACATAATCCCCTCCAACATTTATGCACTTTTATTCTGGCTACAAAGAACTCTTTGTCTTGGTGTTTGAACCAATTTACCACAAACTTGTCCTCGTTGTCCTGGAACCTGTTCCCACGTAATGCCTTTTCAGTGCACCAAACAAATGGAAATCACTAGGTGCTAAATCGGGGTTGTAAGGGGGGATGAGGCAGTACTTCCCAGCCCAATCTGTCGATGGTATCACGTGGTTGAGCAATATGAGGACGTGCGTTGTCTTGCTGGAGTATCACACCTCTGATATCCACGACGTCTCTCTCTCACGTTTATTTTCACAAAACAATACTTGTTTAAAAGCAAAACCAAGTAGTATTGGCTGTTCATCGTATGCTGCTCTTCGACATAATCACAAAAAACTGGAACTTCAGCAACCCAAAACACTGTCAACATGACTTTTCCTGCTGATGCTTGGGTTTTGAATTTTTTTCCTGACAGATGAGTTGGTGTGCGTCCACTCCATGCTTTGTCTTTTTGATTCTGGCTCATAATAGTGAACCCAAGTTTCATCACAAGTTAAAATTTTGTTGAGGAAGTGCTCACCTTTTTTTTGATAACGTTCCTTTAGCTCTGTAAACGCTCTCGACCTTGTTTCCGTGTGTAGCTGCGTCAACTCCTTTGGGACCCACCTTGCACATGTTTTGCGGTACTTGAGCATGTTACAGATAATGTTATGAACTGTATTAGTACTAACTTGAACCTTATCAACTATAATTTCCACAGTTACACGGCGCTCGGCACGAATACTGTCATCAATTCGACTTTCAAGTGAGGGAGCTGAAACTGCAACTGGTTGGCCAGAACGGTGTTCCGTCAGTCACTGAGTCGCGACCATTTTTGAGCTGCTCTACCCACTTGTCAAAATTTGCACGATTCATATAACCTTCACCACAAACTTTAGGCATTCTCCAGTATATATTCAATGGTTCCTCACCTTCAGCAAGTAAAAAACGAATGACAGAACGTTGTCCAACTAATGTGGACGTTTCAAGCGGACTCGCCATCTTGAAATGTATTGTTGAGGTTATAAACATAACAATGTTGATACATCAGCTGATCAGGGCTCGTCCCAGTGATGCCAACTTAAAGCCATAAAAGTACCAAACCTGCGCTACTAACAGTTTTTGTCCCCAGACCAATTTATCTCTTTAATTATTAAAAGACCCTCGATAAGATTTTGAACACACGAACAAAATGGTTCAAATGGCTCTGAGCGCTATGTGACTTAACATCTAAGGTCATCAGTCCCCTAGAACGTAGAACTACTTAAACCTAACTAACTTAAGGACATCACGCACATCCATGCCCGAGGCAGGATTCGAACCAGCGACGGTAGTGGTCGCGCGGTTCCAGACTGAAGTGCCTAGAACCGCTCGGCCACTCCGGCCGGCGAACACACGAACATTTACATTTTATTTACGTAGATTCCTGCTTAATAAGAATGCAAACGTCATTTTTCAGTGTGCTCCCTGAATAACAGCAGACTCTAACGTAAGGTTCATACTCCACGTTGGCATACCGAAACGAAACAGAACTACAAAACCACGCTTAATTCACAAAGAAACGAATCGAGGGATTTGTCGCATGCTATTCACAGGATGGCATGGAAATACAGCGTGATCAGCGATCAGTCTGTGCGTTTTCCAACACATTTCCCGACTTAACGGACATACAAATGGCGCCACCTGGCGACGCATTATTGTAATCCGTGCTCGCGTCTGGGTTGCTCTACGGGTTAGCGTTCCTGACGGCAGTAGTGTCGCTTTGACAGCCGTGATGTCTGGCTGACAATGTCGCGCATACGTGAGGTGAGTTGAGGTAGGGCGAGACAGTCTTGACGGTTTGCGGGCGCAGCGGAGCGGTTGGCCCTGCACCCTGCCTTGCCACGTTTTCCGGCCGGCCGCGACGCATCCTGTCCCGCTAAGATAAGCAACGCCCACATTCTCTTACAGCTCCCAGAGGAAGAGGAACCCACCGTTGTGCGTGCTTTTGTCGGACTATTCTCCACACTAACAAGTCTGTAACACCTGACAGCTGCTCTATACATTGAAGTGACAGAAGTCACGGGCTGGCCATATGTAGATATACAGATGGCGGTCGTATCGCGACACAAGGAATAGAAGGTAGAGGTGTACATGTTCCGCTTTTAACCCGCCCATGCTTGCCCGGTGGCCAGGCGGGCAGGCCGCCGCGCGTTGTCTACAGAACGGGCAGGCTGCTTCACTCCCAGCCAAGCCAAGCAGAACCCAACTCGGCCAGGCTGCGGGAAACTTGCTTGCCTGCCCATATTACTGCTGAGCTGCGCTACGCAGCCGTTTAGTCTGCGCGCTTCATTGTCGTACTATGAACGTTAATTAAAAGTTTTTATTTTACCTGAGCACCAAAAGACAAACCCTAACATTATGTATATATTAATTTCAGGTCAAAAAATATTGGGTTTTATTTGTACATTCTTCCTTTACGCGTGTATTTCGGGCTTATTATCTATATAAATAAAAATGAATTGCCAAATGCGTTGATAAGCGTAAAACTCGAGAACGGCTGGACCAATTCGGCAATTTTTTTTCCGGTGTTCGTAATTCTCAGGACAAGGTTTTTATGAAATAAAATTTTTCGAAAATCGACCGAAAAATTGGAAAATTTGAGAAAAACTGAAAGTGTGTTGTCATTGTGTCCGTGTGTTTGTATTGCATACAATCTTGATGAAATTTTGCACACTATACCTTGAAACCAAGAGGAAGGTCACAGTCTACTTAAAATTTCGTAGGGTGCATGGCAGAGGTTGTTACTTTACCTAATGGAATTCGACAAATTGTACGTTTTTATTCCGATCTTGATGAAATTTGGCATACTTGATATTCAAAGCAGGATGAAGGGCGCTATCTGCTTAAAATTCTGAATGGTACATGGCGGAGGGTACTTTACTTACACACTTCTACACCAACCTACAGTTTCATTCCGATCTTGAAGAAATTTTGCACACTTGACCATCAAGAGGAACATTACTGTCTACATAATATTTCGCACAGTGCATGGAATAGAGTACCTTACAAAAGATTTTGACATCGTTTGCGGGTTACCATGAAATCCTTCTCCCTCTATACTGCTAAATGGTCTCAGGTCCTTAGCACACATTTCGACGCCCTTTTCGGCCACTAAATCTTTGTCCTCTTTCAAGATATTTACGAAGTGAGGGAACTGCTTGTCAAATTTGCACACATGTCGTAACATACTCGAGGTTCCTAAATAAGTACTTAAGAGCTTTTTACATAGTTTTCCTTGAGATACACCTACCGATTTATTTGAAGCGGCCTCATAAACACACGAAAACCTTTCCTATGGGGCACTTGTGCTCTATTTCGTTACCAGCATGTATTCGCCAGTTGTCAATTTTTTTTGAGTCTCACTAAAGTCCGACCTATTCATTGTGCTGCCCCCACCGTTGCGATAAATGTACTGCGGGCTAACTACCTGGCTACTCTAGTCACGGTAGCTTGACAGCGCAACCTGTTGTCAGGCGCAGCAAGCTGAGCGGGTCCCGTGAAGCTTGGCAGGCTTGCGGGAACCCAGGTATCCCGGGCTCGCGGGAGCCCAAGTCGGTCGCATTACCCACTATGCCTCAGTACATGCGTACTCTTGTGTTTACGTCGCGGCAGGCTGACCTGCATGAATGGTTGCAGAGGAGCTAGGGGCAAGCAGGCTGCAATGGGAATTTGTACACCTCTGATAGAAGGGCAGTGCACTGGCGGAGCTGTCGTTTGTACTCAAGTGATTCATTTGGAATGGTTTCCGACGTAATCATGACCGCGCGATGGGGATTAACATACAACGCGAGGTGGTAGCTGGAGCTAGACGCATGGGGGCTATAGCTGCAGACGATCGACGCGAACGCCTTTGCTAACAGCACGACATCGCCTGCAGCGCCTCTCCTAAGCTCATGGCCGTATCTGTTTGACCCTAGATGACTGGAAAACAGTAGGCTGATCCGATGAGTCCTGATTTCGGTTAGTAAGAGCTGACGGTACAGTTCGGGTGTGGCGCAGACTCTATGAAGCCGTGGACCCAGGTTGTCAACAAGTCATTCTGCGCGCTGCTGATGGCTTCATAATGGTGTGGGCAGTGTTTACGTGGAATGAACTGGGTCCCCTAGCCCAATTGAACCGATCACTGACGGGAAATGGTTATGTTTGGATACTTGCAAAGCATTTGCACTCATTCACGGACTTCAGGTTCCGAAAAAACCATGGAATTTTTATTGATGACAATGTCAGTGGACCACAATTGCTTGCGATTGCTTTGAAGAAAAGTCTGGACAATTCGAGAGAATGATTGACCATCCAGATCGCCCGACATGAATGACATCGAACATTTATGGACATAATGGAGAGGTCAGTCAGTGCACAAAATCCTGCACTGGCAACACTCGCTCAATTATGTACGACTGCAGAGAATGCATGGCTCAGTATTTCTGCAGGAGACTTTGAGACTTTTTGAGTCCATACCACGTCGAGTTGCTCTACTACACGTTCCAGTGGAGGTCCTACACGATATTAGGAGGTATCCCATGACTTTTGTCACCTCAGTGTAAGGTTCTGTTATAAACCTGAACGCAGGTAGACAAAGGTGGAAAAATCAGCGCCGGCCGGATCTAGGCGCTACATTCTGGAACCACGCGACAGCTACGGTCGCGGGTTCGAATCCTGCCTCGGGCAGGGATGTGTGTGATGCCCCTAGGTTAGTTAGGTTTAAGTAGTTCTAAGTTCTAGGGGACTGATATAAGTTAAGTCCCATAATGCTCAGAGCCATTTGAACCATTTTTGAAAAATCAGCACCTGTCTTACTATCGTGTTTCTTGCTTTGGCCAACCGGAACACTTTTTCCGAGTACGGTATTTAATTCTTTCGTCAGTTTCCTTTTCTTCAGACTATTTCGCAGCTCTTCTCTTAACTGCTCCTACTTCGGAACTTTTCTCAGTTTAAAGTTTAACTCTTTTTACTTCTTCTGCTATTCTGATTTTATGTTGAGTATTGCGAATTTAACTTTTCGGATCCAGCTTGTACTTGATTAATTTTGATACTTAAACTTCTGTTTTGTCAGCCTGTTGTCATTCATGCTGTATACAGGGTGAAACGTATTTAAACCGACAAACTCTGGGAGGTTGTAGGGGACATCAAAACAAATATTTTTCCCTAATGTCATTTTTTCCTATGAGGAGTATTTAAACCGGTAGAGGAAGATTTCTCTGGCTACAAATTAACTAAACCAACAAAAAAGTCTAGAGGGGACATATCTGGGGATCGAGCAGGCCAAAGTTCAGGACCATCTTTGCCAATCCACGTTTCTGGGAACCGTCGGTCCAGGAATCGACGCACACGATGACTGAAATGTGCCGGCGCCCCGTCATGTCGGAACCACATGCGTTGTCTTGTAGGGAGCGGGACGTTTTCCACCAATTCCGGCAATGCTCTGGCGAGATAATTGTAATAGTGTCTGCCATTTAATGACCTAGGTAGCAGATACGGCCCAATTAAACAGTCCCCAACAACACCGACCCACACATTAACGAAGAACCGCACTTGATGAGCGCTAGTAGCTGTGGCATTTGGGGTATCCTCACTCCAAACATGCGAGTTGTGCGTGTTGAAGACTCCATCACACCCGAACGTTGCTTCATCGGTAAACAACACATAGGATGGAAGTGTAGGATGCATTTCACAGTGCCCCAGGTACCACTGCGAAAACTGTGCTCTGGGTGGATAACCAACTGGTTCCAGGTGGTGGACACGCTGTAAGTGAAATGGACGTAACACTTGCTCTCGAAGGACTGTTCTTTGCACGAGTGCTGATTGAAGGATCCCGCTCCACATGCTGCAAGACAGCTTCCTCAAATTGCAGCGTTCTTACCGTGCGACGGCGTCCCTGTCCAGGTAATCTGCTAAATGACCCGGTCTCACGCAAACGTTGGTACACAGCAGATAAGGTCGCATGATGCGGGATACGGCGATCAGGATATTGTTGTTGATAAACCCGCTGTGCAGCTCGTCCGTTGTGGTGCGCTATGTAGTACGCACCAAGCATGTCAGTGTACTCACTCCAGGTGTATCGCTCCATTAGTAAACAGAGACAATGCACTACTATGCTGGTGGACAGCAGTTGTCTACAACTGAAGAGCGTAATACGCCCTCTAACAACTGAAGATGGTAATACGGCCTCTAACAAGTGAAGAGCGTAATACGGCCTCCACCGGTTTAAATAATCCTCATAGGAAAAAATGACATTAGGGAAAAATATTTGTTTTGATGTTCACTACAACCTACCAGTGTTTGTCGGTTTAAATGCTTTTCACCCTGTAAATACCGGAAAAAATATCAACTTTGTTTTCCTTATTGTTAGAGTGGTGGTCACGAAATTACACACCTCAAGGTCACACGCGCTGCCTGCAGCCCGGAGGCGGTAAGCACTGTGATTCCGACATCGTGTGTTCACATGTGGTTTCAGTCTTCGGTGGATCGGAGAGTGGACCTGTGTTTGGTAGTGATCGAAATTCAGAAACAAGGGCCTGCGTAGGAGGTGTAAAGAGTTTCCACAACAATCTAAAATTGTATCAAATGTACTGGCTGACAGCGAAGAAACTTAGAATGATATTACCTTTGTGCAGGTTCACATAATGACATCAAAACCTTATGGTACTTCGGAATCGATTGCATTATGTATTAACAATGGAATAACATCTGGAAAATCTCTAGATGTGAGCATGTGTTTTGATTCTCCAAGAAAGGGATGTAGATGAAAACGGAAATTACGAAATTTTACGGTTTTGATAAAAGATTAGTGCTTAGAAGTGTACTTAGGTACCACAACTGGTGAGATGATCTGAAGACTAGAAAAATACAGTGTGATTACGGCGGAAAAAATTATTCTGGCTCGGAGACCTCCGTTCTTTGTCTACTCTGCTCGCTTGGCTTTTGATTCGAGAAATGTAATGGTGGAGGAAAAATTTTAATGGAATGCACAGACATTGCAGTTGCAAGGCCGAAGTTTTGTGTACAATACACTTATCGCTTGCTGAGGACAACAGTCTTGTAGTATACTTCGATAAAACTTGGTTTTTACAAACCCATACGCACATATGTATTTTGCTTGACTTCAACGAAGATAGTGGCCTGAAAGTATGTACAGTTACTATTGTACAGCGTATATCGGCGATCTGGTTGATGGGTGCAGTGAAGAAGGTTCAATTAAGAGCTACAAATAAAAAAAAGTTCCAGAAGCAGAGAATATTATCAGTCGTATTAAGGCTAGCCGTCGGAAAAATCCTAGTGCTGCACGGAGTCTCTCGCAAATAAAATGCGTTCATACGTGACACGGTACTAATAATGATGTCTCAGGTGTTACCAAAATTAATTTTATACTTTTCTTAGCAGCTTTCTCGCTGGAAGTTTCTAGAAGGCCCAATTGAACGCAAAATCTCCAGGAACGACGTTTTTCGTTACACAGGCGGAACCGTTTCACACTTTTTAGAGTATTTTGCTTTATGTCTGAATACTTTTATGGTTTCAAGATAAAATATATGTCACATGCATCTATAAACTTTCAGAATGTTCATATTTTTTTCAGTCCAAATATGTCAGTGGTTCTGTTTTTAACAACAGGTTGAAGTAGGAAATTATTTGTCCTTAACATTTTTTGTAACATTAGTTTTTCTTCCATAGCAGCTGGCAAGAATTTTCTTTTAGAAAGCACTGCATTATGTTCTAGACTACAAATAGAGATATATAATATTTTTTCGGAATTTTAACTAATTGGCAATGCTATAATGCGGTGAGATGACGTTGAGGTACCTATTTTCGTGGCGGCCGCTATAGTTTTTTTTCTGTGTTTTGACATACAAGATGTTTCAAAGCATTTGTGACAAAAGCCTAAGGCTGCTATCTCACGCTGTGGTGAACAATTTTTGTTAAAGCAAAATGTTCGCTGAAGCTTCTCAGAGACGCCTGGAGTCGTTTAAGACTGGTTACGCCACTGAGAGGTATCAAGATGTAGGCTCTCTGCAGCGTTCGCATGCAGTGGATGTTTCCGTAATTCAGTCATCATCTTCGCGTGAAAGGCAGTAGGCCAAGCAAAACTGAAATTATTGATTTGCTTCTAAGATGTCTTTCTCCACTGAGAGACACTCGATTGTATGGTTTTCTTGTTGAAAATTATTATCAATATTCTGGGGGAGGTAGTATGCTGCACACGTGGTTAGTTCACCCTGCTAGTCCGGTGAAATCTCGTCGTCCCAGGGTCGGCGAATACTAAAGAACGCCTACGCAAAGACTGTGAAACATCCTGTGTTTCACCATTGCTTCTTAGTTTCCAGTCGCGCACGTACATGCAGTCTGCCGTGAGGAAGGCCACTGCAACACATCTGGCTGATGAAATCTGCATATCAGAGAGGGACTCGAACTCGGGACCTTTGGTTTTTGCAAACAAGTCCTCTATCGAATGAGCGCTCCGAGCACGTCTCACAATCCGTCCTCACTGCTTCACCTCTGCCAGCATCTCGTTCCTTCGTCTCCTGCCTTCCAAATTTTACAGAATTTCTCCTGCAGCCTTGTGCGACAAGCATTCCTAGAAGAAAAGATGTTCTGGCGGTTTGGCTTAGCCACAGTGTGAGGGATTGATTCCAGAATGATTTTTCATTCTGCAGCAGAGTGTGTGCTGATCTGAACCTTCCTGGCAGAGTAAAACTGAGTGCCGAATAGAGGTTCGAAATTGGAACTTTTGCCTTTTGCCGGCAAGTGTTCTACCAACTGAGCTATCCATAGACGACTCGCAACCCGGAACCACAGCTATACTTCCGTCTTTACTTCCTCTCCTGCCTTTAGAACTTCACAAAAGTGTTCCTTTGGTTCGTTAGTTGTGCTTGGACAGCTCAGTCAATGGAACAGTTGCCCGCGAAAAGCAGTGATTGTAGGTTTGAGTTTCTGTCTGACAAACAGTTTTAATCTGCCAACAAACAGTTTTAATCCACCAGGAAGTTTCAAATCAGCACCCATTCCGATGCAGAGTGAAAAATCATTCTACAGTTTGGTAAGATGATCCGATAGTACACCCAGAAGGATTTTAATGAGGCTGACAGTGCTCGCAGATGTCTACGCATTTACACAATATATAGGGCGACGCAAAAGTCCGTAAAAATTTGAGAAAGCACTAATTCACGAAATAATGTAGGTAGAGAGGTAAAACTTGACTCACATGCCTGAAATGACATGAGGTTTTATTTAAACCAAAGAAGAGCGCAAAAAACAGGCCAGCTAATGGCTTTGGACATTTCTTTTCCATTCTTTCATTAATTTACTACGTCTATAGCTAATTTGCTTACATGATTGCTCAAATGTGTGCGAATCCCCAAGGAAACAAACTGCTTAGGTCATCGGCCGCTAGACTTACACACGACTTAAACGAACTTATGCTAAGAACAACACACACACCGATGCCTGAGGGAGGACTCGAACCTCCGGCGGGGGGAGCCACGCGAACCGTGGCAAGGTGCAATAGACCTCGCGGCTACCCCGCGCTACTTTAACACCGGAAATTGGTTCTTATGGTTGGTAGTTGCAAAGAAGGAAAATGAGACAACACGTACACAAATGAAATAACTTAACTTCAGAATTCAAGAAAGCTATGCAGGAAAGGATCCATGACCGGTTGGAAAATGCATTAAGCCTTTGCTCGATTTGAGGTGTTTAATCTTCAAACAGTCCCTCACGTGCGTCCGTCTCCTCTGCCTCCCAATATTCCCGCACAGGTCTAGTGTGATGTTTTCAATTTCTTGTATATTATCTGATCGTCTGGCTAATATGTCGTCATCTTTGTCTAAATTTAGTTTTCACAGTCAGTAGATGGCTACTTTTTGCTGAACGGTAAAGTCTAACGGGCATTGGCCCATGACCTATGCAGAGCATTTACAGGCAACGTACGGTATCTTCCAATGGATCTGGGAAGGTTGCATGTTTGAACTCGCCCGAGTAATCTTGTGGGCCCAAACGCTGGAGTCGTAGCCCACGATCGACGCAAGTACGCTGTTACAATATAATTTGACCAGGCGACAGATGAAACCTTCTTCCACCAATATTCTTTAACTTGTTTATTATTTTCAGAGCTATCTGTGTTACCGCATTGTTATGTGCCGCCAAACTCCAGCGTTCGTCGAGGATAGCACCCAGATATTTGGCTTCCGACTGCCGTCGAATTGGTGCATTATCCACTTGATATTCGCGTTTCGTGCCAATTTTCCTTTTAGTCATATATACCTTGACTTATCTGGAGCGAGTGACTTCTTCGTTGCCTTGCAGCAGTCATATACTACGCCTATGAAGTGGCTGGCTTTATTCCCCATCTCTAGGTGGCTATTGCCACCTACCAGGAGAAGGAGATCATCTAAATATACCGCCACCTCCAATGCTGTAATTTGTCGAACAGGAGCTCCATATACACGTCCCAGAAAGCTGGACCTACCACGAAGCTCTGAGGGCATACTTGGATAACGCCTTTGCAGATATTTGTACTTGTAGATGATAGCTGAACCTCACGTTCACTACAGTAGCTCCTCAGGCAGCTGTACAGAGGCCCAATACTCTCCACCAACCGCAAGCGGGAGCTGAGCGAGAGCCACCACAGGTTGTCAAAGACCTCACTGACGTCCGTCATGATCCCTGCCACGTACTGATACCACGTCGACGAGAGGCATGTGTCGGCTGCGAACGTTAGCGAATATGATGTTGCGCACACCACGCGAAAGCCGAACTGCCGGCCGGAACCGCGCGACCGCTACGCTCGCAGGTTCGAATCCTGCTTCGGGAATTGATGTGTGTGATGTCCTTAGGTTGGTTAGGTTTAAGCAGTTCTAAGTTCTAGGGGACTGATGACCTCAGATGTTAAGTCCCATAGTGCTCAGAGCCATTTGAACCATTTGAATGCCGAACTACCTCTCGTTCGTTCCACTCATACAAGGCCCGATGGGCCTCCAATCTACCACATAACAGCTTCCCGAATATTTGCCAGCAACGTGTAACAGACAAATAGGTCTGTATGACATTTGTGTGGTATCCCTATGTACCTCAGAACCCGTGGTCTAGGGATAGCGTCTTTGATTCATAATCAAAACGTCTTCGGTCCCGGGTTCGATCCCCGCCACTGCTAAATTTTGATAAATAATCAGCATTGGCGGCCGAAGACTTCCGGCATAAGAAGTCAGCCTCATTCTGCCAACGGCCTTGTCAAAGAGGGCGGAGGAGCGGATGGAGGTTTCCTGGCACTTTCTTGTCCTAGGGGTGGGAAATTGCCCCTAAAGGCGGAAGAATCAGCAATGATCAACGGCATGAGGATGCAGAAGGCAATGGAAACCACTGCATTAAAGACACGTAACGTGTATCCACAGGACATGTGGCCTGTAATTGAAGAAGTGTCATGATGATCTCTCCATTGGCAAAATATTCCGGAATAGTCCCCCATTCGGATCTCCGGGAGGGGACTGCCAAGGGGGCGGTTACCATGAGAAAAAGATTGAATAATCAACGAAAGAATAACGTTCTACGAGTCGGGGCGTGGAATGTCAGAAGCTTGAACGTGGTAGGGAAACTAGAAAGTCTGAAAAGGGAAATGCAAAGGCTCAATCTAGATAAAGTAGGGGTCAGAGAAGTGAAGTGGAAGGAAGACAAGGATTTCTGGTCAGATGAGTATCGGGTAATATCAACAGCAGCAGAAAATGGTATAACAGGTGTAGGATTCGTTATGAATAGGAAGGTAGGGCAGAGGGTGTGTTACTGTGAACAGTTCAATGACCGGGTTGTTCTAATCGGAATCGACAGCAGACCAACACCGACAACGATAGTTCAGGTATACATGCCGACGTCGCAAGCTGAAGATGAACAGATAGAGAAAGTGTATGAGGATATTGAAAGGGTAATGCAGTATGTAAAGGGGGACGAAAATCTAATAGTCATGGGCGACTGGAATGCAGTTGTAGGGGAAGGAGTAGAAGAAAAGGTTACAGGAGAATATGGGCTTGGGACAAGGAATGAAAGAGGAGAAAGACTAATTGAGTTCTGTAACAAGTTTCAGCTAGTAATAGCGAATACCCTGTTCAAGAATCACAAGAGGAGGAGGTATACTAGGAAAAGACCGGGAGATACGGGAAGATTTCAATTAGATTACATCATGGTCAGACAGAGATTCCGAAATCAGATACTGGATTGTAAGGCGTACCCAGGAGCAGATATAGACTCAGATCACAATATAGTAGTGATGAAGAGTAGGCTGAAGTTCAAGACATTAGTCAGGAAGAATCAATACGCAAAGAAGTGGGATACGGAAGTACTAAGGAATGAGGAGATACGTTTGAAGTTCTCTAACGCTATAGATACAGCAATAAGGAATAGCGCAGTAGGCAGTACAGTTGAAGAGGAAAGGGACATCTCTAAAAAGGGCCATCACAGAAGTTGGGAAGGAAAACATAGGTACAAAGAAGGTAGCTGCGAAGAAACCATGGGTAACAGAAGAAATACTTCAGTTGATTGATGAAAGGAGGAAGTACAAACATGTTCCGGGAAAATCAGGAATACAGAAATACAAGTCGCTGAGGAATGAAATAAATAGGAAGTGCAGGGAAGCTAAGACGAAATGGCTGCAGGAAAAATTTGAAGACATCGAAAAAGATATGATTGTCGGAAGGACAGACTCAACATACAGGAAAGTCAAAACAACCTTTGGTGACATTCAAAGCAACGGTGGTAACATTAAGAGTGCAACGGGAATTCCACTGTTAAATGCAGAGGAGAGAGCAGATAGGTGGAAAGAATACATTGAAAGCCTCTATGGGGGTGAAGATTTGTCTGATGTGATAGAAGAAGAAACAGAGTCGATTTAGAAGAGATAGGGGATCCAGTATTAGAATCGGAATTTAAAAGAGCTTTGGAGGACTTACGGTCAAATAGGGCAGAAGGGATAGATAACATTCCATCAGAATTTCTAAAATCATTGGGGGAAGTGGCAACAAAACGACTATTCACGTTGATGTGTAGAATATATGAGTCTGGCGACATACCATCTGACTTTCGGTAAAGCATCATCCACACAATTCCGAAGACGGCAAGAGCTCACATGTGCGAGAATTATCGCACAATCAGATTAACAGCTCATGCATCGAAGCTGCTTACAAGAATAATATACAGAAGAATGGAAAAGAAAATTGAGAATGCGCTAGGTGACGATCACTTTGGCTTTAGGAAAAGTAAAGGGACGAGAGAGGCAATTCTGACGTTACGGCTAATAATGGAAGCAAGGCTAAAGAAAAATCAAGACACTTTCATGGGATTTGTCGACCTGAAGCGTTCGACAATATAAAATGATGCAAGCTGTTCGAGATTCTGAAAAAAGTAGGGGTAAGCTATAGGGAGAGACGGGTCACATACAATATGTACAACAACCAAGAGGGAATAATAAGAGTGGACGATCAAGAACGAAGTGCTCATATTAAGAAGGGTGTAAGACAAGGCTGTAGCCTTTCGCCCCTACTCTTCAATCTGTACATCGAGGAAGCAATGATGGAAATAAAAGAAAGGTACAGGAGTGGAATAAAAATACAAGGTGAAAGGATATCAATGATACGATTCGCTGATGACATTGCTATCCTTAGTGAAAGTGAAGAAGAGTTAAATGATCTGCTGAACGGAATGAACAGTCTAATGAGTACACAGTATGGTTTGAGAGTAAATCGGAGAAAGACGAAGGTAATGAGAAGTAGTAGAAATGAGACCAGCGAGAAACTTAACATCAGGATTGATGGTCACGAAGTCAATGAAGTTAAGGAATTCTGCTACCTAGGCAGTAAAATAACCAATGACGGACGGAGCAAGGAGGACATCAAAAGCAGACTCGCTATGGCAAAAAAGGCATTTCTGGCCAAGAGAAGTCTACCTAATATCAAATACCGGCCTTAATTTGAGGAAGAAATTTCTGAGGTTGTACGTCTGGAGTACAGCATTGTATGGCAGTGAAACATGGACTGTGGGAAAACCGGAACAGAAGAGAATCGAAGCATTTGAGATGTGGTGCTATAGACGAATGTTGAAAATTAGGTGGACTGATAAGATAAGGAATGAGGAGGTTCTACGCAGAATTGGAGAGGAAAGGAATATGTGAAAAACACTGATAAAGAGAAGGGACAGGATGATAGGACATCTGCTAAGACATGAGGGAATGACTTCCATGGTACTAGAGGGAGCTGTAGAGGGCTAAAACTGTAGAGGAAGACAGAGATTGGAATATGTCAAGCAAATAATTGAGGACGTAGGTTGCAAGTGCTACTCTGAGATGAAGAGGTTAGCACAGGAAAGGAATTCGTGGCGGGCCGCATCAAACCAGTTAGTAGACTGATGACAAAAAAAAAAAAACCCTATGTTTTCCCTTTTTGGTAATGACCAGTTCGGCCCTTTTCCAGACGTTAAAAAATAATCCTTTCATGAGACACTCATTGTATTGTCGTGGGGCGAGGTACTGAATGATATCTATTGTCAGACCCAGTGGCCCTCCCTCTTTTGAATGTCCTAATCTTAGCAGTCACCTCTTCTTCTGAGAAGGGGAGGACCCGATTATCATTATGGTACGCATCCTACACCCTTTCTCTTACAGCACGCTGCGGTACCGTATCCCATTCAAGGAGCGCGGAGTGAAGCAATAACTCAGCAGGTTCCTGCCAAGTCGCAGTCGCCCCTCCCCACCCCTCATCACTACCGATCATTTTAGTGTTTCCCCACGGATCAGTGGCCATTGGCTCTGACAAATTTCTCCCAGGTCACAAGACGGACCTCTCGTAGTTTATGTGGAAAGTCTTGTAACTTTATCATTCCTTCTTTCCAGATTACTGATCGTTGATTCCTCTCTCTTGCTCTGCAAAAATGGTTCAAATGGCTCTAAGCACTACGGGACTTAACACCTGAGGTCAACAGTCCCCTAGTCTTTGAACTACTTAAACACAACTAAGCTAAGGACATCACACACAGCCATGCCCGAGGCAGGATTCGAACCTCCGATCGCAGCAGCAGCGCGGTTCCGGACTGAAGCGCCTAGAAACGCTCGGCCACAGCGGCTGGCTCTTGCTCTACACACAGACTGGCAGTGCTAACCGACCTCGGCCGAACCCGGCGACGTCAAGGCCGCACTGGCCCTCCTTCTCTTTGGCACAGGTGCGTTCACTGCCCGTATCATCTCTTGCACCAATTTTTTATTACTTTCGTTCATGTCAGAGCCACCCTCTGACAATGCAAGCGATTCGCGGTCCCCCAGCACTCGATTCCAGTCTGTTTTATTAAAGTTCCATCGCTCCTTCTACCCTGGGCTCCAGTGGCGTTCCCTGTTGCACATTTCTAGTTCAGTTATATATTACGGTCACTTTGTGTGACTCCTTGAACTTTCCTTGTCTGCTCAATGTTATATCGATATTCGTGGCTGCTCCAGAACTTTCCCTAAAGGTTGGCCAGTTTGTTTATATTTTCGTAATTCTAGTTCGATGACTGTTTACCTTGGCTCCGTCATCATCCTGCACGGGACTGTGCCAGGCGTGAGATTTTGCGTTTTTGTTCCTACTTCCGCGTTGAGCTCCCAGACGGTTACATATTGACTGCAGAACTGACTTACGGTAGCTCGTATAAACTTGTTGATTATTACGATAGCAGAGGTAGGCTCATTTCCAGTGGTGATTACTTGCCAGTTTTCTCCTGTGAAGGGGACTCGACCATCGAGGGAGTACGGTTCTGGTAAACATATAATACTAGCTGACGAACCCGCCATTGCCCAGGTGCTCGTTTTGCCAACTTTGTATTAGAAACGAAAAAAATTAACTGTCTTATTTAATATAGAAAAATTTCATTTCCATGTATTCGTGAAAACACCTTTGAAAGAATGAAACTGGCGTACAAAGAAATAAGCATAACGTACAAATGTATAAGCACAGCTGCTTCGTGTGTCTATAGTGCGATTTTGTAAACGTCTCCAAGGCAACGCCTCTTCATAACTTTACATATGGCTATAGCTTTTGCTTACAGCCGTTTGCGCCCGCTGTCGAAAACCATCAAATTCGCTGCTACGTGCCAGCGACTTCCTGAATTGGACTCGACTGTAGGAGTGTCTTGGTAGCAAAGATTAAATGTATTAAAACTTTATGCACGATGCAGCATTTGATCACGCATCTCAGTGTTTGTGACGTCATACCTCTTGAACTATGCGTCGTACAATGATGTACTTGTGTAGATACATTCAGCGGCATATGTGGATACGATCTGCGAAACACATATCTAACGTCATATGTAACAACTGCAACTGATCAGTAAATAAGAGTTTGCAATCATTTTTCTGTCAAATTCTCGAGATTTCGCTTGTCCCGCGATCTAGTGACTAGTACCATCTCTAAGACAGGTATTGCAGCTGTAGTTTATTCTCGCGATAGGAATTACAGTTTAGCACGATATGCAGGATGATTATAATTAAACTTCCAAACCGCTGTAGAAATAACACCACTGGTCACAATGACGGTAAATTGCAACGGAATATTATCGGAGAAGGGGGAAAACGTTTGGCAAAAGAAAAATAAATAGTTACAAAATGTAGCAATAGAAGGCGCTTTACGCATCGTAATTTAATAGGGGTCGACTACAAATGACAACTGAATCATACAACAATGCCTACGGTGTACGTTTAGCGTTAAAAATGGTTCTGTGCACTATGGGACTTAGAACTGAGGTCATCAGTCCCCTAGAACTTAGAACTACTTAAACCTAACTAACCTAAGGACATCACACACATCCATGCCCGAGGCAGGATTCGAACCTGCGACCGTAGCGGTCTTGCGGTTCCAGACTGCAGCGCCGTTAACCGCACGGCCACTTCGGCCGGCTTGAAAGTTTAACTTTCATTATAGTTGCCCTGTATTTCGTTTGTTAGGCATTTAATTGTTCATTAATTATCTTAATTGTTTCGTCTGAATGTAGAAATTTTAAGTAAATCGGCCAGGAAATTTGAAATAAATGTTGATGTATTACAAATATTTAGCGTACCTCATTAGTGGATCGTGTAGAAATTTTAAGTAAGTCGGCCAAGAACTTTTAGAGATTTTTAGTAACAATCTGTCCCCTGTATATATTACGTGTATGTTTGAAGTCATATTACGAAATATTATGTAGAGATTGACCTCTCTTTTCTCTTGAAGGAACCATGCCCAAAATTTCATTAAGATCGGAACAGAATTGTACGTTCATATGAATTATAAACAAACAAACAGTAGTTCTGCTTTATATATAAAGAAGGTCATAATTCCCTTCCTCAACTACTCTTCTGCTATAACTTCTTGGAATAGTAATTTATTTCTCACCGCGTTTAGTTGTGTGATTTTTGGCGTATCTAAAATATGGTTTATAGGTGTGCACGTAATTTGTGAATTTTGCATGTGAATTTGTCATAACAGTGCACGTGTATGTATTTTCTATGTATTATTTAGAACAATGGACATATAAATATCGGTTTAGAAGCTACATTGTTGGCAAGTTTTTATTTTTGTAATAAAGTTGAAATATAGCATTGAAAATCACGTATTGTATGCCTGGGATTTTTTCTGACACCACTGCAAAAATTTCCAATTATTGTACTACCATGGTATAAACATAAATATTTTCCTAGTTATAATAAAAAGTCCATAAGAAGCATATCCGGAGGATAAGAAGTCTTCATTCAAATTAAAACTGTTTCTTTGTAGATTCTTCTTCTTCTTCCGTGTCCAGATGCACCAATTATATCTTCCCTTCCCAGTAATTAGCAACGTAGATTGCTTTGTCATTGACTTTCAAAATATCATCTTTAGTGCATGTCATAGACATGTCTGGGCAGATCAGTAGGTGGTCCAAGTCCTGTATTGCTCCGCATTCACACCTATCGCTATCACTGTAACCCCATTTAAATAGGTTTGATTTGCACCCAGTTACTCCAGTGCGCAGCCGGTTTAATGACCTCCAAGTTGTAAAAGATAGTTGAAATCCTGCAGATCCCTCCTCAAGTAGTTCCATGTTGGAGTGTGGCACCATTTCTTCGCAGAGCGATAGCCGCCTTGCGACGGGCTTGGTGGCGAGCTCTTCAGTAGTTTCAGTGAAACTCCTGCGGGATTTCAGCCGGACACGTTGTTTTCGGTGCATATACATCGGGTGTCGAGGATCATTCTTTTGTTTTGATCTTTCGATCTCGGCGGCTACTTGTCTGCGGACAGTGGGTGGTGCTATGCCTATGATGGGGTAAATGATGTCTGTGGGAGTTGGTTTGAGGCATCCTGTGGCAATACGTACAGTTTCGTTTCCGGCGACGTCAACTTGCTTAGCGTGGGCAGAGTTCCTCCAAACTGGCGCCGCATATTCCGCAGCTGAGATACTCAGCACCAGACCTGTGGTGCGCAAAACATGTGGTTGAGCTCCCCACGATGAACCTGTTAGCTTCCGCAGTATGTTGTTCCTGGCACAGACCTTTTTTTTAGTGTTGTGACAGTGCTGCTTAAAAGTAAGTGCTCTGTCCAATGTTACTCCCAGGTATTTTGGGCTGTTTGTATGTTTCAGCTCTTCCCCTTGCCACATGACTCGGAGTTTCCGTTTGGCTTGTTTGCTCCTAAGATGGAAGGCGGATACTTGTGATTTACTGGGGTTTGGTTTGAGATTATTGCCGTCGTAATAGGTAGCAAGTTCTGTTAAGGCTCCTGTGAGATTCTCCTCCACTTGTTCAAAGGTTTTATCCTGTGTGGCCACTGCTGCATCATCAGCATATATGAACATTCGTTCTTTGTAGATAAACGTGTCTTGGGGTCTAAAAAGACCCCAGACACCTGTGGTATTGTATCCTTTATTGAAGGTTGTTAAGCCGGCACCAAAGCGACGGCTACACAAGACTTAGCTAGTTGCTGTCTTTGAAGTAGGACGTTTTCCTCTTACAATTCCTTTATCATTCCCCCAAGGACCCCTTGTGCAAGGGCCCATTGAGCCAATTCTTCTTTAATTGGTGCCGGGCCAGCCGCACTGACCTTACCATTTTTTAACAATGGCATCCAGCGGATGCTGGACAGCGGTATGCTGCTTTTCAAATTGTCCTAGCGTGACGAGCGCGAGGTACGCCGATACGTCACAGAATCGCATCGTGCCTAGCCTGGCTGATGAACCATTGCCGGAATGTACAACTTATTTGTAGAGTGGCGCTCTGCACGTGTGAAAGATCCATTGCGCACATCGTTTGGTGAGGATCGCTTGCTGAGCCGCCGCTTCCGTCATGATTGGCCTCTGACGTCCTCAGACGTCAATCCGTGTGATTATTGGTTGTGGCATTACAGAAGGCGCAAGTCTACCACGATCGTCCGACATCATTAGGGATACTGAAAGATAACATCCGGCGGCGATTTCTCACATACCTACTGGCATGATGTACAGTGCTGATCACAACATTGTCCCTCGACTAAAGTTATTGCTAATGAATGATGACCGACATGTCGAGCATATGTTATAAACAATATCGTCTTAGCTAAAAATCAATTCTTTTGCTAGTTATTGCTTTTGGAGTTCCATCTGTTCGTCGTCTTGTGCACGTTTTTGGTTTCAGTAAAAATCCATGTCATTTCAAGCATGTGTGTCAATTAGGCTTGTTAAGCTGAACTCACAATATTAACGAGCATTGCCTGGTGAAAGAAGTTGCTGAGTTGAAGGTGGACACAGTAAAAAACATAGTAAACATTAACAATTATTTTTATTATTGCTAGTTACAGCAATCAACAGATGTTTGTTACCTTTAATTTTTTGGTAAAAATTGTTGGACGTTGCAAACTTCAAATTACAATGAATGCATAATTTTGCTTTTACCATATTGACAATCAATTTGTTTCTAGCGTCAGACCATAGATGACTAATGTGCCTCGGGCCTCTTTATACACTGGCATTGCGGCATAGAACCGCCATTATCCTTTCGATATTTTTTTTTGTATTACGCCTTTCTTCTCCGTTTAGAAACGTTTTCCACGAAAACGAGTTTGTGGGCGTACGAGCTTAACTTTATAAAAATGTAAATTTCACAATGGAGATGGAGAACAACGGACAACTCCCATTCGTAGGTGTTCTTGTCCAGAAGAAGGCAGATAACACTTTCGGTCACAGTATTTACCGAAAACAAACTCACACCGATCTGTACCTACAAGCCAGTAGCTGTCACCATCGGGCGCAGAATAACGGTGTAATCAAAATTCTGGTTCACCGGGTACAGGCTCTTTCGGATCCAGACAACTTGACGAAGATCGAACACCTGCAGTCTATGTTCTACAGAAATGGATATTCTTTAGGGATATTCAGAGGGCACTGCGCTCTGCTTCTCCGCCGGAAAGGTCAGCAGAAGTACAAGAAGAAGCAAAGTAGGTTGTTATTTTGCCAAATTTGGCAATATTCTTCTCAGGTATAACGTCAAGAGCGTTTTTTGCCACAGACCAAGACTAAGGCTCTGTTAGGGAGTGTAAAGGTTGATCTGGACCTATAGAAAACAAGCGTTTACTACATACCATGCCAGTGCGGCATGTTATATATCAGCCAGACCACCAGAACCGTTGACATTGGGTGTAATGAGCACCAGTGGAACACTGTTTGCAACTAAATCATTCTATGAATTGCGATGACGTCAAAATTCTGACACAGGCACCCAGATACTGGGATAGCATTATTAAGGAATCCATTGAAATAAAGGCCATACCGAACCTTATCAACCGTGGCACGGGGTATCAGCTTGTCTCCGCCTGGAATCCCGCACTCGACCTGCTAAAGTCACAACGAAGGCAACATCCAAACTCAGGGGAAGTAACATCGGAAATGATGACAGAGCAAAAAACCCTCCACAACCAACACAGGGCGCACTGACTGTGGTATTTCTGCCAGCAAGTCAAGTATCTGAGGACGGTCATTTCGAGAACGAACGGCAGTTTGAACTCCAGCGGCCAGAAAATAATCCGCAGCCTCCCCTAGCAGGCGCAGAACTCGGACAGTGCACCTAACGCGGCACGCTATGGTAACAAGGGAGCGGACGGAAGAGAGAGCTGTTCCCATCGCTGCCGCAAAGACAGCAGCGTATCGTTCAGGAATCCAAGAAAAGTGAGGCAAAAGCACTTAAAGCCGCGCGGGATTAGCCGAGCGGTCTAGGGCGCTGCAGTCCTGGACTGTGCAGCTAGTCCCGGCGGAGGTTCGAGTCCTCCCTCGGGCATGGGTGTGTGTGTGTTTGTCCTTGAGATAATTTAGATTAAGTAGTGTGTAAGCTTAGGGACTGATGACCTTAGCAGTTAAATCCCATAAGATTTCACACACATTTGAACATTTTTGAAAAGCACTGAAAACTCTCTTCCGGGAAGTCAAACCAGTGCAGAGAGAATTTCAAGGAACACAGACGAGATCAAAACACTGCTTTTTCAGTGGGGCAGCTAATATGGGGACACCCGCACAAAATTGTGGCTGCTATGAAGGTGACCCTAGAGGCGATAACCGTAGGAAAAACTCAGATTTTATGTGGCTAGCACAGCGACACGAGGTTTAACTGCTTGTGTGTGGAACGCCAGTGACATTCACACTCAGGATGGCGAATTTCGCCAGTTTCTGCGAGACGAGGCCATAGACGTCTGTCAACAGACACATTCCTCAAACCTGGTGTGAACGTACGCGCAGCAAATTTTTATTGCTACCGTAACGATCGCGAAACAGCGGGAGGCGGCACGGCCGTCTACGTCAAGCGAACGTTGGGACACCAGTACATCAGCTTCTCTGTTCGAACAACTGGAAGCAAGCGAGGTGGCAGTCAGCACGTCCATAGGTCATGTCACCTTTATATCAGTCTACAGACAACTGCGGAGACCAGTATCACAAGGTGACATTGGAAAGCTATTAACGGTACGTAGCAGAGTATTTATCGGCGCTGACTTTGATGCGAAACATTACGAATCGAATTCGCGAGTCACAAGTACTAATGGACGCCGTCTGCTATGTGCCGCCGAACGACAGAATGCGTTAGTAAATGGGCCCTGTGACCCGACGCACTGCCCCAGACGTGGCTGCCCATGTCTTCGACATCGCGATCCTAAAGGGCGCAGGTCTCCAGACTTCGGATATGTCAGGACTGCGCTATCGTCGGACCATCTACCAGTAGTATTTGATCTCGACTTAACGAAACACAACAGAAAACGGCCGCCGCCAGCTGAGAGCTGTTGACTGGAAAAACTAAAGTGTATCTAGCCGATACTCACTGCAATGTCTAAGATAGATGAAGTCAAGGTGGACGAGGCTCGTGCAGTGTCTGACCAACTTACACTGCAAGCTGTTGACGCGACTCCTCTAAGTAGCTTCCTCCCGACCCGACATACGGGAGGCCATTACGGAAAACACGAAATCCCATGAAGAAAGGCGTATTAACCGCCTTCGCCGTGAAATCAAGGTTGCCGTAGATAACCACAGGAATCGAGACTGGGAGGGGTGGATCGCGCCGTTCAGAACCGGTGATTATAGTGCCTGGCGCATAACAAAACAGTTTTTACTTAAAAAAACAGTGAATCTAGTCACTGCAAGTCGGGTTTGAGGTCATCTGCGAACCGAATGCCGAAGGAAACGCCTTGGCAGATGCGTTCGTGGAGGATTTCACGCCCATTGACGACATAGTGGAGAAAATCACCTTCAACATGAGGAGGAACGGCTTCCCGTCTTTCTCACAAATAGAGATGGTAGCCATCCCAAAACCAGGTAAGGACTCCAGATTTGCGAGCAATTATCGACCTATAAGCCTTCTGCCGCCACATTCGAAAGTGTTCGAAAGTTTGTATGCCAAACTGTTGCGAAGATATGTGGCGGCGGGGCGTCTCTTAACGGACGTGCAGTTAGTTTTCCGGAGGGTGCACTCCACACAACAACAAGAATTACTCAGGTTAGTTGAGAAGCGCTTGGGGGCACTAGACAGTCGTGAGTGCCTTGGGGAATTAATATTAGATGTGCCGAGGGCCTTCGACAGCGTGTGGCATAACGGTCTTCTGTTCAAGCTTCTTGACCAGGGAGTACCGGTGTCACACGTGCCCCTGCTGAAATCATACCTCAGTAATAGAGCATTCGATGGCAAACCCGATGGAGGAGTCTCGACAGCGCGACAAATCAGAGCGGGAGAGCACAGAGGTCTGTACTCGGGCACCTGCTACACACACTGTAGACCGCCGATACTCCGAAAACCCCGAGAGTTGATCTGGCGTTATACGCCGATGACACTGCACTGTTTGAGGGCAGTTATGAGCATACATCGAAAGACGTCGCCTACATAAAGCTTGCGAAACGCTTGGAGCTTGGGCCACAAAGTGTCGGCCCAAAATGAGCGCGGGGAAGAGCCAGACTTTAATCATAACGACTCTGTAAGCACAGAACAGGGAATCCGTGATCATAAGGCCGTTGCAGCATCCCTGAATATGGAAGTAAATAGGAATATAAAAAAGGGAGGAAGGTTTATCTGTTTCGCAAGAGTGATAGGAGGCAGATTTCAGACTACCTAACAGATCAAAACGAAAATTTCTGTTCCGATACTGACAATGTTGAGTGTTTATGGAAACAGTTCAAGGCAATGCGTTTTAAAGGGACGGGAAAAACCCACCGTGGTTCAACAACAAAGTTAGGAAACTACTGCGAAAGCAAAGAGAGCTTCACTGCAAATTTAAACGCAGCCAAAACCTCTCAAACAAACAGAAGCTAAACGATGTCAAAGTTAGCGTAAGGAGGGCTATGCGTGAAGCGTTCAGTGAATTCGAAAATAAAATTCTATGTACCGACTTGACAGAAAATCCTAGGAAGTTCTGGTCTTACGTTAAATCAGTAAGTTGATCGAAACAGCATATCCAGATACTCTGGGATGATAATGGCATTGAAACGGAGGATGACACGCGTAAAGATGAAATACTTAACACCTTTCTCCAAAGCTGTTTCACAGAGGAAGACCGCACTCCAGTTCCTTCTCTTAATCCTCGCACGAACGAAAAAAATGGCTGACATCGAAATAAGTGTCCAAGGAATAGAAAAGCAATAGAAATCACTCAACAGAGGAAAGTCCACTGGTCCTGACGGGATACCAATTCGATTCTACACAGAGTACGCGAAAGAACTTGCCCCCCTTCTAACAGCCGTGTACCGCAAGTCTCTAGAGGAACGGAAGGTTCCACATGATTGGAAAAGAGCACAGGTAGTTCCAGTTTTCAAGAAGGGTCGTCGAGCAGATGCGCAAAATTATAGGCCTATATCTTTGACATCGATCTGTTGTAGAATTTTAGAACAGGTTTTTTGCTCGCGTATCATGTCATTTCTGGAAACTCAGAATCTACTCTGTAGGAATCAACATGGATTCCGGAAACAGCGTTCGTGTGAGACCCAACTCGCTTTATTTGTTCATGAGACCCAGAAAATATTAGATACAGGCTCCCAGGTAGATGCCATTTTCCTTGACTTCCGGAAGGCGTTCGATACAGTTCCGTACTGTCGCCTGATACACAAAGTAAGAGCCTACGGAATATCAGACCAGCGGTGTGGCTGGATTGAAGAGTTTTTAGCAAACAGAACACAGTATCTTGTTCTCAATGGAGAGACGTCTACAGACGTTAAAGTAACCTCTGGCGTGCCATAGGGGAGTGTTATGCGACCATTGCTTTTCACAATATATATATATATATATATATATATATATATATATATATATATATATATATATATATATGACCTAGTAGAAAGTGTCGGAAGTTCCATGCGGCTTTTCGCGGATGATGCTGTAGTATACAGAGAAGTTGCAGCATTATAAAATTGTAGCGAAATGCTGCAAGATCTGCAGCGGATAGGCACTTGGTGCAGGGAGTGGCAACTGACCCTTAACATAGACAAATGTAATGTATTGCGAATACTTAGAAAGAAGGATCCTTTATTGTACGATTAAATGATAGCTGAACAAACACTGGTAGCAGTTACTTCTGTAAAATATCTGGGAGTATGCGTACGGGACGATTTGAAGTGGAATGATCATATAAAATTAATTGTTGGTAAGGCGGGTACCAGGTTGAGATTCATTGGGAGAGTGCTTAGAAAATGTAGTCCATCAACAAAGGAGGTGGCTTACAAAACACTCGTTCGACCTATACTTGAGTATTGCTCATCAGTGTGGGATCCGTACCAGGTCGGGTTGACAGAGGAGATAGAGAAGATGCAAAGAAGAGCGGCGCGTTTCGTCACAGGGTTATTTGGTAAGCGTGATATCGTTACGGAGATGTTTAGCAAACTCAAGTGGCAGACTCTGCAAGACAGGCGCTCTGCATCGCGGTGTAGCTTGCTGTCCAGGTTTCGAGAGGGTGCGTTTCTGGATGAGGTATCGAATATATTGCTTCCCCCTACTTATACCTCCCGAGGAAATCACGAATGTGAAATCAGAGAGATTCGAGCGCGCACGGAGGCTTTCCGGCAGTCGTTCTTCCCGCGAACCATACGCGAGTGGAACAGGAAAGGGAGGTAATGACAGTGGCACATAAAGTGCCCTCCGTCACGCACCGTTTGGTGGCTTGCGAAGTATAAATGTAGATGTAGATGTAGAAAAAAGCTACCAGCAGACAGTACCGATTCGCATCATGGGAGGCCCTCCCTTGGTCGGGAACTGGGAAGTACCTAGGCGTGAACCTCGATAGACATCTAATATGGGGACCGCACGTCCGAGAGGTCAGAGGGAAAGCACCGGGGCAGATGAAAACGCTCTACCCCCTACTAAACCCCAATTCGACTCTATCAGCACAGTGTGGAGTAACACTGTATGTGGCCCTTACACGGCCTGTTGTAGAATACGCCGGTATAGTGTGGGGCAATGCAGCCAATGAACATATTGACGCGCTACAGCGGGTAAAAAACAAAGCTTTACACCTTGCTCTGCGTGTCTCAAGGCTAGAGCCGAGCACCAGAGAAGTGGATGAGATGACAACAAGAGAAGACAAACAAATAAACGCTAGGTCTAAATTTCCCAAACCCAAATCATATGTAGGCTAGTAATTATTAATGCTCAAGCTACACGTAACAAGGTCCAGAGACCTTCAGAAGTCATAAGTGAGAACAGCATAGTTCACTGGAAAGCCTAAATGACGGTATTTATCAAGATTAAACGCCAAATACAACTTGGAAATGGAACAGAACGTCAGATGACAAAATTATTGACAACAGCCAAATAATACGTGCATAGCAGTCGGAACAGCTACGGCTAGAAAATACTACGGTTGTTGCTACCAACTGGCGCTACATGGACCGATGACGGAGCACCTAGCCCCACGTAGATGTAAGTACTGAGCCTGATGAACATTGCGAGCTACGCGAAGTACCTTGCAAGTACGACGAGCATTACAGGCAGAAAACTCGAATTTCCAAGATGACAACACTTCGCTGGGAAAGTCTGAAAACCTGTATAATTATTGCAGAGTTTTATTTAGTATACGGATCACACCGTATAAACTATCTTTATTAATGACTTCTTCAATACTCACCACCGCCGATGGTTGTATACATTTATAGCAAATGAAATGGTAGTGTGGCAATTTCGGCCACGAGATCTCATCTGGCGGCGCTCGGTCGCCTGGTGCAATTCTTTTTTATTTGTCGTCATTTCGGGGACTTGTTTTTCGATGATGATGAAATGATGAGGACAAGCATGCAGTCCCCGAGTCGACAAAATCTCCGATTTTACAGCCCCGCCTTACGCTCGCCAGTATGTGCCTTCTCGGCCCGACCTCATCGCCTTTAAACAGAGCACTTCCAAACATAAAATAATGTCTTCTGCATCAAATTAAATATACGACTTTTATTCTCAAATTTTGTCTCTTTTATACATAATAAAAGACTGAAACTGAGTAGTTAGTTTGTTGTATCAAATTGGGGGCTGACTATATGGACGGGACTGACAAAATGTAATATACAGCTATAGTCACAACAAAAGAAAGAAAAACGATACTACGTTGAGCGCTGGATTAGAAACAAAAACAGGCGAGTTTCCTTCCTCAGTTGTGACGAAAAATAAAAAGGGGGCACATACCGCAGCACAGTGCAAAGAGTCATGACGAAACTCTTCCATAGTTTAATCATCCTGGCATGACTTTTAGTACTGACCAAGGTGCATCCCACGTGAATCGTGCGTTGTTCTATCGTCGTCTTTTAATTCTAACTTATCCTGCCCCTGATGATCCAGCTGCGTGGAGAATCGTGAAATGCACTCCATAAATAACTGGAGAAAAAATGGTTCAAATGGCTCTGAGTACTATGTGACTTAAAATCTAAGGTCATCTGTCCCCTAGAACTTAGAACTACTTAAACCTAACCAACCTAAGCACATCACACGCATCCATGACCGAGGCAGGATTCGAACCTGCGACCGTAGCAGTCCCGCGGTTCCGGACTGCAGCGCCTAGAACCGCACGGCCACCGCGGCCGGCCACGCCAATGTAGAAGAGTGACGTGGGGACATGCTTTACTGTCACACGCGACGTGAGCGAGGGCGGCGCCAATTCCTCTAATAACAAACCCGTTAAACTATCCGGACGGCGCTGCCATAGTTTGACTAACGCGCTTACAAACTGAGCGACCGCCCTGTCTTAAACATGAACAAGGCTAAGTACTAATGTTATCGGTATAGATAGTATCTGGGCGATGTGCGGGATGCTTGACGCCAAAAGGTGGATACCCAGTGCCCCTAGTACTCGTAGACAGCAGCAACCCCTGTCTGGACATTTTGTAAAAGTCGTCGCTGGTTGTGAGTAGTAGTGCATCGTACATCGTCAGTGAAATCAATGCCGTGGCGTTTCTTGGTTTCCCTGAGCTGTAGGGGGGGGGGGGGGGGTGAGTTTGCGAGGGTGGAGCACAGTCAGCAGGCAGCCCGGCTCCGATATTCATCGCCGCTTTGGTGACGCTGATACGACTGCCAGAGGCCATGCCGTGTGTAGCGGTCCAATCCAGTGCGTTGCCAGTGACGTTGCCGTTTCGGATCGCAATCTCCACGTCGTCAGTACAAATACGCTTTACATTTTAATGTGTGACCTCGTAACGACATACCCGTTACTCGCTGGCGCAGGCCGCATTATGGTGGGCCGAGGGCCACAGAATAGAGCAGTGTAGACAGGGGGCAGCTTTGGCGTGCCGATCGAGATGTCGTGCGGTACGGGGAGGGGGTGGGGGGGCTAGGTCGTCCATTGACGACCAGCTTGGAGTTCGTGCCACGGAGATGTCGCATTCCGACAGTGATAAATGACCACGGATATTGCATTTGTAGGAGAACCGCATCCTAATAGTAATGGCCCTCGCCATTGACTGAAATCAGTTCACACCAAAGCGCCCGTCAGACGACATGCCCTCGCCAATGCGATCAAATCATGGTATTCACTGATCGCTGTGTGAATGTTATTGCCATTTTCTAACGACATTTGGTTAGACGAGAGCACTTGGCTTAAGGTCTAGCGTGTACGTACCGCCAAGTCTGATAAAGATCTTAATGTCATAATTCAGGAGCGTCAGCGCGCGGTAATCTTGTATCCGTGAGCCACTGGACGGTTTGTGAATTGGTATAACCATCCGTTCCACAAAGGTCGCGGAGAGTAGCACGTCTGTAGATTTTAGTTCGTGGCAGATATCCGTCCATCGGTGGCTAAAAAATATTGAAAAGTCCGATAAAACCCAATCTTGTTCCTTCAAAGCTGCTTCCATTATAGGGATGGCGATTATCGCTGAAACAACCGGTTTTCGGCTACATCGGGTTTGTTCAACACCATATTAACCTGGGTGTTAAAACCGCTCAAAATAACTCGTTTCTGAAATAACTTATTTTCCCTTATTTCCTTGAATACTACAAATACCGCCAGTATTCTCCTATTTATTCTAATTTTTTTGAAACTCTACTCAAAAATCACTTTGTTGCCGGGGATCATACCACTATTTGGCCATTACGAATAGTCAGTGCTAAAAGGTGAAAAGTGAAACTAAAGAACTATAATTTTCATGTTAATTTTTCGATTTTCAAAAGCTACAAGCAGATGTAGACATATTACGTAGACACATGCAACAGCTCGGCTAATTTCTATTTTTATTTGTAAACTCCTAATATGATGTCGCAAATTCGTAGTGGCTCAGCCCGTTCTTAATCTTTTAAAGAAAAAATGAGACAATGTACTTCATTGAAACAACGGTTCTAAAATACTTCCAGACTTGGGATGGTGCCATTCTGTAATACAATTAATTTCCGACGGCAACCTTATAGGCCTGATGGGGCAGGGCTTTGCACACTGCATGTACACGTGTTCCATACAAGCTGACGTGACAAAAGTCGTGGCATAGCGATATACACATATACCGATGGCGTTAGTATCGCGTCCACAAGGCATAAAAGGGCAATGCATTGCCGAAGCTGTCATTTGTACTCGGGCGACTCATATGAAAAGCTTTGTGATGTCGTTATGGCCGCACGACCGAAATTAATAGACTGTGAACGCGGAATGGTAATTGGAGCTAGACACATGGGACGTTCCATTAAGGAAATCTTTAGAGAGTTCAGTATTCCCAGATCCACAGTGTGCCGAGAATATCAAATTTCAGCCATTACCTCTTACCAAGGACAACGCAATGGCCGACGGCGTTTGCGTAGAGTTGTCAGTGCTAACAGACAATCAACACTGCTTGAAATAACCGCAGAAAGCTCTACGCCTCGCCTGGGCCAGTTCAGCACCGACATTTGACTGCTAATGACTGGAAACATGTTGGCTGGTCGGACGAGCCTCGTTTCAAATTGTGTCGAGCCGATGGACGTGTACGGGTATGGAGACAACCTCATGAATCCACGGACTCTACATGTCAACAGGGGACTGTTGAAGCTGGCGGAGGCTCTGTAATGGTATGGGGTGTGTGCAGCTGGAGTGATATGGGATCCCTGACAAGTCTAGATATGACTCTGACAGGTGACACGTATGTAAGCATCCTGTCTGATCACCTGCATCCATTCATGTCCATTGTGCATTCCGGCGGACTTTGGCAGTTCCAGCAGAATTGCTACAGAGTGGCTCTGGGAATACTCTTCTGAGTTTAAACACTTCCGCTAGCCACCAAACTCCCCAGACCTGAACATTACTGAGCAAATTTGGGATGCCTTGCAACGTGCTGTTCAGAAGAGATCTCCAGCCCCTCGTACTCTTTCGGATTTATAGGCAAGACTCACGGTGCCAGTGCCGTCCAGCACTACTTCAGACATTAGTCGAGTCCAGGCCACGTCGTGTTGCGGCACCTTTGAGTGCCCGTCGGTGCCTACACGGTTTTGGGCAGGTGTACCAGTTTCTTTGGCTCTTCAGTGTAATAGAGCTAACGTAGAAATTCTGCGCGCGTCCATTTTCGTGAACAAACTGCATTGTTTGCGAGTCAAATAAAGTCGACATCTGCAGCTGGATAGCACGTTAAGGAGATTGTGGCGTGTGCCGACGGTGCTGTGTGTCCTGACGTGGGATGTCTGCCTGCTTGCACGTCAACGTTAGCTGTCTCGCTCCGTGTACCGACGACATTAAAATAACTCAAAAATATGTACGCACTGCTATAACAGCCTAATTGTGTATCTACAGCTGCTTAATGTTAGTACTGGAGTCGTTATTTGGAGGTTGGCGGAATTTTGGGGTTACAATAATTCAATATTTCACAAGGCAGCGGAGCGGTTAACGACATTACAACTAACATTACATTAAAATCAGTAAGTAAAAATACTCTTGGATTTGCCTGTGTCGCCCGAATATCGCATTGAGCAACAAAAATATCGCTCAAACATCGATGGTTGCGTTTATTTAAAAATTTTGCTCAAAATTCTATCATTATGAGCCATAATGGCAAACGCCCGATTTCGCCACCCCGGCGGTACTCAGTTATGAAAACCAGTTCCGATACAGAACAATGAGAAGGGGTTTGTGGAAGCGGAATGGGTATGTGATGATAGCACAGTCTATACTTCGTTTGTTTCTAAAGGAGTTTCTTCAGCGGTCTGCTTGAATTCGTCTGAGCCGACCGCGCCTTACACCCCCCCCCCCCCCAATCCCCCCTCCCCTTATTGTCTAAAATCTATTTACGCTCTTGTAATGCTATAGTAACAGAAGGCAGGAATTCCACGCACAATTAAATCTTAAGAAATGCATGCATCCACGCGCTATCAAATGGCCAGACATGCACAGTTAAAGGAAAAACATGCAATATCAGAATTCCTTACGTTGTTGCGACGCATTTTCTTTTATTTTAAAACAAAGTACAACAACCAGTTTTTCCAAATCGTCCACTGACTTCGGGCAACTCTACGTGTTGAGCCGCTGAGCTAGGAATCCCTGGATTCGGGAAACGTGGATCGAATCCACCAGCCATCAACCTTGAAAATGGCTCTCCCACTTTCAAATTATGCGAATGCCGGTGTTATTCCCTTACAAAAGGCCCATTGTATTCCTTCCCAATTTCTTTCTTTTCCGACAGATTCCATTTCCCTTAAAAGCGCAGCCTCACTGCTTAAATGAAAAGAACTGTATCGACGGCCAACAGAATATCTCTTCGGAGACTCCCAGAGCTAAAAGCCACGTGATAAATCGGTACGCATGCGACACCATGCGCTACGTAATATGTTGCAAAACGCCACGCATTAAAACAGGTTTCTTCTGTGGCTCTTACATCGGATTCTTTTGGTAATAGAATGGTAGGGTCAAGTGTTTTGGATAGCAGTCAGGCTAGGGACCATTTGTACATCAGCAGCAGGATCGTCTTAATGTCACTATACTACAGCACAAGCTCAAAATATGAATATTACACACTAACTCCTGCTTAGGCAAATGGAGGGCATCGGTTGGCTCTTTTTGTATTTGATGTTGTCTACAGAGGCTTATAGAGGCACCATTAGGTCATGGACGGTTCTTTAGAAAACCCAAAAAACATGCTTTTTACTATTTTGCGAACCAAACCCGAGCCGGGGATTCGAAGACGGCTATGCACAACTAACGGCTGAAATTATTTTCCAAGATCCCGCTCTCGAATAACTTTTAAATTTTTCTTAATATCTTTATCCGTTTCCGAGATACAGAGGTGCGAATTTACCCTACTTCTACACTAAAATACGCACGTAAAATCCGGTATGAGGGAAAGTCTAAATAATAAATAACCGCAGCAAATTGCTCAAATTGTAACTTTATATTCTCTACGCACTTATCAAGGAGTGCCATCTTCTCAAAAATATTTATGCGTTATCGAGGAACACCCCAAAAGCAGATTCCAGTACAGCTACGCACTGCAGATGGGTGTAATTTTTGCTGTTCATTCCTAAGATCCGAATCTGGAAAAAAACCCTGAAAATTTTCATGATACCTTTCCCGTTCCCTAGATACAGAGGTTCCAAGTTACCGTACTTGTAAACGTAAAATACACACGTAAAATCTGACGTACGGCGAAAACGTAGTTTATAAAGCGACGTATCACGGCGAAATATGCTGTCAAATGTCTCCGTTATCATCAGAATGGTTCTAGGAACCCAACGTTGTTGTATTGAAGCACATAAAATACTTTTGTGCACGTAAATTCCTGTCTGAAGTGTAAAATTAGTTTTCCGTTATTTCAGCTTCACGTAAGTAAACTATCAAAATTTTACTGACTCCTACAGTTCTTTTCATATGAGTGACATGTCCTGCTGTAGCAGGGTAAAGAAGGAAATCCGCGGAAAAATTCTCCGATCGGAGCACAAAAAAGTCGAATATGCTCATATTTAAAAGACTGTGACTGAAAAATTGGGGTAACAGCTACCTCATTCTACTTTACTTAGCACCTTCGAAATTTTTCCCAAAAGTTTGGTATGCGGAAGTATTCGCGCTTTTTATGCTGAGAGAAAAGGAGATAGTGGCAGTGAGAGAGAGACGTAACTGTAATAAATACTAGACCAGCGGTTCCCAACCTTTCTTAGAACAGTACATCTGAGTGCAATTACACATATTAGTTAGTACGCCCTCTCTCCCCCTCCTCGCTCCCCCCACCGTCTGCTGCCCCCCCCCCCCCCCACTCCCCACCACTCCTCCCCCACTTTATCACCAATTTTAACACCTAACTAAACTATAGAGTGAAAGGCTTTTCTTGGGACACTTTTATTTTTAAAATGATAGCAGATGAACGATTTTTAGTTTGCGCTAGCATGTGTGTGTGTGTGTGTGTGTGTGTGTGTGTGTGTGTGTTTGTTTGTGTTATACTGAATGACGAAGGAATTCGTGGTGCATCGCACAAGTGCTACTAACAACTCCTTCACAGATAAGAATGCTAACTATCCACAGTGAGTTACAAAACATACTTCCCCTGCATTACTCCTCTCCATTGCGGCACTTGTTGGATCCGCACACTGCTACCCCATTTAAAATCAAGCAAGTTAAACTGTGTACACTATACATACTGATCGTAAATTACTTCAGTGCTTCACTCTTTACTTCTGAATTGACAGAAATTGGTAGACATCAGGCCGTTAATGTTTTGTGTCTGACAGCTACAAATAATAATAATAACACTCTCTACAACACTATAGTAGCCCTTATGTAACTACCGCTGTCATTCTGTCAATTATTTCATTTACCTGTTTCGAAGCCAGTAATGAAGCAATTCCTGAACTACTGCAGGTACTATCTACAGCTTGGACAAGATGTTTTCTTGAGATACTTAGCACTTGTTACATATATGTCTCACTTTAATTACCAGCGATATGCGGGACAAAGCACAACATATGTGTGTTGTGGGTGGACTATGTGAGGAATCTGTAATCTCCATCGCATTGTGCTGATAATTGAAAAAATTAATTATTCATAACTTATATAATCAGTATTAGTCTCACAAAATTGTGATAATAGTAATGGTCTTTTGAAAATAATTATTTTCATTACTGAAACAGAATCGAATAGTTTGGTTTTTACCCCTCAGAAAATTCCATTTTGTCCCTCGGGGGGTAATTACCTCCAGGTTGGGAACAACTGTACTAGATGATAGTAGACAGTGGCTGCGTTATAGGAAGGGTGAAGGAGACGATGACAGTGCGATTAAAAGAGAGAGATACAGTGGTAGTGAAACATTGTTTACAATGGCAGAACAGTGCTAACAAAGGAGTAAAGGAGACAGTACCAATGGGAGGGGACTAAAGAGGCGGAGAAAGTATAAATGGGTGAGAGACAGAGTCCATGACAATGACCACGAGGAAGAGAGAGATAATGATGACAGTGAGAATCGACAGCAGCGGTAGATTGGAATAAATGAATTGGTAGCAGTAATAAAGAATAAGAGAGAGTCAGTTACTGTGAGAAGAGACAGTAGTATAAGGACAGAACGTTGGTGACTGTGGCTGTGGGACGGGAGAGAGTGACAGAGAGACACAATGGGGTAATGACAATGGATAACTAAAGTGAAGCCATCATACAACTGTTAATCAAGCCATATTGAAGATCTTCAGCACAATTGTCAATTGTGCGATTATTGCCATAACATGTTTCGGGACAACATTATCCCATTTTCAAGTGCTAAAAACGAGGAAACCAGGTAAAGCAATCCTCCTTATACAGACATTGAAACACGTATGTAACGCAGCAGCGATGGCGAGGCATTGTAGCATCTGTGACCAGAGAGTATGCGCTTGACCGCGCGAGTGTTGCGAGCGGTTCTCGGTCAGTAGTAGTCTTTGCGAGTTAGTAGTCGTCATGCAGAGTAGCAGTCAGTCAGTCGTTGCGAGTCTGTAGCTCTGTCTAGTTGAGAGCAGTACTCAGTCTGTAGTCGTCATGCAGAGCGGTCGGTCAGTAGTAGCAGCCCAGTGCGGTTGTGTGATGTAGGCGGTCGGCAACAATGGTCAAGATGAGGAATAAGGTATACTGTTAATTAATATAATCATTAGATAATGAAAAATTTTATTTATTGTAATTATTCTCCAACAAGTCTCCCAATAATAATTTTTTATTTCAAAAGCATTTTTTCAAAACTTTAATTTTTTTGAACTAAAGATCTCGTTGCACTTCCCATTTCATTCCACTTCCTTTTGAAGAAAAATTTCACTAGAATTACAAAAAAAAAAGGAGAATATTATTATTTGCAATGTAGTTCCTCCAAGTGGTGCGCAACAACAAGAGCAGATATGTGACATCCATTTATTCTGAGGTAAGACTTTAATTCTGATTGTTTTTACACAGGGCCAAAAACCGATATTTCGGTTTAATTGAATTTTCTTGTCACTGAATGGACTTTAATTTTTTGAAGAATTTATAATTGAGTCAGATTGCGAATTTCACATTTGTTGCCATTGTCAGTACATTTGATTGTAGGCAGGTTACGCATAGAGCCATGTCCATCAGCATTTCTAATTAGTATCGTTATTTTCTTTTAAAATTTTTGTGGGGAGGTTACACTTGGCTCCCATTTCTATTAAGTATTGCTATATTTTCTTATAAAAAAAAATTGCGGTGGGGAGGTTACACTTGGCGACACCCAGTCCAGGATCGTATTTCGTTGAGAGTCTTTTGAGCGACAGTCAGATATCTGCTCTTATTTGCTTAGATAATTAGGATTTGGCGCAACGCTTTTAATAATATTGTGACTTTCTTTCTACAGGTCAACGGCAATTTGCTGCTTTGTTGTATTTGTGTGTTGCTTTTGCATTGTGCTTATTTGTTTTGTGAAAAATTTTGACTATTGTAAAAATGCCGCGAAAGACTGTGAATAGTGTATCGCGAAGTATTGTGAATGAAATTACCGACTTAAACAACGTGACCGATAGTAATTGTGATACGCAACGTAATGATGACAATCCTGCGTTCACTAACAATCAGTGCGTTCCAACCACTAATGATGACTTTCACCTTAATGATGAACAAACGAACTCAATTGTCTCGTCTGTTAACTTGACGACAATTGATGACGCAGAATGCTCTATGGTAATGAGCGCTGCAGAGCTTAACACACCCGATTTGGAAAATGCAAGTAACGTACAGACAAATTTGTCTAAAGAAAGTGATCAGGATACTCAAAGTAGGACGGATTTATTTAATTCCGGAACAGTGTCTGACAATGTACATCCGACTGATAAACGTTTTTGTAAATTACAGAATGACCAAATGGTCATACAAAACGCGACAATTGTAGAAACACCATCAAACAGTACTGAGAATAGAGTAGGTAATGTCACCTTGGAGCAATTTATGGCAATATTGATAGATATCAAACAACAGAATGAGAAAATGGACAAAAATTTCAAACAACTTAGGGAACAGTACAAACAGCGGAATGAAATGATGAGTAATTATTTCAAACAACTAAATGAAAGTGTCGACAACCATTACAAACAACTTAGCGAAACAATTAATGAAAGTTTCAAACTGACGAACGAAAAACAAGACAACCGTAAAGAACAGAACAAACAAGTTAGTGAGCAGATTACAGCTGTTACCGTGCAATGTCAGGACAGTAAGGAACAACTACGTGATGATACTAAGACTTGTGCTAATAACAGTAATGAAAAGGTTGGCACTGTTGCACAAGAATTCAGTAGCACACGTGTAGGCACAACCGAATCACATATACACGAAATTAATGCAGTCACTGAAGAATGTCCTAAAAACGAAGTACAGATTCGCGACGAAGTTAATTTAGAGTCAGTGGAAGTTTCATACACTCCGAATACGGAAGTTGACGAGAAAAGTGAACGACACAATAACCAGATTGACGAAAGTATTAAAGTAACAGAATTAACAATTATTTCAGTCACCAATACGTCACAGAATCCGCCACGTTGCGAGCATTTATCAGAGTCACGCAGCGTGTATAATGTGAATAATTTATGGAGACTACGAGACGTAAAATCCGAAAAGCCACGCGACTTAAAATCTGAAAAGCTACGTAACTTGAAGTACGAAATGACACAGACAAACAAATTCACACACAAACCTGAACGTGTTATCAAACCGAGTGACGAGAACGTAGACCTCGAGCAATTTGTATTTGTAAGAAAATGTAAAGAATTTAATAATGACAGAACACAGGTACACGCTTTGAGCTGTATACGACAATTTGTTTTTGTACTTACAACAGCATTGCCTGTAATGAAGAAATTTGAATTAGCACGAATACAACAATTTGCCTTTGAAATTTTACCGCTATTGCCTGTAACACAAAAGCTAAAATTTATTTGCAGTGCGTAAATGACCTCAGGGGATTCATTACGCTTTAATGAATATGTGCCGTAGCGAGCATAGGGCCCCGAGCTGTAGTAGTGCTGTTTCATCTTTAGTTTTCTGCACTGCTGCCTTCTCTTCTACTATCCTTTATATCTATCCAAACTGCTCTTTAACTATTGCTCTTTGTAGTATTAAGAAACATGTAATGAATATCCGATGTGACAAACTTTTACCGAATGTGACAATTTTCAGTAGGCACTCCCGTAATGACAACTACCGCCGTAATTTTAATTACAGATAAAATCGTAATCATCAGTATGTGTAAAAGTAAAATTAACAGCAAACGCATTTTTTGGTAACAATAGATGTTTTTCACCACAATAGCATGAAAGTCAACCGCTTAGCATACGTAACCAACAATGCAGTCTACAAGGTCAACCAAACTTTAATGTTTCGCCGCGTGCACGTATAGTCCCAGCCCCAACAAATAGTAACGCATGGCAGCAAAGAAATAACTACGTACAGACAACACACTATTTCAACTCGCATCGCTATGCGCCGTATAGAAATTACTATCATGACAGACGTAAAAATGATGAGCACAATTTTCAGCGTACATTTAATAACAGTCGATCTTTTCAGCAGCAAGAACATTAGCAACAACACATTATCATGAATGATCCAGACAATAGGTGTCATCCATAGCGTAACACGTCTGTATGAAATAACAGAACAGTTCATACAGTGGATATGCCACAACATTCTCCCGTAAATAATAACACGTACGATAGAATTTAACCAGATACAGCACAGATTGCATACTACAGTAACGCAAACATTACTTTTGACAAGCAGAATTTTGCTCACGAGAATGTTATTTGAAGCATGCTTTGTTGAATGCTCCACTATTATCGCACCCAGATCTTACTAGAAATTTTTCCATTGCCACCGACAGTTCTAACACCGCTTTAGGCGTACACATTTTCCAGGAAATAGAAGAAGATGGTTCTACAGTAATTAAAAACATCGCATTTGCAAGTCGCATTTTGTCACCTGCTGAACGAAATTATTCCGTCACAGAACTTGAAACATTATGTGTTGTATGGGCTTTTACGAGATTTCGGCACTTTCTTTATGGCAGACATACCACCGTTTACACAGACCATAGAGCGATACAATTTTTACTTTCAGCTAAATTCACTCACGACAGGTTAAGCAGATGGAAACTATATTTACAGGAATTTAATTTTACAATAGTTCACATTCCCGGTACGCAAAATGTTATAGCAGACGCACTATCGCGTTCTCTCAGTAACAATCAGCAAGACGTAGCAACCAACTTCTGCAAAGCAAATTTCAGTGTCATGTACATTCAGCAGGTTGCATTTGAAAATTTTATTTCATCGTCATTACAGGACATAGCACAAGAACAAAATAAGGACAATGTGTGGAAAGAAATTAAACACCTTTGGCAAGATAGGAAAAATGTTACGATTAGGAACCACTACACTGTACGCAATGACATTCTGTTTCGCCGCTCTCATCCTGACAGCAACATTTGGTTATTATGCATTCCTGACGAACTGGTTAACAAACTAATTTGGTACACTCATTTAAGTTACGCACATTACGGAGCACGAAAATGTTTTCTTATACTGAGACAGAACTGTTATTTTACCAACATGGAAAAACGTATACGACGAGTTTTAGCGTCTTGTAAAATTTGCCAGAAAGCTAAATCAGACACCACTTCACATATTCCTCCTTTATATCCCATTATACCTGTGAAATTAAGACACATGGCCGCAGTAGATATTTTTGGTCCGATTCCGAGAACTAACAGAGGTTTTTGCTACATTTTTGTCGCTGTTGAGCTCACTTCAAAATTTGTTACTTTCACTCCGTTACGCAAAGCTACTGCTAAAACTGTTTCGAAAGCATTTGTAAAACATTTTCTATTTCATGTAGGGCATGTAATGAAAGTAATTTCTGATAATGGATCTCAATTTCGTAGTAGTGTATGGACACGCATGTTACGAGCTAGAAACATTTCTCCGATCTATATATCCAAGTACCACGCTTCTTCGAACCCTTGTGAAAGATTAATGAAGGAAATTGGTAAGCTGTGCAGAATATACTGCCACAAAAGACATATTGATTGGGATACACACATACTCTCATTCCAAGATGTAATTAATTCCATTCCAAATGAATCCACTATGCTATCTCCGACTGTTATACTGAAAAACGTTGAACCACCGAACAAAATTAAAGAATTAATAGAATTCCCCAAAAATCGTCGCCTACGACACCACGAAATAATTGACATTGCGCTGAACAACATCAAACGTGCCGCAGAGCGCCGGAGAAGACAGCAAAAACAGGTTTGTACACGCCGCGACTTTCACGTTGGACAGAAGATATTAGTACGTACACACTATTTATCCAGCAAATTAAAAGGTAAGTGCAGTAAATTTGAACTATACGCAGGTCCGTATCGGATTCGCAGTATCCCTCACCCCAATGTTGTACACGTCGAAACTTTGAGAACCAGAAAATCGAAAGGCAATCACCATATCTCAAACATTAAACCGTTTATTGAGTGAAACCACTGTATGATTCAACACACTATGATGCCATTTACTAATGCAATTAATTCACCTGACTAATTATTGATGATTATCGTATTTTTTTTTCTTGGCAAGTGCCCGGCAAGGTAAGGTTAGCAGGTCACTTTTCTTGTCGTTACACATCAGACCGTGCATATTTTTCCAGATGAATTTACACATTTACGACTATTTCTGCAATTATATTTATGTGACTACTTATTGATGATTATCGTATTTTTTTTTTCTTGGCAAGTGCCCGGCAAGGTAAGGTTAGCAGGTCGCTTTTCTTGTCGTTACACATCAGACCGTGCACATTTTCCATTTTTTTGTGTATATGACTGTACTCCAGTTTTGTTTGTATGCACTATGAAATAGTTAAGATATAACACACACCAGTCGACTTTGACATTTTTTTTTGCCTTATGACATCTCAACATCGTGACTGTTTCACATTTTTTTTGCTACTGCATTGTATTATTCTGTGTACATTTTTTCGCATCCGAACACTGTCAATGTTTTTGACATATTACGTTTTCTGTCATGTTATGCTGTAGGGTTAATTATGTTACCATAAACCAGTCATTATCTAGTGGGTATATGATTTAAGTGCAGGACATTAATCTCTGTCATCAATTTCAGAAAGAAATGATGCATGTAAGAAATAAATTCAACAGAAATGGGAATTTCACCTACGGAATAAACGAAAGGAGATGCAATAACTTTATGAGGAAGAGTAAATGGATCAGGATTAACAAACATTAACAAGAATATACTATACTCATCACAGAATAGCAGTCTTAACTAATTTTTTCTTTCAGAATACAAGGTGATTGATGCAGGCTGTCAGACTGAACTACACATCTTAGTTTTAGTGATGAAATATGCTAGAGATAAGGAATAATTGTGTAATGAGTAATGAAGTGATTTTTTGCAGATGATAGTGAATACTGATGAATAATGATGAAGGAAATGGTATTATGAATAATGAAGTTTTTCTTTACAGGTGATGATAATGGTGAAGTTATGATGATATGGATAATGAAGTTTTTTTTTCTTTATGCCACGTAGTTATTTAAGTATTTGTTGCGGTTTGCTTTGACAGCAGGTGTTACATTGCATAGTAGGATGACGGAAAGTTTTGGAAAGGACAGCTATGGAACACATTTTATACACATTTCACTACTTGTTAATTCGAAGTTCACTACTTTTCAGCATAGTGTGCGTTTCTTCTTTCAGGTCAATAATCCGTTTTTGTATTTTTTCCAGGAGAAGTTTTTCATGACACTTATTAAACCTGTTACTTATTATACCTGTTCTAGTACTTGCATTTTTATATTTTTTACCCATTTGTGTTTATCATTTATAAATGTGATCACATGTACTGCCTTGTTACATAATCTTGCTACAGCTGACTCATGACGAATGACGTTACCTATCCTCATTTGCAGCAATAGGTCAAAAGCAAAAAGTATTATGCCTCAGCAATTAATTATCGATCCCAACGCAATGCATTGCTACCAAAAAAAATGTATTACCAGTCCCACATAATGTCACTAGTTTATGATAATTCTGAATAATACTGATCAACTCTGAATAGCATGTCACTCGAGTAATGACCTCTTAATGAGACTATATTCAAAATAATGCTTTGTCACTAGCTAATAACTGCCACTGTTTATTGTAATGCCTGTGATTACTAATGATTTGACTGTAATTAACTGATTTTTAATAATGACTTTGTAATGATCTGAATAATACTGAATGATGAACTATGTTTTATTCTATTCAATACTTGATGGCCACTGAGTGCCAATAATTAATGTCAATCAACAAAATTGTTATTAATTATGCCATTAATTAACTCTTGTTTTCAATGTTCATACTTTGTAATTTGAAATGAATGTGACGGTTTAATAATGCTTTGTAATTAATTAAGGCTAATAATTCTTAATATATTGAAATGACAAATGATCAATTAATTAACTGTAATTATACAAATGATTAATTAACTGTAATTAGACAAATGATTAATTAACGACAAATGATTAATTAACTGTAATTATACAAATGATTAATTAACTGTAATTAGACAAATGATTAATTAATGACAAATGATTAATTAACTGTAATTAGGAAAAGGCTAATGATTCTTAATTATACACTGTAACTGGAAAAGAATGCGATTATTTAATAATGCTTTGTAACTAGGAAAAGAAGATTACTGATTCTATGTAAAACAATTAATGAACATTTTTCTGTAATACTACATACTTGGTACAGAAATGTTCAATAACTGGGCTATGAATGCCACGAACTATCAATGAAGACTGTAATTGTCAATATTATGTGACTTGATGTCCTTCACCTCATAAGCTGACTACCCTGAATTACTGCAATGTCCATTTGTCCTGTTTATCCCAGTGATCATGGAGCACTATATTTGGTTTTGCACTAATTCTACGTTGGTGTGCCTCGTAAGAGTGTGGTGTTGACACGACATGCTGTCCACCACCATGAGCGATGAAGACATTATTATGGTCCCACTGTTTGGTGTACCTAATGTACTGCCAAAATGAAAACATGGAACATTACTACGACAGTTCAGTGTCTTGGCTACACTGATAAATTCTGATGGGAAAAGAACTTCAAGTTGTGTCACTTGGTGTTGTACTACTGTGGAAAGATATGGACTTTCAGAGCAGCTGTGTGCAATCTAAAGTGCTACAACCATGATGCAATCCTTCCCTTTCCTATCCTGATTCTTGTCACATAAAGAAAAAAATTTTTTTGGTAACATCATTTATGTTCATAGGTTATACATTTTTCGATTCGCTAAACTCCAGTGTGAGTACACTTATGTCACTGGTCGACATGATGTTTGCCATTATGTTTATTTGTTGTGAAAATACTAAAGACATTTTTCAGTGCATGTGCACTTTGGACATGAATTTTTTTTTTGCCATTATGTTTATTTGTTGTGAAAATGCTAAAGACATTTTTCAGTGCATGTACACTTGTCAACATAATATTTTTTGCCAGTCTGTTTATTTGTTCTGAATATGCTAAAGAATTTTTTCAGTGCCTGTGCACTTTGTTATCTGTCAAATAATTTGTATATACTTTTCTGATTTGCTACTATGTTTTGTACTCACATTTTGTCTTTGTCTGATATATTTTGTACTTAGTGCGTGTGCACAACTTTTACTTTATGTACTACATCTAATTATTCTTGCCAGTCTGTTTATTTGTTCTGCATATGCTAAAGAATTTTTTCAGTGCCTGTGCACTTTATCTGTCAAAAAGTTTGTATATACTTTTTTCTGATTTGCTACTATGTTTAGTATTCACATTTTGTCCTTGTCTGATATATTTTGTACTTAGTGCGTGTGCACAACATTTAAATATTCTGTAAGTTGTAGGATTTTGTTAATTAAAGAAAAATTTTGCCGCGCTTGGCAAGTCCAAATGACTCACCATCGCTGCCAAATTTTTGCCCCCCGAGTGGAGGGTTATGAAACACGTATGTAACGCAGCAGCGATGGCGAGGCATTGTAGCATCTGTGACCAGAGAGTATGCGCTTGACCGCGCGAGTGTTGCGAGCGGTTCTCGGTCAGTAGTAGTCTTTGCGAGTTAGTAGTCGTCATGCAGAGTAGCAGTCAGTCAGTCGTTGCGAGTCTGTAGCTCTGTCTAGTTGAGAGCAGTACTCAGTCTGTAGTCGTCATGCAGAGCGGTCGGTCAGTAGTAGCAGCCCAGTGCGGTTGTGTGATGTAGGCGGTCGGCAACAATGGTCAAGATGAGGAATAAGGTATACTGTTAATTAATATAATCATTAGATAATGAAAAATTTTATTTATTGTAATTATTCTCCAACAAGTCTCCCAATAATAATTTTTTATTTCAAAAGCATTTTCTCAAAACTTTAATTTTTTTGAACTAAAGATCTCGTTGCACTTCCCATTTCATTCCACTTCCTTTTGAAGAAAAATTTCACTAGAATTACAAAAAAAAAAGGAGAATATTATTATTTGCAATGTAGTTCCTCCAAGTGGTGCGCAACAACAAGAGCAGATATGTGACATCCATTTATTCTGAGGTAAGACTTTAATTCTGATTGTTTTTACACAGGGCCAAAAACCGATATTTCGGTTTAATTGAATTTTCTTGTCACTGAATGGACTTTAATTTTTTGAAGAATTTATAATTGAGTCAGATTGCGAATTTCACATTTGTTGCCATTGTCAGTACATTTGATTGTAGGCAGGTTACGCATAGAGCCATGTCCATCAGCATTTCTAATTAGTATCGTTATTTTCTTTTAAAATTTTTGTGGGGAGGTTACACTTGGCCCCCATTTCTATTAAGTATTGCTACATCTTCTTTTAAAAAATTGCGGTGGGGAGGTTACAACATACATATAAGGATTACAGACTTCCTGAGTTACAACCTACCTTTAAAAAAAAATTATGCCATTAGGTCATGTCACAACTTAAAAACATGCTGCACATGTGCAGAGTGAACTCAAACCTTTAAAAGAAAAAGAAAAAAAAAAATCGCAAGCCAGTGCATCCATCGTTCCGAGGTACAGTTGCAAACTGAAAGCCGCTGGCAACAACCAGAAACGATGCTATTTACTTTAAGACTAATGCTCAGATCAATGGTACTACTGTTTGTCATAGAATATTTGAGATATGCCTGTCTCTTCATAGCCCATTCTAATTTAAAACTACCTTTAAATCCAATCTGAACGGAAGTAGCATGCGAAAATCCTGTGTCACTGGGTATAATATGTTGGTGGCTGCTTCGTAAGCAGAACGTCACTAAAGTGTGCCCAGAATTGTCCATCAGAAACTTCAGTCCTCTCATTTAAAACTCCGACGCACTTCTCTCTCAAGGCACAATGAGTCTCTACCTCCTCTAAATTTGTTAACAGCCACTCATTTTCTTCAACGTGCAACGCCCTCATGCCTTCCCTTATGTCCCCCAACGAATGCATCTCAGGAATGAGCAGCAGCGACTAATCCCGATCCATCACGGAGATCAATTGGGAATCTCAACTCCAGAAGGGAGTGGCGATCCACGTGACAATGTATCAGTTCTGCTTTCATAGAAGCATAGATCATGGACGGAGGCTGCGAGAGAGTGGCGGGACTTTGATAGCCCGATGGGAGCTGTCTACGTTATCGTTTGTTTTTCCACTCGCGACAGATTGTCACTCTACTACTATACTTCCGGCATTATGTAAAACAGTTACTTTAGTAAAAACATAAAACCATGAAAAAGGTTGTGATGAAAAGTTTATAATATTTTTCTTAAGTATTTTTTTGAATACGGTACTTGTCATGAAAATAAATAAGCAAACTGAGACACTGAGAAAAAGGAGAAATTTTAAACTCTGTTGTACATCAGAGAAAGAATTTAATCATTTTGCAGAGCGAAATGCTTTAGTCAGAAAGACTGGTAAATATTTAAACACTGTCTTTATATAGAGAGTAGAAATAGTTGACTACCGATGTAGACCAACAAGAAACGCTTTCACTGGAGGCAGAGCTGACGACGAACCCTATCATGGAGCTCATTTCGTTAGCGCTTCCGTTACAGAGAAGGCGCATGACCCAAGGACGTAGCTTCCATTGTCCACCATGTACAAAGAACAATGCCTCAGTGAATTCGCACACATCGCCTCGTGTGTGTGTGTGTGTGTGTGTGTGTGTGTGTGTGTGTGTGCGAGAGAGAGAGAGAAAGAGAGAGAGAAACACCACGTTCTACAGGCTTGTAACAGTTAAGTATGAAATGTAAATTTAACCGTATGATAATATACTTCTTTCTTCACATGTTAGTCTGTGTAAACTGTAGAGTACTGCGGCAACAACAGGCTTTAGCAGTCTTAGTTTCGCGCTTGGTGTTTCTATTTAACTGTGAACGACGAATGAAGAAAATGGAGAAACAAACCCGCTACCTTGGAGTGATCCAGTTAAAACACACAAAAAATCACTCATATTCTAGAATATGTTGAATGTGACTAATCTCGATAATGATTTCACAATGCCTTACTGTCCACTGTCATGTTACAATTCTACTATAAGACTAAGGAATTCAACAGAGTACCTGTCCAAATAACGACGAAAAAATTGTTATCCGACTTCATAAAATCTATTTTTTTTTCCAGCGGAGTGTGTGCTGATCTGACAGTTCCTGGCAGATTAAAACTGTGAGCTGCACCAGCGCTCGAACCTGGGAGCTTTATCTTTAGCGGGCAGCTGCTCTACTTACTGAGCATTTCTGCCAGTACTTCTCAGCTACCATCAAATTACTTTAATTTCCCTTGCGGTATTAGCACTGCTAGGAGAAAAGAGGAATGACTTAGCTACTTAGTCGCAGGGACTCTGTGAGTGTGGCTCAGGGAATCTGTGAGTGCGGGTCAGGGAATCTGTGAGTGCAAGCCATGAGCTGTGTTTGTGTGAACTGTTTTGAGACTGCATGCGAGAGTTACTTCAAACGTCCTGCACACGACGCATGCGCGACCGTTAAGATTGTGTGATCAAATTGAAATTCACGTCTCTTAGCGAGAGTTTAGGCATGACAGTCGTATATGTTTCCTGGTTCGCGTGGCTGCATCGTGAGGAATTTAGTTTTAAAACGGAAGCTGAAACTGAGTCAGATCGGATTACACATGACGGCCAGCGTTCCTAAATCGAAGTCAAATCCTTACGTGGAAAGAACCGAGAGGAAATTTACAACGCTTTGAGAGAGGTGTGTGCGAGTAGTGTAATGGATCTAGCATAGTATCACGCTAGTCCGCTGGTTTCCTTGAAGGTCGGGTAAGTACTGAGAACAAGCCAGGATGTGGAAGACCACCAACTGCAACAGACAACACCTCTCAGGTTATTGTTAATGAAATGTTGAGAAAGGATCGACGAAAAACACGTGAGAAAATTGCATATGAGGCCAGGATGTCTGTCACTTCACTTTACAGAATCATAACTGGAAAGTAAAATGTGAGAAAAGTTGCTGCTAGATGGCTTCCGCATGACCTGAGCGAAGAGCAGGAAGCAGGTAATCAAAAATGGTTCAAATGGCTCTGAGCACTATGGGACTTAACTACTGTGGTCATCAGTTCCCTAGAACTTAGAACTACTTAAACCTAACTAACCTAAGGACATCACACACATTCATGCCCGAGGCAGGATTCGAACCTGCGACCGTAGCGGTCACGCGGTTCCAGACTGTAGCGCCTATAACCGCACGGCCACTCCGGCCGGCAGGAAGCAGGTATTCGGCGCTCGGCGCTACCTACAGAAACCGCAACGTTTAACTTCATCACTCAATTTTGACACTACAACTTCTAGGCGTTTGCAGAAATTAAAAACAGGGAAGCCAACATGAAGTGTTCCAGACAAATCCGAACGACAGACCCATTGGACACCTTTTATCACTTACCTGCAGTTACTACTGTTAGCAAAGTGATTATCGCCACACGTGGACGTTTATCGTTTTTCTTTCAAAGCTTGCTCTGATGGAGATAATCAGGCAGCTAGCTTCTTGATGTACAGAATATCTAATAATGAATCACTGCTTAAATTTACAGCTCTAAACCTGGCAGTATATTTACAATGAGCAGCCGATATCTGTTTTGCCTGGTACGTCAATAAATCTTCCGTCGATGCATCGATAATTTCTTTTCAGATATATCGAGTGCCGACAATGAAGTACTGTTGAATATCGATGTACAGGGTTCCCGACATTTTTAAAAAACATCAACGGTCCTAGTAATACCAATAAAGCGTGTGGCCGCTGGTGGGCTCACGTCGTCAGAATCGTCAGAAGTGAACAACCTCTGTTGTGCCCGCCGGCAGCCTCGCAGGGGTCAACGAGTTAAATGACATACTAGCCAAATTGATGGGTGTCCAGAACTTGCGGACACGGAAGCTTGTGGACACGGGAGATCTGCGGGCACGTAAAAGCCATCCTCTCACGGGACGTGAAAATGTGGGCGAGGAGCTGGTGACGTCACAGCGTTCAGTTCCACGTTCCACTGTTCTGCGGAGTGAGAAATAAAGAATTTGAGACGACCGATTGTTACCTCGTGCAGTCAGACGTGACCAGTGAGAAGTGACATCATTTCGCGTCACAAGCAGAACATAGGAACCGCCGTATTGTGTGGCATTAAATTTCGTAACTCACTGATTTTCTTTCTCGTAGAGTACGTGGTGTGACTATAAGCAGTTTCAAAGCATCACCTAGTTGAGGATCTCTCGAAAACGAGTCGCTTTAGCTACAGTTTGTTATAACTGAATTACGGGAAACTTCACATCGGTAGGCAAAGGCATATTCTTGTTGATGTTTTTAGTATTATAACTTGTGTGCTACAGAAGTATACCGTTCCACTGCCAGGGCACAGTGATGATCTATCAGAAACACGTCTATTTGATACAGTTTGCATATTAAATGTCAAATAAAGACTTATGTAGATACAGTTTCTAGATAGTTTATGCCACATAAGGAGTCCTAGCTGCAAGGTTGGAACTGTAGCGCATTTCTTAGCGAGAGGGAACTGAGTTGTGAAGAGAAAGGTAGCAGGTTCGTGTCAGTCTCCTTCCAATGATTTTCACTTTTCGTTTTCTACATTTTATAGACATATTATCTCAGAGGTCTATGATACTTGTTACTGTTGTTGTCTTCAGTCCAAAGACTGATTTGATGTAACTCTCCATGCTACTCTATCCTGTGCAAGCCTCTTCATCCCTGAGTAACTACTGCAACCTACATCGCTCAGGATCTGTTTACTGTATTCATCTCTTGGTCTCACTCTACGATTTTTGCCCCACACTATTCCCTCCAGTACTAAATTGGTGATCCCTTGTTGTGTAAGGATGTGTCCTACCAACCGATCCCTTCTTTTAATTAGGTTGTACCACAAATTTCTCTTCTCCCCAATTATATTCAGTACCTCGTCGTTAGTTACGTGGTGTACCCATCTAATCTTCAGCATTCTTCTACAGCACCACGTTTCAGAAACATGGTCTTGTCTAAACTATCTTTCGTTCATTTTCACTTCCACACATGGCTACACTCCATACAAATAATTTCAGAAAGGACGTCCTGACAAATTTATACCTGATGTTAACAAATTTCTCTTCTTCAGAAACGCTTATTTTACCATTGCCGGTCTACATTTTATATCCTCCCCACTTCGACCATCATCCCAAATAGCAAAACTCATCTACTACTTTAAGTGTCTCATTTCCCAATCTAATTCCCTCAGAATCACCTGATTTAATTCCACTACATTCCAGTATTCTCGTTTTGCTTTTGTTGCTGTTCATCTAATAACCTTCTTTCAAAATTCTGTGCATTCCGTTCAATTGTTCGCCCAAGTCCTTCCCTGTCTGCGGCAGAATTACAATATTATCGGCAAGTCTCAAAGTTTTTGTTTCTTCTCCCTGTACTTTAATCCCTACTCAAAAATTTTTGTTTTGTTTTCTTTACTGCTTGCTCAATATACAGACTGAATGACATCGGGGGTAGGCTACAACCCTGTCTCACTCCCTTCTCAACCACTGCTTCCCTTTCGTGCCTCTCGACTCTTACAACTGCGGAATCCAAATCGATCTTCCGGGAGGTTGGTTTGTATTTCTATCAGTTTTTCCATTCTTCTGTGAAGGATTCGTGTTAGTATTTTGCATCCATGACATATTAAACTGATAGCTCGGTAGTTGTCTCACCTGTCAGCACCTGCTTTTCTTGTAATTGGGATTCTTCTTGAAGTCTGAGGGTATTTCACCGGTCTCATACATCTTGCACACCAGACGGGAGAGTTTTGCCATGGCTGGCTGCCCCAGGGCTACCAGTGTCTCTAACGGGTTGTCTACTACCGGGGCCTTGTTTCGGCTTAAGTCTTTCAGTGCTTCGTTTAATTCTTCACGCAGTATCATCATCTTCCTTTACGTCCTCTTCCATTTCCAAAATATTGCCCTGAAATACATCGTCCTTGTATTGACCCTCTAAATATTCCTTCCACTTTTCTGGTTCAAATGGCTCTGAGCACTATGGGACTCAACTACTGAGGTCATTAGTCCCCTAGAACTTAGAACTAGTTAAACCTAACTAACCTAAGGACATCACAAACATCCATGCCCGAGGCAGGATTCGAACCTGCGACCGTAGCGGTCTTGCGGTTCCAGACTGCAGCGCCACTTTTCTGCTTTCCCTTCTTTGCTTAGGACTGGATTTCCATCTGAGCTCTTGATATTCATACAAGTGGTTCTCTTTTCTCCAAAGGTCCCTTTAATTTCCTTGTAGGCAAATCATTACCTTTTCAGAGCATTCACACAAGGTAGGCCACTGTGGCTACACCTGCAACGTGCTGACATGAGGAAAGGTTCCAACCGATTCCTCATACACAAAAGCAGTTGGGGGACTGATGACCTTCGCTGTTTAGTCCCCCTTAAACATCCCGACAACCACCACCACCACCACAAAAGATAGATACTGCCAAAAGCAGTTGTAGGCAGTATCTATCTTATCCCTATATGCTTCTACATCCTTACATTTGTCCTCTATCCATTCCTGCTTAGCCATTTTTTTAAAAGTTTGCATTCCCTTTCACCTGCTTCGTTTACTTCATTTTTATATTTTCTCCTTTCATCGATTAAATTCAGTATCTCTTGTCTTACCCAAGGATTTCTACCAGCCCTCGTCTTTTTAGCTACTTGATCCTCTGCTGCCTTCACTATTTCATCCCTCAAAGCTACCCATTCTTCTTCAACTGCAATCTTTTCCCCTGTTCTTGTCAATCGTTCTGTAATGTTCCCTCTGAAACCCACTACAACCTCTGGTTCTTTCAGTTTATCCAGGTCGCCTCCTTAAATTCCTGCATTTCTGCAGTTTCTTCAATTTTAATCTGCAATTCTTAAACAATAAATTTTCGCCAGAGTCCACATCTGCCTCTGGTAATGTCTTACAATTTAAAATCTGGTTCCTAGATCTCTTTCTTACCATTATATAAGGAATCTGAAATCTTCCGGTATCTCCAGGTCCTTTCGCTCATCATTCTTAAACCAAGTGTTAGCTATGATTAAATTATGATCTGTGCAAAATTCTACCAGGTGGCTTCCTCTTGCATTCCTTTCCCCACTTCCTATTCGCCTTCTACTTTTCCTTCTCTTCCTTTCGCTACCATCGAATTCCAGTCACCCATGACTATTAAATTTTCAGCTTCTTTAACTATTTGAAAAATTCTTTTATCTCACCATACATTTCCCCAACCTCCTCCTTATCCGCGGAGCTAGTTGACATATGACCTTGTACTACTGTGGTGGATGTAGGCTTTGTCTATCTTGGCTACAATAATGCATTCACTATGCAGTTCATAGTAGCTTATCCGCCTTTCTATTTTCTTACTCATTATTAAACCTACTCCTGCATTACCCATTTTTGATTTTGTATTTATAACCCTAAATTCAACTGACCAAAAGTCCTGTTCCTCCGGTCAATTAACTTTAGCCTATCCATTTCCGTTTTTAAATTTTCTAACCTACCTGCCCGATTAAGACATCTGACCTTCCACACCCCGATGCTTAGAACGCCAGTTTTGTTTCTCCTGATAACGTCGTCTTCCTGAATAGTCCCCGCCCCGACGTCCGAATGGAGGACTATTTTACCTCCGGAATATTTTGTCCCAGGGGATGCCATCGTGATGTCACCATACAGTAGAGCTGCACGCTCTCGGGAAAAATTATGTCTGTATTTACCCCTTGCTTTCAGCCTTTGGCAGTCCCAACACAGCAAGACACTTTTGGTTGATGTTACAATGCCAGATCAGTCAGTCATCCATACTGTTGTCCCTGCAACTACTGAAAAGGCTGCTGTCCCTCTTCAGGAACCTCACTTTTGTCTGGCCTCTCAACAGAAATCCCTCCGTTGTGATTGCACCTACGGTACGGCTATCTGTGTCGCTGAGGCACGCAAGACTCCAAACCAACCCCAAGGTTCATGGTTCATAGGGGGAAGCGATGTTACTTACTATAAATAATGAATTTGCTGCAATACTTGTTGCAAGGGAATGTTCCCCAGAGTGTACTAATCTAACTGTGACTGACAGTCTACGTCTGAAAGCAAAGGCAAGTTACACACTGGAAGTTTTTGCTGTTATGAAAATTCCTGTAAAATATATGTTACTGCCTTTGGTTTTACGGACTGGTTCATGTTTTTATCTTACCGGTAAAAATCTTTTTCAGTGATGGTGAGCAGCTTGGAAATAATCTCCTCTCCCGTTCAAATGAAATTACGAAATGAATCTCAGTCTTGAAATCTGTGTGATGATGCACGTCATTCCATAGCGTTGGTAGTCAGTGCAACGTCGAGAATATGGATATTATGCATGCGCAAAATGAGATTAGACACTATAACTTTTTTAATTGCATTTCCAATTCCCCATCGGGGGTGGGCTGGCAACAGTGTAGGTGTTCCCCTTCAGCCAAAAGACATTGAAAGTAGACAGGATGACATGTAAAACAATATAAAGAAGAAAACATGGCGGAACGTAGGAACAAAAGAGGCGGAACATAAGCATAGGAAGCATACTGTAAAACGGAGATAAAAATCTAAAAAAGTATTGTACACACAGAAACACACACTGTAAGGATTAAAAGGCACCAGGCAAAGTACGGCCAGAGCATAAAAAGTCGCAGAACGATTAAAACACCCACTTGACGGACGGCGTAGCACGGAACAATCATGGATTATATACAGGTCGAGCACACAATTATAACCACTTCACTGATGACACTGAAGAACGGCACCAGACACAACACTAACGCAGTACATATGATGATGAATAAAAGCCTGGGAGGATCTGCCAGGTGTAGGGGACGAGAGTGAAGGGAAAGGAGGCGAGAATGAGGGGGGATGAAGTGGGAGGACTATAATTTTTTTTCCTTTATTGGATTTCGATCCCCCCCCCCCCCCCCCCAGAGGGGGGGTGTGCTGGCAGCAGCACAGTACGGCGCTCTGCATCCTACAGAAAATTATAAAAACAGAATTAGGAGATATGAAAAACAAAACAAAAGCAGGCGATAAAATGGTGACTGTTAAAAACGGAAACACGGAGAAAAAGATACGAAGAAAATATAAAAGCAAAACGATCAGTGATGCTGATTAAAACACATAGTAAATAGACAGGCACAATTAAAAAACACGGCGACATTCTGGTTTCTGTTCGCATGAGATAAAGAAAAAACACACAACTAGCGACTGTATGGTGGATGTTCGCAGCACTGACAGGGGACGCACTACACTGAACACTCACTTAAAGCAGCATTATACAGGCGACACGGTGGCAGATGGGGGGGGGGGCGGACCAACGAGGGGGGAAAAAGGGGGGAGGAGAGGAAAGGAAAACAGGGAGGAGCCGATGGAGGGAAGTGACATAGAAAAAGGGGGGCTGGGTGGACGCGAGAAGGAGTGGGGAGGGCAGTGAACAGGAGAGCAAAAAGGACTCAGGGGAGAGAAGGGAGGCAGAGAGAGGGTAGGTTGGGAAATCAGGATGGAAGGGGGGGGGGGGAGAGGGAGCCCGGGAAAAGGACAGAAGAAGGGAGGGTGAGGATCAGAGTTGATAGGAGTGATAAAAGGAGGGAGAGAGGGCATCATCTGGGAGAGGGAGTCGATGGAACCCACCTTGGGAAAGGAGATGCATGCTGTAGAGGTGGAGGATAGGGGGGGACACAGAGATGAAGGTGCGGCAGAGGGTGGGGGCTGGAGAGGAGAGGAGCAACCAGAGGATGAGGGGGATCAAGGCGGCGGGAGTTGTAGAGGACACAGATATGTTCAAAGAAAAGGAGCAGATGGGGGAAAGGAATCAGGTCATAGAGGATCCGCATGGGGGACAGGGTGCGTATACAGAAGGTGAGGTGGAGTGCATGGCGCTCGAGAATCTGGAGGGACTTACAGAAACTTGGGGGGGGGGGGGATATGCAGGTGGGACTGGCATAACAGAGGATAGGACGGATTAAGGATGGTAGAGGGGTTTAACTCCAATGTCCAGCCAGAAAGGAACTTGATGAGTCAGAGGTGGTTGTTTGCTTTGAATTGGATAGGATAGAGCGGAGATGAGGGATCCAGGTGAGCTGACGGTCAATGGCGAGGCCAAGGTATGTGAGGGTGGGGGAGAGGCGGAGGACTATAACTTAACTATGTTCATTTTAAAACTGCTAGTATGTATCCCGGATTGCTGTACAACATTATGTAGATTCCTCTAGCAGCAATTCGCTATTCAAGCCATCGGCGAGTCCAGAATATTCTTCCAATTTTCTCCGCTTTTCTTCGACGTTAATAGCAGCTATTTTACGCGCGTTCAATTTCGTAGAGAAACTGTGTGGTTTGCGAGCTGAATAAGTCGAGGACGGCCGCTGGATGGCGCTGAGAGCGCAAATCACGTTAACCAGCTTGTGCTGTGTGCCTTCGGCACTGTCTCTCGTGAGGTCGATGTCCTCTCCACGTCCACGTCCACGTCAACGTCAACGTCAACTCACTCCTCCCGCGTGAGGAAGGTTTAAGGTTCAAACGGCTCTGAGCACTATAAGACTTAACATCTGAGGTCATCAGTCCCCTAGAACTTAGAACTACTTAAACATAACTAACCTAAGGACATCACACACATCCATGCCCAAGGCAGGATTCGAACCTGCGACCGTAGCAGTCGCGCGGTTCCGGACTACAGCGCCTAGAACCGCATGGCCACCGCGACCGGCAAGGCTTAAGGCTACGAATAAAATGCAGTACGGTCGCGCCTTTTAAGTGGTATTGTTTGTGCTACACGCAGCAGTGGCTTGCAAGCTCGCTGCCGCGTGGTTGAGGATCAGTAAGCATTGTTGCTCTGCTCGAGAGTTGCACAGTTGCATATTTATTAATTAACACGTTACAAATCTTTGATGATGGACTCCAATCGTGATTGGATGTGGTTATCTTGGTTAATATACTTTCTTATCTACTGTTTAAGAAAGTAGTACCGGCAAACTCCACAGATTTAAAGTAAAACAAAAATCTAGTTCCTCATATAGAGTTTTCTGAATAGTATCTTAACACAAAATTCTAAGGTAGCGTAAGGCTAAGCAATAATACCACTTAGGAATGTAGTTAATAAATGATTTCTGCGAACTTCTTTGATTTTAATTATTAAAACAAAGTTTCAGCTTGTCGAATTAATGCGCAGCAGCATTGTACCCCGCAGCTGAGGAAAACTGCTTCCACTTCGGACAGTACATCGTATTTAGACAATAGCTGGTAGTCAGTAAAATGCACGTCAGTCTCACGAAATTATTACAAAGGATTAAGGAATCTGGACATTCAGCTTGAAACGTCTCCATGTTAGCCGTTTCATTTGTTCTCTTGTGCCGACTTTGATTCTCCGGTATTTCTTGGCACCTCATATTATTAGTGCATCTGTGCTTTGATCTGAGGGGAAAGACGAACAGCAGACTGGTTCATTCGATAGCCGCTGCGGCATTTCAGTATTCAAATCTAGTGATGTTTTATGTTTTATGTATAATGTACCTATATGTCTATTAAGTGTATATCTACTCTCATAAACGTGTTTTTTTATGTGTTCATGCTATATTTGTGCGTTTTCTTTCCTATTCATTTTTTCACATGCTAGAGAGAGCGTGTTTGTGTCTGTGTGGTGCTTCAAAACTCTGTTTTCACGAACACTTGTTCTTAGCACGGAAGTGGCAGTTCAGCGAACTTTTGTGTAGAGTTGGGTAGAGACAGGCTGGCTCCAAGAAACATTAGTCTCCATTGGGCAATAGCTATTGTTTAGGTTGGGACATGTAGCTGGCACATATTTTCTCTGGCCGTTTCCGGTGCTACCTGTGGCATTTCGGTATGTGACAAAGTCCTTTCAGGTCACCTGTAGTAGTGCAAGTTTGAAAATTGAAATGTGTAAGACTCAGTTTAGTTTGAGGTTCTAATGTGTTTCTTTGAGGTGTAGACAATGCAAATCGTACCGTAGACCTGTAATTGGTTGGTTGGTTTGGGGAAGACCAGACAGCTTGGTCATCGGTCTCATCGGATTAGGGAAGGATGGGGAAGGAAGTCGGCCGTGCCCTTTCAGAGGAACCATCCCGGCATTTGCCTGGAGTGATTTAGGGAAATCACGGAAAACCTAAATCAGGATGGCCGGACGCGGGATTGAACCGTCGTCCTTCCGAATGCGAGTCCAGTGTCTAACCACTGCGCAGACCTGTAATTCATTTCAGTTAGGGAGAGGTATCATGTTTATTAACATTCTGTTTCTTTGGTTTGATCTTTTGTCCTGCCGCAGCTTACGAAGAGAACACGGCAAGTGCCATAACCCGATTTCCCAGAAACCTCGCTCAGTGGGAGAGGGGCCGAAACATGGTAACACGTGTCTTGGACTACCCGTAGATACTCGGCCGTTTCTGCAAAAGCTATGGTAAAAGTTTTCGAGGTGTTTTCCAGGCCCCTGTACGTGCCTTTTACCGCGTGATATCATCAGATGAAAGTGTCTTTTACCGCGTGATATCTCAGAGGAAATTGCGACACAGTGTGTAGCGTCGCGGTTTCCTAATTATGCGCCAGGTGTTCGAAATCGGATTATTACTTTTATTTTCGTCTGTCATTCGTACACCCATGGCTGTAGAAGATTGCAACATCAATGTTTTCCAATATACATTGATACAACGTTGTCTTTATTCGTCTGCTAATTGTATGCCATATGAATGCATTTAAAAATGAGATAATTATCTGAAATTGTTTTCGGCAAAAGTTCTGTAGTGTATCTTGATTCATAATCAATTGCGAGCGCCAGTTTTCGGAAAAGTGATCCGCTTTGCATGGTTTGCCGCGAAATTATTGTCAATGCAGGAAAACTTCACCAATGTTAACGACTTTTCTTTCCCGAGTGAGATTGCCATGCAACTTTCGCCGATTAAATCCTATAAATATGACATATACACTGCAGAATAAAAATTTTGGGTCATTGTGTTACTTAACCGTTTCGTGGGCAAAATTATTGACTAGTTTTTTTTAATGAATGGAGAGCAGAGAGTAGTTAACAGATGGGTGTATTTATCATACAGAATATCAAATTTGCTCCAACTGTGAAAGTGAGGTCACACAAGGTGGGAAGTATTCTTCTCACTGCCCTCCCTTCCTTGGAGTTAAATGACAAAAACAACTTTTTCAATATATATATTTCCAGAATGAGATTTTCACTCTGCAGCGGAGTGTGCGCTGATATGAAACTTCCTGGCAGATTAAAACTGTGTGCCGGACCGAGACTCGAACTTGGGACCTTTGCCTTCCGCGAGCAAGTGCTCTACCAACTGAGCCACCCACGCACGACTCACGCCCAGTCCTCACAGCTGTACTTCTGCCAGTATCTCGTCTCCTACCTTCCAAACTTTGCAGAAGCTCTCCTGTGAACCCTGCAGAACCAGCACTCCTGAAACAAAGGATATTGCGGAGACATGGCTTAGCCACAGCCTGGGGGATGTTTCGAGAATGAGATTTTCACTCTGCAGCGGAGTGTGCGCTGATATGAAGCTTCCTGGAAGATTAAAACTGTGTGCCGGACCGAGACTCGAACTCGGTTGCGAGTTCGAGTCTCGGTCCAGCACACAGTTTTAATCTGCCAGGAAGTTTTATATGTCATATTTATTTGATAAATTTACTTCTCTTGTTACAATGATTGTTCACAATTACTTGCCATGAAATTTTCTGAAACATGGGTCTATGCAAAGTTGTATTTGATAATGTGTACACACACAGCGAGTGCTCTTTTTCGTAGCTTTGGTACTACAATAATGGCACGTCCAGTAGGTTTCTCCTAAAATGGGTTGATGCACTCCTACAGCCACATGACGAAAATCTTCAGGTACTTTACCCCTTTTTGACAGAAAGACAGGTTTTTGTCCACGCCTTTTTTGGGATGAGAAACCAGCTATCAATTGTCTGGCTAGATGGAGCCTGTTTGTAAGCTGATCATGCTGTCCACTTTCTCTTTTACTTATTTTCCACAGGATAAAACTGTTCACTGCAGCAACGTCCATCAGGAAATAAAATATTCTGTGCCACCATTTTACAGAACGTCTGCCAATAGCATACCTTTCTCGTGATTGATCAATCTTATCGACACCACCCATTATTTTGTTGTATTCTGCCACAACTTCAGGACAAGAAATCTCTGAACTAGTACCATCCTTGTTTTTCCTTTTCACTGTGGCTGTTTCTCATGGGTCATGAATTGAAGACAGGAAAGTGACTGGACGGTTATCTATCCATTTTACTGCATAAATGGCTCCTTTTGTTTCAAACTGGAATTCTCTTCGTTCCAATTTTACGTTTTCCTTCATAAATTTGGGTAAATCAAAAGTATTTACCCTATACTATAGCTTCGAGGAAAAAAATCACAAAATGTCACGCAAACAGCACTGAAACGCTCCTCTACAGAGCAACACTCAGCTATACAATGCCTCTGCGCGAAGGTACAGCAAAAACGGCGGGAACTTCCGATTGGAAGTAGTAACCTATACTGTTCACTAGGTGGTAGCACCGCGCAGATGTGGGAACTGTGAATCCCACGGGACTAGGAGCGAGTTCATTGTAGTGGGAAGCATGTTTCCGATGGCTCACGAAAGGGTTAAATGACAATATTGCTCCTTTGTAGAAGTCGTCAAATGTGGGGTGTCTTTGAAACCTGCTTTCTCGTCCGCAGCTCGTGGTCGTGCGGTAGCGTTCTCGCTTCCCACGCCCGGGTTCGATTCCCGGCGGGGTCAGGGATTTTCTCTGCCTCGTGATGACTGGGTGTTGTGTGACGTCCTTAGGTTAGTTAGGTTTAAGTAGTTCTAAGTTCTAGGGGACTGATGACCTCAGACGTTAAGTCCCATAGTGCTCAGAGTCATTTGAACCATTTGAACCTGCTTTCTCGGATCGCTAGACAACACTCAAGCAAATCGTATTAATGAGTTTATTATGAAAAGAAAATGACAATACTCAACACTGTGTTAAACAGATGTGTCGCAAGCTAAGGGTGACACACAAAATAAGAACTCTCTTCAGTACAACAATTCCTAATACAAGTGAAGTAATACAGTTCACGCTTCTATTAAGGTCGCTAGTCTAGACGCTGATGTAGAGCTGGGCCCCGACCAGTCGGGGGCGGCGCTTATGTCCTGCTGTCGCGTTGATGTCCTGAACAGGGGTCGGTCAGTCCGCCCCCGTTAACTGAGTGGTGAGCGGCCCGGGTTCGATTCCCGGCTCGGGCAGGAGATTTTCTCCGCTCAAGGCCTGGGTGTTGTGTTGTTATCATCATTTCTTCCCCATCTCCGACGAGCATGTCGCCCAATGTGGCGCCGAATGCAATAAGAACTTGCCCTCGGCGGCCGAACTTCCCCGAATGGGGGGACTCCCGGCCCCCAATACCGAACTCTCATTTCCATTAGGGGTCGATCAACGTGCAATTGGCCGATGTCTTCTTCACTGCCCCCTCTGTTCTCTCGTTCCAGACTGACTTGCTGGCGCTTGACATTACGCCCTAACACTTGTATATCTTACAGCTATTACTACTGTATAATCAGTATCTACGATTTTCTAACTTCAGATTTGGACCACTTTAATTTCTGTACAAATGTAAGATAATCGAATTGTATAATGTATCTAATGCAAATGCAAAGAGTAACATCCTTTACCACGCCACTACCTAGCGGACACATGAAGTAACTTGTCTGTCACAGGGGCCGAATCTGCACGGCTCTAGTCGAGCAAGTGTGTGGTCGCAAGTAATCGGCGAAAGTTGTATGGCAACACAATTGTAAATAGAATTTTTATTAATGACATGCTGATGGGTTTTGATCACCTAAAATACTACACTTATGTATTCCATTACTACTAATATAGAAGATATGTTTACATATGCAGTGGCTCTGAGCACTATGCGACTTAACATCTTTGGTCATCAGTCCCCTAGAACTTAGAACTACTTAAACCTAACTAACCTAAGGACATCACACACATCCATGCCCGAGGCAGGATTCGAACCTGCGACCGTAGCAGTCGCGCGGCTCCGGACTGAGCGCCTAGAACCGCTATTACATATGCAGTGTATGTGTACTTCGTATTGCAGGTAAGAAAATGACAGCAAAGTACTGTTGAAAATTGTCATCAATTCAAAATAAATATTTAAATACGATCTTGCTTCCGAAGTTAAAAAAAAGGCTCTGAGCACTATGGGACTTAACATCTGAGGTCATCAGTCCCCTAGAACTTAGAACTACTTCTTTTCCTGTCGTTTGATTTGGATTAGTTTCGCGAGTTTCGTGTTTCTTGTAGTGTGCAATGTGTGAAAGCATCCAGGTGTTTCCGACGTGATGTAGTGAGTCTCCAGCTCTGGTAATCCTTCTTCTTCTGCTGTAGCCTTTGTAATAATCCTACGCGTATGATTTTTTGTAATACGAATATCTTTCGCAAGTTCTATATTTTCTATTGTTTTTCTTGCCTGAGTTAGACAATGTGCGTTCTCGACACGTGGTGAACGCTGAACCCAATTTAATCATTTCTAGCTTGCTTTGAATATTAAATTCATCTTATCGGTAAATATTCTTTCCGGTAGTGATTACTGAGGAACGAGTTCAGCATTTCTTTGTTTACTGCTGAATCGTATAGTTGTTGGTGTACTAAAGTTCGCTGTTTAGTGTACATTGTATAGGCCTTTGTTCCAAACCTCTGTATATATTTTTCGTATTTCCGAATTTGGGAATTTCCTTGTAAGTTACTGAACATGTGGGCAAGCGGTAAACTACAGGTAGTTATCATCTGGCTGAAAACGTTTAAGTTTGGTTTATGGTAATATCTATAATAGATTCTATTTTTCTCTCTGTGTGGAATGCTAGTATGTAAGTGCCCCTGCTTTAATGAAACCTTCCTTTTACTTATCCTGCTTATTTTCTAGGTGTTGAGATATAATTCATGACGCGCGAGCTGCATGAGTAACAAGCAACAGCATTCATTTGCGATTATGATCTTCTTTTGATATGTTTTACGCTTTGAAAAATTCAACCAGAAAATAAATGATCAGTTATTGGTCAGTTGCGATCCTATGGTTATTAACCCCACTTTCCAGCCTGGGCTTCTTCAAAACCATCAGTTTATCAGCCCCTCAAGACAGAAACTGTTTTCAGAGTGAGACTTTCACTCTGCAGCGGAGTGAGCGCTGATATGAAACTCCCTGGCGGATTAAGGCTGTGTGCCGGATCGAGGCTCGAACTCGGGACCTTTGCCTTTCGCGGGCAAGTGCTCTACCGTCTGAGCTACCCAAGCACGACCCACGCAGCGTCCTCACAGATTTACTTCTGCCAGTATCTCGTCTCCTACCTTCCAAGAAGTTTCATATCAGCGCACACTCCGCTGCAGAGTGAAAATCTCATTCTGGAAACATCCCCCAGGCTGTGGCTAAGCCATGTCTCCGCAGTATCCATTCTTTCAGGAGTGCTAGTTCTGCAAGGTTCGCAGGAGAGCTTCTGTAAAGTTTGGAAGGTAGGAGACGAGATACTGGCAGAAGTAAAGCTGTGAGGAGGGGGTATGAGTCGTGCTGGGGTAGCTCAGTCGGTAGAGCACTTGCCCGCGAAAGGCAAAGGTCCGAAGTTCGAGTCTCGGTCCGACACGCAGTTTTAATCTGCCAGGAAGTTTAAGGGCTATTTTATTTCCAATATTTTATTTTTGTGCAGTGCGCCAGAAATCCTTGCCACTTGTCCTCCACTATCGATCCTTCATAGCTAGAGCTATTTGGCCACTTCTGTCGGGACGAACTTCCGGGTTCCCAGGCGGCGGTGCCCGCTGAGGAACGGGCATTAAGATAGCGTATGCGTACGGTGGAGAGTCACCTGGACGCGTAAGCGCGAGTGCGGTGTGGGGACCTCAGCTGTCCGCGGTTTGCTGATAACGGCTGTGGGCCTCCCGTGGCCGTGACGCTGGGAACCGCGCGTGTTGCCAGCCGCCCGCCCTGCCCTGTGGTCTCTGCTATAGCACGGCGTTGGGTAGAACTTCATAAGGGCCGGCACTGGGACGACTTCACTGTAGAACTACAGACTGTAATGGTGAGCAATTCCTCGATTCCACTTCGCTCTTCTGCTTGTTTGGACTTACGGCATTAAGTGGTGACTGCTGTACACACGTTGTGTCTCCTACCGCGCCGCCGGCCGAAGTGGCCGTGCGGTTAAAGGCGCTGCAGTCTGGAACCGCAAGACCGCTACGGTCGCAGGTTCGAATCCTGCCTCGGGCATGGATGTTTGTGATGTCCCTAGGTTAGTTAGGTTTAACTAGTTCTAAGTTCTAGGGGACTGATGACCACAGCAGTTAAGTCCCATAGTGCTCAGAGCCATTTGAACCATCCTACCGCGCACTTTCTGTACGGGCCGTAAGCGTCGATATTATTAGGCTGGGGCATACGTTCGTAACGTTTTTCCGGCAGTTTAATAAACGCAACAGATAGACAAAACAGAGACTTTGAAACGGTACAGTAGTTTCCGCTCCATAATCAGCAGGTTTCGCTGCCAGCTCGCACCGGGAAATACAAACGGAGGCGGCTCCGCCGCCAGTTTTATTGCGCGACGCGGCCGGCCGCGGGTGCAACAGTGGACGGGTGGAAAGAAATGTCAGGCTTCATAATACATATTTATATGTGTCGTGTATTATGCATTTCTTGTACGTGAATGTGAATCTGCAAATGAACTTTCCTAATCCTTTCCATAAAGCGTGGCCAAATCTTAGTTGGGAAGTAGTTCTGTAGTATAGTAGTTCCAACCTTACTCCTGGGTAGGGGATCAGAGAGACAGCACAGGCAGGTAAAAGTCGAAGACGTCCAGTGTCACAAGATTTGGGGTGGAGAGGTTGCTCACGGCCAAGTGGTTCGACCATCCACTCCACCGGGGCTCAGGAAGACCTCTGGGTGCTCGCCATATTCTGGGAGTGTTACAGAAGACGGGGAAGTGAGCAAACATGCCCTCAGTGCGTCTTTCTCGATGTTCATCGTGGAAGAGAGGCATTTGAATATTTTCACTAATTCTTTTATTTCCAGCTTCGGATTGCGTAAGGAAATGAATGTTCTCGTTTAATTTCGGAAATTTAATCCCCTGTGTTAATGTATCTAGTCCCCAGTTTGCCCGTTATCCTCCTCACATAATGGATGTCCCATGTAAAATATTGGGAGACTTTGGTGGTATACATTTGGCCAACGCAATTCTGTCTTTCCCGTAGAAGTGTGCGTGCAGATTAGTATATAATATACCCGACCTATCAGTTGTATAATTGTAATATCTGTAAACTGGAGCAATTGCTGCAATCGCTGTAAAGTCGAGTGTTACTGTTTAAAACAAATAGGTGATCAGTTGTCATCAATCTTTAACGTACCCTAAAAATCACATAGGAGTCAAGTTAAAGGAATTCATTTGAAATAAAAGATATAGAATGCAGGGACCCACACATCAGCGTGTGAGCCCTCCAGCCCATTGCCTAGTATCGTACAGAAAGGGCACGCTCTCTAGGTAGCGCTCTCAAGCTCCCCTCACCACTTATCCATTGCGTAATTTTCATTTAGAGCTTGACGACTTCAACTTTCATCTGGCGTCCCTAGGCAAGGAGGGTCGACGGTAATCTTCCAACTTTAGTTATCAATAATATATTCCTCTTCACTATTTAAAACTGTCTGTCAACTCTGGGGTAACTATTCGATTCAGTTACTGTAGAAATCACGTGGTTTTGAGCCGAAGAATTAGTGGGGCCACATTTTCTTCTGGAAAGGAAGTTCCTTGAAGCTTGAAGATTAAAAGTTTTTCCATAGAGAGCGCGAAAGGTGAAAATCTGAGAGCGCAGAATCAGGTGAATAAGGTGGGTGCTGAGTGAATTCCCAACCCAGCTCCTGTGTAGTATTTTTTGTTAATGTAGCACAATGGTTCCCAACCCGGGGGTAAAATGAAATTTTATGAGGTGTAAAAACTAAACGATCCGATTCTGTTTCAGTTGAGAAACTAAATTGTTTTGAAAAGATCATTACTATTACCACAATTTTATAAGACTCTGATACTGATTATATAAGTTATCAACAATTAATATTTCTCAGTTAGTAGCATTAATGTGGTTGGGGTTACAAGTTCCTCACATAGTCCACCCGCTATAGACGTATGTTGTGCTTTGTCCCGTACATCGCTGACGATAAAAGTGAGACATATATGCAACAAATGCTAAATATCTCAAGAAAATGTCTTCTCCAAGTTTTACATAGTACCTGCCAGTAGTCCAGAAACTGCTTCATTACTCGCTTCGAAACAGATAAATGACTTAATTGACAGCACGATATAGTAGTAACTAGATAAACTCTACTATAGCGCTGTACAAAGTATAATTATTATTGCAGTTGTTACTAATATTAGTGGCTGTGGTCAAACACAAAGCATTAATAGCCTTAAGTCTTACAATTTCTTCCACTTCAGAACTAAAGATTGCAACAATAAAGTGCTTTACGAGCAGTAACTATAGTGCACACATTTTTATTTGGTAACAGTCGAAGAAACGTCGGGAACCACTGGTCTTGCAGGATCGGGCAAGGGTACCGTGCATAGGGTGACCAGACGTCCGGATTGATCCGGACATGTCCTCCTCTTTTGCTCTTTGTCCGGGGTCCGGGCGAATTTTTACAGTGTCTGGCTTTTTTCGCAGAGTTGAGCGTGATACAGTTAAATTTACAATTCGTCCCGTTCTATTGCTCTTTTCTTAAATACTTTAACTATTGGCACAGCCTTCGTGATAAACACGCAAGAAGGCGGTGTTAGTAGGTGGCACCAGGATCGTCGATGTTATCGTTGATCTACCTATAAGCGAATGCAAATATCGATCATTTAAAATTTTCCTTTCGTATCTTCGCTTTGTATTGGCTTGGCTTTCTGTAGTGCACGTGTGATTTGTGAGTGTAATTTTTAACCGAGTGAATTACGTAAAATATTTGGCTTTGCCTAAATGAAAGTGTGCATTTTCTGATGTGCTTTCCTGCAAATATCCAGCTTTAAGAAAGAAAGAAATGAATTTGAAGCGGAGTGTAAGATATGTGGAGCTGGAACGTACGTCTCAGTGGCCAATAAAGGTAAGAAATAACACGACGGATTAACTGTGCCGCGCGCATTAGCCGAGCGGTCTGGGGCGCTGCAGTCATGGGCTGTGCGGCTGGTCCCGGCGGAGGTTCGAGTCCTCCCTCGGGCGTGGGTGTGTGTCTTTGTCCTTAGGATAATTTTGATTGAGTAGTGTGTAAGCTTAGGGACTGATGACCTTAGCAGTTAAGTCCCATAAAATTTGAACATTTTTGAGATTAACTGTCATGATTTTATTTCATTGTTTCATAGTCATTCAATTTATTTGTATTCGGAAGGTTATAGTGCAGTTTACATGTCGTCAGCTGCTGCTTGAATTGTAGATGTTGGTAGCGATGCGTCGAATGAATAGTCTTACGTTTTTAGCTTTGTAAACTATTCCTTGTTGTTGACATAACAAAACAATTGACGCCACACTGTCACCACAGTCAATGTTTTTAATTTTTTTTATATTGCTCAGTTAAACACCACCTGACCATCAGTAACAATTAACTACTGGTTTTACCGGTAATTCCCTGCAGTCACGCGACTTGTCCAAAGCTGACGGGTGGTATCCTCATCTGCAGTTGACCCTAAACGTGCAGTAGCATCACTTCAAGCAGTCTCCCTGGTGGTCGTTCTCGGATTGCGTCTGCTAGCCGTTTCAGTTGTTGACAATTGATGTCACACCTCGGGGAAGAAATTCGTTGTTACACCGGAAGCATAACATTATCTTTTGTGGATGCACACAGATGTTTGTACGAGGAGTTGCTGCATTCTTTGGACTTCACTGTTCCTTTCTTTTCCTTATGTTCCGTAAAGACACAGTTTCTCAGTAACGACTGAGAAAAGGAAGGGCCGGTGTTGTTTAGGATCCAATTGATAACGAGCAAGCAAAGATGTGGATATGGCGCCCCGCTGATTTTTGTGATTTTGCCTTAGTGCTTGAGCCACCCAGACACTCGATTTTTGAACCTTCCCCCTTGCATGCAATATCGTGCGGTGGTGGGACGATCACATTTCACCACATTTGCCAGTTCTCGAGCACACTGACGTGCATCATTATGGATTAATGCATTTCTAAACGATCTTCATCAAACCCGAAAGTATTTCCGACCATGAAGAGTCACTAATATCAATGCAGTCCTCCCAAAAACGAGACAACTATTTTCTTGCTGTTATCTATCCACTAACATTATCCTCTTACGCTGTGCATATGTTTCTGACTGCCTCCTCTGCTGTCATCCCTCTACGGAACTCAAACACACGGATATGTCAGAAACGTTCAGATTTCTCCACTTAGCATTCGATTTTCTAGCGTCCACAGCTCCATTCACTGTCTCCAAATGAAAAATGATAATGTGTGAATTCAAATAGCAACAGTGAATTACAAACAAAACATGACAATCGCTAAATAAACCCATAATAACCGGAATACCAGCATGCAAAATAAAAACGCTAATGCACTCCATTAGGCCATGATTAGAAATTATTATGGAAAAGGTGGTTAACGGAAAGACTGAAATTTTCAACAATTGTTGGAATTATGCTTTTGACCGTTGCCGTTTTCGGTCAGACCAAAATTGTTGCTTTCTTTCAATGCAAATTTGTAATTGTGAATTAATTTCAACTACCAGAATTATGTTTTAAGATTTGTTTTCTTTTTTCGCCTGTTTTATTCTCTAGTCGTAAGGTTGTTCTGGTATGTTCATTCCACTGTTTATTTGCTATACGCAGAGAGAATTCATCCAAAATATAAGGGTCTTGCTTATCAAGAAATTGTTGGGGATGTTTGCTGTTAGTAAACCTTTGTAGCTTTTCGACTAAAGACTCTTTTGAAGCTGTTCTGGTATCAGCCATATGCATGCAGACGTCACTCGTTCACTGTAATTTTAAAGTAAATACATTTAATTGTGAATGTTTCCTATTCTAGTTTATTGCAGATGTAATGATCTCGCGTTTTAACTGCATTTCTCAGTTGTGTTTCTTTTACCACATGTTCTCTGACTGTGTACGTGTCCCACATTGGATCTGAAAATTGTTAAATAAATTTATTTGGTGGAATTTTTTGTAATTTTCACTAAGTTCAGCTCAAAACCACTTCCAAACCCCTCCCGCCGTTTCAATTTTATATACCTAGTATAACAATGTCTATCCTGATTTTGATTAAATGTTACTCAGAGACATAATTTTTCAACAGTTTAGTACTGGTGTGATTTATTAAACATCTACCTCTAAATTATTTGATTAAGAGATACTCACAGTTAACGAGCATCAAGCCTTCTTTCATCTTAATCACTGAGTGGGATGTGTTAGCTGAAGAGTGAGTAGGAATTACTCAAGTTGTACACAGTACTTAGTTACGTGCTGATCAAAATCTAAATCTGTATATATTTAATACTTTTATCCCTATTTGTTTATACAAGATGTGTCAGAACCAATGACCTGTTTTAAATTGAGCGTGATTGTTGAACACCGCTAGTAGAGGGTGTCCCACATAAAACCTGTACGCCTCACATACCGGTTTATCTCCAGTCGAATTGCTTATGAAATGGCAAAACTGCCTCGAAAGTTGGCTACACTGCATTTTACCCGAAAGTTGAGTGCAGCTGTATATTCGTTTGTCAGCTGTTGTGAGAAGCTCGTATTGTTGAGTGGTTACAGAAATGCGGCATTCTGCATTAGAACAGCGAATTGATGTTGTGGACTTTTACGTAAGGATAGACTGCATTAAGGAATGTAAAGAAATGTCTCAATCGAAGTATCCCGATATGAAACTCCCCTCGACCATCTCTGTTCAAGATCTGTACAAGAAATGGAGGGCTGTAGCAACCGTTCAGAATGTGCAGAGGAATAGGCGACCGTCAGTGAGGACCCCTGACTTTAGACAGAATTCACATGGACACTGAGATGTCCCCACAAGTAGGTAAGGAGGTTATCGCAATAGGTTCGTGTATCTCGTAAAATGTGTCATCGTGTACTAAACGATATGAAATTGAAAGCCTGGTCAAGAGAATGGTGCAAGAGTTGAAATCTGAGGATCAGGAAAAAAAGAGTTCATTATGATAATTGGCTGTTAACATTAATTGATAACGGTTACCTGGACCCTTTGCTTTATTTCATGTCAGATGAGTGTTGCCTGAAGATGGACTTGTCAGTAGAAACCTCTGGCCGCCAAGATCCCCGGACGTAAGACCGTGTGATGTTTATTTTGGGGCACACTAATAAGCAAAGTGTATGCTGACACTCCTTGCACAGTAGACCATCTTGAACGGTGCATTACTAGAGAAATTAACATCACGCCTGAAGTATTACAGCATGTAGTTGGTAACGTCGTCACGCGAAGTCAAGATGGCGGGGTGCCCTGGCCACCACTTCCAGCATCTCTTATAAAAAATCTATTCAATTGCGTGTGCCCTTATCCCGCAGTGTAGGCAGGTTCGGATTTGTTACAACCGGATTTGGCATGGTTAGTTCGAAGGGGTGGCCGGATGCCCTTCCTGCCGCCACCCCGTACCCCAGGGACGGAAACATTGTACTTTGTCTTGGATAGGAATGTCCTTTTTGCCATTGCTAGTCTGCTTTTGATTTCCTCCTTGCTCCGTCCGTCATTGGTTATTTTGCTGCCTAGGTAGCAGAAACCTTTAACTTCATCTACTTCGTGACCATCAATCCGGATGTTAAGTTTTTCGCTGTTCTCTTTTCTGCTGCTTCTCATTACTTTCGTCTTTCTTCTTCAATACTTATTCTGTACTCAGATTGTTCATTCCGTACAGCAGATCATGTAATTCTTGTTCACTTTCACCCAGGATACCAATGTCATCAGCGATTTGTATCATTGATATTATTTCACCTTGAATTTTAATTCTACTCCTGAACCTTTGTTTTATTTCCACCATTGCTTCTTTGATGTACAGATTGAGCAGTAGGGGCGAAATACTACATCCCTGTCTTACTCCGCATTTAATCCGAGCACTTCCTTCTTGATCGTCTAATCTTATTACTCCCTCTCGGTTCTTGTACATATTGTATATTACCCGTCTCTCCCTATGCCGTACCCTTATTTTTCTCTGAATTACGAACATCTTTCACCATTTTACATTGTCAAACGCCTTTTCCAAGTCGACAGATCCCATGAACGAGTCTTGATTTTTCTTTAGTCTTGCTTCCATTATCAAACGCAACGTCAGAATTGCCTCACTCGTGCCTTTATCTTTTCTAAAGCCAAACTGATCGTCATCTACCACATCCTCAGTTTTCTTTTCCAATCTTCTGTATATTATTCTTGTCAGCAACTTGGATTCATATGCTGTTAAGCTGGCTGTGCGATAGTTCTCGCACTTTTTAGCTATTGCAGTCTTCGGAATTGTGTGGATGATATTTTTCCGAAAGTCAGATGGTATGTCGCCAGACTCATACATTCTACACACCAATGTGAATAGTCGTTCTGTTGCCACTCCTCCAATTATTTTAGAAATTCTGATGGAATGTTATCCATCCCTTCTGTCTTATTTGATCTTAGGTCCTCCGAAGCTCTTTTAAATTCTGAAACTGGATCCTTTATCTCTTCTAAATCGATTCCTGTTTCTTCTTCTATCACATTAGACAAATCATAGAGGCTTTCAATGTATTCTTTCCACCTATCCGCTCTCTCCTCTGTACTTAACATTAGAATTCCTGTTCCACTTTCAATGTTACCACCCTTGTTATTAATGTCACCGAAGGTTGTTTTGACTTTCCTGTATGCTGAATCTGTCCTTCCGACAATCATTTCTTTTTCGATTTCCTCACATTTTTCATGCAACCATTACATCTCAGCTTCCCTGCTCTTCCTATGTATTTCATTCCTCAGTGACTTGTATTTCTGTATGCCTGAGTTTCCCTGAACATTTTTGTTCTTCCTCCATTCGTCAATCATTGAAGTATTTTTTGTGTTACCCATAGTTTCTTCGTAGTTATCTTCTTCGTACCTATATTTTTCTTTCCAGCTTCTGTGATGGCCCTTTTTAGAGATGTCCATTCCTCCTTAACTGTACTGCCTACTGAGCTATTCCCTATTACTGTATGTGTAGCCTTAGAGAACTTCAAGCGTATCTCGTCATTCCTTAGTACTTCCGTGTCCCACTTATTTGTGTATTGATTCTTCCTGACTAACTTCTTAAAACTGTAGCCTATTCTTCATCACTAATATATTGTGATCTGAGTCTATATCTGCTCCGGGGTATGTTTTACAATCCAGTATCTGGTTTCGGAATCTCTGTCTCACCATTATGTGATCTAATTGAAATCTTCCCGTATATGCCGGCCTATTCCAAGTATACCTCCTCCTCTTGTGATTCTTGAACAGAGTATTCGCTGTTACTAGCTGAAATCTATTACAGAACTCAATTAGTCTCTCTTCTCTCTCATTCCTTGTCCCAAGCCCATATTCTCCTGTAACCTTTTCTTCTACTCCTTCCCCTACACCTGTATTCCAATGCCCCGTGACTATTAGATTGTCATCTCCCTTTACGTACTGTATTACCCTTTCAGTATCCTCATATACTTTCTCTATCTCTTCGTTTTCATCTTTAGCTAATTATCGTCAAACATAGAACATTTCTTTTGAAAACCTGCCAATTCAGTTTCCTTGGTAAGCAGTTGGATAACCTTCGCTCTTTCGTCCTTTTTAATCGATGTATGTATGGAAGTTTATTGAAATCAGGAAGACGGGTGATACCTGTATATCGATCGTTATTTTTCCTCTTTTTCGCACATTTTATAGGACCTATACTCGTATCGCTCATTGTTGTGCTCTGTTTGGACATGTGTTTGTGTGTTATCATTGTTCTTAAGTAATCGGTATAAGTCATTAGAGTGGGCGGTTATCAGTGTTGTTTTGTTAGCTGAAGGGCTTTATTTTTGTGTAAGGTGTAAGGTATCTTTTTCGTCTTATTCGTAGAATTTTGATTCGGTGTTCTGTTTAGAATTATGGCAAGAAAATATAATTCTGTTCTCTTGAAGCAATTTCAGAACCATATTTGTGCCTTGAGGGATCTAGGAATGGTCGGTTGTTTGCATTTTGCACACTTTGCCGATGTGACATTTGTATCTAAGGTGATGGCAATAGCGATGTTTCAAAATACATGGAAACAAAAATGGACCTAATCAACGTTTTGAGTAATTCTAATGTCAGTAGTCATTAGACATAGTAAGAGTGCAGAATGGGGCGCTCCACGGAACTCGCGGACTTCGAACGTGGTCAGGTGATTGGGTGTCACTTGTGTCATACGTCTGTACGCGAGATTTCCACACTCCTAAACATCCCTAGGTCCACTGTTTCCGACGTGATAGTGAAGTGGAAACGTGAAGGGACACAAAAGCGTACAGGCCGACCTCGTCTGTTGACTGACAGAGACTTTCGACAATTGAAGAGTGTCTTAATGTGTAATAGGCAGGCATCTATCCAGACCATCGCACAGGAATTCCTAACTGCATCAGGATCCACTGCAAGTACTATTGACAGTTAGGCGGGAGGCGAGAAAACTTGGATTTCAAAGGTCGAGCGGCTGCTCTTAAGCCACACATCAAACCGGTAAATGCCATACGACGCATCGCTTGATGTAACGAGCGTATACATTGGACGAATGAACAGTGGAAAAACGTTGTGTGGAGTGACGAATCACAGTACACAACGTGGCGATCCGATGGCAGGGCATAGGTATGGGTATGACGAATGCCCGGTGAACGTCACCTGCCAGCGTGTGTAGTGCCAACAGTAAAATTCGGAGACGACGGTGTTGTAATGTGGTCGTGTTTTTCATGGAGGAGGCTTGCCCCCCTTGTTGTTTTGAGTGGCACTATCACAGCATAGGCCTACATTGATGTTTTAAGCACCTTCTTGCTTCCCACTGTTGAAAAGCCATTCGGGGAGGGCGATTGCATCTTTCAACACGATTGAGCACCTGCTCATATTGCACGGCCTGTGGCGGAGTGGTTACACGACAATAACGTCCCTTAATAGACTGGCCTGCAGAGAGTCTTATAGAACACCTTTGGGATGTTTTGGAACGCCGACTTCGTGCCAGGCCTCACCGACCGATATCGATACCTCTCCTTAGTGCAACAGCCAGTGAAGAATGGGCTGCCAGTCACCAAGAAACCTTCCAGCAGCTGATTGAACGTATGTCTGCGAGAGTGGAAGCTGTCATCAAAGTGAAGGGTGGGCCACAACACCATATTGAATTCCAGCATTACCGATGTAGGGCATCACGTACTGGACGTGACATAATGATCCCTTAGGTCCATGGATATGTAAGAAGCTTTTATAGGTGCAACTGATTAGTATTCTGTGGCACTGGAAAGTGTAAACATGGCTTCCTCCAAAGTGCTATACGTCCCTCAGCTATTAGGATGGAAGAAAAGACTAACAGACAAATGCTGTGGTTTTTGGTTATTATTGGAGAACCCTGACGATATTATTTCTGACATTGGCAACATAAATTCAATAGAATATGAAACGCTCCGTAGTGAGAATAATATAAATGTGCTTACACACATTACAGAAACGCTATGAGGTGGTATTATGTGGATAGAATCTGTATTCAAGTGAACACCAAGGATGACAGAGAAGGATGGGTCTGTAAAGTTGAAAAAGGAAATATGTGATTCGTTTAATAACTATTTGCGTAGTAAATTCTCCAAGTTGATCTCTGCAAGGCATGGCTTCAAGTTGAAACACCGTTTCTCCTACACGAGAACGATATCACGACAGCATGAGGCTTACTGGAAAAAGATCGGCAAGGAAATACTGGAAACCATTTCGAGGAAATATAAAAAATTGAGTTTATGCCGTATCAAGTGAAATTGGCTGACTTTAAAATGATGAGCTTCCTGGGATATTGCAGCAGTTCCGTGTAGACGACTATGCACCTGAGTATAATGCAAGATTTAGCCGGAATTTTTAACAAATCTTTGTACAAAGAGACTGCCAAGGGAACGGAAACCTGATAGTGAAGAACGATAAGACAGTTGGAATAGGTTTTTTCAAATGGATCAGCTCCAAGCAACATAAATTTGTATGTCATATCACAAGCCCAGGTGCGAACTGATATTGGTAACCTTCTATCGATTTTATAAATTGCTCCAATAAACGCCTATAAGCGACATCTTCAACTTTTTGTAGTCCTGTCTTCCTCAGTTGCATGTAATATTATGTAATAATAAAAAATTATCAATATACCGTAATAGTCTATAAGCGACTTTTACATCTTTCTTGTCTGAAGAATATGGTATTAACAGACTGGAAGCTAGTATTTATAACTGCAGAATGGATTTGTTTTGACATTGTGGAAGACTAAGCGTACTAAACGCTAACAAACACTATTTCAAATTTGCTCAACAGTACTCGGTGCCAATTTCAACTATATGGTGTAAATTATCAGATGGCGTAGAGATCAGCTGCCATATTATGCTTAACAATGATCTGTAGTTTGTCTACAGAGGCAACAAGAATACACGAATGTCGACTGGTGTACGTGTACGAGTGAACATTTCAGATAATCAAGTCTGACAAACATTGTAAACTACGTTCTCTCTGCCCTTTTTTAATTTTATCTGTAAACTTTATGGAAATCGTTAACGCAGACTCTAACAGAGATGACATATGTTTTATACATTACTCTTATATTAAAGCTGCGAAGTTATTTTTAAGATATAAAACAATGACGGACATTGGCTACGAGTGGTCATTGATTTAAATCGACGGGGAAAGTTGAAAATTTGTGCCGGACTGGGATTCGAACCTGGGTCTCGTGCTGACTAGGCAGATGCGATGAACACAGTGCCATCCGGACACAGTGGTCATTGCAACTGCATGGATTATCCTAGAATACCTCCAGTGAAACTCGAATTCTCAAGCCAGCCGCACACTACGAATGTAGTGCCGCTTGCCCATTATCCTCGTTACTTGCGGCATTTCGCCGATTCCCTTAGGAATTCGAGCCTAGTGCGCATCCGAACTGAAGAGATCATCGAAAATTTGTTCTAGACCGGGATTCAAACATATGTCTCCTGCTTAGTAGTCAGATGCGTGAGGCCAGACAATGATCTCTTCAGTGCGGATGCACACCAGTGACTGCTGGATCAAAATGGTGACTGTTCTTTCTGATATGTCCAAAATAACAAACACCACATATATAAAACTGTTTTTCTCAATCGAGCTCAATGTTCTCCATACTACTGTCAACTATAGACATTGGCGAATTAGGATTTGTTCCCACTAATAACGTTATTCCGCAGCTCTTAATAAAATAAAAAATCTATCAGACAGATTTAAACCATTCTTGGTAAAGAAATTTCTCCCTTAAGTACCGGGTGATCAAAAAGTCAGTATAAATCTGAAAACTTAATTAACCGCGGAATAATGCAGATAGAGAGGTAAAAATTAACACACATGCTTGGAATGACATGGTGTTTTATTAGAACCACCCAATATTGCTAGACGCGTGAAAGATCTCTTGCGCGCGTCGTTTGGTGATGATCGTGTGCTCAGCCGCCACTTTCGCCAAGCTTGGCCTCCCAGATCCCCAGACCTCAGTCCGTGCGATTATTGGCTTTGGGGTTACCTGAAGTCGCAAGTGTATCGTGATCGACCGACATCTCCAGGGATGCTGAAAGACAACATCCGACGCCAATGCCTCACCATAACTCCGGACATGCTTTACAGTGCTGTTCACAACATTATTCCTCGACTACAGCTATTGTTGAGGAATGATGGTGGACATATTGAGCATTTCCTGTAAAGAAAATCATCTTTTCTTTGCCATACTTCGTTATGCTAATTATTGCTATTGTGATCAGATGAAGCGCCATCTGTCGGACATTTTTTGAACCTTTGTATTTTTTTGGTTCTAATAAAACCCCATGTCATTCCAAGCATGTGTGTCAATTTGTACCTCTCTATCTACATTATTCCGTGATTTATTCAGTTTTCAAATTTATACTGACTTTTTGATCAGCCGGTACACTTAATGCATTATGGGCATCCAAAAGAAAACTGGAAATGGAATTGGCCAAGATCAAAAAACGAAAACTGGACTGTTTGGAGAAAACAATTGCTGTGAAGAAACAATAGAAATTGTTACTAGAGAAAAAGCCACTTCAATGTGCAAGCAAAGCTAACAAATTAAACACCATACAAGAAAATCTAGGTATAGGTGGAGAATAGGTGTCAGCCTTTATTGTAAGTAGCAATGGAAAGTGGCTGCACACTGGAGTACTCGCAAGAAAAGATGGATTCAAGGCGTTTACTTATATTGAAGGATAAACAAAAAAATTGAATCTGCTTTGAAAAAGGGTGGTCATATTGTGTCTAAATGTGGAGGACTGGACATTGTGCCTCTGGCAACAGGAAAGCCATTTGTAGAACTTAAAACCAATGGAGTGACTACATTTAACGAGCATTCACTTTCTTAAGTGCTAAACTTAAAGTTCTATAAGGAAACACCACAAGAACGTGGAGAGAAAAGTGGATAACATAGACCCAAGACGCAGAGTGCCCTAACAATCATGCAATGTAGGAAAAAAAAGCAATATTAAAATCCCCGAGTGCCCTAGGCTAATAGAACTGCAAGAAGGGGCAGAGCTTGTTGTTAAATCCATAAAAGAGATAGTTTGTCACAGAAAAATTAGATATGTATCAGAATATGGGAATATGTCGAGCCGGCCGGAGTGGCCGAGCGGTTCTAGGCGCTACGGTTGCAGGTTCGAATCCTGCCTCGGCCATGGATGAGTGTGAATTCTTAGGTTAGTTAGGTTTAAGTAATTCTAAGTTATATGGGACTGATGACCTCAGCAGTTAAGTCCCATAGTGCTCAGAGCCATTTGAACCATTTTTTGAACATGTCGTCTTTGTATTTTCCAAATTACTGGCTGGAAAAAGAATGATGATTTGCATATAGATTTCAGTTATAAATTGGAAATAAAGTGGGATGTCATTAAAACCACACCAAACAAAAACAAAGAAAGAGTTTTTCCTGTGTGTAATGCGTAGGTGAGAATTAACAAACATTTTGTACCAGAATATTTTTCTTATTCGTTACACTATCAATAATACCTAAAACAATCTTACTTCCATGTGTCTTTGGGATAGTGATCTTCCAAAGTAGCCAGAAGTGGGTATTTGGGTAGGGCAGTCACATGTCCAGATTTCTATAGACATGTCCTCTATTTGGGCTCTGAAATTTCCGTCCCGAAGGAACTTTAAAATTTGTTAAAATATCCGGAATATTCATTCGTTTCAGTTCAGAGACGCAAGTAAATTATGCGACAAATTTTCAGCACAGCGTCCGACGTTGGCAATACTGAAATACCAGTTGTTGAAGTCTGCATGCAACTTTGTCCTTTGCTTGCATGTTTGTTGTCATTAGATGCATGTCCTATGCCTCTATTTTTGTAGTCGCTATATGTTGGTAAACCTCGTGCTGTAGTCGGGCATTACCAACCTTAGTGATCTAACAGGTTGGAAAAATTATTAAATGTGTAGTCTCTGTTTTGTTCAAAATGGTTCAAATGGCTCTGAGCACTATGGGACTCAACTGCTGAGGTCATTAGTCCCCTAGAACTTAGAACTAGTTAAACCTAACTAACCTAAGGACATCACAAACATCCATGCCCGAGGCAGGATTCGAACCTGCGACCGTAGCGGTCTTGCGGTTCCAGACTGCAGCGCCTTTAGCCGCACGGCCACTTCGGCCGGCCAGTCTCTGTTTTGTCCGTAGTATATACTTAAATATGCTTAAGAGGAATACGGGACTTTGCTGCAATTGGCCACTGAATTAAATTCAATGGCGACAAAAAATTTGTACCATACCAGGACTCGAGCACGGAATTCCCACTTTAAGTGAGCGGTTCCCGTAACAGATTCGGCTATCCAGACACGCTTTCCATCCAACAAAAATTCTCACCTTGTCACACACCACACATGCAGAGTCCATCAGCCAGTATTCCCAATGCTCGCAACTTTATCTGATTCCTGCAAGAGTTCGGAAATAGTGTGCATCCCCACTGGTGTTATCATTGTTGTCAAGACCCACTGAAACGTTTCACCGCAAATATCTCTGGAATAAATATAGATATTGGTAAACGACTTTCAGTGGTATGAATGTGAGACAGAGGCTCACGAAAAAAATTCTATGAGACATTGTCAAATGTAAGCAAATATTCGTCAACTTATGTTTCTTTAAATGAAAACCCTGTATTATTTATTACGGTAACATGAAAAATCGCAAAAATAATAATGGCGTTGGTTGCATCGCAAAACGTTAATTACATCCAGAGAAATTACATCCAGAGAAATTGCAAAGCGAGGTTGACGCGTGAAATAAACGAAACGCGCCGCTATAGCACATCTCAAGATGCAAGCGTGAACCCGACGTTGCTCATAATCCCGGTGTAACTGACGTAGGTAATCTTACTCTCACTGTTGTCACAAGGGCCGAAAGTAATAGTGTTTCCTGCCATAAAAATTGATATGTGGGGTCACGCTTGCACCTCGGGACGTGCAACGGCGGTAGTATATTTATGCCGATTCTGGTGCAAAGAGCATATTGAGTAAAAATAGCCAAGTTGTTATTTCGCCGTACGCCCCGACCAAAAATTTATCTATACCTGCAAAACCAAATTTTCATTTTTTAAGTAAAATTAAATCCAAACACTACTTGGTATTCTTCGCCTAACAAACCATTTAATTTTTCTCTCGTGTCCTGGTAATGCATTTTATTCTTATAAAAAAGATCGATAATTTTAGCATTTGTGACTTCTTCCATTTAGTGCTGGAGATTTGTAGTAAGCTATAAATAAATGTAATTACATTAAATTTTCGGTTGGAGTAATATTTTTTTTTCATTTTCCAACCTTAATTTTCTAAGGTCTCTACAAATTGATAGAATCTCTCCGTGATTTTTTGCAAAACAATCTAAATTCTTTGTAATTTTACATGAATTACATATTTTCGACCTTCCACTATTACTGCTGTTGTCCGTACTATTCTGTGGATTATTATCTTGCTTGTTGTCTATATCTTTCGACATGTTTTTCATGCTATTCTGGGTGTTAGTCACTTTAATACAATATCTACTCATACGATCATTATTTAAACATTTTTTGCAAATTGATCTAGGTTTACCTAATTTCTTCCCATATTCTGCTACACTTTCTACGGTGTCACATTTAGTGCACTTTTTTAATATCTGCCCTATATCATCGGTACTATTCAATATGTTACTGTCGTTATTGGTTTTGTTTGAATAATATCTACTAAGCCGATCCTTATTTATACACTTATTACAAATCAGTCTAGGTTTATCTAACTTTATCCCTTATTCAGCAGCGTGTTTCAATATACTACATTTGATACGTGTCTTACTGTCTGTTCTATGTTGTTAATTTAATACATATAAAAAATACGAGGGCGGTTCAGAAAGTAACCTCCGATTGGTCACAGTGCGGGTTGTGGGGGGAGTAGCGACGCCACCTGTGCGTTCACGCACTCAACAGGTCAGTCGGCATCAAGCCGTGGTCGAGTGAACGTCGTACCTGCGCTAGTTTAGTTTTTGTGGCAGTTTGAAATGTGTGCTGCAATAGTAAACCCCGCCAAATGTGAAGTGCGTGCTGTCATAAGGTTTTATACAGCCAAAGGATATTCAGCAGCAGCTATTCATCGTGAGCTTTGTGCCGTGTACGGACCAAGAGTTATGAGTGAAGGAGTTGTCCGTGAATGGGTACGTTTATTTAAAAGTGGACGAGAAAACGTTCATGATGAAGAGAGGAGTGGTAGACCATCATTGGTGACTGACGAACTCGTTCAGACAGTTGATGCAAAAGTTCGTGAAAATCGACGTTTCTCAATGTCGGAGTTGTCTACTGGTTTTCCACAGATTTCTAAGACTCTCTTGTACGAGATAGTGACAGCAAGATTGGGTTACCGTAAGTTCTGTGCATGATGGGTGCCCAAAATTCTTACCGACCACCACAAAACTCAAAGAATGGCCTCTGCATTAGACTTTCTGTCACATTATGAGGACGAAGGAGAACCATTGTTAAACAGAATCGTGACCGGTGACGAAACCTGGATTAAGTACGTGAACCCTGAGACAAAAGAACAATCAAAGATGTGGGCACATTCAGATTCGCCTACGAAACCAAGAAAAGCCTCGCAAGACTTTTCTGCCAGAAAACTGATGGCAACGGTGTTTTGGGATGCCAAAGGGGTGTTGTTGGTTGAATTCGTGGAACGTGGTACGACCATTAATCAAGACGTGTACTGTGAAACAATAAAAAAGTTACGACGGGCTATACAGAACAAACGCCGTGGTATGCTGACTTCCGGTATCGTGTTTTTGCACGATAACGCCCGTCCTCACTCTGCTCGCAGAACAGCGGCCCTTCTTGAGTCCTTCAAGTGGGACGTTATCAACCATCCACCTTACAGCCCAGACCTGGCGCCAAGTGATTATCACCTCTTCATGCATTTGAAGAAATGGCTCGGGTCACAGCGGTTTGATGACGACGAAGAGCTCAAAGATGCGGTCACAGGCTGGCTCCAGGCACAAGCGGGTGATTTTTATGCAGAAGGAATTTCAAAGCTTGTGAAGAGATACGATAAGTGCCTCAATCGCTATGGAGACTATGTAGAAAAATAGTGCAAAGATGTAGTTGTAAGATGTATATATTAAAATATTTTTATTTAACTTGGTGTATTTTTTTAAAATCAACCGGAGGTTACTTTCTGAACGGCCCTCGTATAACTTGTTTACCATTTTTGTTGTCCTCATTTTTCATCAATCGCCATTTACTTTCCATTTTTCATTCGTTTACTTTATTTCACTTAAGCTGTCCAGTATTTCTTGTCCTCATTTTTCATCAGTCTCCAATTTAAAACGAGTGAGAGATAAATGAAAAAGTAGCCAAAACGGAAATAGCTGAAAGCATAGCATTGTGATTTTTATACCTATATGAAATTTTACCAACTAAATATGGTGAGAACGTTTTACTACTTTTAGATGATAAATTTAAAATTACTCTTCCAGATAGTTATATTAAAATCTTTACACAAGACGATGATAAATTGGAGAAAATCATTGGATTACATTTTATTTATTGACGTAAAAAACAAAAAAATAATGTCCGATTCATGTTATTGAATTGATCGAATATTAGATTTTTGATTTAATTTTTGAGTATTAAATTGTAATTGAATAATTTGTTTTTTAATTAAGTGAAAATTTTGTTTTTGGTCGGGGTATACGACGAAAATAAATCTTGATTTATATCCTGAAATTTTAATCAATATGCTCTTTGCATCAGAATCGGCTTAAATATGCTACTAACCGTGTCGCGTTTCGTTTATTTCAAGCTTCAGATTCGCTTTGCAATTTCTCGGGATGTAACTGTATATTGCGATGCAACCAACGTCACTCTTTCTGTGATTTTTCATGTTATCGATTGCGTAAGAAATAATACGGGGTGCCCATTTAAAAAATAAGATTATATCAGTTTACGTTTTACTTTTATGAGACCCTGCCTTACAGTCATACCCGGGAAAGCTGTTGTTCAGTGTCTGTTGTTCTACTGGAGATACTTGTGCTGAAACGTGTAAGTAGACCACCCTGTAAATTAGTAAATGTGTTGTGCCTGTTGTATCAGACATGTATGCGACAATGAGGATAATGGATGGTAGACGCTACATGTGTTGTGTACGACAGGTTGAGAATTTGGTTTGGATAGGAAGCGTATCCGGACAGCCGAAGCAGTTAAGGCGACTACTCGCATAAAGCGGGAAATCCGGGTTAGAATCCCGGACCAGCACAAATTTTCACATACCGCCATTGAATTTAATTCAATGTCTAATTGCAGCTGAGGTCTGCATTTCTCTTAACTAAGTGTTACAAGCTTAATTTAATTTCACATTCGTTACTACAAGTACAGGGCTATTACAAATGATTGAAGCGATTTCATAAATTCACTGTAGCTCCATTCATTGACATATGGTCACGACACACTACAGATACGTAGAAAAACTCATAAAGTTTTGTTCGGCTGAAGCCGCACTTCAGGTTTCTGCCGCCAGAGCGCTCGAGAGCGCAATGAGACAAAACGGCGACAGGAACCGAGAAAGCGTATGTGGTGCTTGAAATGCACTCACATCAGTCAGTCATAACAGTGCAACGACACTTCAGGACGAAGTTCAACAAATATCCACCAACTGCTAACTCCATTCGGCGATGGTATGCGCAGTTTAAAGCTTCTGGATGCCTCTGTAAGGGGAAAACCGATGGATCGGTCGTGGTGGAGATCATGATCAGCAATTCATGTCATGGCCTCCACGCTCTCCCGACTTAACCCCATGCGATTTCTTTCTGTGGGGTTATGTGAAAGATTCAGTGTTTAAACCTCCTCTACCAAGAAACGTGCCAGAACTGCGAGCTCGCATCAACGATGCTTTCGAACTCATTGATGGGGACATGCTGCTCCGAGTGTGAGAGGAACTTGATTATCAGCTTGATGTCTGCCGAATCACTAAAGGGGCACATATCGAACATTTGTGAATGCCTACAAAAACTTTTTGAGTTTTTGTATGTGTGTGCAAAGCATTGTGAAAATATCTCAAATAATAAAGTTATTGTAGAGCTGTGAAATCGCTTCAATCATTTGTAATAACCCTGTAAGTACCACATTTCTTGAAAAGTTGTTCTTACAGTGTGTAATTTGTGCCACAGTAGATGATAATTAAAAAGTGGGAGCTGGGCCTGTCTTGTGAGTGCTGAGCAAGACGATGGAAATCTTTGCCCAACACCACTCCTTTCCCAGCGACGATCCACATTCTGCATACCCCACTTTCCCTGCACTCTCTGGGATAAGGTTTCGTGGTGTTGCACACAGATGTTCCTAGTCATTGTTTGGTCGTGGTTTGAAGGATGAGTTGTTGTTGAATAAGCCATTAAATTAGTAACAAATGTGCCTAAAGAAAGGGCAGGTTTGCTATACAAGTGCAAGAAAAGTATCATTGCTGTAGACGTGGTAGGAATGGCGATATTGTGGCTCTTGAAACACCAAACACTTCGGCTGCCTTGGTTACGCGAGACGCACTATACTAGCACCAACAATCTGCCCTCGTTCGAATTCACAGAGCTGCAACATACTGCACAGAACTAAGCTGAACACTGATCTATCCACGACTGACAATTGCAACACACTGAGGGCATTGCACGGATGCCGATGGCTGTCAAATACATTAACGGAAAAAAATTGCAGCACCAAGAAGGATTTGTGCGACATAAACGAAAGTTGGTAGGCGTGTTTCTACATCTGAAAGACAAGTCTGTTCAAATTTCGCGCCAGTCGCATAGAAGTGGCGATAGTAGCACCACTATGAGGATGCAAATCAAATTTACTTTAAATAGCAGGTGTAGAAGTATGAAACCGAAATTTGGATGTAGTAATTACACGTCTCTTCTTTTGGAACTGATAAACAATATTTTATTCACAATAATCTCCATTGCTATTTATACATTTCTCCCACCTTCCGGCAGGCTATGAATGCTATGCCAAAATAAACGTTCTTCTCTTGAAGCAAACCAGTCAGCGAGCCATTTCCGTACATTTTAATACGAAGCGTTGTTCAGGGAGAGCGTGTCCCAGTGATGTAAATAGATGATAATCGGACGGAGCCAAATCTGCAGAATAAGCCGCATGCTCTACTATTTCCCAACTGAACGCCTCGATCGTTTCCCTGACCGGTTTTGCTGTGTGTGATGGGGCGTTATCATGGAGCAAAATGACTTTGTTGCCTTTTTTCTAGTTTTTCACGTAATGCTCAATAAATCGATCATTTGCTTTTGGTAGCGATCAGTGTTAACGGTTTCACCAGCTCATAATAGATGACACCCTTCTGATCTCACCCACGACTTGGGACAACCGAGTGTAAAAACGGTATAGATGATTACAAGAAGTTCTGACAATCGTCACTAGATAGCGACTGTTTCGTTTTCACAGCGGTGGGGGGACTTAAATTCATCAAAGGTCAGTCAGTTTACACTGGATCTTCCGCGCGACCACACTCTCTGCTCATCTTCTCATCCCCCCTCCTACTCTCTCCTTACTTCTCCTCCTCCCTCCTCTCCACGTCCATTTCCATCTGAATTTTCATTAGAGTATCGTGTAAAACATTTGACGTAAATCCGTCAAGACCTTTTCGAAATTTTCCCCATTATATATTACATATTTTGCAAAAATATATAGCCTATATCTGTCGAAACGTTCTTTAGAGAACCGTGTACAAATTTGTAGATGAACGGTGAAGAAGTTCTCGCAGTTTTCGGTAACATTTCCCCTTTGCATATCACAAACATATATATCGTCAAACTGATTTTTTGTTACGAAAACGTTTGTCAGCAGAATTGTCAAACTGAACAGAAAGTTTATTTTATTTTCAATACCAAAAATAGTACTACCGTCCACAATTACGAACACAGTAAAAAGAAAAAAAAACAAAAAAAAAAAACCGAATCGGTCAAGCCGTTCCCAAGTGACGATCTTTCACAGATCATTTTATTTTCCGGCTTTTCCGGAGCATTTTTAGACATTTCCTTTCATGTAAACTTTTTCTTGATAATAACGAACACGATCACACACACACACACACACACACACAAACCAAATAGGTCTAGCCGTTCTCAGGCAATGATCTTTCACACATGCAGCAATTGATTTTTATTTACATACATACACAAAAACCTTTCGCGTCAATCGGTCTACCTGCTGATGAAACCCGTACAAAAATTTCGACAGCAGTTCCTCAAATTCAAACGTTAATACAGACAAAAGTTGTGTCGGTGAACTTTAATTTGTGTATGTATAGACAATAGAAGATAACATACAGATATTCGTCGTTAAAAAAATGCACTCCTAGCTTTTACGCTCAATACTCTGCGGTTTATAAGGAAATCGAGGTTGAAAGGAGAACGATCCCCTACTGGCGCGCCGGCTATAGTGGCCGTGCGGTTCTAGGCGCTACAGTCTGGAACCGAGCGACCGCTACGGCCGCAGGTTCGAATCCTGCCTCGGGCATGGATGTGTGTGATGTCCTTGGGTTAGTTAGGTTTAATTAGTTCTAAGTTCTAGGCGACCGATGACCTCAGAAGTTAAGTCGCATAGTGCTCAGAGCCATTTGAACCATTTGAACCTACTGGCGCCGTAGAGTGTGATTTGCCCTGTTTTGTAAAATGTCTTTGGTAACAAGACTGCCACAATAGCTGAGCCCCTGGGGCAGCATTGTCTTCTTTCCAAAGCGATTTGGTCTTGCGATGGATGTCGATGGTTTGCCTGTATTCACCCACGATTTACGACGCCTAAGATCCATTTTTCATCATCTGTCACTATTCGATGGAGAAACGACCTACTTTTGTATCTGGCGAGCACCCTTTCACAAGTGGTCTTTCGAGTTGCTTGCTGTCTGTCGCCGGCCGCGGTGGCCGTGCGGTTCTGGCGCTGCAGTCCGGAACCGCGGGACTGCTACGGTCGCAGGTTCGAATCCTGCCTCGGGCATGGGTGTGTGAGATGTCCTTAGGTTAGTTAGGTTTAAGTAGTTCTAAGTTCTAGGGGACTTATGACCTAAGATGTTGAGTCCCATAGTGCTCAGAGCCATTTTTTGCTGTCTGTCGTTCAGTTCATGCGGAACCCATTTTTCCACTTTCTGCACCTTTAAGAGAAACGGCCCTCTGTGTCACATTCAGTTGTTCCACGAGTTCCTGTTGAGTTTATCATCTTTATCCAGTAAGACCTGCAATTCGTTGTCTTCGAACTTCTTCGGCCGTTTCCCGCTCTCCTCGTTTCTCACGTCAAAAACATAACTTTTGAATTTTTTTAACCGCTCTAAACACTGTGTTTTCCCAAGAGGATGTTCGCCGAAAACTTCGAAAAGCATTCGATGCGATTCTGCAGCAGTTTTCTTCAAATAATAACAGGAAACTAATGCTGTTCGCAAATCGTAGTTCGTAAGCACAAAACTCGACATGTTTAAGGGTTTTAAACAGATACCGATGTATGGAACTTTGGTTATTGTTTGTTGACATTCGTCGTCAGCCATTACAGGAATCCGATAGCGCTGCAGACGCGGTCTCATGGGCCGTACACTGGCGGCTAGAACCATCTATAGAGAAATTCCGTTTTCGTACTTCTACACCTGGTACACGCTATATCGGTAGTGAGCGTTAGTTACATTTGAGATTGGACTTCGTTAGTTTATCTGAGACAAGAATGCCTTTAAAGTGACAAAGACGCAGTAATCCACACCTGACTGAGTTTGAACGAGGTCGCGAATAGGGATACGAGAAGAAGGATATTCTATCTGCGATATTGCAGAAATACTTGGCAGGAATGTAGGCCACTGTACATGGTTGTTGGCGGCGGTGGTCACTAGAATGTGCGATCGCATGAAGACAGGGCCCCGGAAAGCCACGTCACACTGCCGATTGACGCACGCATAGTGACGGATGCTTCGCCACCAGGCCGTGACGCGGCGTGAGCTGTGAGGCTCTGCTGGTGCCGCCGGCGACCTCGTGGCAGTCAACGTGTTAAAGGGCAACATTAATTTCGCCCACTATAATGTATGACGTGTCTGCTGTCGAAAATTTTCTTTGGTGGCATACAAAGTAGATAACGGTCAAAACTGATAGTTGTTACCGATATGTGTCAACTGCGGTTGGTTCTATGGTTATCAAACCAAAAGCCAATAAATAAGTAAAATACCAAGTACCAGCTCTACCACCTTCAGTTGTTACGTCACCAGACGCGCTGTTACGCGCAGCGAAAGGTTAATTCACGCTGCTCTCCGCTCTGACATCACTCTGGACGCCCCAGACATCTTAGGTCCACTTAAAGGGTCGGACTTTAATTGCCCCGCACAGCTTACACGTTTCGTTCTTTGTAAAAACAATATCTTTTAATACCATAAAACAAAGATGAAAAAAGTTTGAACTTGGTTTTAGAAACATCAACTCGTTCCTCGTGTTTGGGGACTTATATTCACATTAAGTGCTATGAGATTCTGCATCCTCCTGCCCCAAGAGCCCAGCAATTGCGACAGTCTTGTTACCAAAAGAAATTTTACAAAGCAGGGCAAATCACACAGTACGGCGCCAGCAGGGAACCGTTCTCCTTTCGACCTCAATTTCCTCATACACCGCAGAGTACTGAGTGTAAAAGCTACGCATGTATTTATTTTTTTAACGACGAATATCTGTACGTTATCTTCTACTGTCTATACATACACAAAATAAAGTCCATCGCCACAATTTCTGTCTGTATTGACGTTTGAATCTCAGGAACTAACGTAGGAATTTTTATACGAATTTCATCAACAGGTATACCGTTTGACGCGTGCGTGAAACATCATTGCCTCAGAACGGCTAGACCCATTTGGTTTGTGTGTGTGTGTGTGTGTGTGTGTGTGTGTGTGTGTGTGTTCGTTATTATCAGGAAAAAGTTACCATGAAAGGAAATTTTTGAAAAATACTCCGGAAAAGTCGGAAATTAAAATCAGCTGTGAAAGATCGTCACCTGAGAACGGATTGACTGATTAGGTTGATTTTTTGTCTTATGTTCGTAATTGTGGATGATAGTACCATTTTTGGTATTGAAAAGAAAATAAAAAGCTTTCCGTTCAGTTTGACAATCCTGTTGCCAAATGTTTTGTAACAAAAAACAGTTTGGCTATATATACGTATGTAATATGAAAAGAGAAAACGTTGTTACCGAAAATCGCCAAATGTTCTTCACCGTTTAGCTACAAATTAGTACATGGTGCTCTAAAGAACGTTTCGATGGACATAGGCTATTTACTTTGTTATGTATGTAATATATAATGTGGAAAATCTTGAAAAATTTCTTACACTTTACTCTAATGAAAATTCAGATGGAAATGGACATGGAGAGGAGGAAGGAGGAGATGCGCGGAGTGACTGGGAGAGGGGATGAGCAGAGAGAGGGGTGGCACAGAATTTAGAGAGTAAACTGACTGATGAATTCAAGTCCCCCACCGCTGTGAAAACGAAGCAGTCGCTATGTAGTGATGATTGGCAGAACTGCTTGTAATCATCATCCATACCGATTATACACTCAGCTGACCCAAGTCGTAGGATACCGAAATGTACATTACAGACGGCACTAGTATCGTGTACTCAAGATATAAAAGGGCAATGCACTGACGGAGCTGTCATTGTTACTTAGGTGATTCATCGGAATAGGTTTACGACGTGATTATATCCGCACGACGGAAATTAACAGACTTTGAAAGCGGAATGGTAGTAGAACTAGACGATGGGACAATACACTTCGAAAGTCGTCATGGAGTTCAATATTCCGAGACAGATAGAGTCAAAACTGTACCGAGAACACCAAATTGCAGGTATTACCTCTCACCACGGGCAACGCAGTGGTCCACGACTTTCACTTAACGACCGATAGCAGCGGCGTTTGCATAAAGTTGTCATTGCTAACAGACAAGCAACACTGCGTGAAATAGGCGCAGATATCAATGCGAAACGCACGACGAACTTGTCCGCTAGGGCAGTGTGACGATATTCGGAGTTAATGGGCTATGGCAGCAAACTACCGACGCGATTGCCTTTGCTAACAGCGCGACATCGCTTACAGTGCCTCTTCTGGGCTCATGGACCCTAGCCGACTGGAAAACCGTGGCCTCGTCGGTTGAGTCCCGATTACAGTTACTAAGAGCTGATGGTAGGCTTTGTATGTGGCGCAGATCCCACGAAAGCACGTACTCATATTGTCAACAAGGCACCGTAATGGTCTGGCCTGTGTTTGCATAGAATGGACTGGGTCTTCTGGTCCGGAAACTGAACGATCATTGGTTGGAAATGGTTGCGTTCGACAGCATGGACTATCAACTCGGAGACCATTGCTGCGATTACCCTTGACGCTGCATCACAGACAGGAGCGCCTGCGATGGTGTACTCAACGACGAACCTGGGTGCACGAAAGGCAAAACGTCATTTTTTCGGATGAATCCAGGTTCTGTTTACAGCATCACGATGGTCGCATCCGTGTTTGACGACATCGCGGTGAACGCACATTGGAAGCGTGTATTTGCGCAGGTTCGAATCCTACCTCGGGCATGGATATGTGTGATGTCCGTAGGTTAGTTAGGTTTAAGTAGTTCTAAGTTCTAGGGGACAGATGACCACAGAAGTTAAGTCCCATAGTGCTCAGAGCCATTTTTTTGAATCGTGTATTTGTCATCACCATACTGGCGTATCACCCGGCATGATGCTATGGAGTGCGATTGGTTACACGTCTCGGTCACCTCTTGTTCGCATTGACAGCACTTTGAACAGAGTGTAGCTGGCTGTTATTCGTTATAACCATGTCATAAAAGACATATTTTGCACTCCGGGGCCGGCCGGAGTGGCCGAGCGGTTCTAGGCGCTACAGTTTGGAGCTGAGCGACCGCTACGGTCGCAGGTTCGAATCCTGCCTCGGGCATGGATGTGTGTGTTGTCGTTAGGTTAGTTAGGTTTAAGTAGTTCTAAGTTCTAGGGGACTGATGACCTCAGAAGTTAAGTCCCATAGTGCTCAGAGCCATTTTTTTTTTTTGCACTCCGGGCCCCAAAGAACAAAAGATATGAGGAGCAGGTTTTGTTGACTACAGTTCAACTGTTTAAAACCTTAATGCTGTATTTTTTCACTTGTATTACCATAAATAAAACGTAGTGCCTTAGTATCAATGGAAAATGGAACAAAAACTTCCTTTCTATATCGAAAAGTGACATTTTTGAGACCTAGGCTACGCACAAAACACAAATTGATTTTTGCATAGTCGGAAACAGCAACCAGCCAGCCACTGCTAATTATTTACACAAATAGCCCCTTGCGAACCGACAGGTTCATCTTTGGGCGGCTATTCACGATTACATTACATTTGTTGTTACTAAAACAGCCAACAGCTAATGTAAACAACGACAACTGTAATATAAGCGTGAACAGCCATCTGAAGATAAACCTGACTGTTCGAAACCGATAACGGCGCTATGTGTATCAATAAATATTATTAACAGTGGCTGGTTGCTGTTTCCTTCCCTACAACAAAAAATGGTTCAAATGGCTCTGAGCACTATGCGACTTAACTTCTGAGGTCATCAATCGCCTAGAACTTAGAACTAATTAAACCTAACTAACCTAAGGACATCACACACATCCATGCCCGAGCCAGGATTCGAACCTGCGACCGTAGCGGTCACGCGGTTCCAGACTGAAGCGCCTTTAACCGCACGGCCACACCGGCCGGCTTCCCTACAACAATCAACATGGAAAAACTTTATTATTGACAATTAGAGTTAGTTAGTTTCCTGATATGGCACTCAGAACGTTTCTAATAAAAAATTTATTTTGTAATTTGTCTTATTGCTTTTAGCCTTCATGCGGTGAGCAGCATTAATTCTGTGGTATCAGAAAATCTCTTCAACGTTTTGAATACATATCAGTTATGTACAAATGAGATACAATGTTTTTTCATTCCTCTAACATATGTCAGACTTGGCACTTAAAACGGTTTCCATTTCCGCTCTTCAAAGGATCGCGCTACCCAGTAACGTTCCACGTCGCAAAGGGCGCCAGACAAAATGCCCCTCGAAATAAGACTTGCAATGTTGTTCGTTAATGTGATCGATCCCCACGATAAAGCACGTCTATACTCGGCGCTCGAGGCTAACAGCACTGGAAAATGTGTGTTGGGAGTTCTTTCACATGTGAAGGTGCATTATCGATCGGTCGGCCAAGTTTTTCAAGATATGGACTTTCTTTGGGCATTGTCGTGTCGACAAATCGAGTTTTCCGATCTGAGGCCGTGAATGGCCAGGATTCAAGAGTCAAGGGCAAAAGCGTATTGCGATGGGGAGCTAGTTGAGTGGAACAAAGTTACATTGGATACTGTTGTTACTAGAAGTGTGTTAAAAGTCGACGGAAAGTGAGAAGTGGAAGTATGATAGGAAGAGCTATCCCCCTGACTGGATACCAGTTTGCACTTCACGGCCTTCACACGGAAAATTTTTGATCGCCAATTATAAATTACGTTCAGAGCTTTAGTGGCTTAAGTCTTTAAGATGAACAACTGTTCACGCATGTCAAAACACGTAACCGCCCGAATTGCTGCTTGAACTGAGCTCCATTACTTGTCATAGGGAATATTCCGGAGTGACACTTGTTGGTGTCGTCTTCAGTCCACAGACTGATTTGATGCAGCTCTCCATGCTACTCTATCCTGTGCAGGCCTCTTCATCTCCAAGTAACTACTGCACCCTACATCCTTCTGAATATGCTTAGGGTATTCACCTCTTGGTCTCCCTCTATGATATTTACCCTCCTTGCTACCCTCCAATACTAAATTGGTGAACCCTTGATGCCACACAACGTGTCCTACCAACCGATCCCTCCTTCTAGTCAAGTTGTGCCACAAATTTCTCTTCTCCCCAGTTCTATTCAGTACCTCCTCATTAGTTACGTGATCTATTCATAAAATCTTCAGCGTTCTTCTGTATCACCACATTTCGAAAGCTTCTATTCTCTTATTGTCTAAACTATGTGTCGTCCACGTTTCACTTCCACACACGGCTACACTCCACACAAATACTTTCAGAGAAGAGTTCCTGACTCTTAAATCTATACTCGATGTTAACAAATTTTTCTTCTTCAGAAACGCTTTCTTGCTATTGCCAGTCTACATTTTATATCCTCTCTACTTCGACCATCATCAGTTATTATGCTCGCCAAATAGCAAAACTCATCTACCACTTTAAGTGTCTCATTTCCTAATATAATTCCCTCAGTGCCACCCGATTTAACTCGACTCGGTTGGCTTTTGTTGATGTTCATCTTATATCCTCATTTCAAGACACTGTCCAGTCCTTTCAGCTGCTGTTTCAGGTCCTTTGCTGTCTCTGACAGAATTATAATGTCATCAACAAACCTCAAAGTTTTTATTTCATCTCCGTGTATTTTAATTCCTACTCCAAATTTTTCTTTTGTTTCCTTTACTGCTTGCTCAATATACAGATTGAATAACATCGGGGATAGGCTACAATCCTGTCTCACTCCGTTTCCAACCACTGCTTCCCTTTCATGCCCCACGACTCTTATAACTGCCATCTGGTTTCTGTACAAAGTGTAAATAGCCTTTTGCTCCCCGTATTTGACCCTTGCCATCTTCAGAATTTGAAAGAGAATATTCCAGTCAACATTGCCAAAAGCTTTGTCTAAGTCTACAAATGCTAGAAATGTACGTTTGCCTTTCTTTAATTTATCTTCTAAGGTAAGTCGTAGGGTCAGTATTGCCTCGTGCGTTCCACCATTTCTACGGAATCCAAACTGATCTTCCCTGAAGTCGGCTTCTACCAGTTTTCCCATTCGTCTGAAAAGAATTCGTGTCAGTATTTTGCAGCCGAGACTTATTAAGCTGATAGTTCGGTAGTTTTCACACCTGTCAAAACCTGCTTTCTTTGGTACTGGAATTATTATATTCTTCTTGAAGTCTGAGGGTATCTCGCCTGTCTCATACATCGCGCTCACCAGTAGTTCTAATGCAATATTGTCTACTCCCCGGGTGTTGTGTTGACTTAGTTCTCTTAATGCTCTGTCAAATTCTTCACGGGGTGTCATATCTCCTATTTCATGTTCATCTACGTCCTTTTCTATTTCCATAATATTGCCACGGTACAGATCCTCTATATAGTCCCTCCACCTTCCTGCCTTCCCTTCTTTGCTTAGAACTGGTTTTCCATCTGAGCTCTTGATATTCATACAAGTGGTTCTCTTTTCTCCAAAGGTCTCTTTAATTTTCCTGTAGGCAGTATCTATCTTACCGCTAGTGAGCCTCTACATCCTTACATTTGTCCTCTAGCCATCCCTGCTTAGTTATTTTGCACTTCATCTCGATCTCATTTTTGAGACGTTTGCATTCCTTTTTGTCTGCTTCATTTACTGCATTTTTATATTTTCTCCTTTAATTAGTTAAATTCAGTGTCTCTTGTGTTACCCAAGATTTTTACTAGCCTTTGTCTTTCTACCTAGGCTACTTGATCCTTTGCTGCCTTCACTATTTCATCCCTCAAAGCTACCCATTCTTCTTCCACTGTATATCTTTCCCTCATTCTTGTCAATCATTCCCTAATGCTCTCTCTGTGACTCTCTACAGCCTCTGCTCTTTTCAGATTATCCGGTCCCATCTCCTTAAATTTCCACCTTTTTTGCAATTTCTTCTGTTTTAATCAACAGTTCATAACCAATAGATTGTGGTCAGAGTCCACATCTACCCCTGGAAATGGCTTACAATTTAAAACCTGGTTTCTAAATCTCTTACCATTCTATAATTATCCAAAACGTTCTAGTGCCTCCTGGCTTCTTCCACGTATGCAATCTTCTTTCATGATTCTTAAACGAAGTGTTAACTATGATTCAGTTATGCTCTGTGCAAAATTCTACAAGGCGGCTTCCTCTTTCATTCCGTATCCCTTCCATATTCACCTGCTACTTTTGCTTCACTTCCTTTTCGACTGTCTAATTCCAGTCCCCCATGACAATTAAATTTTCCTCTCCCTTCACTATCTGAATAATTTCTTTTATTTCATCATACATCAATCTCTTCGTCATCTGCGGAGCTAGTTAGCATATGAACTTGTACTACTGTGGTAGGCGTGGGCTTCGTGTCTATCTTGGCTACAGTAATGCGTTCACTGTGCCGTTCATAGTATCTTACTCGCGCTCCTATTTTTTTTATTCATTATTAAACTCACTCTTCCATTACCCCTGTTTGATTTTGTATTTATAACTCTGCATTCACCTGGACAGAAGTCTTGTTCCTCCTGCCACCGAACTTCACTAATTCCCACTACATTTAACTTTAACCTGTCCATTTCCCTTCTTAAATTTTCTAACCTACCTACTCAATTAAGGGATCTGACATTCCACGCTCCAGTCCGTAGAACGATAGTTTTGTTTCTCCTGATAATGACATTCTCCTGAGCAGTCCGCATCCGGAGTTCCGAAAGGGGGCTATTTTACCTCCGGAATATTTTACCCAAGAGGACGCCATCATTATTTAACCATACAGTAAAGGTGCATGCCCTCGGGAAAAATTACGGCCTTAGTTTCCCCTTGCTTTCATCCGTTCACAGTACCAGCTCAGCAAGGCCGTTTTGGCTGATGTGACGAAGCCAAATTAGTCAAGTATCCACACTGTTGCCCCTGAAACTACTGAACAGGCTGCTACACCTCTTCAGGAAACACTCATTTGTCTGGCCTCTCAACAGATACCCCTCCGTCGTGTTTGCACCTACAATAAGGAGGCTACCTGTATCGCTGAGGCACATAAGCTTCCGCACCAACGGCAAGGTCCATGGTGCATAAAAAATAGTTTTGCAGAGTCATTGATGAGTGTAAGTGCTGACTTGAAGTGTCATTATTTGAAATTTTTTGTCTTGTTAGACTTCAGTTCAAAGTACTTCTGGCTAACTATTTAATATAACCCCAGACATCATTCTAGCAATTAGATTACAACTGACAACTCAAGAAACTGCGCTGGTCAAAAAAATTTGTGGATAATGATTTTGGGCGTCTGTCATACTTCATTGAGCAATAACTGCAAACTGAATATGTTTCCAGATTATACCATTATCTGTCACACATTAAGTATGCAACAAAACATTAGATTCTCTATTGTTTTCATAACAATAACTGAAAATAATTCATCCCGTCCTCCTAGATGCTTTTCTTTGTACTTTGAGAGATCCAGCGTGAGCATTTATCACTGCCTGCGGCTAGTGGCATGCTCCGTATAACTCTGTGGAGGTCATCCTGTGGTATCCGTTCCCACTCTTCAATGAGTTCATGAGAGTTCTTGCAGAGTGTAACAGGACGATCACGAACAGGTCTGCCGCGCACATCCCACACATGCAAGATGGGGTTTAACTAGGGACTCACCGTCGGCCTTTCCATTACTTCAATGTACAAGCTTAGCTGACGCCCGCCACATGGGCCCTTACGTTAGAAAGAATTCAGGGCCACCACCGTACGCAGCAGCCACCATATGGTTCAACAGGTTCTGTTCTATGTACTGCCTGACGGTAATGCGACCATAAACAACTAGATCCGTATGGCTGTTAGCGCTGAATCCTCTCCACAAGCGGTTCTAGGCGCTTCAGACTGGAGCCGCGCGACCGCTACGGTCGCAGGTTCGAATCCTGCCTCGGGCATGGATGTGTGTGATGTCCTTAGGTTAGTTAGGTTTAAGTAGTTCTAAGTTCTAGGGGACTGATGACCTCAGATATTAAGTCCCATAGTGCTCAGAGCCGTTTTTGAACCTCTCCACAACATCAAATAACCTTGGAAATCTGTCAAATTCCTGGACAGTTGGCAGGTACTACTCACCACGGGTTTCCGCGTACGAACACGGCCATCACATTTCGTCTGTGAATAACAAGTGTCGCCAGTGACGTAGTTGCCAGTTGACATGGGAAAGGCAGAACTGAAGGCGAGCTGCAAAATATTGTCATGTCAAACAGAATACTCGAACAAGTCATCTGGATCGTAAGGTCCTTTCTCGTAATCTGTTCATTACAGTCTGATCGGACACAGCGACTCCAGTGGCCCATCTGACATCGTCTTGTAAGTGCACTGGCGGTATCCATACGATGCCGTAACGCAGACATGGATGGCTAGATATCGGTCGTCACGTGGAGATGCAAGGCGTTGGCGACCTTGTATAACCAGCTCTGTCTCCCTACAGTGTGTCCACAATCTGTGGATAAACCATGGAGAGACCCTTGGCATCTGAAGCAACGTGCGTTTTAAATCAGACCCCCTTGCAACTGGACCTGCATATACTTGGTTGAATACAACGTCCACAAATGACAACTGCCATATGCGTACTTGACTAGAAAACACTGGGGCACCGGTACTCACTTCCTCCTGAGTGTTCATCTGACACTTTAAGGCATAGCGCAGCCAATAGATGGTGAATGAGTTTAATTGTTGCCTACGTTGAAAGCGAAGATCTCAAGCCAAGCAATAAGACCACAGGTTTCGCCTGTATCAGAACAGATTTAACATACCGGACGCCGATACAAGTGTTCCCGTAATTCCTTTGAACGGTTTATAGCAGAAGATCTAAAGAGGGACGTGAGGTCGGTAATAAATACAACGTACTGTTTCCTACCATATACACTACTGGCCATTAAAATTGCTACACCAAGAAGAAATGCAGATGATAAACGGGTATTCATTGGACAAATATATTATAATAGAACTGACATGTGATTACATTTTCACGCGATTTGGGTGCATAGATCCTGAGAACTCAGTAATCAGAACAATTACCTCTGGCCGTAATAACGGCCTTGATACGCCTGGGCATTGAGTCAAATAGAGCTTGGATGGTGTGTAAAGGTACAGCTGCCCATGCAACTTCAACACGATACCACAGTTCATCACGAGTTGTGACTGCCGTATTGTGACGAGCCAGTTACTCGGCCACCATTGGCCAGACGTTTTCAATTGGTGAGAGATCTGGAGAATGTGCTGGCCATGGCAGCAGTCGAACATTTTCTCTATCCACAAAGGCCCGTACAATACCTGCAACATGCGGTCGTGCATTATCCTGCTGAAATGTAGCGTTTCGCAGGGATCGAATGGACGGTAGAGCCACGGGTCGTAACACATCTGAAATGTAACGTCCACTGTTCATAGTGCCGTCAATGCGAACAAGAGGTGACCGAGACGTGTAACCAATGGCACTCCATACCATCACGCCGGGTGATACGCCAGTATGGTCATGACAAATGCACACTTCCAATGTGCGTTCACCGCGATGTCACCAAACACGGATGTGACCATCATGATGCTGTAAACAGAACCTGGATTCATCCGAAAAAATGCCGTTTTGCCATTCGGGCACCCAGGTTCGTCGTTGAGTACACCATCGCAGGCGCTCCTGTCTGTGATGCAGCGTCAGGGGTAAGCGCAGCCATGGTCTCCGAGCTGATAGTCCATGCTGCTGCAAACGTCGTCGAGCTTTTCGTGCAAATGGTTGTTGTCTTGCAAACGTCCCCATCTGTTGACTCAGGGATGTGGCAGTACGATCCGTTACAGCCATGCGAATAAGATGCCTATCATGTCGTCTGCTAGTTATACAAGGCCGTTGGGATCTAGCACGGCGTTCCATATTACCCTGCTGGACCCACCGATTCCATATTGTGCTAACAGTCATTGGATCTCGACCAACGCGAGCAGCAATGTCGCGATACGATAAACCGCAATCGCGATAGGCTACAATCCGACCTTTAAGTCGGAAACGTGATGGTACGCATTTCTCCTCCTTACACGAGGCATCACAACAACGTTTCACCATTCAACGCCGGTCAACTGCTGTTTGTGTATGAGAAATCGGTTGGAAACTTCCCTCATGTCAGCACGTTGTAGGCATCGCCACCGGCGCCAACCTTGTGTGAATGCTCTGAAAAGCTAATCATTTTCATATCACAGCATCTTCTTCCTGTCGGTTAAAAGTCCCGTCTGTAGCACGTCATCTTCGTGGTGTAGCAATTTTAATGGCCAGTAGTGTACATATCGCGAAAACGCCACAACGAGAAATCGCTTATACGGATGTTTACGACATTCATTCTTCCGTCGCGCCATTTGCGTAGGGAACACGGAATGGGAGGTCAGATAGTGGTACCGGAAGTACCTTCCGCTACACACCGTCAGGAGTGTACAAGCAACCGCCAAAATGGAGAAAAAAATAAACTGACGTTCTCGGGGGTATTACGAAAAGCTGGCATAATGTGTGAAAGTAATTGTTCCGTTTCTGACTGGTAAAATACGGTTTAATGTCGCAGGGCCGTTGTAACTAATGACCGTCTCAGTTCCGCTGAGGTGCGAGCTGACGGAAGGCCCCTCCCACTTGTGACAGTGAAGGAAGCGTCGCGTGTGCCGTCCCCTTCGGTGTGCCACCTTTCACTGTTCGCGTGCGCGCGGCCCACTGTTTATTTCAAAGCGCACGCCATCTGCTCCGCGTCGACCTCGTTCGTGAAACCAGAATCCCGAATGATTGGGAGTGCGCGCAACAGATGTAGCAACTTTGCCTGTCTCTGCTGCCTTGTTACGCAGATTTCGTCCTTGACAATTGCGCTTCTTTAGTACCTATCTCAGAAGCATGACATCACGCGTCTCGTGAACGGATGGCTTCCGCCGATAGAGCTTTGTACTGTCACTCAGCGACGCCAAAGTCGTTTAGCTTACTCTGCTCACCTAGGTCTTTCCTGCAGGCGAACATGTCATCAAAAAAGGTAAGTTCCGTAAATACGTTACAGTAAACGATAACTATTGTCCTGGTCACACACACGCGGCAGAAAATGCTCATTCTTGACGCCAGCTATCTGCATGCTTCACCTATCCGATAAAATCTTACGTGTGGAACACGCGTGAACAGGGCTTCACGTGACAATGTCATACCGTTTGCCATTAGGGCCTACCAGTTTATCTCGGCTGTGACGCAGCATTACCTGTACACTTTTTATCCCACTCGTAATCCGACAGGACGGCAGTGATAGGCATAGAGACAAACCATCATATTTACCTGTCTTGTAACTCTGTTCTTTACGACGGGCCGGCCGGAGTGGCCGAGAGTTTCTAGGCGCTACAGTCTGGAACCGCGCGACCGCTACGGTCGCAGGTTCGAATCCTGCCTCGGGCATGGATGTGTGTGATGTCCTTAGGTTGGTTAGGTTTAAGTAGTTCTAAGTTCTAGGGGACTGATGACCTCAGCTGTTAAGTCCCATAGTGCTCAGGACCATTTGAACCTTTACAACGGACACTTCTACATCTGTTTGGTACAGAACCCTATATTTTTTCAGTAATCCATTTCCTCTGCTCAAAAACGTATCACAGCATACTATTTAAGCAAACATGACGTTATTGAAAAGTAACACAAAACTAACTTTACTCTAGTAGCACGCAGCGGAGTTACTTAGGTAACATGTTGAAGGGATATGCGCGGAACAAGACTGTACTCGTAGATCCAGTAACACACATATCACTTCCAATCACACCTCGTATTGCAGCAAGTTAAAGTTTAGTAAAATGAAATATGCTCCGAACATCGGAGACAAGCTGGATAAGTAGCTTTGTGGTTAGAATTACTGCATCATCTTTCAGCCCACATTTGCTCTCACGTTAGAGGTTCACTTTCTATGCACCTCCATTAGGATGAAGCAACTAAAATTGGCAGTCAAGCAAACCGCTAACACCGCTCTCAGGATTAACAACACTTGACACCCTATGACTACTCATTTGCCATCAGAGGCTACATCTGTTACCGTATCATATTTTATGGTACCTCTCTCATTATGGACCACACAAATCGTTGTGTTCATTCCGCAGCACAGGAGATCCCAGAGACACCTGTTCTGGATGGCCAATATCCCTAAGCTCCAGCATTATTAAAACAGTGGAACAGATTATTAAAACACCATCTATTGAATACCTAGCAGTCAAAGTGGCTTCAGAAAAGGAAATGGGTCGTAGGAGACGCACGGAATATAACGGCTAACATTTTAATCTAGAATTCTAGGTAGGCCCTACATCTATTACAGGTATCCAGTGGCTGCTACACTCTGAGTGGCATATGTTCGATTGAGCGGTGATATGGCCTCTATTAATGAACGTGCCTCAGTCCAATATTATCCTCTGTATACACATCTAAGATGAAAGCTTTTCTACCACTAACTGTTAAGCAATTTCAGTACAATATGCAGACGATACAAGCCAATATTCAACAGCCACCACTCTACAGGATATATGTTGTAGACTACGTCGCACTGCCGTATCACTTGGAAATTGGCTAATGGATAAATGGTCTAGCACCCCGCAAATATCAAGTATTCGCACAACTCCTAAAAATAAAACCATACATGTCAGGTATATATCCAAGAGCAGCGTCGTCGTGTCCCATAGGACCAACCCAATGGCTTGGAGATGTTGATTTAAAAATGCACAAACATTCATACGCCTATGTGTGGGAGCTCCATCTTGCTAATAATTGTAATCTGTGGATTCTCCTCTGCACTATTACAATTCTTATTGATGTACCGCTGTGCAGTAATTATAGCCGCTTGCAATCGTGATATTCGTTTTGAATTACCCTGCACAAAATGCAGTACTGCTGTGTGAGACTGTGTCCATAAGCAATGCCTACAAAGCCGCCCAATGTTCTGCTCTTCAACACAGTGCACATCTGGCACCAGTTCTTGGTGAGTAAGTTGTTTAGGAGAATCCACAGATGGAGCCTCACGTGGTTCAGAAATTAACTGACTTACAAGAGCTGATTCGGACCAATCGTTTCTTACTGAAACAAATAATGCGCTCCTGAATAGTAAACGGTATGTATCCTTAAAAGTTTTCCGGACAAATCGGCACTTTGAAATTTATTTTTCTCAGTTACTCAATTCGTACAATGAACGCAATTGAAACGCAATACTTTAAAAACGTATTGCAGGTAGCGGTGCTTATACGTTATACGTATAGGGTGGCCAGAATAAGTCTGAAAAGCTTGTAAGCGTGTTGCCGTGGAGGCTGCGCTGAGAAATAACCGTTACGAAAAAAATCTATACTTTGCACCTCTTCCGAGTTACTTAGCATTGACGTCAGCTGATCAGGTCGTTGCGCGAGCAGATTCAAGCACCTGCACACTCTAAAATGCTGTAATGCAAAGATGTGTCCGTGAGTTACTGCTTGTTGAAATTCTCATTGCCAATGAAAATGTGCCTTTTTCGGAAGTGATAAATCTAAGCTAGGTGAGCAAAAGCTAAGTTTGTTCGGTCTGAGGAACCTAAGCAAAGAATACGTTCGGCGACACCGCCTCTGGCAGGCTGTTTGAATTTGTGCGTGCGACGACCTGATTGGCTAACTTCCATGTTAAATAACTAGCAAACGGCGCAACGCATCGAGTTCTTTTCTGAGCAGTTATTTCTCAGCGCAATCTCCTCTGCAACACCCTAACAAGTTATTCAGACTGTTCCTGACCATTCTGTATAGATGTTATGAAAGTGCTTGAAGGTGAAAACAACCAATGAACCAAATGTGGGTCTTAAGGCACCCTCTCATGAGGTGTGAAAGCACGCCGTGGACGAGAAACTGTAGAGTTTTGTGACGTCACAGGATGGAACTTCATATTCCACTACACTGCGAAGAATTTGCCAAGTCTGAGGTATGTGTCCAATGAGATGCAACATCGGTTTTACGTCACAGACAGAACTTACCAGACGCCATCTGGAATCACGTCCTGTGGGTCTGAACTCTGTATTTGGTGGTTTTTATGTTATAAAGTGCGTATTGTAAATATAAGCTGTTTAAAAGCACCAGCACACTGACGATACCTTGAAAACGCGCCGTTTTTTGGCACGATTTCAAAGTGACGGGAAACTACATATCCGTAGTTAAAATTTTCTCATATTTGATACTTTTCGTAGTATAACTTGAGCGCTATGAAACTACGCCATCTCAGTATTACGGCACCCTGATGATTTATCAAAAGCGCTTTGGTTTTGACCTGATTTATTATAGTTACATACCAAATAAAGACACCTGTAGTCACAGGCTTGAAAAGTAACATATAACTTAGACACTGTTACATTTCGAACACGTAACATAAGGGGTACAGTCGTGAGCTGTTGAGCAGAAGGTAGAGTTTGCCTCTGGCTACCAGCACATTTTTATTCACCCAGTGTTTTCTAAATGATTCTGGGACTTTGTTATAAATGTAACTGGAGTCTCATCAGCAATACTCGATATCATTTATTATACAAAAGACCACTCTCTGTCCACGGGAGACCGATTTTGTGAATGCAATATTTTAGAATTTCCAGATGAAAATTATATGGGGGACCTGGGTACTGGAGAACAAAGTTGCGTGATACCTGATTAGCTACCTCTTTCACAGAGTTCTTTGAGTTCAGAAGATGGTGTTACTCCCAGGGCCTCCACAATGAAACTAAACAAAAGTAATGGGAGTTACAATGCGGTGCAATTAATTGCAGAAAGCTTTAAAACAACCAAGTGATGAAACAGATAGTTTCGTGAAAATTATTAGCAATGAACCCAGTAATTTTAAATGTCGAACATCTGAGGATTGCAAGACAAACAAAAAAATGAAGAAAAAAGGAAAATCGTTCACTAATTACTTGGAAAAACAATAAATCTTGTGAATATTAAATTGTGTTTATTTCTGTTTTGAAATGTGAATTGTTTCTCAGAAAAAGAATTACATTAAAATACCAGTTCTACAATCCATATACTGAGATTAGCTCCTTAGAAAATTAAAATAATTTGCTCTCACATTATATTCGATAATATCAAAAGGTGTGCATTATTCTGGAAGCATTCCAGTTATGTAACTCGAGCGTGATGGATTTCACATGATCTTTTGTTTGCGAAATCCATGTTGATTCCTACAAAAAATAATTCAGGTTTCCAGTTCCGTTACAACTTTGTATTCGTGCTGTGGTCAGACTTTTCAGCGTATCTAAAATGACGCAGCGCGCATGTTTTTGTCAGTGATGGAGTAGGAGCTGTCGGTACTGGGGAGGGGGGGGGGGGGGGGGGTTAGATGCCAGCGCACAGCAAGCATTGTCAGTGTTGTGACTTGGCAAGACAGCCAAGCTACTATGAGGTAGCCGAAAGGCACGCGTTTAAGCTCGCGCAGGCTGGCGTGAGGTCTGGAACAGTTAAAGGAGTTGAGTCTAGCAAAAAAAGTACGTAGCTTCTGGAATACTTAACTTTAATCCATAATTGGTAAACACCGGTCTGACGGTACATGCACCACAAGATAAATAGCAAATGATAATGGCGCCTTGCTAGGTCGTAGCAAATGACGTAGCTGAAGGCTATGCTAACTATCGTCTCGGCAAATGAGAGCGTAATTTGTCAGGGCACCATCACTAGCAAAGTCGGCTGTACAACTGGGGCGAGTGCTAGGAAGTCTCTCTAGGCCTGCCGTGTGGCGGCGCTCGGTCTGCAATCACTGACAGTGGCGACACGCGGGTCCGAGGTATACTAACGGACCGCGGCCGATTTAAAGGCTACCACCTAGCAAGTGTGGTGTCTGGCGGTGACACCACAGTCAGCTAGTCTGTATTTTACTGCAGCGTCCTCGGCGTCTCTCGCCAACTGTATTGGGCCATTGCCAGGGCACTGCTGATTAGCGATCAATAAGTTTTCTCCACTTCCCAGTACAGTTAACACAACGTTTCTGTCTGGCTGACAACACATTAATGTTGCAATTATTTTAGTTCCTAAGTATTATGTTTCCTAACCCTTGATTCCTGAAGAGGGGCAGCAACGTTTTCAGTAACAGGAGGTGGAACAGTCTGTATAATTGACATGATCTTGTAACATTAACCAGTATTGTGTTGTAACGCTGATGTGGCGGGCGGTTGAAAAATTTTTCTTCCCCTAGGGCATTAAGTTATATTGTATGGCTTAATGATGATGCCATCATCCTGGGTAGAATATTCCGGAGGTAAAATAGTTCCCTACTCAGATCTCCGCGTGGAGACCATTCGGGAGAATATCGCCAGAACTGGCAATCTACGGGTCGTACTGTGAAATGTTCGAGCACTTAATAAGGTAGTTAGGTTGGAGAATTTAATACCTAATGGATGGTTGAAACTAGATATAATAGGAAATACAGAAATATGGTGACAAGAAGAACAGAATTTCTGGTCAGGCAATTACAAGGTTATCAAGGCAGGTGTCATACAGGAGTAGGCCTAAAAAGGAATAAGAAAATAGGAAATTAGAACGGTTACTATGAACGACGTAGTGAACACATCGTAACCAAGACAGACGTGAAACCAACATCCGCTACTGTAATACGAGTTTGTATACAAATCAACTCCGAAGTGAAGAGATTGAAATAATGTGTGATCAGATAAAGAGAATTATTGATATAGGTAAGAGGGACGAAACTTTAATTGTGATGGGCGTCTGGAATCTGATAATAGAAAAAGAAAGAGAAGGAAAAATAATAGTATAACATGGAACGGGAAATTGGAATGAAAGGAAAAGCCAGCTGGTAGAATGGTTCAAATGGCTCTGAGCACTATGGGACTTAACATCTATGGTCATCAGTCCCCTAGAACTTAGAACTACTTAAACCTAACTAACCTAAGGACATCACACAACACCCAGTCATCACGAGGCAGAGAAAATCCCTGACCCCGCCGGGAATCGAACCCGGGCGCGGGAAGCGAGAACGCTACCGCACGACCACGAGCTGCGGACAGCTGGTAGAATCTTAACCCTCTGTTTAAGAATTGTGAAAGAGGTCAGTATTCTTAGAAGATACCTGCAGATATCGGAAGTTTGTAGATTATATAATAGCAAGACAGATTTCGAAACCAGATTTTAAACCGAAAAGTTTTTCCAGGGACAGATGTCGTCTCCGGCAGTCGGAAACTTCAGATTAAGACGTGGATAAACTGAAATAACCAGAGGTTGCTGAGAGTTTCGCGAGGAGAATTAGGCAACGTTGAACTGAAACAAAGGAAACAGTAGAGGACGAATTGTTAACTTTGAGAGATTAAATTGTGAAGCCAGCAGAGGATCGCACGGTAAAAAGAGAAGGCGTAGTAAAATCCTTGGATAACAGACGAGATATTGAACTGATGACAGGAGAAAATATAAAAATGATGGAAATGTATCAGGCGAAAGAGAATGTGCGATTCACAGAAAATGCAAAATGTCTGATTAGGAGTTGCTGGAGGACAAATTCAATGCTGTAAAAATATGGAGTACTTGGAGAAACATAGATCCCGTCTACACGAGAATTAGAAACTTCCTATAATACTGCCCTCAAGTTTATTGCCCCTATGCAGATCTTCTATATATTCCTTCCACCCTTCAGCTTTCCCTTCCTTGCTTTGTTTTATCCCATCTGAGCTCTGGATATTCGTACATGAATACCAAAAGGTCAGATGGCAAGCCAGTACTAAGCAAGGAAGGGAAAGGAGAAGGAATTTAAGGGATCTGTGTAGGGGCAATAAGTTAAGAAAGAGGAAACAGGCGAAGATAAAGTAGGAGATATGGAAGTAAGTCATAGCTGCAAAACATTAATGCAATTTATTTACAGAAGAACGGAAAAACTAGTAGAAGCCGACCTCGGGGAATATCAATTTTGGCTCCAGAGAAATGTAGGAACATGTAAGACAATATTTGACCCTACATCTTATCTTAGTAACCTGAAGAAATGCAAGCGTACGTTGACAGTATTCGTAGAGTTAGAGAAAGCTTTTGACATGTTGATTAGACCATACAGTTTACATCTTTAAAAGCAGCAATAATAAAATGCAGGGAGCAAAATATTATTGATAGCTTGTACAGAAACCAGACTAAGTTATAAGTCGAAAGACACTAAAGGGAAGCAGTACCTGAGAAGGGAGTGAGACAGGGTGTTAGCGTTTCCCCGATATTATTTAGTCTGTACATTGGGCAAACAGTAAGGGAATCCAAAGAAAACTCTGGAGTAAGAATTGAATTTCAGGGAGAAGAAACAAAAATTTAGAGGTTTGTCGATGATATTGTAATGCTATCAGAGACTACAAAGGACCTGGAAGAGCAGCTGAACCGAATGGATGGCGTCTTAAGAGAGTTTTTAGTGCGAACACCGGCACACGTAAAACGAAAGTATTGGAATGTATTCGAATTAAATATGGCGACGCTGAGAGAGTTAGATTAGGAAATAAGCAACTAAAAGTAGTAAATGAGTAACAAAATAAACGATGGTGGAATTAGAGAACATGTAAAATGCAAACAGGCAATAGCAAGAGAAGCAATTCTGAAAAAGGGAAAACATCTTTTCTAGAAGTACTAATCTGGAGTACAGCATTGTGGTCTAGGGGTAGCGTCTTTGATTAGTAATGAGAACGTCCTGGGTCCCAGGATCAAACACTGCCACCGCTTAGCTTTTGAATAAAAATCACCATTGGCGGGCGAAGACTTCCGGCATAGGAAGCCACCCTCATTCTGACAACGGCACTCTTTTCGCCATGGGGCGGGAAACTGCCCCTAAAGGCGGAAGAAGCAACTACGATCAACGGCATGAGGATGCAGAAGGCAGCGGAAACCGTTGCATTAAAGACACACAATGTGTATCCACAGGACATGTGGCCTGTAACTGAATACGTGTTATGACGATCTCTCCATTGGCAAAAGATTCCGGAATAGTTCCCCGTTCGGATCTCCGGAAGCGGACTGCCAAGGGGGAGGTGACCATGAGAAAGTATTCGATAACCAACGAAAGGATAATGTTCTACGAGTTAGGGCGTGGAATTCTAGCAGCATGAACGTGATAGGGAAGCTAGAAAATCTGCAAAAGGAAATGCTAAGGCTCAGTCTAGATATAGTAGTGGTCAGTGAAGTGAAATGGAAAGAAGACAAGGATTCCTGATCAGATGAATGTAAGGTAATATCAACAGCAGCAGAAAATGGTATAATGGGAGCAGGATTCGTTATGAATAGGATGGTAGCGCAGGAGTGTGTTACTGTAGATAGTTCAGTGATAGGGTTGTTCTCACCTGAATCGACAACAATAGTTCAGGTATACATGCTGACGTCGCAAGCTGAAGACGAGGAGATAGAGAAAGTTATGGGGATATTGAACGATAATTCAGTACGTAAAGGGAGATGAAAATCTAATAGTCATTGGGGACCGGAATGCGGTTGTAGGGGAAGGAGTAGAAGAAAAGCTTACGGGAGAATACGGGCTTGATACTAGGAATGAGAGAGGAGAAAGACTAATTGAGTTCCGCAATAAATTTCGGCTAGCAATAGCGAATACTCTGTACAAGAATCATAAGAGGAGGAGGTATACTTGAAAAATGCCGGGAGATACGGGAAGATTTCAGTTAGATTACGTCATGTTCAGACAGAGATTCCTAAATCAGGTACTGAGTAGGCTGAAGTTTAAGAAAATACTCAGGAATAATCGACACTCAAAAAGGGGGGTATGGAAGTACTAAGGAATGAAAAGATGCTCTTGAAGTTCTCTAAGTCTACAGATCCTATAACAAGAATAGCTCAGTAAGCACCTCAGATGCAGAGGAATGGACATCTCTGAAAAGCTGGAAAGAAAAACACTTGTACAGAGAAGGTAACTGGGAAGAACACGTGGGTAAAAGAAGAAATACTTCAGTTGATCGATGAAAGAACGAAGTACAAAAATGTTCAGGAAAATTCAGGAATACAGAAATGCAAGTCTCTCAGGAATGAAATATATAGGAAGAGCAGATAAGCTAAGAGGAAATGGTTGCATGAAAAATGTGAAGAAACTGAAAAAGAAGAAAAGGAAGGACTGACTCAGCATGCACAAAAGTCAAAACAACCTTCGGTGAAGTTAAAAGCAAGGGTGGTAACACTGAAGAGTGCAGCGGGAATTCCACTGTTAAAAAGCAGGGGAGAGAGTGGATAGGTGGAAAGAATACGTTAAACGCCTCTATGAGGAGAAAGATTTCTGTAGTGCAATAGAAGAAGAGACGGGAGTAGGTTTAGAAGAGATACGAGATCTAGTTTTAGAATTTAAAATAGCTTTTGAAACTTAAGATCAAGAAAGGTAGAAAGGATAGATAACATTCAATCAGAATTTCTAAAATCATTGGTAGAAGTGGCATGAAAATGACTATTCACATTGGTGTGCAGAACCTACATGAGTCTGGCGATTTACCATCTGACTTTCGGGAAAGCATCATCCACACAATTCCGAAGATTGCCAAGAGCTGACAGGTGTGAGAATTGTCGCACAATCAGTTTAAAATCTCATTAATCCAAGTTGCTTACAAGAATCATATACAGAAGAACGAAAAAGAAAACGGAGGATGTGTTAGATGACGATCAGTTTGGGTTTAGGAAAGGTAAAGGCACCAGAGAGGCAGTTCTGACTACGCCGTTGATGATGGAAACAAGGCTAAAGAAAAACGAAGACAGGTTTGTAAGATTTGTCGACCTGGAAAAATAGTTCGAAAATGTCAAATAGTGTAAGACGTTCGAAATTCTGAGGAAAATAGCGGTAAGCTATAGGGAGGGACGGTTAATATATAACAGATACAAGAGCGAAGAGGGAGTAATTAGAGTGGAAGTCCAAGAACGAAGTGCTCGGATCAAAAAGGGTGAAAGACAGGTATGTAATCTTCCGCCTCTACTATTCAATCTGTACATCGAAGAAGCAATGATGGAAATATAAGAAAGGTTCAGAGTGAAATTAAAATCCAAGGTGAAAGAATATCAATGATACGATTCGCTGATAACTTTGAGTGAAAAAAATGGCTCTGAGCATTATGGGACTTAACATCTGAGGTCAACAGTCCCCTAGAACTTAGAACTACTTAAACCTAACTAACCTAAGGACATCACACACATCCATGCCCGAGGCAGGATTCGAACCTGCGACCGTAGCAGTCGCGCGGTTTCGGAGTGAAGCGCCTAGAACCAATCGGCCACCGCAGCCGGCGCTACCTGAGTGAAACTGAAGAAACATGGTCTTCTGAATGGAACGAACATCTAATGGGTATAGAATATGGACTGAGAATAAATCGAAGAAATACGAAAGTAATGAGAGATAGCAGAACTGTGAACAGCGAGAAACTTAACATGGTCAAGAAGTAGATGACGTTAAGTAATTCTAGTATCTAGGCAGCAAAATAACCAACGATACACGGAGAAAGGAGGACATCAAAAGCAAAAAGGGCACTGTTATCCAAGATAAGTCTAGTAGTATCAAACATAGGCCTTAATTTGAGGAATAAATATCTGGGAATGTACGTTTGGAGCACAGCACTGTATGTTAGTGAAACATGGCCTGTGGGAAAACCGGAACAGAAGAGAATCCAAGCATTGGAGATGTGGTGCTACAGACGAATGTTGAAAATAAGGGAGGTGATAAGGTAAGGAGTATGAAGTTCTGTGCAGAATCTGGTAAGAAAGGAAAATGTAGAAAACACTGACAAGAAGGGGGATAGGACAAATGCTAAAACATCAGTGAATAACTTCCATGGTACTAGGAGGAGCTGTAAAGGGTAAAAGCTATAGAGGAAGACAGAGACTAGAATACATTCAGCAAATAATGGAGGACGTAGTTTGCAAGTGTTACTCTGAGCTGAAGAGGTTGACTCAGTCGAGGGATTCGTGGCAGTCCACACCAATAGGTCACAAGAATAAAGATTCAGAAAACAGCATTGTAAGGAAGTGAAACGTGGAACTTTTCAGACAATGAGGGAATAGAAGCTTTTGAAATATGGTGCTGGATAGAATGCTGAGAATTAGATGGACAGAGCACATAACTAATGAGAAGGTACTGAATCGAACTGGGGGAAAAATATATTGGAGGCATGACTTTACTAAAAGCAGGGATCAGGCGATAGGACACTTCCTGAGGCATCAAGCGTTAGTCAGTTTGGTAATGGAGCAAGTGTAGGGGTAAAAATTGTAGAGACATAAATACAGTAAGCAACTGCTAGATGCTTATTGATATATTCAATTCAAGCGTCTGATTGCTATGTTTTCTTATTCCTTTTACCGCTGATGATGGCTATACTGTATCTGAAATCTAGCTACTCGTAAATCTTCAATAAGATACGGATTAATAGGCGACTGTTTGTTGTGTTCATCGCTGATTGTAATCACGTCACATGATTGAGAACAACGATTCCTGATGGAATTCAGCCTGATGAACAGGGCGTTGTTTCTCCTGTCTTCTGACTGGAGGGGACGCCGGGTACCACTGAAAAATTCATCACGTCCATTGGTCAATTCGATCCATTCAAGAGTTTTCGGTTTCTGTGCACGGCGGGGAGGCAGGCTTGTTTTTGTGCAGAGTTGGGCAAACGCTGTGCTGTTGTCTGCTGAGTACGGCGTGCCGCTTCTGTGCGCACTTGCGAGGTGATTTTACATGCTGCTAGCCCAGATTTTTGTGCTAGGAACTTTCCATAATTTTCTAAGTTATTTGTCAGAAACGTTATGGGGTTCTCGCGAGTAATTTTTTTTTTTTTTTTTGCGTGACTAGATGTAAGTGGTACCAATCTTGTTCTTTACTCGTTCACGTTTCACCTCACGCTTCGTGACACCAATTAAGTTTCCCGTTCCTTTTCTGAAGAGAGCTTTGACGACCCAGTCTTTAGAAAAAGACAGTGAATTTTATCTTTGGTTATTCTGAGAATGTCTGAACCTCTGTGTACGAGTAGATGTAGCGTTTCTTCGTCAACCTAATCCTCATTGAATAACGAAAATAACTTTCCCCCAACTGAATAGTTAAGTTTTTGTATGTATTAAATGTTCATCAGTTCATGAGTATGCTCCATGTTGTTAATAAATGTCAATTTGGAATCAACTTACTTCGTTCCTCTGCTTGCATACCAGAAGGCCATCTCACCTCGCGCGGTCATCAACCTTATGTATCCGCTAAGAGAAAGATACAAGGAAACATTTAGAATATTTCAGTTCCTGGTTGGTCGATCTGAAGTCAGTTAGTTTTCTGTTGTGCGGGTTCTTGTGATAGAACATAGCGCTACATTCAGACGACTTGACATTCAGGGGGAGTTAGAGAATGATAAGCACTGATTTGCTTAATAGTAAGGTCGCGGCCAGCAAAAAGACAACGTTATATGGGAAAAGTGCCTCACACCGAAGAACCAGTTTCTAATATTTACTCGTTTCCGATATTTTATAAACAATGGGCAGCTTTTATGCACTGAAGAGCCAAGCAGCTTTTATACACTGAAGAGCCAAGGAAACTAGTACACTTGCCTAATATTGTGTAGGGCCCACCGCGAGCACCTAGAAGTACTGCAACACGTCGTGGCATGGACTCGACTAATGTCGGAAGTAGTGCTGGAGGGAAATGACACCATGAATCCTGCAGGGAAGACCATAAATCCGTAAGAGTACGAGGTGGTGGAGATCTCTTTTGAACAGCACGATGTAAGCGATCCCAGATATGTTCAATATTGTTCATGTCTGGGCACTCAGAAGAGTGTTCCTGGAGCCACTCTGTAGCAATTCTGGACGTGTTGGGTGTCGCATTGTCCTAATGGAATTGCCTAAGTCCGTCGGAATGCACAATGGACATGAATGGATGCAGGTGATCAGACAGAATGCTTGCGTACGTGTCATCTGTCAGAGTCGTATCTAGACGTACCGAGGGTCCCACATCATTCCAACTGCACACGCCCCACACTATTACAGAGCCTCCACCAGCTTGAACAGTCCCCTGCTGACCTACAGCGTCCACGGATTCATGAGGCTGTCTCCATATCCGTACATGTCTATCCGCTCGATACAATTTGAAACGAGACTCGTTCGACCAGACAAAATGTTTCCAGCCATCAGCAGTCCGGCCGGCCGGTGTGGCCGAGCGGTTCTAAACGCTTCAGTCTGGAACCGCGCTGCTGTTACGGTTGCAGGTTCGAGCCCTGCCTCGGACATGGCTGTGTGTGATGTCCTTAGGTTAGTTAGATTTAAGTAGTTGTAATTTCTGGGGGACTGATGACCTCAGATGTTAAGTCCCATAGTGCTCAGAGCCATTTGAACCATTTTTTATAATGTAACAGATTGACGAGTGAATACAGTAACGAAAAGATTTTACTCGATCGTATCTCTCTCAGATTTCAACAGAATATTTGTTGCCAAGCACACGAGCGTGTTGTTCCTTGGAGCATGTTTTTACATTTGGAAAAACCTTAATTTTCTGGAGTAATTTTCTTAGTTTCAGAAAAAGTCTGCAGAATATAAAAAGTGAATGCTGTCATTTAGAAACGAAGTAAAAATGTGTTTTACACGTATACTGCAGGAATGACTTTAGGTGAAAGCCTGAAAAGCGTTCCAAGGTACAATACTCTCCTTATACTTAAGAAAAGCGAGTTCCTGTCCTGCTGTATCCCTACTGTAACTCTTATGTTAGGATGTATACCATTTATATGCTGCAGTGCCTCACTACCATGCAGACAGATTAAAAATGTATCATCAACTTACCTGAAGGAATGTGATGGATTGAGGGAGGCACTGTTCAAACCCTCGTTCTTCCAAAACTTAGTTGAAAAAATTAGCTATCACTGGTGACACTTGCGAACATGCGGCTATTGCAAGAGTCATTTCATAATAAGTTTTAACACACAAAAATTATATGGTCATATAGGTGGTCGAAACACTTCTACAATTTCAGGGGAGAAATGAATAACCAGTAGTTTCAATGTCTGTTCTGCTGGTACCTCCCCTTATCTGTTTTACAATCTCTAGAAACATTTGAGGGTTAATATGTCCTTTGCAGTGGATGGCTATAGGTGCCAATAATTTAGTTAAATACTTGCCCAGCCTGTATGTAGGGCTGGCAACAGCACTAATTGTCGGTCTCAGTGGAACATCGTCTTTGTGTTTTTTGGACGGATGTTGCAACCTAGGTCGCCTAGGTGCACATGTCCTTACTATTATTCAATCCGGCAGGGAGGCTAAAGATCTTTCCTCCTCCTGAGTGCCGATGTGGGATTTCGTTTAAGAATCCGGTATGTGCTCTCATCCAGTAATACATGCAATTTCTTATGATAATCTGTAATTGAGAATAACCATAACAGTCACCTTGTCGGCTGGAAAGACAGCAAGGGCTTCATCTTTCCCAAACAACTTCAGACTTGTTTCTGCACATTGGTAATGTTGGATTAAGCGGCTGGGCTGTCGCTAAAATCCGGCTGGAAGCTAGCCTCACCTCATGAGCCGCTTCCACTGACAATATCGGCAGCGGATAGCGTTCTTGGAGCTGGAGCAAAATTTACTCATAACTGAGATGGAGGCTTCTGAACCCAGCAGTTCCTCGTTCACGATTAGGTTGATGAAATTCATGATTGTCATCGTAAGTACTGAACTTTTGAAATATCAGCTGCGGCCAAGCATAATCGAATGAATGAATATAAGCTTGTTTGATGGTGCAGTGATGACATTTGGAATCTACTTTCTGAATTTCTTATGTAGAAGCACTCTTGTTCCCTCTCGCTCCAATCCGCAACCGGAAAAAACGGAAGACTTCAGTCAAACAGCATATTTCCTTCAGCACCAGCTATTATGGAGAGCTGTTATCGCTGAAACAACCGGTTTTAGGTTATATCGTTTTCCTTCCGCGATAGCTTAACCTGACTGTTAAACCCGATCGAAATAAGCAGTTTCTGAAATAAGCTATTTTCGGTTTTCTGTTACTATTGCTTCTTGTAATAAACGTAGAAATCGAATAAAAACTGAAAAAAATTTACTCTCTCAGTTTCAAGATATTTCGAATCAAAATAATAAATTAGGTATGTAAATAAAAGAAAACTGAGTCCGTCCACCGTTCGCTGCTTTTCACGAAATGTAATAAGTGGTTGAACACTACAAAAAATCAGCAGTTTTATTTTATTGATTCTAACATTTTGAAACTTTGCTCAAAAATCATGTTGTAATCAGGGTTTGTTCCGCTATTTGGGCATTACGAATAGTCAGTGCTAAAGGGCGAAAACTAGTTGAGGTACTCTGTTTTTTGTGTTAATTTGTCTGTTTTCGAGGACTTCAAAGAGCTAAAGCCATATTATGTAGACACAGGCAGCAGATCAGCTACTGTCTTTTGTTGTTGTATACTACGAATGAATCGTTAAGTTTTTAATTTATTTCTGTTATCGTTAATTTCCTTCTTTTTTTATTTCATAGAAATAAGCTTTGTACTTCATTGCTGCGTCACTTTGTACAAATGTCTACAGACTGCGGTTGGTCCAATCCAGCAATACAACGGGTGTCCGGCGACAACAACGAGAAACTTCCGTATTGACCAGGTGGGGGCAAGCCTTGCACACTCCACGCACGTACACGAGTACCTTAAGCCACTAAACACAACTACAGAAACGTTATTCAAGATACGAAGGAATTAATGAGATTAGCTGCTAGTGCGCATTGATTTAAATCAATGGGGAAAGTTGAAAATTTGTACCGGAAAACTTGTCCCAATGATTTACACTGAAGAGCCAAAGAAACTGGTATAGGCATGCGTATTCAAATACAGGGATATGTAAACAAGCAGAATACATCGCTGCGGCCGACAACGCCCATATGACAAAAGTGTCTGGCGCAATTGTTAGCTCGGTAAAAAAAAAAAATGGAAATGTCGTGTGGCTAGGGCCTCCCGTCGGGTAGACCTTTCGCCTGGTCCAGGTCTTTCAATTTGACGCCACTTCGGCGACCTGCGCGTCGATGGGGGTGAAATGATGAAGATTAGGACAACACAACACCCAGTCCCTGAGCGGAGAAAATCTCCGACCCAGCCGGGAATCGAACCCGGGCCCTTAGGATTGACAGTCTGTCACGCTGACCACTCAGCTATCGGGGCGGTTACTGCTGCTACAATGGCAGGTTACCAAGATTTAAATGAGTTTGAACATAGTGTTGTAGTCGGCGCACGAGCGATGGGATAGAGCATCTCCGAGGTAGCGATGAAGTGGGGATTTTCCCATACGACCATTTCACGAGTGTACTGTGAATATTTTATTTTTTTATTTATTTATTTATTGTTCCGTGGGACCACATTTAGGAGAAGTCTCCATGGTCATGGAACGAGTCAATACATGAAATTATAACACGATTGTAGAAACAGATAAAATGACATATAAGAAACATATTCAGGCGACAAGTCGTTAGTTTAAATAAAGAAAATCAAGAATGTAACACTGGAATTTGCTTAATTTTTTAGCTCTTCCAGGAGCTCCTCGACAGAATAGAAGGAGTGAGCCATGAGGAAACTCTTCAGTTTAGACTTAAAAGTGTTTGGGCTACTGCTAAGATTTTTGAGTTCTTGTGGTAGCATATTGAAAATGGATACAGCAGAATACTGCACTCCTTTCTGCACAAGAGTCAAGGAAGTGCATTCCACATGCAGATTTGATTTCTGCCTAGTATTAACTGAGTGAAAGCTGCTAACTCTTGGGAATAAGGTAATATTGCTAACAACAAACGACATTAAAGAAAATACATACTGTGAGTGCAATGTCAAAATTCCCAGACTATTGAATAGGGGTCGACAAGAGGTTTTCGAACTTACACCATACATAGCTCGAACAGCCCGTTTTTGAGCCAAAAATACCCTTTTTGAATCAGAAGAATTACCCCAAAAAATAATACCATATGACATAAGCGTATGAAAATATGCGAAGTATACTACTTTTCGTGTTGAAATATCACTAATTTCAGATACTGTTCTAATGGTAAATAAAGCGGCATTTAGTTTCTGAACAAGATCCTGAACATGGGCTTTCCACAACAGCTTACTATCTATCCGTACGCCTAGGAACTTGAACTGTTCCGTCTCGCTTATAACATGCCCATTCTGTCTGATTAAAATGTCAGTTCTTGTTGAATTGTGGGTTAGAAACTGTAAAAACTGAGTCTTACTGTGATTTAGCATCAAATTATTTTCCACAAGCCACGAACTTATATCATGAACTACATTATTTGATGATGTTTCAATATTACACACAAGATCCTTCACTACCAAGGTGGTGTCATCAGCAAACAGAAACATTTTTGAATCACCTGTAATACTAGAAGGCATATCATTTACATAAATAAGAAACAGCAGTGGCCCCAGCACCGACCCTTGGGGAACGCCCCATTTAACAGTGCCCCATTGGGACTGAACATCATTACCACTCTCATTATTGCGGAGGATTACCTTCTGCTTTCTGTTCTTAAAGGAGGAGGCGAACCAATTGTAAGCTACTCCCCTTACTCCATAATGTTCCAACTTCTGCAGTAATATTTTGTGGTCAACACAGTCAAAAGCCTTCGTTAAATCAAAGAAAACACCTAACGTTCGAAACCTTTTATTTAATCCGTCCAAAACCTCACAGAGAAAAGAGACTATAGCATTTTCAGTTGTTAAGCCATTTCTAAAACCAAACTGTACATTTGACAGCAAATTATGTGAATTTAAATGCTGCAGTAACCTTGTATATACAACCCTCTCGATAACTTTAGCAAACACCGATGGCATAGAAATAGGTCTATAATTGTCAACATATCCCTGTCTCCCTTTTTATAAAGTGGCTTCACTACCGAGTACTTTAATCGGTCAGGAAACCGACCACTCCTAAAGGAGAAGTTACAGATATGGCTAAGTACTGAGCTAACATACGTGGAACAATACTTCAGTATTCTGCTAGATACCCCGTCATATCCGTGAGAGTTCTTGGTCTTTAGTGATTTAATTATTAACTCAATCTCCCTCTTGTCAGTATCATGGAGGAGCATTTCAGGTTTTTTTCTAAGAGCGCTATATGATTCCCTGTTGGGACTAGGTTTCCATTTAGGTCACCTGCTATATTCAGAAAGTGATTATTAAGTACTGTACATATATGCGACTTATCAGTAACACGGATGGTGGTGGTGGTGGTTAGTGTTTAACGTCCCGTCGACAACGAGGTCATTAGAGACGGAGCGCAAGCTCGGGTTAGGGAAGGATTGGGAAGGAAATCGGCCGTGCCCTTTCAAAGGAACCATCCCGACATTTGCCTGAAACGATTTAGGGAAATCACGGAAAACCTAAATCAGGATGGCCGGAGACGGGATTGAACCGTCGTCCTCCCGAATGCGAGTCCAGTGTGCTAACCACTGCGCCACCTCGCTCGGTCAGTAACACGGACATCCCCACTACGCACTGATTCTATATTCTCGACCTGTCTCTGCAGACCAGCCACTTCCTTTACGACTGACCATATGGTTTTAATTTTATCCTGAGACTTAGCTATTCTATCTGCATACCACATACTTTTTGCCTTCCTAATAACATTTTAAGCACCTTACAATACTGTTTGTAATGGGCTGCTGTATTTAGATTTTGACTGTTTCTAACGTTTTGATATAATTGCCACTTTGTTCTACAAGATATTCTTACCCCTTTAGTCACCCACCCAGGCTGCCTGTTTGTGCTAGTACCCTGTTTTGAACGTTCTAACGGAAAACAACTTTCAAAGAGCACGAGAAAAGTCTTGAGGAAAGCATTATATTTATTGTCTACTGTATCAGCACTATAAACATCTTGCCACTCTTGTTCCTTGATAAGGTTTACAAAAGTCTGTACAGCAACTGGATCAGCTTTCCAAAAAAGTTGGTAACTATATGTAACATGTGTTGCAGCACAAAAATCTTTTAGACTTAAAATCATTAATTCGGTAGAACATAGGATTTCCGACATCGTTGCGACCGAAAAAACATCCGACAAGAACGGTTCAAATGGCTCTGAGCACTATGGGACTCAACATCTTAGGTCGTAAGTCCCCTAGGACTTAGAACTACTTAAACCTAACTAACCTAAGGAGGCAGGATTCGAACCTGCGACCGTAGCAGTCCCGCGTTTCCGGACTGCAGCGCCAGAACCGCGCGGCCACCGCGGCCGGCGACAAGAACGGGAACAACGACGACTGAAGAAGAACGTTCAACGTGACAGAAATGTAACTCTTCCGCAAATTGCTGCAGATATCAATGCTGGGCCATCAACAAGTGTCAGTGTGCAAATCATCCAACGAAACATCATCGATATGGGCTTTCAGAGCCGAAAGACCACTCGTTTACCCTCAACGAATGCACGACACAAAGGTTTACGCCTCTCCTGAGCTCGTCAACACCGACATTGGACTGTTGATGACTGGAAACATGTTGCCTGGTCGGACGAGTCTCGTTTCAAATTGTATAGAGCAGATGGAAGTGTACGGATATGGAGATAACTTCATGAATCCATGGACCCTGCATGTCAGCAGAGGACAGTTCAATGTGGTGGAGGAACTGTAATGATGTGGGTCAAGTGCAGTTCGAGTGATATGGTACACCTAATACGTCTAGATACGTAAGCATCCTGTCTGATCACTTGCGTCCATTCATGTCCATTGTGCGTTCCGACGGACTTAGGCAATTGCAGCAGGACAACGTGACACCCCACACGTCCAGAATTGCTACATAGTGGCTACAGGGACACTCTTCTGAGTTTAAACACTTCCGCTGGCGATCAAACTCCCCAGACACGAACATTATTGAGCATATCTGGGATGCCTTGCAACGTCCTATTCAGAAGAGACCTCCACCCCCTCGTACTCTTACGTATTTGTGGACAGCCCAGCAGGAATAATGATATCAATTCCTTCCACCACTACTTGAGACATTAGTCGAGTCCATGCCACGTCGTGTTGAGGCACTTCTGCGTGCTCGCAGGGGCCGTACACGATATTAGGCAGATGTACCAGTTTCTTTGACTCTTCAGTGTATATCAATGCCCACTGACAGCTAATACCATTAACTTCTTTGCACCTTGATTCATAATGGTTGCGGAATCGAAATGTATCTTTTCTTTGAGACATGTTCGGAAGAAGACACCACATACGTAGTGACATTATTGCCTCACAATGCTGTTCCAGTTCTTACGCCATGTGTTTGTTGCTCGTTTCTGTCGGCATTGTTAATGAAATAACACTGATCACTTTTTCCATTTTCTGTAATGACGTAATATTTCAAACAATATAAAGTTTACAATTAAAAATTACTCCTTTTTAAAAAAAGCTATATATAAAAACGTAAAATTTTAGCCCAACTGGTACGGCTAATTGGTATTTAGGTTATAAACGAGGCCAAACAATTACCGAAAAATACGATTATTCAGAATTAAGATACCGGTATCGGTTTTAACCGGATGGTTTCTCCCGTCCCTAACCGCTAGGTGATCTTTGAGATCCTAGAATACCGTAGCGATACAACTACTACTCCACTGTTGAACATGAGCGACGGCGGCAGCTATGTGAACCGAGCTCTCTGCTGTCGCACAAACCGTGTTAGCATAGACGTCTTTCTTGAGGTACTAGTTTCGTGTGATACCGCCATAGAGCAAATATCTCTGAAGTGAGATTTGCGTTCTGCGCATGTTGTCAACATTAAAGCAGGATTGTCACGTGTTTTCGGAACTTCGCTGTGCGTGTGTGCTTTCCGCAGAGTTTGAAGTTCATAATATCAAGAGTTTTTGTTGTGTTTTCACCGTTTGTTGATAGTGTAATAGCGATGGTGAATTACTGTTGTTGCTACGGATGCAAAGAAAAATATGTGAAAGGAGGGATAGCAACTTGTCATGGGTACTATGTTTAAAAATTTCGAGACGCATTACAATTAAGGCTTGATTCTGTACACCTATTTTTCTACGATTTTATGACGATATAATAGATATTACGGCTCGTACAAAAGCTTACAAACAGTCGCTTCCTCTCGTAAATTTGCTAGTGGAACAGGAAACGGAATGGTTAGTTGTTGCAGCTAATCCTATCCTCCGTGCATTTATTAGTGACTTGTCGATTATGTATATAGACTTGAAAGACGGGAGACAGATAAATTCAATAGAGTGGGAGTCTGTAATTGTCTTCGTATAAAACGTGTGTCCAAATCTTTTTGTTTACGATAAAGTTACATTAGGAGACCATGTTAAGTGTGTCTAGGACATGGAGAATGATTATGTGTGATTTATATTTTAGTTTCCCGAAGGATGAACAACGAGTAAAGATGTGGCTCCAGGAAATAAGGAGGAGTAATTTTGTCCCCACAAAATATTCCAAAGTATGTTCAAAACACTTTGAAGAGGAATGTTTAGACAGAGAAAAATTTGGACGTGTGTGGCTGAAGGTAGATGCTATACCAACTATTTTTAATTTTCCACAGCACCTTCTACCAGTTTCTGCATTCAGCTTAAATACATTTTCTGCACAAGTCAAATAAAAAACACAATAGTGTAGCTAATCAAAGTACACTTTCATCTTCTGTGGTGTATTTTGCCTTCAATTTATTTTCTTCACCATTTGATTAAGAAGCGTAAAATATTAGTAAACATGTCCCCAAACTCTTTCATTTGTGTCACTTTCCACTTCCCTTAATGGTGTTATATGGGTTGACTGTTACATGACCAACTGTATTTGCTTTACAGTACATTTATTCTCCGATCGCCTTTTTTCCCCCTTCTTACTCAGTCTAGTATTTATTTAATAAACTGGGAGCAAGTACGTAAAATGCGTTAAATAAACACCTCAAAGTGTCACCAGTAAGAAAAATTGTGCTTTAGGTCGCAAAAACGAGAAAATAAATACGCAGAAATAGCAGAAAAAAGGACGAATTAGCAGGGATATAATCGCTAATGCGTGGCAAATTTGGTGTTTTTCGGACACTTGCAAAAGTACTAGCGTACTCTCAAGTCGTTTTGGATGAACTGAAATTGTAGAAAAGATTTTGTGACAACGGCAAACAGGCAGCGGGAAAGACTTCAAATGGTTCAAATGGCTGTGAGCACTATGGAACTTAAGATCTGAGTTCATCAGTCCCCTAGAACTTAGGACTACTTAAACCTATCTAACCTAAGGACGCCACACACACCCATGCCCGAGGCAGGATTCGAACCCGCGACCGTACGCGTGGTTCCAGTCTGAGGCGCCTAGAACCGCTCGGCCACACCGGCCGGCGGGAAAGACTTCTCCTAGTAGGTAGATGATAGGGACACGACGAACAGTTCTTAAACCGTCATCTGTTTCATTGTTGTTTTGTTTCGTGGTCAGTTTCTGGGTAGAGCCGCTGTGCCGTCTCCTGGAGGGCGTCCTCTTGTCGCGGTGCGCCCACGCGCCACTCTAGGCCGCCAGGCGTCGGCGCGTGGTGGGAGAGGAGGCGTCGCCTCGGCGCCGAGGCTGTGGGCAGGGGCAGGCGTCGCTGTGCTGCTTGGGCGACGGCCCAAGCCCCGCGATGACGCCCTGCTGCATTGATCGGCCCATTTTCTTCCGCATTGCCCGCCGCTGTCGCAAACAAACATCTCGTTACGTCGGCGAAGACATCACCAAGTTCACATTAACCGAGAGTCTCCAAATGGTGTAGCAGTGCGGCACTGGCGGTTAGTAGGCAGTACACGCATCGAGATAACTCGTTACTCGTGACCTTGGCAGCTGCTCTCAGGAACAGAATCACCTTGAAGTAAATGACTTAATGATGCATAACAGGCGGTAAGTAGGCAGTAAGCGCATCGGGCTCACTCGCTACTCGTGACCTTGGCAGCTGCTGTCAGGAGCAGAATCACCTTGAAGAAGATGACTTATTGATACATAGCCAACACGGATTCAGAAAATATCGTTCTTGCGCAACACAGCTAGCGCTTTATTCCCATGAAGTAATGAGTGCTGTCGACAAGGGATCTCAGATCGATTCCATATTCCTAGATTTCCAGAAGGCTTTTGATACCGTTCCTCACAAGCGACTATTAATCAAATTGCGTGCATATGGAGTATCGTCTCAGTTGTGTGACTGGATTCGTGATTACCTCTGAGAGAGGTCACAGTTCGTAGTGATAGACGGTAAAATCATCGAGTAGGACAGAGGCGATATCTAGCGTCCCGCAAGTTAGTGTCATAGGCCCTCTGCAGTTCCTGATTTACATAAATGATATGGGTGATAATCTGAATAGCCCCCTTAGATTGTTAGCAGATGACGCTGTAATTTACCGTCTAGTAAAATCATCAGACGATCAATTCCAATTACAAAATGATCTAGAGAGAATTTTTGTATGGTGCGAAAAGTGGCAATTAGCACTAAACAAAGAAAAGTGCGAGGTCATCCACATGGATACTAAAAGAAATCCGATAAATTTTGGGTATACGATAAATCGCACAAATCTAAGGGCTGTCAATTCGACTAAATACCTAGGAATTACAATTACGAGCAACTTAAATTGGAGAGACCACATAGATAATATCGTGGGGAAGGCGAAACAGAGATTGCGCTTTGTTGGCAGAACACTTAGAAGATGCGACAAAACCACTAAAGAGACAGCCTACATTACACTTGTCCATCGTCTGCTGAAATATTGCTGTGCGGTATGGGATCCTTACCAGTTGGATTGACGGAGGACATCAAAAAAGTTCAAAGAAGGGCAGCTCGTTTCGTGTTATCGCGCAATAGCGGTGAGAGTGTTACTGATATGATACGCGAGTTGGGGTGGCAGTCACTGAAACAAAGGCGGTTTGCTTTGCGGCGAGATCTATTTACGAAATTTCGTTGACCCAACTTTCTCTTCCGAATGCGAAAATATTTTGTTAACACCCACCTACGTAGGGAGAAATGATCATCATAATAAAATATGAGAAATCAGAGCTCGAACGAAAAGATTTAGGTGTTCCTTTTACCCACGCGCCATTCGAGAGAGGAATGGTAGAGAAGTAGTAAGAAAATGGTTCGATGTACCCTCAGCCAGGCACTTAGGTGTGGACTGAAGAGTAACCATGTAGATGTAGATGCAGATGTAGAGTGGTGCTGCACGTAACTATTGGCTCCAGTAGATGGGCTCACGAGAGAGACGATTCGATCGTACTCGCGGCGAAAGAGGGATCGGTGAAGCGTCACGATGAATGGCCTGAAATGAAAACTGCACGCATTTTAATAAGCTGCAGTTTGCATAAAAATGCTTTAGTTATGGGCCATACTTTCTACACCCAAATTCTCGACGTCTTACAAATTTTGATATTGAGAAAAAAAAGTGATACATACAAAATATAACACTTGAAACGTCCCCTTAGAACAATTATACATGACTGTGCTTAAACTGACATACAATATTTTTAGCGCAACGCAATCTGACTTTCAGAAATCCCTACAAAAGAATGGCCCTGACTAACATTAACCTATACGTTTCACAAATCACTTACCTCACAAAAATCTTCGCTACTCAAGCTACTGCAATACAGCGAGCGCCACTACTGCCAGCTAAATAAAAGATTCAAACTACGGAAGGCACTAACTACTAATAGGCATAGTTAGCAAATGAAAGATTTTAATAGAGAACAAACACTGTATTTACCTTAATAGTCATAATATATATAGCAGTTCATGACAAATTACAAAACTCCGCCATCTCTCTCCCCACATCCATCACTGCTGGCGGCTCACCTCCAACTGCGCAATGCTATGCGCTGTTCACATCCAGCTGCCGCTGCCCAACACTACAATGGCAGACAACAATGCAAACTAGCCACAGACTGCACACAGCACAGCCAGTGATTTTTATACAGAGGTGGCGTTACCAATAAGAAAACCTAAACAGCCTACTTACATAGCCCCCATGCTCCCCACAAAAAATTTTACAAATTGTTTTGGGCAGTGGCCAATAATGATTTGATAAAATTTTTCATAATTACAATAACAAAGATATCAAATACAGATAACATTTGTAGTAATACAGGCTTTACAAAAGAATCGAACAAACATATACATCAGTGTTGCAGGAATTATGACATAAGTACATACATAAAAGATCAGAATAACTTTTGAAACATCAACTTCACACATGAGCAACAAAACATAACAGATAAATAATGTCTAAACATCTTTACAAAGTAAATAACATATTATTAATGCAAATTATATTTGAGGAGAACAGAATTCCTCATCATAGTGAATGTAGCTGAGTATTAGAAAAATTCTACAACATAAATCGTATCAGATAAACACATAAAGACAGGATGAACACAGATACACAAGGGAACACAAACACGTAGTGGGATAACACAAGGAAAGGACAGGGTTTCTTTTACTGCAGTATTTTGCAAACAAAACTTTCTTTACTTCTTGGAGATCTCCCTTCATTCATCATTATTCCCAAAAAGTCCTATCTATACCTGCTTTCTGTATTCTAACCATATTTCTTTCAAAATAATTGTGGCTCATTATACAATACTCATTTTGGCCCAAATCTTTTTCATATAACTTCTCAATGCAATTTTTCCCTATTGTCCATAATCAGTTTCTTATATAGTCTACCCCCTCTTAAGCTAACTTCAATCTACTGAGCTCAGATGCTAAACTAAGGGACGAGGCAATGCAGCAGCACAAAACAATTAAACAGAAACAGCAATGACAAAAAAATGGAAATTTGCAAAGCAAGCTACAGTAAATCTAAATTACCAAGCAATTCAACATTACAACTAATATGAGGCAATGCGGAGCAAACAAGATAAATAAATCTGGCTTAGCAGAGTAACACAAATTAAAATTCAGTAGCACTATGCCTGGCAAACAGCAGCAGAAAATGAAATACCTAAACATGACATAGCTCAAGCAGAAAAAATAGTACACTAAAGAGAACAATGCAGACAAGGGAAATGTATATTCACATCTTAATGTCTATGTAATTAAAGTGGTGCACCACAAGAAGTTATTCTACCAAAAAGTTACCAAGTACTTGAAAAGAAAATTATGAATGCAGTTCCTCTGAAGGTAAATGTCATTTTGTGCTCCCTCATTTTTTTGAAAAAATTATTATTTAGTCGATCTGTAGACAGAAAATATTTATATTAGTACATCCATAAAATTTTATTTTAACCAATGCTCCAGTGCAGCTAGAAATTAGATATCAAATGAAATAAGCAACTATGTACAAAGTAAAGTATAAGAACATCATTCAGTAGTCATTAGGCATTTCATAAGTTAGTAGAGAAATCTCTCAACTAGAGAGACAGTAGTCATAATCAGGTGTATAGACATAAAAATATTTCTCGTCATTTCATTATGCATTTCAGTAAATCATAAATTAAGAGCTCCACAGTGTAATCATATGTTATCAAGTTCGACCGTGTCGTTTTTCCGATGCTTTCTACAAAGGAACGTCAATAGTGAGGATAATGGCCTCCCTTTCTTTTCCACCTGTGCCTCTGGAAGGCACACGATAATGGCTTTTTTCAAGGCGACTGTCGCCCAGCTGGGTGCCCACGATGCATTAGGTGCAGGTGGTCACTTAACTTTCTTACCGAAATATTTACGACACCAGTTTGGATTACAGTGACAGTCTCATATAAAAAAATTTCACCGGTCGAGAATTTGAGTTGCAAATGTGTAGAAACAAAATCCTATGCATATAACAGTGTGTAAAAAATTTTCGCCTGCATTGTGCTACATTCACGCATTTACACACATTTCATAACTCTTAAAGTACGATTCTTGGTTTCCAACAACCTTTTTCACAAACCAGAGTCCCTAACCACTACTCATTATTCCTTACCTTATTCGTCGACACTTCTTCAATATTTCATCATTACAGATGTGTAGCATAATCAAATAACTCATATAGCATCAGCTTACTGATCATAAACATACCGCAACAGCATAATACACATAGTCATCATGATAATAACATCATAACACCTCAGTCAACTCTCAAAATCGTCGTAGCTTCCTCCAATAATTTCAAAACAAAAAAAAATTCTCTGCTCATGTCAAAAGTGTCATCTGCCTCAAACGTACTTTAAAAATCATGATCCTATACCAAATACATCATTCAAAGCTCTCATAGTATCACAATGGTTCCGAAAAAATATGAACAGTTCACAAAGTACAGACAAAATACAATTTCGTATGTGTGAAGTTATCCAACTGTGTAATTATGTAAACATCTGTCACTGACGTATTAAAAAAAGTTTCTTTCTCTGTTAAATGATCAGATAGCTATGTAATTCTATGTTAGAGAAATATGGTACCGATGTGTAAAGTTGTATAAGCAAATACCATATTAGCTAGGGCTCCTTGTTCTTGCCAAACACATGGTACACAAAGTAGGCATGTACCCCCCTGAGGATTAATGTAATTATGCCCTCAGGTGTTACAGATTATTGCAATGGAATAAAATGTATCACGGAAAACTTTCTTTGTAATTCAAAAACCTTTAAAAATAAATGTTTTAAATATAAAATTAATCACTCAAATACATGTACTGTAGCGCTAAACTGTGCGTCTTGTTGTAAGATAATCTCTGTGGAAGTGTCGTAGTTGTCGTTCTCCGCAAGCTAAGTTCTGCAGAAGTCAATGTACTTACCTCATGATAAACAAAAGTGAAATGCTTTGCGTATAGATATCTTAGTTATTATGCTTATTGCCATGATGAAGAAAGTGCTGTGCTGTAACGTATTGTTATGCTACGGAAAAGGCAGTCTCATTGTAGCTATACCACAAACGTTACTACTAAAACATGTTTTACTTTCCAGAATAATGCAGAAAAACTGTGCAGATATAAAACAGAAACACTGCAAAAGCAACATTGTAAATTGTCACTCATTAGTAGCGTCGTGATAAAATCGTGTAGCTGTCACATAAACTAACCACTGTGTCATCTGGTATCTCACTGAAAGTACTTTAAATCCAGAATGTATTTTCAAGTAAACCAAAATGTTGCATTAAAATCTCATTAGCAGTACTGGTAAATGTTCTAAGTATCTAAGCCTTATAGTCGTTACATAATCATGCAACTAACAAGCAAGAATGCACACACACAATAACACTGGGTCGTCTCTTCACAATAACAATGCATTCGTAATTTCTGTTGAAAAATGTTCCCTAGGTTCTTGATTGGATATTTAACTTCAAACATTGTTGCATGGTACCAGATTCTAAGTCTGACAATGCATACTAGAAATGTGAAGCGAAAAATTTTATGGCAAAGACTAAGTTAAAATGCAGATTATCTTTCAATAAACGGTTTTACATGTGAAATGTGGTGTAAACCTTTACTCTTCCGAGTACGCAGAGTTTCAACTTCAACGCAATTATCATATGGTATACATCGGATTCTGTAAGGTCCATTGTAAACTAGAAAGAATTTGTGACTCAAGTGTTTCTTCTTATGTGACAGTGAATGAGCTTTAATGAGAACTTTCTGACCAATGTATAATTTCTTTGCATTTGCTTTACCGTGTAGTTTTCTCCTTTTGTCTGCTGCAGATTTTATATTTTTAAGAGCCAAATCAATTATGTCTTTGTGTCGAAGTTTACGTGTATTCGGGAAAGGTACAAGCTCTCTGATTCTGTTCGGTGGTTCTTCATTCTTCAGTACAAGAGTAGGTGGTAAAGCAGTGGAGTCATGAGGCATTTCATTCAGCACATTTTGAAATAATTGTAAATATCTGTCCCAATGCTGATGCTTTCTGTGACAATAAAGTCTGCAAAGCTTATTGATTTCTTTCATAATCCTTTCAGACGGGTTGCAATGTAGTGAGTACAATGAAATAAAAACAGGTTTGATTTTATGATTCCGAAACATGCGTGACCAAACAGCAGATCTAAATTGCGGCCCGTTATCTGAAATGACTTTAGCAACGTAGCCAACTTCACGTAAGAAATTTTTAACAAAGGTGTTGGATACAGATCGTCCAGTGGCTTTACGTAACGGAGTGAAAGAAACAAATTTTGAAGTAAGTTCAACAGCGACTAGAACGTACGAAAATCCATTCGATGTTCTGACAAGGGGTCCCAATAGATCAACTGCAGCAAATTCTTTTAATTTAGAAGGAATGATAGGAAACAACGGAGCACGATGTGAGATAGTAGATGGTTTAGCCTTTTGACAAAGTTTACAAATAGACAGGACTCTTCGAATTCTCTGTTCCATATTGTTAAAATAACAAGTCGTTCGAAGAATATGATAACATTTTCGTGGACCAAAATGTGCGTAGCTGAAATTAATGTACCAAATGAGCTTATTAACAAAATCGTCTGGAATGCAAAGTACCCATAGCTTGTCATCAACAGTGCAGCTTTTGAAGAGTATGTCGTTTCTAACCAGGTAATAATGCCGAATCTGTGTGTGTGTCTTTTCATGCCATTTGCTTTTGATGTCTTTCCAAATCGGATCTTTATCTTGTTCATGAGCAATGCCCTTTAAAGATGTGGTGATGAAGTTTTCAAAGGCGACTTTCTGAATGTAAAGAATACTGAAATTTTTCTTGAGGTTGCCTTCTGTGTTACTTTTCTCAAGCCGAGCCGGTGCGCGTGACAGTGCGTCCGCAACAATGTTCTCCTTCCCGGGAATGTAGACTATTGCGAAGCGGAATTCTTGCAGAAACAATGCCCAACGTTTTAACCTGTCATGATTTAATTTTGAAGACATAAGAAATTGTAATGCACGATGATCACTGTATACTTTTACGTGCTTACCAGAAAGAAAGAAACGGAATTTGTTAAATGCCCAAACGATAGCTAAAGCTTCTAATTCAGTAACGGAATAATTTTCTTCAGATTTTGTTAGCACTCGGCTAGCAAAAGCAATGGTTTTCTGAACAGTAATGTCATTTTCTATGGCTTCTTGAAATAAATGGGCACCAAGACCGACTTTAGAAGAATCCGTGCTAAGGCAGAAATCTTGTGACAGATCTGGATGAGCTAATATTGGCGCATGAAGTAACGCTTCTTTCAAAGAATTGAATTCCAACTGTGCTTGTTCGGCCCAGTTCCAAATAGTATTTTTTCCAGTGAGAGAACAAAGTTTTGGTGTAACAAGAATTTGCATATTCAGAAAACGAAGGTAAAAATTTACAAGACCTAGAAAACTGCGGACTTGTTTTTTTTGTGGATGGAACTGGAATGGCTCTGATTGCTTCTAACTTTTCAGGATCTGGCTGAATGCCTTCAGAAGGAATAATATGTCCCAAAAACCTCACCTTTGACCTACCGAATTCAGACTTTTCCAAGTTAACTGTAATTCCAGATTCTGCAAAAATACGTAACAAACTGTTGAGGATGCGATTATGTTGTTCCCATGAAGCTTCTGCTATTAGAATATCGTCCACATATAAGGTGATGTGACGTTTTAAGAACTCAGGTAATATGGAATTTAGCCCGCGAATGAATGCTGCCGAAGAAATGTTCAAACCAAAAGGAAGTTTCCGAAACTGATAACAAACGCCGAAACAAAGGAAAACTGTGTATTTTCTACATTCTGGATGAAGTTCGATCTGATAAAAGCTGGATCTGAGATCAATGGAAGACAACACTTTTACACCATTAAAATTTTGAAGAAGTTCTTTCAACGTTTGGGGCCTGTCTGTTTCAGGAATAATGATAGTATTGATTTGTCTCAAATCTAAGACAAGTCTGATCGATCCATTTTTCTTCTCAACAACATGTAATGGATTGTTGTATGAGCTTACTGCAGGCTCAATAATGCCCTCGTCAAGTATAGATTGTATTTCTGTTCTAACACGGTCCCTATAAGGTGCTGGAATTACATATGGTCTAACACAAAATTTAGTATGCTCACGAGCACGAAATTGGTATCGAAATCCCTTGATTGTTCCTGTTTTATGAGTAAAAACTGTGGAATGTGCTTGTAAAATCTCAAAAAGGTCCTGCCTATCAGTGTCATTACAATTCTCAATTGTTTGAATTTTATTCTGAATTAACTCATTAATTTCAAATATTCCGTTGATATCATCCCTGTCAGTACTTGCAGAGTGATTGTTAGTGTCTAGTTCCGTAGAAAATTCCGAACTGTTGTCTAACAGAAGGTAAAGCCGATTAATTTCCTCGTCATGGTTTGAGAGCCAATCTTCAAATTTCAAAGCTATTGACTTACCTTCCTTCTCTAAACTTATTTCCACATCGTGAAAGTTTAAGATTGCTTTGTATTCATTCAAAAAGTCTACTCCCAATATAATTTCCGTCGACAATAATGGAACAATAAGAAAGTTCATAGAGAAGCTGTGGCTTTGGCAAAGGAATTCTAAATTGGTTTGTTGGCGTACATCTACACTTTTTCCAAAGATTGCACCTTGTAATTTAATCTTATGTAACGGAAGTGTGGGGCAATCGTTCGATTTGTTGCATTTGCTAAAAGCTGTTTCACTAATTACTGAAATGGGACTGCCAGAGTCAAGTACTGCCGTAAATTTTACGTCATTTACTGTAATGTGAATCACAGGATATGCAATGTTCTTATTTTTTACGTCGTGTTCCTGGAGTAAGATGTCCCTAATGTCTTCCATTTTGACGTAATTACTAGCTACGGCAGCTGCGTAGTTAGTTTCATACGTACGTTTTGTGGCTGCCAGCGGTATGAGTCATTGCCTATTGTCTCTTTGTTGGCGCGCGTCGTTATTGGGGTTTGGAGACCTAACTTCTACAAATTCACTTTGTCGAGAGGGCCCTGCTCTGTTTGAATCACGCCAGTTCTGATGCAATTCAGGTCTGTCGTTACGATCATATCGTCTGTCGTCATGTCGGTAGTTCCTGTAGTTTCTTTCTTCTCGGTTAAGTGGTGGAGAATTTCTCCCTGAATTATCACTGCACGGTGGACCGTTGCGTCTAAAGTTATTCTGTCTCCCGTAATAATAATTGTTTTGGTTCCCATATTGTCTGTTTCTCTGATTGTCTCTGTGATAGTCATTACCGCGGAGAGGTAATTATTACTACTCTGCCAACGATTGTCATACGGGTGGTGTCTGTTTTGGTCACGATTTGTGTGGTGAGAATAGCCTTGTCGCGTCCAGTTATCGTTTCTGTCGTCACGGAATTGTGACGGATGTGACCTGTAGTGATTGTTTTCCTGTTTTCGCATCCCGCGACTGTCTGTGTCAATTTCTAATTCTTGTAAGAGTCCCTGAAAAGCTTCAATGTCGTCTTTGCAACGTCCTGCCAAAATAATATGTCGTAAATGTTCAGGCAATTTGATTAAGCAAATGCGGATGAGTTCTGAGGGGCTGTATGGGTTTGACAGGTACTGATTCTTGTGCAACATGTCTTCAAAATATTTCACAAGACTGGAAAATTCAGATTGTTCGAAATGTTTCATCATTATGGTGCCATGTTTTACTCGGTTTTGTGTGGCTTGAGACCAATATGCTGAGAGGAAGGCATGATAAAATTCTCCTTCACTGTGACGATCGTGAATGACCGACCGCATTCTTACAGCTGGTTCATTCTCTAAATAGCCACACATAAATTCTAATCTGTGCTCTAATGACCAGTTGGGAGGAAAACAATGAGAGAATTGATGGAGCCACGCTTGTGGGTGAATGTCGTTGCCAGAATTCTTAAATGTTTTAAATTTACGTGTAGTAATGAACAGCTTATAGTCAAAATCATCGTGTCGGCGAGTAGCATATCGGTCATTGTTACGTCGTGTCGGCGGTTCCATCTCAAAATCCAATGCGCCTTGCCAATTTCTTTCATAATTTCCGAATTGTCCTGTGTTATTATTTTGTGGTTGTTCCGTATTTCTAAGTCCCTCTTCCCGTATTGGAGCGGGAGTGGCCTCTGAAATACGTAATTCTTGTATTACCTGAGTCAGCTGATCTTGTACTTCCCGGATTTCTCTTTGGTGTTGCGTATTAATTTGATTCTGATTTTGTTTGAATTTCCTAATTTGTTCGCACTCTTCTGTGTCATTAAAGACTACCGGTTTTGTGTCGTTCAGATTATCATCTACCTTCGTAGATAAGTTAGTGAACTGATCCGAAAGTTCGGCTACTTTCTCCGATAGTGTTCCTCAGTGTGTTTTTCTGAACCAAGTTTCAGAATGTCCATTTGTGTTGAAATCGTATCTACTGTGTCCTTTAAGTTTTCTTGAGTTCTCACAAGTTGCGTAACCGAATCGGTAAATGCAACCGAGTCAATTTTAGCCGACAAGGTCTCATGATTTTCATGAACAATGGTTTGCAGTTCTTTTATGGCTACTTCGTGATTCTGTAATGCATTTTCATGCCGCGAAAAAATAGGTTGAAAATGCTCACAAATTTGTGTTTTTACATCATTACAGACTTTTTGACATTTCGATTCAATGTTATGTAACTCAGTAGTTAAATCTTCACGTATTTGTTCAAGAGTTTGTTCCAATGAGTCTAACTTTTGAAGCTTTTGCTGTGTTTGTCTCTGATTTTGTTCCATTGTGTCTAACTTTTTAAGATTTTGTTCCACTCTGTCTAACTTTTTAAGATTTTGTTCCACTGTGTCTAACTTTTGAAGATTTTGTCCCATTTGTCTCTGATTTTGTTCCATTTGTTGCATTAATTGCAATAATAATGTATTAGTGTCTGGAATCTGTTTCTCTATGCTTTTTGGCAGTGCATTTTCACCGGCAACATTCACATTTTGACAAGCAGAAAATGAGTCTTGACTCATTTGAGAAAACGGTGAGGACCCAAAACCTGAATCTACAGTATTTGCAAGATTGTGTCCTGTGATTTCGTATTCCTGAGGCGAGCTGTTGCCGACCGATCGATCGATAATGCTTCCCTGTTCACTACTTGTTTCACTGTCTACACCATTATTTGCCGCCCGCTCCATTTCCCTATGCACAATTACCAAATTACTACTTTGAACATTAGTTAATTCATTACTCTGCGGCGCTAACACACTGCTTTCGTCTTCACTGTCATTTCTCAGTTTACTTTGGAGCCTAGTATTACGTTTTTCACACGCCATTATTGTCACAATATTTCACACGACGACACAGAAAAACACAATTCGAATAGGAAAAATAGGGGAACACTTTAACATAACACTGAAAATAATATCTAGTTAATTGCAAGCGCAGCTGCGAAATACTTGGTGCAAATCTAAATACATGCCACAACTGTGTACAACAATGAAAAACTACAACTACAAAGGAAATTCTCTCTATAATTACGCGCTAACAATAAACAAAAGCTACACTAATCACACAAACTACAAGAAAAAATCAGAAGATTCCAGTGAGTTATCCTAGGCTAAGGGTCGACATATGAAACGTCCCCTTAGAACAATTATACATGACTGTGCTTAAACTGACATACAATATTTTTAGCGCAACGCAATCTGACTTTCAGAAATGCCTACAAAAGAATGGCCCTGACTAACATTAACCTATACGTTTCACAAATCACTTACCTCACAAAAATCTTCGCTACTCAAGCTACTGCAATACAGCGAGCGCCACTACTGCCAGCTAAATAAAAGATTCAAACTACGGAAGGCACTAACTACTAATAGGCATAGTTAGCAAATGAAAGATTTTAATAGAGAACAAACACTGTATTTACCTTAATAGTCATAATATATATAGCAGTTCATGACAAATTACAAAACTCCGCCATCTCTCTCCCCACATCCATCACTGCTGGCGGCTCACCTCCAACTGCGCAATGCTACGCGCTGTTCACATCCAGCTGCCGCTGCCCAACACTAGAATGGCAGACAACAATGCAAACTAGCCACAGACTGCACACAGCACAGCCAGTGATTTTTATACAGAGGTAGCGTTACCAATAAGAAAACCTAAACAGCCTACTTACACACTGTTTGTTACAAAATGAACAGTAATTTACACTTTATTTGAAACAAAAGTTTTCTGGGTATGATACAACGTCATAATGTAGAAAAAAAAGAACATGCTGGAGAAGCCAACGTTTCGGCCATGCTTGCAGTGGCATTCTTCTGGGTCTAGTGTAGATTCAGAAGTAGGCCACCGCAACCGTGGCCGCAACGTCCGTTTCTCCAACATAGCCTTTAGCCTTTCTTTTCCGTTTGGCGCGGAACCACATCCAGGAAACTTATTAGCTGAGTGGCGGCAGAAACCTGCATAGCTACGTGGGCTGATGCTTAAAGGATTTTACAACTTCATTTATGTATAGACTTTTATTGAGACGATTTAGATAAGAAGTTAAGGTGGCATCTTATACCAAAATACTTGCTTTCATTCACTTATTGTTGTAGTACCGAATTCCACCAATAGGTTCAAATGGCTCTCAGCACTATGGGACTTAACTTCTGAGGTCATCAGTCCCCTAAAACTTAGAACTACTTAAACCTAACTAACCTAAGGTCATCACACACAGCCATGCCATAGGCAGGATTCGAACCTGCGACTGAAGCGGTCGCGCGGTTCCAGACTGTAGCGCCTAGAACCGCTCGGTCACTCCGGCCGGCTTCACTAATAGGAACCAGAAAATTTAAAATTATGTAGTTAATGTACCATCTGGTAGTGAAACTTTCATGCACATAGTGTTATAGAACACAATTCCGCCACTAGGAACGACAGAAAGTTATAAGTCAAAAATGGCAGACTTCAAAGGATCTGGATGTGTTCGTTGCGTGTTTTGAATGGAACTAACAAAGACGGCAACAAAGGGTTAACAACTTCGTACCAAATACTACAAGGAACCCGCTAGTAGGCCTACAATTTACTCCTGGTGCCAGAATTTCGTTCAAACTGGTTGTAGCATTCGTCATAACAAATCTCCAAGTTGCCCTCGAGTTTCAAAGCCTGTCGTCGAGCGAGTGAGTGAGTGAGAGAGAGAGAGAGCGAGAGCTAGCTTTGCTCACAGTCCCAGGGAATGAACGCATTATGCGTGGCTAATGCTTGGAGTTCCTCAACCAACTGCCTGGACAGTGTTACGAGAAAGACTGCACCTGAAGCCATACAGACTAACACTGCATAACTGACGCCAGATATGCAGAATAAAGTGTGGCGAGAAACTGACGTCAATTGGGATGTTTGCTGTATGACCAATGGGCAGGCATATTCACCAAAGAGTAAATGTATGGGACGAACTGCTTTCCGGGCGGGAAGGCGTGCCGGTCACCGGCACGAATCCGCCCAACAGATTACTGTCGAGGTCCGGTGTGCCGGCCAGTCTGTGGATGTTTTTTTTAAGGCGGTTTTCCATCTGCCTCGGCGAATGCGGGCTGGTTCCTCTTATTCCGCCTCAGTTACATTATGTCGACGATTGATGCGCAAACAATTTCTCCACGTACGCGTACACGATAATCACTCTACCACGCAGACATTGGGGTTACGCTCGTCTGGTGTGAGACGTTCCTGGGAGGGTCCACTGGGGGCCGAAGCGCACAATAACCCTGGGTTATTGGCTATGGCGGGGACGTAGCCTCTCCGTTGCTTTTAGGTCCCCAGTTCCATACAATACAATACAATGGGATGAAACTTGCAGCATTTTGCTACGTGGCTAATCCTCCACTACCTGTGTACGCTAAGGTGATGGAAGTCATGAATACCTTCTAATATCGTGTCGGACCTTCGTTTGTTCGGCGTGCCGCAGCGCCTCGACGTGGCATAGAGTTAACAAGTCGTTGGAAGTCCCCTGCAGAAACAACAAGTCATGCTGCCTCTACAGCCGTCCATAATTGCAAAAATATTGCTGGTGCAGGAGTTTGTGCACGAACCGATCTCTCGATTATCTCCAGTAAATGTACGATGGTGTACATGTCGGGCGATCTGAGTGGCTAAAGCATTCGCTCAAATTGTCCAGAATGTTATTCAAAATGGTTCAAATGGCTCTGAGCACTATGGGACTTAACATCTGTGGTCATCAGTCCCCTAGAACTTAGAACTACTTAAACCTAACTAACATAAGGACATCGCACACATCCATGCCCGAGGAAGGATTCGAACCTGCGACCGTAGCAGCAGCACGATTCCGGACTGAAGTGCCTAGAACCTCTCGGCCACAGCGGTCGGCGGCTCTCGTGTCGATCGTCTGGCAGCCTTAGCCCCATTGACACCAAATTTCGCCGCAGTGTCATAAGAGATACGTTCGTCGTACATCCCAAATTGATTTCTGTGGTTACTTCACGCTTTGCTTGTCTGTTAACACTGACAACTCTACGCAAACGCCGGAGCTCTCGGTAGTTACGTGATGGGCGTCGGCCACTGTGTTTTGTCTGTGGTGAGAGGTAACGTTCACATGGTTCAAATGGATCTCAGCACTATGGGACTTAACTGCTGTGGTCATCAGTCCCCTAGAACTTAGAACTACTTAAACCTAACTAACCTAAGGACATCACACACATCCATGCCCGAGGCAGGATTCGAACCTGCGACCGTAGCAGTCGCGCGGCTCCAGACTGTAGCGCCTAGAACTGTTCGGCCACTCCGGCCGGCCGAGAGGTAACGCCTGAAAATTGGATTCTTGGCGTACTCTTGACACTGTGGACCTCGGAATACTGAATTCCCTAACGATTTGCGGAATCGAATCTCCCATGCTCTAGCTCCAACTATCACACCGCGTTTCACGTCGAAAACCTTTTCACATGAATGGCCTGAGTACAAATGACAGCTCAGCCAAGCACTGCCCTTTGTACCTTGTGTACGCATACTAGCTACATCTGTATATGTGGATGTCGCTATCCCATGACTTTTGTCACTTCATTGCAAGCCTTTTCAATTAAATTCTGTGTAAGTTAAGTTGTGAAATCCTTCGAGAATGGCCCTGTAGTATACAGGGTGTACATAAAGTCCGGGAACGCTTTCAATTATTTATTGCACAAGAACTAAACGTTGTACAAATGTCATACATATTGCACTTCGAAGAGAAACTCTGAAAGTTTTTTAACAAACATTTCTAGTTCACGGGAGGCACGACGCACCGATTTCTTTGGACTCCTTATGAATGTCTCTCGTACGTGCTCCACATTCACTTCACTCATACTGGGATGTCCGCTTCACTTTGCTGGGCACAAGCAACCCGACGTAACGAATTTGTTGTGCCAGTGGTAAATGACCTTCCTTGTTGGCGGCTTCTTGCAGTACTTGGTTGTAGACATCCGTTCAACAACTGTAGCAAGCTTGTTTTTGTCGAACTCCAACACATACAAAGCTCGCTCCACACCTGAACTCGCCATATTTGCGACTAGCGCTCACTATCGGCAAATTAACAAATTACGCTGTGGCGGTATACATGAAAAAAATTTTCAGGGTTTCTCTTCAAAATGACATGTGTATGATATCTGTACAATGTTTGGTTCTTGTGCAATAAATAATTGAAAGTGTTCCCGGACTTTATGTTCACCCTGGACCTTCTAATATCAAGGAGTAATTATCGGTGCTGTGAATCTTCTTCAGCATGTCTGTATCCGACAGCATATTAAAACATTCAACACAAGTTTAACATTGATTTCATAGTTTCTACAGCTTCCGCACCATTTTCTCCGAGCACTCTGTTAAATAATCACTTACAATAGTAGATGTTTCTTAAGCACTGATTTCAATTCTAATATTCTTGTCTTTACCTCATTTTTGTAATCAAAATATGTAACAAGGAGAGGAGAAACCTAAATCTCTTTACGGTTAGGTGCATAAATAAGAAGTACACTCCTGGAAATGGAAAAAAGAACGCATTGACACCGGTGTGTCAGACCCACCATACTTGCTCTGGACACTGCGAGAGGGCTGTACAAGCAATGATCACACGCACGCCACAGCGGACACACCTGGAACCGCGGTGTTCGCCGTCGAATGGCGCTAGCTGCGCAGCATTTGTGCACCGCCGCCGTCAGTGTCAGCCAGTTTGCCGTGGCATACGGAGCTCCATCGCAGTCTTTAACACTGGCAGCATGCCGCGACAGCGTGGACGTTAACCGTATGTGCAGTTGACGGACTTTGAGCGAGGGCGTATAGTGGGCATGCGGGAGGCCGGGTGGACGTACCGCCGAATTGCTCAACACGTGGGACGTGAGGTCTCCACAGTACATCGATGTTGTCGCCAGTGGTTGGCGGAAGGTGCACGTGCCCGTCGACCTGGGACCGGACCGCAGCGACGCACGGATGCACGCCAAGACCGTAGGATCCTACGAAGTGCCGTAGGGGACCGCACCGCCACTTCCCAGCAAATTAGGGACACTGTTGCTCCTGGGGTATCGGCGAGGACCATTCGCAACCGTCTCCATGAAGCTGGGCTACGGTCCCGCACACCGTTAGGCCGTCTTCCGCTCACGCCCCAACATCGTGCAGCCCGCCTCCAGTGGTGTCGCGACAGGCGTGAATGGAGGGACGAATGGAGACGTGTCGTCTTCAGCGATGAGAGTCGCTTCTGCCTTGGTGCCAATGATGGTCGTATGCGTGTTTGACGCCGTGCAGGTGAGCGCCACAATCAGGACTGCATACGGCCGAGGCACACAGGGCCAACACCCGGCATCATGGTGTGGGGAGCGATCTCCTACACTGGCCGTACACCACTGGTGATCGTCGAGGGGACACTGAATAGTGCACGGTACATCCAAACCGTCATCGAACCCATCGTTCTACCATTCCTAGACCGGCAAGGGAACTTGCTGTTCCAACAGGACAATGCACGTCCGCATGTATCCCGTGCCACCCAACGTGCTCTAGAAGGTGTAAGTCAACTACCCTGGCCAGCAAGATCTCCGGATCTGTCCCCCATTGAGCATGTTTGGGACTGGATGAAGCGTCGTCTCACGCGGTCTGCACGTCCAGCACGAACGCTGGTCCAACTGAGGCGCCAGGTGGAAATGGCATGGCAAGCCGTTCCACAGGACTACATCCAGCATCTCTACGATCGTCTCCATGGGAGAATAGCAGCCTGCATTGCTGCGAAAGGTGGATATACACTGTACTAGTGCCGACATTGTGCATGCTCTGTTGCCTGTGTGTATGTGCCTGTGGTTCTGTCAGTGTGATCATGTGATGTATCTGACCCCAGGAATGTGTCAATAAAGTTTCCCCTTCCTGGGACAATGAATTCACGGTGTTCTTATTTCAATTTCCAGGAGTGTAGAATAAATGTCACATTTTCTAATTCACCTCGCGGCATAGCTAAAGTATAAGGAGCTAACACATTCACTGTTATGGCCTCTGTTTTTGTACGTGCCCTTGCAGATTTAGGCTCTAGTGTTGCCTGAAGAAGCTTCGATGTGCAATCCATAGTTGTGAAGCTACGAGTGTGCTGAGTTGTATGATATGCGAAGACTACCCCCCCCCCCCTCTTGAGTCCGAAGGATTAATGACACTGATCAATGGAAATTCTTTTTGCAGTTTGTCTTTGAACGAGCAATCATTCTTACAGGGAAGTATGACGATGAAAAGCAACTACCTTACATAACTTAATATAACGTAACACACGACACAACATAGTTTCGTTCGTGCATATGACATATGGTGGTAAAAAACAGCTTTATGCCATGTGCGCAACGTGCACAGCGCTGTTGACGCCAAAACCAACGACATAGTATGTTGCAATGTAAGAGGACACTTTTTGGTAAGAGCAGTCTCTTTCTCAAATAGTTTGGCCAACTTAACGAAGACCAATAATAACATATTCCGATTCAGGTGACAAATATCTAATTCAGAGTAAATCGTTTCATAATAGGTGCCCAGGCTTACTTTTGGAAAGATTCAAGACAGAGCTACAGAAATCGTGACTGTCCCGAAAAACAAAAATTCCGGACTGATGGTCAGCTTAGTACGAAGTACACTTTAATGAATATATTACTTCGTCGTCATAGTATTTTGATCTTTGGATTGTCTTCCCCTCTTGCTTCCAAGCATCTGTCAAAAAATGGCCACACGTTTAAAATGTTGATCACGTGCCAGAAGCTAAATTTTTGTGAGAAGTTATTTTATGACTATTCACTGAATATTGTTCAAGATGTGACACAGCTGACGCTTTTTCAGTGCCGGTACCTCTCTTTGGCATTGAACGTAACCCACAGTATTGCAAGCACTGTACCGCTTCCAGTCGCTATCTGAAATTAAATACTGTTGATTACAGCTCCCTATCTCATTCTGAAACCACTTCAAAATGATGAAGCAAATTTTTCGAAATTAAAGGTCACGAAAGAAGCTAAGAAGATAATATTGTGCCGATGATACCGATAATAGTTCCAAGCTGAAACTTGAACAATTGCTTAAGAAATATTCAAATTTTTTATGAAATCAAAGGAAAATTTTCTCTAAATCCGTTATAAAAAATTATTTTGCATTCCAGCTTCCGTTTTGCCTTTTCTGTGACATCCGACGGTCTTCCCGAACCTTTGTGATTTTTTTTTTAGCGTTATGTGGAACCGAGAACTTACATAGTTTTGAAAAGTTTAGCACGCCACTGTTCAGAAGCTATAAAATATAATATAATAAACTTCGGCAATCTCATTTCAATTGGTTGTAAGAGTGAACAAGAAAAACTACAGAAAAATATGAGAACATTGGCTAGGGCATCCCATCCATTGGCATTAAATGATGCAAATTCCTAATAAAAATTAGAAGACTTGTAGCTTAAATTATCCTAGCTAGACCTACTCCGTCTTATATTGGATCTGCCCCTTCTTTTAAATTTGGTAGAACGCCCTCCCTCGCCGTAACAGCAGTGCGACAAATGGCGCACTAGTGTCTACGAGTCTTGCACGGAAACTCATGCTCGCCGCGCCAGATGTCTGCTACCAGTGGGAACAAACTATGAAAACAACCGTTTCAATCAGTTTTTGGGTAGTGGTTGTAGTTTTACGCGTCGCTTGAAATATCGATTGATTCTTTTGAGTGAAATCTGTCGGTGGTTGCAATCGAATGAAAACAGTCGCCCGGATCCCCGGTGCATTCAGGTCGTTTTGGCAGTGCTTAAACGGTATTCTTAACTCCTCTGTGTTATCGCTTGACATCAGTCGTCACTGTTACGGTCGTTCAGATATTTGCTTCTATTAGTTCAAAAGTGGTTCCAGTGGCTCTAAGCACCATGGGACTTAACATCTGAGGTCATCAGTCCTCTAGACTTAGAGCTACTTGAACCTAACTGACCTAAGGACATCACACACATCCATGCCTGAGGCAGAATTCGAACCTGCGACCGTAGCAGCAGCGCGGTTCTGGACTGAAGCGCCTAGAACCACTTGGCCACAGCGGCCGGCTATTAGTTCAGTTTTTCGTCCAGGTGTTTACTTTGGAACAAATTGACGAAACATCCAGTAGCGTGGAAATGAAAGAAGCCATATGACTGGATAAAAATTGGTTCTCGGGATTAATTACTGCCATATACAACATCTGAAAGAATGATTCACATCCTGAAACAAAGTTTTCAAAGACAAGTAACGACTAATGACAAATATTTCTTGCGAAAAAAATGCCTTCGACGTTATATAGTTAAAGCAAGTGATTAAGTCACACAATAAATAAAAAATTTTATTTTATACGCTTTCTGATCACATCATATCGTCATTTACTGAAAGAGAATTATCGGTGATGGATGCCAGGTAGCAGGATGAAAGTGAGCTTCCATAAATTTAAAAAAGAAAGTAAATGTTAATTTATTTAAACATAAATTTATAGTGTCGTTGCCGGCCGGCGTGACTGAGCGGTTCTAGGCGCTACAGTCTGGAACCGCGCTACCGCTACGGTCGCAGGTTCGAATCCTGCCTCGGGCATGGATGTGTGTGATGTCTTTAGGTTAGTTAGGTTTAGGTTCTAGGGGACTGATGACCTCAGAAGTTATGTCCAATAATGTTCAGAGCCATTTGAACCCATATAATGTTATTAACATTTAAAAACCAACCAAGCTCCATTTTTAATGCCAGAAGTACTGTCGTTCCAGATAAGCCCTTTGTTTTATCTACAAGAAGAAAGAAGAAGCTGAACGGTGACGAGTACCTAGTACTACTTTGGCCCAAATAAAGTGGTACACGTCAGCGTTCAGTTTCTTCTTTCTTCTTTCTTCTTGTAGACAAAACAAAGGGCTTATCTGGAACGACAGTACCATGTGGGACCTTAGCTAGTATTCCTGAAGTCTCTGATATACTCCATGTCTTCCACGATAGAATATTTGGATCAGTGAAAGCTTCAAGGCCACCGTAGCCAAAGTCAAACATGTACTGCATCCAAAGAAAGCAGAAGCATCTCATATGATTTGCATTCTCAGTCCACATTGGCCAGCAACGCCAATGTCCATTGCTTTCAAAGACTTTTGTACACAGGCACTAATGCGCCGCCAACGGCGATGGTAATTACGTCGCCCAGGCATTCCAGAGGTACATTAACACAACAATGCGCGAGCTAAAAATGCTGGACCGGAAGCTGATTCGCAGGCTGCCCTGGCAGACCGGAAGCGAGTGGTGGCCTCGAGCGGAGCGTGCCGACCGCGGCTTCTAGTGTTTGACGTCACACGCGCCGCAGCACGCGGCGTCATTCGCCCTGCGGATGTCGACGAGTGCGGACGCTTTGCTCTTGGGTTTCACTGGGTGCTGGCATGCAACATTCGCTTGTGTTAATGTACCTCTGCAATACCTGGGCGACGTCATTATCGTCGCCGTTGGCGGCGCATTGTGCCTGTGTACTAGTCTTTGAAAGCAATACACGTTGACCTTGCTGGCCAATTCAATAAGCAGCAGCTCATTGGTGGTCCAAATGTCTTTCGTCGACTGAGAACGCAGTTCACATGCGACGTTTCTGCTGTCTTTGGAGGCAGTACATGGTTGACTTTGGCTGTTGTATGGAGGAACCATGCACACTACGGTGGCATTGAAGCTTTCCCTGATGCAAATATTCTATCGTGGAAGACATGGAGTATATCAGGGAATTCAGGAATACTAGCTAAGTTCCCTTATGGTACTGTCGTTCAAGATAAGCCCTTTGTTTTGTCTACAAGAAGAAAGAAGAAACTGAACGCTGCCGAGTACCTGTTTATTTGGGCCAAAGTAGGCATCAACAATTGTAAAATAAAGGTTACTGGTAACTGTATGTTGTATTATAGACAATAATATTCCTTATCTCCTTTCCTAATTCCTTGTCATTCCCTGTAGCGCAAACTTCAAACTATAGCGCTGTGAAATTTCAACATTCCAGCTGCACTACCAGGGTGGGAAAATTTACTGTGCGTTACTTTCCGATCTCCCTCTTACTTCACATCAAGCGATCTTAGCCTCTAATATTATAAATTAAACCGTAACGTATGTTAGTCTTCTTGAGTCTAACCTACTACGGAGAGAGCTGAACTCATGAACGGAATTTGTGCTGCGGCAGATCGTATTCCAAGTCGGCGTAGTTGCGTGCTGACGGTGAAGTAGATCTAGCTCCGCCCGTAGCAAGCGTGACGGCGGCTTTATCGCGGCCAAGGTCATCTGTCTGCAACAGCGCTTTGCAACTGATTATGTAATCATTTCGTTCGTATTGAAACACTGAGGATAGGATGCTGATGGTGATCCTACATTACCTTCGTTGGCTAAGAGTTTGGAAAACTTCCCACCCCGTAATTTGATTGCACATCGGAGTTTATAAACCTGTGTGTGTGTGTGTGTGTGTGTGTGTGTGTGTGTGTGCGTACATTGATCCCGTCTCCACACATAAAACGGTCTTGTTACTAGTAGGAGGCAAACGAAGAAGCATCTCGGCGAATGAGTAACATCAACGGACACGACATATAAGGGCAACGGTGAGGGTGACTGCGATGACGCTTATCTCGTGGCAGAGGGTCGTCGTCTAGTGCAAGATCGTGACACAGTCACGCTCGCCGATAGTGAACGCCGGCGCCTATACGTGATCCCACCTTCCACTCAACGTAAGCAACAGACTCAAGGCGTTGTCGAGAGTACAGCGCGTGCAGGTCGGAGTAGTCTTGCTGCAACCAGAGAGAAGCTGAAAAACCGAGACTGGCGCGGGTGCGCCTTGTGGTTTAGTAGTTTCTGAACGTCCTCACACTGGTGCGCTGCCATCCTCAGGGCAAGTACCAGCTGTTGGGAGGGACGATGGCGAAGGATTCTTTTCTGTGACTTATTCGAGAACACACACCGTCTTTTGTCCACAGGAGTTTTGCCTCCTGCTTTGGCTCCAATGTCGTCTTTATAGTACTGCGCCTCTTCTAGGAAGAAGAAGAGTTGTTTGAATTTTTTGTCTGTATTTTAAAGTTGCTGCTGTATATATTAAATAATCAGTTCCTCTCAAAATGATCACATCCGAATTTGGATTCCATCATAGTGTTCCTTAATACACTATCTAGTCACATCAATATGACCACCTGTCAAAAGCCTAAGCAACCACATTTTGCAGCACGAGACGTGCAGGAAGAGAGTCAGTGAGGTTCCGGAGGGTAACGATAGGGATGTGGAGCCATGCTGACTCTAGTGTCGTGGTCCGCTGCACGAGGATTCTCTGTGTCTTTTCGAGACTATTTATATTATTGATTGTAACAGAAGCAATGTTTTTCTCTCTACATCGAAGTTGTTCACTTCAGATTTTGTAGTGACAAGCTGCTCACACTTTTCTTCGGCTTGATAATGATCTACTGATCGAAGGTGGCAGCATGGAGGTAAAAATAAACAGCTGACGGCCATCTATAATGAAGTTTCACAATTACCTGGCAGCTGTAAAACGCCACTGCACAGCAAATATAAATCCGGGGAGTCTGATGGCCATGCTAGTACGTTAAACTCATACAGGTGCTCTTCAAACCACGCACGTCTATTACGAGCTGTTGACATATCCCATTGCCCTACTGGTAGATGTAATCGTGTTGAGGAAAAAAAGTGCATATAGGGATGGACGTGGTCCCCAACGATAGACACATACTTGTGTGGATCCACTGTGCCTCCAGAATGACGAGTTCGGCCAGGCAATGCCACGAAAACATTCTCCAGACCATAACGCTCGCTCCTGGTTGCAGTGACTTTGCTTTCAGCCGTTTCACGCCTTACACGCCAACGGCCATATGCCCGACGGAGCATAACTCATTTGACGAGACCAGCTGTCGCCCTTCCATGGACGTCCAGTCGCGGTATTAGGCGTGCAAATTCCAGTCCTCGTCGCCGATGAATGGCAGTGAGCATGGGCGAGTGAAACAGGCGCCTGTTACGAAGGCTCGTAAGCAGCGAAGTTAGCTGCTAGCCCGTTGGTTCACCTAGGCAGTCAGTTGCTCAGCTGCTCGTCTACTTGCCCGTTCACACCTCCGCAGCCGTCGTTCACCCTTGTCATCTATGGGTCGTGATGCTCAACAGTTGTTTCGGCGCCGGTATTGCCGGCCGGTGTGGCCGTGCAGTTCTAGGCGCTTCAGTCTGGAACCGCGTGACCGCTACGATCGCAGGTTCGAATCCTGCCTCGGGCATGGATGTGTATGATGTCCTTAGGGTAGTTAGGTTTAAGTAGTTCTAAGTTCTAGGGGACTGATGACCTCAGATGTTAATTCCCATACTGCTCAGAGCCATTTGAACCATTTGGCACCGGTAATGAACAGCGGCGTTTGCCATGCGCGGTATACTTTAAATATAGTGCACAGCAACAGTTTACAAACTTAGCCATTTCGGAAATGCTTCCACGCTTGGCCCGAAAGCCAATAATCACGCCCTTTAGAACGTTAGATAAATCGCTGTGTTTCCGCATTACGACAACGGCTTAACGTGTTTTCCGCGTCCCTCCGACATGTATTACACACATCAAAAAAAGTTTTGCATCACCCCGGTTCCCAGAACTCCTGAAGACAGACGTTGACTGTGGACATTGTATCACAGACACAGTCCCTTTGACTCTTCAGAGATGTCACTAAACCCGCCCAAAGATGTAAACAACATGCATGCATGAGCAGCGCCTATTAGACGGAGAGGGTCCGACAGCCGATCAGTGCCAGTCGTTCCACCAGGAAGGAGGTGCACGGCTCGTGTTGTCTGTAGTTCAACCATGCCTAGACGGTCAATGCGGCGGTTCGATCGCGTCCGAATTGTTACTTTCTGCCAGGAAGGGCTCTCAACAGAGGAAGTGTCCAAGCGTCTTGGAATTCACCAAAGCGATGTTGTTCGGACACGGACGAGATACAGAGAGACAAGAACTGTCGATGAAATGCCTCGCTTAGGTCTCCCAAGGGCCATTACTGAAATGGATGACCGCTACCTACGCATTATGGCTTGGAGGAACCCTGACAGCAACGCCGCCATGTTGAATAATGCTTTACGTGCATCCACAGGACGTCGTGTTACGACGAAAAACTGTGTGCAATAGGCTGCATGATTCGCTGCTTCACTCCCGACGTCCATGGTGAGGTCCATCTTTGCAACCACGATACCTTGCAGCACGGTACAGATGGGCCGAAAGACATGCCGAATGGACCGCTCAGGATTGGCATCACGTTCTCTTCACCGAGGACTGCCGCATATGCCTTCAACCAGACAATCCTCGGAGACGTGTTTAGAGGCAACCCGGTCAGGCTGAACGCTTTAGAAACACTGTCCAGCGAGTGCAGCCAGGTGGAGGTTCCCTGATGTTTTAGGGTGGCGTTATATGTGACCGGCGAACGCCGCTGGTGGCCGTGGAAGGCGCCGTAACGACTGTACGATACGTGAATGCCATCCTCCGACCTATAGTGCAACGTATTGGCGAGGCATTCGTCTTCAAGGACGACAATTCGCGGCCCCCTCGTGCACATCTTGTGAATGACTTCCTTGAGGATAACGACGTCGCTCGACTAGAGTGGCCAGCATGTTCTCCAGGCATGAACCCTATCGAACATGCCTGGCATAGATTGTAAAAGGGCTGTTTACGGGCGACGTTACTCACCAACCACTCTGAGTTATCTACGCCGAATCGCCGTTGAGGAGTGGGACAGTCTGGACCACCAGTGCCTCGATGAACTTGTGGATAGTATGCCACGACGAATACAGGCGCGCAACAGTGCAGGAGGACGTTCTACTGCGTATTAGAGGTACCGGTGTGTACAGCTATCCGGAGCACTACCTCTGAAGGTCTCGCTGTATGGTGGTACAAATTAGCAATGTGTGGTTTTCATGAGCAATAAAAATGGCAGTAAATGATGTTTATGTTGATCTCTATTCCAATCTTCTGTACAGGTTCCGGAACTCCCGGAACCAAGGTAATGCAAAACTTTTTTTTGGTGTGTTTATATACCTTCCACTGCTAGTGGTGCCACCTGCCGTCTTTGAGTGGTTATTGCAGTCTAACGTCGAATATAGTCAATGGTCACATTAATGTAAATGGACAGTGTATGCCAGTAATCTATTACAGTCACTGTTATCTCTGAATTTTTAACCAGGGGAAAATTTGTGTTTAATGTTTGCGGAACTTTGAAATAAAACACATAATTGGACAAAATATGCACCAATGAGTGAGCCGTTACTTGTAGGTCCGGAATCTGCAGTGATACATTGATTTTTAATTATTTTGCGTTTCTTTCGCAGACATGCGTGTCCCGATGCGTGACGAGTCTTGCCAGAACTGGGACATTACAACTCGTACATGTCATTCTAATGTGAGTTTCGAATTTCTTAGTGGATCTCGATATGCAGCTCAACAAGTACTCCACATTTACTTTTGTTATTTGAAAGCGCTCAGTGAACGGCGCTTCGTTTTCGAGCAATGCTTCCTTTGTAATTGTGTTTGACGCCACCGCGTTATTTCTCCCCAAAATTGACTCCCAAATCCAACATTTATGCTATCTCTCCATCTTACTGGCTTCTTGGCTCAGTTGTAATGCCATGAGCTGAATGGCAACACAAATATCTGTCCGAATTGTAGTGCAGTCGACAGCCGTAGCGCTCGCACGTGCTGTCGACACCACAGAGATGCTCCTTGCAATCGGAGCATCGCTGGCCACATCAATGAGAAGGAAGTAGCTAGACACTCCCATAGAAGTTCTGCGCGCCACCGTCAACGGCCTGTCTTGAAATAGACCGTCACACCGACACGAGGTCAGTTCTACACCAGGCTACATTTCAGTCCACAGCAAACAGCGATAAGAGTACCGTGGCAATCACTTAGACTCTTTCAAGTTAATCTGCAAGCCCTTACATATGTTTGTGAAAGCTGAACAGTGCTACGGGAAAAGTTTCTACTGAATGAACAGAGCTATGAGAAAGAGTTTGTATTGATAAGTGCTCCAAGTTGTATTACAGTCTGTTTCAGCGCAAGTGTTAGACTGATGCTGTCTACGTATACAAATGTAGCTACACTATGAACCACAGTCACAGCAAAGAAGTTGTATAGCGAAAGATGAAGGTTCATTTCGACTGTGAATATATTTCAGTTCTTACATTTTGCGCGTGCAATAATCATGTTACTTATAACCTGTTTAGAACCCAATTCATTTGTGACAACCCATCAAAACATTAGTACTCATAGATGATGCTCAAAACTGTGCCACTAAAATTTTGACAAGAACGTACAGAAACACACGACGCCATTGCCGGATCGATTGTCATGTCACATGCTGTGGCGTCACTTTAGTTGTACATGGAAACGCGGCTCAACTTCCAGTGGTAAGGCAAACGCCAATGGAATTGGAATGTATCCACACGTGGAAACCTGGCTTTACACGCACTGTCGGAAGTGCCAAGTTACAGTGCGGGTATAGAACATCGAAAGCCATTTTTCCCAGAACTTGTAAAAATGGAGGTATGTGGGGGAGGTAGGAAACTCGTGTTATCTCGTCTGGTTTCTCGAGTTGTCCCCTGCGTGACAAGCACGATTTTCTTCTTCGCCTTGTCAGCGCAGCGGCTCTCTCCTTGCTACGCTGGCTGAGTTCTCTCTACGGCGGACGCTTTCCTTTTGTGAGCAGCTCCCCGTGACTCAGTGGCCGGCTGTTTTGCTCCGAGCGCTGACTGCGTAATACGTACGTACCTTTCCACGAGAGCTGTGTACTGTGTTCTAGTGTGGCGCGGCTGTACGGACACGTGGTTCTGCTGCGGCGCAGATCGCAGCAGCGCTTTTTTCCACGCCCATCTCCGGTACGTAATTTAAAGCCAACAATTTGTCGTGGGACAACAATAACGTATAATACGAGCACCTATTTTAGTCAGATTTCCACGCTATGAAACGTGACCGGTGTCAATAAAATGCCGTTGTATGTTACGTGCTTACTGAGCGACTATGTGCTGTGTTTAGTCATATTAGCGACTTAGGACGAGTCTCCTAACTCTCTGATTTTGAGACGAAATACTACTGCGACATCCTGAAGGTCAACAAGAAACAAGGCAGTCAGGTAGAATTTGCTTGATTTTCGAGAGGCGCTTGGCCTGATATCACAACAGTATTTGGTAAAGATATTGAGGATTTCTTGGTGGCCGGCCTTTGCGACCGAGTGGTTCTAGGCGCTTCAGTCCGGATCCACGCGGCTGCTACGATCGCAGGTTCGAAACCTGCCTCGGGCATGAATGTGTGTGATGTCCTTAGGTTAGTTAGGTTTACGTAGTTCTAAGTCTAAGGGACTGATGACCTCAGAGATTAAGTCCCATAGTGCTTACAAGGGAATCTCCCCATCGCACCCCCCTCAGATTTAGTTATAAGTTGGCATAGTGGATAGGCCTTGAAAAACTGAACGCAGATCAATCGAGAAAACAGGTAGAAGTTGTGTGGAACTATGAAAAAATTAATAAAATATACAAACTGAGTAGCGAACATAGGCAACATCAAGGAAATGTGAGCTCAGGAGCGTCGTGGTCCCGTGGTTAGCGTGTGTAGCTGCAGAACGAGAGGTCCTTGGTTCAAGTCATCCCTCGACTGAGAATTTTACCTGCTTTATTTTCGCAAAGTTATGATCTGTCCGTTCGTTCATTGACGTCTCTTTTCACTGTAATAAGTTTAGTATCTGTGTTTTGCGACCGCACCGCAAAACCGTGCGATTAGTAGACGAAAGGACGGACCTCTCCAATGGGAACCGAAAACATTTGATAGCAAGGTCATAGGTTAACCGATTCCTCCATAGGAAAACACGTCTGATATATTCTATACGACACTGGTGACGGCATGTGCGTCACATGACAGGAATATGTTGTCGGCCCACCTAACTTGTACACTTAGCGAATGGGTAAAAAGATTCTTCTACCTTGCCCGATTTAGGTTTTCTTGTGGATGTGATAATCACTCCCAAAAAAGTGATGAAAATATAAGAGTTTGTCACATAAACTGAAAATAAAAAATTAATCTTTTCACCCGAGGGAAGACTTGAACCTAGGACCTCTCGTTCCGTACCTGCTCTCGCTAACCACGGGACCACGGCGCTCCTTGATTCCCATTGTCCTTGATGTTGCCTATTTTCGAATGGACTACTCGGTTTGTATATTTTATTAATTTTGTTCATAGTTCCACACAACTTCTTCCTGTTTTCTCGATTGATCTGTGTTCAGTTTTTCAAGGCCTATCCACTGTGCCAACTTATAACTAAATCTGAGGGGGGTGCGATGGGGAGGTTCCCTTGTTAGAGCCATTTGAACCATTTTCGATTTCTTGGTAGGGAGGACACGGCATGTAATTTTGAGCCTATAGCCATCGATAGATATAGAAGTAACATCAGGCCTACGCCAGGGAAGAGTGTTGGGACCACAATTTCTTCTACCTTCGTTAGTTACTTTAGAGTGGCCATCAAACGTCAAGGTCACACTTGCTATTTTGAGTTACAAACGATGGCGGTCGAGTTTAGGCTCGTTCTGCGCACCTACGACACGCAGCCTCCGACAGCCAGTGAGCGTTCAGTAGTGTTCTGAGCGCTCTGCTAATCCTAACATTAAACCTCATCGTAGCTAGTTATGTAGTGAATTTTTATTCCATTTGTTGCTAGTTGTCATGGCTGATGATGACTGCAAGCGACATCTTCTCTACAAACAAGTGAGAGAGGTAACTTGCAGGATACAGGCTTACATCAAGCGCGAAGCACGTTCAAGCGCGTACCGTAACAGTCTCTCGGAACGGGCAACAATGTAATCTCCGTTCGTTTGTCGTCTTGCGTGAACCTCCGCCGTTTGTGGCTCGGATTGTAGAATCCATGGGAGCTAAGCCCTGAGATTCTCCCGTCTCATAGCTTTATTGCCACATATACACTGTCAGCAATGCTGAAGGTCAGCGCCGGCTGAATGTTTAGTGTTTCCCTGCGATATCGTGTGATCACGTTTGGTTTCAATCTTCCGTGGAACAGTGCATTGACGTGTGTTTGGTAGCGAGCGAAATATGGGCATGGGCCTACGTGTACTGCTATTCCAGTCGGCGTGCGTAAAAGGCGAAAAGACAGAAAACAATCTAAAATTGTCGTATCGAATACACGGAAAATTTTTACCTATTTGGCCAACGTGTAGAAACCAAGAATATAACAAATTTTGCGCTAGTTCATTAAATGACGACAAAATCTTGTTGTATTTCGGAATAGATTGTATTACAGATTGACAGTGCAGTAACATCGGCAGAATCTCTAGATGCTAGCATGTTTTTTTCGATTATCCAAGAAAGGGGTATAGAAAATCTACGGAACTGGGCGAGTGTGACAAAAAGTTAGTGCTTAGAGCCGTACTTAGACACTACAGCACAAGAGAGTATCCAACACAAGCAAAATTTAGGGTGTTGTAGGTGAAAAAGTTTAGTATTGTGGCTCAGATACCTTCGTTGTTTGTCTTGTCTGCTCACTTGGTTTGTGATTCGGAACGTGTAATAATGAACGAAAATATGCAGTGAAATGGAGAGACATGGCGGAAGAAAGAACGAAGTTTTGTGCACAATGCATTTACTGCGAGCTGTGGACAGTAGTCTTGTAGTATACTTCGAGAAAACTTAGGCATCACAAAATCATACCCGCAAATATATTTTGCCCGACTTCAACAGAAATATTGGCCTTGAAAATACGTACAGTTACTTTTTCACAGCACATATCGGCGATTTGGATTTGCTTGCAGTGACAAATGTTCAGTTAAGAGCTGAAAACGAAAAAAATTTCTGGAGGTAGGGAATATTCTCGCTCGTAAGACGAGCCGTCGGAACCATAATCCTGGCGGCAGCATGTAAGTGCTCCGGTGCTGCGGCGCAGCGGATCTCTCGCAAATAAATTAATTTTATGATTTTCGTAACAACTTTCTCGGTCCAACAGAACCCAAATTCATCAGGAGCGACAAATGGTTCAAATGGCTCTGAGCACTATGGGACTCAACTGCTGTGGTCATAAGTCCCCTAGAACTTAGAACTACTTAAACCTAACTAACCTAAGGACAGCACACAACACCCAGCCATCACGAGGCAGAGAAAATCCCTGACCCCGCCGGGAATCGAACCCGGGAACCCGGGCGTGGGAAGCGAGAACGCTACCACACGACCACGAGATGCGGGCCAGGAGCGACAGTTTTAATTCACGGGCGGGACAGTTTCACATCCCTTACGGTATTTTGTTTCGTATTTCGGAACACTTTTATGTTTTCGTGATAAAATGTGTATTACTTGCATTTACACTCTTTCAGAATGTTCATATTTTTTTCAGTCCAAATATGTCAGTTCTGTTTTTTCAACAAGTTGAAGTAAAAGATTGTTTTTCTTCCAAATTTGTAACACTAGTTTGTATTTATATTTTTTTCGTAGCAGCTTGCAAGAATTTTCTTTCAAACAGTACTACAGTATATTCTTAATAAAAATAGAGATGTCTTATATTTTTTCAGAATTTTTACTGACATTTGAAATTACCACTAACTGGCAATGCTGTAAGATAGTGAGCCGGACGGATTGGCCGAGCGGTTCTAGGCACTACAGTCTGGAACCGCGCGACCGCTACGGTCGCAGGTTCGAATCCTGCCTCGGGCATGGATGTGTGATGTCCTTAGGTTAGTTAGGTTCAAGTAGTTCTAAGTTCTAGGGGACTGATGACCTCATAAGTTAAGTTCCATAGTGCTCAGAGCCATTTGAACCATTTTTGTAAGATAGTGAGATAACCTTTAGGTGCCTATTTTCGTGGCGGCCTCTGTAGTTATGACTGAGGCTATGTGATCGTTCCATTTCATACCCCTACAAATTGTTACACTCATGTATTCGTAAGATTCGACATATTCCAAATAGGATACTGCTGTTTTGAATTTCACAAAGCGCGCAATTTCTGATTGTAAAACCATGTTGCCAATCTTTGCAACGCTTTCAAATCTTATCAGTATATGACTGGATATTTATGAAGCTTTTTCCGGACAGTACCTCGTTACAGTTACAGACAACTGCATAACCTACAAAACGTTTGACGCTTCTGTTAAAATTGTCTACCACTTCATTAACGTACGTTGTAAACAAACATGTTCAACATATTTCCCTGGGTCATACCTGAAGTTATTTCGACTACTGCAGATGACACTCCATCCAACATAGCATGCTGCGACCTCCCTACGAAGAAACTCTCAATCCAGTCACAAATTGTATTTGATGTCCCTTAAGAAATTAGTCTGTTAATAACTGTTAGTGTGGTATCAAGTCTAATGCAGTTCGGAAGTAAATAAATCTGCATCCACCTGATTTTCATCATCCCTGTCTTGCTGGACATCTTGTGACAAAAGCACAAGTTTGGTTTCGCATGATTGATGTTTTCAGATTCCATGCTGAGTGGTATGGACGAGGTCATTATGTTTAGTAATGCAGAAAATGGCATAAGAAACTGAATTAGAGATGCTATATACTGTGGTGAGGGGGTTTCCTTTCGCCACAGCAGATAGGATAGTTCTACGTACCATTATTGGGGTGTTGTCTCAGCTTGCACTGGCCATCTGCGTGATAGTCGGGCGCAAGATGGCTGCATCGCACGATGTCGACATTTATTCGCTAGTAAGTAGCTATTAAGTAACCAACGCTCAGAGGTCATGGAGCCAGAATTTTATTAATACAATAATATTAAGGGAAAGTACTGGATCCTGAGTCAGTTGCTGAGAGCAACAACATGTTGACGATCACAGTTTGAAACACTCGATAGAGGGGCCACAGTACAAAAAGCTGTTATTGGTTGACGGAAAACAACTGTTGAGCTTACTTAGTCAGGAATTATCGCATTGAAGGCCATTATAAACATATAGCTCCACTCGCATCACTTCAGAACAAGCTGAATTTACAAAAGAAAAATGTGTGAAATCTTATGGGACTTAACTGCTAAGGTCATCAGTCCCTTAGCTTAAACACTACTTAACCTAAATTATCCTAAGGACAAACACATACACCCATGCCCGAGGGAGGACGCGAACCTCCGCCGGGACCAGCCGCACAGTCCATGACTGCAGCGCCTGAGACCGCTCGGCTAATCCCGCGCGGCTGCTGACTTTACAGTCGGCGCATAAACACCACTATCGGAGACTCAAAGCATTGAGATAGGGTGCCTACACACATGAGTTGCTGTACACGTTTCTACATGTCGATATTAGGGTCAAACCGATTGATAGCCAATAGCCCGCCATTCAAGCAGTGGTGTCTGTGTGGGATGAAATACTGCCCCTGATAAGTCTACCGCCAAACGACTTACGAATCTACCGATGCGCTCATGTACAGTCGCTTTTTCGCCGCAGTACTCAAAAAAATGATTTGTGTTCTCTGCAAGACAATGGATAACCTCATCGTTCGTGTATTCTCAGAAACATTTGAGGAACACTCCACAGATATGAGGGCAGATGTGTGAACTCCCAGGTCACATGGCCTCAAGCTTATTGAGCCCATTGGGGACGACAAGGGTAACGATCAGGAAGACTACTGAACACTTTCGGTGCCTTTAGAGTCAACGCTGCTGCTCGTTGACGCCATCATCAAAGCATATTAAGATGCTCCACGGTACTTCGACACAAATAAAGTCTTTACTGGCTGTATTCATCAGTATTTCACATAATATTTATGTAAGAGGAATTTTGTTGTTTGGCTGTTATTTAGCTACCTCTCAAAGTTGTAATTAGTATCGTCTTTTTGAGCTTTATGTAAAAAAAAATGTCACGACAAGCATCTGATTCTGTGTAAAGGGCACGTCGTAGACAGCAGACCAATGGAAAAAAAAAGGAGGATGATGTTTGTCATAATCCTTTTCAGGGTCGTTGTACGATGGTTCTGTGGTAGTGCACTAGAAACATGTTTACTAGCTGTCTCGCCATTTACTTTTAGCACATCATCTGGCTATTAATGCGAAAATTACTTGAAGATTTTGATACATCAGATTACCTTGGATTATCAACTATAGCCCAAAATTAATAACTCACTGCATCTTTTAACTACCAGTAGTGTTGCTTCGGTGTCTTGTGCCATTTGTGAGATTTCTACATTGTGTTGGGGGTACTCAGTACTAAAACGTGTATGAGGCACAATGCCACTGCGTGTTTACTGTTTTGCACCTCCTACAAGGAAAGGAACAAGTGACTTATATTTGTATTTGCATGATGCCTTTCTTTCCACCAAAGACACAAGGTGGCAGATGCTATTTCAAATGGCTGCCTGCTTTCCTTTCCAGTTAAAAGAAAGCCTTTGGGGTGGCTGCGAATGCCCAGTTTAATTTGCATGTGTTACATCTTTCCATTCTTGGAGCATTCCGACTCTAAACTAGCGATCGCAGTCCCCGTGTAGTTCTTGTTGCTTTTTGCTGATTGTGTGAATGGTTAATAGTAGAATGTGGTATGCTGATCGTGTGCAACCACTGACGTAGACATTCCACAAAGCAGTATCAGAGTGTGTCTTGGGGCAAATCGCCTACAAGTTTGTCCTACTCAATCATCATCTCACAACTCAAGACATGAGGACAGGATGGCTGCTTTCAATGTAATGAAAAAGCAGACACTGTCTGGGTCACTTTTATATGTATTCGTATTATTGGTTTCAATCGCAATTGAAACTGAAGCTTTGCCCCAAATTATGAAGCGTGGTTTGAAGTTATTAGCTTTGGATCTGAAGGTGACTTCTACTCACAGACAAAACCGGTAACCAGAAAAAATATAAAAAGTGACTCAGATGTTACCTCTCTTTTTAAATATGTTTTTTAGGAGAATGTCACTTAATCTGCAGAATGACATGTTATGTTTAAACACATTTACAAGACAACCAAAGAAAGTAAAAGAGAGATGTGACATCTCCAATAACAAGCTCTGAGTCGATACCTCGCAAACAACAAATAATTATTTATCATTCATTGTATTATATGTAAGATACCATACTTTTAGATTCTGTGCGGACTTGATCTAAAGATTTACGCTTCATGTTTGTTGTAATATGCAAGACGTTTACGAAAATTCGAGAAAAAGTGGAAGTTATCGTATATGCTTTGCAAGCACAGTGAGGCATCACACAAATATTTAGTGCACTTGAATTGTCTGTTATACTTAAATAAATTATAGGTTAGCAGACACCAATAGTTTGATCACGTTATATTTCTCTTAATATGTAAAAAATGGTTGCACATGGCATTTGGCCTCCTTACCATCCCATCTTGTCATTTTAAGTGGATTAAGAGTCTGGAAATATGTGTGGTCATGTAGCTTAGTGAGTATGATAGCTGGTCATAAACACAGCCTTATACATACATGAAGCAGAATAGTCCCATTAGAATTACCCCACAGACTGGCTGAACTGCATTTACCACACATGTTATAAGAAAAAAGATGTACATTACAAAAATTTGGTTCCTGAGATTTATCGGATGTTTTGCATTACCAGTTTTGCATGAGGTGGAAAATTTAGTCCATCCACTCCTCTAGGCTAATTGTGTATTACTAGGATCTATCTTATTAATAGTGGTAGCCAATGTTGCCATAATTAATGCTTCAAAACGGCCACCTTCAAGTTTCGAATGTAAATGAACATAATTAGCAGCAAAGTATCGGACATTTTTAAGCACTCCACCTTACATCGAAATACGAGACTGCGCAGCAAATAAACTATTGCTACAAGAAAAATCATTTCAAGAATTCTTCGGGATTGTTTTGTACTAACTCCGCCAGTCCCTCTGTGTCCATTACCTAGGTAATGTTAGTCAGGGGCAAGATCCCAAGCAATTTCCTTCAAACGTGGTCAGGAGTGGCACAATGTATGTGAAAGGACCTTTTTTTTTTGCCACGGACTGATCTAGGAATAGCCGCAGTTCGCACTGTGCCTTCAACTCAGGCACGTAATATTTTTCTGTGACCATCACGCTTACATACATACAATGTCATATCATGTTTCGCAAAATGCTGAAAAATTTTAGTCATCTAGGGTTCTAGGCGATTTGTGAATAACAGCGTAATATCCTCCAACTGCATAACGCAGTTCAGTAGTGTTATTATGTATTCTCATTTTAAGATTGATAGCCGGAAGTGACGTCGTGATTATGTGATCAACTTACATTACACACATCGTGGTTTGCAAGGCTAGAGATATAGTTACTGTCATCTGTCTGTAGCCTACATTGATACTGCGATATTCCCTTGCACTCTTTGGTATTCTCGGTGAGAATAAAGTAGAGTGCTGGAAAAACGTCAGCAAATGTTATCATAAATTATGAGATAAGACTCACTGACGTTACAGTGCATGGTTAAACACTGTAAATTAGTGACGTCATAATATATTCTGCAAGAATGACTAGGATAGATCCTAGTCATAAACAATTAGCCTAAAGGAGTGGATGGAAAAAAATTTTCAACCTTATGCAAAACTGTAAATGCAAAACATACGATAAATCACAGGAACCAAATTTTTGTAATGTACATCTTTTTTTCTTATAACATGTGTGGTAAATGCAGTTCAGCCAGTCTGTGGGGTAATTCTAATGGGACTATTCTGTAAGAAATACGTGTGTATCCCATGTTAAACAAATAACACACTGCAATGAATATGTACCAAATAAACATTATCTCTGTATTATCAGCATGTGACGCTGTTATAGGACTACCCCTAGTGTACTAGTAAAAAAGAAGCTAGGAGAAAAAACGAATCACAACACGTCGCTAAATTTGTACTCTCAAAATAATTGCCTCTACCATCGTAAGATAGGAATAAGATAGACAGGCACTATATTTAAAACATATTAAAAATGGGAGATGATGGAGACCAACAAATAACCATCCACACTCTACTTACTGGTAGCTGACTGGAAATACACTGCTGCAGTCACTCGTTACTGTGAGGTATCTCCTGCCACAACTCAGTGCCCAACTGAGAACTATAGTGTTCATATGCCCTCTCTTGACAATCCAACAGCAATCACAACTTGTTGACAACCGCATAAGAGATGCTACTGCAAAGGAGGTGGGGAATTGTCGATTAGTGTGCTGCTAGTGCTGGCAGTTGAATCCTCCCTTCCACGTCCCTGACCACTAAATGATACAGATGCAAGCCAAAAAACGCCCACACATGGTAGACTGGAGCCACCTGGTGGGAACCAGGCGAGATAATGCTGGCAGGTTTCATCTTGTCAGAGCAGTCACCAGAGACTATACAAAAAAAATGCATTACACATCTTTATACAGACTGAGAACATTTACAGTGATTATTTGTAAGCAAACACCACTTGACCAGACCCAGCTGCAATATTAAGAATCCCACTAAACGTAGATGCACAGATACACAAACCGGGCCTTATCTTCCACTTGTAAGTGGATCTGTGTGTGGGACGGGTGGATGGATGAAATGCGGCAAATGTCCCCTTTCCCCCACTCCCTCCATTATCCTTGCCTCTGAGTGTATATAAGGGTTAGCATTGACAATTAGAATTATGGTAACAGTTCTGTTCTGAATATGCCTCTGTAAAAGCAAGTGGTCAGCAAAAACTTGGTAGGAAAGAGAAAACACAATAGCAAACGTCATATGTGATGTATAATACCGTATTCAATGGTATTAAAAAATTAAATGGTATCACCATCATCTTTTCAAATTGAGTAAAGCATTTGTAGACATGCAAGGATTTCAAGATGTGAATAATCCTGTGTTAACACAAGCAACTGCTAATTTCACAGATGGCAAGCAATTTATCGCTAAAGTTTCTCTCACAATAGCACGGGATGCAATAGTCAGGAACCTGCAAGAGAAAACGCAGTAGCACACTCCAGGTTATCATGATATCACCACCATCGGCAGTGGGGAATGGATGTAACACAGCTGCTTACTGTGACAAACGCGGTGGGAGCTGTGTAGATTTTCAGATTGAATTATGGTAACGTGTGATGAGGAAGTAAAATGATTATCATCTGCACTGTGGTCCGTTATTCAAAAGACAGAAGAAATGTTTCACTACTACTGATGATCAACTTTTGACGATGACTGGTGTAAGAGTAATGATGAGATGGTATTTGGAGAATAAAGATCCCTCAACTTGGAAAATAAAGATTCCTCATAAAGTATTTATTTTTTTGATTTTTTTCCTTCAACTCCCGTTAACTATGACTTCAGGTTACAAAATTTAATCTAAGCGCCATGAGGTAATAGGTTACCATTTCGTTTTAAGATACAGTACGTAGCTGAAATAACACATACACTGTATGATCAAAAGCATCTATTTGTGCACATTAATACCATATGTGTCCATCCTTTATAGTCGTAATGTGGGTTACATTGCTGTAATTTCCAGCATTATCGCTCATCCATATTGACTAATAGTCGGAATACTATAAACAGTCACTTGATGATGCACCTCAACAGTTGAACTGCACTCCAGCCATGCAGCGTAAGGTAATCTCGCGTCCCTCAGTATCACCCAAATATACTAACTAATAGATTGAATGCTATAAACGGTCACTTGGTGATGCATCTGAAGAGTTCAACAACAGTTGAGTCATGCAGCGCACGATATTTTGTCAGTATCACTGATGCATACGACTAATAGATATGAATGTTATAAAATAATCATGAGACCACAGTAGGAGCTACATCTCAGCACATAAATGCAGTTCTAGAAGAAAACGCACGAAATTGGGTACATTTAATGACGTGTTGAAAGCTGTGTTGACACAACTGATAAAAATTGCATTGCGTGAATGGTTGGTTCATGATGTTTTGATGTGTATATGTTAGGTGCTGCTAGCCAACTGCTGTAACACTACGAACAGATAACAGTATATGAAGAAATACACACATCTAAAAAAGTTTTGCATCACTCCAGTTCCCAGAACTCCTGAAGATAGACGTTGACTGTGGATATTGTATCACCGAAACAGTCCCTTTGACTATTCAGAGATGTCAGTAAACCTACCCAAGGATGTAAACAACCATGCATGCGCAGCGCCTATTAGACGGAGGGGGTACGACAGCCGATCAGTTCCGGTTCCGTACTAGGAAAGAGGTACACGGCTAGTGTTGTCTGTATTTCGACTATGCCTAGACGGTCGTCAATGCCGCGGTTCGATCGCGTCCGAACTGTTACTTTGTGCCAGGAAGGGCTCTCAAAAGGGAAGTGTCCAGCGTCTTGAAATGCACCAAAGCGATGTTGTTCGCACATGGAGGAGATACAAAGAGACAAGAACTGTCGATGAAATGCCTCGCTCAGGCCGCCCAAGGGCTATTACTGCAGTGGATGACCGCTACCTACGGATTATGGCTTGGGGGAACCCTGACAGCAATGCCACCATGTTGAATAAAGCTTTTCGTGCATCCACAGGACGTCGTGTTACGACGAAAAACTGTGCGCAGTAGGCTGCATGATGCGCTGCTTCACTCCCGACGTCCATGGCGATGTCCATCTTTGCAAGCACGACACCAGGCAGCGCGGTACAGATTGAGCCCAATGGACCGCTCAGTATTGGCATCACGTTCTCTTCACCGACGACTGTCACATATGCCTTCAACCAGACAATCGTCGGAACGTGTTTAGAGGCAACCTGGTCAGGCTGAATGCTTTAGACACACTGTCCAGCAAGTGCAGCAAGGTGGAAGTTCCCTGATGTTTTAGGGTGGCATTATGTCGGGCCGGCGAACGCCGTTGGTGGTCATGGAAGGCGCCGTAACAACTGTATGATACGTGAATGCCATCCGCCGACCGATAGTGCAACCATATCGGCAACATATTGGCGAGGCATTCGTCTTCATGGAAGACAATTCGCGCCCCCATCGTGCACATCTTGTGAATGACTTCCTTGAGGATAACGACGTCGCTCGACTAGAGTGGCCAGCATGTTCTCCAGACATGAACCCTATCGAACATGCCTAGGACAGACTGAAAAGGGCTGTTTACGGGCGACGTGACCCACCAACCACTCTGAGGGATCTACGCCGAATCGCCATTGAGGACTGGGACATCCTGGACCTACAGTGCCTTGATGAACTTGTGGACAGTATGCCACGACGAATACAGGCATGCATCAATGCAAGAGGATGTGCTACTGGGTATTAGAGGTACCGGTGTGTACAGCAATCTGGACCACCATCTCTGAAGGTCTCGCTGTATGGTGGTACAAGATGCAATGTGTAGTTTTAATGGGCAATAAAAAGGGCGGAAATAATGTTTATGTCTATATCTACTCCAATTTTCTGTACAGGTTTCGTAACTCTCAGAACTAAGGTGGTGTAAAACTTTTTTTAATGTGTGTATGTTACAGTTCTGCCACATTATGCTAATGTCAGTAGGCCATAATAAAAATACCTGTGAATACTCCCCTTGATTGATCTGATCCATAATTTTTTATCACCTGCATAACGCGTCTCGGCAGATGATTTGCATTTTCGAGTGCGTTTTTCATAGTGTGTAATATAAAAGTACATCGGGTTACGGTAATTACTCATCAGTCTGAAACCCTTATGGGGTAGGATTATTAGAAATGTGATATAAATATTAAAGTTTGAAACATGGCTGCATAGTCCACGACCGTTTACAAATTAAAGTTAAAGCAGTTACAGTCCTTGGTCACAAAATTTAAGTCTTTTGACCTGGTTTCGACACTTCTATGAGTGCCTTCATTGGAAATAAAATATTCAAATCGGCATGTTATGAATAAAATAAATATAAAGCTTTAGTCATTAACCTTTAAAGTAGAATACATGGACATCAAGCCACTACGGGTTGCTTGCGTATGTCGAGCTACAGGTAGCATCATATTGTGCACTCTACGTCGGCGATATGTTCCCTAAAAGTTACCACAGTTCTTTAAAACTCTTAACCCACGTTAAATGGCAAGATGAGAAAGTAATGAGACTAAGTTTCCAGATGCAACAATTTACATATATAGATAAATCTAATGCAATCATATTACTGTTATCTGCTGACTTATAATTCATGTCAGTTAAACAGACATTTAGGTATAGAGATATTTGATTCCCTACTGTGCTTGCAAAGTTTGTGAAATCTTACATGCAACACAACTTTATTTTTACTCGAATTTTAATAGAGTCCTTGCATTTTACGAGAAGCATGTAAGCTGTTTGTATTTTAATGGGTTATACAGACACTTTAAAAGCGGTATTATTTAGTGTAGATCGATACAGTTAGAAATTGTTACCTTACCTAGAATACAATAATTGTAATTAATTTTACTTATTTTAGAGATATCGACACTGCCATTCTTTTTGGAGATGTCACATCTGTCTCTGTGACTATATTTGATTGACTCACGAGGGAGATGAAACACGGCATGTCATTCCGCAGATTAAGTTCAAATGGCTCTGAGCACTATGGGACTTAACATCTATGGTCATCTGTCCCCTAGAACTTAGAACTACTTAAACCTAACTAACCTAAGGACAGCACACAACACCCAGCCATCACGAGGCAGAGAAAATCCCTGACCCCGCCGGGAATCGAACCCGGGAACCCGGGCGTGGGAAGCGAGAACGCTACCGCACGACCACGAGATGCGGGCCGCAGATTAAGTAATTCATCGTAATGAAAGACCTTCTTCCTTCCTAAAATCGAATACCTTCTTCCTTTCTCCTTCCTTCCTTCCTGATATGTTGTTTGGTGTCTTTAAGCTATGTTGTGTGTGTCGTGTATTTTATTAGATGCTGTTATTTAACACTTGATTATAGGAGGTACAATCTGTAAAACTTTTAGACAGCTTTGGTACAATATTCTGACTGCAAAAGTTGTTATAGTAGATAAGCTCCAGTAGCATGTGTTATTTTTAGTAATATCCGTAACTGTCAATCAGCGACATTGATCATGTTTTTGTAGGTATAACATGATGCATTGTCTTTATCCCTCTTAAGATGGTGTGCGTGAGCTAGTTAAATGTGGGTATATTTGATTTGAGGGTGTATAGTGACTTACATTAAGAGAATGCCTAGTTAATTACATTCAGGGTGTCAAACTGATTGTGTGCTTGCCTGCATAGTATAATCTTTTAGCTAATACCTATATTCTGCAGTTGTAAGCTCGGTCAGGTTAGTTTTATAACAGTGATCCCTTAGGCATAAAATGTCAACTGTTATTTGTAACTAACTATGGAAATAGCATCACAGAACCTACTTTAGAGTTTTTGGCTCTGATTTGACGACAGTGTGTGTATGTGGAAATTAACATTATGATACTTGAGGTAAATATCACATTTTGTTTACACTGCAAAGTACTTCTGCAAACATTTTAGAATATTGTTACACTTGACAATCACGTCAGATATGGAAAGTGGGCAGCTGTTATTAGACGTGGAATTAGCACTGGAGTACTTACTTCAGAGTTGTAGCCATTAATTTAGCGATTATGTGTCCGTGTGGAGATAAACGTTACGATAATCAACATATACATTGCAATTACTTGTGTGTCAGTCGTATTTTTGCAGTCATTTTATACTTGGAAATGATATTGTGACATTTGACAAGCATCATAGATTTGGAAAATAATTAATTTAAGCTCTGTTGTGTCTTGAACCAAGCGTTGTACAGAGAACGAACAATGCTTGAATTTAGAAGTGCAGACATCTGCTGTTGACAGGAAGAAACTCTTGGTAGAGAGATCGGACAACACACGTTTTCAAAAGTGTAGCTATCTGTTGATGCCGGCCGAAGTGGCCGTGCGGTTAAAGGCGCTGCAGTCTGGAACCGCAAGATCGCTACGGTCGCAGGTTCGAATCCTGCCTCGGGCATGGATGTTTGTGATGTCATTAGGTTAGTTAGGTTTAACTAGTTCTAAGTTCTAGGGGACTAATGACCTCAGCAGTTGAGTCCCATAGTGCTCAGAGCCATTTTTTTCTATCTGTTGATGACAATGAACTACTGGTTCCCAAACAGCAGATGATTTTATTTCACGGCTTTCAAGGTTTGCTGGATATTATTTAAAGTACAACTCAGGTTGACAACTATGTATAACTGTAAAACTACTACTGCTGGACAAAAACCAACGTTTCGGCCACGGTTGCAGCGGCCTTCTTCTGGATCTACCTAGCTATGCAGTGTCCCCTATGTTTTGTTGTACTGTTCGCTATCTTTTTTAAAATTATGATGTAATGGCATGCGCGGTGAAAAAAACCAACGTTTTGGCCACGGTTGCGGCGGCCTTCTTCTGGGCTACTGATGCATTCTAGCTATGCACTGTCCGTTATATTTTGTTGTACTGTTCACTGCGCATGCCATTACGTCATAATTTTAAAAAGATAGTGAACAGTACAACAAAACATAAGGGACATTGCATAGCTAGAACGCACCAGTAGACACAGAAGAAAGCCCCTGCAACCGTGGCGAAACGTTGGTTTTTCTCCAGCAGCAGTAGTTTTACACATTACGACGTGGTACCCTAACCAAAAAACTTTTATGTCGGCTGACTCTGACCGCAGAAGCCTACGCAGTTATATTATGTGTAACTAATTCATTAATAACACTTTATAAGCATCCACTGATTTTTTATTATTTATAGGGAGTATGTTATCCAATATTCCACAGTGAATGGTATTCAGCTTTGAATAAAATTTACCTATGTGACTGGTGAGCCAGTCCATAAATGAGTTTTTGGAAGTCAGTAAATCAAACGTAGTTCGTCGTTTGTATGCAGTTCAGTGACTTTGATGTATATTTTTGATAAATATCTCAGATACTTTTGAGCACAGTTGAGATGGGGCTACAAGCATTATAATAGTAGGCTACGATTGAAGGAGATGAGAGAGAGGCCTTTGATGTAGTTTTTCAGGTCATATACTGTACAGTGTGAGTCACCTAACGTTACCGCTGGATATATTTCGTAAACCACATCAAATACTGACGAACTGATTCCACAGACCGAACGTGAGGAGAGGGGCTAGTGTAATTGTTTAATACAAACCACACAAAAATCCACGGAAGTATGTTTTTTAACACAAACCTACGTTTTTTTAAATGGAACCACGTTAGTTTTGTTAGCACATCTGAACATATAAACAAATACGTAATCAGTGCCGTTTGTTGCATTGTAAAATGTTAATTACATCCGGAGATATTGTAACCTAAAGTTGACGCTTGAAACCTCCGACGTTCAGTTGCGTGTTGTAACAACCACGGGCCACGGTCGGCGAGCAGCATCTGCAGGGACATGTTTACGACGACGACCGTGTTCACGAGTGTGGCTGTAGTGCACTGTTGTGGTTTGGTCTAGCTGTCGCAGTGTCCGCATGTAGCGCTTGCTGCTATTGTTATGCTGCATTCGTCTCCGCACGCAGACCAACTGTAGTACACCGTAATACCAGACGTCTGTGATAGTGTAGTGTTGTAGGAACTGTGACCATGGTGTATTCGAACTCTGAAAAGGCGGAGATGATACTCATCTATGGCGAGTGTCGACGAAATGCAGCTGAAGCCTGCACGGTGTATGCAGAACGGTACCCGGACAGAGAGCATCCAACGTGCCGCTGCAACGGTCCAATATTGATGTGCAAGAGGCAGGGTGCTTAGACTGTGTCGGTCCCGTTGGCGCAGTGTAAAACTTTTCATTGGTCTGGAATGAAGACCACCCTGATGCAATCTTCTACGTACTGTTTGTTCTGAGGTATGAATCCCTATTGCCGAGGAGAAGTCATTTCCAGTATTCCTGGTAGATGATGTCGGGCCCCTACATTGGTGTTGTCGTACGAGGACGGCTCGTGCGAGGTCTATCGTTCACATTTCCCGTTTCTCTGTACTTTCTCTCCGCCTTCGACACGCCACTTTGAGTGACATGTTGTGTATGACCTCCGCGCGGGGTAGCCGCGGGGTCTGCGGCGTCTTGTCACGGTTCGCGCGGCTACCCTTGTCGGAGGTTCGGGTCCTTCCACGGGGATGGATGTGTGTGTGTGTGTGTGTGTGTGTGTGTGTGTGTGTGTGTGTGTGTGTTGTCCTAAGCGTAAGTTAGTTTAAGTAGTGTGTAAGCCTAGGGACCGATGACCTTAGCAGTTTGGTCCCGTAGAAACTTACCACCTCCGATTTGTGTATGACCTGATGAAAGTAAAACCATATTTTGACTATATCAAAGTGTTGTATGCCTCAACGCGGCATGTTACTACAGTGCTGAACAGGAACTGAATGAAGCTGTTCCAAGAACAGACTGGACTGCTCGCGGTGTGCCGCTGCGGCAACGGTATGTTTATATGGCTGGGAAACGGCCACAAATCATGCCAGTAGTAAATACCATCCAGTATATGGGCTCTAACTGGATAATGCCTAGGCCAATGAGACCTCTAGCTTCATAGACTGCATTTTACGATAGTACAGGGCTATTACAAATGATTGAAGCGATTTCATAAATTCACTGTAGCTCCATTCATTGACATATGGTCACGACACACTACAGATGCGTAGAAAAACTCAAAGTTTTGTTCGGCTGAAGCCGCACTTCAGGTTTCTGCCGCTAGAGCGCTCGAGAGCGCAGTGAGACAAAATGGCGACAGGAGCCGAGAAAGCGTATGTCGTGCTTGAAATGCACTCACATCAGTCAGTCATAACAGTGCAACGACACTTCAGGACGAAGTTCAACAAAGATCCACCAACTGCTAACTCCATTCGGCGATGGTATGCGCAGTTTAAAGCTTCTGGATGCCTCTGTAAGGGGAAATCAACGGGTCGGCCTGCAGCGAGCGAAGAAACGGTTGAACGCGTGCGGGCAAGTTTCACGCGTAGCCCGCGGAAGTCGACGAATAAAGCAAACAGGGAGCTAAACGTACCACAGCCGACGGTTTGGAAAATCTTACGGAAAAGGCTAAAGCAGAAGCCTTACCGTTTACAATTGCTACAAGCCCTGACACCCGATGACAAAGTCAAACGCTTTGAATTTTCGGCGCGGTTGCAACAGCTCATGGAAGAGGATGCGTTCAGTGCGAAACTTGTTTTCAGTGATGAAGCAACATTTTTTTCTTAATGGTGAAGTGAACAGACACAATGTGCGAATCTGGGCGGTAGAGAATCCTCACGCATTCGTGCAGCAAATTCGCAATTCACCAAAAATTAACGTGTTTTGTGCAATCTCACGGTTTAAAGTTTACGGCCCCTTTTTCTTATGCGAAAAAATCGTTACAGGACACGTGTATCTGGACATGCTGGAAAATTGGCTCATGCCACAACTGGAGACCGACAGCGCCGACTTCATCTTTCAACAGGATGGTGCTCCACCGCACTTCCATCATGATGTTCGGCATTTATTAAACAGGAGATTGGAAAACCGATGGATCGGTCGTGGTGGAGATCATGATCAGCAATTCATGTCATGACCTCCACGCTCTCCCGACTTAACCCCATGCGATTTCTTTCTGTGGAGTTATGCGAAAGATTCAGTGTTTAAACCACCTCTACCAAGAAACGTGCCAGGACTGCTAGCTCGCATCAATGATGCTTTCGAACTCATTGATGGGGATATGCTGCGCCGAGTGTGGGAGGAACTTGATTATCGGCTTGATGTCTGCCGAATCACTAAAGGGGCACATATCGAACATTTGTGAATACCTAAAAAAAACTTTTTGAGTTTTTGTATGTGTGCAAAGCATTGTGAAAATATCTCAAATAATAAAGTTATTGTAGAGCTGTGAAATCGCTTCAATCATTTGTAATAACCCTGTATATATTAACCAGCGGCATTGTTTATTATGTGTAGCCGCGCTCCTTCTGACGGTTTGTGAGCTGCGTCGACCAGTTCCGGTCGGCAGGACTTTGGCCGTTAGCTGGAGCGACAATGAGTGATTCCGACGGTAGTTGAAGGTGGTTTATTGTGTCATAAAGGCAGACAGCGAGTGGTCGCAAAAGTACTCGTATTTGCCCCTGGGGCAGGTGCGGCGGCAGTGGTCTCTAAGCCGGCTATCGTCAGATCAGCGCATGACTGCGGGGAGAATGGCACCACGATCTCCTCCTCATCTTTTTTAGTTTGTTCTAAAAAAAAGCGCACGTCTGTCGTATGTTCATCCTATGCTGGTGGGGGTAACGGTTTACAGTGCAAATTTAAGAATGTGTTGTGTGCTTGCATACTTGGATTTTCGGCCATTATTTATGCAGTCCCATCGTGTCATACTCATCTTAGGCAACCTTTATAGCGACGTGATTGTTTTTTTCTACACACTAATAATACATGGATAAATTTCTCGTGGACTCGGTACAAGGCAGTTGTCTATTGTTGAATAATGCACTGGGGCGATAACTGTTAAACGTTAAAAGTCTTGCATTTATGTGCCTCTTCTTGAAAAGTGGTATTTGTGGAATACCGAGATAATAGGTAATATTATAACCAATTACACCAACAGACTTACACAAACATAACTCAAGAGAACACGTGAACTCCTGGGGGGAGTGGGAAGCCGGCCAGAATATATTTCTTACATATTAGGCCTGTGGTATTTATTGAACGCCGGCCGGTGTGGCCGAGCGGTTCTAGGCGCTTCAGTCTGCAACCGCGCGACCGCGGTCCCAGGTTCGAATCCTGCCTCGGGCATGGATGTGAGTGATGTCCTTAGTTTAGTTAGGTTCAAGTAGTTCTAAGTTCTAGGGGACTGATGACCTCAGATGTTAAGTCCCATAGTGCGCAGAGCCATTTGAACCATTTGATTTATTAAACATGGGATATCTGTTTGTAATCTGTGTTGTATTATTCTCGAAAAGTACTTAAAGATGTCGTCCTGTGTCAATAAATTTCCATTATCACCTTCTCCGTTTTTCCCAAGGCCAACTTTTTTTTCCCGGGAAATGCTTTGCTATGAAGTTCTGGTTTCAGAAACCTGTTCTTCGTTAAGCGTGAATACACTACTGGCCATTAAAATTGCTACACCACGAAGATGACGTGCTACAGACGCGAAATTTAACCGACAGGAAGAAGATGCTGTGATATGCAAATGATTAGCTTTTCAGAGCATTCACACAAGGTTGGCGCCGGTGACGACACCTACAACGTGCTGATTCGAGGAAAGTTTCCAACTGATTACTCATACACAAACAGCAGTTGACCGGCGTTGCCTGGTGAAACGTTGTTGTGATGCCTCGTGTAAGGAGGAGAAATGCGTACCATCACGTTCCCGACTTTGATAAAGGTCGGATTGTAGCCTATCGCGATTGCGGTTTATCGTATCGCGACATTGCTGCTCGCGTTGGTCGAGATCCAGTGACTGTTAGCAGAATATGGAAATCTACCATGCACTTTTCTTAAATTTACACGTGGATGACTGCTCTGCAGTTCACAATTGTGTTTCACTGAGTGGTTCGCAGAACCACTTTCAGACTGTTTCTTCAACGGTCCGTTGTCGAATGCCATGTGGGAAAAATGAACACCTACGTCTTTCCGCAAGAACTTTGATTTTTCTTATTTTATCACGGTAATCATTTCTTCCTGTCTAGGGTGTATCACGAAAATATTAACGCAATCGTAAGAGAAATTTCGTGATTGAAATTACGTGAAAAGATCTCGCAACAACGAAAAACGTCTTTGTTGTAATGGCTGCCACTCCAAATGTCCGTCGTATATCGTATCTGTGTCTCTCTCCTATTAGGCGATAATATCGAACGAAGTACCTTTCTTTGAACTTTCTGATGTCTTTCCGCAAACCTATGTGGTAAGGGTTCCATACTACGCAGCAGTGCTCTTGGAGGCGGACAAGCGTACAGCGGGCAGTATCTTCAGTACATTTGTTACATCTTCTATGATCTCTGTCAATAAAAAGCAGTTGCTGATTCGCCTTTCCCACAATATTTTGTGTCTGATGTTACAAATTTTAGTTGTTCGTAATTGTAATACCTAGTTATTTAACCGAATCGACAACTTTTTAATTTGTGTGGTTTATCTTCTAACACAAAATTAATATATATTTTTTTCAGTATTTATGTGAAGGGCTTCTCACTTTTTGTTGCTTAGGGTCAACTACCACTTTTCACACCATCTCGTCTAAATCATTTTGCAATTTGTTTTGATATTCTGATGACTTTCCTTCAAAGTCAACGACACCTTCATCTCCAAAAATCTAAGAAAGCTGCTCAGGCGGGCTTCTAAATGGTTTCTTTAGTCTAAGTCCTAACATAATTCTGGAGCTATTTTTCCCTGTTCAACTTTTGTTCACAAGCAACATTTACCGCTGGAAGTCTATTTGTTTTAGTCCCTCGAATGACGTTACTGACAATTACCTCTGCGGTATCACCTTTTGGGAGTGTGACCGGGGCGTTATTTCATTTTCAGTAATTTCGGGAGCAAGCTGTGTAGGATTGTCACTGACTGACTTCTGTCAATACTTTCCCCATGCATGGGGGTGGTACGCACTTTCTCTGTACTGGCTGAGAACTTACCTGCCCACTCAGTTATAAGGGAAAACCCTGAGAGAGACGACGTAATTTTTAGAGAGAGACGTTAACATAAGAACGTAACATTCGCTGAAGCAGTTGCAGGTTTTGTGTGGGAATTTACGTGCTCCAGCTTAATCTAAAACACATATAAAAGTTTCTGCTCTTTTACATATCAACGATTCGAGAATAGCTCTTAATGGATCTTGGCAGTGTTGTCTTAAACAATTGGATTTCCATGCTCACTCTCTGACGAATTTATGTACCTGAGAGAGAGAGGAGGAATTGAAACTTTATGCACTGAGAGGTCAGTGTAAAGGCCAGCAACATCATGATTGGGATGTGGAGCTCTGGTTTCCTTGCGACTGAGAGTGGTTGGGCTGACATTTTTTATCCTTCATTTAATTATTCAGTCTCATATTTTATTAACAGAATCTTCAGACGACGCCAATCTACACTACTGGCCATTAAAATTGCTACACCAAGAAGAAATGCAGATGATAAACGAGTATTCATTGGACAAATATATTATACTAGAACTGACATGGGTGCATAGATCCTGAGAAATCAGTACCCAGAACAACCACCTCTGGCCTTGATACGCCTGGGCATAGAGTCAAACAGAGCTTGGATAGCGTGTACAGGTAAAGCTGCCCAAGCTGCTTCAACACGGTACCACAGTTCATCAAGAGCAGTGACTGGTGTATTGTGACGAGCCAGTTGCTCGGCCACCATTGACCAGACGTTTTCAATTCGTGAGAGATCTGGAGAGTGTACTGGCCAGGGCAGCAGTCGAACATTTTCTGTATCCAGAAAGGCCCCTACAGGACCTGCAACATGCAGTCGTGCATTATCCTGCTGAAATGTGGGGTTTCGCAGGGATCGAATGAAGGGTAGAGCCACGGGTCGTAACATATCTGAAATGTAACGTCTACTGTTCAAAGTGCTGTCAATGCGAACAAGAGGTGGCCGAGACGTGTAACCAATGGCACCCCATACCATCACGCCGGGTGATACGCCAGTATGGCGATGATGAATACACGCTTCCAATGTGCGTTCACCGCGATGTCGCCAAACACGGATGCGACCATCGCGATGATGTAAACAGAATCTGGATTCATCCGAAAAAATGACGTTTTGCCATTCGTGCATCCAGGTTCGTCGTTGAGTACGCTATCGCAGGCGTTCCTGTCTGTGATGCAGCATCAAGGGTAACCGCAGCCATGGTCTCCGAGCTGATAGTCCATGCTGCTGCAAACGTCGTCGAACTGTTCGTGAAGATGGTTGTTGTCTTGCAAACGTCCCAATCTGTTGACTCAGGGATCGAGATGTGCCTGCACGATCCGTTACAGCCAGGCGGATAAGATGCCTGTCATCTCGACTGCTAGTGATACGAGGCTGTTGGGATCCAGCACGGCGTTCCGTATTACCCTCCTGAACCCACCGATTCCATATTCTGCTAAATCTCGACCAACGCGAGCAGCAATGTCGCGATACGATAAATCGCAATGGCGATAGGCTACAATCCGACCTTTATCAAAGTCGGAAACGTGATGGTACGCATTTCTCCTCCTTACACGAGGCATCACAACAACGTTTCACCATTCAATGCCGGTAAACTGCTGTTTGTGTATGAGAAATCGGTTGGACACTTTCCTCATGTGAGCATGTTGTAGGTGTCGCCAACGGCGCCAACCTTGTATGAATGGACGGAAAACACAAACACTTTGTCTGAAACTGAGATCTGAGTAAGCAACCTGATCTTCAAGCAACACCACCATAGACTGACAGCACTTAAAATAGCACCAAAACATTCAGTAGAATATTGTCCTGAAACCTAATGGCATTCAGTAAACAAACGCGCATAATGGTCCAAAAACTGGCCTTGAGAGATGGTACTTAACTTTTTCCCACGTGCGCAGATAGTAATGAAAAGTACTTTATATTAGTAGACAGAGTTGCCGCCCCCCTCTTAACTGCAGTGACACCTACTTAAGCTGCTGCACTCACCTATCAAATTCACTGAATTTAATGTCACTTAGAACTGTGCCAGTTGGCACTATAAGTAGTCTGTTTAGGTTTTTATGTTGGTAACGCCATGTAGCGCTCTATATGAAAATCACTGACTGTGCTGTGTGCAGTCGGTGGCTGGTTTGCATTGTTGGAATTTGCCATTGCAGTGTTGGGCAGTTGGCTGTTAACAGCACGTAGCATTGTGCAGTTGGAGGTGAGCCGCCAGCGGTGGTGGATGTGGGGAGAGAGATGGCGGAGTTTTGAGAGCGGATGATCTGGACGTGTGTCCATCAGAGAGAGTAAATTTGTAAGACCAGATGTCATGAACTGATATATATATATATATATATATATATATATATATATATATATATATATAAAATGACTTTTGAACGCTATTAAGGTAAATACATTGTTTGTTCTTTATCAAAATCTTTCATTTGCAAACTATGCCTATCAGTAGTTAGTGACTTCAGTAGTTAGAATCTTTTATTTAGCTGGCAGTATTGGCGCTCGCTGTGTTGCAGTAGTTCGAGTAATGAAGATTTTTGTGAGGTAAGTGATTCATGAAAGGTATAGGTTATTGTTAGTCAGGATCATTCTTTTGTAGGGATTATTAAAAGTCAGATTGCGTTGCGATAAAAATATTGTGTGTCAGTTTAGATGATCAGAATAAGTAAAGAGAGAAATGTCTGAGTACGTTCAGTTTTGCTCAGCTGTTTGAAAATCAAATAACGTAAGGGGTTAACCAGCACAGTCGTTCATAAATTTTTCTAAGGGGACGTTACATAAGTCGACCCTTAGCCGAGGATACCTCACTGGAATTTTCTGATTTTGTTCTCGTAGATTGTGTATTTAGTATAGCTATTGTTTATTGCTAGCGCGTAATTATAGAGAGAATTTCTTTTGTAGTTGTAGTTTTTCATTGTTGTACAGTAAAACAGTTGTGGTATGCATATAGAGGGCTGCAAATAATGGTGTAGACAGTGAAACAATTAGTGAACACGGAAGCATTATCGATCGACCGGTCGGCAACAGCTCGCCTCAGGAATCCGAAATATCAGGACACAATCTTGCAAATACTGTAGATTCAGGTTTTTCGTCCTCACCGTTTTCTCAAATAAGTCAAGAAACATTTTCTGATTTTCAAAACGCGAATATTGCCGGTTCAAATGCACTGCGGAATAGCACTGAGGAACGTGTTTCAGACATCAGTGCATTGCTATTACAGTTAATGCAACAAATGGGACAAAGACTACAAAAGTTGGACACAACGCTTGAACAAAATCAGAAACAAATGGGACAAAATCTTCAAAAGTTAGACACAATGGAACAACACCAGAAACAAACACAGCAACAGTTAGACGCAATGGAACAAAATCAAAAACAGTCACAGCAACAGCTTTAAAAGTTAGACACCACGCTTGAACAAACACGTGAAGGTTTAACTGCTGAGTTATTTAAAATAGAATCGAAATGTCAAAAAGTCTGTAATGACGTAAAAACACAAATTCGTGAGCATTTCCAACCTAGTTTTTCGCGTCATGAAAATGCATTACAGAATCACGAAGCAGCCGTAAAAGAACTGCATACTATTGTTCATGAAAATCACGACACCTTGCAAGCTAAAATTGACTCAGTTGCATCTACCGATTCGGTTACGCAACTTGCAAAAACTCAGGAAAACTTAAAGGACACAGTAGATACTATTTCAACACAAATGTACACTCTGAAACTTGGTTCAGAAAAACACACTGAGGAAATAAGTTCACTATCGGAGAAAGTAGCCGTACTTTCGGATCAGTTCACTAACTTATCTACAAAGGTAGATGATGATCTGAATGACACAAGACCTGTAGCCTTCACTGACACAGAAGAGCATGAACAAATTAACCCTAGGACTCACTCTGCTAAAATTTCCCTAGTACTCCATCTGGGGTCATACATGACCCCAATCAATATATAATTGACTGTGTGTACTAATCATTCAGAGAACAACGGTCTGTCGTTTAATACTGTTTGTTTACATTTTATTTATTATTTAGACACATTTTACAGCTTTTGTAACAGGTATGTACATAGTAGAATTAAATTACATATGGCAGAGTAATTACATATCAGAAGTTACAATATTACTCTAAATCATAATTTGTTTCACTCATAAATGTTTCACAATGGCTTCAAATTTACAGAAAATGTGATGAACAACTCAACAGGAAACATAATTCTAACCGGAATCCGTACCATAGTCATCTGCACATATTCTGCAAGTAGTAACTATTTCAGAATGTTCCTTGCAAACAAATTTGTTACCCTTTTTGCATTTTGAACTGTATTTTGTGTCCTTTGATCGGGGGCAAATGGAGCATCTGCCTCGCTTTCTCTTCTGATTGTCGGGTATTACGTCTGGATGTCCATTGTCTAACAGATCATCAAATCCACACCGTTTGATACTGCTAATAATATCCTTGTTCCTTGCTTGTGGTAAACTCAAACGACGTTCCACTTGGGGCTTTGCCATTTCTTTGGCCAACTTCACTAGAAAAAGACGTCTCTCTGTTTTTTAAACAGCAACACAGAAGAGTCTGTAGGCATTGAGTGCAGCTAGATCGACAAGATGCTAATGGCCAATGTTTTGTACCCTTTTTCACAGAATAGTAAGAGCTCATTTGATCTAGCGTATCAACACCTGATTTTGTTGAGTTGTAATACAACACTACTTCTGGTTTTCGTTTCAAGTTGTTTTCTTTGGGCACTTCAAATGATTGATGTTGTGTTGACAGGAGTAGCACAGCCTTATTTGTTTTTGGAACATACGAAACTAATAGGGTTTTACCACTGTATGCAAATCTGGTAGTGCATTCTTCCCTAGTTTTCGAAGACAAAAACTCTTTTGGGACTTCTTTTCTTGTAGAACGTAGAGTACCTACAAGTGTCAACTTCATTTTCAACAATACTTGGCCAAGGTCATAGCTCGTGAAAAATTTGTCAGTGGTAATATTCCTACCACTGCCAGCCAGATGATGCACTAAATCTAAGACCACTCTCTTGCCTTGATTCACTTCTCTCATTCTGGAAACATCCCTCAGGCTGTGGCTAAGCCATGTGTCGTATCCTTTCTTCCAGGAGTGCTAGTTCTGCAAGGTTCGCAGGAGAACTTCTGTAAAGTTTGGAAGGTAGGAGACGAGATACTGGCAGAAGTAAAGCTGTGAGTACCGGGCGTGAGTCGTGCTTCGGTAGCTCAGATGGTAGAGCACTTGCCCGCGAAAGGCAAAGGTCCCGAGTTCGAGTCTCGGTCGGGCACACAGTTTTAATCTGCCAGGAAGTTTCATATCAGCGCACACTCCGCTGCAGAGTGAAAATCTCATTCTAGAACCACATCTAAACACACGCCTACATACCTGAGCCATACGACGACGAAAGTCTATCACCACAATCGCTACAGGCGGCCCATACTCCCAGCTATTGTTCATGTGATGTAAGAAGACGGCCCAATTTTCAGCCGTTCTGCGCATCCCCCTCCACTAGCCACTGGCGGCCAGTAATATTCATTCTCTTTCCGAGCAGCAAGTAGTGAGTTACAGCTAGAGAGCGATAATCACGCTCCTACATGCTGCACTGTTGCCGCGCTTTGTGACAATCGATTTATTCATTCAACTATCAATTTTTTTTGTTTCGTTTTCATTTTCTTGTTGCGGTATAGCTGCGAATGTGTATCTTGTAAGATTAAAACGAAGATTCAGGTGACGGCAATAAATGTGAAGTGCTTCACAAGCACTTCGAAGTCGGTCATTGCCAGTTATAATTCAACCGTTATAGAGAAAACATAATGCACAAACACCAGAAAATAGGATATTTTTCCCCAGCTTAAAAATAAAAATATGAAGCACCGTGTAAACCAGATTCGTGCCGGTCTCCTGCAGCTCGTTAATTTATACTGTACAAGTCACGTGACAGAGCGTACAAACTTGACTTCCTTGCACGTGAATGGGATCACACAGCTTTGCGTTTACCCACATGTCACTGTCAATGTATCTCCATGGAATTAATTTCGGCAAAGGGTTTTAAGGCTATGTGTGTGAAAAAAAATCAAAACATTCAAGATAACATACAGTGAATCACTTGTGCATGAGGTTAATAGACAATGAGGCAACAGACAACATCCCACCTGCAGTGTGGGCACAAAGAATTTCACAGGGAAGTAATGATGGATATAAGCCTTGAACCTATCATAATAAATTTAAAATCAGATTGTTTGGAAACAAAATCAAATTGAAGTAACGATAGTATTACAATGTAGACTTTGGAACAAAGTAATAATATTTCTTAGTTTTAAAGACTCTTGGTTTAAAAAATGTGTTTGTCAACATATACGTTGCATACATAGTAATTATAACTTCCTAGCCTTTTTGATTAGGACTCTGTATCCTTTTAATTATGCAGACTATTATGTTCAACATATTGCACAAGGAGAAGTTAAGCTTCTCCCACCATGTTGTAAATCTCTGTCATTTTCAAGGCACTAACTGGTAAGGCCCTAAAATGACAGTGACTGTTACTTGTCGAGATATCGGTGGTTTTCGATGTTACCGGTCAGATCCCATGGAGTTATTCGCAGATGATGGTTAATTGTTTGCTTGTTCAATGGATTATAAATGCGGTCTGTCACTGTAATATCGAATGTGTTAGTTTACGTTCATAATGCCCATCAACAGCGAAAAATATGACAACTTACTGACCGTTTTAGTCTTTTAAATTAGTCGTTCCTACCACTAATTCTTTTTTTTTATACGCAGTGATTACACGTAACTCGTCAAACACACACACACACACACACACACACACACACACACACACACACACCGCCCCTACTCTTCAGACTGTACGCCGCCGAAGAAGCAATTATGGAAATAAAAGAAAGGTTCAGGACTGGAATTAAAATTCACGATGAAAGGATACCAATGACGCAATTGGCTGATGACTTTGCTACCCTGAGTGAAAGTGAATTAGAATTACGTGACCTACTGGATGGAATGAACAGTCTAGTGAGTACTGAATATGGTCTGAGAGTAAATCGAAGGAAGACGAAAGTAATGAGAAGTAGCGGAAATGAGAATGGCGAGAAACTTAACATTAGTATTGATGGTCACGAAGTAGATGAAATTAAGGAATTCTGCTACCTAGGCAGCATAACAACCAATGATGGACGGAGCAAGGAGGATATCAAAAGCAGGCTAGCACTGGCATAAAGGGCAATCCTGGCCAAGAGAAGTCTGCTAGCATCAATTTTTTTTTTTTTTTAAACTCGTAAGTTCCTATGGGACCAAACCTGAGGTCATCAGTTTCTAGTCTTACAAGCTACTTGATCTAGCTTAAACTAACTTACGCTAAGGACAACACACACACTCATGTCCGAGGGAGGACTCTAACCTCCGTCCGGAGGAGTCGCGCGAACCCTGGCAAGGCGCCTCAGATCTTGTATATCAAACATAGGCCTTAATTTGGAGAAGAAATTTCTGAGAATGTGCGTTTGGAGCAGAGCATTGTATGGTAGTGAAATACGGACTGTGGGAAAACCGAAACAGAAGAGAATCGAAGCATTTGAGATGTAGTGCTACAGACGAATGTTGAAACTTAGGAGGACTGATAGGGTAAGGAATGAGGAGGTTCTGCGCAGAATCGGAGAGGAAAGAAATATGTGGAAAACACTGACAAGGAGAAGGGACAGGATGACAGGACATCTGCTAAGATATGAGGGAATGATTTTCATGGTACTAAAGAGAGCTGTAGAAGGCAAAAACTGTGGAGGAAGACAGAGGTTGGAATACATTCAGCAAATAGTTGAGGACGTAGGTTGCAAGTGCTACTCTGAGATGAAGAGGTTGGCACAGGAGAGGAATTTGTGGCGGGCCCGTCAAACCAGCCAGAACATTGATGACTCAAAAAGAAATGCGTGTTAGTGGTCGCAGAATTGCAGCCCGTTGTATGCAAAAGTTTTTTTCATATTTTCAACGGATCCTGAGACCAGCAATATTTGTATTGGTACTTGTCACAAATATCTGACGGTCTTTTTCGACTAAATCGCGATTTTCATTGTTGTGGCTAGACCGGAACCTAAGGCTACAGCTTAAATTGTTGTGAGTGAATGAGCATAAATGACATTTAGTGTGGAAAGTGCCTAAAAGCTGTCCCCCATTTCGTTCTTATTTAACGAATAAAAAAGAGTAAAAAATTATGTTTTAAAAGCATGTAATATTTATAATCTTATGCAACATTTGCATTTTAGTAACAGGAAGTAAATGAAAAGTTATTATGAAAATTTTTTAAAAACTTTACGCTTGGCTAGTTCCATAAATAGATGGCAAAGTCGAATCCCATGAACAAATATTCAAAATAGCACTAAACAAAATTAGAAGACGGTATTAAATCGGAGAAAACAATCTACTTGCATAGGAGGAAAGATGTAGAATTTCTATTTGTTTTCTTTGCCGAACCAAATATCTCTGCTGTAGCATATTCCTGTAGGAATTATTTCTGACAGTCGTTTAAGAACTACCCCCCTTTCTCGAGCAATTTCGTCTTTGAGAGTTTGTTCAATGTTATTTCTCTCTGCCAGTTGTATAGCCTTCTTCACAAGCCATTGCAAGTAAGCAAGAAGAAAGAAGTTTCCATGGCAAGACAGTACTAAACCAGCACTTCTTCAAGATGTTTACCCAAAAGTGTAGGTCTGGCTGTTACTGTTTTTGCTGCTTCCTGAAGTGTACTGTACTTCTTGTTGGACGCCCTCATAAGAGTTGTTTTTAGAAGATGAAACTCCTCAGTGACCTTCTTCCAATTCACCTGTTTTTGAACGACATCAATAGCTCTAGTCATTTTAGACAAACCACCTTCTTTGATCAACCCTTCCTATTACCCACTTGCAATGAGCAAGAGAATAAGAACGCGTACTGCCACAGGAAAACTTTAGATGTAAAAAAGTAAGGTGATCAGTTTAAGCAACTTTAGGAGCTCCAGTTTCCGTGATTAAAGCCTGCATTTGGTAACAGAATAGCGTGTGAATACTGCATCGAACATTACGACGAAAAATACTGCTTTTCCGTATAGTGCTCTGTGTAAAATAACTGCACGTCATATAATTTATTTGGCGCCCATTTGATAGCATTCACGTTATAGGGCTTGCTTTTACTACTGCACTGTAAAGTACACCAAACGTTTCTTACAGAAACTATTCTAGTGTTCTAGAAGCTTTTGATTGCACTTCAAACACGCTTAGGTTATCTGAGTTCAAATAAATATAATTTTCAGAGGAAAAATTTTTCACGCATAGGTAGACAAATTTTCAAAGAAGCAGCAGTGCTTTGGATGGTCAACAAAAATCACATACTTCCAATCCGGAAATTAGCTCAATTTGCATGCACGCTGGTGAAAAATAGCGCTTTCCCATTGGCTCTCCCGTTCTGATTTTTCATTGGTCGCCTGGTGAGAGCTTGGACGACATGGTTGGGATAGTGCAAAACCCTATGTCGTTTCCGTTCTCGCCGCGAAAACAGCCAGTAGAGAGCGTCACTTTGACAGCAGCACCATACACGGCAGGTGGCGGTATTTCAGAAACCCCGGAGGGTAGGACTACACGGCACAGTTACGAGGATTTATTTCAATGATTATAGAATCAAGCTAAATGGACAAAGAAACTGAGAATGCGAGTGCACTGCTTGTCCCTTATCAGCTGGATGCTTCACCCCTTTGAACAGCATTGCATGCCCTGAATCGGATGGAAAGAGTGTCGTAGTTCTCTTGAGGGGCATAGGCCCACAATTTTTGTCAGAGGTCCTTAATAACCTGGATTTTTTTTACTTCGGATGGAGTTGTCTGGGCCTGTTACATCAGTTGTACATCGTGGGATCTTGCTGCTCACGGTGTAACGTCCTTCCTCTCTTTCACACATATTAATTAAGTCTTGCTGCGCAATGTCAAAGCTGTTTCCATACATTAACAAATGACACACAGTTTGACCTTATGGATTGTCTTAGTTTATTATGGAATTGTCCGTGAGTGTGTCATCTAAAATACTGAACAAGGCTGGGTTACTGCTGTCACAGAGCTCAAGGATCGAGAGGCATGAATTTAAGTGAGATATGTTGTACAACTTGTGAAGACAATGCTAATTCCCAGTGGTATTTTTTCTCTTCTTTTCTCTTTTTATGTCGCTGCAATATGGAAACATTTGAAACGTCTCCTTAGAAAAATTTATGAATTACTGCGCTGGTAAACATCTTACGTTATTTGATTTTCAAACAGCTGAGCAGAACTGAACTGATCAACACTAAACAGACACACAATATGTTTAGCGCAACGCTATCTGACTTTCAATAATCCCTACAAAAGAATGGCCCTGACTAACAATAACCTATACCTTTCATGAATCACTTATCTCACAAAAATCTTCGTTACTCGAACTACTGCAATACAGCGAGTGCCAATACTGCTAGCTAAGTAAAAGATTCTAACTACTGAAGGCACTAACTACTGATAGGCATAGCAAATGAAAGATTTTGATAGAGAACAAACAATGTATTTACCTTATATATATCGGTTCATGACATCCAGTCTTACAAATTTCGTTTTTCTGACGGACACACGTCCAGATTGTCCGCTCTCAAAAACTCTGCCATCTCTCTTCCCACATCCACCACTGCTGGCGGCTCACCTCCAACTGCGCAACGCTACGCGCTGTTCACATCCAACTGCCCCACTCTACAATAGCGAATATTCCAACAATGCCAACCAGCCACAGACTGCATACAGCACAGCCAGTGATTTTCATACAGAGCGCTACGTGACGTCACCTACATAAAAACCTAAACAGCCTACTTACACATTATTTATATCTTTGTTGGTTCACGTGTTTGGGTTGTTTGTTGTTGTTGTGGTCTTCAGTCCTGAGACTGGTTTGATGCAGCTCTCCATGCTACCATATCCTGTGCAAGCTTCTTCATCTCCCAGTACTTACTGCAACCTACATCCATCTGAATCTTCTTATTCATCTCTTGGTCTCCCTCTACGATTTTACCCTCCATGCTGACCTCCAATGCTAAATTTGTGATCTCTTGATGCCTCAGAACATGTCCTACCAACTGATCCCTTCTTCTAGTCAAGTTGTGCCACAAACGTCTCTTCTCCCCAATTCTATTCAATACCTCCTCATTAGTTATGTGATCTACCCATCTAATCTTCAGCATTCTTCTGTAGCATCACATTTCTAAAGCTTCTATTCTCTTCTTGTCCAAACTATTTATTGTCCACGTTTCACTTCCATACATGGCTACACTCCACACAAATACTTTCAGAAACGACTTCCTGACACTTAAATCTATACTCGATGTTAACAAATTTCTCTTCTTCAGAAACGCTTTCCTTGCCATTGCCAGTCTACATTTTATATCTTCTCTACTTCGACCATCATCAGTTATTTTACTCCCCAATAGCAAAACTCCTTTACTACTTTAAGTGTCTCATTTCCTAATCTAATTCCCTCAGCATCACCCGACTTAATTCGACTACATTCCATTATCCTCGTTTTTCTTTTGTTGATGTTCATCTTATACCCTCCTTTCAAGACACTGTCCATTCCATTCAACTGCTCTTCCAAGACCTTCGCTGTCTCTGACAGAATTACAATGTCATCGGCGAACCTCAAAGTTTTCATCTCTTCCCCGTGGATTTTAATACCTACTCCGAATTTTTCTTTTGTTTCCTTTACTGCTTGCTCAATATATAGATTGAATAACATCGTGGAGAGGCTACAAACCTGTCTCACTCCCTTCCCAACCATTGCTTCCCTTTCATGCCCCTCGACTCTTGTAACTGCCATCTGGTTTCAGTACAAATTTTAAATAGCCTTTTGCTCCCTGTATTTTACCCCTGCCACCTTTAAAATCTGAAAGAGAGTATTCCAGTCAACATGGTCAAAAACTTTCTCTAAGTCTACAAATGCTAGAAACGTAGGTTTGCCTTTCCTTAGTCTTTCTTCTAAGTCGTAAGGTCACTATTGCCTCACGTGTTCCAATATTTCTACGGAATCCAAACTGATCTCCCCCGAGGTCGGCTTCTACAAGTTTTTCCATTCGTATGTAAAGAATTCGTGTTAGTATTTTGCAGCTGTGACTTATTAAGCTGATAGTTCGGTAATTTTCACATCCGTCAACACCTGCTTTCTTTGGGGTTGGAATTATTATGGGTCTGAGCACTGTGGGACTTAAGTGCTGAGGTCATCAGTCCCCTAGAACTTAGAACTACTTAAACCTAACCAACCTAATGACATCACACACATCGATGCCCGAGGCAGGATTTGAACCTGCGACCGTAGCAGTCGCGGAGTTCCAGACTGTAGCGCCTAGAACCGCACGGCCACCCCGGCCGGCTGGAATTATTATATTCTTCTTGAAGTGTTAGGGTACATCTGCGTATTATTTGTATTGTATTATGCTATCTAGTTATTATTAACGTGTTTCTTTTTGGGCGTGCAATATTTCAGTTTCAAGTAAATTTTTGTAACAAATATTCGTATACTAAAAGGGAACTGCAATACGAGTGGGAAAGACCGAGTGCTAAATCGATGGGCCGAGAGTTGACAAGAGTGGGCGTGCATGTGAGAGTTCGTGTGAACGCAGATATAGCAGCAGGTCTGTGTCGTGTCAGAATAAAAAGCATTCCACGCACAACTGAACATTTAAATTTCGAATAATTTATGGACTTCATCTCGAACATTGTATGAAGGGAAATAGATTTAAGTAGTTTGAGCCTCATGATACGCTACAGGCTATCTTGTCAATGTATAAGCGGGTAAACTGATTGTTGCTTGGATGGACGGATATAATGTGACGTGAGTGGCGGAAAACTGACGCGTTTTATATTTTATTTTGCAAACTAATGTGGCTTCACGCGCATTCAGGTACTAAAATTAGTGATGCAAACAGCTTAAACAGTTTTATATACAGGTGTCGCAGGAGAAATGACCAATATTGGGTGATACAACACGAACAATCATTCAAAGCAAGAAAAGCCCAGTAAACATGGGCTCCAAAGCGGATACCTTAAGAGCTGTGAGCACTTCTTCATCTTCGATATTGTGAAACCCATCTCTTCTGCTTAACAAGTGCTCATAGCCGTTACTGTATACATTTTAAAGTCCATGTTTAATAAACCTTTTCGCTTCGAATTATCGTACCTGTCATACCCCCGAATATTAACCATTCCTCCTGGGAAAACCCGTAAATGTGAATGTTAATGGCCAGATAATGATCTCGTGGGTGTAAAACGCGTTACAAAAACATACGTACTGCACTTTCATATTCCATGAATTGGGGTGATTCTGGACAGTTTAAAACTGCGAACCTAACAGTAATTGTTGTAACATGTGGAAGCAGTGGCGGGTACAGAAATCCATCCAGGAGGGGACGCCAAAGATATTTTTAGTTACCTTTACTATTACCGTAACAAAAAATAATCAAGCCACATGCGAAGTTCTGGTGTTGGGCAGTTTTACTGACTTCATGCTCTGTGGCTGGAAGTAATATTGTAATCAGTGCATAGTTATTTACAGGCATTATATTTGTTTTTGGGAGTTTTTCTTGTAATGTCTCTGAGGCACTTGAAAAATGTTCTTTCACATAATTTTCTAGGTGATGAGGATTGTTTGTTACTTCATCCCCACCATTATCAGCATGTTATTATGCCTTTGTTTGTCTCTTCCTGTTTCCTTTTTAATACCATCCCAGACTGTTTTTCTTTTATTCTCTGCTTTGTATATTATTTTGTCATTAAATGACTTCTTTACAGCAATTAGCACCTTCCTATACATCTTTTTATACCTGTGATAGTAATTTCAGAACACCAGCACATTACCGTTCTCTTTCATGGAAACGAAGCAGTTAAGGGTTTGAGAGGACTTCCTAATAACTGTTATCACTTTACTTTTCTGAGAAATTAATACTGTTGTGGGTACCTTGAAGTTTTCTTTTTCAAATTTCAGTTTAAATAATGTTGAGAAAGTATAGAATTTCGCATTTACATTCGTTTCTCTCTATGCTTCATCCCACATTTGGTTTGCTAGTCCTCTTCAAAAATCTTGTTTTTTGATTTATGATTTATAGGTGTTTTTTGTAGGCTAACAGTTTACAGATTTTTCCGTATTCAATTTTATTATTTTGCAGAAACGGTCTGACAATGAGAGCCTGAGATCTTTTACAGCTACATAACACTCTTCCTTGCCTCTCCTCGTGGCCACATGATCGGTTATTGATGCAGTCACTGTAATACCTCTTGCTACACTATTCGCCAAGAGGGGCACCATAAAACTTCAAGGCATGTTAATGAGGGTGCTATTAGTTACATTTGTGATGATTGTGTTTATGTTTACATCCCCACACAAAATTATGTTGACTTTTGCACTTGAGATTTTATCTAGAACTTCTGTCAATTTATTGATCAGCACTGGGTGATTGATACACGCACAGAATGATTAATTTCGCAGTGACGTTAACCACTATTAATTCAAAGCTGATATTTAAAAGATTTTATCTTCATTTACATTAATAAGGTCATGTCTTGATTTCAACTGCTTTTCCCTGATATAAAGGCATGATGCACCCTCCACCTTCTGATGTAGAAGTAGTTAGAGTCTGCAATAATACTAACTGTGATGCAGTTCGAATATTGGGACTCGGTTTCAAATCTCTATATTTTATTTTTTATTTATCGCATGTTTTGGCGAAGAATTATTTTCTGTGAAATGTCTTGTGTTCATTTTTCCAATGCTCTCCTTTTCTTTTACTTGTGTATGTCTGCGTTTTGGTTTGCTAGAATCTACCTTGTTAGTGATTACTGCAGAATGTTTTAAAACTAGTGGAGATACTCTTTGGATAGGTGTACTTGTTTTATGGATCTACACTAAAAAAGACCTACTTCTCCTATCCATGACAACAGGTATTTGACGATGCCTGGTCCAAGATCCATCCCTGTACTTTCATGAATCAGCTATACCAATCTTTACTTTCCAGTGCAGTTTAGTTGTAGGCAATTCCTAGTGAAATACCATTTATTTATAGACCTGACTAGTATCAGAGCAAAGTCGGCAACCATCTCTAACCCCACATTAATCCGCCTCATGACTCCATCAAGGTGCAGCTAACCATGTCCCAGGACAGCTTGGAAAAGTCTACTTTCGTACCATGAGTCTGGAGAGATATCTTGTCCAAGTCACCACTTACGTCGTATGCCCCACCCCTATCCGAACTGTTTCCCATCCATCCACTGTCACTACATGGCCCTCTTTTGAAAAATCCTCACACACAGACCCTAATTTCTCTATTATTTAGCCCTGCATTTAGTCTGAAAATGCTGATTATCCAGTACAGTCGCCCCCATCCCCCAACTCAAGTACATAGAACAGAAAAGAAATTTAGGAAGTGCAGGCACTTGCCTGCAGGGGAACAGCTACCATTAGAGATTAAAATTGTAGACCAACCACAAGTCACATGAACTTTTTCTTTATTTTTACATGTTTCGCTCGACCAACACTGGCATCTTCAGAATTACGTTCCTGAAGGCTTCATGTTGCAAATGTCGGGCTTTGTATAGCGCTGCCATCATACATGTCATTTATGCATGATGGTGACACAATGCACAGCCAAATGTTTGTGATGTGTGCCCCACAGCTACTTAATTTCTGAAGATTCTCACATTGGTCGAATGAAACATGTAAAAATAAAGAGAAAGCTATATGCGACTTGTGGCTAGTGTCCAATTGTAAATTTTTAAATAAATTTAAATTAAACACCACTTACTCTTAAATAACTTATTTTTCTGGACTAAATAGACCTACGTATCACACCGAGCAGCCATCTTGGAACATGGCTTGTGCCGTGATCATTGTTTTCTTTTTAAGTCGCTTTATTAGGTCGCTTTCTTGTCTGCCTGTTCAGTGCAAGTTTTGTAACTGATTTTAACGTATGTTCCCAATGACGTAGAGACTTGAAATTTTAAACGTAGCTCAGAACCAGATGACAATGCAAAATAACTCGCTTTTTGTCTGTCTGCTTCATCTAGATTTCATAGGGGGGGGGGGGGGGGGGATGGTTGGTAATGCCTTACATCTCCGCTTCCCTGCAGGACTATTGTGCTGTGAGGGTTGAATCGGAATTCATTCCAGTCAGTATGCATGGCACCACAGGGCCACAGCCAACTTGCTGGCAAAATATTACTTGCTGCTGCACAAAGCTAGCCACATGATGGCTTTGCCTTCAGTTGTGTATTTACTATGCTATGGTATCATTCTCATTATACGCCATTGATTTGGTCTCAGATTGCTTTACCTTTAGGTTTTCACTCTTAGGTTACTCATCTGAACTTCCTCATCCCGCAGTGCCATCTCTGTTGTCTGATTTCCTCTCGTTGTTGTACTCCTGCTGACTCTTAGCTAATCATTGCTGATGAATCCTTGCCAGTCGCCTAGCCTCTGCTGCTTTTTTGCTCATTCCTGATCCTTGTCAGGCCCTCATTGCAATAATTTGCAACAATAAAAAACTAAAATACGAATCTTGTAAAAGATCATAGAAAATTAATTTTGCTTGTGTCTTTATTTTTATTGTGGCCAGAATCTGACAAGACCGGGAATGGCGTGAGAACCTGCAAAACTGGGCAAAGGCCATCAACAGTGAGACGTCAGGAGGAAACAGGACAACAACAATAGGAATACAGGCAACAGAGGTGGCACAGAAGAATAACAAATCCAACGAGTAATCTAAATAAAAATCTTAGGCATAGTGAAATCTGTAACCAAGACAACAATCCTTACTGCCAACAATACAAGACCACAGCGGAATCACGACTGAAGACTGAGCCGCTGTGGTGGTAGCTTTACAGGGTGGCCGTGAGTACTGATAGGCCGTCAAGGTGGAGGTCGCCCTGCAGCTGCAGCCAGTGCAAGGAGGAACTTAGAATAATAATACACATTTCCTAAAATAGCCTGCCGTTTCTGTAAGTTTGGGGGGGGGGGGGGGGCGGGTTAGAGAGTCAACAGCTGTGATGTTGCAGTCAGTGGGCTGGGTACATTCTTTGTTGAGCAAGTATCCAAGATATTCCACATGCTCCTGAAAAAATGCGATATTTCAGTAAACAGTACTTGAGCCCTTATCACGCAACCTAGTAAAGAGGCAGCAAAGGTTGTGCAAGATATCTTGATGGAAAGTGTCCATGACAATGAAGTCACTGAGATAGCTATTACAAGCTAGGATGGACTTTGTATCAGAATGACCTGAACCTTGTCACTAATGGCGAATCTAAACCGTGAGAAGGTATCCAGACCAAAAATGTTGCCATTTGACTATCTGCTGACAGCAAATAGTGTTATCAGCTATGTGGCCTTTTTGCAGGCAGCTGTAATTGTGAACTGACCGCAGAAGGGAACTGAACTGTCACTATATGTGACGAAGGTGTGGGAGAATGGTGCCTGTGTTGGGGAACCCACATGAGCATAATTTTGGAGGATTACCAAGGAAAAGGTAGATCCCGCGTCCACCTGGAAATGGATATCCTGATCCGCAGTTGTAAGAATGATGAACAACTTGGTAGAGTTAGGATCGCCCTGGGGAACAACCACTTGAAGTTCATGCCCCATCCCTTGATACATATGGATGACAGGGATCTGACTGTCCTGAAGCTCTTAGCTTGGAGATGCCCATCTGTCCCACTATGGGGCAATGTGCGAATCAATATGGAGAGTTCACATGTGGGTGTCCCACGAAGGAGTCTAGACAAAATAGAAGACACGGTCACCCGTACCAATAGGGTGTGGCCGGCTGTTCAGAGGTCATCGAAACGCGGTGTCGTCATCGGGAAAGCGTGTTGCGAGAATGCCGCAAACCCCTTCCCCCCCCCCCCCCCCCCCGCCCCCCGCCCATCCCTCCTAGAAAGTGATGTGGCGTCTGAATCAACTGCTACTAGTTGCCGAATCATGAGGCGCTCATATGCTGCCTACGCTATTTCGAAAGAGTGCACGATTTTCAAAATATCGTCCATCTTGAGAACGACAGTGTCTACTTCTTGTTCTGTCTTGCCCACTCGTCTAATATAGGGTGCCTAGGAAACCTGCTTTCTTGGATCGCTAGACAGCAATTCAAGCAAATCGTATTAATGAATTTTTATCTTAGTACGATAAATGACAATACTTTGGTAATTTACAGTCGTGTCGCAAGCAATTGGCGACAGTCAAATTAAGAAGTGTCCTCAGTGTATACAATTCCTAATACAAGTGAAACGATACAGTTCGTAAGTCACTGCTGCAGAGCTTGTAGGTCGGTTAGACTTCCACCGGGCTGCGGCCAGGTGGCGCGGCGCTTACGTCCTCTTCGTGTAGATGGTGCCACTGTCTCGTCGTCGTCCTAGAGAGGGGTCGGTCAGCTTACTATTGTCTGACGTCGTCTCACAACCCTCTTTGCTCTAACGTTCTTGACCGATGTACCGCCGCTTGACGTTACCAGGAGCTGCATAAGAGGTTTTGCAAGCTGGATTCGCACAAACGACACTGCAATTGCGACTCAAACTTACAAATCAGGCACCCAAGAGCGTGAGAGATTGCTTATGCGAGTAGTCACAATACGATCACATGGAACTGTTGCCAATAATACACTCCTGGCCATTAAAATTGCTACACCACGAAGATGACGTGCTACAGACGTGAAATTTAACCGACAGGAAGAAGATGCTGTGATATGCAAATGATTAGCTTTTCAGATCATTCACACAAGGTTGGCGCTGGTGGCGACACCTACAATGTGCTGACATGAGGGAAGTTCCCAACCGATTTCTCATACACAAACAGCAGTTAACCGGCGTTGCCTGGTGAAACGTTGTTATGATGCCTCGTGTAAGAAGAAGAAATGCGTACAATCAAGTTTACGACTTTGATAAAGGCCAGATTGAAGCCTATCGCGATTGCGGTTTATCGTATCGCGACATTGCTGCTCGCGTTGGTCGAGATCCAATGACTGTTAGCAGAATATGGAATCGGTGGGTTCAGGAGGGTAATACGGAACGCCGTGCTGGATCCCAACGGCCTCGTATCACTAGCAGTCGAGATGACAGGCATCTTATCCGCATGGCTGAAACGGATCGTGCAGCCACGTCTCGATCCCTGAGTCAACAGATGGGGACGTTTACAAGACAACAACCATCTGCACGAACAGTTCGACGACGTTTGCAGCAGCATGGACTACCAGCTCGGAAACCATGGCTGTGGTTACCCTTGACGCTGCATCTTAGACAGGAGCGCCTGCGATGGTATACTCAACGACGAACCTGGGTGCACGAATGCCAAAACGTCATTTTTCGGATGAATCCAAGTTCTTTTTACAGCATCATGATGGTCGCATCCGTGTTTGGCGACACTGCGGTGAACGCACATTGGAAGCGTGTATTCGTCATCGCCCATACTGGCGTATAACCGGGCGTGATGGTATGGGGTACAATAGGTTACACGTCTCGGTCACCTCTTGTTCGCATTGACGGCACTTTGAACAGTGGACGTTACATTTCAGATGTGTACGACCCGTGCCTCTACCCTTCATTCTATCCCTGCGAAACCCTGCATTTCAGCAGGATAATGCACGACCGCAATTTGCAGGTCCTGTACGGGCCTTTCTGGATACAGGAAATGGTCGACTGCTGCCCTGGCCAGCACATTCTCCAGATCTCTCACCAACTCAAAACGTCTGGTCGATGGTAGCCGAGCAACTGGCTCGTCACAATACGCCAGTCACTACTCTTGATGAACTGTGGTATCGTGTTGAAGCTGCATGGGCAGCTGTTCCTGTACACGCCATCCAAGCTCTGTTTGACTCAATGCCCAGGCGTATCAAGGCCGTTATTACGGCCAGAGGTGGTTGTTCTGGGTGCTGATTTCTCAGGATCTATGCACCCAAATTGCGTGAAAATGTAATCACTTGTCAGTTCTAGTATAATATATTTGTCCAATGAATACCCGTTTATCATCTGCATTTCTTCTTGGTGTAGCAATTTTAATGGCCACTAGTGTAATTCGAAAGCAACGAGCACGACACCTCAAAAGTACGTGCAGCTGGTTTAGAGAGGGAGACAACGTCTTCAGTAAGAGAAACATCTCCACGTTACCTCAAGGCTGAAACAGCGAGCGTTGGGGGGCATCATCAGAGGCCCGAAAGGTGGCTTCAGCTAGTGCAAATACGTGTCTCAGTCCTCTTTGGCGTCATTGAAAGGCGGAAATACGGGGTCGGGGGGTCCGTCTGCGTGGGAAGTAACTGCTGCCAGTACGGGTAGTGGAGGGGGGGGGGGGGGGGGTAATCTGAATCTGTAGCTGATCCTCCAAAAGCAGAATTTCCTGATGGAGTAACTCACTTTACTGCTGGAGCTGCTGTTGCTATTGCTCCTGCATTTCACGTGTTTGGCGTCCATGGGACGCTGCTAACCTTTCACTGCGACCGGAATCTGAGAAAACCGGGAACTGGATTGAGTACAGCTAGTCGTCGAATGTAAACAGGAGGAGAGGGGACGACGCGGCGGAATAAGAGGTCCAATCAGTAAACCAAGCGAAAACCTAAGTTGTAGCGTATCCTGTGACCAAGACAACGATGCGTAGCGACAACCATACAAGAGCGCAGCGGAATCACTATTGAAGAGTGAGTGAGCCACTGCGCTGCTAGCTTGAAGATCGGCATGGCTCTGCCACCAGCGCTGCAGTTGCGTCGCCAGCACTCGTGGATGTAGCAGTGCTGTCCACAGGCTATGATAGAGTTCCACGCCTTCCGGCACGTTTTTGAACTCACCAAGGTGGGATAACGGAATTTTATTTTTTAGAAAAATAAAAGTGTAACAGATTCATGTATTATTGGCAGGCAGGTATGACACCAGTATATTTCAGATAAGAACAGGAGAAAAAAACATTGAAATAAACTTGAAATTTATCACTTATCTCTCTTATAATCTCATCAAAATGTTTGAAATCCATTGAGAAATTTCACATACGCAAGACTAAAACGCAGAAAATAGTTATTTAAATAAAAATAAATTTTAAACATGACACTTTTTGAAACTGGACTAAAAGCTATGAAATAAGTTCTTCTAGTCCCATACAGATTCCTAACCCTATACTGATAGTCCTGAAAATCTGTAACTGTTAATTTGTAGTACCTACGAAAATACTTGTAAGATTTTTAACGAAAAACATGGGGTGCATGCAAAAGATAACTGTCAGGAGGTGAAGTATTCATACATCAGTTATCTACTGCATGCATCTCACAATATTCTTAATAAATCTTATAAGTATTTTCATAGCTATTAAAAATCAGTCACAAATTTTCGTGTGGTTTAGGAATCTGTATGGGACTAGGAGAAATTATTTCATACTTCACATTGGTTTCCATTAGGATCCGTTGTGTTCAGCGACTGAAATAATTATAATCACGGTGAACACAGCAGTTAGCCTTGTGTTAATCTGTATTTTATTGCAGATCTAGCTAGATTTTGGCTACAGTGTAGCCATCATCAGTGCTTTTTGTAGCGAGTCATAGAGACCCAGAAAGCTTGTTAAAATGACCTTAAACTGTTCAAATGGCTCTGAGCACTATGGGAATCTATATCTGAGGTCATCAGTCCCCTAGAACTTAGAACTACTTAAACCTAACTAACCTAAGGACATCACACACATCCATGCCCGATGCAGGATTAGAACCTGCGACCGTAGACGTCGCGTGGTTACAGACGTAGCGTCTAGAACCGCTCGGCCACACCTGCCGGCCCTTAAGCTGTCCCTAGCTCAAATGTCACTGTGAAGTTTAAGATCGATTTAACAACAGGTGCTTTTACAAGCTTTCTGTGTCTGTTTAACTCGTTACAAAACGCAGCTGTACTACAGGTGATATCCAACTAGATCTGTAATAAAATAGAGATTGATATGCAACTGATTTCTGTGTTCATCCCTGACTGTTTTATACTTTTTAGTTAAATTTAAAAACGTTTTATATTAAAAATGTATTATTATTCAAGTAATTATCTAATTTTCGAATGGGTGAAGAGATTAATCCTGGTCGGCCAGGTGTACGATTCTGGGTCGGTGATCTCTATTAGTGTGTGTCAGTTAGGCACAGAAGTGTGGACTGGTAGGCCTGGGAGAGGAAGTCGGAACTCGTTTGTTCCCTGCACCGCTCCTCGTCCCTCAGGCGGTCAAGTCCTATTTCGTTTCTGCTGCCGCCGACTGCCAGGTTGTAGTGCCGTAGTATTTGTATAGAGTATTTGTAAAGAGAGCATTTGTATAGAGTATTTGTAGAGAGCATGTGTATAATTTGTATAGAGTCTATGGTAAGAGGTACACTATCTCGCGTCCATCATTGTTTCTGGCTCCGACCGGTCAGAACAAAGTAACTTATTTGTAGTTCCTGCAAGGTCCAAAAAACTGGGAGTTCTAAATCTGACAGCTGTACAATGCTGGAACTTATTATTCACGTTAATGTTTACGTTCTTGAACATTTCCGATGCTGCGACAACGCGCATACTTTTTCAATTATATTTTGGCAACATTACTATTTGTTTGGCTTAGTTTACAAAGATATTCGTGGGATTTTCGTGATTTATATTTTTTGCGCTTTTGTTTGCTAGGTGCATCACGTTTTTGAGTTAAATATGATAAGTCAGCTACTCTTTTGTGTATTGCTCTGATTAGCTGAAAGTATTTCATCTGAAAAAAATTCCCTGAATGCGTGCACCGTTTTGCTAAAATTTTTGACCCAACAACTAATACATAACACAGTCTGAACATATTTGAAAAGCATATTGAAGAGTAGTTAGTGCTTACTTTGAGCGAAAAAATTGTGGGAACGAATGAATACTTGAGTTAATTTTGTGATCAAAGTTACATCCAGCAGTTTCATAATCTGGCTCAGAAAACGTCTAGTATATACGAGCAACCTTATAGGTGAATCATGTGCAGTGAGCATGCTCGGCTCCGTCTGATAAGCTAATACCTTTCTGTACAACATCTGAAATATAAAGATTCAAAGCAATCACGTCGAACACGATATGGTAAACAGCAAGAATTCTCGTAATCTCCGCACCGTCTCTTACCTCCTAACCTGTGAAGTATGCAACGAATAACAATATGTTTCTGCTGCTGCGGTTCCGAAAGAAGTTAGTACCGCTGCAGTTGTGCTTCTGTAGTAATCAGAATTTAGGCTGCACGACTGCGGAACTATTTCGCCTCCACGGCATGTCGTAAGGCGCCCAGTATTATATCTTACATATGCATGTTAATGGTTTTTGCAGCAGTAACAATTTAATATGAAAATTTACAGTTTGTTTGTTTTGTGTTTTCTTTGTTACCTGAGTGACGCAAAAGTTGGCCAAGAGCTGATAGCTATTTCCTCATGGTCCACGGGAATTTCCCGTCACAGGATAAAATTATCACTGGATCAACGATCGTCTACCGCAAGAAGCAGCTCGAGGTTACACGACATCCTCTATGCTACAGTTTACAGTAATGAAACAAATGAATTTGTAAAATTTTAATGTTCATGCTGTATTAAGTTTTCATGTAGCCAAGATTACTTCCACATTTACGAGGTGTGGCTATAAAACAATGGGACTAATGCTATCGCAGAGGAAGTACGAGTGTGCCAAAGATGAACGACAAACAGCTGCGAAGTATGGAGCCTTCTTAGTCGAACGTAGCATCTCTGGTGTCTGTAGACCAATCATTGTGGTCATGGCCTTCGTTTGTGTAAGAGATGTTACTTTGTTTCCCGGAAAAATGATAAGTGGTGTTAATAGAACAACGAATTGTCATTAAGTTTCTCATGAAACGCGGAAAACTAGGTAGTGAAACCTTTACTAAAAGAAGTGTATCCCGAAGACTGCTTATCACTATGTGAGTTTTGGTGCAGCTCAAGCGTTTCTGAGATGGCCGAGAAGACGTTGAAGATGACTCACACCTGGAACTCTCTTCAACGTCAAAAACGAATGAAAATATCGAAAAAGTAGATAATATGATTCAATCTGACCTTCGCTTGACTATTCGAGCGATTGCTGAAACTGTAGGAATTGACAAAGAACGCGCAAGGCAAATTTTAAGTAACCAATTTAACATGAGATACTGGTGCCGAAAATTATCACCCTCAAACAAAAAGAAGTGCGTGAAAATGTTCTTACTGACACTTTGAATACCACTGAAAAGGATCCGTATTTCTGGGAAACAGTGACAACATATGACAAATCTTGGTTTTTCACTTATGATCGAGAAACTAAGCGTCAGTCAATGTAATGGAAAGGCCCAGCTTCACCGAGAGCGAAAAAGCTTTAATGAACGAATCAATATTGAAAGCGATGATGATTATTGTTTTCGATTTTCATGGAATTTAGTATCTACCCTGGGTTTCTGAATTCCAAACTATTAATGAATATTACTACCTTGAAGTTCTTGCTCAACTACGTGAGAAAATGAGAAAAAAAGCCCGAATTGTGGAAGAACAAGCCATGGGTTCTGCATGAAGAAAACGCACCGGCTCATACCGCATTGTCTGTTGAAAGGTTTCTAGCGAAGTATAGCATCCCACTGATATAAAACCCACCTTATTCGCCTGACCTAGCACCACGTGACTTTTGTCTATTCCCCTTAATCAATCTGCACTGAAAGGAACAAGATATCATTCCGTTGCAGCAGTGAAAGAAACAGCGGCACGCGTCGATAAGGAGCTGACTGTGAAAGACTACCAGCATTGTTTCCATCAATGGAAAATTCACATGCAGCATCGTAGGGTTGGAGGAGGAAAGTGTATTGAGAGTGACATTAACTAAATACGCATGTTTTCGAAATGAAACGTTGTACAGCAATAGTCCCGGTGTTTTGTGGTAGCTGAGTCGCTTAGTTTTACTACGTGGCAATTTCTTGTATATCACGATGTGCAATAAAATTATTTGAAACTGTGAAGTCCGCGTAGTAAATTTTATTGAAGATATTTTTCATGAAATATAAAATTTTATACTGAATGAAAATATAATGTAAAACTACCACAGCAGATTAACCTCTGGTCTTGAAGCAGTACGACAGAATGAATTATTTTACAATTAGAGTGAACTATGACTGATTATTTTAATATTTCTGAAAAGAAAGCAGCTGTAAGTTGTCTGTCAGTGAAAAGTACTGTACTGAACTACTTGGAAAGTGATCGTAGTGATAACTAATTTTAAAAAATGAATTTATATGAAGATAAATAGTCCATATCGAGAGGGTATACCAAGTTGCTGTGCACTAATGCGCAGCAGTAAAATAACGTCATTGGTTGCCTAATCAACAATTGCATTACGATAATTACATGCAAATTTATAGGAAGAAATATTCGTACATTAGTGTCTCTATTTACGCCAGTAAACAAAAACCTGCAAAATAATAAATTATTAACAAATGTAAAGAAATAGTGTGTGCAGGTAACTAAAAGATCGATGAAAAAATTTAAAGAGGTATTTTCAGTCGGAACAAGTCTCAGTGCTGTGTGTGATAAGCGTTACCTCGCACCGACTAACATATCTGCTAAAGGAAGAATACGAATGAGAATTCATATTTAAAGCATAAAGTGCAAAATGCATAGAATGTCATGTTAGTAGTCGTAGCTTTAAACATGAATTCATCGGTGGCAGTGGAATGTAAATAAATCATAGAAGCTTCAGTTCAGTTCGTAATAATTGCGACTCAAACCGCAATCACTGATACAAGAAGGAATGCAGTTGTCTGTACATATTCCACACAGCGTACAGGGTCACCACATAAGAGATAATTGAAAAAAGAAAATTGCTAGACACATTAGAAATCCATTGGAACATTTATATGAACATGAGTATGATGTATTCAGCACGCCGACTACCCGTATGGATTAACTAAAACTCAACTCTGTATCACGTACATCGAAAGCTAACTACCTCATTAAGTCTGAACACAAGCAAAGACACACCAATGATCTGAAAAAGTTGCTGGCAAATATTACAAATTGAAGCCAGAATCACACCATTCTTTTGTAAGCAGTTGCATGAAAATGACATCAGAAAACAACTTGCAAGCAAGTTTCGAAATCAGTCTTCAATAGAAAAAAAGTGGAAGCAACAGCAACAGTCGCTCGCTGAAGGCCAATACAAAACACAGGTAGGAACAGACTAGACTGCTTTGTGTCGTTCAAATGGGACATACGCCAAGACCATGCAGGCGTGCTGGCTTTACTACCGGGCCACATTGCTACTTCCAAAGTAGCTCTCGGTATTCATGCCTTCTCAACTAGTCAGAAACTGTTATGTCTTCAATGATATATCAGTATGCTTGAGATTCAGAAAACATGGGAGAAGGATATCAATAAGAACATTCACAGTCAAAATTCGGTAGAGTAATCTTATCAGAGCCGGTTTCGCTACACAGTAGCCTGACATGCAAACGGTCACCAGTTTGTGACGCCAAATGTTGTTTCAAACACATTGATTAAAAACGTAGCATTAATTCACAAACAGCTCAAGAACTGTTATCAAAACTGCTTTAAATTCTGGACTGTCTCGCCTTATTGTAATATACTTTCGTGGATCTGAGACTTCCTGTCCTTATTGAACTTCTTGGAACTATGGCTTGTAATTAATTATATGCAATACCTGGCAAAAAAGTGAAGCACCCAGAAGCGCAGGACGAATCGACATGGACTTCACAGGTTGAGAAAGTATGTGATGTTGTTTCGGTGGTTATAGTATCGAGTCCAGTTTAAAAAGAACATTTCAATATGAGCCCACTGGTGAGTATGACATTAAGCACCCTCTTGGCGTGGATGCTTGCACTGATTCGGTGCCATAAAGCGTGGCATCTTCTCCAGGGGCAAGCTGATCCACAACTCTTGCATCTAGTCCTTTATAACCTAAATACTGACACTGAAACAGAGTTAAACATCTGAACTGGTCCCTCATGTTCTATAGGGGCAGATCTGCGGATTTGGCAGAGCACGGGAATACCTCAACATTATGCAGTTCGTAGAAAAACGTGTCAACATCGTCCTGTTGAAAAATGGCGCCATGATAACCGAAGGGTTCTAGGCGCTTCAGTCAGGAACCGCGCGTCTGCTACCGTCACAGGTTAGAATCCTGCCTCGGGCAAGGATGTGTGTGATGTCCTTAGGTTAGTTAGGTTTAAGTAGGTCTAAGTTCTAGAGGACTGGTGACCACAGATGTTAAGTCCCATTGTGATCAGAGCCATTTGAACCATTTGAACTGTTGGAAGTGAGGTAATACGTGAGGACACAGGATGTCTGTGACGTGCCGCTCTTCCGTCATACACTACCTGGCCATTAAAATAGCTACAACACGAAGATGACGTGCTACAGACGCGGAATTTAACCTACAGGAAGAAGATGCTGTGATATGCAAATGATTAGCTTTTCACAGCATTCACACAAGGTTGGCACCGGTGGCAACACCTACAATGTGCTGACACGAGATAAGTTTCCAACCGATTTCTCATACACAAACAGCAGTTGACCGGCGTTGCCTGGTGAAACGTTGTTGTGATGCCTCGTGTAAGGAGGAGAAATGCGTACCATCACGTTTCCGACTTTGATAAAGGTCGGATTGTAGCCTACCGCGATTGCGGTTTATTGTATCGCGACATTGCTGCTCGCGTTGGTCGAGATCTAATGACTGTCAGCAGAATATGGAATCGGTGGGTTCAGGAGGGTAATACGGAACGCCGTGCTGGATCCCAACGGCCTCGTATCACTAGCAGTCGAGATGACAGGCATCTTATCCGCATGGCTGTAACGGATCGTGCAGCCACGTCTCGATCCCTGAGTCGACAGATGGGGACGTTTACAAGACAACAACCATCTGCACGAACAGTTCGACGACGTTTGCAGCAGCATGGACTATCAGCTCGGAGACCATGGCTGTGGTTACCCTTGACGCTGCATCTTAGACAGGAGCGCCTGCGATGGTATACTCAACGACGAACCTGGGTGCACGAATGCCAAAACGTCATTTTTCGGATGAATCCAAGTTCTGTTTACAGCATCATGATGGTCCAATCCGTGTTTGGCGACACTGCGGTGAACGCACATTGGAAGCGTGTATTCGTCATCGCCCATACTGGCGTATAACCGGGCGTGATGGTATGGGGTGCAATAGGTTACACGTCTCGGCCACCTCTTGTTCCCATTGACGGCACTTTCAACAGTGGACGTTACATTTCAGATGTGTTACGACCCGTGGCTCTACCCTTCATTCTATCCCTGCGAAACCCTACATTTCAGCAGGATAATGCACGACCGCATTTTGCAGGTCCTGTACGGACCTTTCTGGATACAGAAAATGATCGACTGCTGCCCTGGCCAGCACATTCTCCAGATCTCTCACCAACTCAAAACGTCTGGTCGATGATAGCCGAGCAGCTGGCTCGTCACAATAAGCCAGTCACTACTCTTGATGAACTGTGGTATCGTGTTGAAGCTGCATGGGCAGCTGTTCCTGTACACGCCATCCAAGCTCTGTTTGACTCAATGCCCAGGCGTATCAAGGCCGTTATTACGGCCAGAGGTGGTTGTTCTGGGTACTGATTTCTCAGGATCTATGCACCCAAATTGCGTGAAAATATAATCACTTGTCAGTTCTAGTATAATATATTTGTCCAATGAATACCCGTTTATCATCTGCATTTCTTCTTGGTGTAGCAGTTTTAATGGCCAGTAGTGTAGTTCCCCCTCAGTCACTACCAACGTAACCTGAAACCATACTTTATAGCTCTACACACCATGACACCAGGAGTAACACCGTTACGGCTTTCCAAAACTTTGGGAGTTGGAGACCTCTTCTCAGGTGGCGGCCATAATCTCGAAGATGGCCACCTACAGTAATGCAGAACCGCGATTGATCACTAAACACTACTAGTCACCATTCACCTCCGATTTTCGCTCCACTCCAAACGCTGCCGTTTGTGGTAAAGTATTAACGGCAGCAGATATACGGGACGGTAATTTCCTAGTCTGGCTGCAGCTAGCCTCCGATTAGAGTGTGGGATGACAGAATGTTGCAGGGAGTCTATTACTTGATGCCAGATGGCTGGGGTGGACTGGCAGGGGTTACAATGTACTTGGTGCATGATACGATGATCCTCACTTCTAGTGGTCAGACATGGCTGACCAGAACTTTGATGATGAGTACACCTTCCTTCACGATCCCATTTATTCCAACATCGGATCAACGTCACATCTGAATGCCTCAACAATATGGATATTGCACGATTCGGCCATCCAGCCATTTCTAGACCCAGAATGAAACAGCTTTCACGCTGTGAGGTGCTGATAATGCTATCTCACACGAGTACGCGGCATCTCTCTGTCCTTCATAATGATCACTCATCATCTGACGTTGTTCATGCTTCTTATATACCCTTCGGAGCCTGGTAACAACACAAAACATGAACAACACTAACGCACTCTGGTGGTCATTCTACCTGATGTACAGAACTGCAACTCTAATCGTTTACATATTCGCCCATGATGTGTACTTGTATGAAGTAATATTGACATCCAACATTTTTTATTCGGTCAATGTTTTATCACAGGAAAATTTAATTACTGTGACATGGACAAGGTTATCTCTATTCAACATATACTTCACTCAACACCTCGCTTTAGAGTATTCGGAACCAAAATTACCTTACTTAATTTGTTTACCTACGAGTACATTTCGATGCTAACCACTGTCGCTCAGGGACAAACAAGGTAACCCATATTCGACACTGTTTTCATAAACATAGCACAGGAAAGAAGGGAAAATATTTATGCTTATAAGTAATTAAAATAACATATCACATTCGAAATTAAACTATGCATACTTAAATTGAATGAATTTTAGAGTGGCGAGATTTTTTCAAATTGCACTGCTGAGGACTGTTGAGAACTTTATGTTGAAAAAACAAAAGCGTTTATTTTTCGCAGCAGGTAAGTATCCTTTTACGTGTTCGCTGCTTCAGGATAAAGAAAGATTGTTATGGAAATTCCTTACAGCAACTCCAACGGTTCAATAATTTCACTTAGGCACGTCCTGATACAGTACTGGCGGAAACTTATACTTTGTCTTTAAATTATGTTGACGAGCTGTATGTCTTTAATTGATGTTTATGAGCTGTAGAATGTGAACCAGCGCTGGTATTGCAGTCTCTTTTTTCCATTCCACAAGCTGCTCATGTATAACTTTGTCTGGCTCATAACTGCCTATGGAAGAGTAATACTAACGGATCAACGTTTACGATTGCTCGTACCGGACACTTACTGCGTCCTGCCAGCTTCGTAACCAGTCTGCTTCCACTGTCGTTCTTTACTGTCGAACGGTATTTTTTTGATCGTAACATCATATGGCTATAAATTTATCTAACTCGTGAACAGGAACTAATGAGAATATAAAACATTTACGTATTATTCGTGCAATAATAGTTGAAAGACCTGGTATTTTGTAAGAACGATGATTAATGTCTAGTTTTGATCGTATATAATGAACATTTCCAAACGTGGATACAAAATAGTAAGTACCCGTTTAAATAAATAAACAAAAAGATAAATAATTTACTAAAATTCTTCATTCTGGTATTACCAGAATGTAGGACATCACAAAGGTCCAGAATTCGAGTCTCGATCTGGTTCACAGTTTTAATCTGCTAGCAAGTTTCATGTCAGTAATACATTAGTGTTCACAGCTGGCGATGGTTCAAGATTCCTTAGATGAAAGTTATCATCCAAGAGTTGTACAATAAAGAAATTCCAACAGCACCACGCAGCCTTGAAAGTCTGCTAGCCTTTCTTTCGGGATGCACATATTACCAACATCAATTCGTACTGCAAAAGCATATAAATCGACAATGATGGGTAGTAAATGGGAGGGAGGGTACATAGTGTCACGAAGGAGAGTAAGGGAGTGATCGGGAATATGTGGTGTAAAAGCCTGTCGTTATGCAAAGGAGATATTTAAAATTCTCATATTTTCTTTACAGTGTGTAAAAATACGACTAATTCATTTATTTTTTATAATAATAATATATGTAATTTTACATCACATAGTCTAAAGCCTAAAATCTTGTGAATGCAACAACTTTCTTCTGTCATTAGCTGTTCATCGTTACATGTAACTGTCACATTCTGTTCTCTTCTCGATTTCTTCCAAATATTTCTTCGTGGTCCATCCTCTTCCTTCCCTTCCCAGGACTTTACTTTCAAAAATGTTAATGATGAAAGTATTGTGTCTGATGGCAAATCTAATAAATTTTATTATTCTAACATTTTCTACATCAAATAAAAAAATCATCCCTCTCGTGTGTGACTTTAGTTTTTATTATATATGTTATAAACAGCGTACGTTAACATCAAGCATGCAGTTCAGACAATATGTGTGTGGAAAGAGCATTTTCTTATTGAAAATGGTGTCACGATACTATCATGAGAGCTAACACTCGAAGATACCGAATGTCTGTGACGTAATGCCTCCCTGAATCATTTCCATAGATGACCTGAAATCACACCGATGGCGTTCCTATTTGACATTCGTACAATTTTAATGACGAACTGTGCGTATTACAGTTGATGATGGTAATGTGAATATTGCAGTTCTCCATATATAACTTTTAAGTTACTATATGTGGCTGTACAGGAAGGGCTGAGGGCGGGTGTGTGATAAGAGAAGCTGTAGCATAATTAAAGAAAAGTTTCAAACAGCGAAAAAACATTAGATAGTATTTAACGATTTGTGAATTTCTTTCCAGAAAATTCCGTCATGGATGGCTGCCGTAAAGAGATTGATCCCTGACCAGCGCCGTGGGTGAGTTCTACAAAATATTAATTACCTCCATAGAAATTTCTGGCATCTTAATCTAGCTTGCCAGGAATAGTACAGCGTCCAGTCACGGTAGAATAAAATGGCTTCGCAAGTGGGAGATGAACAGTTCGTTACTCTACACTATTAAAAAACGGTTAGCGGAAAATGGGGTGGTTGCGCACCTAAGGGATTTTGATTATAATCTTTATTATATAACACCTAGAGGCTCCAATTTACGTAGAGTATTGGCCACATTGGTTTACTGTAACATATCTTAAAACTATAAATGTACAACTCCATGCTTTAGAAAAGAAACTGGTAAGTGTAACATCATCGGACTGTGTCATTTTACCCGACATACCGGGTACAGTACAAAATATATGTTTTGAATATTACTTTTATTAAGCAAAGCACTGAACAACATAGTTCTCAAACGGTAAATGGCGAAAATATCAGCTTAGTTAACTAAGGAATAGACATAAAAAATAATTTTCTGACAAAATAGTGACAGAAATAAAGAAAATTCGAGTGACTGGTCTCTTGCATATCTGAAGAACAACTAATGCTTCTTCCGACAGGAGTCACAGTTACAGTTTTCAGGGCTGTCCCACCCACTCTATTCAGAATGATACCAAAAGCACAAGAAATACACAGGTACCATTTATCGCTGTCTTTGTCAAATTCACCACATACTACGCATACACCTTTGCCTCTGGCCTACTTTGTCGGGTGGCGCTCTGTCAGAATTTCCGTTATGAACAGCACTGACGGCATTTCTTATTCACCCGCCATCCAAGAAGCGCTCTATGTTTTACGGATATACATCCTCATCTGAACAGAGGGACCCATTCTGATAAAAATGATTCACTGTGTTATTTTGACTTGTTAAATATGCGTTCATTAAATTGCATTTAGCTACCTACCTCCATTAGTGTCAAACTGAAGTGGGGTAAAATGATGCACTCGGTCTCTGTGCGTGAAATTACCCCAACAATCATGGCTTAAACAGGGTGTTCAAAAAAAGGTGTCAATACTTTGAGAGGTGGTAATACTGATCGAGACAAGAAAAGTAAGTCCAATAAACAAAGGTCCTTTAACGCATACTTCCCGAGATAAACACATGTTATGGGAAGGGCTGCGCGACGACCCTTGGTTGCGGATCGTTGCAATGGCGCTACATCAAACGTGTCGACAGCCTTTAGATTTGTGTGTTTTTTGTGTAAACGACATCTGACTGGTTTCTTTTAGTGCTCATGTGGGTGACTTCACAGTTTTCATTATTTAGAGTCAATTGCCGTTTTTTGCACCATACAGATACCTTGTCTACGTCATGTTGCGATTGGTTTATGAACATCTGACGACTTTAAGATGGTAAATGACAGCATCAATAGCAAAAAATACAAGAGGGTTGCTCGGATTGTCTCCTATGTCGTCCATATGATCAGGAACAGTAGAAGGCAAGGTTGAAAAATGTATTGCTTGGGAGGAGATGTGCAAAATATTTGCACCGCAACTGCGAAAATTCAATACTTTCGTTGACGTCTGTACTTCCTTTTCAACAAAAAAAACGAAAAGCAATGTATTCTCCTCAGACACCTTCCGTAACTTGCTCGGCAAGCGCACAGACAGTTCTCGCCACTCAGTTTCAGCTGCGCGGTTCAGTTGCGTGCTCGGCGATTCAACCGCGCAACTCAACCGCACGAATAATCGCGCGTTGTAGAGACTGAACCACGCTGTTGCCACAATGAAAGCAGCCTAAGGCAGTTTCCTGCGACTCTGGAAGTTCCAACTGGTCGCAAGAATGCTCAACAGAATTTGTCAGCAGATACAGCTTGGCTAATGAACACACGTGATTCTTGGCTCTTGAATGACGCGTGTTCGCGAGTTGTGCGCAGTCTGCTCTTGCATTATCGTCGTCAAAGGCGACCCTGTCGCCGAGATCTTAGGAGTGAAAAATAGGCTGGAACATCCTGTTCCAGTAATGTACGGCGCCAAATCAGCCTCGAATGCGAGGAGAGTTGTCCGAAAACCGTGTATGATATGGGCCTAAAACATGACTCTCACACTTTCTTGCTGAAACCCGGCGACTGCGTACTTGAATGTGCAGGCGAGTTCGTACCAAAGCACGTTTCTTCTACCAACAGTATCATGCGTCTGACTATTTTGCATTCGATGTAGAGGAACCGACACCGTTGATTCACGTTCCATTCTAGATGTTCCCTTACCCACCTCTTATGCTTCCACAGTTTTCATAGTGGACGCCTTAGGCCAAACTGATCGTGGGGAGACATTGCGTACAGTCCGGGTCGACACAGCCATCCGGTACGTGACAGATCTTCAGTGTATTGTCTCACTGTCGTGGATGATTGTCCGAATTATGTCGCTGTAGTGTAAGCCAATTCAGCGGCCAGTTTCAAGGGCTGAGAACCCATCTTACCGTGAGCTATCACTGCATGCACGGTCTGAACTTTAAGTGAATCTTCGAGGTATGTTGGTAGATCCTACAGTGTACCCGATCCTCACCGCCCTGTTCACGATCGGAAACACAGGGCGCTCAGCCGCTCAAGAATGCAGGTTTACTTTCATTGTGAAAACGTCCATTCGCTTCTCAGTCCAACTTTGTTGTGTGACAAAATACCACCAGATTTGAATCGCTAATAGCTACGAGACTTACAAGGCGTATACTGTTGAGCCCACAATGGTCTGTACGTGTGTTCGTAGTATTTTTTTGCCTATGACGTCATCGTACCAGTGTAGACGGTTTACAGCAAAATTCTTCACCATATTGTGATTGCGAATACAACAAACTTTCTTGAGACGGAAAAGCTTATGCCAACAAATCAGCATGGATTTAGAAAGAATCGCTCGTGCGAAACTCAGCTTGACATTTCCTCACATAATATCGTGCAAACCATGGGTGAAGGGCAACAGGGAGATTCCATAGTCCTAGATTTCCGGATAGCGTTTCACACAGTGCCGCATTGCCGACCGTTAATGAAGGTCCGAAGATACAGATTACGTTCCCAGATATGTGAATCCCTCTAAGACTTCTTAAGGAAAAGAACCCATTGCGTTGTCCTGGACTTCGAATGTTGATAAAAGACAAGGGTATCGTCAGGAGTAACCCAGAGAAGTGTGACAGAACCGCTTCTATTCTCTGTGTACATAATGATCTGACGGACAGAATGAACAGCGGCTGTTAGTTGATGATGTCGTGCTGTACGATAAGGTGTCGACGTTGAGTGGCTGTAGGAGGGCGCAGGATAAATCAGACAAAATTTGTAGTTGGAGTGATGACTGGCAGTTCTTCTAAATGTAGAAAAATGTAAGTTAATGCAGATGAGCAGGAAAAACAATCCCTTAAGGTCTGAATACGGTCTTAGTATAGTGCTTATTGACACAGCCCCGTCATTGAAATATCTGGGTGTAACGCTGCAAAGCGATATGAAATGGAAGGAGCGTGTAAGGATTGTAGTAGGGAAGGCGAATGGTCGACTTCAATTTATTGGGAAAATTTTACGAAAGTGTGGGTCGCCTGTAGAGGACACTGTGCGACTCATTCTTGGGTACTGCTCGCGAGTTTGGGATATGCACCAGGTCTAGATTAACTGAAGACACCGAAGCAGTTCAGAGTCGGGCTGGAGATTTGTTACTAGTAAGATCGATCAACACGCAAATATTACCGAGATACTTCGCGAAATCAAATGAGAAGCTATGGAGGCAAGATGACGTTCTTTTCGTGAAACTCTATTGAGAAAATTTAGAGTGCCGACATTTGCTGACTGCAGAACGATTCGACTGCCACCTACGTATATTTCGCATAAGGACAACGAAGATTAAAAAAAAAGAAAATAGGGTTCGTACTGAGGCACATAGACAGACGTGTATGCCTCGCTTCATTTCCGAGTGGAACTGGAAAAGAAATGACTAGCAGGGGTACCACGTACCCTCCGCCACGCACCATATGGTGGCTTGCGGAGTATTCACCGGAATATAAATGAAAATCGGTATTAAATTGAAAACTACAAAGTAATGAAAGATGTCGTCTCATATGACTCGCCGGCCGCTGTGGCCGAGCGGTTCTAGGCGCTTCAGTCTGGAACTGCGCGACCGCTACGGTCACAGGTTCGAATCCTGCCTCGAGCATGGATGTGTGTGATATCCTTAGGTTAGTTAGGTTTAAGTAGTTCTAAGTTCTAGGGGACTGATGACCTCAGATGTTAAGTCCCATAGTGCTCAGAGCCATTTGAACCATCATATGACTCGTAAATATGCTCAGACTGAAGAAAACGCGTCACAGGAAAGCTCTGGTCGAAAAGAATCCAGAAAGACTGATAGAAAACACGTCACAGGAAAGCTCTGGTCGAAAAGAATCCAGAAAGCCTAAAAATTATGGCGCCGAGCGAATTCGAGAACGAACTAAGGCAGAATGGAAGAAGATATGCAAAAACAACGCAAAGAGACTACGCTGCTGGCCCGTCGGGCTTACCGCGGGCAGCAACATCCTACACTTACTTATGTATTATGTAACCATTACACTACACTGTGTAACCAATGTATAATAGAAATTGATAATTAAATTACATATTATTACGAAACACTTGTTATGATTTCATCCCGGCATTTGACCAAAAATTTACGACGTGGAGCCGAACTGCGAACACAGAAATTTCTTATCTATATTACACAGCGCCTTCCTGCGAGCGAAAGTTTATTATGCCAGAGGTTTGTGATTTTTTTCAGAAGAAGAGATAAAAAACAAACTAAATAATTCACGAGTGTGGTTCAAATCTCCTTTTGAGCAGTTAATTACCGAAGGCGGACTCAGTCGGTGTTTCGAGGCTGCGAATTATCACTAAATGCTGCGCGGCGCGGCAGCAATTATAGTGTGACCCACAAAGACCTTGTCACAGGTTGCAGCTTTACAGCACAAGGAACTCCTCCAGCGCACCCAATGCACTCCTCACACACAATTAGTTTACATACCTGTAGCTTTAAGAGGATTAGTAAATTATGGGTCACCGCATAAACTGTACGTATTACTTTTTCTTATGAATAATGTCGTCTAGATCGCTTAATGTAATTTCATTCATTACGATGTTTCAGCAACTGTTGTCATCATGGTCGTACGTCTTCCATAGAATGTAAAGCTTAACATGAACTGGAATCGAACGTAGCATTATTGAATTTGAATTAAAATGCCTTATGCTTAGTTACCGATTTGATTATTATTAACAACACTATACGAGGTGTCCGAACATTGCTGCCTCCCCCCCCCCCCCAACACATATGAGCGACACAGATCGCTGGTAATATCGCGATTTAGTGTGCAGTTTCAGCCAATATTTCGAACGGCACTGTGCCGTGTGTTTCTGCTATGAAAAATGAAATGCTATGTTTAGCGGCAGTGCTAATTGATCTCTCTGCACGTCGTCTAATATTCTAAAAGAATAAAATAATAATAATAAGTAGAACTGCCATTTTTGCAGCACTTTTTCTGGGAACTGTAGAATATGTTACAGAACACATTGACTACCTGATGATTACAGCATTGTCTCTAGAAACGCATTGTTGAGTCTTGCGTGGGACAGAAGAAACGGTTAAATGCTACCAGTTATTAGTGTTCATTGCATTTTTCATTGACGCCAAGTGGGCTGTGTACATCTATCGATTCTGCATGCATTTTAAAATCTACATTTCCTTTTTTCTTTAATTAGTCTTGTAATTTAACTAGAAATATCTACATAGTGGTTTCCGCAATTTCGATGTGACTATAGAAATGCTACCAACAGCAGCACTCTGGTTTCCATAACTCGTGTTGTAAGTTTTGTGACGGAGAGTTATAATATATCAAATGACAGGGGACCTCTGTATGGCTGTTGAATAGGTATGCCCTAAACATTCAACTCTTAATATTACATTCTTAATATTACCCCGTCTAGTTGCTAATATTCACCAGCAGGAGCCCAGTAAATTGTGACTTCCCACGAATTTCTACTTTTACAAAACAAGCTTCAAAATGCTGCTCACTGCAAAATCGAAGGGTATCAATGTTTTTAGATATTTATCCCTTCTTAATAATTGTTACAACTCCGCTTTATCTTAACTTTTGAGAGAGGTTCATGTTCCTTCTGTAACCGTATATTCTATCGTAAAGTTCTAACGCCACTGCACATAGCAAAATGAAATAAAATTATTAAAAGTCAACTTCGAATAACAACTAGAAAAACGAGTCGGAACCAGACAACCGTATTATGAAAGACTGGCAATCTGTCACTTGGGATTCATCAGATTTCCTGGCAATTTCTAACGATCAGAGATCGAACACTGCGATTTGCCAATACACGAGCGAGCTGGGTGCAGATCATGTGACATGATGTTGATCTGTGTGATCTGTCGCCCTTCCCTGGACGCCTTAGGTTCAAAATATTACAGATGATAGAGGATCCCCAAGTAATTGTTTTGAGATCTTGAACCTGGTTCAAAAATGGCTCTGAGCACTATGGGACTTAACTTCTGAGGCCATCAATCCCCTAGGACTTAGAACTACTTAAACCTAACTAACCTAAGGACATCACACACATCCATGCCCGAGGCAGGATTCGAACCTGCGACCGTAGCGGTCGCGCGGTTCCAGACTGAAGCGCCTAGAACCGCTCGGCCACACCGGTCGGCTTGAACCTGGTGATATGGATTAGCTGTAACAGCCTGACAGATCACGTGGACATTGCTGTTGAACGTGTTCATTTCAGGCACATGTCGCAAAATTTCTGTGCACTCACCTGGCGGGGTATAATAATTGTGTCCCTCTCGCAGAAGAATTCGCACTGTTTGTTGAAGGTACACATCGTGACTCTAATGAGGACGTAGGATTCTCAATCCCTGAACCATACTAAATTTTTCAGGTACTCGGCAATGCTTTTATTGCAATGGTGTAATGTGTGCCACTACGTTTTGTTAAATACACTGGTATGATTAAACACAATCCATTTTGAATAAGAACGCACTGTCGCACTGAGTTTATATCTGTCTCAGAGCACATTCTTGCCCAGAGCGACTTTATCGTGAGAACTGACGCCAAAAACTTATTTTCAAGCTATTTTGGAATACCTGTTCTCGACTGTTGGCCGATAAGAGGGCAGGAAATGTAACTTTCCTTAACAAGGGCGTCCTGCGGGCAGCCAATGGGAGGCGACAAATGGTTGTTCACGTGATCACACAAGAACTTAGCGCGGGATCATATGTGGTAGTTGGGTTTAAGCTATACTGCGCCTCACGACATTTTCCACACGGAACAATTTGTCATAAATATCTCACTGTAATCAGCAAAACTTAACAAAATACATGTTCATAGGTCATGTTGTCAACCTAGAAGAAGCGTTTGGCATTGCAAAATAGTAGCAATGTTCGAAATTCTCAAAAAAAGCGTAAGGTATAACTAACTCTGGGTAATATACATTGAAGCGCCAAAGAAACTGGTACAGGCATACGTGTTCAAATACAGAGGTATGTAAATAGGCAGAATACGGCGCTACGGTCGGCAACGCCTATACAAGACAAGTGTCTGACACAATTGTTAGATCGGTTATTGCTGCTACAATGTCAGGTTATCAAGAATTAAGTGAGTCTGAACGTGGTGTTATAGTCAGCGTACGAGCGATGGGACACAGCATCTCCGAGGTAGCGATGAAGTGGGCATTTTCCCGTACGACTATTTCACGAGTGTACTGTGAATATCAGGAATCCTGTAAAACACCAAGTCTCCGACATCGCTGCATCCGGAAAAAGATCTTGCAAGTAAGTGACCAACGACGACTGAAGAGAATCGTTCAACGTGGCAGAAATGCAACCCTTCCGCAAACTGCTGCAGATTTTAGTGCTGGGCCACCAAGTTCAAATGGTTCAAATGGCTCTGAGCACTATGGGACTTACATCTGTGGTCATCAATCCCCTAGAACTTAGAACTACTTAAAACTAACTAACCTAAGGACATCACACACATCCATGCCCGAAGCAGGATTCGAACCTGCGACCGTAGCGATCGCGCGGTTCCAGACTGTAGCACCTAGAACCGCGGCCACCAAATGTCAGCTTGCAAACCATTCAACGAAACATCATCAATATGGGCTTTCGGTGCCGAAGGCCCACTCTTGTACCATTGATGATTGCATGACACAAAGCTTTACGCCTAGCCTGGGCCCGTCAATACCTACATTGGACTGTTGATGACAGGAAACATGTTTCCTGATCGGACGAGTCTCGTTTCAGATTATATCTAGCGGATGGACGTGTACAGGTATGGAGATAGCCTCATGAATCCATAGACTCTGCATGTCAGCAAGGCGCTGTCAGTCTTGTGGAGGCTCTGTAAGGTGTGGGGCGTGTGCAGTTTGAGTAGTGGGGGACTCCTGATACGTCTGGATACGCCATTCATGTCCATTGTGCATTCCGATGGACTTGGACAATTCCAGCAGGACAATGCGACACTCCACACGTCCACTCTTTTGAGTTTAAACACTTCCGCTGGCCAACAAACTCCCCAGATATGAACATTGTTGAGCATATCTGTGATGCCTTGCAACGTGCTGTTCAGAAGAGATCTCCACCCCGTCGTACTTTTACGGATTTATGGACAGCCCTGCAGTATTCGTGGTATCAGTTCCCTCCAGCACTACTTCAGACATTACTCGAGTTTATGCCACGTCGTGTTGTGGCAGTTTCGAGCGAGGACCCTACACGGTATTGGGCAGGTGTACCAGTTTCTTTGTCTCTTCAGTATACAATGTGGTGGAGTCCAAAGCACGAGGTCCAATGGCAAACTTGGTATCGCACGACAAAACGACAAGTAAGGACAGTCGCTGCCTGACGCAGCAACGAATGAGAGCTGTCGGTGTAGACACGCTCTCAAGAGGCTCGATACGGCACCGCTGCTGGAAGAGTACTTACGTAGTATTAAAAGTCAGAACAGCATCGAAGTTTATAGTCAACTGCATCTTGGGAGATTCATTCTGTAATGGTATCAAATGACGAAAGTCATAGCGTTCATCCGCAGAAACAAATACATAAATATTCCTATGGACATGAATTGTTTCCAAGTTAAGCATTTCAGACTGTTCAAGTTTTAATAAACTTATTTAATATTTTGTGTGTGTTGTAGAATCTGTGCAGAAGTAAATCTAGGTTTGCTAGAATCCACTAGAGTGCCGTTGCGAATGTCTCAAGTGTTTTTTTGTCCGCCATTACAAACAATATGTATTAGACCCCAAGGCGGAACAATAAGAATGGATGTTCAGGAACGAAGTGATCGGATTAAAAAGCGTGTCTTTCACCCCTACACACAATAAATCGTAGAAGCAATGTCGGAAATGAAGTAAATGTTCAGGACTGTGATTAAAATTCAGGGTAAGATTCGCTGACGACATTGCTATCTTCCGTTGGAACGAGAAGAACTATAGGACTTGTTGAATGGAATGAAGTCTAGTGAGCACAGAATGGAAGCTGACAGTAATGAAGATTGGAAGAAATTAGATTAACAATAAACTTAACATCAAAATTGGTGACCACGATATGAACGAATTCTGTTCCCCTTGAAGCAGAATAACACAGATAGGGTGAGTCAAGAAGAAGGTGAAAAGCATTAGTACAGGTGAAGACGTGGTTCTTAGCCAAATGAAGTCTGCCAGCATCAAACATGGCCCTTAATGTACAGAAAAAGTTTTTTGAGAACGTTAAGTTTGGACCAGAACGTTGTGTAGAGGTGAACCATGGACTGTGGGAACACCGGAGAAGACGAGAATCGAAACGTCTGAGATGTTGTGCTACTGAAAGACATAGAAAATTTGGTGGAATAGAAATGAGTAGTTCTCCGCAGGATCAACAAGGAAAGGAACATATTATGAAGAATTCTGACAATAATAAGAGACAGGATGATAGGATATGTGTTAATACATTAGGGAATAACTTGCATAGTAAAATAGGTATCTGTAGACGGTAAAGATTTCAGGAGAAGACAAAAACTGGAATATATCCAAAAATAATGGAGAACGTTGGCAGCGAGTTCTGCTCTGAGCAGAAGAGTTTGGCACAGAAGAGAAAATCGTGACAGGCAGCATCAGTCCAGCCAGAAATCTGAGGTCCCCACAAAAAAGCTTTAATTTCATGCTACCAGCTATGCTGATAATGTGGCATAGGTTGGTTTGTGTACCGAATGTGTAACTGTCCTTCAGCTACTGACACTGTCGTCAGCATCCACTGACTAATAATTGCGCCTCAGGGCTACGTACATGTAAAGTATCAGTCTAGCAATGTATTACATTACCGAAATCATTATTGTGTAACAGTCATCAAACCCTCTGTGGTTGCCGCTCGCAGTTACAGTATCCCGTCTGTCCCAAGTCCAGGCGCTCGTGATTTTTGCAACACATGCGATCCTGCTACACGATACTGTATCGCTATCGGTGAAGGGAAAATTAATGGCCAACTCGGATCAAGCTTTCCACTGTTGCATTATTGAAACGGTTTATGGTACCGGTAGCCAACGGCCTTGCCGAACTGGTAACGCCGGTTCCGAAGTTCAGTGCTGTCGGGCTGGGCTAGCACTTGGATGAGTACCATCCGGTCTGCCGAGCGCTGTTGGCAAGCGGGGTGCACTCAGCTCTTGTGAGACAAACTGAGGAGCTACTTGACTGAAAAGTAGCAGCTCCGGCCTCGTAAACTGACATACGGGTGGGAGAGCGGTGAGTTTACGGGCTGAGGATGACACAGCGGCCGGTCGGTACCATAGGGTTTTCATGGCCTGGTTGGGTGGAGTTTTTTTGTTTATGGTACCGGTCGACAACGTCGCATTCACCGGCGATACTAGGTTAAAAGAATTCAGATTTTACTGGTGACTGCAGTGTTGGCAATCCTTTTGACGTAGAGAAATTAAAAATTATACAACTGTGCTGCCGGCCGCTGTGGCCGAGTGGTTCTAGGCGCTTCAGTCTGGAACCGCGTGACCGCTACGGTCGCAGGTTCGAATCCTGCCTCGGGCCTAGATGTGTGTGATGTTCTTAGGTTAGTTAGGTTTAAGCAGTTCTAAGTTCTAGGGGGCTGATGACCTCAGATGTTAAGTCCCATAGTGCTCTGAGCCATTGAGCCATTTGAACCACAACTGTGCTGTATCATACACCACCGACAATCGCCGTTTAATCTCCAGCTGGCAGTTTGTGACGTCTTCAGTGTCCCAGTAAAGTAAGTTTTTGCGATACAGGCTGCAGACACGTACGTATAGTCATACGAAAATCCATTTCAATTGAACGAAAACCGATACGTCACATTCCCACTTTGATAAATCTGTCTTCGAGCAATACCTGTCCAGTTAACTATTACTTGTCAGACCCACCAACACAAACCCAGTTCGGGCTAAATAACTGTAGAGTCAACTACTAATGTGCCAGTGCTGTAGCGAAGCTCCTGCTTTAAAATCACGCTCTCCTAAAGTTAAAGTCCGCCTGGGGAACTCGATACTGCCTTAGAAACAATGCGTCCAGGACCCTTAGACCCTGCAAAAGTTTCTGACATTAAAGCTACGTTAGCACACAGTTCTGGAAATTTTGTTGAACTGTTAAGCCGCATAGCCAACTGGGCATTGGCTGCAGAGTGATAAGCTTGTTTCTTATACACGAGCATTCTCATTCGCTCAGCTCCTTTTACAGCTAATGACAACTTTCTCTTCGATTAGGAAGTCTTGCGGAAACTACTGATAACCAAATTTGGCAAGTTCACGACCAGTCACGGTAACCCTTTGAATAATCCGTACAGTGAAAGCATCCACGAATGCCAATTACGCTCAGATTTGTGGGAAATGTCCTCATCCCTCTAAGGCTGTCAGTGAAGGGGTTACCTAGTCCTCATGCTTGTCGGGAAGTCTTCTAAGAATTCCATTGGCTGTTCGTCTCGATGCTCACGGGGGTCAGTCGCTTCGTTCTTAAAAAGTAGGTAAATTTTCTCTTCTGACTAAAATCCGAATTTAGCTATTACTTCTCCGACAACCGGTCCCTAGTGGACTGCAATGGAGTCGTTAGAATTGTCTTACCTAACTGAAACGTAAGTCAGTAATTTGTCAGTAATATACAATATTACTTTTTTATTTACGCCAGGGCAATTTCATTACATTTAACAAACACGAACCGATTTCTTTTCTTCTGCTCTTCAAATGTGTCATCAATGGTGACGTTGTATTTCTGTAGTCTAGCGTGCGATTTAGTTTACCGCGTATCATGCAACTATTTTAGTCACTTAGTTACTACAGTATACCGTTGAGAGCTGTTCGGTCAGTCTAAGACCTATAATCTGATATCATTTAAAAGATGCATCTAAAAGGTTCGGTGAATGGAATATTATGCGGGAAAATACATAAGTTATAGTATTTTAGAAAGTATACACAAAAATTTTTCTTATGGTTTTGTTTTATGTGACATGGAAGTATTAAGAAAAGTTTCATATCTTTGTAAAAACCTGTAACAACTTTATTTCAATTATGTAAATGTAAATTACAGAAAATCATATTAATGGCATTACTCCAGTAATTATAAAATTACGTGTGTTTACATTACATTAACCTCACCAGAATAGAACAGCAGTCCACGTATCCAAAACATCACGTTTAAAAGTATCATAGTACAGCACAACGCGTTTAAAAGTGGAATTTATTTCGCGACACACATCCTGAGGAAAATAAATAAAACTAGTGACAGTCCGGCGCAAATGTTATTTTATAACAAAGAAAATCATTGTAGTTATAGCAACGCCGCCTTTGACAAAACAACATACATGAAGGTATTAGACGAACGGAATTGTAACACAATCTTAGGTAACAACTCTCGGTACTCGGGTCTAACAGCTCTTGAATTATGTGCCAGCTTCTTGATAACACCTGAATATGAGCTCTAATGACGAATGTGATACGCTGATAAATTTTAATTTTTGTTAAAACTCTTGTAATGTGTAAGCTTTCTATAAAAAATATAATTTGTATGTGAGCAAAGTGAATATGTTGATTCCAGCAACTATCTCCTCATGCAACATGTACTTTAGGTCTCTTAGTCAATTGCTGAGCAAAGCTGGCTGTTAGTTGGTCCTATGTGAACAGTGTCGTGAAATAAAATTCATGAAATGCAAAATTTCAAATAAAGAAACTGAATCTAATTAAATGCCAAAAGAAACTAATTACGTGCTCAGTGAAAATTATATAACTGAAATTCAGTAGCGAAGTACATTAGGAACGTTGCGTGACATGAAGTGCAAAGTTTGACATGGGGCCAGCCGGTGTGACCGAGCGGTTCTAGCCGCTTCAGTGTGGAACCGCGCGACCACTACGGTCGCAGGTTGGAGGTTGGAATCCTGCCTCGGGCATGAATGTGTGTGATGTCCTTAGGTTAGTTAGGTTTAAGTAGTTCTAAGTTCTAGGGGACTGATGACCTCAGATGTTAAGTCCCATAGTGCTCAGCGCCATTTGAACCATTTGTTTGACATGGAATAGCGACAGAAATAAATTACTGTTCTACTCAGATGAAAATAAATGTTCGATATTAACAGTACTGTTGACTGGTTCAAATGACTCTGAGCACTTAAACCTAACTACCTACGGACATCACACACATCCATGCCCGAAGCAGCATTCGCACCTGCGACCGCAGCAGGTCGCGCGGTTTCGGACTGAAGCGCCTAGAACCGCTCGGTCACACCGGCCGGCTACTGTTGACTGAAAAATAATCTGCATGCTAGCACGACACCTACTACACACTGTTTGCTCAGGAATGTAAGAGGAGATCTGCCCTGAAATAAAAGTGACTCACCTCTTGCTCAGCATGCTGTTTTGTGTCTGTTGTAGTGACGCTCTCACAAGCAAATACGAGTACAAACCAGCAGATGCGGCAGCTAAAGGAAAATAAACTTCTCACTACTAATGTATTTCTTTTTGCTGGTCAGAACCAGTCTGCGACTTTGTGTGGCGTAAGGTGCAATGCACACACGATAAAATGTTCTAAACTTTTCTATAAATCACGGACGTGGGTTTTACTTTAAAGTAAATCGTTTTTGACAAATCGTACTCTGATTATTTACAAAAGAACTACACAACATAAGAAGACCAACACTTACAAAATTCTCTCATTACAAAGAAACTACAAACATTTCAGTTAGTTGAGTTTTTCGTGACATAATTAAAAACAAAGACATCAGATTAAACCTAGTCCTGAAAGTTATTAGTTTACTGAGGGACAACGATTCCCTTCAAAATTCCTCTAAAATCTTCTCCATCAATATAAAGAACAAGAAAGTATTATAGATGAGTTTTCATCATAATACAGTATTCCAGATAGCTTCTCCCAGATTACACACACACACACACACACACACACAAACAGATGTCATTCTCTGAAAAACGCAACAGCTCGCTACAAAGCCTCAAACAATAATGGCCCATCGCTGGCCAACTGACTGACTAGCACGTCAACCACAGCTAAAACAGAGTCAAAGATCTTATTCGCTACTCAGGCAGCGATCTCATTCTGTAAAGGCGAATTATTTACAATAATATAAGCAGAAAGCCTAATTTACAAAGATCTATCCAAGAAAATCTTTCTAGCAATCTCCAGCGGCTTCTAAAAAGTTGTCAAACAGGCTTTGAACGGTAATTAAATCGTTTTCTTTGTATTTTCTGTTTACTGCTCATCGAACGTTTTACAGGTAGGAACACTTTGTACGTCCTTTTGTATTTAACTCCCGTTGAATTTTACTTACTGGGTCAGGAATCTGATCTCAGTTCCATTAATTAATTAATTAATTAATGTTCTTCAGATCAGAGAACTTTGTTCTTACACTGTTTCCTCATCTTTCTATTTAAATACACAGTTCAACATACAAATGATGCTTACCTCAAACCTGTCATAAACTGATATTACCACAGTCACAAGATTAAGGTGCGTTGCTATTTACCTCTATCTGCCTTCAGTCTTTTCTTTAATAACTGCTGCTATCTTTCTTTCCCACTAAATATTTATAATAAAAAATTTGATTTTTTTGGTCTCTGATCGCGTTCAGCGTACTTCATAATACTGAAGTCAGCGCTGTGTGTGGTAAGTATAAGTATAATATGTCAAGGACACATCTTGACAACCCTTGGGAAGTATACGGGCCCCTTATTCCTCACAGTGAAATGACGTGGCTACGAATACTAATTACCCGTTCATTTGAAATTGCATTGTTCGCTCAATCTTAATTAATTTATTCAGTTGTCAATAGGTACTTGAAAGGCTTGTTATTAGCGTACGAAGACGTTTCTTTGCCGTTAATATATCATCTCCCTTCGAGCGATTCTCATTACAGAGCACGGTGTAGGTTACTTGCTGCCAATGTTGGATATTCCCTCTCTGTATGAAACATTTCAGTGTTCCCCCGCTTTCAACCTAATCTACTACACTGTTCTTATGATGCATACGCAAGGTAGACGATGGAGCCAGAAGTGTTACAGCATATCTGAAAGACTGATTCTCTATGTTTTCCTAATAGTTTCCAGAGAAAGAAATTACCTTTCTTCAAATATTCAAGAAAAAGCGTACAAGACACTAAAGATCACGCTAAGGCCTGATGTCATATGTACACATATCAAAGAAAGTTTTGTATCACCTCGGTTCCGAGAGTTCCGGAACCTGTACAGAAAATTGGAATAGAGATCAACATAAATATCATTTCCACCCTTTTTATTGCTCATGAAAACCACACATGGCATGTTGTACCTCCACACAGCGAGACCTTCAGAGGTGGTCGTCCAGATTGCTGTACACGCCGGTACCTCTAATACCCAGTAGCACGTCCTCTTGCATTGATGCATGCCTGTATCCGTCGTGGCATACTATCCACAACTTCATCAAGGCAATGTTGGTCCAGATTCTCCCACACCTCAACGGCGATTCGTCCTCAGAGTGTTTGGTGGATCACGTCGTCCATAAACAGCTCTTTTCAACCCATCCTAGGCATTTTAGATATGGTTCATGTCTGGAGAACACACTTCACAGTTTCCTGACAGAGTCACATGCCTTATGGATGTTTTGTGTTGCGTTGTATTCAAGTGCATGGAGAGGGTTGCGGGGAGGGGTGGAGACTATTCAAAAACATTAAAACCAACTTCTTAAGGTTTCTGCATATTTTATTAACTTGGTCTCGAAACATTTTGAGCTGATGGGATATGTCCATGCCTTCCTCCGTCCTTCCAACTTACTTAGCTAACCTGTTGCAGGTGGACCTATAGTTTAACGTGTGCTCCGAAGCACAATGCAATCTGAGGTTTTTTACACGAACAATATCGTTGTCACATGCGAAAGTGATAAAAAAATTCCAGTATAGACTAACGATTGAAACCAAGATCTCTGATTTCTACACTGCATGATAGAAAGTATCCGGACACATATTAGTGGACATGACTCTGGGGAGTGTTCACCCTTCGCTTTTTGACGCGTTGAACTCTGCTTTTTCGACGAGGTTTCTAAATGCCTATAGAGGAACGGCAGACCGTTCTTCCTCAAGAGCAGAAACCAGAGAAGATAGTGATTCCAAGGCTGTGGTGTGGATAGAAGTCGACGTTCTAACTCATGCCAAAGTGTTTCATTCGGTTTAGGTAGGACTCTGGGCAGACCAGTTCCGTCCATTTCATGAGTTCAAAAAATGGTTCAAATGGCTCTGAGCACTATGGGACTTAACTTCTGTGGTCATCAGTCCCCTAGAACTTAGAACTACTTAAACCTAACTAACCTAAGGACATCACACACATCCATGCCCGAGGCAGGATTCGAACCTGCGACCGTAGCAGCCCCGCGGTTCCGAACTGCGCGCCTAGAACCACTAGACCACCGCGGCCGGCATTTCATGAGTGTTATTGTCCACAAAACATTGTCTCACAGATGCTGCTTTATGACAGGGTGCATTATGCTCGTATAATAAATGCCGCCGGCCGGGGTGGCCGAACGGTTCTAGGCGCTACAGTCCGGAACCGCGCGACCGCTATGGTCGCAGGTTCGAATCCTGCCTCGGGCATGGATGTGTGTGATGTCCTTAGATTAGTTAGGTTTAAGTAGTTCTAAGTTCTGGGGGACTGATGACCTCAGAAGTTAAGTCCCATAGTGCTCAGATCCATTTGAACCATTTAATAATTGCCAATGAACTGTTCCCCTATTGCACGCGGTACACAGTGCTTTAAATTTCTTCATATCCTTCCACAGTAGCGTTTTATTAAGTGCAGTGAGGGGACCACACTAACTACAGAAAACACCCTCATACCAATTCCTCCATACTTCTCTGCTGGCATGATGGCAGGTAAGATTCTCCAGCTATTCACCAAACCAAAACCCTTCCATCGGATTGCCGCAGGTGTAGCGTTATTCATCATTCCAATTCACTCGTTTACAGTCACACTGTCCGTATGTGTCGCTCTTTACACCACCTCAAGCGCCGCTTATCTTTGGCTACACAAATGTGTGCTTATGAGGAGCTGCTCGATCATTGTACCCCATCCATTTTAATTCCCTACGCACAGTCACAATGCTGTCTGGACTGCTGGTTCTTTCTTCGTGTTTCCACTTCACAGTTTCATCGCCAACAGACGACCTGGGTAGCTTGAGAACGGTTGAAATGTCCCTGATGGATCTGTTACTCTGGTGACAGCCAATGACTGATCTACGTTTGAAGTCACTGAGCTGTCATGACCGCCTCATTCTGCTGTTACTGCCTCTGTACCGACAACCCAATACTCCCTGCCTCAAATTCAAATACGTGTGAAATCTTATAGGAATTAACTGCTAAGGTCATCAGCCCCTAAGCTTAAACACTACTTAACCTAAATTATCCTAAGGACAAACACACACACCCATGCCCGAGGGAGGACTCGAACCTCCGCCGGGACCAGCCGCACAGTCCATGACTGCAGCGCCTTTAGACCGCTCGGCTAATCCCGCGTGGCCTCCCTGCCTCCTTTTGTACTGGTCCGTCTGCCTCTCTTATCATCTAGTAGTCAATTACGTACTACATAAGGCTGCCCGGATATCTTTGATCAGATTGTGCACTCCAGTAGTTTCTCGGCCACGGTGCTTCTACGGTTTCCTTCTACATATGCAGCGTCGTGCAAGTAAAAGTGACCCAGACAAATGGATTCGATTGGACGTGTATTTGTGGCAGCATCAACAGAGTAGGAAGAGAATTACAGTTACTTCCAGCAGGATGGTGCAACTGCCCATACAGCTGGCCGAAACTTGGGGCACATTTACACGGTTTTAACGCCTGACTGAGTTGTTACAAGAGGTTGGTCTTGTCGTGGCTCTCACTGGCCACCCAGGTGACTGATCTGTCAGTGTGCGATTGCTTTGTGTGGGGAGCACTCAAGTCTAAAGTGTTTCGCAACAACCCTCATGGTCTCCAAGAACTATCTTTGAACTCTTTTTCTCCGAGCAACTTTTATTTCCCCACCCCATGCTACATCTATTTCATTACTTTTCAGTTCACACTTATTTGTTTGGCGGACGGTTAACAGAGCCATTTTCAGACAATTTCTTGATCGTTCCAGACTCGATTAGCACTTGGGAAAAATGAACGCCTAAATCTAAAGCTCTGGGTTTATTACGATGGTCGTTTTTCTATGTGTACGTGGGAGTCAACAAAATATTTTGACATTCAGAGAAGAGAGTTGGCAACTGAAATTTCGTGAAAAGGATATCACCGCCACGAAAAATGCCTGTGTTTCAATGATTGCCATCCGAACTCATTTATGATACCTGCTGCATTCTATTCCACAATTACGTTTAATACAGAACTTACTGCCCTTCTTTGAACTTTTTGGATGTGCTCCGTCAATCCTGTCTGGTAAGGATTCCACATTGCACAGCAGTACTCCATTATGAGGACGGGTAAGTGTAGTGTGGGAATCTCTTTAGTACATTTGTTGCAACTTCCGTTCTGCCACTAAAATGTAGTCTTTGGTTCACCTTCGCATAACATTTCCTCTGCGATACTACCAGTTTAAGTTGGTTGTAACTGTAATTCCTAGGCATTCAGGTGAATATACGACCTTTAAATTTATGTTATTGATGTGTAACCGAAATTTAACGTATTTGTTTTAGAACTCATGTGCACGTACTTTACTGTTGAGAGTCATACAACATGTAGACATCAAGTCTGAATCGTTTTGCAATTCTACTGATGACTAAACTAGACAGAAAACGACAGCATTATCTGCATAACAATATAACAGGACTTCTCTCATTTGTATAAATTAAGGACAGAAGAGGGCCTACATCTATTCATGGGAAATCCCAGATATCGCTTCTGTTTTAGTATGTGATTTCCCATAAATTACTACGAATTGCGACTTTCCTGACAGGAAATCACGATTATAGTCTACTCCTTAGGTCTGGTCGTATGTAAAGTACGCTTGCGGAAAGTCTCAATCAACGCCTTCTCTGCGTGATAGCAATGGAAGAACTGATGACAGTGCTGCCAAAGCAGAGTTACTAAGCGCAGCCTTCAGAAATTCTTTCACCAAAGAGAGTGAAGTAAATACACTCCTGGAAATTGAAATAAGAACACCGTGAATTCACTGTCCCAGGAAGGGGAAACTTTATTGACACATTCCTGGGGTCAGATACATCACATGATCACACTGACAGAACCACAGGCACATAGACACAGGCAACAGAGCATGCACAATGTCGGCACTAGTACAGTGTATATCCACCTTTCGCAGCAATACAGGCTGCTATTCTCCCATGGAGACGATCGTAGAGATGCTGGATGTAGTCGTGTGGAACGGCTTGCCATGCCATTTCCACCTGGCGCCTCAGTTGGACCAGCGTTCGTGCTGGACGTGCAGACCGCGTGAGACGACGCTTCATCCAGTCCCAAACATGTTCAATGGGGGACGGATCCGGAGATCTTGCTGGCCAGGGTAGTTGACTTACACCTTCTAGAGCACGTTGGGTGGCACGGGATACATGCGGACGTGCATTGTCCTGTTGGAACAGCAAGTTCCCTTGCCGGTCTAGGAATGGTAGAACGATGGGTTCGATGACGGTTTGGATGTACCGTGTACTATTCAGTGTCCCCTCGACGATCACCAGTGGTGTACGGCCAGTGTAGGAGATCGCTCCCCACACCATGATGCCGGGTGTTGGCCCTGTGTGCCTCGGTCGTATGCAGTCCTGATTGTGGCGCTCACCTGCACGGCGCCAAACACGCATACGACCATCATTGGCACCAAGGCAGAAGCGACTCTCATCGCTGAAGACGACATGTCTCCATTCGTCCCTCCATTCACGCCTGTCGCGACACCACTGGAGGCGGGCTGCACGATGTTGGGGCGTGAGCGGAAGACGGCCTAACGGTGTGCAGGACCGTAGCCCAGCTTCATGGAGACGGTTGCGAATGGTCCTCGCCGATACCCCAGGAGCAACAGTGTCCCTAATTTGCTGGGAAGTGGCGGTGCGGTCCCCTACGGCACTGCGTAGGATCCTACGGTCTTGGCGTGCATCCGTGCGTCGCTGCGGTCCGGTCCCAGGTCGACGGGCACGTGCACCTTCCGCCGACCACTGGCGACAACATCGATGTACTGTGGAGACCTCACGCCCCACGTGTTGAGCAATTCGGCGGTACGTCCACCCGGCCTCCCGCATGCCCACTATACGCCCTCGCTCAAAGTCCGTCAACTGCACATACGGTTCACGTCCACGCTGTCGCGGCATGCTACCAGTGTTAAAGACTGCGATGGAGCTCCGTATGCCACGGCAAACTGGCTGACACTGACGGCGGCGGTGCACAAATGCTGCGCAGCTAGCGCCATTCGACGGCCAATACTGCGGTTCCTGGTGTGTCCGCTGTGCCGTGCGTGTGATCATTGCTTGTACAGCCCTCTCGCAGTGTCCGGAGCAAGTATGGTGGGTCTGACACACCGGTGTCAATGTGTTCTTTTTTCCATTTCCAGGAGTGTATTTCAGAATTCGAGCTAAGAACAGCTGCCAACATGAGTAACTTAGAAATTGATATCCTCGGAGTAGTGAAGCAACTAAGGTTCTTTTCAGAGTATGCTCATGCAGTGGCTACATACTTAACTCATACACAACCGATAGCTCGACGTAAGATCCGTACCCAAAGACTGGAAAGTTGCACAGGTCACATCAATATTCAAGAAAGGTAGTAGAAGCAATCAACTAAATTACAGACCGACGTTATTAACGTCGATATGCAGCAGGATTTTCGAACATATTCTGTGTTCGAACGTCACGAATTACCCCGAAGACAACCGTCTATTGACACCAGTCAATACGGATTTAGATACCATGATTCTTCTGAAACACAACTAGCTCTTTACTCACACGAAGTGTTGAGCACTATTGACACGGAATTTAAAATTGTTTCCTTATTCCTAGATTTGCATAAGGTTTTTGACACTGTACCATACAAGCGGCTTGTAATGAAATTGCGTGCTTATGGAATATCATCCATCAGTTATGTGACTCGATTCGTGATTTCCTGTCAGGGAGTTCACAGTTCGTAGTAAGCGACGGAAATCCATCGAGTAAAATGGAAGTGATTTCTGGCGCTAACTACGATAGTGTTTTAGGCTCTCTGCTATTCCTCATCTATGTAAACGATTTAGGAGACAATCTGAGCAACCGTCTTAGGTTCTTTGCAGAAGATGCTGTCGTTTATCGTCTAGAAAAGTCATCAGAAGATCAAAACAAATTGCAAAACGATTTAGAAAAGATATCTGTACGGTGCGAAAATTGTCAATTGACCCTAAATAATGAAAAGTGTGAGGTCATTTACAGAAGTGCTAAAAGGAATCCGTTACATTTCGGTTACACCATAAATCAGTCAAATCTAAAGGACATAAATTCAACTAAATACCTAGGAATTACAATTACGAACACCTTAAGTTGGAAAGAACACACATAAAATGTTGTGGGTAAGGCAAACAAAAGATTGCGATTTATTGGCAGAACACTTAGAAAATGTAACAGACCTACTAAAGAGACTGCCTACACTTCTCTTGTCCGTCTTCTTTTGGAGTACAGCTGCGCGGTCTCAGATCGTTACCAGGTAGGAGTCCGCAGCTCGTGGTCGTGCGGTAGCGTTCTCGCTTCTCGCTTCCCGCGCCCGGGTTCCCGGCTTCGATTCCCGGCGGGGTCAGGGATTTTCTCTGCCTCGTGATGACTGGGTGTTGTGTGATGTCCTTAGGTTAGTTAGGTTTAAGTAGTTCTATGTCCTAGGGGACTGATGACCGTAAATGTTAAGTCCCATAGTGCTCAGAGCCATTTGAACCATTTGAACCAGATAGGATTAACGGAGCATATCGAAAAAGTTCAAAGAAGAGCAGCGCGTTTTGTATTATTGCGAAATAGGGGAGATAGTGTCACTGACATGATACAGTATTTGGGGTGGACATAACTAAAACAAAGGCGTTTTTCTTTGCGGCGGAATTTTCTCACAAAATTTCAATCGTCAACTTTCTCCTCCGAATTCCGGACATATTGTATATCACCTATGACACTGTTGCTCGTTTAGCACCATCCAGGGGTCAGGGGTCACGTGTAGGGTAATTTAGGTTATACTTACGGACGTGAGCAACGATCGACACCCCCCCCCCCCCCCCCCCGAGCTCACTTAAGGTGGAAACAATCTCTAATGAGGGAGGCTAAGAAACTCTCTGCATCACCCTCTCTACCACTGCATCAGGAATTCTGTCATCCGCCACAGCAACGATTGCGATCAAGAAGATCAGCAAGTGTTAGTGCAGGACAACTCATCGCGGATGGTTTTGATCTAAATGAAAGCTGGAAGCATGAGTGGTCAACAAAAACATTGCGAACAAGAGCCCATCACCTTGATCCGACAAAGAAGCCAAAAGGTTTTGACCTACCGAGGAAGCTCTGGTGCCGCCTCAACAGGTTAAGGACTGAACATGGTTGTTGTAACTACTTCAGGTACAAATGGGGCTGGATCAGTTCACCAATGTGTGAATGTAATCAAGAAGAGCAGACAATTGAACATATAGTCCAACGCTGTCCACTTCATTCATACCCTGGAATTCCCGACGACTTGTTCACTCTCATACCCAGCTTAATTAATTGGTTGAAAAACACGGACTTTAAGGTTTAATCTTGCCTTATATCATATGTATATTGTATAAAATCACGTGTCTTATATCAACTGTATATTGTATAAAATAACCACACGATTAAATAAATAAATCCTCCGAATGCGAAAATATTTTATTGACACCAAACTACAGAGGGAGAAACGATCATCATAATAAAAAGAGGGAAGTCCGAGTTGGCACGGAAAAATATAGGTTGAGAACTTTTAACATTGCAGCACGTCAGCAATCGTGAATAATTTAATGATTGTAAAGAATCCGCCTCGATTGCAAATAGAAACCGGATGTTGACCTCGGTTTCGGCGTGGTTATCCGCGCTGAAACCTAGGTCAACATCCGGTTTCCATTTGCAATCGAGCCGGATTCTTTATAATCATTAAAAATATAGGTATTTGTTTTTTCCGCGCGCTGTTCGAGATTGGAATAATAGATAATTATTGTGAAGGCGGTTCGATGAACCCCTTGTCAGGCACTTCAGTATGATTTGCAGAGTATCCATGTAGATGCAGGTACACAAAAGCCTTGTGGAAATCTAAAAATATTTAATCAACCTGAGCTTCCCTGTCGATAGCACTCCAAAATACCATATGTGAGAAGTAAGAGCTGCGTTGTACACGAGTAGTGTTTCGGGAATGCATCCTGATCATCTGAGGCAAGCTTCTTTCTAATCAAAGAATGTAATTATGTTCGAGCTTAGAATGCATTAAATGGTTGAAATGGCTCTGAGCACTATGGGACTTAACTTCTAAGGTCATCTGTCCCCTAGAACTTAGAACTAATTAAACCTAACTAACCTAAGGACATCACACACATCCATGCCCGAGGCAGGATTCGAACGTGCGACCGTAGCAGTCGCGCGGTTCCAGACTGTAGCGCCTAGAACAGTTTGGCCACCCCGGCCGGCCTTAGAATGTATTAGATTGGTTCATAAGTTCGTAGCGTAAGTGTAATAAATACAACAGGTAGATATAAAAAAGACTTTAGTCCACAATAATATATTCTCCTGCAGTGTTTACAACAGTCTGCCAACGCTGGGGTAACTTTTCGATTCAGCGACTGTAGAAATCACCTAGTTTTGAGGCTAAGAACTTGTCGAGCCATGTTCGGAGTACATTTTCATCCGGAAAGGAAATTCCTTGCAGGTTGTTCGGTAGACGGTGGAAAATGTGAAAATCTGAGGGTGCAAGATCAGGTGAATGAGGTGGATGCGGAATGACTTCGCAACCTAACTCCTGTAAAGTACTTATTGACAGTCTAGCAGAACGCGAGCGGTCGTTATCGTGGAATAATGTCACTTTACGCAATCTTCCGGGTCGCTGTTCTTGGATTTCATCTGCAAGACGTTTCAGTTGTTGACAATAATTATCAGCAGGTCCACCAGATGTAAATTATTAGCTTTTGTGGGTCTTTTGTACGGGAGTTGCTGGTTTGTTTAGGCTTCTCTTTTCCGTACGTTAGGTTACAAAAAATGATTCAAATGGCTCTGAGAACTATGGGACCAAACATCTGAGGTCATCAGTCCCCTAGAATTTAGAACTACTTAAACCTAACTAAGCTAAGGACATCACACACATCCATGCCCGAGGCAGGATTCGAACCTGCGACCGTAGCGGTCGCGCGGTTCCAGACTGAAGCGCCTAGAACCGCCAGGTTACAGATACCTTTTCTCGTCGCCATTAACTATACAGGATAGGAATGCTCGGCGTTGTTCGCGAGCCAACTGACTGCGACAAAGCAGAGATGCACATATGGCGACCCTTTGATTCTTGTAATTTTGGCTTAAAATATGCGGTGCCCATACACCCGATTTCTGAATCTTCCGCTTTGCATGCAAATGTCGCACGATGGTGGAATGATCACAGCAAATCTCATTTTCTAATTCTCGAGTGCGCTGACGTGGATCATTGTGGATTAATACGTTTTAACGATATTCATCAAACCCTGAAGGTCTTCCTGAACGTAGAGTGTCACTACTGTCAAAAAAGTCCTCCTAAAAACGAGGAAACAATTTTCTTGCCGCGCCCTGTCCAGTGCCATTATGTCAATAGAGGGCGCATATGTTTCTGGTTGTCTCGGCTGCTTTCACCCATATACTGAACTCAGACAGAAGAATCTGTCGGTAATGTTCCGATTCCTCCACTTGGCACTCCATTTTGTAGCTTCCACAGCTCCACTCGCTATCTCCAACTGACAAAATCTACATCCATACTCCGCAAGCCACCTGACGGTGTGTGGCGGAGGGTACTTTGAGTACCTCTATCGGTTCTCCCTTCTATACCAGTCTCGTATTTTTCGTGGAAAGAAAGATTGTCGGTATGCCTCTGTGTGGGCTCTAATCTCTCTGATTTTATCCTCATGGTCTCTTCGCAAGATATACGTAGGAGGGAGTAATATACTGCTTGACTCCTCGGTGAAGGTATGTTCTCGAAACTTCAACAAAAGCCCGTACCGAGCTACTGAGCGTCTCTCGTGCAGAGTCTGCCACTGGAGTTTATCTATCATCTCCGTAACGCTTTCGCGATTGCTAAATGATCCTGTAACGAAGCGCGCTGCTCTCCGTTGGATCTTCTCTATCTCTTCTATCAACCCTATCTGGTACGGATGCCACACTGCTGAGCAGTATTCAAGCAGTGGGCGAACAAGCGTACTGTAACCTACTTCCTTTGTTTTCGGATTGCATTTCCTTAGGATTCTTCCAATGAATCTCAGTCTGGCATCTGCTTTACCGACGATCACCTTTATATGATCATTCCATTTTAAATCACTCCTAATGCCTATTACCAGATAATTTATGGAATTAACTGCTTCCAGCTGCTGACCTGCTATATTGTAGCTAAATGATAAAGTATCTTTCTATGTACTCGGAGCACATTACACGTGTCTACATTGAGATTCAATTGCCATTCCCTGCACCATGCGTGAATTCGCTGTAGATCCTCCTGCATTTCAGTACAATTTTCCATTGTTACAACCTCTCGATATACCACAGCATCATCCGCAAATAGCGCGACCTGGGTTTCACACGATCGTCTTTTTCGAAACCCATGCTGATTCCTACAGAGTCGATTTCTAGTCTCCAGAAAAGTCATTACACTCGAACATAATACGTGTTCCAAATACCTACAACTGATCGACGTTAGAGATATAGGTCTATAGTTCTGCACATGTGTTCGACGTCCCTTCTTGAAAACGGGGATGACCTGGCTCTTTTCCAATCTTTTGGAACGCTACGCTCTTCTAGAGACCTACGGTACACCGCTGCAAGAAGGGGGGCAAGTTCCTTCGCGTACTCTGTGTAAAATCGAACTGGTATCCCATCAGGTCCAGCGGCCTTTCATCTTTTGAGCGATTTTAATTGTTTTTCTATCCCTCTGTCATCTATTTCGATATCTACCATTTTGTCATCTGTGCGACAATCTAGAGAAGGAACTACAGTGCAGTATTTCGGCCTTTAGTCTGTCATCCTCTGTTTCAGTACCATTTTGGTCACAGAGTGTCTGGACATTTTGTTTCGATACACCTACCGTTTTGACGTAAGACATAAGACCAAAGCTATTTGTAAACTCAAATAGCAACTGTGAACTACGAATAAAAAATGTCGCTCGATAAACAAACCCATATCAACCGGAATACCAACATGCCAAACAAAAGTGCTACGAGTTTATGCACCAACCTAATGTTACAGAACCTTGCCCTCCGTTGTCACTACCTAATAATAACTGTATCTTATACTTACAGTGGGTGAAGTTTGCAGTTAGTTAACAGTTGCCCTTATGGGAGTGAACGAGTGCACCTGAATTCAAGCTGTGCCATGCTTTCGGCGCCGCTATATGGGTGTCGGGTGCTGTGGCGCCGGAGACAGAAATAGCGCGGTCTTGACGCGGTCCTAAATGCGTCGGCGGACGTCTTTGGCAACTTTCTGCACAGCGCCACAAATAGGGCGCTCCCTTCACGAGGCGCTGCGAGGTCGCATATGGGAAGCGTTGTATGCTCTGCATGGTTCTTATTTCGTACGTATGCATCTGTGTGTGTTTATAGGCTATATGTATGTGTCTGTGCAAGTACGTGTAAATGCATGCATTTACCAGCATCATAAGATATTAGTTAGAAGATTTTCTGTAAATTTCTTGTGCATTTCTCATTTTTGTTTAAACCTATGCGTATTCATCTGCGACTGTGGGGCTAACTGACTGTATTGTCCCACGTGGTTTGGTAACTGCTACACTGCTGCCTGTAAAAATCGCGCGATATGGCAGCGGCACGCAACAAATACACTACTGGCCATTAAAATTACTACACCACGAAGATGACGTGCTACAGACCCGAAATTTAACCGACAGGACGAAGATGCTGTGATGTGCAAATGTGCTTTTCAGAGCATTCACACAAGGTTGGCGCCGGTGGTGACACCTACAACGTGCTGACATGAGGAAAGTTTCCAAGCGATTTCTCATACACAAACAGCAGTTGACCGGTGTTGCCTGGTGAAACGTTGTTGTGATGCCTCGTGTAAGGAGGAGAAACGCGTACCATCACGTTTCCGACTTTGATAAAGGTCGGATTGAAGCCTATCGCGATTGCGGTTTATCGTATCGCGACATGGCTGCCCGCGTTGGCCGAGATCCAGTGACTGTTAGCAGAATATGGTATCGGTGGGTTCAGGAGGGTAATAAGGAACGCCGTGCTCGATCCCAAGCGCCTCGTATCACTAGCAGCCGAGATGACACGCATCTTGTCCGCATGGCTGTAAGGGATTGTGCAGCCACGTCTCGATCCCTGAGTCATCAGATGGGGACGTTTGCAAGACAACAACCATTTGTACGGACAGTTCGACGACCTTTTCAGCAGCATGGACTATCAGCTCGGAGACCATGGCTGTGGTTACCTTTGACACTGCATCACAGACAGGAGCGCCTGCGATGGTGTACTCAACGACGAACCTGGGTGCACGAATGCCAAAACGTCATTTTTTCGGATGAATCCAGCTTCTGTTTACAGCATCATGATGGTCGCATCCGTGTTTGGCGACACCGGGGTGAACGCACATTGGAAGCGTGTATTCGTCATCGCCATACTGGTGTTATCACCCGACGTGATGGTATGGGGTGCCACTGGTTACACGTCTCGGTCACCTCTTGTTCGCATTGACGGCACTTTGAACAGTGGACGTTACATTTCAGATGTGTTACGACCCGTGGCTCTACCCTTCATTCGATCCCTGCGAAACCCTACATTTCAGCAGGATAATGCACGACCGCATGTTGCAGTTCCTGTACGGGCCTTTCTGGATACAGAAAATGTTCAGCTGCTGCCCTGGCCAGCACATTCTCCAGATCTGTCGCCAATTGAAAACGTCTGGTCAATGGTGGCCGCGCAACTGGCTCGTCACAATACGCCAGTCACTACTCTTGATGAACTGTGGTATCGTGTTGAAGCTGCATCGGCAGCTTTACCTGTACACACCATCCAAGCTCTGTTTGACTCAATGCCCAGGCGTATCAAGGCCATTATTATGGCCAGAGGTGGTTGTTCTGGGTACTGATTTCTGAGGATCTATGCACCCAAATTGCGTGAAAATGTAATCACATGTCAGTTCTTCTATAATATATTTGTCCAATAAACACCCGTTTATCATCTGCATTTCTTCTTGGTGTAGCAATTTTAATGGCCAGTAGTGTATGAAACTGGAAGTTAGCATGAGGTGCTCTACGTGGTTGGATACGCGAATGAATATCAATGCAGCAAAAATCACCTGTGAATATTTGTTCATAAGAGGATATTTTTGTGCTCCGTGTAACAAGGAGCAGTGTGTATCAACACTTGGAGTGCCTGACATCACTGGACACGGATCACCATTGTGTATTGCGACACGATCACCTCTGTTCTCATAACTGGTACTGGGTGCTTAAAATTAAAGTGCAGCTACTCACAGAGGTCTAGAGTGGGCTGTAGTTGTCTTATGTGACAGCTAAACTTGGTAGCTACGCTAATGCTTTGATGCGGGAACCGATTAATGCAAAAAAATTTAGTGTCAGTTTTGGCCACCAGGTGCAAATCTGGTTGTTTGAACGCAAGAAAGACTTGTAGAAATATGTCCGTACGTAACAGATTACGACCGCGAGGTGGGCAGAGAAGGTCAAACAAGTGAGAAATGAATTTTTTGATATTATTAACCGCCGCTTTCACAATTTGTCCAATATGAGCACCGAATACGTCGACGAGATGCTGTATCAGTAAAACGTGATAAACGGTTGCTCGCAGCAGATGCGGTGGAAACTGAGCAGCTTATTACTCTACACTGACCTTCAGGTAGAGACCGAACGTGTCCCTGGTAAACGCATTATTTTAGATATCCCTAGAGACAAAAGAGCCACACGGGTTTAGATTAGGTGATCTCGTGGGCCATGCAGCTGGAAAACCTCTGGAGATAACGCATTCGTAGAAGATTCCATTAAACAGATCTTTCACTGGACGAGCGACGTGAGTTGTCGCCCATTTTGCACGAAAACACTGATGCGCTCTTCCAAAGCAGGATTCAGATATTGTACTAGAAGGTCTCGATAACATGCAGAGCTCACACCTGACAGGGCGTCTAACTGTATTCTCTTCAAAGAGAACGCACAGAGAGTAAAAGTGCTTGTGAATTAGAAAATAATGAAGGGAAAGATGAAAGCAACTTCCTTCATCAGAGTATTTCGGGGAAAAAGTTTTAAGTAAATGATGTGCCAGTCCTTCTTTCTTTCTTCTTCTTCTTTTTTTCCCAATATCTTAGCGGTTGGAAAGAAACTGAAATAATTTGTCTTTCTGAACATCGTATAACCATAGGGATAGAAATTCTTAATGCGAGTGCTTATAAATTAGTTGTTAATTCATGTAGTCTCAGTATGGATCAGGGGGAGTTGAAAATGGTTCAAATGGCTCTGAGCACTATGGGACTCAACTGCGGAGGTCATAAGTCCTCTAGAACTTAGAACTACTTAAACCTAACTAACCTAAGGACAACACAAACATCCATGCCCGAGGCAGGATTCGAACCTGTGACCGTTGTAGCAGCGCGGTTCCGGACTGAAGCGCCTAGAACCTCTCGGCCACAGCGGCCGGCGAAAACAGTGAAGCTGACTGAGAAAACTACTGAAGATTTCAAATTAAACTTAGAGCTTATGATTAATGACATTACATGTCTCCTCGTACAGTTCAGAAACATTCAAAGAAAACAGTGAAGCTGATTGAGAAAACTACTGAAGATTCCAAATGCAGCTTAGAGCGACATAAACGTCGTGAAAAAGGTGGAGCATTTGTGTCGCTCTCGTACACCCGACCCGTCAATCCATGACTCAACGCAACCAGGAGAACCTCTGAAGATATGCAACGAAGCTCAGGGCAAACGCTGAGAGCGAAAAGTTCCATGTACCACTTCCATAAAGACCAAAAGATTCACCAATAACTGAGATAACCGATCGCGAAAGCCTTGATTACATGAAATCCGCTATCATTCCACTAAGTTCATAGTTAAGTTCCAATAACTAATCGGTTTCAGTTTATTAACAAAATAACTCTGCCTCTTGCGTTCTTATAATTTGAACTTTGTTAGATATCTTGAACAGTTTGTCAAATACACTCCTGGAAATTGAAATAAGAACACCGTGAATTCATTGTCCCAGGAAGGGGAAACTTTATTGACACATTCCTGGGGTCAGATACATCACATGATCACACTGACAGAACCACAGGCACATAGACACAGGCAACAGAGCATGCACAATGTCGGCACTAGTACAGTGTATATCCACCTTTCGCAGCAATGCAGGCTGCTATTCTCCCATGGAGACGATCGTAGAGATGCTGGATGTAGTCCTGTGGAACGGCTTGCCATGCCATTTCCACCTGGCGCCTCAGTTGGACCAGCGTTCGTGCTGGACGTGCAGACCGCGTGAGACGACGCTTCATCCAGTCCCAAACATGCTCAATGGGCGACAGATCCGGAGATCTTGCTGGCCAGGGTAGTTGACTTACACCTTCTAGAGCACGTTGGGTGGCACGGGATACATGCGGACGTGCATTGTCCTGTTGGAACAGCACGTTCCCTTGCCGGTCTAGGAATGGTAGAACGATGGGTTCGATGACGGTTTGGATGTACCGTGTACTATTCAGTGTCCCCTCGACGATCACCAGTGGTGTACGGCCAGTGTAGGAGATCGCTCCCCACACCATGATGCCGGGTGTTGGCCCTGTGTGCCTCGGTCGTATGCAGTCCTGATTGTGGCGCTCACCTGCACGGCGCCAAACACGCATACGACCATCATTGGCACCAAGGCAGAAGCGACTCTCATCGCTGAAGACGACATGTCTCCATTCGTCCCTCCATTCACGCCTGTCGCGACACCACTGGAGGCGGGCTGCACGATGTTGGGGCGTGAGCGGAAGACGGCCTAACGGTGTGCAGGACCGTAGCCCAGCTTCATGGAGACGGTTGCGAATGGTCCTCGCCGATACCCCAGGAGCAACAGTGTCCCTAATTTGCTGGGAAGTGGCGGTGCGGTCCCCTACGGCACTGCGTAGGATCCTACGGTCTTGGCGTGCATCCGTGCGTCGCTGCGGTCCGGTCCCAGGTCGACGGGCACGTGCACCTTCCGCCGACCACTGGCGACAACATCGATGTACTGTGGAGACCTCACGCCCCACGTGTTGAGCAATTCGGCGGTACGTCCACCCGGCCTCCCGCATGCCCACTATACGCCCTCGCTCAAAGTCCGTCAACTGCACATACGGTTCACGTCCATGCTGTCGCGGCATGCTACCAGTGTTAAAGACTGCGATGGAGCTCCGTATGTCACGGCAAACTGGCTGACACTGACGGCGGCGGTGCACAAATGCTGCGCAGCTAGCGCCATTCGACGGCCAACACCGCGGTTCCTGGTGTGTCCGCTGTGCCGTGCGTGTGATCATTGCTTGTACAGCCCTCTCGCAGTGTCCGGAGCAAGTATGGTGGGTTTGACACACCGGTGCCAATGTGTTCTTTTTTCCATTTCCAGGAGTGTATTATGGGGTGTGAACATTACATCGGTTGGTGACTACATGCGTTTCAGTATAAAACTGACGTTCTGTGTTTAATTCTTAATGAATACGTTTATTTTCAACAGAATTATATTTGCACGATGAATACGTGAAGTTTACGGCCCTCACGTGCTTAGTTTTCTCCAAGAATATCGACCGGTCTCTATACGATCTATTTTACTGACTGTTCATGCTATGGATACAAGGCGGAGAACTGTCACAGGATAATGCGCGCAGGTGCCCTCAGGCAACAGAAGCTCACGTTTCTTTCGTGGAAGCCAGAGCGGAAGTAATGTCCAGCGAGCGATTCGTCATGTGACGTCACACAGAATATCTGCCCCACCCACCTGTCACCACTAGGCAGTGCTCACATCCTAGCTCATTATGATCTCAGTTTTTAATTTTTGTTACAAGGAATGCGAACAGTCGTTTGATTAAAACTACAGGATCTCACTCCTTTAGAGAACAATTCTTTAAACTGTTGCTTGTCGTTCATATCCGCTCCACCGTGACTTCAACTGTGTAACGTTGGATAAATTCTCTAGGAATAGAGGATGCAATCGTCTACAGTCTACTTAAAGAAACCATGTCGGGATTTTACTGGATTGGATTTAAAAAAAGACAAACTATACTGAGTAACTTACATTTGAACATCGCTTTTCCTTAAGCACGAGTAACGTTCCTTCTGTACCATTCTACTCGGTACTCAGCATGCAAGAAATTTTTAATTTGAACTCGCATCTGAAATCAAAAGAAAATTGACGGAAATTCAGATCGGTGGCCACTGTCACGTCTCATTGTTTCTTCATTCAAGAAGTTGCAAAAGTTAGCCAGAAGAGTTCGTAGATCTCACTGTCATCATCGTCATCAACATAATCGTCAACCATTTAAAACTCATTTTTGGCTAAATGAGATGGCAGTCCTCAGAGATAAGCTGCCTGATGATCCTACGTGTTTCTTGACATTGTCTACTCGCCTTCAATTACGTCATCGTGTCGGTCTTCCCTTCTCTCTTGGAACCTAGCAAAGAAATTCTTTGGTTCCATCATTCACTCGCCTGGCTATATGGTCCGCCGCAACCGTTTCATTTTCATCGCAATTCTAATTATTTTTCCACTCCAGTATGTCCCTAATCCATGTGTTTATTTTTCCTATATCTTCATCTAACTCCCAATATATACTTCTCCATTGTTCTCTTAACAACCCTCAGTTTCTGAGTATTTTTCGTTAAAAGTCTCGCTCCCATTAGACTGAACTCGTAACACACACTAGTTATAAATGTCCCGTCGTATCCACAACAAGCTTATTTCCCACAAAATTCTTTTAGGGTGTAGATGATATAATGATATAAAGTGACGTATGAATGGTACATTGTTATTCACCATGACATGGATGGCAACGCATTTACAAAACCTTACGAACATTTTTTTATTTCTGACGTGAGAGAATCTGAGATCTCATCGGCAGTTGGGCATTGAAACAAATCCAGTAGCGACAAATGTTAATCTGTGCCTGTCCGAGACTCGAACCCGAATTTTCTGCTTTACGTGAGCAGTTGGCTTAACCGTCGTGCCTATCAGAGCACGCTTTCCATACGATCCAAATTCTCAACTTCTCGCACAGTACACATGTAGCCTCCGCTGTCGGTTATCACAATTGTTTGCAGCTTGATCTGGTTCCTGCAACAGACAGGAAGTGTCCAGAATAAGATTTTCACTCCGCAGCGGAGTGTGCGCCGATATGAAACTTCCTGGCAGATTAAAACTGTGTGCCAGACCGAGATTCGAACTCGGGACCTTTGCCTTTCGCGGGCAAGTGCTTTACCAACTGAGCTACCCAAGCGCGACTCACGACCCGTCCACACAGCTTTAATTCTGCCAGTACCTCGTCTCCTACCTTCCACACAGTTTTAATCTGCCAGGAAGTTTTATATCGGCGCACACTCCGCTGCAGAGTGAAAATCTTATTCTGGACACTTCCTGTCTGTTGCAGGAACCAGATCAAGCTGCAAACAATTGTGATAACCGACAGCGGAGGCTACATGTGTACTGTGCGAGAAGTTGAGAATTTGGATCGTATGGAAAGCGTGCTCTGATAGGCACGACGGTTAAGCCAACTGCTCACGTAAAGCAGAAAATTCGGGTTCGAGTCTCGGACAGGCACAGATTAACATTTGTCGCTACTGGATTTGTTTCAATGCCCAACTGCCGATGAGATCTCAGATTCTCTCACGTCAGAAATAAAAAAATGTTCGTAAGGTTTTGTAAATGCGTTGCCATCCATGTCATGGTGAATAACAATGTACCATTCATACGTCACTTTATATCATTATATCATCTACACCCTAAAAGAATTTTGTGGGAAATAAGCTTGTTGTGGATACGACGGGACATTTATAACTAGTGTGTGTTACGAGTTCAGTCTAATGGGAGCGAGACTTTTAACGAAAAATACTCAGAAACTGAGGGTTGTTAAGAGCAATTACCATAATTGCTTGCAGCTTGATCTGGTTCCCGCAAGAGATCGTATGTGGTGTGCATCCGCAAAGAAGGTATCATTGTTGGCGGCGAATGATGACACCTTAGGTGCGGACGCACACCACATCCTATCTGAAACTTCCTGGCAGATTAAAACTGTGTGGAAGGTAGGAGACGAGGTACTGGCAGAATTAAAGCTGTGTGGACGGGTCGTGAGTCGCGCTTGGGTAGCTCAGTTGGTAAAGCACTTGCCCGCGAAAGGCAAAGGTCCCGAGTTCGAATCTCGGTCTGGCACACAGTTTTAATCTGCCAGGAAGTTTCATATCGGCGCACACTCCGCTGCAGAGTGAAAATCTCATTCTGGAAACATCACCCGGCCTGTGGCTAAGCCATGTTTCCGCAATATCCTTTATTCCAGGAGTGCTAGTTCTGCATGGTTTGCAGAAGAGCTTCTCTGAAGTTTGGAAGGTAGGAGACGAGGTACTGGCAGAATTAAAGCTGTGAGGACGGGTCGTGAATCGTGCTTGGGTAGCTCAGTTGGTGGAGCACTTGCCCGCGAAAGGCAAAGGTCCCGAATTCGAGTCTCGGTCTGGCACACAGTTTTAATCTGCCAGGAAGTTTCAGATAGGATGTGGTGTGCGTCCGCACCTAAGGTGTCATCATTCGCCGCCAACAATGATACCTTCTTTGCGGATGCACACCACATACGATCTCTTGCGGGAACCAGATCAAGCTGCAAGCAATTATGGTAATGGGCAGTATACGCTACATATGCAGCTTGCAGCAAATTGAGAATTTGGGTTGGACGGAAAGTGTACGTTGTTAGCCGAACGCCGGCCGGTGTGGCAGTGCGGTTCCAGGCGCTTCAGTCTAGAACCGCGTGACCGCTACGGTCGCAGGTTCGAATCCTGCCTCGGGCATGGATGTGTGTGATGTCCTTAGGTTAGTTAGGTTTAAGTAGTTCTAAGTTCTAGGGGACTGATGACCACAGATGTTAAGTCCCATAGTGCTCAGAGCCATTTGTTAGCCGAACAGTTAAAACGACAGCGTAAAGCGAGAAATCAAGGTTGAAGTCCCGGTTCGGCACAAATTTTCACTTGTCGCCATTGGATTTATTTCAGTGCCTGATTGCGGCTGAGGTCTTTCTCTTACTTCGTGTGCATATATGGGCACTGAGTCAAAAATGGTGTCTGTTCCTTTGCACACGTTTGAAAGAACAGGCATCACACATACAGGATGTTCGGCTTATAAGTGGAGAGATTTTTATTGGTGAGCGACGACAGTGTAAGAACTTCATTACATAAGTATTTACTTCATTTTCAGACCAATAATTATAGTTATTAGGAGTAGTATGTTTTTAGATTGAGTAGTACATCCTAGTATGTGTTGCTAGAGCGGAGCCATTGGAGCTTATTTTCCCCTGGGAAGCAGATTGGGTGTTGAAGTGTGGGTGTATGGACACAAAATGGTTAGTCTAAGCTGACAGTTGTAGTCAACTAATTGGTGCAGTTACGTCTGTGCAGATAACATCAGGCACACATTGTGTGACGTGTTCATGAGAAGAAATGCAGAGAAAAACAGTTATCACACTGATGTGGATACATACGGGTATTAAGGTACCAATGATCACAATATCAGCACTTATACCCCTAACACCCTATGTATTTTTTACTTCTGTTTCTTTTTCTGTGCATCCAATAGCTATCTCTACTCTGTTAAATGCAAAAACTTATGAACCTATTCTATAATTACATTGTTAATTTGTAATACTTTTTCAGTGGGAAGGTTACACATTATATCATTCTTATTGTAACTGCATGTCAGGCCTACTTGCAGACCTGTTCCCGCGAATCTTTCCATTCGCTACTGAGGTTTATCTGGGCTAGAAGCCATCTGTGCCATGGCATCCGCAAAGCAAAAGAGATTCGGGTAAGTTCCATTAACACCTATCCCTTCTTCATTTTCCCATATCGAGGGCTTGAAAAGTTCCTCCGCTTCTTACACATTACAATAGTTTAGGGTCTGTTACATCCAATCTTTCGTTAACGCTGCAAATTAGGTCGCCAGACTATTTTCCACTTTGCGCGGACGAATCGAAAATAAAAGGTGAAAGTCATGTAGGACATGCCTTGTGGTGTAACTTTTTTCAAGAAGGAAACGGTTGGAGATTCCTCGACAACTTCTATATTTACAACCAGAAGCATTGCGATAATATAAGAATCCCAGTAATAAATTAAGAAAAATCCTAGCAATAAAACTGTTGATTGGCGACTCCATGGTGTCCTGTGCACTACGACCAGATAATGGGTATACTTGGAAGGAGAGACAGCATTGGTCGTATATTTTTGTTTATTATCGCAAAATCGATTTTCTGTCACTTAATGACCATCTTCAGTGCTAGAAGTTAAAAATTTTTTTCACATTACGATCAGAGAGTATAAAACAGAAAATCACAATTACATCTGCATATGAACATAACACTTGTTAGGAACATACCTGTAATTATAACTTAAATTACTAAGCACTGGTGTCAATAAGCTTACGGCGATCACATAGACTGAGGTCGCTGTTTACATGCACTTGTTCAGCAGACCTCGGTGTGACGGGGCTTGACACGCCCTCTATGTGACATGTGTCACGTGAAGACATAGTATTTCTGGTTTTGCGAGATATTAACACTAAATATCTCTTGTGCATTTGTGAATCGTGCAGTAATTCAAATTTAAAATGTACGTACAACACATAGCAGACGAAGGGGGAAGGAAATATCTAAAATACATTGGCGTATTGTTTTTTAAAAAACAAACTTATAAAACATAAAACAGATCGATGATAAGTTGTCAGAGTACAGGACATATAAAAGAGCAAAAGATAATGAAAAACAATAATAAATGAATAACATGAATGAGGGGTAACACAGGTTTTTAAAGAAAAACATAATACCCACCATCTGGCGTGGGAAGTTAGAAGTACAACGTTCGTGATTTACGTAAATGTTACGTTTAGAATCCCGTATCTCAGTCGCTAAAAACGGAACCCTAGTAGAATCACTTTGTTGTCCGTCTGTCTGCTTGTCTGTCAAGATCCTTTTTCTCAGGGACGGTTAGAGGCATTGAAGTTGAAATTTATTTCACATACTGACGACTACATACCTTGACGATAAAAAAAAATTAAGCTCCGAAAGCAATGCAATCATTTGACAACTGAGCCTAAAGAAAGAAAAGGGTGAGGTCATCAACAAGAGTGCAAAAAAGAATCCGTTAAACTTGGTTTACACGATAACTCAGTCAAGTCTAAAGGCCGTAAAGTCAACTAAATATCTAGGAATTACAATTACGAACAACTTAAATTGGAAAGAACACATAGAAAATGTTGTGAGGAAGAAAGGCGTTTGTCATTGCAGCGGAATCTTCTCGCGAAATTTCAAACATCAATTTTCTTCTCCGAATGCGAAAGTATTTTACTGACCCCGACGTACATAGGGACAACCGACCATCATAATAAAATACAGGAAATCAGAGATCGCGTGGAAATATATAAGTGATCGTTTCTTTCGCGCGCTGTTCGAGATTGAAATAATAGTTAGTGTGAAAGCTGTTCGATGAACCCTCTGGTAGGTACTTAAGTGTGATATGCAGAGTAGGCCTATCTATGTAGATGTAAGGCCATTGCCATTTACGTCATATATTTTGATACTCGCAAACTCACTCATCAAAACCTAAAGATGAAGCTTCTAAACTGAAGCGCCAAAGAAATTGGTATAGGCATGCGTATTCACATACAGACATTATGTAAATAGGCACAATACGGCGCTGCGGTCGGCATCGCCTGTATAAGACAAGTGTCTTGGGCAGCTCTTAGATCGGTTACTGCTGCTACAGTGGCAGGTTATCAAGATTTAAGTGAGTTTGAACGTGCTGTTATAGTAGGCGCACGAGCGATGGGACACATCAAATTCGAAATAACGATGAAGTGGGGATTTTCCCGTACGACCATTTCACGAGTGTACCGTGGATATCAAATATCCGGTAAAACATCAAAGCTCCGATATCGCTGCGGCCGGAAAAAGATCTCGCAAGAACGGGACCAATGATGACCGAAGAGAATCGTTCAACGTGCTAGACTTGCAACCCTTCCGCGATTTGCTGCTGATTTCAGTGCTGGACCATCAACAAGTGTCAGCGTGTGAACCATTCAACGAAACGTCATCAATACTGGCTATTGGAGCCAAAGGCCCACTCGTGTACCCTTGATGACTACACGACACAAAGCTTTACACCTCGCCTGGGTCCGCCAACACCGACATTGGACTGTTGATGACAGGAAACATGTTGCCTGATCGGACGAGTCTCGTTTAAAATTGTATCGAGCGGATGGAAGTGTACGGGTATGGAGACAACCTCATGAATTCATGGACTCTGCATGTCGGTAGGCGACTGTTCAAGCTGATGGAGGCTCTGTAATGCTGTTGCGCATGTGCAGTTGGAGTGATATGGGACTCATGATACGGCTTGATACGACTCTGACAGGTGACACTTACGTAAGCATTCCGTCTGATCACCAGCATCCATTCATGTCCTTTGTGCATTCCGACGGACTTTGTCATTTCCTGCAGGACAATGCGACACCTCACACGTCCAGAATTGCTACAGAGTAGCTCCAGGAGTACTATTCTGAGTTTAAACGCTTCCGCTGTCCACCAATCTCCCCAAACATTAACATTATTGAGCATATCTTGGATGCCTTGCGACGTATTGTTCAGAAGAGAGCTCCACACCTCGCACTCTTACGGATTTGTGGACTGCTCTGCAGGATTCGTGGAGTCAATTCCCTTCAGCACTACTTCAGACATTAGTCGAGTCCACGCCACTTCGTCTTGCGGCACTTCTGCACGTTCGCAGGGGCCCTACACGATATTAGGCAGGTGTACCAGTTACTTTGCTCTTCGGTGTACATACATAATTAAGTCCAATTCTCGATTTGTTCGTTTTTTTTTATTTCCAATACCTATTGCGTCATCAAAGGTTTACATATTTACAAGAGGCTTTCCGTTTTCAGCTGGTGAAACAGTTGCACCTGAGAGAGGTTATGTCGTTATTTAATGCAAAATGAATGAGATCAATTAAAAACAAACTGCGGCGCTATGGAATACCTGCACCTTGTGCGAAACTGCTTAACTGGAGGCCCATGGTGAAATTTCTTGATTTTTCTTCTACATAAAGCGCCACAAACGTAAGAAGAAAACTGAAAATAAAGTGTCAATGCGACCAAAGATACTCGTTTATAGATTGGTTTAGGTATGAGACACTGGAGGGGCAAAAATTTCTATTAAAGGCTACAATTTTTCACTGCTACCTGAAATTATGCAAATTATAATGACAAAAGGTACGGACTGTTTTTACATTTTTTTTCGCGTTTATTTTTGAAGGAACAGAAGAAGATAGCATGATATAAGAGCTACAATGGGTGAATCTGCTTTAAGCCAGTATTTACAAGTGTAGCGTATTCGCTGCCTATCTTTTCGTTACGTATATGATTTGGTTGCGTGATTTTGTGCCTGAAGATTTCTAAATATTCTGGGATATCCAGTTTTCGGCTTTTGTCTTGTATATGTACGATCTCCAGGTCATTTTCAATACTGTCAACAGTGTGCCCAGTTTCAAGTAAATGGGCAGCTACCGCCGTTTCATTTCCTTGTTGTAGGCCAAAGGCTGCAAGATGTTCTTTAAGCCTCACTCGAAAATTTCCGCCACTTTGACCTATGTAGAAATGGTCGCAGTTTTGGCAGTTGATCTGATAAGCTCTATAATTTGCCAGTTTTTCTGTGTTTTTTTTAGTTTCTTTTGCAGTTTGAATGACAGTGTCTTTGTAATACAAAAACTAATATTTACATTGAATACCGTGAAAATATGAGTTATGTATTTTACGTGACAACTTGCTAGCAGTAGTGTATCTTCTTGTTGCAGTCAGTGGCGTGCCATGTTGTAGACGCCATGCCATTTTTCTACAGTATTTTGATAAATTGAAAACATTGTCTGTAAAGAGTATCATTGTTTTTGCAACCTGCTCAACAAAACTGTAGAACTTATATCCTAATCGTGGACGTTATGAGTAATTTCAAAGTTATTCATCGACCAGATGTAGGGCGAAAGCCAAAATCTGGTTTTAGCCAATAATTTTAAGGTATGAGTGAAATTGTCCAAAGGATCCATTCCATCGTATTTAAATCATTTCAGAATGTAACAACTGCCTCCAGCTTGCACCATGCTTTGCACGTATTTCACCAGGAATGTTCACTTGGCTCGACGCTGGACACAGCGCTATCTGGTAATGCTGAAATGTCATTTTTCTCCTTGGACCACACTGCAGCGCACTCTCACTGAGGTCAGTATAACTTCGAGCAAGCAAGAACTCACATCAATTCATGAACTCATCCGAAGGAGTCAACATCATAGTATAGGACAAACGAGTTATTACGTTACCAGTGAGCTTATATTGTTGCGAATGTCGACCATTGTACCTGAAGAGAACAGTGCGTTACTTAGTGCATCAAATGACAGTTTTAAATCATCAAGTAGTCCTGTGCGAAAGAACTGTGTCAAAGTTAAATACGGGAGGGCCGTTCAATAACTAATGCAACACTTTTTTTTTTACTCGGCCAATCTTGGTTGAAAACATGCAGAATTTGTTGTGAGACATTGTGGAATAGTACTGCTTCTGCCCCTTTAGTTTTATGACGTTCTGGTTGGTGGTGGAACTATACGTAGCCTTCAAAGTGGCATCTGTAACGGAGAGGCATTTCACACACGGAATTGTCATTGCGTTTCTTTTGGCGGGAAACCAGAGCATCGCAGATATTCAGAGGCGCTTTTAGAATGTCTACGGTGACCTGGCAGTGAAAGAGGCTCTGTGGGTCCTTGGCCGAGACGTCGGTCATCATCGCAACAGAGGTCGTACAGACCTCTCCGATCTGCAGCATTCCAGCAGATCGCGACAGCTGTGACTCCTGCAAAGTTGGAACGTGCGAATATTCTCATTCAAGGTGATCGACAGATCACAACCAAGTACATCGCTGCACAACTGGATTTCTCTGTTGGTAGTGCTGATACACCCATCCAAGAATTGTGGCATTCAAAGGTGTATGCCTGTTGGTTTCCTCGCCACGCAAGACCATAAAGGGCACAACAACGAAGGACCAGCTTTGCGGATTTGTTTGCGTGTTAGAAGGTACTTTTTTTGTCGAACAACTTCACAATTTGAGAGGATACGTGGTGTTACGTCAGTGACCGCAAAATCGAGTCAGGTTTATAAAGAACTTGGTAATATTAGCGTAGTTATCAGCAAGATGTTGCACCCCGTCTGGCTTGGGTGCATGTACAGAACAAGGTTTCATCACTTTGAACCAGAAACAAAATGGCAACCTATGGAGTGGCGACACACGTCCACTCGTCCGAAGAAAAAGTTGAAAGCCGCAATGTCAGCCAGTAAAGTCATGGCGACGGTCAACTGGGACGCTGAAGTGATTATTTTGTTTGATGTCCTCCTTCATGGTGCAACTCTGAAGTTAACGGTGGTACCCTCATGAAAACTGAGAAACATCAGCGTGTTCGCCCCCCAAAAAATGCTAACAACGAACTTCTCCTTCTCCATGACAACGCATGGCCTCACGCCCACCCGAGTGGAGCTCACAAAATGTCATTGGACTGTTCTTCCTCATCCACCATACAGCCCGGATCTCGCACCTTCCGACTTTCATCTGTTTTCCCAAGCGGAGGATGCACTCCACGGGAAGCAGTACGTGGATGATGGTGAGGTTATTGATGCAGCAAGGCGTTGGCTCCGACGTCGATCAATAGAGCGATACCACGCGGGCGTACAGGCCCTCCAAGTAAGGTGGCGTAAGGCCGTCGCACTGAACGGAGATGGTGTTGAAAAATACGATTTTGTAACCAAAATAGTGAGGAATAATACGGTATACTGGAACCCTGAATAAAGCCATCTTGCAGTAACAAAAAAAGTGGTGCTTCACTTGTTGAACGACCCTCGTAAATGTTTTATTTATTTATGTAATAAAGTGAACAAGTATTTAATGTGTTCTAGTTCGATGGGCCTTCTCCCAGAGCAATCAAAGAACCCACATTTACGGCCGAATGAAAGTAGTTTCGTCTGGTCACAATATTAAAAGCTATGAGGCCTTCTTCTTCTTCTTCAGTACTAGAAATAAATGTCCGCTACTGCAAGCTCTTTGCTTTCCATATTTTGGGAGGAGGTAGTATGGACCAAAACAAGAAAAGATTGTCCAGTAAACATGGGCTGTACAATACACATCTTAAGAACTGTGAGCACGTGTGAAGTAGAAGATATGTATTTTACTGTAGTGAAGATGAACAAGTCTCACAGCTTTTAAGGTATGCGTTTCAAAGCCCTTGTTTACTCCAGTTTTTTTCCTCTGAATGATCGTTACTGTCATATCTCTGAATATTGACCATTCCTTTTGGGACACCCTGTATGTAAAAGAATATCTCAATTATCCCCTTAATTAAGTTCCCCTCTGATGCAGCTGTTTCATCTAAAAGTACATTTAAAAAAAAAGGGTCCAGATGAATGCTGCGATGTGTCTAACGATCACATGAAACGCGCGTTTGTTTTTTTTTGTTTTCTGTCAATCCCTGCATCCTGTTCACGTGATGTTCCAACGTGTGACGCAGATGTTCGCACCCGAGGGAAGTCACGCCAACTCAGTGTGGTCGAACGGTAGCAGCAAAGGGATAGACGATCGATGACGTGGGAGTGTACGGAAAAGTATTGATGAAATTGGTAGAATGAAGGCTTTCACGACAGGATGTCATTGCTGTTGGTAAACCTTTCGGGATATAAGATCGTGATCTACGAAACTCTTCTGTTCCTAACGTTTCGTCCAGAGCTGCGTTGGTCGTCTTCAGAGGCGTTGCTCCCACGTTGCTTCTTGCTGACTGTCGGCGAGACTTAACGGAGGAGCAACGCCTCTGAAGATGACCAGTGCAGGTCTGGACGAAACGTTAGGAACTGAGGAGTTTCGTCAAACTCGACCTTATATCCCGAAATGTTTACCAGCAGCGCTGATGAAATTAACATCTTGGATAGAATATCGAGGGTGCAAGAAGGACCAGAGTGTTGCAAGTAAAAAAATTAAATAGTTTCATTTGATAAAATGTCTGACATGATTAACCAAAGCTGTGGAATCGGTACTTCTTTTATATATTACCTGAAAAAAAGAGTTATGCTCCCAGAAGGGGAGAAGAAAATGAAATGAAACTTCACAGTTTGAGAGGATATGTGATCTACACCTACATATATACTCCGCTAACCACCAAGTGGTGTGTGGCGGAGGGCACAATCCGCGCCAAAGTCATATCCCCCCCCCCCCCCTTCGCCCTCTGTTCCACTCCCAAATCGCGCGAAGGGGAAAACGATTGTCTGAACGCCTCAGTACGAGCTCCAATTTCCCTTATCTTTAAATGGTGATGGTTTGAAAGTTGGTGATATGTCCTCTACATCCTCGGCGAAGATCGGATTTCGGAATTTAGTCAGCAGCCCCTTCCGTTTAGCGCGTGATCTATCTGCAAGTGTGTCCCACTTCAAACTTTCTATGAGATTTGTAAAGCTCTCGCGATGGCTAAATGTACCAGTCACGAATCTTGCCGCTCTTCTTTGCACCTTCTCAATCTCTTGAATCAGACCCAACTGGTAAGGGTCCTATACAGACGAACAATACTCTAAGACTGGACGAACTAACGTATTGTAAGCTATTTGCTTTGTTGAAGGACTGCGTCGCTTCAGGATTCCAACAATAAATGGCAATCTAGAGATTGCCTTACCGCTACTTGTTTAATTTGGTCATTCTATTTGAGATAATTTCGAATAGTTACACAAAGATACTTGGCGGATGTTACCGCTGCCGAAGACTGGGCATTTATTTTGTACTCATACATTAATCGGGATTTTCGCCTTGTTATACGCCGTAGGTTACACTTACTAATATTGAGAGATAGCTGCCAGTCATTACACCACGCATTTATTTTCTGCAAATCCTTATTGATTTGTTCACAGCTTTCGTGTGATACTACTTTCCTGTAGACTACAGCATCATCGGCAAACAGTCTAATGCCGCTGTCAATACCATCAACCAGATCGTTTATGTAAATCGTAAAAAGCAGCGGACCTATTACGCTGCCCTGGGGCACACCTGAAGTTACGCTTGTTTCTGTGGAAGTCACCCCGTTCAGGACGACATACTGCTCGCCGCCTGTTAGAAAACTATCTATCCAACCTCATATGTGATCGAATAGACCGTAAGCGCGCACTTTTTGGAGCAAACTTCAGTGCGAAACTGAGTCGAACGCCTTTCGAAAGTCGAGAAAAATGGCATCAATCTAGGAGCCGGTATCTAGAGCCTGTTGCATATCATGCACAAAGAGGGCCAGCTGTGTCTCGCATGACCGCTGTTTCCTAAAACCGTCCTGTTTTCTGCAGATGAGCTTCTCAGAGTCTAGAAAGGTCATTACGTCTGAACACAAAATATGTTCCATGATTCTACAACAAATCAATGTCAGTGAAATTGGCCGGTAATTCTGTGCATCCGATTTTCTACCCTTTTTATAGATTGCGATGACCTGGGCCTTCTTCCAGTCCCGTGGAACTTTCCGCTGTTCCAGTGATCTCTGATAGGTGATGGATAAGAATGGTGCTGTATTTGTAGCGTAGTCAACATATAGTCTTACGGGGATACCGTCTGGGCCAGATGACTTCCTGGCGTCTAAGGATCTTAACTGTTTTACAATCCCAGGTACACTAAATACTATGTCAGTCATACTTGCGTTTGTTCGATAGTTGAAAGGGGGAATGGTGCTGCAGTCCTCTACCGTAAACGAGTTTTTGAAAGCTAGGTTTAGAATTTCGGCCTGATGTTAAGTCAGTGATTGCAAAATCTAGTCAGATTTGTAAATAACTTGGTAGTATTAGCGTAGTTATCAGTATGATGTTGCACCCGCTCTGGGTTGGATGCCAGTACTGATTCGGTCGTGAAGGGTGTCGTAAAGCTATTGTATGTACCTGATGGCTCCCCACACCATGACGCCACTGTGCCTCTCCAGAACATTGGAAGAATGGGACCCCTGCCCATTTCGCTGCTGTACCCACCAACGATAGTCAGCCGGGGTGATGTAGAGCAACGACTCATCGCTGAACATAAAGCGACACATTCATCAGCAGTCCTTGCTCTCCGGGCACGATACAACTGCAAGCGTGGATGTTGAGTTGTGGTGTTACTGACAGTCTACATATGAGCCGGTAATTTCCTAGACCAGCTGCTGCTAGTCTCCAAATGTTGGGAGATGGCGTAGAATGTCACATGGAGTCCATTATCTGTTCTCCGATGGCAAGTGCAGATGTGAAGGGGGTGCGATGTGCTTAATGCTCAGTACAATGACCCTCCCTTGTGGTGGTCAGATATGGTCGACCGGAACCATATCGAACAGTATGCCTGCCCTAATGTTCCCATACATTCTAACACCCGGCCAAGGTTACATTCGAATGCCCCACAAATCTGGATATTACACGATTCGACCAGCCAGCCAAATAGAAACCCACAGTCAGGCCCCTTTCAAACTCTATCGAGTGCTGATAACACTGTCTCATCCTACTCTGCAACATACTTATCTTTCAGACTGATCATTCAGTATCTGGCGTCGTTCACGCCCCTTATATACCCTACCAGGCCTGGTAACAACACTAAACACGAACAACACTAATGCACTCTGGTGGCCGTTCTACCTGTCTCGGAGATGCACCTCTAATCATTTACATTCCCGCCGATGATGCGTATGTGTACGAAGTTACACTATTTTCCGACCATGTCTTCCTGGTACTTCACTGTTTTCGTCAGGCTGAATTGGTTGGTTGATTGGGGAGAGAGGACCAAGAAGAGAATTCATTGGCCCCATCAGATTAGGGAAGGATGGGGAAGGAAGTCCGCGTTGCCCTTTCAAAGGAACCATACCGGCATTTGCCCGAAGCGATTTAGTGAAACCAGGATGGCCGGACGCGGGTTTGAATCGCCGTGCTCCCGAACGCGAGTCCAGTGTGCTAACCATTGCGCCACCCCGCATGGTTAGGCTGTGTCCGTCGACAGTTAGTGCCGTCAAACAACGTGAAAAATAATAATTTATTGCTCAAAACGAATAATACGATGGGGGTCCAATATGTAATGCACCACACTTTTTTTCCTTGGCCACAAAAAAGATGAAAAATGTGTTGTGGGACATAGTGGAATATTTCGCTTCAGTCCCTCGAACTTCATAAGGTTTCAATAGGTGGTGGCGTTGTATGTAGCGTTCAAAATGGTGTCTGTGACGGAGGTGCATTCCAAGCAGAGCGCTGTCGTTTTCTTTAGGCGGAAAACTAGAGCATCGCAGCAGGCGCTTGCAGAATGTCTTCGGAGACCTGGCAGTGAACAAAAGTGCGGTGAGTCGTTGAGTGAGACGTTTGTCATCAACGCAACAGTGTCGCGCAAGCAGCCCGGATCTCGCACCTTCCGACTTCTATCTGTTTGTCCCATTTAGGATGCACTCCGCGCGAAGCACTGCGTGGATGATGGGGAGGTTATTGATGCATACGGGTATACTGGCCCTCCCAGTAAGGTGACCTAAGGCCGTCACATTAAACGGAGATTTATGTTCAAAAGTAGGATGCTGTAATCAAAAGAGTGGTCAATAGTAAGGTGGTGAATAAAACCAATCTGCTTTCAGAATAAAAATGTGTTATATTACTTACTGAACGCAACTCGTATTAGGTTCTTCCTTCATTTCATCTTTCTTGCACAAAACTTCATCGCGCATGGAGCATTGCACACAACCAGGCTTCGCCGCCATCTGAAACTATAGACGTATTCCGGAAGCCTGCCTCTTCAGCGTAGAAGATAGACTACGACACACTTTTAACATAAAGACTGTGAGGGTGCAGGCTCAAGTATAAATATTGCAAGTCGCATATTCATTCAGTAACATTTCATTTTATAGTAATGTTAGAATATACAAAATTAAAACTGTAAAAGACGTCAATCACTCGACCTATAATATGCCATACGATCATTTCAATTTTTTTGCACTGTGAGCTCTCACCTACCCAAAGTCCTTGTTATAAGGCGAACTTTTAATAGTAGCGCATAAACAAAAATAAAAACTATCGTTTATAGGATCATAAAATTGATGAACAGTCTAATACTATCTATCTTAAACAATGGAGAAGCGGTTGTAAAGATAATCGATAATGTTACATAGTGTACAACGCACAAATGTGAGGAATATAATCGACAGCTACGCATCATCATCTGGCTGCCTACGTTCAACCCTTCTTAAAAGGTACTTAAAAACACGAGGTAGTCCTAAAATAAAAACATGGGATAAATATTCGGACGTAAAGTCCAAATCTTACTTTAAAATCGTAGTGACCTGATTCTTTGTTTCGCTTTTCCATTCCACCACCCATTCACCGGAACGCCCCTTTCTTGTGTTGGTAACAATGGCCATCTCAGCAGCAATTCATGATGGCTGCCTTTCGGTGCACTGGCTAGTTCTGTAAACAAGTGCATGGTACCAAGAGACTGCACTGAGTCATCAGCCGTTTAATAGTATTCTAGAGATTTTACAGGAGACGTGAAGAAACAACAAACCAATAGTATCCATGCAAGCTGCTCATATACACGGTCCAGTCACATTAATGTGATCACCGTCTATATTTGACGTCAATGTGCAGTAACCACCCATTGACGGCAGGTGGCACCACAAGCGGTGGAGGCTATATAAAACGTGTCGGGGGACGCGGAAAACAGTGCAGTTGTCGTAATGTGGAAATGGAACGATTTATCTGACGTAAAGAAAGGCTTTTTTTTTTGTCTTTCAGGCCAAATGTGGAAGGATTTCCCAAACGGCTACGTGGTTAAAGTACACTACTGGCCATTAAAATTGCTACACCACGAGGATGACGTGCTACAGACGCGAAATTTAACCGCAGGAAGAAGATGCTGTGATATGCAAATGATTACCTTTCCAGAGAATTCACACAAGGTTGGCGCCGGTGGCGACACCTACAACGTGCTGACATAAGGAAAGTTTCCAACCGATTTCTCATACACAAACAGCAGTTGACCGGCGTTGCCTGGTGAAACGTTGTTGTGATGCCTCGTGTAAGAATGGAAATGCGTACCACCACGTTTCCGACTTTGATAAGGGTCGGATTGTAGCCTATCGCGATTGCGGTTTATCGTATCGTAACATTGCTGCTCGCGTTGGTCGAGATCCAATGGCTGTTAGGAGAATATGGAATCGATGGGTTCAGGAGGGTAATACGGAGCGCCGTACTGGATCCCAACGGCCTCGTATCACTAGCAGTCGAGATGACAGGCATCTTATCCGCATGGCTGTAACGGATCGTACCGCCACGTCTCGATGCCTGAGTCAACAGATGGGGACGTTTGCAAGACAACAACCATCTGCACGAATAGTTCGACGACGTTTTCAGCAGCATGGACAATCAGTTCTGAGACCATGGCTGCGGTTACCCTTGACACTGCATCACAGGAGCGCCTGCGATGGTGTACTCAACGACGAACCTGGGTGCACGAATGGCAAAACGTCATGTTTTCGGATGAATCCAGGTTCTGTTTACAGCATCATGATGGTCGCATCCGTGTTTGGCGACATCGCGGTGAACGCACATTGGAAGCGTGTATTCGTCATTGCCATACTGGCGTATCACCCGGCGTGATGGTATGGGGTGCCATTGGTTACACGTCCCGGTCACCTCTTGTTCGCATTGACGGCACTCTGAACAGTGTACGTTACATTTCAGATGTGTTACGACCCGTGGCTCTACCCTCCATTCGATCCCTGCGAAACCCTACATTTCAACAGGATAATGCTCGACCGCATGTTGCAGGTCCTGTACGGGCCTTTCTGGATACAGAAAATGTTCGACTGCTGCCCTGGCCAGCACATTCTCCAGATCTCTCACCAATTGAAAACGTCTGGTCAATGGTGGCCGAGCAACTGGCTCGTCACAATACGCCAGTCACTACTCCTGATGAACTGTGGTATCGTGTTAAAGCTGCATGGGCAGCTGTACCTGTACAGACGTATCAAGGCCGTTATTACGGCCAGAGGTGGTTGTTCTGGGTACTGATTTCTCAGGATCTATGCAACCAATTTCGTGAAAATGTCATCACGTGTCAGTTCTAGTATAATATATTTGTCCAATGAATACCCGTTTATCATCTGCATTTCTTCTTGGTGTAGCAACTTTAATGGCCAGTAATGTATATCGTGCATGACAATATGGCGCTATCCAAACCGGCGCCGAGGCAACTGTGTTGCACCATTACCCATAGATGACAGGGGTGAACGACGGCTGCGAAGGTGTGTACGAGTGAATAGACGTGCACTGTTGAGCAGCTAACCGCCCAGATGAACCAAGGGGCTACCAACAGTGACTCCTCACCGACCCTCAGCGAACGTTGCTATTTATGGACTCCCGCAGCAGGCGCCTGGTTCGTGCATCCATGGTGAATGGTATTCATCGGTAACGATGGCTGTATTTTGCTCGCCAATACCGCAACTGGTAACTGGACGCGCACTTCATGGGGCCGGTTGACCTTTTGAGATGAATCACTTTTATGCTCAATCGGTGTGAAACGTCTGAAACCAAATACCCTGCAACAACTGTTAGAAGGCATTCCCTGCGTTACATCGCCATTCTGGATGGCATAATGGATCAACATAAGAACAGTGTGTACCTATCCGGGGGAACCATGTCTACCCGTACATTCATTTTGTTTTCCTTCGGCATGGTGGCGTCTACCAGCAGGACAATGCAACGTTTCACACAGCTTGGCAGTGAACGTGCGTAGTTCGAAGAGCACCAGGAAGAGTTCACCGTAAACTCCTGGCCACCAAATTGCCCGGATTCAAACCCAATCGAGAGTCTGTGAGACGACCTCGATCGGGCTGTTCGCGCCACCGATCCTCAACCGAGAAAGCTAGCGCAGCTGGTCACAGCACTGGAATCGGCATCCGAACACCCCTGTCCCTACCTTCCAGAATCTCACTGGTTCACTATTAGTATCCAACGTTGGCCTTAATTTGAGGAAGAAATCTCTGAAGGTGCGTTTGAAGCACAGGATTGTGCGGAAGTGAATCATGGACTGTGGAAAAACCGGAAAAGAAAAGAATCGAAACGTTTGCGAGATGGTGCTATTAAAGAGTGCTGAAAATTAGTCTGTGCGGCTCTTCCCGGCTGAGGTTCGAGTCCTTCCTCGGGCATGGGTGTGTGTGTTTGTCCTTAGTGTAATTTAGGTTAAATAGTGTGTAAGCTTAGGGACTGATGACCTTAGCAGTTAAGTCCCATAAGATTTCACACAGATTAGAACATTTTGAAAATTAGTTGTACTGATAAGGTAAGAAGTAACAAGATTCTTCGTAGAATCGGCGAAAGATTAACATGTGGGAAACACTGACAGGAAAAGGACAAGATGATAGGACAAGTGTTAAATCTAAACTTGTAATAGCCTTGATTACAGGATTTATAAGTCTTAACTTTGGTCAGTGGTGTAGTAAATGTAGCTAATAGTAACTGTGAATGGCAATATACGATGGAACGAACTTGTAAAGCAAATCTAGAACTGAAGTAATAGAATATTTAGATTCTTTGATAGGATACTAGGAAACTAAAATACACACATAAAAAAAGTTTTGCATCACCCCGGTTCCCAGAACTCCTGAAGACAGATGTTGACAGTGGATATTATAACACAGACACAGTCCCTTTGACTGTTCAGAGATGTCACTAAACCCGCCCAAAGATCTTAACAACGATGCATGAGCAGCGTCTATTAGACGGAGGGGGTCCGACAGCCGATCAGTTCCAGTCATTCCACCAGGAAGGAGGTACACGGCTCGTGTTTTCTGTAGTTCAACCACGCCTACACGGTCAATATCGCGGTTCGATCGCGTCCGCGTTGTTAATTTGTGCCAGGAAGGGCTCTCGGAGTGAACCAAAGCGATGTAGTTCGGACATGAAGGAGATACAGATAGACAGGAACTGTCGAAGACATACCTCGCTCAGGCGCACACGGGGTACTACTGCAGTGGATGACCGCTACCTACGGATTATGGCTCGGAGGAACCCTGACAGCAACGCCACTGTTTAATAGTGCTTCTCGTGCAGCAACAGGACGTCGCGTTACGACTCAAACTGCGCGCAATAGGCTGCATGATGCGCAACTTCACTCCCGACGTCCATGGCGAGGTCCATCTTCGCAACTACGACACCATACAGCGCGGTACAGATGGGCCCCACAACATGCCGAATGGACCGCTCAGGATTGGCATCACGTTCTCTTCACCGATGAGTGTCGCATATGCCTTCAACCAGACAATCGTCGGAGACCTGTTTGGAGACAACCCGGTCAGGCTGAACGCCTTAGACAAGCTGTCCAGCGAGTGCAGCAAGGTGGAGGTTCCCTGCTGTTTTGGGGTGGCATTATGTGGGACCGACGTACGCCGCTGGTAGTCATGGAAGGCGCCGTAATGGCTGTACGATACATGAATGCCATCCTCCGACCGATAGTGCAACCACATCGGTAGCGTATTGGTGAGGCATTCGTCTTCATTGACGACAATTCGCGCCCCCATCGTGCAAATCTTGTGAATGACTTCCTTCAGGATAACGACATCACTCGACTAGAGTGGTCAGCATGTTCTCTAGACATGAACCCTATCGAACATGCCTGGAATAGATTGAAAAGGGCTGTTTATGGACGACGTGACCCACTAGCCATTCTGAGGGATCTACCCCGAATCGCCGTTGAGGAGTGGGATAATCAGGACCAAGATCTACGCCGAATCGCCGTTGAGAAGTGCGACAATCTGGACCAACATTACCTTGAAGAAGTTGTGGATAGTATGCCACGACCAATACAGGCATGCATCAGTACAAGAGGACGTCCTACTGGGTATTAGACGTACCGATGTGTACAACAATCTGGACCACCGCCTCTGAAGGTCTCGCTGTATGGTGGTACAACATGGAATGTGTGGTTTTAATGGGCAATAAAAAGGGCGGAAATAATGTTTATGTTGATCTCTATTCCTATTTTCTGTAAAGTTTCCGGAACTCTCGGAACCGAGGTGATGCACCAGTTTTTTGATGTGTGTATGCACGAAATAACGTATTATGTCCTACAATGGATACTTCCAGCACTGGTGGGACCCATATCAAGTTGGGATAACATAAGACAGTGAGTATAGGAAAAAAAGGCATTGCTGTAAAATCGGAAGAGCCATTTGCTTGAGGAAAGCCAAGTAATACTTCGCAAAAATATACAAATTTTTCAGAAGTTTTGTTCTGTGAGTAACCAAAGCATGTTCTTCATCTCTGTAAACAATGGTCACGTAGCGAATGTGGAAGAAGGATTTGGACTAAAAATTGCTTATAAGTACTCCCTTTTTTCCCACACTTCTTACACAGGAAGACAGAACTGGGAAAATCTTAATACGTGACACAACAACTTGTACTTTCTGGTCTGAAATTTATAGAGATTTTCAAAGTGTAGTTGCACATGCAGTCACGTTCTTGTGTAGTTCCTTAGGAGACGGTCAGTGATAGTCCATGATGTGATGAAAAGTGACGGATTTTAACCTGTTGGCTGATCCTCGTTGACCTCCCCTTTAAGAAGTGAAGGCCTTGCTGGTTATTGATTTTCGGCATGTGAAAGGCCTTTTGTTACACGGCACTATCAAGGCGCTGCACTCCTCAAGGAGCCAATACAATGGAGAGCTTGGCGCGCGTACCAGGGGTGGTTGTTACGAGGTTGGATTGATACGTCATCAAAATTTGTACGAAATAATGAGAAATATTGTTAAGGGGCACCTATTTTGGAAAAAATGATTTTATTGTAGATATTGTTCGAAGGATCGGAAGCAACATCCAATTGTTTGTAGTTAGCTGTCCTGGATGATCTTTTGACTCATTTAAAAGTGAACTACAGCTCAGATAAAGAAAATACTTGAGGCAGAGATGGGGGAGGGGTGGGGGAAGGGCAGGAGGAAAGAAGGAGGGAATGACAGGTGGCTCTGCACGATCAGTCTGTTTGATACTGGATAGATGAGTTATAACGAGGTCGTACAATCATGCAGATTCGTCGCGTTCAGGGCGTCTGATACCTATTGCTGTGGCTCTGTGGTTGCTAATTGCGAGGGGAAGTGGAGTTCGAATCCACATCAGATCATGCCGAGACGATTTCTTGCTACCTTTCGCAATCCGAAGCTTGCGCTCCATCTTTAATGTCCTCGTTGTCGACGGACGTTAAATCCTAATTTTCCTTACTTGTTTCTTTATTTCCTTCCTTCGTTCCTTCCTTCCGGTCGTCCAATCGAGGATCTTTTGGAAGAAGTAGTTAATAGAATACGTGGTATCTTGCTAGTAGACCGTAGCAACAGATTGTTGAAGTTGTCTGGATAAAAGTGTACTCAGTATCCTGATTGAAGTTTGCTTATAAATAAGTTAAGTGGGCCATGGCTGTTGTGTTTGTTATTGGAAGTGGAAGACCCTCGCGGAAAGCTATCTCAAAACCTTGTTTGGAAACGGTGAAATATAGCCTGAAGGACGTCTGGAGTCCTTGTGACTGTGAAGAACATAGATTTCAAAAAAATGGCTCTGGGCACTATGGGACTTAACTTCTGAGGTCATCAGTCCCCTAGAAGTTAGAACTACTTAAACCTAACTAACCTAAGGACATCACACACATCCATGCCCGAGGCAGGATTCGAACCTGCGACCGTAGCAGTCGCGCGGTTCCCGACTGTAGCGCCTGGAACCGCTCGGCCACCTTGGCCGGCAACCAGGATTTCAACCCAGAGACAAAATTGTAGTCAGAACAGTTGGTAGCGAAGGCGAAAGTGCATCTACAACAGAAAAATCCATTTGTCCGCTAGGTAGGTGATGATAATAATTTTTTGACACAGTGATCAAGTATTAATTTCGGGGAATCGTATTCAGCGATTGTGTAACGAAACAGGAAACTCCCATGAATTACTTCTACCAGAAATGACCGTATTCATATAAAAATTTAGTAATAAAACAATTTATATTTTAAATTATAGCAGAATTTAACCCCAACATATATTAAAAGTTACGGAAACCTGATACGTTCCTAACGAAATGAGTACAAGAACTCGTTTACGTAAGTTTTGGGATAACTAAAATCAATAAGTTCTAACTATTCTCAGAATTTTAAGAATTTAAACATTGGTGTGCTTCAGCAACTGTGCATGCAAGAGCTTCAATGGACTGGAAATAACAGCCAAATAGTTGCACAATACTGGTTGTATTGTATGGAACTGGGGACCTAGAAACGACGGAGAGGCGTCATCCCCTCCGTAGCCCTTAGTGATTCACAACTCCACAACAAGCTACAGCAGTCCACTCACCCCACCTCCGCCCCACACCGAACCCAGGGTTATTGAGCGGTCCACCGGGAACGTCTCACACCAGACGAGTGTAACCCCAATGTTAGCGTGGTAGAGTTATTATGGTGTACGCGTACGTGTAGAAAGTGTTTGCGCAGCAATAGCCGACATAGTGTAACTGAGGCGGAATAAGGGGAACCAGCCCGCATTCGCCGAGGCAGATGGCAAACCACCTTAAAAACCATCCACAGACTGGCCAGCACACCGGTCATCGACATTAATCCGCCTGGCGGATTCGTGCCGGGGAGCGGCAATCCTTCCCGCCCTGAAGGCAGTGCGTTAAACCGCACGACTAATCGGGTGGGCACAATACAGCTTTATTAAACGTTTACCATCGTTTCGAAAATGTTTAAACTGTCTTCTTCAGATTTACAAGTAGTAGCTCTCCATATGTTGTAGGATCCATTGTCAAATGTGTGGTATTATAAAATGTTTTAAGACAAAGCTCTACACTAGAGACTACTACTTTTAAATCAAGTGTTTTAAATATTGATTAAGTGGATCACACACGCATGTACTAGACAAGCTCCCACATCAGATATAAATAATATTTGCATCAGTGTACAATATCTTCTGAAGAAGATGATGTCTAAACCATGGTCAAGGTTTAATAAATCTGTATTTTGCGACTGGTTGGCTGTTTTTTTTTTCAGTCCACTGATGTTCTCAGAATTCACTGACTAATATATCAGCTTGGAGTGACCCGATTATTACTCGTGCACACAAAGTTGACACTCGGCGCGGTGGCTGATGGGAGCGACTGTTAAGGCATTTCAAATCAAGTGTGACCTGCCGGTGTGGCCGAGCGGTTCTAGGCGCTACAGTCTGGAGCCGCGCGACCGCTACGGTCGCAGGTTCGAATCCTGCCTCGGGCATGGATGTGTGTGATGTCCTTAGTTTAGTTAGGTTTAAGTAGTTCAAAGTTCTAGAGAACTGATGACCTCAGCAGTTAAGTCCCATAGTGCTAAGAGCCATTTGAGCCAAATCAAATGTGTGTGTGAATTACTAAGGGACCAAACTGCTTAGGTTCAAAATGGCTCTGAGCACTATGCGACTTAACTTCTGAGGTCACCAGTCGCCTAGAACTCAGAACTAATCAAACCTAACTAACCTAAGGACATCACACACATCCAAGCCCGAGGCAGGATTCGAACCTGCGACCGTTGCGGTCACGCGGTTCCAGACTGAAGCGCCTTTAACCGCACGGCCACACCGGCCGGCAAACTGCTTAGGTCATCGGTCCCTAGACTTACACACTACTTAAACTAACTTAAGCTAAGAACAACACACACACACACACACACACACACACACACACACACACACACACACACCCATGCTCGAGGGAGGACTCGAACCTCCGACGAGAGGGGCCACGCAGTCCGTCACATGACGCCTCAAACCGCGTGGCCACTCCGCGCGGCTGTTAAGGCATTTCCCATTAACAGTCGCTCCCATCAGCCAGCTCGCCGAGTGTCAACTTCGTTTGCGCGAGTAATACTAATATTCACTGAAGAAGTAAGCACAAGCCCCACAGTGGCTCTGGAATACCATAGTACGAAGAATTCTGATATATAAAAAAATGCTGTGGAACAACATGCATCTGTCAGATTCAAAGTTTTCATGCTATCTATACCAATGAAATCGCTAGTTTAATGGCGGATGTTATACGACGCGCGTATTTCAATAGCGCATTGCATTAAACAGCACAAAATTCAACATGCAGTTTGGATAAACATGCGAAGATAGGAGAAAAGCTCACAAACACTGCAACACCACATTTGTATGTAGCAGGAAAAGAAGAAAACAAAACTGAAAAGGTTTGTATTTGTGCAGGTGCGGGTAAATACGTAGTACACGTAAATCGTACAAGAATGAAAGAAGTGTCAAAAGATAAAGTATTCGCAAATATACAATATTTGCTATTGAAATTCATTTAATAAAAGACATTAATTTTGTTTTGAGCTTTTGAAATCACCGAGAGTATTGTTTCAAATGCTTGGGATTTTAGTTACGTGACAACGGTAGCAACAATGAGAAGTTCTAAACATAACATTAACGCAAAATGATGCTCGTTAAGAATAGAAGCTAAAACGATGAATAAAAATGTATACCACTGAGCCCAGCTCTCGTACTTACTAGACATGTGTGCTAACCACCATAGCATTTCAGTTACCATAGCTGCACGGAAAACCCTCATCCAATGCCCCTTAACGCAAACTTCAGGTGTCAGTATTTCTGACACTCCGACACTGGAATAGCAGAGTGTAATGGAGGTATCAGCAGTGCTACGGTGGTGTAGCCGGCACGGTAGCTCAGCGTGTTCGGTCAGAGGGTTAGCTGTCCTCTGTAATAAAAAAACTGAGTTAATCGATCAACAGCGAACTTAAATGGCTGTCTTACGACGTCCGCCCCGAGCAGATGCAACAAACGAAACCGAACAAAATGAGATTAAAAAAAAAAAAAAAAAAAAAGTGGTTAGCACAGTGGCCAAGTAAGCAATAGACCAGCGTTCAAGTCCCAGCTATAGCACCGATTTTAATTTATTGCTTCAGCTTCTATCTTTATCAGAGATAAAGTTGAGACTGGTCTCCAGGTAAATATAATTACATCAGAACAAAATGATGCGTTTGTCACGAAATTGTTTAGGGCATTTGTCCACTAGAGAAGAGCTTCCTATCATTTATGAAGTCGGACTCGGCATGCCGTCGTCCCACGTCGATGGTCCATAAACCAGTAGTGAAATTCTCCTTAATAATTGTTGCTGTACTTGTTCCTTTCGAAATGGCAAATCGTTTATAGATGCAGAACGAAACTGGGACATTCGCACTCTTCTCATTGACTGAAGTACCAGCTGTCGGCGATGTAGATCAAACGTGCTACACGCAGCGAACAGGCAATGTTCACCGACGCCACTGCGCTTACTAATCATTTCTCACGACGGTTCGAACGTTGTAGTGTTCTCATTAGTTTAATGCGAGTAACACGTTATGTATAGCAGTCCGCGATGTGTATCGCAAGGTGTCCACTTGGCAGACACGTCGCTCCACAGTCCAAAAGCCGTAGCTTTTAGATAATTGTTGCGTGAAATAGTAGTTCGTGGCAAAGTTAAATTTTTGTACTTGTACTTCACTATTATAAAAAGCGGACGACTTGGTACAACTGTCTTTACCCTGTCCCGACTGACAGCTTGTGTGTGTTGCACTTGCGATCTCGTTATCCTGTTCTTGTCCGCAGCGAGTTTAAGATAGGCACGACGTATAATTCTGTTGAACACTTTGCGCCGGCCGATCAGCTGATTGGCTGACATCTGTTTCGGCTGACGCCCGACGTCGCTACACCAGCTCCCTTCGGGAAAGCGAAGCGCCGTCCTTGGATGAAGCCGGAAGTGACGTCCCTGAAGCGTGGCGGGAAGTGTAACCGTCGTCCGGAACGTGTTTTGCCGTTCAGTTGGAGCCGGTGGAGGTTGGGGTGGTGGGAGGTTTCACCTGATTACGTTACATATGTGAATGTGTTGTAGGACGAACGCTGGTTTCACTCTAGCAGTGGAAACATTATTACTCTTGCCGTTGACGATGATATCAAATACTTTGTCACCTCTAATAGCAACACGATGCGGACCAGTATATGGCTGTGTGAGTGGCGGTTTGACGCCCTCTACTCGCAACATTACGTGTGTACAGGATCGTCACTCTCGGGGTACGAATGTTTGCGATGTACCATGGCGCGATTCTTGTCGCTGTCGAATCTGCGTCAGCCTTTCTCTGAGGTGGGCGACGAATACTGGTGGTGCATTATCGTCCAACGAAATCGCGTATGGGTCCACGAACTCACCGGGAAGCCGTAGGACTTCTCCATATACCAGTTCTGCCGGTGAGGCGTCTACATCCGGTTTATACATGTTACGTAGGCCGAGCAAAACCAGTGGCAAGGCGGAGATCCATTGTGATTCATGGCACATTGGGGCGGCTTTAAGCGATCGGTACTGGCTTTCAGTCATGCTGTTATTGGCAGTATGGTAACTTGTTGTGTGATGCAAATTTACTTAGTTGGGCAAATAGGTCAGGTTCGAACGGCCGTCCTCTGTCCGTGGTTATATGAAGCGGACAACCAAAATGGGCGATCCAGTGTGGCACAAATGCAGTGGCTAGCGTCTCAATAGAAATGTTATCTACCAGAATGGCTTCTGGCCATCGCGTGAATCGGTCTATTACTGTCAGTAGGTAAGTAGTCCTTCTGAAGGGGGCAACGGACCTACTACATCAATATGAATATAGGCAAATGCGCTGTTGTGTCCGGAAATTTGCTCACCGACGCAGAGATATGGTGAGAAATCTTGCTGCGCTGACACTGTACGCATGCGTGAGCCCATGCTCGACAGTCTTTTTTTATTTCAGGCCATACAAAATGGCAACGGGGGGGGGGGGGGGGGAGGGACATAAATTATGAAGACTTTCGAAGGCTTGCTTGCGTAGCACCGAAGGAACGAAAGGACGAGTTTTCCCAGTTGAAGCCTCACGCAGTTGTCGCTGGAACTTCGATCGGCCGAAGCTCAAGGCCAGACGTGACATCTTGTAAAAAATCTGGAAGTTCCAGGTCTGAGCCTTGTGCTTGGGCTAGCTGTGCGAAATCTACAGTCTTCGTGATACTGCTCACCCGAGATAGCAGTCTGTAACGACATTGTCAAAAATGGTTCAAATGGCTCTAAGCACTATAGGTCATCAGTCCCCTAGACTTAGAACTACTTAAACCTAACTAACCTAAGGACATCACACACATGCATGCCCGAGGCAGGTTTCGAACCTGCGACCGTAGCAGCCGCGTGGTTCCGGACTGAAGCACCTACAACCGCTCGGCCACATCGGCCGGTAACGACATTGTCGATTCCCGACATATGTCGTACATCAGTAGTGAACTGCGCGATGAATTCCAGTTGATCATATTGTCTCGAAGAACATTTGTCATTATTTTGACGAAAGGTATAGCTGAGGGGTTTATGTTCTGTAAAAATGACAGAAACTCTAGCTTCCAACAGTGTACGGAATTATTTAAGGGACCCATACATCGCCAACAATTCGCGGTCGTATGCGTTCCATTGTTGCTGCGCAGGAGATAGCTTTCGTGAAAAGAATGCGAGAGGCTGCCAGGCTCCGTCTACATACTGTTGCAAGACAGCACCGATTGCCGTCTGGCTAGCGTCTACTACCAGCGCGAGAAGTGCTTCGAAAGCAGGATGAGTAAGAAGAGCTGCGTCTGCTATACTTTTCTTGGCCGCTTCGAACGTGTTTTTCATCGACTGTTTCAACAATACCAGCGTTTTGCCTTTAGCCTTAAGACCAGCTAGAGCTGCGGTAAGAGGCTCTTGGAGTTCTGCCGCGTGAGGTAAGTGACGTCGGTAGAAATTAAGGACTCCCAAGATTCGTCGCAGTCGTTTAGCAGTTTCTGGTCGTGGAATACTCAATACAGGGTGTACATAAAGTCGGGGAACACTTTCAATTATTTATTGCACAAGAACCAAACATTGTACAGATATCATACATATATCATTTTGAAGAGAAACCCTGAAAGTTTTTTTTTTTCATGTATACCACCACAGCGGAGTTTGGTAATTCGCCGATAGTCGCATACATGGCGCGCTGGACCGGCTGTACTACAGAAAGGGACAGCTGTTTCATGAAATGGCCTCCCCGATCACCAGATCTCACTACGTGTGACTTTCTTCTGCGGGGACACATTAAAGATCGGGTGTATGTACCGCCTCTGCCACGTGATGTCGCAGAGCTCCGGGAGAGAATACGGGAAGCGGCTGCCACAGTCGACTATGCCGTGCTGGGACGGGTATGGCAAGAATTCGATTACCTTATTGACGTCTGCCGGGTCACTCATGATTCACATATCGAATTTTGTAAAAAAAAAAAAAAAAAAAAAAAAAAAAAAAAAAAAAACTGAGGTTTTCTTCAAATTGCAATATGTTCTTTTTTAATAAATAATTGAAAGTGTTACCGGGCTTTCTGTACACCCTGTATAGCTTCTTCTTTCTCCGGTAATGGCTGTGATCCCTTTGATGAAATCCAGTAGCCTAAAAAGATAACCTCTGTCTGGCCAAAAACACACTTTGAGGTGTTTAGCACTACTCTGTATTCGTCAAGGCGTTTAGCTACCTCAATCAGCTGCTGTTTGTGTTCTTCTGTGGTCGCTGAAAAGATGAGTATATTATGGTTCAAATGGCTCTGAGCACTATGGGACTTAACATCTATGGTCATCAGTCCCCTAGAACTCAGAACTACCTAAACCTAACTAACCTAAGGACAGCACACAACACCCAGCCATCACGAGGCAGAGAAAATCCCTGACCCCGCCGGGAATCGAACCCGGTAACCCGGGCGTGGGAAGCGAGAACGCTACCGCACGACCACGAGATGCGGGCAGTATATTATCAAGATATACAAAACAACACTGCAAGCCTCGCAAAACGGAATCTATAAATCTTTGGCATGTCTGGGCAGCGTTTCTCAATGCGAACGGCATAAACAAGTTTGACAAAAGATCAAACGGCGTTATAATGGTGAGCGACGTCAGGGTCACCACTGTCGCCAGTCGTATGTGTTGTAATTGCAATCTCCTTTTCGTGTTCTTTTCCGCAGCGAAAATAAGATACGTACGACGTATAATTCTGTTCAACACTTTATTTAGACGAGAAGTTTATTTCAAGCTCACATAACAGTAGGAAAAACATTATAAAACATTTCCATTGCAACGAATATTACCATTTTTGGTAACTAAGTAAGGAAAACAGTAACAGTAACAGGAATACTAAAGAAGGCAAGGAAAATTATTAAATTCGTGGAGCGCGCTCTGCAGCACGGAGAAAGCGTCTCACAGCGCTCCTGGCGGTCAGCGCGCGAACCCTGTTGACATGCGCCGGCCGATCAGCTGATTAACTATCTTCTGTTTAGGCTGACGACCGACGTCTCTACAACCTTACTAAGTTCAGCTACAATAATTTACTCCAAGAATCACTCTATTTTGTGTGTATGAGTAGCCAATGACCTGTGGATAAAGCCCGACCAACAGGCATTACATGCATTGATCCAAAAAAATAATAGTGCATTGAGAATGGCTAGCTTCTAGCCGGAATCTAGATTTGCACAATAAAATTTAAAAAGGACGACTGATCGCTGCAATCTACAATTTACAAGTCAATGTAACAGTCGCTGAGGGCAACAGCTTTCTGAATGGAAGGTAACCTGATAAAGACCTGAGAAAACACAAAGAAAAGAAAAAAGTACGTCTTACTACAGTAGTAATCTTCACAACTGGCTAAAATTACAGAGCACCATTAGAAAGTTTTCGTAGTGAGTTGGGAGTGCTCAACATTAGCGCGGAAGACATGCGAGATGTCCAAAATAGTGTGTTCACTCTTCGAAAGTGATTCTCTCTCTCTTTAATTAAAGCTGGTATAATTAATTCTTTTTTGTATAATAATTCAGAAGGTAGCGAAAAACTTGACAACGCTTCCAGTTGTTGCAGCATGGAAAATAAGCATGACGTTATCGTTTGAGAAACGGAAGCATGTGCTAAACTGTGATTGGAAAACTGAGAATGTGAGTGGAATTCGATGACGTCGGAGAGTTGAATTTGGAAGACCACCACATTTACTGTTAACAATTAGAGGATTCCGAGACAAGTTGGAAGTTGAGGGGGCCGGCCGTTGTGGCCGTGCGGTTCTAGGCGCTTCAGTCTGGAACCGCGTGACCGCTACGGTCGCAGGTTCGAATCCTGCCTCGGGCATGGATGTGAGTGATGTCCTTAGGTTAGTTAGGTTTAAGTAGTTCTAAGTTCTAGGGGACTGATGACCTTAGAAGTTAAGTCCCATAGTGCTCAGAGCCATTTGAACCATTTTGAAGTTGAGGGAACGGTGCATGTTGTACAGACCGGACCTGGCGGAAGAAAAACGTTCAACAGATCACGAACGCGTTGATACAGTGATTCAGGTGCACACACAATACGAAGCAGTGCCTCTTATGTAGAACTGTTGCGCTTAGTAACTCTAAGTTTGACCTTTTTGTCAGTGAAGATTATTACTTTCAGGGTGATGGGATTTCGCTTCCCACGCGCGGGTTCCCGGGTTCGATTCCCGGCGGGGTCAGGGATTTTCTCTGCCTCGTGATGACTGGGTGTTGTGTGATGTCCTTAGGTTAGTTAGGTTTAAGTAGTTCTAGGGGACTGATGATCAAAGATGTTGAGTCCCATAGTGCTCAGAGCCATTTGAACCAAGGGTGGTGGAGCATCACCTCACTTTCAACTTCGTGATGGGAATTTGTCAGTCGCCCTTCTCTTAGTGACTGGTAGGTCGAAGATGAAGTGCTGTGGAATATACAGCTCGATCGCCGGACTTGACCTTTGTACACTTCTGTCCTTGGGATACTGTCAGGGGCACAGTGTATGCCGCAAAACCGCAAATACTGGATGATCTAAGAGACAAAATGAGTAAGCCCTCGATGCTGTTCCAAACAGTAATAGTGGTATGTCCTTTGTTCTAAGCTATTGTCGACGATACCCTGCTGTGGAAGGTTGTCATTTTCAGCATATACCACTTCGAGTTACATGTTAATGTATATGATACCAAAATTTTTCATCTTAATCGGCTTTAGTTAGAGAGAAATACAGTTTCAGCGAGTGTAGGCATTACTTTGAGGCACCCTTTATTTTGGCACGAGGACCATACACCAGGTTACACATTGTCCATTGCGATGGCAACCCATATAAAGAATTTTTGTTCTCCATATGCCGCACGGAAACAACAGCACCTGAAGATGGCCAGCTTAGGCCGAAATCAATTATAATTTGGTGATAGAATGTGATTGTGCCTGACATAAAAGGAAGTTCGCAATACGCCAATCACTGGTATGCTTCGACAGACGATCTTCTTTTCGTAAAGAAAAATTTCATTCGTAGTAAGCAACAGGATCTTCGAAACAATTTTGTCAACACTGTCTGATTATCATACCTAAGAAAAATAAAAACGTTGCACGCGATTTCACTGGAGCCGAATACTGATTCTGCAAAACATTATGACTACCTGCTTAATAGTTTGTTTGTCCCTCTTTGGAACGAAATCAATCACTGATTCTGCTTATCAGAGATCCGACAGTTGGTTGGCGGGTTTGTGGAGATATGTGGCGTTAGATGTCTACTCACAGATCATGTAATTCGTGTAAATAACGAGACGCCGATTTGCGTTCACAGTGACAGCGTTCGGTGGACCCAGATGTGTTCCGTAGGTTTTGCATCAGGCGAATTTGGTCACCTTGACATCAACCTGAGTTCCCTATAATGTTCCTCAAACCACTTTTGCACGTCTCTGGCTCCGAGACACGAACAGCTGTACTGTAGAAGGATGACATCGCCGTCAAGAAAAACGCATCCAGTACAAAATTTTTCATTAAATTTCCTACAAAAAGGTCCTCTTCATTTTTTTCTGTAGGGCTAATGGTTTGCATGTAACGAATGAGAGGTTTATGAAGGCGTTGCGGATTGCATAAAACCCATAGGTAGAGTCAGCTGAATCACTCTGCTAAGCAGCACACCCTGCTGTAAAATGCTCCTGACAGAGCACAAAAAAAGGCGAATATGCTGTGATGACATAAAAGTGAATAACCAGCTGCCTCAATCATCATTCCGCCTTCCTCAACAAAAATTTATGTATGCGGACATATTCGACTATTTTTGTGCTGAAAGAGAGTAGCAGACAGACAGTGACGGTGGAAGAGTGAGGAGACAGTGCCAGTGGAAGAGAAGGAGAGAGGAGGCAGTGATGGTGAGGGAGGGAAGGTGTCAGTGAAAGAGAAAGAGAGATGGGTGAAGACAACAGCAGTAGGAGCCAAAGAGAAAGGAGATAGTGATGGATAATAATAGACAGTGACAGTAAGAGAGAGAGAGAGAGATGGATGGTTGCAGCCAGTAGCAGTGGGAGCAAAAGAGAGAGAGTGGAAATTAAAACGAGAAGAGAGAGATGAAAGGAGACTTGGACGGGGGGTGTTCTGGACAACCCCACACCCCCAGACTGGCGAACTTAAATGGGAAAAAATCTGGATGACCGAATCATTCGCTCAAATTTACCAGGATGTTCCTTAAACCACTCGCGACCACTTATGGCCTAGTCACATGGCGCATTGTCAGCCATAAAAATTCCATCATTATTTGGAAACATGAAGTCCATGAATGGTTCTAATGGCTTTGAGCACTATGGGACTTAACATCTGTGGTCATCAGTCCCCTAGAACTTAGAACTACTTAAACCTAACTAACCTAAGGACATCACACACATCCATGCCCGAGGCAGGATTCGAACCTGCGATCGTAGCAGTCGTGCAGTTCCGGACTGAGCGCCTGAACCGCTAGACCACCGCTGCCGGCAATCCATGAATGGCTTCAAATGGTCTCCAAGTAACTGAAAATCACCTTTTCCAGTCACTGATCGGTTCAGCTGGACCAGAGAGCCCAGTCCATTCCATGGAAACACAGCCCACACCACTCTGAAGCCACCACAAGCTTGCACGGTTCCTTGTTGATAACTTGGATCCATGGCTTCGCGCTGTCCGAGCCACACTCGAACCCTTCCATCAGCTCTCACCAATTGAAATCGGGACTCATCTGACCAGGCCACGGTTTTCCAGTCGTCTGGGGTCCAACTGATGTGATCACGAACTCACGAGAGGCGCTGCGGGCGATTTCGTGCTGTTAGCAAAGTCTGTCTACTGCTGCCATAGCTCAGTAACCACAGATTTCGTCGCACTTTTCTAGCGGGTACATTCGTCGTTCGTTCCACAATGATATAAGCGGCTAACTCACACAATGCTGCCTGTTTGTTAGCACTGACGACTCTATGCAAACACTGCAGCTCGGTCGTTAAGTGAAGACTTTCCGCCACTGCGTTGTCCGTGGCGAGTGGTAATGCAAGATATTTGATATTCTCGGCACGCTCTTGACACTGTGGATTTCGAAATACTGAATCCCCCAACAATTTCCGAAATGGAATGTCCCATGCGTCTAGCTCCAACTATCATTCTGCTTTCAGAGTGTGTTAATTCCCGTTGTGCAGCCGTAATCACGTCGGACACCTTTTCACGTCAACCATCTGAATACCATTGACAGCTACGCCAATACAATGTCCATTTATTCCCTGTGTACGCGATACTACCGCCATCTGTATGTGTGAAATCGTTATCTCTTGACTTTTTTCGCCACAATCTATGTGCGCGGCGGCAGTGAAAGGGAAATGATGAGTATGGAGGCTACACTAAAAAGAGGGCTGGATAAAAGGACTTAAAATGCCCTGTGTTGAAAGAGCGCGAGTATGTACGCATGCCAAACTCTTTGGTGAGGAAGGTGGAATTAGGATTGAGGCAGTTGGTTTCCCACTTTTCTGTCATTCTTTTAAAGAGGAGCATATTCGCCTTTTTTGTTCTCTAACATGAGCATTTTTCAGCTGGTCATGTTGCAATTAGTTCTGTGATAGTATCACATAAGGCAAGATTATAATGTTTGCCATTGAATTTCAGCTGACATAACAGCCACAACTAGTGATGCGTAAAAATCATGTATCATGCCTAAAGCTTTTTAACAAATAGCTGTAAGGTTGTTCAGTTGAAGATCATCCTATTTGGCAAATATTATACCTAAGAACAACTGTTTTTAAGTGGAATGAAATATAACTGAAACCTGTGAAAGGATAAAACGTAAAAGTTAACACGTTAAGTGCGCGTCGGTCACCAGCGACTGGCAGTGTAAAATTCAGTACAAAGCTAAAACAATTACACTGTTTCAAATACATTGTTTTAAATATTATTATGGTAGATAATTACTTACTATCTTTTTAACATTTACTGAATTTTTTAAATTACAGGATCGTTCCATTAATGTTCTTAATATCTCCGACAACAGCATTTTAACGGATTTTTAGCGAATCGCAATAAATATACAAACAGTTTCTCTACCAAACTGTGGCACTTTTCTTCATAGTACAGTTTAGAACATCCTCGCACTGACAGGATTTTCCAAGTTTTAGTTTTTGTCGTGGATTTACAGAGGTATGAGCAATACTGCTAAATGGAATGTCTTCGTCCCGGCAATTTGTGAGGTGTACGACTAATTTTTTCCGGAATTTGGTAATTCTTGGTGGTGTTTTTATATAAAATATAAAGTTTCTGAATTTAAGTATTCAGTAAGAGCTCAACTAGAAAGTAAGGCGTATCTACAGGACATGCGGCCTGTAATAATGAAAAGTGTCAAGATGATCTCTCCAATGGCAAAAGATTCCGGAATAGTCCCCCATTTGGATCTCCGGGAGGGGACTGCTAAGGGGGAGGTGACCATTAGAAAAAGACTGAATAATCAACGAAAGGATAATGTGGTAGGGAAACTAGAAAACCTGAAAAGGGAAATGCGAAGGCTCAATCTGTATATAGTAGCGGTCATGGAAGTGAAATGGAAAGAAGACAAGAATTTCTGGGCAGAAGAGTGTAGGGTAATATCAGTAGCATCAGAAAATGGCATAACGGGAGTAGGATTCCTAATGAATAGGAAGGTAGGGCATAGAGTGTGTTACTGTGAACTGTTCAGTGATAGGGTTGTTCTTATCAGAATCGACAGCAAACCAACACCGACAACGATAGTTCAGGTATATATGCCGACGTCGCAAGCTGAAGATGAAGAGATAGAGAAAGTACATGAAGATATTGAAAGGGTAATACAGTATGTAAAGGGAGACGAAAATCTAATAGTCATGGTAGACTGGAATGCAGTTGTAGGGGAAGGAGCAGAAGAAAACGTTACTGGTAATATGAGATTGGGACAAGGAATGAGAGAGGCGAAAGACTAATTGAGTTCTATAACAACTTTCAGCTAGTAATAGCGAAAATTCTGTTCAAAAATCACAAGAGGAGGAAGTATACTTCGAAAAGGCCAGGTGATACGGGAAGATTTCAGCTAGGTTTCATCATGGTCAGACAGAGACTACTAAATCAGATACTAGAAAGTATGACATACCCAGGAGCAGATATAGACTTAAACAACAATGTAGCAGTGATGAAGAGTAACCTGACGTTTGGGACATTAGTCAGGAAGAATCAATACGTAAAGAATTGGGATACAGAAGTACTAAGGAATAACGAGATACGCTTGAAGTTCTCTAAGACTATAGATACAGCAATAAGGATTAGACCAGTAGGCAATACAGTTGAACAGCAATGGACATGTCTAAAAAGGGCCATCACAGAAGTTGGGAAGGAAAACATAGGTACAAAGAAGGTAACTGCGAAGACACCATGGGTAACAGAGGAAATACATCAATTGATCGATGAAAGGAGGAAGTACAAAAATGTTCAGGGAAACTCAGGTATACAGAAATACAAGTCACTTAGGAATGAAATAAGTAGTAAGTGCAGAGAAGCTAAGACGAAATGGCTGCAGGAAAAATGCGAAGACATCGAGAAAGAAATGATTGTCGGAAGGACAGACTCAGCATACAGGTAAGTCAAAACAACCTTCGGTAGTATTAAAAGCAAGGGTGATAACATTAAGAGCGTAACGGGAAATCCACTGTTAAATGCAGGGGAGAAAGCGGATAGGTGGAAAGAATACATTGAAAGCCTCTATGAGGGGGAAGATTTGTATGAAATGATAGAAGAGGAAACAGGGGTAGATTTAGAAGAGATAGGGGATCCAGTATTAGAATCAGAATTTAAAAGAGCTTTGGAGGACTTACGATCATATAAGTCAGAAGGGATAGATAACATTCTCTCACAATCTCCAGAATCATTGGGGGAAGTAGTAACAAACAGACTATTCACATTGGTGTGTAAAGTGTGTGAGAGTGCCGACATACAATCTGACTTTCGGTAAAATATCATCGACACAATTTCGAAGACTGCAAGAGCTTACAAGTGCAAGAATTATCGCACAGTCAGCTTAACAGCTCACGGATACAAGTTGCTGACAAGAATAATATAGAGAAGAATGGAAAAGGAAACAGGATGTGCTAGATGATGATCAGTTTGGCTTTAGAAAAGGTAAAGGCACGAGAGCGGCAATTCCGACGTTGCGGTTGATAATGGAAGCAAGACTAAAGAAAAATCAAGACACGTTCATAGGATCTGTCGACCTGGAAAAAGCCTTCGACAATGTGAATTGCTACAAGATGTCCGAAATTCTGAGAAAAATAGATGTAAGCTATAGGGAGAGACGGGTAGTATACAATATGTACAACAGCCAAGAGCGAAAAATAAGTGTGGAAGACCAAGAACGCAGTGCTCGGATTAAAAAGGGTTCAAGAGAGGGGTGTAGTGTTTCCGCCTACTGTTCAATCTGTACATCGAAGAAGCAGTGATGGGAATAAAGATAGGTTCAGCAGTGGAAATAAAATTCAAAGTGAAAGGGTGTCAATGACACGATTCGCTGATGACATTTGCTATCCTGAGTGAAAGTGATGAGGAATTACATGATCTGCTGAACGGAATGAACTGTGTAATGAGTACAGAATATGGATTGAGAGTAAATCGAAGAAAGAGGACGATAATGAGAAGTAGTAGAAACGAGAACAGCGAGAAACTTAACATCAGGATTGACGGTGACGAAGTAGATGAAGTTAAGGAATCGTGCTACCTAGGCAGTAAAATAACCAATCACGGACGGAGCAAGCAGGATATCAAAAGCAGACTAGCAATGGCAAAAAGGGCATTGCTGGCCAAGAGAAATGTACTAGTATCAAACACAGACCATAATTTGAGGGAGAAATTTCTGATAACGTACGTCTGGAGTACAGCATTGTGTGGTAGTGAAACTGGACTGTGGGAAAACCGGAACGGAAGAAAATCGAAGCATTTGAGATGTGGTGCTACAGGCGAATGTTGAAAATTAGGTGGACTGATAAGGTAAGGAATCACGAGGTTCTGCCCAGAATCGGAGAGGAAAGGAACATGTGGAAAGCACTATAAGGAGAAGGAACAGGATGATAAGACCTGAGGGACTGACTTCCATAGTAAAAATGGTTCAAATGGCTCTGAGCACTATGGGACATAGCCGGCCGGGGTGGCCGAGCGGTTCTAGGCGCTACAGTCTGGAGCCGCGCGACCGCTACGGTCGCAGGTTCGAATCCTGCCTCGGGCATGGATGTGTGTGATCTACATCTTAGGTTAGTTATGTTTAAGTAGTTCTAAGTTCTAGGGGACTGATGACCTCAGAAGTTAAGTCCCCTAGTGCTCAGAGCCATTTGAACCATTTTTGAACTATGGGACTTAACTTCTGAGGTCATCAGTCCCCTAGAACTTAGAACTACTTAAACTTAACTAACGTAAGGACATCACACACATCCATGCCCGAGGCAGGATTCGAACCTGCGACCGTAGCGGTTAGGTTTAAGTAGTTCTAAGTTCTAGGGGACTGATGACCTCAGATGTTAAGCCCCATAGTGCGCAGAGCCATTTGAACCATTTTTTGTCTGCCAGTTCTAAACTCGTATACCAGTTGTTGGTATACAACATGTATACCTTACCGAATAAATCTCTACAAAGAGACATTACGTTGTTAGTGGGCGCAAAGTTTTCCTCTTCTAGAATTCCCTTGTATATGCGAGAAGGGCATACGTGTAATGAGGTCTGCAGCGCGACGTAAATATTTTAATTCTTGAGGTTTGTTTTAAATATTGTCTAAATATAGTACGGCCACGAAACGGGATCAATAAGTCATAAATACATATACGTGTGTCTCGTGTTGATTGTAATATTTTTTTGACATTCATTTCCAAAGTGTCTGTAAGTGGTTGTATTTTGAACAAGCAGTTACTCTTTCTGTTGTCAGCAAAACATGTCATTCTCAGTAATATTTCAGATCTGTTCCTGGACATGTTGTTTTCGGAAATGTTTGCATATATGCAGTATCATGGGGCTAGTATAAATGTAAAGATGATAGTCTAACCAACCCCAACCATATAACTAGCCCAAAAAATCGTTTTACTTCATTTTTGTATTTCACTGCGCTGCGAGTATCCATCCATCTTCTCACTGCTGGCAAGTAAGTTTGTTCGGCAATGGCCTCGAACAATTTATCCGTTAAATCTGACCTTATACTCAAAATTTAAATTCTAACCCCAAGAGGTCTGATTAAAGCTTTGGTTGATCACTTCTCCGATCATGCCATTCATCAACATGTTCCTCCTCTTCCTTTGATTCCAGAAACACAACCACTCTACGCCGATTTTTAGCACAAATAATTTCAGTACTACCACTTTCATACTCTTCGACTGACATTTTCACGTTCAAGGCTGAAGACAGATGTTTGTCTGCATTGGACCAAGAATCGCAGATAACTAAGTGAATGTAAACGTCAAACAATTCTACAATGTTTGTATTGCTTTGTCGTAACCTAAACATATACCCGACCTTATGCCGATTCTGAAGAGAACTTCTCTAGCGAACCAAACCATACGCAAGACAAATAGGAGTTGGAACTTAACGTGTTGAATCATTGTCAATAAGATTTCATTCAAAACGTAATTGTCTTATATTCCGACAAGAAACATTGGTCCTAGTATGTTTGTATGTTGTATGTTAACCAGGGGCCTAGAAACGACAGAAAGGCTCCGTCCCCGCTGCAGCCGCAGTGGCCCCACACCGAACCCAGGGTTATTGTGCGGTTCGGCCCTCGGTGGACCCCCCCCCCCCCTCCCACTCCCCTGGGAACGTCTCACACCAGACGAGTGTAGCCCCTATGCTTGCGTGGTAGAGTAATGGTGGTGTACGCGTACGTGGAGAACTTGTTTGCGCAGCAATCGCCGAGATAGTGTAGCTGAGGCGGAATAAGGGGAACCAGCCCACATTCATCGAGGCAGATGGAAAACCGCCTAAAAACTATCCACAGACTGGGCTGCTCACCGGACCTCGACGCAAGTCCGCCGGGCGGACTCGTGCCGGGGACCAGGCGTTCCTTCCCCCCCTTCCGGAAAGCCGTGCGTTAGACCGCACGGCCAATCAGGAGGGCTCCTAGTATGTTTACACACCTGCCCGAGTAAATGTCGTCACTTAGAAGTGCGCCTGGCTGTGCTATAGCAGCGCCCTTGAAAGCAGCGCCGCGTGGCCTAACAGGGATTTCCGTAAGACTGGTTTTCCTACGAGCAGGAATTTTGTGCCGCGGGAACTGGACAGGTCGGTTTTCATCCGCAGGGAAGCAAAACTTAAACAAGTTGCGAAACTGTGTTTTCCCAGAAATGAAACAGCAAGCGCGTTAACTATTCATTCCACACGTGCTGCCTGGGAAGAGTGTTGAAACAAAATGTTGTTGCTTAGAAGTGCTACTCTACTGTACAGTATTCAAGGGTGCCAGTACGATAGTTTGTACGAGGAGGGGTGAGGGCAAGACCGGAGAATATGGTGTATTTTTAATATTCTGGAAGACGAATGGCGACATGAAAAAGTTTCAGTTCCAACCCTGTTAAAAACCAACATAATACATTTTAAATACTTTTCTTGAAATAAAAACACCGGACTACGCTATTTTTTTTTCTTCCCCTGAGAGCTAGCCTCCCCGCTCCCCTCTTGCCCATGGATATGGGCGCCCGTGACCGTATTGCTGGGTTGCGTGAGAGAAAATAAAACAAAACTCCTCGATTTGTCAAAAGTGATAAAATAGTGAAGGGGTTTTCCGACGGAACCCAGTGCTTAGTACTTGCAGTTACTGAAAGTCACTGCTGATAGCCAAACATATAATGGACGATGAAGAAGAGGATTATTTGCTACAGACATACGCGAAGCACAGGAAAGCAGATAGCAGCATATTTTTGACACGGTGTTAATCGACATTTTATCTTCCTCAGCACTGAAACGCACTTGTAGCTTTCTAGCTCACCTTCTAGGCATTTGGCACACGAACTTTACCTGACTGGCAGCAATTCCTTCACTAGAACGCAACATATAACGCACTAGACTTGTCGAGATTCACTGACGTAAAGCGCTGACGCACTACGGATTGCGCTCTGTCGGAAAACACCTTCATTCTCCTACCACTGCCGAGGGGACGATGCACTACGCCGGTCGCATCACGTAGTACGCGGGGCAAAAGTTCTGCTCCCACTAAAACCAGGCTTTATAGCTTCACGTGGCAGACAACGTATTAAGCCACTTAATTTTCGAGTACAGGAAGTTTTTGGAAGAATGCAGTTTCTTGGATGTTACGACAAAACGATTACAGATAGTACAAACAGACAAATTCAACTAAAGAAATGACTGTTATTATATTTTAAAAAATTATATATATGTTGTTGTTCTTATTATTCCTTGCTCCTTTCCAAATAATTGTCGTACGATTAATTGTTCAGCCAGAGGTTTTCAGGTTGGTGAACTGCTGGAATACGTGGCAAATTTTATGACGCACCCTCTTAATACTTTCGCCCGGGATGCAATGAAATCGCACTTCAGAACATTTTACCACAGAATACCGGCTTTCCCGAAATATCAGCTTCTTGGTTTCTCTTATATCTGTCCGTTTACGTGTCGTGTGTACATGTTGCTGACGAATTTGCTATGGTTTTTCTGAACTGTCCATTTATTTTCCTAATGCTCGGAGCAACTGTGATCTTCCTCCTTAAGCCATTGCTTGAAAGTAATTCTGAAGTTTTCTTAAGACGTTAGCTCTACCGTTAAGTTCTACTTAAATCACCGTCGACACCTTTAATTAATCCTTTAACGATGCGCCGCTCAATGTGTGCCTTGTGTTAACTATTCTGGGCCGTCCCCAGCGAGGTCAGTCTGTCTTCGTGATGGCTAGTCCTTACAGAGACAATAGCCCCACTTAATTGATTGCCAAAGCCCCCTGGTTGTATTCCATCCGCAAGTACCGCATATAACAAAATGGTTCAAATGGCTCTGAGCACTATGGGACTTAACTTCTAAGGTCATCAGTCCCCTAGAACCTAGAACTACTTGAACCTAAGGACATCACACACATCCGTGCCCGAGGCAGGATTCGAACCTGCGACCGTAGCGGTCGCGCGGTTCCAGACTGTAGCGCCTGTAACCGCTTGGCCACCCTGGCCGGCCCGCATATAACTCATTCGCCGTCAATCAAGCAACATGGAGAGACAACTAACACTAACTCTATACGCCATATTGTCAGTCACAATGTTCTCGTATGTAGCCGTGTAATTGTGCTTTCATCCTCCTCCCACATTAGCAGCGCTCTGCATCAGTTTGTTGTAACTGTTTCTGATCATGCCGCTACAAGAGTACAGTGTCATACACTTCACTTTGTCTTCAGTGAAATTTGTTGTTACTAAAACTCCATTTACCGCAGTGATCCCTCTCTGTCGGTTGCTTTTTGATACAAGTAATTTTAGACCTTTAAACATATTTTCTGGAATTTAGATTATTTTTTTGGAAAGAGAGTTCGTTTGTTGATGAACGCTACAGTGCAGTTTCCACTGAAGAGCCGAAGAAACTGGTATGCCTGCCTAATATCATATAGGACCCCCGCGAGCAAGCCGGCCGGTGTGGCCGTGCGGTTCTAAGCGCTTCAGTCTGGAACCGCGTGACCGCTACGGTCGCAGGTTCGAATCCTGCCTCGGGCATGGATGTGTGTGATGTCCTTAGGTTGGTTAGGTTTAAGTAGTTCTAAGTTCTAGGGAACTGATGACCACAGATGTTAAGTCCCATAGTGCTCAGAGCCATTTGAACCATTTGAACCCCGCAAGCACGCAGAAGTGCCGCAGTACGACGTGGCATGGACCCGATTAATGTCTGAAGCAGTGCTGGAGGGAGCTGACTCCACGAATCCTGCAGGGCTGTCCACAAATGCGTAAGAGTACGAGGGGGTGGAGATCTCTTCTGAGCAGCACGTTGCAAGGCATCCCAGATATGCTCAATAATGTTCATGTTTGAGGAATTTGGTGGCTAGCGGAAGCCTTTAAACTCAGAAGAGTGTTCCTGGATCCACTCGGCAGCAATTGTGGACGTGTGGGGTGTCGCATAGTTCTGCTGGAATTGCAATAGTCCGTTGGAACGCACAGTGGACATGAATGGATGCAAGTGATCAGACAGTATATATACGTGTCACCTGTCAGAGTCATATCTAGACTTGTCAGGGATCCCATATCACTCCAACTGCATACCCCCAACACCATTACAGAGCCTCTATCAGCTTCAACAGTCCCCTACTGACATGCAGGGTCCATGGATTCATGAGGTTGTCTTTATACCCGTACACGTCCATCCGCTCGATACAATTTGAAGCGAGACTCCTCCGACAAGGCAACATGTTTCCAGTCATGAACAGACCAATGTCGGTGTTGACGGGCCCAGGCGTAACGTAAAGCTTCGTGTCGTGCAGTTAACAAGGGTACAAGAGTGGGCCTTCGCCTCCGAAAGCCCATATCGATGATGTTTCGCTGAATGGTTCGCACGCTGACACTTGTTGATGGCCCAGCAATGAAATCTGCAGCAATTTGCGGAAGGGTTGCGCTTCTGTCTCGTTGAACGATTCTCTTGTCTTCGTTGGTCCCGTTCTTGCAGGATCGTTTTCCGGCCTCAGCGATTTCGGAAATCTGGTGTTATACCAGATTCCTGATATTCACTACCCTCGTGAAATTGTCGTACAGGAAAATCCCCACTTCAACGCAACCTCGGAGATGCTGTGTGCCATCGCTCGTGCGTCGACTATAACACCATGTTCAAACTCACTTAAATCTTGATAACCTGCCATTGTAGCAGGAGTAACCGATCTAATAACTGCTCCGTACACTTGTTGTCTTATACAGGCACTGCTGACTGCAGCGACGTATTCTGACAATTTACATATCTCTGTATTTGAATGCGCATGCCTTTACCAGTTTCTTTGGCGTTTCACTGTATATCATATAGCTACTTTGGCGGAGGGGGCGATAGATAGATAGATAGATAGATAGTTGAATAGATAGATAGATAGATGGATAGAGATAGAGAGAGAGAGAGAGAGAGACAGACAGACAGAGTGGAAAGATACGAGAACTTCGTCGTAGATCATAAAGATAAACTGTTAATGTGATAGCCGGCCGGAGTGGCCGCGCGGTTAAAGGCGCTACAGTCTGGAACCGCACGACCGCTACGGTCGCAGGTTCGAATCCTACCTCGGGCATGGATGTGTGTGATGTCCTTAGGTTAGTTAGGTTTATGTAGTTCTAAGTTCTAGGGGACTTATGACCACAGCAGTTGAGTCCCATAGTGCTCAGAGCCATTTTTTTGTTAATGTGATATTAGTAAAGTGCAGGAACGTCCGTGGTAAGGTCCTGGAATTAGTATCGCTGATAGTGGCTACATATGATTAGGAACATTAAGCTAGCTGAAACGGGAAGTGAATAGCAGTAACATCCTAAATTCAGACTGAAATATACACTGGCATGCAAAGCTCAAGGATGACAATAACCTTCGCATGAACTGACGAGAAAAACAACTTGTGAAATTTGGACTATAGATAGAAAGAATTGCTGCAGTAGAGTACAGAAGGTAAGTGAAACAAATAAGCAATTAGTCGAACGGAAATGACACTTTTAAAAGATGATATTACACGCTATGGGATGCGGTCACGCATTGTCATTCGCAAAAAAACGGACAAGTCCGAAAGGGATTTTGCGGTCTGATGGTTCCGTTCAAACTTAATTATGTATATAGATAGTTTGTCTATTGGTTCTGACGAGTGAGTTTGGAAGTATCAGAATATGTGACATAAGTGGCTGTATATTTAGATTGCATTGACTTAGAAGCTTAAATTTTGTACACGGCCAGGGAACCGTAGAGTCAGTATTTGATATAAATTTTAACTTTGAGGTACGGAACATTAAAAATGAAGTCAGGGTCTTGTGCACACCAGAAACGACGCTCATGTGAAACGTATACAGTGTCACAGTAAAGGCGACCGCTGAGGATTCATCTTCCTTTCGCTAATGTCTTTATCCCACGGTTCCGCAGGGTCGGCATGGTTAGTATCGAATTTGGGAAGGTTAATGTAAAGGGGTGGCCAGGTGCCCTTCCAGCCACCACTCCGTACCCCCTGGGACGGAATTAGTGCACCCCAGCTGGCTGTGTCTAGTGTAATCCATGGAATAGTGTGGACATGTTCAGATGTCTGCGAGTCGTGTAACTGAGGCGGGACGTGGGGACCAGCCCAGTATTCACCTATTGGGATGCGAGAAACCGCCTAAAAACCACTTCCAGGTTGGCTGGTATACTGGCCCTCGTCGTTAATCCGCCAAGCGGATTCGATCCGGGGCCGGCGCGCCTACCTGAGTCCAGCAAGAGCGCATTAGCGCTCTCAGCTAACCTGGCGGGTTAATGGCGACCGCTGAGCGTACCGTGTCAAAGATGTGGAGGTCAATACGCCCATGCAACTTTGTGCCTCCCCACACTATAACATCTGGACCACCAAAAGATCATGTTCGACAGTCTTCCAGGATGCATTATGTGTTCACACCTCTCGCTATATGAGGGAACGTCCAGCATTGCGGAGAGACGTATTGCAGGACCTCCAAGGGCAACGACCATTCAGCAATTGTTAACGGCGGTGGTGGAGGACGGAACGCACTACCAGAAGAATTCCTTATTAACCTTGCGGCTGTTTTGGGAGCACGTTGCAGAGCGTACATTACTGTCCTTGGTGATCTCACACCCTATTAAGAACCCTGCTGCCCTTTTGTAACGTCGAGGGGACCATCATGAATCGCAGTGCCTTCTTATTTCTGCACGTTTCACTGCGCATATCTGTAAGTTACCTTCTGTACTATACCATAGTAGTTTTTTCTACGTATGGTCCAACTTTTATCTACCTAAGTTGCTTGGCAGTGGCACATTATGCAAAACTAACTGTCGTATATAAGTTTCGCACACCAATGTACACCGGAATGATAGGTTAGATGCTAATTATGGCATGCTACTTAATGCCTTACAGAACTCGATAATATCTGACAGTCTTTATTATTGATTCCAAGTATGAAGTAATCTGGGTGAGGTAAAGCATCAAAGGCAAACAAAAATGTTATTGGTTGCTTTTATAGACCAACTACATTAGGAGTTGTAGTGGCAGAGTGCTTTAAATAGAACTTTGTCGAGATTTTCATAAGTTTACTGATCATGCTAATCGTAGAATTATCGTTGTAATCGATAACGAAGCGTAAAAAGGCAACGTGACACCTGAGTTTTGTCTTTGCGATGCAGAGGCCAAGGTGTAATGCAGTGCTAGTCACTGCCAGCCACTGCAGCTGCCACAGTGAAAGTGGTTCTGAACAGCACATTCACCTTCACAAAAAAGTGCCTGTTACAGCCGCTACGTGGTGTCTTGACACGCGAAGAAAAGCTGGCGATCTGCTCCACTGCACAGTGCCAAGCATTAAAGTGAATTACTCCCTCGAGGTTCGAACCGTGTACCTAAGAGCGGAACTCCTCCGCACAAGTCTGGGTCAACGCCGACGGCTACAGGGGTCTGTCACTATTACATTAACGTGCATTAACCACCTCGGCAAAGGAAGCAATTTGTCACATCGGTGACAAAGCGTTTAATTTCTTCTTGGTTACAGGATACTGATAATCAACAAGCATGCTGAAATTTTATAATAGTCATATAAACTGTGTTTCACAGGGCTTCATCAAGTCCAAGCGATTTTTCAGGATTAGTATGCCCAAAAAATAGCTCGGACATAGCTGGAGTATGATCTTTTGAGATATTAATCTATATTTTAAGGAGATGTCACCCGATAGCTCATAAATACGTGATAATTCACAGACAAGAGCTAGAGATAAAAATTTCTTTATTACACAACCAGTTTCAGTCCGCGGACTATCATCAGGTATCATAAAATATTTACAATAGTGTACAATGCGGAATAAAATCAGTGGCATCAAATAATACAAATTCATAGACTGTAGAGGGATAATCGGCTTGAATAATGTAAGCCGTTTGAAATGGATGTAGGTTGCAGTAGTTAATGAAATGAAGAGGCGTGCACAGGATAGACTAATGTTGAGAGCTGCTTCAAACAAATCTGAAGACAATAAAAATAACAATAACAAAGAAGCTAAACAACAGTCGCTCTTCCAGTTCACTGATCACGAATGCACCAGGAGGCCCAAGACGGTGTGTGAATAAAGACTACTCTCGACTCAACACCAGTAAACCGAAGTCGACCACTGCCCTGTTACCGTCCGTACGTTCTTATTCCATGTAATAACCCTTTGGTAATGGTTCAAATGGCTCCGAGCACTATGGGACTTAACATCTGAGGTCATCAGTCCCCTAGAACTTAGAACTACTTAAACCTGACTAACCTAAGGACATCACACACATCCACGCCCGATGCAGGATTCGAACCTGCGACCATAGCAGTCGCGTGGTTCCAGACTGAAGCGCCTAGAACCGCTCGGCCACTGCGGCCGGCTTTGCAATGTTACGCCTAGATATTTAATCACCGTGGGTGTGTCAAGCAGTACACTACTAATGATTAATTCGAACGTTACATTTATCTGCATTAACTTATGTTTTTCTACGTTTAGAGCTAGTTGCCGTTTATCACACCAACGAGAAAGTTTGTCTAAGTCATCTTGTACCACATACGGGAGGACCAAATGGTTCCGTTCACTGTGCGGCGCAGCTTTATGCCAGGCCATGAAGTGATAGGGAAACTAACATTTGGGCCACTTGAAAGCGGATTGTTTTCACTTTCCCGCACACCGCTGTGAGATTTGGAACGTGTCGGAGGGGAAACGCTAGCTTCGTTGCGCTTGACGCCTCCAGCGCTCTGATATACTCCTAATGTTTTGCTGTTCCCCACGTTTCACGTTCTGACGTTCTGCCTGAAAACCCACGGCGCCGGCTTGGGCTGCGTTCACAGGGGCACCGACAACGGCAGCCAGACCCCGTCAGCCGACCGCTTGGTCACAGTGGGACCGATCTCCTCCATCAATTTTTGATGGGATCAAGGGGGTTAGAACCTATGCTGTCAACGAGGTTAGGATTTTTCTAATATACCGAGTGCTGTAAACTTAGTTATTGGAAGTTGTTATCTTCGTTTATGTAGAAGATAAAGTCTTGTTAAATCGAGTGACTCTTATTGAACCACCCTGAACAATTTGTAAAGATTATTGAGTTAAGAAAAGGAATGAAAAATTCTGAAAAATGAGAAAAAGTGCATGACTATAGACATTGGAAAACGCAGTAGTGAATGGTGAATACAAGATACAGCACTTATATACAAAAGAAAATCTACGTCGTTTCGTAGAGATAGCCGATGATGTTTAGTCTGTGTTTCTGAACCGCATAAAGTAGGGTGCCGGTGTCAAGAGCCTGTGGGTGTGTGGGTGCTATTCTGTCATTCTGTGCAACGGATTAATCTGAGATGTACCCTTTACCCTGTAGCTCCTGCAAGATGCAATTTCCACCCCCACACTACTACGGAAGTCAGACAGACGCTCCTAACGTTCTAAAGAGAAATGCCTGAAAAACGTTCAGCAATAAATATCTTCAGGAGTTGTCCGCTGTAAGGAAATGACACAAAAATTCACAAAATTTCTTACGTAACTTGTGGGATACTTGGGTACTGGAGTAGTGCTTGTTAGTGTAAGAAAAACATGAAACTAACGAAAATTACTATTTATTTTGCTAAAATTCTGAGAAATTACAAAGGCACTTTTAGTTATGAACTGAACAAGTTATTTCCGGGTTCTTTTCGGAATGTGAAGTTACCTCTTAAGGATAGGATTCGCTAATGAAATTTCTATACAAAGTTTAAGATTGTTATTGAGTCAACAGAATGGCTGAGAGCCACACCTACTCAACTTGAATAATTATCCGTTGGAATGTTGCTAGGTACGGTCGAGGCTGTCGCGTTTGAAATGCAGTGAAGCGTACTGTTGTGGAGGAAATATGGGGCTCGCAAGAGCTGTAGTGCACAATACCGTAAGCTGCGATGACTGCTGTCTGCCTCGCTCGCTGCTGACAAATAAGATAACTCTCGTTCTATCTGGATTGACCTTCGCCAATCAAACTCTCCCTCCGCCTTGATGAAGTCAAGGACTCCTATTCGCGCTAGTCTAACTATTGGCGTGGTACACCGGTCAGAGAACCAGTCCACCACGATGCCACTCAAAAATTCGCTCGCAGGCGGCTAACTATAACTCTTTCCGTTCACACCGCACAATAACTGTGGCAGCCAACACAGTGAACAACGCTTAATCGCAAGGACTCAATATAGAGTCGCACTCCGATTCGCTCTCGACAGAGGTGCTCTCCCAGTGAAGCACTGAGGAGAGACTTGTTCCTCGCTCTTTGAGTACATGTACGAGCGCACACGCTCTTGTTACGTGTTCTCGCTCAAAGAGCGACAACAGAACAGCCCCTCTCCACGCCATATGTGAAGGGGTATATCTTTCAGTCTCTTCCATTACTCCTTCAGCTCAAGGCATCAGGAATATCGCCTGCCAATCAGCATTGCTCTTCTGAAACGGAAGAATGACGTTTCGTTTAAGGCGACCAGTCTGGGAATCTGTAGCGCGTTTGCTGTCTCCCTGTGGAAACCTCTGAAACTGCATGCTATGTTTGTAAAGAATGCGTAGGCTGGGCGCTCCCACACAATGTAGCGGAATTTGCTTTTAAGCTGAACACAGGGTCATTCTCCCTTTCACTCGGGCAAACGCTGTCTACTCTACGGGCGGTCGCCGGCCGACGTAGATAGGTTGACTCGTCCTCTGAAGGGACCGGCCCCCCGGCGTGCGGTTTGCCTCTCCCCAACAAAAAGCTTTTGTGACGGTCGTGTCTTGAATGTGTGCGTGTACGCCAGCCTTGAGTATTTCAACCACAGTGTGCCCTTGCGATTTACTAGTTATTTCCATATCGTTTACATGAATTCATACAACGTTGACTTTATCTAGCCGGGCGAAGTGGCTGAGCGGTTCTAGGCGCTACTGTCTGGAACCGCGCGACCGCTACGGTCGCAGGTTCGAATTCTGCCTCGGACATGGATGTGTGTGATGTCCTTAGGTTAGTTAGGTTTAAGTATGAAACTTCCTGGCAGATTAAAACTGTGTGCCAGTCTGGCACACAATTTTAATCTGCCAGGAAGTTTCATATCAGCGCACACTCCGCTGTAGAGTGAAAATTTCATTCTAGAATCATCCTCCAGGCTGTGGCTATGCCATGTCTCCGCAATATCCTTTCTTCCAGGAGTACTAGTTCTGCAAGGTTCGCAGGAGAGCTTCTGTAAAGTTTGGAAGGTAGGAGACGAGGTACTGGCAGAAGTAAAGCTGAGAGGACGGGGCGTGAGTCGTGCTTGGGTAGTTCACACGGTAGAGCACTTGCCCACGATAGGCAAAGGTCCCGAGTTCGAGTCTCGGTCCGGCACACAGTTTTAATCTGGCAGGAAGTTTCATATCAGCGCACACTTCGCTGTAGAGTGAAAATTTCATTCTAGGTTTAAGTAGTTCTAAGTTCTACGGGACTGATGACCTCAGCAGTTAAGTCCCATAGTGCTCAGAGCCATTTGAACCATTTGACTTTATCTTATCGAGTTTGGGTTCGAATGAAGCGTCTTGATGTGCGGAATACGATTGTGGGGGCGGAATATGTAAGCAATGAAGGTCAGGAGACCACGACGTCTTACAAGCCCTGTGGTATTCGACTAAGACCTGCCTGACCTGTTGAATAGTCTATCCTGCTGGTGATCACAACATGTAAACATATGAACGAAACGCCTTCATTCTGGAGTAAGTAATGAAAGACCATTTTACAAACAGAAAGTCTTCCGAAATTTTCAGAACGCCTTTCGATTGCTTTTACACATGTAAGCAAACCTTAACAGTTGTAGATGTGTGAAAATACTCGCAATTCTTATCAGGCGACACGCCTGTAACAATTTAGTTTAAGAATTATGTGTAGAGTGAAATGTCGATTGCTGTCTGTTAGGTTCAGGTGTCATCCTGTATGTCTTGCATTTGCACTTAACATGGCATTTGTTACTTCGTCGAGAGGAGGGGGAGGCACCATAGCCTCGATAAATAAATATGGCATGTTCTTCAATGGATACAACCTCAGAATTGACGAGAATGTCATCGTATTTGAGCATAGCGAGTGATTTTTGTTGTACAAGGTATTTCAAAACTGGATGTATTTCTTGTATCTCGACAATTAAAAATTATTACAATACGTGTCTGGAAATCCTTGGTTTTCCAGACGTATGACCTTCAAGACAGTGATATTCGTTGGAAAAAAGAAAAGAAAAAAAAAAAAGAAAAAAAAAGCTCAAAAGACTATACGAAGACTACGGCTTCTGATGCAATAAATAAAACTATTCCTCATCGTAATCCAATTGAGACATTCCCTGTATGTAGTCAATGGTATGTATCTTCTCGGACTATATCTCGTCATCATTGAATTATTATAAAAAATGTAATTCCAAATCGAAGTGATATTCACCAGAATATTTTTCTTCCCACAGGTAGTTAGTTGCCTTCACAAAATTCGTCCGAAATGCCCACGTCCTACTTGAATACAGGTCTCACATCGATGTCTCACGGCTCTCCGAACATGAACCCAAATTCCCGGTGTTTTGCGTATTTCCCCACAACCAGCCACTATTCGATTCCAAAGGAATTCCATGTCAGGCACTGGAGACGAATACACCGATGGTTTTAAATGCTCTCGTAAGTAGTAATCGATAGGGTTCACATCACGTGAGAGTGGAGGCCAGACAATTGGGCCACGTCTACTTATCCATCGATCTGGAAACATTCTATCCGTCGCAGGATGTGAAGCTGTTGACGAAAGATCAACGGAGTTTCTTCAAAAACTTGAGGTTTGGTGCTTTCCAGGAAGTTTGTGTATCCCTGCTCCGTAAGTCTGTTTACAAAATACATGGGATCCAACTCACTGATCTCGAACGATACCGGCCTACATGTTGAGGGAGAACGGCACTTGGTGATTAGATAATACAATTTCGTATCGGTCTTCACATGCCCATACATGCTGGCTATGGAAGTTTGTAATGCCAGCTGGTGTATGTTTCATTTGTGAATAATACTAAGGCAAAGAAGTTCAGATTTGTAGCACACTGCTGCGAGAACCACTGGCAGAAACTAATTCCAGCAGGGTAATCTGCTGGTGATGGGGCGAATACACGTTACAAATGATGAGGGTACAGTTGCTGCTATCTCAACTGTTTCGAGACAGTCGTATGAGCAACATTCACTTGCAATCCTAACCTTCGTGTGCTCTTAGAAGGGATCGTTTGCACAGAATCCAGAATCTCCTTCTCTACGCCTGGACTTGTAGATCTGGATCGTTCCCTCACCAAAGCAGGAGATGTAAACTTCCCAAGAGTATACAGACGGCGATACAGACGTTCAAATGTGTTCCGACCTGGACACCTTCGCTGTGGGTACCTCTCCTGGTACAAACGATAAGCCAGCGCCACATTGCTGTCCGCCATACCGTAAATCAGGCTCCCCTTTGCCAGCTCCTGATTTATGTGCATGTCGAACGCCAGACTGTACGCATCGTCTCGGAATTAACTGTCCGGGTCATTGGAAGCGTCCGATTTCACCAGTCTGCCTTGACCTGTGACGTAACGGTGTTGTGGTGTGTGACGTCTCTATGACGCAGTGTGTTTCAAGTGTTTGTAGTTGGCGCCCTCAGGTGGTGGATGTTGACGGATTGGGTTTAACGTGCGGTATTTGGTTCATTTGAGTCTTGGATAACACCGTGGTAACGTGGGTTTATCTGCCTGCGTAGTCAGTGCTGTAACGTGGATCTGAAAGTGTTTGCTTTGTTTTCAGTGAGTTGTTATGGTTTTTCCCTCTTGTTTATGTGTTTGACGTTTTTGTTATGTCTGATTACCTGGGTTTTTGTCGTCGTCGTTGTGGTTGTGTGTGTGTGTGTGTGTGTGTGTGTGTGTGTGTGGGTGGGTGGGTGGGTGGGTGGGTGTGTATCCAACTCAAGTGATTTTGTCGGATGCTTTTGTCAGTAACTAATTTTTGTTCTGGTTTTATTGTATAGCAATTGTGATGCTGTGCCCGTTTTATATTTACGTTATTTCGGTTGTTTTAACTGATCTAGTGAATATGGGAGTTTTGGGGTTTTCGAATTGTTGGGTGTTTGGTTTCGGTGGTGTTTTATGAGTTATGTAGGAGTGTGAAGTTTGTGCTTGTGATTTTTTTATTAGTGGTTAGCCAGTAGGCATCGCGAGCTGCGTTTGAGATCGCAGGACAAGGGAAATGCCCTATTCCACTTCTGGTAGTTGTAGGTGTTGGTTTTTAGGTATCGATGGCTTCGTTTGAGCTATTAGGTAAACTGAAATGTCCGATTTCGCTCTTCGGAATTTCAGATGTTGGTTATTTGGTATTGTGGGCTTCTTTTGAACTACACAGGTCGAATGAAATGTGTGATTCCTGTTGGTTTTGTGGCTGCAGCGCTATGTCGTAAGTTGAGATTTTTTTATAATATTTGTTTTAGGATGGTGCACTGTTTTGTATTGTTATATATTTAGCTTGTCCCGCCCTAAACCTCCCTTTTTCCCGCGGTTGTCACGTTAGTTTCATTTTATTGTTGGAGTTGGAAGTTACTGTGTATTTTTGTCCGCGTTTGTTGGCGTGTAGTGACAACATCGTCATTGTTTTGTATACGGTGCAAGTAGGCGTTTCTGCCACATTGATGGCGTCATGGGTCAACGTAGTCGAGTGGAATCGGACGCTTCCCTTAATGTCTTCTGCCACTGCAACTACCTGTGGGAAGAGAAATGTTTCGGTGAATATCGCTATTATTTGGTGACCAAACTCAGAAACTGTACATTTCAGGACACATGTTATAATTAATTTCTTTTATTGTCTACATATCTGGATTACATACCTCAAATTATGCCCTCTAGTCTTGGAACATCCTAGATACTTACGAGGAAGATGTGTCCTCATCCAACTGTATTCTTGAAAATGATCACATACTCGAAACTGGCCAACAGTTTTTAATGAATATAAACTAACAGCCTGGTGAGACTATTCATTGGAGAACTATATTTATAACGATGTTCCGAAGGTTGTGTCGCTGCAGATATGAGGAAGCACGTGGTTTACACGTGGTGAGGACCTCGGACGAGGCGGAAAGGACTTGCAACATTGTCGACATCCTGTCCTACTGCTGCTGGGGTCGAAGTTGGGTTAGCACGCTGTACTAGTTTCGCTCCATCGGTCTCCACTTCATTAAGCATTTGGACGATACAAGCTGTGAAGACGCTCATAAACTACGTATAGGTGTAGATCTAACATAATGTTGCCACTGAGGAACCGAGCCGTATCTAACGGTTACGGCAATTGTGTTTGCTGTTCCAAACAGCATCCCTTACGAGCAAATCAGTTGCATATTTACGTGTGGTTACTCGTGCTTTAGGTACTTGGGCTATGCACACAAAGAACAGCTCGGTGTAGTCACTACGTCGAGCCATGCACTACTGCTTTTATGCCCCGCAGCTCATTCGCTGCAAATATTCACCTGTAGCTGTGATCGTGCAGCCAAATAATCTGTGCGCTGGCTAGAATTGCCAGTTAATCAAATACTCAGAAATACAGAACGAAAGTTAAATGAGTAATTTATTAACAAGGGTTCTATTGTAACTGATGCAGACGACAGAGAATTTTTTGAATAATGCCTATTGAAAAAAGGACATCTTAAATAAACTGGAAGTGGTCCTACGATATCCAATTAAAATACAGATAGAAAATATCCTTATAAAATGCAAATAAATTTTGCATTGAGAGCTTTACGAGAATGGTAGTAAAATCATAAAAATAAATTGTAATAAAAGCTACATCAAAGCTAAGTCCATTTCGTAATAACAGAACACGAAATATTCACCAGCTCAATACAGTTCAGAGCTCAATTTAAAAATTATCACGTATGGTACAAAAAATAGTAACTCATACTCCATCTATCCTCTGCTCCATAATACAAGTGGAAAAAACTTGAAGAGTATTACTCTAGACTGTTGAAATGCGTTTGCTGAAGCGTTTAAAAGTTATGAATTCAGAGGTTCCCTGTGAAAATGTTTGTTTTTCAGCGTTTTAAATGGGTACATTGCAAGTGGTTGGTTTGGTGACGCAACTATCGCACACCATAACCGTGTTATTGTTTATCCATTCCAATATTTGTAAAACGAGCGCGCAATCCAAGCATTTAACGAAGTCCGATCATCATTATTATTTGAATGCAGATCATTTCCCTGCATTGAAACTTAACAATGGCACAGTTTTGTGTCACCGAGCTTGCCGCTTCCTAACGTCGATTTCGACCTTTGATGAAAGCAAGCAAAAATGAGATACGCAGCAAGGCAAATCGTTCTTAATTCAACGCATAAATGCTGGGTCACACGGGTAAATACACTGAAGCGCCAAAGAAATTGGTATAGACATGCGTATTCAAATACAGAGATATGTAAACAGGCAGAATACGGCGCTCCGGTCGGCAACACCTGTGTAAGACAAGTGTCTGGCGCAGTTATTAGATCGATTATTGCTGCTACAATGGCAGGTTATAACAATTTAAGTGAGCTTGAACGTCGTGTTACAGTCGGCACACGAGCAGTGGGACACAACTCTCCGAGCTAGCGATGTAGTAGGGGTTTTCCCTTACGACCATTTCACGAGTGTACTGTGAATATCAGGAATCCGGTAAAACATCAAATCTCAGACATCGCTGCGGCCGGAAAAAGATCCTGCAACAATGGGACCAACGACGACTGAAGAGATCGTTCGGCGTGACGTAAGTACAGCCCCTCCCAAAATTGCTGCAGATTTCAATGCTGGGCCATAAACAAGTGTCTGCGTGCGAATCATTCAACGAAACATCATCGATATGGGCTTTCTGAGCCGAAGGCCTACTCATGTACCCTTGATGACTGCACGACACAAAGTTTTACGTGTCACCTAGGCTCGTCAACACAGACACTGGACTGTTGACGACTGGACACATGTTGCCTGGTCGGACGAGTCTCATTTCAGATTTTATCGAGCGGACGGACGCGTACGAGTATGGAGACAACATCATGAATCCATGGGCCCTGCATGTCACCAGGGGACTGTTAAAGATGGTGGGGGTGTTGTAATGGTATGGGGATTGTGCAGTTGGAGTGATATGGGTCCCTTGATACGTCTAGGTACGACTCTGACAGGCGACAAGCACGTAAGCATCCTGACTGATCACCTGCATCCATTAATGTCCATTGTGCATTCCGACGGACTTGGGCAATGCCTTGCAACGTGCTGTTCAGAAGAAATCTCCACCCCCTCGTACTCTTACGGATTTATGGACAGTCCTGCAGGATTCATGGTGTCAGTTCGCACCAGCACTACTTCAGACATTAGTCGAGTCCATGTCACGTCTTGTTGCGGCACTTCTGCGTTCTCGAGGAGACCCTAAAGTATATTACGCAGGTGTACCAGTTTTTTTGGCTTTTCAGTGTATATGTGCTTTCATTATTCTGTTGTTGTCTATGTGATGCGCCTATCCTTCGTTAACATTTCGTATTCTTACTTGAAAATTAGAATAAAACCCACAGCGCTACGAAGGAGGTAGCGTTACAAGTAGTAAAGAAGTAACAAATTGAAACGTGGTGCCAGATGCTGAAGTTTTACTGCATGACTGACGAAAACGTAATTTCATTATTTTGTGGTAGTTTGAAATTATGTGTTAAGTTTGTTTGAAGTCGTTAAGTCTCAAATATTGGATGAATATAGTACGAGTAATTTTCGCGCCATGAGTTTTACGCTGGTCAAGAGGTATCCACAGTTTCTGACTCTAAGGTTGGTATTAATCCATTGATGTTAAATTGTGTCTCTTAATAAGCAGATTACGACAGCATTTCAAAATTTTAAATTCAGTCAATAATTATATGAAATATTGAAAATCATATTTTTTGCCCCTGGAAGGTTTATATATGCAACCTACAACTGGAAATGGTGACAAACTTAGCCGCTTAGAAATGTAGACATGGAAATGATGAGAACAATAAGCCTGGTGCAGGAAAGTTTTTCCTCTTGGTGTTTATGACCTGTTGAGAGAGCGTTCAGTAAACATGGTTTTAAGTTTCTGCTCAACGATCATAATGATTGGCCTGCATGCCAAAAAGCTCAGTTGTTCAGTGGTAGACGTTAGATTGTGTTGCGTCTGAACTTTTCGACTTTAGTAGTTAAGTCCTCGCTTAATGTGATTGGTATTGTCAAGCGCAAAAAATGGCAGTAGTTGAATGTTTCTGCGTTGTGAAAGCTGTAGCGTTCTTAGCACAACCGATATCAGTTTTCAAAAGACAATTCCGTATACTAGACTACCAGATTTTCGAGCAATACTGCCGTAGGAATCCGAATTACAGGAGGTGGAAATTCATGAGTTTGGAACGCGTCTAGACCAAACATGTTCTGCACTCTGTCCGCGGCTACCACAAGAAAACTGAACTGGCTACCACAAGAAAGAGAACTGCCTTCCACCATTTGGGCGTTGCTGTAAACTTCAAAACAACTTCGCAACGAAATCTTCTGCCTACTATAATTCACTGAACTTATTTCGGTATGCTAGGGTTAAAGTGACCCCTTTGTAGAGTACGTGACTACACTGATTACGGACATTGTATCTCCTGTATGCACCCGAAAACCGACGGCACACGCCTTAAAGTGTTCAGTCTGTGGCAATACTTTCCAACCAATGAGCAAGATAAGGATGAGGTGACGAGATAGCTATTCTCCTGGGTTGACATTCAAGAGGGTAATCTGACATTTCCGACCCTGCACCCAAGTTGGATTTTCCGTGGAGTTTAAGGCGAGTGCCAGAATGGTTCGTTTGAAAGGGATTAGTTCCATTGGAAATGAATTCCAGTTCTCCTAGCAACGCCGATCTCGGCGTTGTTACGATATGGGGGAAACGACTGCGAAACATAATATCCTGTCGAGAGCATTTCAATCATACTTATTGGATGCAGGTCCGGAAATCTAATAGACGACTTACATCTGCAGTCAGCTATTTCATCATGGCAAGTAAGTAAGTGAATAATAATGTGAAGTTCCTCTTAATTTGGCAGAAAAATTATTTTATTATTTTAACGTTGTATTTGATCGCTACGCTTAGAATTAGTAATTTGCCCTCGTTTTTAGCAAGAAGAAGGAGTCACAGCATGCCGTCTGGCTGCGATCACCCGCTAAAATAGTTTCATCGAGGAGATAGGAAGCGACTGAAGGGTAGCGGCTTTTAAGGGCAGAGGGAAAAATTACCAAATACAGCGCCGTGAAAAAAAAAAATTCTGCCATAGTCAGGGCAGATAATACTAGGCGGATTTGCGCCAGTAGCGTAAGTTAATGCTTGGGTGTTGGTAAGTGTTGTGGACAGGTGTTACCATTCTAGCTGGTCCCCGACGAAATCTCATGGGCCAGCTGCAGCGCTTGCATACCTGTGACATGCCAGGTCGTCTTATGAGTGGTCAATTGATTGCAAAATAGGCCGTTCGTTGTGTAGAGTCGTGCGGAGTTTGTGTCTTGTGTGTTCAGCTTCCCTGGACAAGTAGAGCTGGCGGTGCCAGTCAGATTTGCTGTGATACTTGGGTTCACCGATATTTCGTTGTTTGTGTGTTTAATTTGATCCTTCCATAGGTGGTTAATTTTCTCTAAGAAGTGTCTTTGGGCGCTCGTACTTCCACCTGTTGTTATGATCATAGTCCCCCCAGAATATAGTCGTGTGGCGAGTTTCCTGAATACCTCCAAGAGAGTATCGAGGAGGTATTCATTATGTAAATCCGCCGTAGGTGTGTATGTTCGGGCATTGCTCATTATTCGTAACACCTTGTTTTGTATGACGTGCTGGAGCCGTGTAACCGCTGACTAGAGCTACGAACGTCATCAGAGGTCTGATAAGTGTCATACACATAACCCTCGACACCCTTCTATTAATTGCGCTTTGTCTGTTAAGCATAAGATACTGTTGTTTGAGCTCCGCTATACTTTATGGGCAACGTGTTGTATGTGGTCTCTCCATGTGATTTTCCGATACATCCAGACACCGAGGTATCTGACTTTTCCACGGAAATGTCTTGGGTGTGAGTGTATAATTTTCTACAGTACTGGTGTTTCTGCAGTTGTCTCGGTCTGCTTGTAAACAGAACAGCCCCGCATTTGTCGACATTTACCTTGGCACGCCATTTCTCTAACCAAGTCTCGACTGTTCTGAGTGCTATCTGTAGTCGTAAGTTAATGTTTGATGGTTTCCAATCTTGTGCTAGGATGGCAGTGCCATCTGCGTAGATGGCAACCATCGCGTTATGTGTTGTTGGGATATCACTTATGTAGAAGTTAAACAAGAGGGTCCCCAGGACGCTGCCTTGGGGTACTGCGGCCAGAATGCCATGTCGTGTTGATTGTTTGCCATGAATGTCGGTGTTGAAACATCTGTTCGTCAGATAAGGGAGCATCAGACATACGAGTCCGCCGTGGAAACCATCGTCGGTGAGATCGTTGAAGGCTTTTTAGATGTCCAGGAACACAGCCATCGTTGCTTTACTGATGGAGTCGCCTGTTATATGCTCCACTACGAGGAGTCGTTGCGTTGTTGAGTAGTGATTCCTGAAGCCGAACTGCTCCGGCTCAGGGTGTCGTTGTTGATGCAGTGCCTAGTGAGTCGTTTTAGAATCAACTCTGAACAATATTGCTGAGCGAGCTCAGCAGCCTGATGAGTCGGTAATTTTTGGGGAGTAAGTGATCTCCTGGCTTCGCAGGAGAGCTTCTGTAATGTTTGGAAGGTAGGAGACAAGGTACTGGCAGAAGTAAAGCTGTGAGGACGGGGCGTGAGTCGTGCTTGGGTAGCTCAGTTAGTAGAGCACTTGCCCGCGAAAGGCAAAGGTCCCGAGTTCGAGTCTCGGTCCGGCACACAGTTTTAATCTGCTAGGAAGTTTCATATCAGCGTACACTCCGCTGCAGAGTGAAAATCTCATTCTGATCTCTTGGTTTTCTGAACATCCGGATCTTGGCTACCTTTCAAAAGACAGGGAAGTGTTGGTGTCGTAGAATGACATTCGCGATGTGTCAAAGATTCTTTGGCTTTATACGTCAACTCTTTGAGTACACGGTTTTGAATGCCGTTGGGACCAGGAGCTTTCCTAGCTGAGCAGTGCTTAATAGCCCACGTGGTTTAATGTGCGCTGGTACGTCTGATTTCGTCGCTCACGGACTGGTCTACAGGTCGTGTAACCTCCTGGTCCGTTTCAAGCGTGAATGATGTGTGTGAGAGAGACAAATTCTGTGTGAAGGACTCTGCTAGAGTTCTGGCCATTATTTCGACCTTCTCCGCCGAAGGGTATATAGGTACGTCTGGTCCTCACAGAACGGGGGTCAAAAATGGCTCTGAGCACTATGGGACTCAACATCTGAGGTCATCAGTCCCCTAGAACTTAGAACTACTTAAACCTAACTAACCTAAGGACAGCACATACATCCATACCCGAGGCTGGATTTGAACCTGCGACCGTAGCGGTCGCGCGGTTCCAGACTGAAGCGGCTAGAACCGCTCAGCCACATCGGCCGGCCAGAGCGGGGGTCGCTCCGTGGTAAAGTGTCGAGCTAAATTCCACACTACCGGTCGTGTAGTATCAGTTCACCGAGTTTTTGGTCCCATTGTGTGGTTTCAAATGTTTGAATTTTTTCCCGTTTAATACCCTGGAGCCTGTTAGCATGCATTGTGTACAACAGGCGCCTGGTGCGCTGCCGGTATCTACTGAGACTGTTTCAAATGCCAACCACGAGTCAAGATGCTGCCCTGCGCCTACTGGTGACCACAGGTCGCTACTGTCCTTCTGGCAAAGAGCGTACTACGAGCGTGGCTCCTGACACATAACCAACTCTACTTAGCGCCCTACCACTAGCTTTCTCTTGCAAAATTGGTGTCAGGAAGTGGTCGTGCATCTGAAGCCTGCAGCAAAAAATGGTTCAAATGGCTCTGAGCACTATGGGACTTAACATCTGAGGTCATCGTTCCCCTAGAACGTAGAATTACTTAAACCTGTATTCGCGAGTTCCAGTCGAGGTGTACTGCGCTCAGATCCCTAGCGGCGATGAGTCATGGTGCGATGTTGAGAATAGTGCTGATATCGGGTGTTACAATGTTATTTGGTGGATTTTAAGGCGATGTCACTGGGAGTTCGCCCTCTTAAGCAGCAATACATATTCCTACTGCGGCGAGAAGGAAAACAGTTACCACAGTTGGGTCGCTGGCAGCGCCTCATTGGTCTGAGACTATTCCATTGGCGAGAGGAGTCATGAGTACACTTAAGAGTGGTACTAACTCGGCGATTCTGAACGACAGTGACCCAACAACACAGAGGCACGAAGCTAAGAACTTTTCTATATCAAATATTAATTACTAATACTTACCTGTGACATAATAAGTGCTAGGAGCAGCCTAAGTATAACTAAAGCTTTGCTACCGTAACTCTGCTACGCAGTAAACTACCATATTAAGAAACAAATGATAATTATCATTGTACGAATCGTTCGAAAGTTACACGAAAAGCACTAGAGATTTCTGTCGCAGGCTACGCACCTCTGTCGGCTTTAGGGATTCTGGTCACCATGGAAACCATGCTCTCAGTTTACCGTAACTTTTAGAGGTTGATTGTATAAAACTGCGTGATTGTTAATTATTTGGCGGTGATTGTCAAAATATGGGCAGTAATGACACCCTGAAATATTATTTAAAGTAGATAAGCTACCCGCACATCCATTCATAGTTGTATAGGAAGACTGTTAGGATCTCTGAACAAAGGGGACTACATCTGTGGGGACTTTGCACAGAACATGTGAGAGAACGTCCTGCATGCCGTTTTTTAGTATTGAGCACGGAGGAACGGCCAGTACCACTACTCGCCGCCTATTCCACTTTTTACAGACTTCCGTGACTAGACTGACAAATATTGATGGACATACATGGACATGCAAGCATGCATGTCGGAAGGGACAGGTACTGCGTCCTCTACAGCCGTTAAGAATTACGTGAAATGTATTCGCATTTCCAAATATGGATAACCATCATCTGTAATAATGAAACGACAACGATGAAAATTTGTGCCGGACCGGAACACGAAACTAGGTCGAATAGCGTAATGGTAAGACGACCGCTCGTGATAAGGGGGACTTATCACGAGCGGTCGTCTTACCATTACGCTATTCGATCACGGTTCACGGCCAGACTCAAACTTCCAAATGTTGTCAACCATGCGTCTACAACCTGGACTTGTACATCTGTTATGTAAATTCCCGTGCACGTCCAAAGGGACACCGCATCGCACTTCTGAGCAACGCAAGCACTGTAATATCGTATTTATCTGCCGATTACAGTCAAGTGAGTTTTCAGTAAAATGCCCTCGCCTGTACGGGAATATACACAATGGATGCACGAGCACAGGTTGTAAACACGTGGTTGACGACATATAGAAATTTGGCCGTGAGTCGTGCTCGGATAGCCTAATGGTAAGGCAACCTCTCGCGATAAACGGGAAATTGGGGTCTGAGTCCTGGTCTGGCAAAAATTTTCACTATCGTCATTCCATTACACAGCTGACGGTTGTCCATATTGACTGCGAATGCGTTTCATGTAAATATTAATGTAGGTTTAGTACCAAGGGGGGATTTGGCCCTAAGGATATGATAGATCTATGAGGTGCGACAATAAAGTAATGATACTGATTTTCTTTGCAAGATGTGGCAACCCTGCAGGCTTGTGTAGGCACAATATCTTTGACCTTGGTCTGTAAGCTGCTTCTAGTCCAAGCAGCACATCGATGCAACTGCTCAGTCGTGAGATGTGCTGTAATAAGTTAACACGTGTTTGTGTCACTATTCACGGAAATGGAACCGCATAATATTGCACAACGTTATGCCATTTATTTTTGCGTTAAATTGGGTGGAAACGCGACAACAACTTACGGTAAGCTTCAGAAGGCCTTTGGAGAGGAGGTTATGTCAAGAGCTCAAGTTTTTCGTTGGCATAAAATGTTTAGTGAAGGCAGAACGAATGTTGAAGATGAAGACCGCAATGGACGAACATCAACCTCAAGGACGAATGTCAACTTGGCCAGGGTGCGTGAACTCTTATGATCTGATCGAAGATTATTCGTGAAAATTATTGCAGAAGAACTGAACATCAATCGAGAAACAGTTTGTCTAATAATAACTGAAGATCTTGGTGTGAGAAAGATTGGATTCTGCATCACGATAATGCGCCATCTCATACTGCTCTGTCAGATCAGCAATTTTTAACCTCATAACAAATTTCAGTACTGGTTCAAATGGCTCTGAGCACTATGGGACTTAACATCAGAGATCATCGTCCTCTAGACTTAGAACTACTTAAACCTAACTAACCTAAGAACATCACACACATCCATGCCCGAGGCAGGATTCGAAGCTGCGACCGTAGCAGTCACGTGGTCCCGGACTGAAGCGCCCAGAACCGCTCGGCCACCGCGGCCGGCTAATTTCAGTACTACCACAGCCACTATTTCCAAGAGTCAAAACCGCGGTCAAGGGACACCATTTTCAAACAACACAAGATGTCCAAAAAGCTGTGACGATGGTCTTGGAGGATATTACAGACGATGTGTTCCAGAAATATTACCATCAGTGGCAGAAGCGCTGGAAAAAGTGTGTGCAATCAGAAGGGAACTACTTTGGAGGAGGCAATACTAAATTTGACTAAAACGGTAAGCAACATTTTTTTTCACATCAGTCTCATTACTTTATTGTCGCACCTTGTACATAGATCTGTGCAATCACAGTTCCACGCGTACAGACGTGCAGATATCGAAATAGTAGTTTATCAGTGCGTACGCATACACTACCACATTCGTAGGCATCTTTGTCATGGAAGTTAGGTGAATCGTGGGTTCGGCTTCAGGTCAAGCCAAATGATCAGGACACCGAGCGAGGTGGCACAGTGGTTAGCACACTGGACTCGAATTCGGGAGGACGACGGTTCAATCCCGCGTCCGGCCATCCTGGCTTAGGTTTTCCGTGATTTCCCTAAATCGCTTCAGGAAAATGCCGGAATGGTTCCTTCAAAAGCGCCCGGCCGAATTCCTTCCCCATCCTTCCCTAATCCGATGAGACCGATGACCTAGCAGTTTGGTATCCTCCCCCAAATCAACACCCCTCCCCCAACCCCCCCCCCCCCCCCCAAATGATGAGGATTTTCGTACACTTGCTGTCACTATTTGAAAAGAAAAAGGTAGCCACTGTTGCAGGTCTTTACCAACTCCCCCCTCCCCCCCCCCCTTCCCAGACCGTACCATCGCCGGGAGCAGCTTTGATTATGACAGTTCATTGTTACCATAGTAGCTGCGTGAGAAATTAATACTGTAATAGTTTGGTGATAAAGCATTATAAACGTAACGGAAAATACGTATTTTGTGATTGCTACATTCGTGTTCGACCTTATTGTTTATTTTTACTATTAAATGACAAAAATCTGTTGGTAAACGCCGGCTGGGGTGGCCGAGCGGTTCTAGGCACTACAGTCTGGAACCGCGCGACCGCTACCGCTACGGTCGCAGGTTCGAATCCTGCCTCGGGCATGGATGTGTGTGATGTACTTAGGTTAGTTAGGTTTAAGTAGTTCTAAGTTCTAGGGGACTGATGACCTCAGAAGCTAAGTCCCATAGTGCTCAGAGCCAATTTTTGTTTTTTGTTGGTAAACACGTTTTCCTCGGGTTTATCTTGCGTTATGACTGATTAGGTACGCACCAGATATTTGGCCCAACGAACTGTATGGCATATTGATGCTGCTACGTCATAGTCACAATTACGTAGGTTTGCGTCAAGAAATGGCTGATCATGTATATAAAATCTTCTCTTTGAAGTCATCGTTAATGAGCAATAAAGAACAACTTCGCTCTCGTTCAGGTAAAGCCGCCGCAGAGGTTGGACCATTGCCAATGCCATTGATTGCCTGAGAGGCTGTGGCTCAGCACTCAGAGACAGTTGGCAGAGTTATAAAGCCACTGGCTGAATCAACACAGAAGGTGACTGACAATGCGAATCGAAATGTCAGAAGTTACGGCGGAACGACCTCTCTTGCTCGTAGCACTGTATATCGGCCCTGGAGTAACTGCGGCGCCAGGTTGACACAGGTACATACACGAAGAAAAACTTTTTTTCTTTGAAATTTCATTCTGGTTAGCTTCAGAGTAGCATTGTTTTTTTAAAAAAAGATAGCATATTCAGCACATAACTGTAAGGCTGCTCGTCCGCTGGAAGCGATTACGAGAGCAGTCGCGGAATCGATACCGGTACGAGCAGTGTTACGGAACATCGTCCATTAATGCGGCTATTCGACGCGATTATACGCAACGGTGGGCTACTAGGAACGGCAATAGTCGCTTGTAGTCGCTCGTTCCCAGTACACATGCTGCTGCAACCACAATCGTAACGGATGTAGATTGTGTAAAATTGATTGTTGTAGTTCGCTCAAAATCATCTCCGTGCAGTACGAAAGGCGATAAGTATTATTCTCGTGGTATTCAAAGAAAACTATGGTTGAAAGTTGTAGAAGAAGTGGGTGTCAGCAATGGTAAATATGTAGTCACTTTTATAGTACAGGATAATTAAAATGGTTCAAATGTCTCTTAGCATGGGACTTAACATCTGAGGTCATCAGTCCCCTAGACTTAGAACTACTTAAACCGAACTAACCTAAGGACATCACACACATTCATCCCCGAGGCAGGCTTCGAACCTGCGACCGCAGCAGCAGCCCGGTTCCGGACTGAAGCGTCTAGAACCGCTCGGCCACAGCGGCCGGCACAGGATAATTAAACTTCCGCTATGTCAGCCAGTGTAGACGGAAAACTATTTACCTTATGGGTACCGAACTTTATAGGAATGATGCTCAAACTGCGTGTTGCGCGATTTGCGTTGTTAGTTGTGATAGTGTCGCCACTTGCCGTTAGGCGCCAGTACTGGTACGGCGACGTAGGTTTGCAACTGAAGCGTCAGTGTGCATTGCAGTTGTGGACGGTCAACATGGGACTGGGCGAGGTGACCAGGGCCTTACTCGTAAAGCTGTTTTATTAAACCGGCAGTAATAGTGCCGCTGCTCTTGGTGAGTATCGATACTTTTCATGAATGCGGAGAGTTCTCCTTCCGCACCGTGGCTGAAGAACATGGTTAGGAAGTTCGAATTGTCTGGCGATTTGGGAATCGCTCGTGGGAGAAGATCATTCGAGTTAGAAAACTGCTACGGAAGCAAAGGGAACTTCACAGCAAACATAAACGTAGCCAAAGCCTTGCAGACAAACAAAAATTACACGAAGCGAAATGTAGTATGATGAGGGCCATGCGAGAGGCGTTCAACGAATTCGAAAGTAAAGTTCTATGTACTGACTTGGCAGAAAATCCTAAGAAATTTTGGTCTTATGCCAAAACGGTAGGTGGATCAAAACAAAATGTCCAGACACTCTGTGACCAAAATGGTACTGAAACAGAGGATGACAGACTAAAGGCCGAAATACTAAATGTCTTTTTCCAACGCCGTTTCACAGAGGAAGACTGCACTGTAGTTCCTTCTCTAGATTGTCGCACAGATGACAAAATGGTAGATATCGAAATAGATGACAGAGGGATAGGAAAACGATTAAAATTGCTCAAAAGAGGAAAGGCCGCTGTACCTGATGAGGTACCAGTTCGATTTTACACAGAGTGTGCGAAGGAACTTGCCCCCCTTCTTGCAGCGGTGTACCGTAGGTCTCTAGAAGAGCGTAGCGTTCCAAAAGATTGGAAAAGGGCACGGGTCATCCCCGTTTTCAAGAAGGGGTGTCGAACAGATGTGCAGAACTATAGACCTACATTTCTAACGTCGATCTCGAGAGGGTGTAACAATGGAAAATTGTACTGATATGCAGGAGGATCTGCAACGAATTGACGCATGGTGCAGGGAATGGCAATTGAATCTCAATGTAGACAAGTGTAATGTGCTGCGAGTACATAGAAAGAAAGATCCTTTATCATTTAGCTACAATATAGCAGGTCAGCGACTGGATGCAGTTAATTCCGTAAATTATCTGGGAGTAGGCATTAGAAGTGATTTAAAATGGAAGGACCGTATAAAATGAATCGTCGGTATAGCAGATGCCAGACTGAAATTTACTGGAAGAATCCTACGGAAATGCAGTCCGAAAACAAAGGAAGTAGGTTACAGTACACTTGTTCGTCCACTGCTTGAATACTGCTCACTGGTGTGGGATACGTACCAGATAGGGTTGATAGAAGATATAGAGAAGATCCAACGGAGAGCAGCGCGCTTCTTTACAGGATCATTTAGTAATCGCGAAAGCGTTACGGAGGTGACAGATAAATTCCAGTGGAAGGCTCTGCAAGAGAGACGCTCAGTAGCTCGGTACGGGCTTTTGTTGAAGTTTCGAGAACACACCTTCACCGAGGAGTCAAGCAGTATATTGCTGCCTTCTACGTATATCTCGCGAAGAGACCATGAGGATAAAATCAGAGAGATTAGAGCCCACACAGAGGCATACCGACAGTCTTTCTTTCCACGAACAATACGAGACTGGTTCAAAATGGTTCCGGTTAAAGGCGCTGCAAGACCGCTACGGTCGCAGGTTCGAATCCTGCCTCGGGCATGGATGTTTGTGATGTCCTTAGGTTAGTTAGGTTTACCTAGTTCTAAGTTCTAGGGGACTAATGACCTCAGCAGTTGAGTCCCATAGTGCTCAGAGCCATTTGAACCATTTTGAAAATGGTTCAAATGGTTCTGAGCACTATGGGACTTAACATCTGAGGTTATCAGTCCCCTATAACTTCGAACTACTTAAACCTATCTAGCCTAAGGGCATCACACACATCCAAGCCCGAGGCAGGATTCGAACGTGCGACCGTAGCGGTCGCGCGATTCCAGACTGAAGCGCCTTTAACCGGAACCATTTTGAACCAGTCTCATATTGTTCGTGGAAAGAAAGACTGTCGGTATGCCTCTGTGTGGGCTCTAATCTCTCTGATTTTATCCTCATGGTCTCTTCGCGAGATATACGTAGAAGGCAGCAATATACTGCTTGACTCCTCGGTGAAGGTGTGTTCTCGAAACTTCAACAAAAGCCCGTACCGAGCTACTGAGCGTCACTCTTGCAGAGTCTTCCACTGGAGTTTATCTGTCACCTCCGTAACGCTTTCGCGATTACTAAATGATCCTGTAAAGAAGCGCGCTGCTCTTCGTTGGATCTTCTCTATATCTTCTATCAACCCTATCTGGTACGGATCCCACACCAGTGAGCAGTATTCAAGCAGTGGACGAACAAGTGTACTGTAACCTACTTCCTTTGTTTTCGGACTGCATTTCCGTAAGATTATTCCAGTAAATTTCAGTCTATAACCGCTCGATCACACCGGCCGGCTACGAGACTGGAATAGAAGGGAGAACCGGTAGAGGTACTCAAGGTACCCTCCGCCATACACCGTCAGGTGGCTTGCGGACTATGGATGTAGACGTAGATGTAGATGTAGAGGCCAACGGCCAATTGCGCCACAGATTGTTGAGGGAGTTACTGTTGCCATGGCGGAGAATCCTGGACGCAATGTGCCACCTTCAAGAAGTGCGCGAGATATCACACATCAGCTGAACATTCCGTGATGCACTATTCTAATAGCGCTGCGAACAGTTGTGAAATTGTATCTCTTGCGCAATTCCAGGGTGTGATGGACGCCGATGCTCGTCACGATGAACAACATTTGTAACCTGGGACGTAAACGTAGCACGGAATTAACAGATGTTACCCTCTCACATGGAAATTAAAATGTTACTTTCAGTGGTTTATTCGTTCTCCTCTGTATGTCCTTACAAATGTTTCCAAAAAGTTTCATTCTACTACGATCACTCCTTTTCATGGGGCCCTCTCAGGTAGCGAAAGTTTAATTATAACCACCTTATAGATGCATGTGATGTTAATAGTACAGAAAGGTTTTGCAATAAAGAATATATTACTCAAGCACATACTCAAGCATTCGAGTCGTGTTCACAGAAATATGCTACATATTTCTCTCTGATGACATTGTCTCTTGTGACGCGTTTGTTTTCATCTAGCGCAGCAAATCTAATGGAAGCTCCACTGCTTTCAGTTTGTGGTTGCTCTTGTAATGAAGCACATATTAGTGTTCACCTTCTTTATTTCTGACAATACTATGTAACAGCTGCAAATATTTATCAATAGCATTAGCGAATCGGAGTTGACCTCAGTACATGAGCACTAGCTACTGGCTGGCCATGGTACCGAATGTACACTCAGTAACTTGCCGTGGCTTTGAAACTCCCTCACTAAATATTGTTATTGATGAACCAAGTTTTGACGCGGGAAACAGAATTTAGGTACGTTTTAAGAGGATACACTTATCCCCAAACATGCTAAACTTTAATATTCGATCCAGACAATGTGGAAACTTTTTGAATGTGTAGTCCTTCAGTTTCAAGATGTGTGCCAAGTTTAGATTTGGAGAAAATACTACCGTTGCTCTCCTTACCGTATGCTCCCATGTCAGCGGCGATGTACGTTGTAATCTGAGTTAGCGACAAGAAATGGTTCAAATGGCTCTGAGCACTAAGGGACTTAACATCTGAGGTCATCAGTCCCTAGAACTTAGAACCACTTAAACCTAACTAACCCAAGGACATCACACACATCCATGCCCAAGGCAGGATTCGAACCTGCGACCGTAGCAGCCTCGCGACTCCGGACTGAAGCGCCTAGAACCGCTCGGAGTTAGCGACAGCTTGCATTAAAATTGAGAAGTAATGCTTATAATTTTGCCATGCTGCCAGCATTGATCGGATCTCCTGTGAGTACGTGCTCTGGATGCATCCTGCAATAATCAAAGAAATACTGGGGCTTTTAACTATTATTGGGTTCATCCAACACCTAAAAGTGAAAGATAACAAATAAGGAAAACATTAGATATCTTCCATTGTGTTACCATGGTCCATTATCAGATAAAATTGCAAATACGTTTAAAAAAATTCAATATACGGGTCGGCTTCCGAATCAGTAACAAACAAAGGCAGATTATACGACGAAAGTTGGAAGCCCCAAAAAATAAGTTTTGCAATGCTGTAGTAAAGGATCAAATGTGGATCCTGTGAATGTTACTACAGCGGCCAAACAGGAAGACCTGGGATACCACATAAGTCTTAAGGGAACAGAATGATCATTTAGTTTCCACTAAAAATTGTTTATCAACATTGCACAATGAAATTAACGGTAATAATTTGGACATACTCGTAGTAATGATATTTTACGTCAGTAACCTGCCGAACACAAAATTTTCGATTAACGAGCAGACAACGAGCAACCGTAACCGGATTTTTTTTTTTTTTTTTACTTCACGACGAACTGTTCTTCGATCGAAATAAAATATAATCATAGAGTATCCCGTTCTTGTTTGTACCAATATCTGCACTACTGACAACCTTTCATTTAGGCCCGCCCGATTGGCCGTGCGGTCTAACGCACGGCTTTCCGGGCGGGAAGGAGCGCCTGGTCCCCGGCGCGAATCCGCCCGGCGGTTTAGCGTCGAGGTCCGGTGAGCCGGCCAGTCTGTGGATGGTTTTTAGGCGGTTTTCCATCTGCCTCGGTGAATGCGGGCTGGCTCCCCTTATTCCGCCTCAGCTATACTATGTCGGCGATTGCTGCGCTAACAAGTTCTTCACGTACGCGTACACCACCATTAGTCTACCACGCCAACATAGGGGTTTACACTCGTCTGGTGTGAGACGTTCCCTGGGGGTTCCACCGGGGGCCGAACCGCACAATAACCCTGGGTTCGGTGTGGGGCGGCGGAGGGGTGAAGTGGACTGCGATAGTCGCCGTGGGGTTGTGGACCACTGCGGCTGCGGCGAGGACGGAGCTTCTCCGTCGTTTCTATGTCCCCGGTTAGCATAACATAACATAACCTTTCATTTATGAAAATTTAACTTCATCTAATATTCCTCCTCTTTTGCACTACACCGGTTGAGTGATGAGTCATGAGTCTTTGCTCTGTTGTGAGATTGAAACTGTAAATTAATTTGTGAAGATTTAACTCTATCTAATGTTGTAAATATTTGCACTTGGCCGGATAAACAATGATCCAAGAACTTTTACTTTGTAATAAAAATGAATATATATTTTTGTGCTAAATTACATAGCTAATTTGCACTGTAACAGATTTCAGTTGCTCATATATTTAAAATTTTACATACCTATGCAAACAAAAAGCCTTGTAAACATTCTTATACCCTTGTTTTATATGTAATTTGAATTTTTATAAGCAAGATAGGATTTCTGCCCGTGTGTAGGTAAGCCATTTTAAGTGTTTTACACACTGACGAGCCAGAGAAACTGATACACCTGCCTAATATCGTTTAGGACCACACGAGCACGCAGAAGTGCCTCAACACGACGTGGGACGGACTCGACTAATGTCTGAAGTAGTGCTGGAGGGAACTGACACCATGAATCCTGCAGGGCTGCCCATAAATCCGTAAGAATACGATGGGATGGAGATCTCTTTTGAACAGCGTGTTGCAAGGCATTCCTGATAAACTCAATATTGTTCATGTCTGGGAGTTTGGTGCCCAGCGGAAGTTTTTAAACTCAGAAGAGTGTTTCTGGAGCCTCTCTATAAGAATTCAGGACTTGTGGGGTGTCGCACTGTCCTGCTGGAATTTCCCATCGGAATGCACTACGGACATGAATGGATGCAGGTGATCAGACAGGATGCTTACGTACGTGTCACCACTCAGAGTCGTATCTATACGTATCAGGGGTCGCCTTTCACTCCAGCTGCACACACCCCACATAATTACAAAGCTTCCACCAGCTTGAACAGTCCCCAGGTGACATGTAGGGTCCATGGATTCTTGAGGTTGTCTCCATACCTGTACACGTTCATCCGCTCGATACAATTTGCAACGAGACTCGTCCGACGAGACAATATGTTTCCAGTCATCAACAGTCAAATGTTCGTTTGACGAGTGGGCCATCGGCTTCGAAAGCCCATATCGACGTTTCGTTGAATGGTTCACACGCTCACACTTGTTGATAGCCCAGCATTGAAATTTGCAGCAATTTGCGGAAGGGTTGCACTTGTCAAGTCGAACGATTATTTGCAGTCGTCGTCTTGCAGGAACTTTTTCCGGTCGGAGCGATGTCGGAGATTTGATATTTTACCGGATTCCTGATATTCACGAGACACTTGTGATATGGTCGTACGGGAAAATCCCCCACTTCATCGCTACCTCGGAGATGTTGTGTGCCATCGCTCCAGCGCCGACATTAACACCACGTTCAAACTCACTTAAATCTTGATAAACTGCCATTGTAGCAACAGTAACCGATACAACAACTCCGCCAGACGCTTGACTTATACAGGTGTTGCCTGCCGCAGCACCATATTCTGCCTGTTTACATATCTCTGTATATGAATACGCATGCTATACCAGTTTCTTTGACGCTTCAGTGTATATTGACACGCACTTTCGGCAGTTGTGCCTTAAAAATTTAAATGTAATACCTACATTGGCTACGAACTGTGTGGCGCTCCTTAAACATTCATCGACAGGATTACACCACCTAGTGTGAACGAGCCTTCCTCCCAACACACATACGCACGATGCCGCTGGCCATTGCTTGTGTGATATTTCAACAGTTTGGGTTATTGTACATATTAGTAGTGACGGAATTTGACATCTACATCAAACTCTCATGTATTTGTATCTAAAATGGTATGTATTTCTATGTAAAAAATGCCTTTTGTTCTTGAATATTGTCTAGAACTGGTTTTTATAAGAAGTTTGTGTTACTGTAAAATTTGTAACGTAATAGATATTTTGATGATAAATAAATACAGAAAAAACCAGCGACTGTTTGTAAGGACCCACTCAGCTTTTTAAAATTCTTCCCAATCATTATATTCATAATGGTTGCACGCCTCTACAAGGACTTATAGTCTAATTTAGAACCTACGTTTTCTTTTAGCAGTTTGCGTAATACGCCTGATCAGGTATAGCGTTTCCAAAAAGTAAGTCATATCCTCATTATCCACTGGACTCACTGTAAATTTTTGATCACCTACCTGGTTGCAAACTGCCTGTCGCACGAAGTCACTTGCAGAGGACAATCCCAGTCGCTTACAGTTGCATGACTCAGGTCGCCCTTAATCGCGTGTTCGCGTATTCACTTGTTAGTTCACGAGACGTATTGTCGGCCGACTCTTTTCGCATTCTGGGAACTTGAACAATAAACTCTCCGTTGCACACAAATCTTCAATTGTAGCGTCTGCCATTGGAGTTGGCGGTAGCTTCGGATGACTACTCCTTGATGGTCTACGGTCTTTGCCGTTCCCAGTGTTTTATTAATAATAGTATAACTGAAAAATAATGGGTCTCTTCGCCTGTTTGTGTGCAATATGTTACGACGGTGCTGAAAAGTAATGCCTCGGAATTTTTTAATCTGCTCTCAGTATCTGTTGAGATATTACAAGTCATGCATATTACTTGGTCGACTTTCCCGCATCGCCGAAGGTTGCAACCCTCTTCTGATTAAGGGCTCCGTAATGTGTAACGTTTCGATGTTGGTGCGTGAGAAACAACATGCTGTAACCGAGTTTCAAACCACATAAAACGCGCCTCCAATTGAAATCCATAGAAGACTGAAAGCTGTCATACGGTGATGACTGTATCGTAGTCAATAATGTGCGAGATTGAGTTAAAATGTTGACCCCAGTTTTCATCACCTATCGCAATGTTGTTAAGGAACCCATCACTCTCATGCTTAAACAGCAAAGGAAATGTTGACGGATGTCCGCTTTGCTCTGTTTCACGATGGGAGTGAGCATTCGAGCCACCCACTGTACACACAATTTTCTGTACCGCAGTGCTGCAACGATAGCCTGTAGAAGCTCTCGTGATATGCTACACTTACTTGGAAGTGTGTTATCCAACGATTTTCTCGGGTGAATTCGTCAAATCTATTCCGATGAGTCTTTCGGTTGTCCGCTCTGAACTCTTGTCACACACGCTGAGATTAGCACCACTGCTTCCTTCATTACGAAACCAACGTCACACATTACTGATGTCGATTCAGTCGTCAGCATACGCAGCTTTCATTTTTCAACGGTTTTTCAGTCAGAGACACATTTTCTGCGGTTAGAAACTCGATTACAGCATGCACCGCCATGTTAAATGCTACGCTACAGAGCCCTCTAGCGGCAGAATGTTGCAATTTGCGTAAGCGAAGCGGGAAAGTCGACCGAGTAATGTGCGTGAATGTAAAACCTCAACCGATATCGAGAACAGAATTAAAAATTCGGATGGAATCTTTTTCAGCATGCTCTTGTACACTTATTTACGTTCAGGGTCAACTGTCAGTTCCTGCCCCAATCACCGATCCCCCACAGTTATTCTTGCATTTCCCTACAGTCTTACTGCACTACTACCTTCCTATAAAGAGCATCGTCTGCAAACAACCTCCGGAAGCTTCCGACTTCACACATTTTGTTCATTTATGTACACTGAAAGTACTGGCTGCACTGTAACACTCCCTTGGAGTTCTTCAGAAATTATGTTTACATCTTAGACTTCTGCCCATTAAGAACAATGTATTGAACTCTATCATCTAATAAGTCCTAAATCCATGCTGGCAACACTTTTTGCCGTGAAGAGACAAGATACAACAGAATTAAAGACATTAGCTGCCTGTGGACATTTATTTATATTAATGCGGAAAGTTGAAAATTAGTGCCAGACTGGAATTTGAATCCGGGTCTTCTGCTTGCTAGGCAGATGACGCTGACCACTGCGCCATCCAGACACAGTGGTCAACACAACTGTTCAAACTACCCAAACACGTCTCTCGTCAGAACCGAATTCTCGACTATCCACACACTACTGAAGTAGTGACCCTTGCCCATCATCCTCATTACTCGCGGCATTTCGAAAGAACAGACAACACACACACACACACACACACACACACACACACACACACACATACATATAATTAAGGCAACGATGGCCAATGATCCCTTCAGTGCAGATGCTCAGCAAGCTCAAACTCTCAAAGCAATCAGCGAAATGCCGCGAATAATGAGGATAGTGGGCTAGGGGCACTACATCAGGATTTGGGTCTGACTACTGGCGTGCTAGGGTAGCACATACAGTTAAGTTGACCACTATGTCCAGATGGCGTAGTGGTCAGCACATCTGCCTAGTAAGGAGGAGAGACAGGTTTCAGAAACCAGTCTGGTACAAATTTTCAATCAATACCCACTGGCAGCTAACGCCTTTAATTCCTCTGTGTCTTGATTCATAGTGCCTGCAGGATCAAAATGGTGTCATGTGTCCGACATGTCTGAAAGAACAGACACCACATATACATAATTAAGGCGAGGATGGGCAAAAGTCACTTCAGTGCACATGCACACCAACCCAAAACTCTTATGGGAATCAGCGAAATGCTGTGAGTAATGAGGATAATGGGCAAGAGGCACTACGTCAGTAGTGTGTGGATAGGTTGAGAATTTGGGTCTGACTGGAGGCATGCTAGGGTAGCCTGTGCAGTGTGTCCAGAGGCTAGTGGCCAACCCATCTGCCTAGTAAGGAGACCTAGGGTTGAATTCCAGTCTGGCACGAACTTTCAACTTTCCCTGTTGATATATACGCATCAAAAAAAGTTTTGCATCACATCGGTTCCGGAACCTGTACTGAAAATTGGGATACAGATCAACATAAACATCATTTCCGCCCTTTTTATTGCTCATGAAAATCACGCATTGCATGTTGTACCACCATACAGCGAGACCTTCTGAGGTGGTGATCCAGATTGCTGTACACGCCGGTACACCTAATACCCAGTAGCACGTCCTCTTGCATTGATGCATGCCTGTATTCGTCGTGGCATACTATCCACAAGTTCATCAAGGCACTGTTGGTCCAGATTGTCCCACTCCTCAACGGCGATTCGGCGTAGATCCCTCAGAGTGGTAGATGAGTCACGTCGTCCTTAAACAGTCCTTTTCAATCTATCCCAGGCATGTTCGATGGGGTTCATGTCTGGAGAACATGCTGGCCACTCTAGTCGAGCGATGTCGTTATTCTGAAGGAATTCGTTCACAAAATTTGCACGATGGGGGCGCGAATTGTCGTCAATGAAGACGGTTGTCTCGCCAATATGCTGCCGATATAGTTGAACTATCGGTCGGAGGATGGCATTCACGTATCGTACAGCCGTTACGGCGCCTTGCATGACCACCAGCGGCGTACGTCGGTCCCTCAAAACAACAGGTAACTTTCACCTTGCTGCACTCGGTGGACAGTGTGTCTAACACTGACCGGATTGTCTCCAAACACGTCTCCGACGATTGTCTGGTTGAAGGCATATGCGACACTCATCGATGAAGAGAATGTGAAGCCAATCCTGAGCGGTCCATTCGGCATGTTGGACCCATCCGTACCGCGCTGCATGGTGTCGTGGTTGCAAAGATGGACCTCGTCATGAACGTCGGGAGTAAAGTTGCGCATTATTCAGCCTATTGCGCACAGTTTGAATCGTAACACGACGTCCTGTGGCTGCACGAAAAGCATTATTCAACACGATGGCGTTGCTGTCAGTGTTCCTCCGAGCCGTAATCCGTAGGTAGCAATCGTCTACTGCAGTAGTAGCCTTGGGCGGCCTGAGCAAGACATGTCATCGACAGTTCCTGTCTCTCTGTATCTCCTCCATGTCCGAACAACATCGCTTCGGTTCACTCCGAGACGCCTGGACACTTCCCTTGTTGAGAGCCCATCCTGGCACATACAGAGAACACGAGCCGTGTACCACCTTCCTGGAGGAGTAACTGGAACTGATCGGCTGTCGGACCTTCTCCGTCTAATAGGCGCTGCTCATGCATGGTTGTTTACATCTTTTGGCGGGTTTAGTGACATCTCTGAACAAAGGGAGTGTGTCTGTGATACAATATCCACAGTCATCGTCTGCCTTCAGGAGTTCTGGGAACCGGAGTGATGCAAAACTGTTTTTGATGTGTGTAAATCTCTGCCCACTAGCAGCTAATGTCTTTCCTTTGTGTTTTGATTCATAGTGGCTGCAGGATAAAAATTGAGTCTGTTCTTTTGGACATGTCCGAATGAACAGACACCCCTACATATATGTAAAGGGACAACGTGCACTGTCGAAGCTTGAAATTATCGTGTGAGCCACGCTGACCGGCTGAAAAGTGTGCACAGGTCTCGTTGTCCCGTTCACAGTAGGGCACAACTAACGTTCTACGGAACCTCGATGAGAACGCAGCTTTCCATATACCCGTACGTAGTGATTTCCTGTGGTCACAAGAGTACCAAGAAAGAAGTCCCCCCCCCCCCCCCAAGAAGATAAGAACACAAACTGTGTAAGTCACTGGGGTGCTTAAAAACTGTCCCTGAGCGGTTTGTGATTGACCTGTGAACTCCTGCTTAATAGCCTATACATTAGCCACCAACTCATTAACGCAGAGAACCACGGTTTCGGTCTAGTACTGTAGCTAATCTATAGATCAAAGCACAGATACTACTGCTATGACACATGGAGAACGTAATGCTTCAACTTGTGTACGTTCTTTGGCAGGTATCGATGGCAGAGGTACGGACTGGTGGCGGCCCTCCTGCTGAGTGTGACGAGTTTCTTCACGTGGCTGGCAGCTCCACCCAAGCTTCCCGATGTTGTCATCCTGCCACCGTTGATCATCGATGAACCGTTCATGCCCCGGCGTGGAGCGCGTAACATTATTTTCGTAGAGACCACTTGTGCCATCGAGGTAAGCAGATCTCTCTTTGTGTCACTGTAGCAGGTGTGCAAAGTAGAAGCATACGTTTCACAACAATCTGCTTGTTGTAGTTGTGGGCTTCAATCCGAACTCTCCCTGTACCACTTTATCCTTGTCACGCCTATTCTTCTCCGAATAACTACTGCTACTTACATCCATTTGAACGTGCGTACTGCATTCATTCCTCCACACTTCCCTCCATTACAAGATTGACGACCCCTTCATGCATCAGAATGTGTCCTGTCAACTGGTTCCTACTTATAGTCAGGTTGTGCCATAAATACCTTTTATCACCAATCCGATTCGGTACCTTCCTTTTAGTCACTTGACCTGAAAGACCAATCTTCAGCATTCTTCTGTAGGACTGCCTTTCAAAAGCTTCGATTATTTTCTTGTCTAAAACGCTTATCGTCCACGTTTGACTTCTGCACAAGGCTACACACGAGACAAATGCTTTTCAAAAAGACTTCCTGACACTGGAACTGATATTAGATGTTAAGAAATTCCTCTTTTTTTCAGAAATGCTCCTCGTGCTATAATCAGTCTGCGTTTTACCTCCTCTGTACTTCAGCCATCGTCAGTTGTTTTGCTGCCCAAATAGCAAAACTCATCTACTACTATTACTATCTGATCCCCCTACCTCAATCCTTCAGTATCACCTAATTCCATACTCCTTGATTTACTTTCATTGGTGTTCATATAACTGCTCTTTTCAAGGCGCTGTTTATTCCATTCGTCTGCTTTTCCGAATCCATTATTGTATCTGACAGATTTAAAGTGCCGTCGGCAAATCTCAATGTTATTACTTCTTGTCCCTGGAATTTAATTCCGTCTGCTCAGGGTACAGATTGACAACAATGCGAATAAGCTACAACCCTGTCTTAGTCCCTTCTCAACCACTGCCACGTTCTCATGTCTTTAGACTGTTACAACTGTAATCGTGTTTCTGTACTTTAACCTTTGGCACCCTGGATTTTAGGCCTGCTACTTACAGTATTTCAAAAAATATATTGCAGTCTGCATTGTCAAAAGCTCTCTCCAAAACTGCAAATGCTGTAAACGAAGGTTTTCCGTTCTTTACCCTATCTTCTAAGATATGTTTCGCCTGCCTCATATATCTTGCACAGCAAGTCGAGTAGTTTTTTTCTGTCTGACTATCGTAAGGAACTCAATATCTCAAAGGTAATGTCCTGATCTCTTCTATTCCAAGGAACTTATTTCAATTTAGATTTTTCAATGCTCTTTGTCAAATTCTTCGTATTTCCCTACAGATCTTCGATTGCGTCCTCTTCCTTTCTATAATAAAGCCTTCACGCTCATTTCCCTTTTATAGCCCTTCCACATACACCTTCCATCCAACTAAACTAAACCAAACCTTTCACCTTTCCCTCTTTGCTAAGTTCTTGCTTGCAATCTGAGATGTTCACGTTCATACAGCGGCTTTTCTTTTCTCGAAAGTTCTCTATAATTTTCCTCAGCAACTCTTCTCCTCTAGATATGCATGCTTCTACATCCCCTAATTTCTCGTCTAACCATTCCTACTTTGTCATTTTGCACTTCCCTAACTTATTGGACATCTATTTTCCCTTTTGCATGATTCACTTTTTTAGATTGTGATTGTGTCCTTTCTTCAGTTAGATCCAATATCTCGTGCCTTGTCCGTGTACAGTTCGGTTATGATCTCTTATTAACAGGATTCATAATTGTGTTGCTCTGTCAAATGGTTCAAATAGCTCTGAGCACTATGGGACCTAACATCTGTGGTCATCAGTCCCCTAGAACCTCGAACTACTTAAAGCTAACTAACCTAAGGACATCACACACATCCATGCCCGAGGCAGGATTCGAACCTGCGACCGTAGCGGTCACGCGGTTGCAGACTGAAGCGCCTAGAACCGCACGGCCACACCGGCCGGCTGTTGCTCTGTCATCCTGTGTATTACAATGTCATGCACCCACCTTCAATTGTCTTCGTACCGATCTTTTCTAATTCTTTGGATTCCGGCAAAGAGCTCCTTTGGTTCATCTACTTTTCATTCCCCGGGCTGCATGTGCAACCCCACTCCCAAACATTTTGAACACAGTCAAAATCACCGTTTTCCACGCCAGCCTATTTCCCGATCTGTTTCTTCATTTTTATGTCTCAAAACTTAGTCCCTAACACTGGCGTTTTTTCCGTTGAAAATGACTGTTTCACACTAATAAATAATTGTTTGTAATACACACTGACTATAAACTGTCCTTCAATTCGGAAGCTTGGTTTTGAGAAATCCACCTCATTTTGCAAAAACACTCGTTGTCATGTCTGCTCTTCTGTTTATTCCTTTTGCTGTATCCAGTCGCCGTCTTTAACGGCCCTAAAACCAAAAACACAACTGCTTGCATGACTTCATTGTTTACATGCAATATCTTCTTTTCGCTTTGGTGATTATACATTTTCTTTACCTTACTGTAATTGATAAACGTTGTTTGACGAGAAGTAACTGGACGCTGCTATGTAAAGCGGAACTGCCCATTAGATGTTATGAAAGGCGGGCCCACCAGTAGAAAAGGGGTTGAGGAATTGTGTTGTCTGTAGAGATGCAGTAACAGCAGTAGCTGACGACCAGGACGTAGACTAGTCACTGGATGTCACTTGAGCAACAGATCCATCAAGGACATATTAAGCCTTCTAAAGTTGCCCAGTTTGACTGTTTGTGATGTGATTGTAACGTGGAATCTCGAAATAACAATCACATCTAAACCAAGAATAGGAAGACCTCATGCACTGATGGAAACGGACCATCACGCATTGGGAAGGGTGATTGTAAAAAATCGCATGCAGGCAGCGGAAGAAATCACTTGTGAGTTCGTCTAAGTGCTAACAGCAGTCCAACTACCACGATGACTCTGCGGATGGAGTTAAAAATAACAGGTTACTATGGTCGAGCAGCTCCTCCTAAACCAAACTTTTAGCAGTTAGTGCTAAGCGACGATTTAGTTGGTATAAAGAGCCACGTCACTGGGCATCGGACGACTGGAAATTACTGATTTGGAGTGATTAATCACACTATACTTTGTGCCAATCGTGTGGAAGGGTTTGGGTGTGGTGAATGCCTGGAGAACGTTACGTGCCATCATGTGTAGTGCCAGGAATGAAACACGCAGGAGGTGATGTTAGAGTATGGAGGTATTTTTCATGGTTACGTTGTGGTCCACTTATTGCGCCTAAGAAAGCGATAAATACGGAAGGATCTAAAGACGCTTTACAGCGTTGTGTAATGCTCACAGTAGAGGAACTGTTAGTAGATAGTGATTGTTCGTATCAGCATGACAATGCATCCTGTCATAACGCAGCATCTGGGAGACAGTGGTTTGTTGGCAATAACATTCCTGAAATTGGCTGGCCTGCTCAGGGTCCTGACCTGTTGCCAATGGAACACCTTGGGGATGTGTCAGATAGTCGACTTCACGTCAGACCCCAGCGTTTCTACCTTCTCAGGCCAATACAATGACATGACTCAGGATGTAGTGCTGTTGTCCTAAGTATATACACATTGGCGCAAATCCAGTATGGTGCATTTTTATAGTATGACATTTCTACAAAGACACTGAAAGCCCTTTGAAAGTATCCCCAGCAGAGTTCAAGTCTTCGCAAAGGTGAAGGGCGGACAGACCTCATATTACGAGAGTTGTTTGAAAAGTTCTCAGAACGGAATAGAAAAGAGGTACTTACATCCCTGAACCCTTTTTCTTGTTTTTCAATTTAGTCTCCTTGTAGATTAATGAACTTGGTACAGCAATGTTCCAGTGCCTTGTCCCATCTCGAAAATGAGTTTCATCCAGGCCTGCAAAATAGTTGCCAACTCTGGCCATCAATTCTTCGTAGGAAGTGAATCTTCGTCCACCAAGAAAAATTTTCAGTTTTGGGAAAAAATGGAAGTCTGACAAAGACTCGGAGTGCTAGTTCTGCAAGGTTCGCAGGAGTGCTTCTGTGAAGTTTGGAAGGTAGGAGACGAGGTACTTGCGGAATTAAAGCTGTGAGAACGGGGCGTGAGTCGTGCTTGGGTAGCTCAGTTGGTAGAGCACTTGCCCGCGAAAGGCAAAGGTCCCCAGTTCGAGTCTCGGTCCGGCGAACAGTTTTAATCTGCCAGGAAGTTTCATTACTCGTTAACCAGCTATAAATCACTTCACTGAGTATACTTAAACATAAATATTACATATACGAAAATAAGATGAATTACTTGTGAAAATATTTCTTCAAATCCTGATCGTAATATTAGCCCTTTATCTTATTACTCTTAGGATAAGCCGGAAGATAACTTCCATTGCGGGTTACGCTCATAAGGACCAGTTCGTTGTCTCCCTGCGTGTTGTGCAGTTGTGTGCAGTGAGTTAGCGTTTATACAGTTGCTTGCGCTTTTCATTTTGTGAGTTTGGTTATTAATATTGCCTTCATTGCCGTCTAAAGAGACACCAGATTTAATTTTTGTTTCCTTGTGTAAAGATTTCCATGTATCGTAGTTTTAGTAGTGCAGATTTACGCCGAATATAGCACGACAATCGAGTAGTTTGAACGTTTAGAGCATCAGTTTGCCTTTTGTCTCCCTGTGTGCTGTGCAATTGTGTTCAGTGAGTTGGTGTGCATACAGCAGCGTGAGGCTTTGCCTCAGAATCGCCACAGTCGGATAAATTCCTCCTTTTTGGCTTTTTGGATGTCTGCTTGTACTCTTTCAGCTACTTACGATATGGATAGGGACTGTGCTTATTGTGAATGAACACAAGGAGAATTTGCTGTTATCTGTAAACAGCTGGAGGCTGCGTTGGCCACGGTCGAGAGGCTTCTCACTGATGCTTAAACCTGCGGCGACATCAGGGGGCCGGTTACGAGAGCTGCGAGACTCTTGGTGCCGTTAGAATCCCACGGTGACCTAGTTGTCGTTGCATCTTCTATATGCAACATCTGACCAGTTCATCTCCACTCAAGAATGAGTGGCGTATAGTGGTAGGTACATGTCACAGGCCGGAAACCGAAAGAGGGAATGGACCACACGGCTGGCTCCTTACTCTTAGCAACAGACATGAAATGCTGCCCGATGATCTGAGCCAGCAGGGGATGCCTTTCTTGTCCAGGGTCAGTCATGGTCCTCTGGTCTGGAGCAAAGTGGAAGGTCTAAACCAGAGGCTCAGACGTTTCAGTGGCAGTATCGGGTGCAAATTTCTCACCTCTGCTATTAGGTGGAGAGTTGTAGGGTTACCCTTAATAGGTAAGGCGTGCATTACGCGCAGGTGGCAGCTTCTAGGATAGCGGAGTCTGGGTGGCGTGCACATGAGGTTTTTTAGGTTAGAGTAACCCCTCCTTGGGATCAGAGACGGATTGCCTGCATAGGTCGCTGTTACATCAGCGAGTGCTCGTTCTCGCAGATCAGATAGAGGAGAAGTTAACATGACATTGTAAACTGCAGGAACATCCAGGGAAAGGTCATAGAATTAGTATCACTCACTGAAGGTTACAATGATCAGACAGTATTAGGAACAAAAAGCTGGTTGAAATCAGAAGTGAACAGCAACAAAATCATAAATTCAGATGCGATTATTTATTGTAAGGATGGGTTACACCCACCGCTGGTGGCGTAATTATTGCAATAAATTATTCGATAATATCGAGCGAAGTTATCACATATTCTAAATGTGAATTAATCTGACTGAAGTTAAGCATCAAAGATCGGTCGAAAATGGTAACCAGATGCTTTTATAGGCAGCCTAGGTCAGGAACTTTAGTGGTTGAGTGCTTTGGAGAGAACGTGTAGAATATCGTTAGTAACTTTCGTGATCATTCTGTTGTAATAAGAAGTGATTTGAACTGGCCAGTATATATTTGTGTGTTTGTATGTGTGTGTGTGTGTGTGTGTGTGTGTGTGTGTGTGTGTGTGTGTGAATGATCTGTGTGTAGTGTAATTGTAACATGTTATTTGAAAGTGTCTTTTAAACAGATAATGGTTATTATTTTTATCACAGAGCTTCTTACGAGCTGTTAAACTGTCAAAATGTTAACACAGATTATACCCAACACTTCGGTGTGCAAAATAACTGATTATAATTGTTTCCTTTAACTGAAGTTATGTGATCGTTATTGCGCACCAAAGCAAAAACAACAAAAGAAGATGATCTCTTTTGGTCTTAGAGGTTGAAACTTTAGGTTCGTATGTATGTATATTTATCAGTAGCGCACTGATTTGTTAATTTTAATTGCAAGAAGCATATTTACTTAACAATCGTATCAATTGAAGATATGAAGTTTGTAAATGAGTCCGCAATCATCTTATTTTTGGCACTTTTATTTCCACAAGCCCGTCTTGATTACACAGATTTCTTTACACTTTATTACCGGTTTCGGCTTACCGCCATCTTCAGATCTGTTGTAAATATAAAAATTGTGTAAGCGACCAGGTTCAATTAGTTAAGACTAAATCTATACAGTATTAATGATGCATGGAATATAAAAATATGAAATATTTATAGCCTTGTATAGCAGCCATATATACCGTTAAAATATTCTGATAAAAAATCATCGTCAAGTTGAACATCTTAGTACATGGTACGTGCTGATAATACTCAGGTTGCGTCAGGCATTTATACAAGAACCTACTGCCAACAGAGGGCACTTTAGGTAGAGTAGCCGGCCGAAGTGGCCGTGCGGTTAAAGGCGCTGCAGTCTGGAACCGCAAGACCGCTACGGTCGCAGGTTCGAATCCTGCCTCGGGCATGGATGTTTGTGATGTCCTTAGGTTAGTTAGGTTTAATTAGTTCTAAGTTCTAGGGGACTAATGACCTCAGCAGTTGAGTCCCATAGTGCTCAGAGCCATTTGAACCATTTTTTAGGTAGAGTACATAGTAAACCAGTGTCGCAAATATGAAGATTAAAATGCAGTATGCACTGTCTTTAGTTAAAAATTTTCTTTGGCTAAATGAGCGTCTGACATTAAAAATATATGCTGATATACTATATGTGAAATTGGACTTATACTTGAAATCCATAAAAAGCACAAATATTATACACTCCTGGAAATGGAAAAAAGAACACATTGACACCGGTGTGTCAGACCCACCATACTTGCTCCGGACACTGCGAGAGGGCTGTACAAGCAATGATCACACGCACGGCACAGCGGACACACCAGGAACCGCGGTGTTGGCCGTCGAATGGCGCTAGCTGCGCAGCATTTGTGCACCGCCGCCGTCAGTGTCAGCCAGTTTGCCGTGGCATACGGAGCTCCATCGCAGTCTTTAACACTGGTAGCATGCCGCGACAGCGTGGACGTGAACCGTATGTGCAGTTGACGGACTTTGAGCGAGGGCGTATAGTGGGCATGCGGGAGGCCGGGTGGACGTACCGCCGAATTGCTCAACACGTGGGGCGTGAGGTCTCCACAGTACATCGATGTTGTCGCCAGTGGTCGGCGGAAGGTGCACGTGCCCGTCGACCTGGGACCGGACCGCAGCGACGCACGGATGCACGACAAGACCGTAGGATCCTACGCAGTGCCGTAGGGGACCGCACCGCCACTTCCCAGCAAATTAGGGACACTGTTGCTCCTGGGGTATCGGCGAGGACCATTCGCAACCGTCTCCATGAAGCTGGGCTACGGTCCCGCACACCGTTAGGCCGTCTTCCGCTCACGCCCCAACATCGTGCAGCCCGCCTCCAGTGGTGTCGCGACAGGCGTGAATGGAGGGACGAATGGAGACGTGTCGTGTTCAGCGATGAGAGTCGCTTCTGCCTTGGTGCCAATGATGGTCGTATGCGTGTTTGGCGCCGTGCAGGTGAGCGCCACAATCAGGACTGCATACGACCGAGGCACACAGGGCCAACACCCGGCATCATGGTGTGGGGAGCGATCTCCTACACTGGCCGTACACCACTGGTGGTCGTCGAGGGGACACTGAATAGTGCACGGTACATCCAAACCGTCATCGAACCCATCGTTCTACCATTCCTAGACCGGCAAGGGAACTTGCTGTTCCAACAGGACAATGCACGTCCGCATGTATCCCGTGCCACTCAACGTGCTCTAGAAGGTGTAAGTCAACTACCCTGGCCAGCAAGATCTCCGGATCTGTCCCCCATTGAGCATGTTTGGGACTGGATGAAGCGTCGTCTCACGCGGTCTGCACATCCAGCACGAACGCTGGTCCAACTGAGGCGCCAGGTGGAAATGGCATGGCAAGCCATTTCACAGGACTACATCCAGCATCTCTACGATCGTCTCCATGGGAGAATAGCAGCCTGCATTGCTGCGAAAGGTGGATGTACACTGTACTAGTGCCGACATTGTGCATGCTCTGTTGCCTGTGTCTATGTGCCTGTGGTTCTGTCAGTGTGATCATGTGATGTATCTGACCCCAGGAATGTGTCAATAAAGTTTCCCCTTCCTGGGACAATGAATTCACGGTGTTCTTATTTCAATTTCCAGGAGTGTACAATACAGCCCTTAGCCTGGTTAGGTAACATACAACCTTTTATGAATGCCAGAATAAAAAGTATAAAATAAAAAAAATCACGAAATCTTCTATCCTAAGAGATCAGTTAATCATAATACAATTAATAAAGTAGTGCCCCTTAATTAAAAGTAAAAAATCTATCATCGATATTATATTAGAGTGCGGTATCGATGGCGAATATGTCGTGTCTTCTCTGCGTTACTTGCTTGTTTTCCTGTGGCTGAGCTAGCGGAGAACATGTATATCAGATTAATGCTTCTTCATATGAACTAGGAATGCAAACATACCAGATGTTGGACTTAGGAATTTGTCCATAGAATGGGACATAATTCTGTATCGTGTAGCGCTTTTTTCAGTTTGTCTAATAGATTTTGAAACTAACGTCTTTACCTTCTTGACTGTCTACGTTCTATAAATCAGCCATGTTCTTGCACATATCTGAATAACATTGGCTATCATTACAATCTTGCTACTCAGTAGTCAGTTGTTCAGTTGGTTTCGTGTATTCTGACAAGCCTTGTGGTAATCATGACAGTGAATCTGCTACAAGTTATCTCTTCCAGACGTGTAAATGATCTCAAAATTCTATTCCCGAAGAAATAAAGACCAGTACACGAAGTATGAATGTAGCATTTTGCATGACATGAGAAAGCTCAACGCCTGATAGTTACAACAGACTTAAATGTTCTTTTTGCAAATGTAACTGTTCGATTTTCTAAACGCCCAAATCATCGCTAAAGTTTCTAACTCAGTAGCAGAGTATGATCCTTTGCATTCAGATGAGGGACTTCTAGCAAAACATGACTCGAATATCTGATTTTCCTTTTCCCTCATGGATCTAAAATAAACAAGCTCCTAATTCAGAAAATGACACACCAGTAACTAAAGAGAAATCCGTAGTCATATCAGTATGATGGAGAATGTCAAAATTTACTAGAGCCTCTCTTATTGCCTTAAAATCATTCTCACATTCACTGGTACAGACCCATGTTGTATTTTTCTTCAAAAGACTTAGCGAGTTTGTACTGCTTAAAAGCTGTTTGGGTGCAGAACTAGCATAAACCAAAGAACTCTAAGTTGTTGCTTAGTAGGAGGTTATAGAAAATTTTTGGAGGCACTAATCTTATCTGGGTTAGGTGTTATTACAGTAGAGATAATTATGGACCAAGAAACTTAATCTTCTCCCTGACAAATTTAGACATTTGCAAATTAGCTGTCACTCCTGCCTCAGTGTATTTTCTAACAATTCTACATGTTCTTCACAGGTATGAGTGGCCATTAGTATATCATCAACATGGAGTGTAATTTGGCCAGAGCGTTCAGATCCTAAGACAGTATCTAAGACTTTTATAAATACTCCTGAACTCACGTTTAAGCCAAATAGCAGTACACAGAACTGCTAGCTTCTTCCATCGTAAATAAAGGCAGTGTATTTCCTAGAATCCTTGGTGAGACTTACCTGCCAGCAAGAACTTTGTAAATCAGTGCTAGAGAGGAATTTAATCGCAATAAATTTGTGTAATTTTTCATTCACATTCCCCAGACAAGTTTGCACAAGGAGCAGTATTGTCAGGTTTCGCCACAACTAACAGTGGACTGCAAAATGGTGACATAGAAGATTCTATTATAATCCGTTCAAGCATCTGTTTTATTTCGCTGTTAATTGCTGCTGTCTTAGATCACTGGATGGAATAAATATTGTAACATAAATCTCATGGGACTGGATTTCCATACGATACTGATAAGCGTTTATAATACCATATTCTTTACTGAATATGCGCACGTACTTTAAAAATAAATTTTTTAACCCAGTTCATTGCGATGAATCAGAAGTGGTGCACTCGGCTACTTCGACCACTATCTGGTTATCAATATCTTCAACCTTATTACTTTGTATACAGTGTGTTACAAAAGGGTACGGCCAAACTTTCAGGAAACATTCCTCACACACAAATAAAGAAAAGATGTTATGTGGACATGTGTCCGGAAACGCTTAATTTCCATGTTAGAGCTCATTTTAGTTTCGTCGTCCACCTACGGTCAATGGAGCACGTTATCATGATTTCATACGGGATACTCTATCTGTGCTGCTAGAACATGTGCCTTTACAAGTACGACACAACATGTGGTTCATGCACGATGGAGCTCCTGCACATTTCAGTCGAAGTGTTTGTACGCTTCTCAACAACAGATTCGGTGACCGATCGATTGGTAGAGGCGGACCAATTCCATGGCCTCCATGCTCTCCTGACCTCAACCCTCTTGACTTTCATTTATGAGGGCATTTGAAAGCTCTTGTCTACGCAACCGCGGTACCAAATGTAGAGACTCTTCGTGCTCGTGTTGTGGACGGCTGTGATACAATACGCCATTCTCCAGGGCTGCATCAGCGCATCAGGGATTCCATGCGACGGAGGGTGGATGAATCTATCCTCGCTAACGGAGGACATTTTGAGCATTTCCCGTAACAAAGTGTTTGAAGTCACGCTGGTAAGTTCTGTTGCTGTGTGTTTCCATTCCATGATTAATGTGATTTGAAGAGAAGTAATAAAATGAGCTCTAACATGGAAAGTAAGCGTTTCCGGACGCATGTCCACATAACATATTTTCTTTCTTTGTGTGTGAGGAATGTTTCCTGAAAGTTTGGCCGTGCCTTTTTGTAACCCTGTATACGTGTTACATGTGGGTGCTGTCTTGGTTTCAATTAACTTTACTTTTAACCCTTGGCAGTACCTCCTACCATTGCATGTATACTAACTTGTACAATCTCTTTAGTGTTATTACTGCATTTAAACTGATCTGTGGGTAATTCCACCATGATATCTGTATCATCGTTGTAACATAGTATATTTATTGGACGCTCTGCATTGCCCACATCCAGCCCATGGTGAGCTGTACGTTTCAACACCATATTGGAGAGGTGTGGCTCATCTGACAATGCAGTCATATTTACTGTTGGGTGTCGGGTTTGCCAGTCACCTTTAATGGTGCAAGTCTGTACTGGTGCCTTGTGCATTTCATTACTTTTATTATGATTATGCGTTTGCAGTTTGTCGTGACCTAAACTTATGTCATCCATGTTAGACCTTTTTTTTCTTTTAAGGAAACTGCCACTCTATTGACGATAAATGTTCAAATAAAACAATTTATCTGTGTCAGTCAGTTTTTATTTTCTCTCATGACGCGTTTTGAGAGTTTCTACTCCTATCTTCAGGTGGAAAACAGCGATATCTTGTTACATGGGCACCAGCTGGCTGCATTCAGCTGGTACACATGTAACAAGATACTGCTGTTATCCACCTGAAGATGGGAGAATACAAACTCTCGAAATGCTTCGTGGGAGAAAATAAAAAGTGATTGACACAGACAAATTGTTGTATTTGGACTTTTATTCTAATGACCTCTCATGGGAGATTCCCAACTGTAGTGGTTATTTCAGTTACTACGGTGGTCTGGTGAGTGATCATTTCCATACTATCCTGGGGAATAGTGGCTGTCATCTCGCTTTCTTTTATTAAACTCACGTAGTCCACAATCTATGTGCTCCGAATTTTGCGTGGGAGGTAAACCCGATTGCATTACATAATGTATTGGACACTGTTGTAGTACCACTGTACCTACGAGGTGCTATCCAAAATTTTCGGATCTGGTGCTGCCATCTGTTGAAAACCTTACCTTTGGACTAGTGGTCACCATCACCTTCGAAGTAGTTCCCATCCGCATGTACACACCGGTCCCAGCGCTTCTGCCACTGGTCAAACGTTTTCTGGAAGTCCTGTTCTTTGAGCGTGTTTATCACCACCAGCGATGCTTCTTGGATCCTCTCTAGTGTCGAACCGACGGCCTTTCAACTTGAGTTTCAGTTTTGGGAATAGCGTGAAGTCGCAAGGTGCCAAATCTGGCGAGTACAGTGGCTGGGGTACAACCGACATGTTGTTTTTTGCCGAAAAGGCCCTGGTGAGCCAGGACGTGGTGAGCAAGGACGTGTGACAGGGCGCATTGTCGTGATGCAGCAGCCAGTTCCCTTGACGCCAGAGTTTGGGCCATCATCGCCACACGTTATCATGGAGCCTTCGCAAAACTTCACAGTAGTACGCGGAATTCACTGTTCGATTGGGTGGGACGAATTCTTTGGGCACAATTCCCTTGGTATCAAAGAAAATTGTGATCACACTCTTCACTTTGCTCTTCATCTGTCTCGCTTTTTTGTGTCTTGGAGAGCCCAGGCTCATCCACTAGGACATTTGTTGCTTTGTCTCTGGGTCATAACCGTAAATCCAGCACTTGTCACCGGTGATAATACGTAACAAGAAGGTTGGATCATCAGATGCAGTCTGACGAAGGTCCATGCACACTTAAACACGCTGTGCCTTCTGATCGGCAGTGAAGATCCTTGGCACAAATTTTGCATGACCAATTCATCAGTCAACATTCGTTGACATGTTCCATAACCAATACCCACTTCGTCCGCAAGGTCTTGAATGGTTCTACGTCGATCCTCACGAACCAATTGTTGAAGTTTGGCAACAATGTCTGGCATTGTGCGACTAACGGGTCTTCCAGTGTGAGCATCATCTTCGAAGTCTGTAAGGCCTGCCCTGAACCGACCATGACACACACACACACGCATATGGCTCATGCTCTGTCCCTCAAACACTCGTTGAATCATTGGAAGGTTCTCCGTAGCACTTTTGCCGACATTCGCACAGAATTTGATACACATGCGCTGTTCTGTTCGCGGATCCATCGTAAAATCGCCACACACCAAACACAGAGTATTACGGAAATCACTGTGGACACCTAACACGCCGGCCGAAGTGGCCGTGCGGTTAAAGGCGCTGCAGTCTGGAACCGCAAGACCGCTACGGTCGCAGGTTCGAATCCTGCCTCGGGCATGGATGTTTGTGATGTCCTTAGGTTAGTTAGGTTTAACTAGTTCTAAGTTCTAGGGGACTAATGACCTCAGCAGTTGAGTCCCATAGTGCTCAGAGCCATTTGAACCATTTGACACCTAACATGTCCTCCCAGCTGAGTGCCACGCCGCACACTGACTCATCAGATATGCAGCTCTCGCCACCTAGTGGTGCAAATATCTACTACTCCTACTTTCTAGATAGTAGCACCAGTCCCGAAAATTTTGGATTCCACCTCGTATGTCGGAGAAGATTGTGCCACATCACTACTGCTGTGGTTGTTCACTCTTGGATCCTCTTGTATAAGACAAGAGAATCCAAGACTGACATTAAGTGATGAAGGTCGGTTTCTGGTACCTGTACTAATTTATCCAGGAGATCCATTGGCGGTTTGGCCTTTAAAATTCTGAGAGTGACCTAGTTGAATAAAGGTTTGACCCAAACATTTTTCAAAATATTTTCGGAAGCTATCCTGTCTGGTGTTAAAGGACTCTGGATTAAATCCTCCTTTATAAGTCGTTTCTGCACAAACTGAGACCAATTCTCTGGCAAAAATGCCTATTCAAATTGAGCATAATCTTACCAATTCTTCAGTCTCAGTGGCCCAAAGGGCAATTTCCTCTTGGATGAAGTCTGTGAAGTACTGAATTCTTTGTTTATCAGTCTATGAGCTGTGTAGTACATTTTTAAAAGTCCTGATGAACATGTAGGGATGTGTACATTTTTTCTCGTGAATGAATACTTGAAACTGCCTATATTTAAGTAGACTTTCGTCCATTAGGACAGATGACAAACGTGGCACTGCCCCCATACCATACAACACATGGTCACATACCCTTGCCCACAAGACGTAGGACTAATGTCTTCATTTGATCTAATAACAGTGGATGTCAAATCATTTACACATCACTTACAATTTATCAGAGTCAACATTCTGTGGTAGTAGTGAAACCGAAGCAAAACCTGGTGTTCTGGGTCATAGCAAAACTGAAATTCAAACTTCACGTTATCAGCAAGGTTTGGAAGATAAAGCCTACATAAAGCGTGATGGTCGTGTGCACGATAATTTACAGAAACGTAAATCACCAAAAAATTGGTGCGTTTACATACTTGGTAGAATGAATGCTGTTTACAGAAACTAACTAATTTAATCGTGCAAAACTTTGAGAGACACTGTTAGGGAAGTGGGAAAGCAAACAAATAACGTGACAGCCGTCCCTCAGAGGAGTCATATCGTAGATTCTAGTACATAAAAATACAAGAGGTTGGACTGCTGGTCAAATGCAATTACATTTTTCCTGGATTTTTCATTTCAGCACACACGCTGCTGCAGAGTGAAAATTCTTTATGGAGTATTATTGATGTACATTTGTGTCCTTTCACATGTCTGTATCAAATCTTTATTTGTTTCGTGTGACCCAAAATTGAAAATGAAATATAATTTTCATTAGAAAACTTTGTGTTTGTTATATATTTGATATGTATGTGTTAATCATTCCGATTTTATGTACGATGCTTCTGACACGATTAAATAAATAAATACAGGGTGATTCAAAAAGAATACCACATCTTTAAAAATGTGTATTTAATGAAAGAAACATAATATAACCTTCTGTTACACATCATTACAAAGAGTATTGAAAAAGGTTTTTTTTCACTCAAAAACAAGTTCAGAGATGTTCAATATGGCCCCCTCCAGACACTCGAGCAATATCAACCCGATACTCCAACTCGTTCCACACTCTCTGTAGCAAATCAGGCGTAACAGTTTGGATAGCTGCTGTTATTTCTCGTTTCAAATCATCAATGGTGGCTGGGAGAGGTGGCCGAAACACCATATCCTTAACATACCCCCATAAGAAAAAATCGCAGGGGGTAAGATCAGGGCTTCTTGGAGGCCAGTGATGAAGTGCTCTGTCACGGGCTGCCTGGCGGCCGATCCATCGCCTCGGGTAGTTGACGTTCAGGTTTCATAACTAACCTTTTTCGTAGGACTCTCCATACAGTTGATTGTGGAATTTGCAGCTCTCTGCTAGCTCTGCGAGTCGATTTTGCTGGGCTGCGAACAAATGCTTGCTGGATGCGTGCTACATTTTCATCACTCGTTCTCGGCCGTCCAGAACTTTTCCCTTTGCACAAACACCCATTCTCTGTAAACTGTTTATACCAACGTTTAATACACCACCTATCGGGTGGTTTAACACCATACATCGTTCGAAATGCACGCTGAACAACTGTCGTCGATTCACTTCTGCCGTACTCAATTAACACAAAAAGCTTTCTGTTGAGCGGTCGCCATCTTAGCATCAACTGACGCTGACGCCTAGTCAACAGCGCCTCAAGCGAACAAATGTACAACTAAATGAAACTTTATAGCTCCCTTAATTCGCCGACAGATAGTGCTTAGCTCTGCCTTTTGTCGTTGCAGAGTTTTCAATTCCTAAAGTTGTGGTATTCATTTTGAATCACCCTGTAAATTAGAAAATTATGATTTAGTACTTGTCTATTGTAATTTACACTTGACAAAAAATATAGACTTTAAATACAAGCATAAAAAGTTGCGTGGAAAACATGATCCAACTTGACTTTCTTTCAGCATGAAACTTCGATGCTATTCATTCGATTACAGTTACCTACACCCATTTTGTGAATGCTTTTTACTTACTCTGTCGCACTGTTTTAATAAACAGATTTCTGGTCACAGACTTTCAAATTCTACGAATATAATAAAGGACATCGGACAAGGTCAGTCCACAAGGTCTCCTTGCCAGATAAAAGCTCATATATATGCTCACAGGCGTAAAATCTCTACAAGCTGCTGTCTGGCCAGAGTGCAATCACATACGGAGTGCGTAACAAATCCGACAATAACTCAAATACTGTGCGAATCGTATAAACCTGAACTACTTTAATGAGTCATAAGATTTGAACCAATAATGGAACACATTTGCGATTTTGGGAAATGATAATACACAACTGGAAGAGTACATACGTACATATATAGTCCTCACTACAAATGTCGGAAGTCGCCTCCGCCAGCATCGATGCTCGGCTCTACTCGTTTCGCCATATTCCCAAACGTTCTGTACGTGTAGCCCCGCTAGTGTTGCTAATTTCAAGTTTAGTGGCCTCACGGACTTCAGAAATTGTCCACGGTCAGAAATGTGCAAAGTATTCAAATTATTTTTTTTCTTTTTCAGTTGTAAATGCAAAGTGGTTTTAAATAAAAGTATTTAAATACAAAACGCAAAGTACGTATTTTCAAAATATCTTCATGCAAATAAAATATCTCTAGTTAGTGAACATCGTACATAAGGATCTGTAAGACTGAACTGAATCCATTATTTAAGGAAGTCACATCGTCCTGAAGAATAATTTTTATGCGTCAGCCCTGTTCCTGAGTTGTGGAGACACATTATGGTTGGCGGCCCACGCAAGAAGTAACAGATATACAAGTCCTTATCCATTTCGAATATCATTACTGTGGAAGACTGTATGGTCACCTCTTCATAAGAAAGAAACGAGGACTTAGCTGTGATCTGAAAACTCACATCTACGTCTGGCACATGAAATGTTGGTTGGGTACAGTGCTTCATTGTGGGTGTGCGTCTGATACCAAGAACAGACGCGTCTAGAGAAGTGTGTGTGTCAGTGCAGGATGAACATATTTCTGATGCATCTAACTTTGACTCCTCTTCATCCATATAATACTGCACACTTGCCAATACCTGTTTCAAACCACAGTAGACCTTTGATTATTGGAAAGGATAGTGAAGTTTATCAAAACACGGAGGGACCTTTTGAGTCTGTAGAAAAACCAGGTGAACACGCTAAAGAAAAAACTAACTTCATGATGATAGTATATTGAGGTAGCAAGTTGAGGCGGCCGGCTGCTGTGGTCGAGCGGTTCTAGGCGTTTCAGTCCGGAACCTCGCTGCTGCTACGGTCGCATGTTCGAATCCTGCCTCTGGCATGGATGTGTGTGATGCCGTTAGGTTAGTTAGGTTTAAGTAGTTCTAAGTCTAGGGCACTGATAACCTCAGATGTTAGGTCCCATAGTGCTTAGAGCCATTTGAACCAAGTTGAGGCGAACAATTTGATAAGGGACACTTGCTGTCTATCAAGTCGGGAAAATACCTCAAATTGGCCTACAGAAACTACGTAAGCTACAGCGCATGCGCATCGAGTGAGTTTTCCATCATTTCTCGCGCTCTCTTCGCACAAACCAGTAGTTCCAGAGAAAAAATGAATAGGACCTCTTTTGTAGGAAATTTAATATAGTTTAATTTTGGAATGCGACACGTTTTCGCTGGAGGGTGCGGTTCTCGAGTTACTCAAGAAAAACATACAAAAGTGATATTAAATGTTTTCTATCTTGGTACACATTCGGAATAGGGCATACGAATGGTTCAAATGGCTCTAAGCACTATGGGACTTAACATCTGAGGTCATCAGTCCCCTAGACTTAGAACTACTTAAACCTAACTAACCTAAGGACATTACACACATCCATGCCCGAGGCAGGATTCGAACCTGCGACCGTAGCAGCAGCGCGGTTCCGGACTGAAGCGCCTAGAACTGCTCGTCCACAGTGGCCGGCATAGGGCATACGTCCATATGAAGTTTTTGTTCAGAATCACTAATACTATCACCCCTCAAAGCATGTACCTTTCCTCCTGACTCACCCTGTATATGAAATTGGACATTTAATGCTCTACAGCTTCGTCTTTGACCATTTTTATGAGAAACGGTCGTAGGAGGCACTAGAAGCAAATGACTGAAAGAGCGACGTAAAAATGTTTTTTTTTCGAAATTCATCGATTTTCAATAACATATTTCTAGAAAACCTTTGGGAGTTAGTCTGATATCTATTGAAACAATTTTATGGGAAATTTAAAAAGCTTTAATTTTTATCCGGAACTTTATTTTCTACAGTGCACCGTTTACGAGATATAACTGTAAAATAAAAAAATTGGACCTTTCTACCCCCCACCTCCCTCTTCACGCCTAACTGTTCCTAATAAAGTGCTGAAGTCAAAATTTTTCGCACATCCCATGCACTCTACTCCCCTCATTTGAGCACTCATTGACTGGACTATGTCCAGCATAACGCTGCGCTTGCCTGGCTCGTATTATTTCGTTCGTAGCCTTGTCAGCCGCGGTTTGTGAAATCCGTGAGTGTGTAGTTCGGGCCGCGTGACAATAGCGAACGCATTAGCGACTCTTCGCAGTCTTTAGATGGCAGAAACATGCAGTACACACTTCGAAAGCGAGTTTTTATGGTGACATCGTGCTGGAAAACAGACACACTGAGCATTCCGGAGAGAATACAGTGTGCGCGATGTTCCAAGAAAGGTAACAGTTTTATCGATTGGAAGAAAGCTGGAGACAACGGGTGTACTAAACAGTAACAGTGGTAAACATAAACCATCACTGAGTGCATTGGTTATTGATAATGTTCGAAGACGCTTGGAGAGCTCTCCAAGGAAATTGTTGCGTCGAATGAGCCACTGGTCAAACAATTCATGTGGCACATGTCAGATGGCTGCGAAGAAACCCGCACTGCGACCATACAGAATGCACATGGTCCAAGTACTGCAAGAAACAGATCATAAGAGAAGACTGTGTTACTGTTGATGGTTTCAGGGGTTTCTTGTTCACCGTTCAGACATTCTCTCCACAACTTTGTTTACAGATGTGGCATGGATCCATCTGCCATGTTACATCAGCACACAAAACACGAAACACCACTGCGTGATGAAATACATCTTTCTTGAGTATAATAAATCGGGAAAGAGTGACAACCACATCTATCGTGAACAACCTACCTGATATCACACAGTGGAAACGACCACATAAGGTTTCACGATTCTTTTTGAAACATTACGTTTCTCAGTAATGTTCTCATCATTACTATCCATATCATCACTTTTTCTCAGTGCCAGTTACACAAAAGTCATCACTAAAATCGCATGCGCTAGGCTTTTCACCTGTGTTTTTAAGCCCAACAACCATAATTATAGGTCCACCAGAGCCATATTTAACATGTTGATTACTCGTTTCTTTGCCATCTTTATTTACTCCACGAGGGGAAACTATTAGGATAAAGATCCAGTTAGTGATTGTGTCTCTTCGGGCTTTGCTTTTCTTACGTTTCTTTTCTGGAAGACAGGTGGGTGAATTCATTTCACTAAAAAAAAGACTCGCAAGATCGTTTCGATGACAGATCATAGACTATACATCCATTAACAGTAATTTTTCTCTCTCCATGTAGCCTGTAGGCTCGTAGTAGAGAATAGTTAGGAACCATCGTGATCATAAATGCATGGTCATTTTCAAATGAATGTTGTGTGTAGCGTTTATATAGTGGCTGACTATAAAGCTAATTTTTTTTAAGTGGATAAAAAGATTATTTTTAACTTGCAATTTGATAAACTGTTTACTAAACATCAAAAAATGGTTCAAATGGCTCTGAGCACTATGGGACTTAACATCTGAGGTCATCAGTCCCCTAGAACTTAGAACTACTTAAACCTAACTAGCCTAAGGGCATCACACACATCCATGCCCGAGGCAGGATTCGATACTGCGACCGTAGTAGTCGCGCGGTTCCGGACTGAAGCGCCTAGAACCGCTCGGCCACCACTAAACATCGTGATTCTAGAATTTCTAACACATTTCTAGGTATGAAGACCCCGCCCCCCACGACCAGACATCTTCTGCCCTGTACCAGTGGCGAATACATATGGCCAGTGCTGTTTTTCTGGGGGAACGCTGGGGATTCGAACCCCTAAACTTTTTCGTCGACAAAGTAATTTTTTTACGATGTTGAGAACTTGGAAGAGTGCCAAAGATTTATTTCACGGACGTAAATTTTTTATCTCATTTTTTGTATTGGTAATTGAAATACGGACGATACCAGTACAGTTTTTGGTGGGAAAAGTGATGTCATTGACTGGAGGGTTGATTGGACTCATCTGTTTCATTGAGGTGTATTAAAGGTCAGTTGAAGTGTATGATACCCTTTTCTTTTATTGTTCCGGAGTTGATGGGAATCGCATGCTTCATTTGAAGTGATGTAAACTGAAGTGTTCGATACCACATTCTCTTGTATGTTTGGGTGTTTCTCGGTATCGCCTGCTTCATTTGAGCTGGAGTCAACTGTAGAGTCCGACCGATACCTTTTTTTTAGTTCGACATGTTGATGTCGTCATGGCGAAAAGCAGACGGGTGGTATCCCATGCTTCAGTAATAAGTAATTTTCGTTGCATTATATCCAATGTCAGAGTACTATCAAACTTTTTTTCAGAAGAAAAGCACTGCATATGGCGCGCGGGGCGCCCGCATTCCCACCCGCAGCGCCTCCGCCAGTCAGCCCGCACGCTATTCGTTCATTTCTTTCGTCAGTCGACTCGACTGAATCGAGTTATCGAGTAGTTGTACTTTCCTATGTAGCACCCACGTCAGCGTATTTTATACGTTTCTGTCCGGAACATAGATAGCTAACACATACCTACGAGAAAAATCGCGGCCATTCTAGTGATCTCGATGCGTTATTCTGTCTGGCATTTGGTTGAGAGAAGTCGCGAATAGTCTGCTGTTTTCTGGTACAGAGAATCTTCGACAAGTAGCGCTATAAATTCGGGCTATTCGCCAAATAGGATGCTAGTTTACATTCAGAAGCAGAAATATTAAGACTGAAGAATGAATAAGTAATAAGTCCTAGTTGTAGCAAGTGCAAGTGTGAAGATTAGTCAAGAGTGAGAGTGATCAGTTGATTATGAAGTATTAATAATAGTAGTTCATAACAATTTCTCAGTAAAAATATTGTTAAGAGACTCGTAAAAATATTTTTACTAATAACGTAACAATTGTTTCCTATACCTAGCGCCCCCTCCTTGAGGGTTTTCTGTATCCGCCAGTGCCCTGTACCTTCCCCCTTTTTTAGTCTCTGCTGCTCGAGTCTAACAAAGCCTGTTTTCAAATTTACACTCTGTCATTTTAAAACCCTTAATCTGCAGAGCAAGGAAGAAACAAGAAGACAGTAGAAGCAGCTCTCAACGACATAGTTAAGTGTTTGCTCTAGACACACATTTTGCTTACGTTTTACAGAATGTGTCGTGGTCTGGGCTGAGACCGAGACAAGCATGTGCTGTGGAGTCTGCAGCACGGCACCATCCTGGGTGGCATATCTATGTGCTGCACACGTGTGTTACACCCCGCCCTGTCCGTTGGGTGCCAGCGGGTGCCACAGCAGTGTATGTGCCTCTGGCAGAGTTCCTGAGTGACACGCCACTATACACGCCACTCATAGAGCAAGGCGCTCTTGCTGCCAGTCACTGGCCAATAGAACATGCTTCTGACGTGATGCGACTGGTGGCGCTATGGAAATATGGCGGTGTCTACCTGGACCTCGACTTTGTCGTACTCAGGTAAATTACTCTTATCTTGTATGAAAAAATCAGTGCAGATTGTAACAAATATTAATTTATTAATTGAAGGAAATGGTTTTAGTAAAAAGTGACCTCTTCAGACCAGTAACTCTGAAATTAACTAAATTGGCCAATTATGGCACAGCTGTTCATCTTACAAACTAACATACAAGCAATATAGAAAAATAAAAGTTGTGTATATACTCAGGTACAGGTCTGAAAGTGGTCATTTTTGACCGAAGCCAGTGATAAAATAAGATTTGTTGCAATCTGGACTGAATGTTGTTTTGAGTGTTAAACACAATCACTGCCACTCCAGTATGATTTAAAAAATGATTACTCTGAAATTTTTACTCCAAAATCCCTTTAGTCTACGTAAAATCACAGAATGGCCAGGAAGCAATCTTTCTGCAAAGGGTATTCAATAAGTATTGCAACACATTTTCTTTGCTCCACCATTTTGGTTGAAAAAATGCGGAATTTGTTGTGGGACATTGTGGAATATTCCCACATCAGCCCCTACCATTTCATTAAGGTTGCAGCATTTTATGTACCCTTCAAAATGGCGTCTGCAATGGAGGCGTGTTCCAAGCAGAGAGCTACCGGTAGCTTCTTTTGGTGGAAAACCATAGTATCGCAGATATTCGGAGGTGTTTGCAGAATGTGTATGGAGACCTGGCAGTGAACAAAAGCATGGTGAGTCATTGGCTGAGGTGTCTCTCATCATCTGTCTGGTCTCCTGTGTACCAGCCAGCTGCATGTGGCTGTGACTCCTGAAACATTGGAACATACAGACACTCTCATTCAGTGTGTTCATCACCAAAAAATTCAATGAACTTCTCCATCTCCATGACATTGCTGGGCCTCACACAAGTCTGTGCTCCAAGAGGATCTCACAAAATTTCACTGGATTCTTCTTCCTCATCCAACCTACAGCCCATACATCTCACCTTCCAACTTCCATTTGTTTGGCCCAGTGAAGTACGCACTCCAAGGGTAGCAGTACGTGGCTGATGGGGGATTATAGATTTAGCAAGATGTTGACTCTGATGTTGACCAGAGATTACTTTGAAAACCAGGGTTTTGTAGCCAAAATAGTGTGGAGTAATGTGTTATTTCAGAACCCTGAATACAACCATCCTGCTTTCAGAAAAAAAAGTGTTGCATTACTTACTGAATGGCCCTAGTATGTGATACCAACTTCTTTTTATGTAAGTCCATGATATAAACTATTTGAAATAACAAACTGTGCACATTATCACACATGAGCTGTTGGTTCAGTTTCTCTACTGGACTCTAGTGAAGCTTTTTTCATGGTAGTGCTGCTCAATTATGTCCTTCTAATGGTAGGTTTGTTTGCTGCTCATTGTCTGTTGAAAGATTGCATTGCTTCTCATCACTAGATACTTTATCATTACATCAGATGACTTGTACTGCAAAGTGTGGTAGCTCTTGGAGATATGCCCAAGGAACCTACTGTTGAAGAAATGTCTAGGGTGCCTCCAACATCTTATATGTCAAAATGATAGTGATAATAGGTTAAAACCTTTTATGAGTTATAGGTTTAAACTGATATGATTTCCAGTCACATTAATGTGACCACCGCCTATGTTCAATGTCAATGTGCAGTAAACACTCACAGATGACAGACAGCAGCACCAGCAGTGGGGGGTACATAAAGCATTTCGAGGAGTCTCGGAAAACAGTGCAGTCATTAATGTGCAAATGGAGTGAATTATCTGACATCCAGGGGGGCATGATCATTGAAGGCCAGAATTAGCATGCTAATGCCCTAACTGGACACCCACTGAGTGATGACAGGTAACCTTTTCAGATTAATCATGTTTTATGCTTCATCGGACAGACGGCTGTTGACGTCTGTGGCATGACACAACTGAAAGCAGAGCTTCAAGGCTGGAGGAAGGAGATATTATAGCCTGAGGAATGTTTTTGTGGCATCGTATCTCATGATTCAGGAAGTAATTATGTATCAACACAAATATGCATCTATCCTTGAGGACCATGTCCACCACTATGTGCAGTTTGTTTTTCTTCGGTATGATGACATCTACCAGCAGGACCATGCAACATTTCACACAGGTCACAGTGTTTGTGCATCCTACGAAGAGCACCAGGATGAGTTTGCCTTAATCTCCTGGCCACTAAACTTCTGGATTTAAACATAATCAAGAATCTTTGAGATCACCTCAATCAGGCTGTTTGTACCATGGATCCACAACTGGGAAACCTAGTGCATTGGAGTCAGCATGGCTTCACATCCCTGTCAGTACCTTCCAGAACTTCACTGACTCTCTTCCTGCATGTGTCACAGAGGTACACACTGCAAAAGGTGGTATTCAGGCTTTTGGCTGGTGGTCACAGTAATGTGACTAAAAGTGTAAGTCAAACAATTTGATCATAAGTAAGGAGCTAAAAAAGTAAGTTAATAAAAAGCATAAAAAAGCATGCAGAGAAAAAATGTTCGGAACTTCTAGAAAATGAAAATAGTTGTTTGACTAAAGCCTAGCAAAAACGTTTTCATAAAAGCTTGTAAGAGGGGAAAAATCTATATACACTCCTGGAAATGGAAAAAAGAACACATTGACACCGGTGTGTCAGACCCACCATACTTGCTCCGGACACTGCGAGAGGGCTGTACAAGCAATGATCACACGCACGGCACAGCGGACACACCAGGAACCGCGGTGTTGGCCGTCGAATGGCGCTAGCTGCGCAGCATTTGTGCACCGCCGCCGTCAGTGTCAGCCAGTTTGCCGTGGCATACGGAGCTCCATCGCAGTCTTTAACACTGGTAGCATGCCGCAACAGCGTGGACGTGAACCGTATGTGCAGTTGACGGACTTTGAGCGAGGGCGTATAGTGGGCATGCGGGAGGCCGGGTGGACGTACCGCCGAATTGCTCAACACATGGGGCGTGAGGTCTCCACAGTACATCGATGTTGTCGCCAGTGGTCGGCGGAAGGTGCACGTGCCCGTCGACCTGGGACCGGACCGCAGCGACGCACGGATGCACGCCAAGACCGTAGGATCCTACGCAGTGCCGTAGGGGACCGCACCGCCACTTCCCAGCAAATTAGGGACACTGTTGCTCCTGGGGTATCGGCGAGGACCATTCGCAACCGTCTCCATGAAGCTGGGCTACGGTCCCGCACACCGTTAGGCTGTCTTCCGCTCACGCCCCAACATCGTGCAGCCCGCCTCCAGTGGTGTCGCGACAGGCGTAAATGGAGGGACGAATGGAGACGTGTTGTCTTCAGCGATGAGAGTCGCTTCTGCCTTGGTGCCAATGATGGTCGTATGCGTGTTTGGCGCCGTGCAGGTGAGCGCCACAATCAGGACTGCATACGACCGAGGCACACAGGGCCAACACCCGGCATCATGGTGTGGGGAGCGATCTCCTACACTGGCCGTACACCACTGGTGGTCGTCGAGGGGACACTGAATAGTGCACGGTACATCCAAACCGTCATCGAACCCATCGTTCTACCATTCCTAGACCGGCAAGGGAACTTGCTGTTCCAACAGGACAATGCACGTCCGCATGTATCCCGTGCCACTCAACGTGCTCTAGAAGGTGTAAGTCAACTACCCTGGCCAGCAAGATCTCCGGATCTGTCCCCCATTGAGCATGTTTGGGACTGGATGAAGCGTCGTCTCACGCGGTCTGCACGTCCAGCACGAACGCTGGTCCAACTGAGGCGCCAGGTGGAAATGGCATGGCAAGCCGTTCCACAGGACTACATCCAGCATCTCTACGATCGTCTCCATGGGAGAATAGCAGCCTGCATTGCTGCGAAAGGTGGATATACACTGTACTAGTGCCGACATTGTGCATGCTCTGTTGCCTGTGTCTATGTGCCTGTGGTTCTGTCAGTGTGATCATGTGATGTATCTGACCCCTTCCTGGGACAATGAATTCATGGTGTTCTTATTTCAATTTCCAGGAGTGTATTTGGTCAGAAGATTACCTAGGTGATTGTGTGTGTTTGTCAGAACTGCAGAAGACAACCCACCCCCTTTTAGTATTGTACAAAACCATTACACATTTTCTGCCCATGCATTATTTACAAATTTTGTAACAATACAGCTCTTCTGAAAATAAAAATAGCATTCCAGAAAATATTACACTAATAAACTATACTAATGAAAAATATTGCATACAACAAATTAAATGTATCACTGTATTAAGTTATTACAGATTCTATATTGTTCCTAAAAGAAATTGAGGCAAAAAATCTATATCTTATTGTTTGTAGACACTACCGTACATTAGTTTTAGTAAGATCTGTAGCCGGCCATGGTGGTCTAGCGGTTCTAGGCGCGCAGTCCGGAACCGCGCGACTGCTACGGTCGCAGGTTCGAATCCTGCCTCGGGCATGGATGTGTGTGATGTCCTTAGGTTAGTTAGGTTTAAGTAGTTCTAAGTTCTAGGGGACTGATTACCACAGATGTTAAGTCCCATAGTGCTCAGAGCCATTTGAACCATTTTAAGATCTGTAATGAAGATCAAATTTTATTTGCTCCTCACAAGTTATTAGTTAGCAGTAAAAGGAAAGGGTTTATAATTAAGATAAACTTGTGTCAATAAAAGTAGCCTTGATCACATATAAGTTACTTATTCCATTCAGTGACTGGTTTTGACCTCTTGTGGGATCAACATCAGACCATTTTACTCTGCGAAGAAGAGTAATACACTTTCATAGAGATCAAAGGACTTGAATAAATACAGTCATAAGAATAAAATAATATAATAGTATGGTTAATATATCCTTGGTCACAGCAGGAGACAGTGGCATGGAGAAGCTTGCTCTGGAGGTGCCTGGACACTGCTGAATAAGGCTCAGTCGCTTGAAGTTTAGTAGCGAAAGCTCCACTGATCACCTCTGGCATAATGTCTGTAATACGTAATATTACGCAAAAGATGGTGGACAGAGTCTTCTTTATGAAATTGTCACGTATTAGTGATGTTATGCTGGAGGTGGTGGGTGGAGGTTTCGCTATTAAACTATGAGTAACTGAGCCTTATTCAGCCTTGTTCTTCACACCTCTCAAGAGCGTTATGCTCCATGGCACTGTATCCTACTGTCACTAAAAGGATATCAACCATATTTTTATATTATTTTATTCTTATCATTGTATTCATGTCCTTTGACCTCTAAGAAAGTATATTACTCTTCTTCACACAGTAAAATGGATGGATGATGATCCTATAAAAGATCAAACCCTGTCACAGAATGAAATAGTAATTGATGTGTGATCAAGAGTGCTTTTACTGAAATAATTTTACTAAAGTTTTATGGACTGCGGTTTTTCCATGGATATTATTCCAAAAAACTCTGTAACTAAGTGTTGAGAAATACTTCTTTCCAGGAATTGTGTTTTTATTATAATTTTAGTTTGCATTTTCTTGCTTTGAGCAAAGCAAACTCATTAATTATGTAATAAAAGTGAAGATTAGCAACTTTGTCACATTCTATCAACAAAATAGCTAAATTTGATAGTCTGCTTTCCCACCCATATTTGATTTTACATAATTTATCATTTTTAATTTGCTGGAACTGCATTTACAAGGTGACTGGCACAGTCAGAAATAACCTCACAGCTATTTGAATATTTGGATCAACCTTTAACAGCATATTTGATTCAGCACCCACTCACCAACCTGTGAGACCCTACTACACCATAACAAAGTAGCAGTATGAATACTGTTGAACATGGCTGGGCCACATAGCTGGCGGCAATGTGAACCAAGTGCACTGCTGCCACGTAAACCATGTTATTGATAGAGGTCTGTTTGCTAGTAATTTCTTTAAGGTGCTTCTTGGGTGTAATGACATTGCATAAATGATAGTGCCAGCTGTGTGTGTTTACTGTCATGGGGCGAATGTGAGGCTTCTTGGAACAGGAGACCTCATGTACTTCTCCTAGTTAGTTCTTTAACCATGTTTCTTTCTTGAATTTTTTTTGTCAGTTCTTCCACCCCCTTCCATGCCTGCACCCTTGACAGGGGCCTAAATCATTGCTCCCTGTGTACAACCTTGTGTCTTAAAATATGGGGCACATCTTGATACAAATTACTGAGTGAGATGGAGCATCGGTGTATGCATGAAATATGTATTTTAGTATACCAGTAAAAATTACTACCTATTACATTGAAAGCCCTGTATCAAGCAGATATTTACATATTCCTGAGTAAATTGTAGTGTGGAATACATGTAAAACATGCATAACCTTGACTAGTACTTGCATTTTGTTCTTTATTATTGGGGCATACAATTCCTTGCATTGCACTTTGGGTTCGAGCTGTGGCACAGCATTGCAGAAACTGGAAGAAGCTAGCTGCACAAGATGATGGCAAGCTGATTACAGCAACAGAGTGGTTTTCGTATATTGAGCCACCATGAACTTGCCTACACAACAGTCTTACAAGATGAGCCAAGTGGTTTCCTCATTGGGAGGCCATGGAAATGTTGTTAGTGAAGTGACTAGAGGCAGCACATCAGCACAACAAATGAACCACTTTCTCTAACAAATTGCTGTGACATTGTAGCAGAGCTGTTCATAGCTTGGCAGACTAGCTATGAGGAGGGGGCTACGTTAGGCACTGTCCACCACAGGACGGCAAACACCCACTATGAGCACTGCCAGTTGCTAGTTGCCATCTATTATTATCAAGTCTGCCTTCTGGGACTTTGTGGTGCTTCACTGATGAGCCACCCCAGTCTTGCCCAGCAGCAGCTCAGCTCCTGCCCAAGGAGCATCAGGTTGTGACTGGGGCAGTACAGTCACCCTTCTGTCAACACCGAAGTGGGTACTGTGGCAGCTCGTGCATCACTCACATAGGCAGGACTTCCCACTGGTAGGCTGACATTTTCTGAAAGTTTTCCAGTTGTCTCCTGCACTGCTGATAGCACCTGCATAGTGTGACATGTGTAACTGGGTCATGTGCTGCTAGCCGGCCACAGATGTTAGCATTCTGGGATGCATAAGTGAGAGCCTGCCGGCTGGATGCTACCTGACACTGTGCCACACATGCCTATCCCGCCACGTGCTGTGAGAGCTATGGCTGCCACCTCACAGCATCTGAGTGTAGCTTCAAGAACTGTGATAATGGCTGCCTTATTGGTACTGTTTGAATGAGCTGCCAGCACTCACATCCTCACAATCACCTATTGCCACAGCCCAATCCTGCACCAGCGTTGCTTTCAGTTTGTGTCAGAAGCAGCATCTACAGTGCCTACAATTGCCATCCATCGATACAGATGCGTAATTGTGGGGGTGTGGCTCATTGTCCAGGAATATATAAGGTAATATCTACGTGTAGTTAAGAATGTGTAGCTATTCAAGAGGTGAAGCTAAGGGCTGTCAAGAAGTATTCACTGTTTTTAGTGTATGAAGTAGTAACTACCAGCAGCCACTCAAACAGAGTAATTAAGTTACAGTAAGATGTCTTTTGGTATTGCTTCAGTTAAGTGTCCTTCTGATTTTGGTTTTGCTGTTTTGTTGTGGGATGATGATGTAAGTGGTAAGGTTATGATAGTTAATGAAGAGGGTGCTAGCATTGTAAAAATTCCAGAGAGTTTATGCAGCATGCAGAGTACTAACTTGGACATTAAAAGGAGTAATGTTGAAATGCCGGCCGGGGTGGCCGAGCAGTTCTAGGCGCTACAGTTCGGAACCGCACGACCGCTAAGGTCGCAGGTTTGAATCCTGCCTCGGGCATGGGTGTTTGTGATGTCCTTAGGTTAGTTAGGTATAAGTAGTTCTAAGTTCTAGGGGACTGATAACCTCAGAAGTTAAGTGCCATAGTGCTCAGAGCCATTTGAACCATTTGAATGTTGAAATATCCACTATGATGTCATGTGGAATTGGAGTCTGAAGCAGCTGTACTCCCATATAGAGAGAATGTATCGTGCATGGGAGTGAATAAGAGTGTGGATAACAACATGGATGATTCAAGAGATGGATATCTCGTTGGGTGAAAATGGGAGTTGTCTAGCCGTTATGAAGTCAGGGCCAGAGGGGAGTATGTGTGCCATTGATTTTTGCATCATGCAGAGTGCCACTGCAGATGATGAGGTTATTGGAGATACAATGAGGAATGTACAAGACTGTTGACATGGATGCTGATGGTTGTGCCACAGATGTTCTGAAAAAAATGATAAATAGTCACCTCTTTTCTCAGAAGCAGGGCGGGCATAGGGAAAGGAAGGGGGAACATGTTTGTAAAGTTACTGATCAGACCAACAAGGCAAAATCTTTTGAGAAGTGTATACCTGAGGTTCATAATGTTACAGTAGCATGAGCACTAGGTCATAGTTTTGCAGAGCAAGCTGCTAATGCATGCCATGAGGTGTTTACAATGCAAGCACAGTCTGATGTGCACGATGAGTGTGTTGTAGATGAAGGGTGCAGGGCAATCCTGGCAGTAAACTTTGTGCCAAAACATAATGCCAGAACTGACCTTCAGTGACACATGCTGAAACGTACACACACAAAATTCTATCTAATGGAAACTGTCATCAGTGGATTGCTGTTGCAGAGTTCATCCATCATGAGGGACAAATTGATTACTCTGCAAACAAGACCATGGAGGCATAATTTGTAGCATATCATGCCACTGGGCACCAGGAAGACTCTTTTCGGAGGAGAATTTCAAGAAGAATCCAGTCTGTGTTAACACTGCAATAGGAGCGATAAGAGGATTACCTATCAACGTACTGCAAGTGGTAGTATCATAAGTGATTCGTGTATGAGGATAGGTGTGGGAATATGTTTCCTAGGGAAGTATAGGAGGATCTGTTATTGCATGCACAAAGATCTGAATGATGTTCTCAAACAATGAGTTAAAAAACCACTAGATAGACAAAACAGATGCTGAACACAAGAGTTTCATGGAGTCAGACTCTTAAAACATAACCAGCTTAAATGGCTACATTTCAGTTACTTAAGTTAATTATGGAAGATATGACTGAGATTGGTAATTCAAGTTTAATGCAGTTCCTTAAAATATCATCTGGGTTCGGTTTTACCTAATGTCAGACAATTTGTGATGAGTTCACCAAAAAATAATGTAGTCAAAACACACAAAATACTTTTAAAATATGTTTTCTGTATCACAAAACAGATAAAACTGAAATGGGGTTAGTGCCCAAAAACTGACCTAAGAGTGATGCTGTACTAACTCAATACTAACTCCTGCAACAAAGATGCAATAGTAACACAATTTGGCTACTGGTTTGGGTGCTTATGTAAGTTCCAACAATTACAAAGTCACATTACATGTTGTTAAAATTGAACATAACTGAATTTACAATTAACATTTACATGCTTTCATAGAACCAGTTATGGATTTTAGCTTTAAAGATGATTACAATGTCCCTGACACACTTAGTATGTCGAAGTATGACACATTTTCTTATTAAAATTTCATTAAATGTGCATCAGTAACAATATCTTAATTATGTCTGTTAATTACTTTACAGTTGCAGTACAACTTTTGTTCCTAAGATGAATTCTGTGTCTTTACAGTGCACTCTGTTGTAATCACTATTACTCTTCTATGTATAAACTCCACAAAGAATAAGTTGGGCTTATGTATACATTATATTTGACATATCTTTGATTTGTAGTGCAATATCTCCATAAACGTATCAGGATTAGTTTAATTTCATCTGAAGTCAACTAGTTTTCATTAGAACACTAGGCAAGCAATGTTACAGTTTAAACTTGTACATGTAAATAACTTCACATTGTGTGATAGTATCATTAATGATTTCCCATCACACGTTAGGGATTCTGAACCAGTACTGTTTGCAGATGACACCAGTCTATTGATTGAAGGGAATAATGAAGAAAATCTTACTGCATCTGCAAAAGATATTACAAAAGGAGTGTCTGAATGGTTTACCAGAAACAGGCTAATAGTTAATCCCCAAAAAACTGTACTAATGAATTTCCACACTGATCAAAATAAAAATCTGGCACAACCTGTAGTATGTACAGATAACCAAAACATTAGTTCTGTCAATGAAACTAAATTTCTTGGGATTCATATCCAGGAAAATCTTAAATGGAACACTCATATCACAGCCCTAAATTCAAAACTAGCAAAAATGAGCTATGTGCTAAGAATTCTCTGCAACAGTACTAGTGCAGAAACAGTTAGGGCTGTATACTTTGCTTGTGTACATTCAATACTGAAGTACGGTATCATTTTCTGGGGAAATGTACATCAGGCCATAACAGTTTTCAGGAAACAAAAGGCAATTATAAGAATAATGAAACAAGTGAGCAGCAGAAAATCATGCAAACCTTTCTTTAAAGATCTAAAGATTCTACCCCTTCCCTGCATTTATAGCCGGCCGCGGTGGTCTCGCGGTTAAGGCGCTCAGTCCGGAACCGCGCGACTGCTACGGTCGCAGGTTCGGATCCTGCCTCGGGCATGGATGTGTGTGATGTCCTTAGGTTAGTTAGGTTTAAGTAGTTCTAGGTTCTAGGGGACTGATGACCACAGAAGTTAAGTCCCATAGTGCTCAGAGCCATTTGAACCATTTTGAACCCTGCATTTATATACTGGAAATAGTCACGCATGTCAAAAAAAGCATACTGAGAAAAGAAAACCTTTTTCCTCAAAACAAAAGTGTCCATGATTACAGTACCAGGTCAGACAGTGACATACATGTCAATCATTGTAACACCACATTACGCCAAAAAGGTGTATATCATGCAGGAGCAAAACTTTACAACAGATTACCAAGACATATAAAATCTCTTACTGAACTACAAAGCTTTAAAAAGTCTGTGACATCCTACCTTCTGAAAAACTGGTACTATTCAGTCTCACAGTATCTAATGCAGGAAAAAATGTAATTTGTATCTTTAATTGTAGAAATAAGTTATAAATATACAGTATTTCAAAAATTTGTAATTATTAACTGTATAGATCCAATTTGTCATAAAAATTTATAAAATTTATGTTTGATATTTGAAAAACCAATAGCCAAAAAATGTTTTCTGTCCAATATCCTGTGTACAATATATGTACTTAAAAAGAGATTTATATGGACAAATAAATAAATAAATAAATAAGTATAAGTGAAATCGTATTCTTCATCTAACGCTGTTCCATTCTGCTACAATAAATACCCCTTCCCACCCCCCACCCCATGCCAAAAGTATCACATGTTAAGTTGAAACTTTATCGTGGCAGGCATGCATCAGAATAGGAGGTTTGTTATACAAAGTGATTGCAGTGTCTGCATCTGTTAGTGAAACAAAGTAGTGACAAATTCAGTTCTGTTATTTACATTTTATACAAAGTACTGCTTTAACTCTCTCTCTCTCTCTCTCTCTCTCTCTCTCTCTCTCTCTACACACACACACACACACACACACACACACACACACACACACACACATACACATTTATTTTTATTTTACGAAAATTATTAACACATGTTTTTCTTTGATAAATGCCCTGAGAATGTCCTTCCTCCACTTCACAAAATTGCAAAAACAGCCAAAACTTGTCCTTGAAGTGTTGCCATTCAGTGTCCCACTTCTCCTCAATTTCATTCAGATACTTTGTCTTTCAAGGAAAGTCTCCATTACCAGTAGTTCAGTCAGAGCACAACTACAGAAAAATATATACAATCCTGTGTGATCAATGAACAGTTAAGCTTTACTGCTTCTAATATTACAGAATTAAAAATTAAGTGTTTCAGATAATTGTATTATGGAACAGTACAAGTATACGGTTATGTCATTCATGTTTCAGTTATTATAAAACCTATTCATGTATACAGGGTGAAGAAAAAATGCCACACTTGGAGGTTGGCATGCTATTCCTCATCCAGATTCAAGTCAAAAGTTTATCTAGCAAAATCAGATCAGGTGTGTTTTGAAAACACATGCATGAAAACACGGATCTTACAACACTGTCATATTGTGCAGCACATTGGAATGTACAGAGAAAAGTTTATCACCCAACACTACTGTACCAGCCCTCACAGCTCATTGAGTAGACTGCTGGGATATGAAACCCACATCCATCCATCCATCATGGAGATATGGTTCAAATCCTTGTCAGGTTCTTTTTTATTTTTTGGATGTTGGTTCCCTAGTTCTCACTGTTTGTAAGCAGGACATCATTTTTCCATACAACAATAGCCTTAATGCATCTCAGTGGGATTAATTCAACTGCATGCATTTGTCTACTAAACATGCAATGCAAAACCATAACTGGTCTTGTCAGGTTCTTGCAGGGCAGCTTCCCAACTGTCTACATTAATGATGAATACATCTACATGCTTTTTGTGCTGTGTGCATCTGATGCCAAAGCTACTGCTGCTGCTCTTGCATATACTGCTCAGTATCCTCAAGGATGCCATCTTGAATGTTTTTCGTAGCCTCGAGCAACATCTTTGAGAAACTGGTAATCTTCATCTATAAGTAACGGACAGAGATAGTCCAAGGATTAGATGTACTCCACAAGTACAGGACATGAGTTGTGAAACTGTTCACCAAACACCTTGCCAAAGTACCCATGAATTGCAAGGCAGTTCTAGCATATATTTCAAAAACTTGTTATTGAAGTGTTGTGCAATGAACAACTACATTCATATCATTACACGTTAACTCAACCCTAGTGGCCAGAAGACTGCATTCAACAAGTCAAGTTCTGTGAATGAGTTTTTCAGAATTGGAGATAATGAACACTTTATAAGTAATATGTCATGACCTAATGAATCTAGCTTCACTCGTGAAAGTTTTTTTAACCTCCACAACAGCCATTATTGTTCAGAAAGGAACCCACATGTCACCCACAAATGTGGCTTTCAGGCATGTTTGGCATAACCTGTGGGCTGGAATTATGACAGGAGTGCTTTTGGGCTTTTATCTATGGCTGGGCAAGTTGAATGCACCCCTGTATCGTACATGTCTTTGCAATACATTGCCTGACGCAAAAGAAAACATTCCACTTGGTGCTTGGTGACTGCTATGGTTTCAGCATGATGGTGTGCTGCCACACTTTGGAATGAATGTGCTTAACTTTTTAAATAAAGCATTTACAGGAAAATTGATTGGTCATGGAGGTCCAATGTTCTGGCCTCCATGTTCCCCAGACCTTAATCTATTAGATTTTTGTTTGTGGGCCACTTAAAGGAAGAAGTTTATAGTGCTCTACACATGGATGTTCATGAACTAACAGCTTGCATGCATGCTGCTTTGGCAATGGGGGATGCAGGCGTGTTGCATAGTTTCCAGCAAAGTATGATCCAGCGAGGGGTGAAGTGTTTGCAAATGCAAGCTGGTCACTTTGAACATTTTCTCTAAAGTGTATATTGCTCTGTACATTAAACATACAGAATGGAATTATTGTGCATAGCATAATGTGCAGTCTAGTTTAGCCTGCCTCTTGTGTTTTATGTACCTCATTGGATACAGATGATGTTATTGTATCCCCTATTATTTTCTGTTGGGTTTATTTGTATCAAGGATAAAACAAAATGGTCATTTACATCTGTAAGAAGTTCATGTCATGTCTTAATGTTCAAACAAAGGTAACAGTAACCGAAAGAAATACACAAGATACCTCACTGTGGAAGTGTAAATTGGATACAATTTGATGCTTTTACTGAAAAATAAATGTTTTGTGCAAATGTGACTAAAACATTGATGAGTCTGCATATCATTCCCCACAGCATTGCCTCATATCACTGAGTTAATGGAACAGCTCTGGCACAGTGCAGAGTTCATGCTACCTGTTCTTGGCCATGCTGCACATGGTTGCAGCATAGCCAGAGGGACTTTTTTTTTTTTTAATACTTGAAGGTATTTTCATTCTATTGTTGCAAATATAAGAAAATGCATGTTTTTATTATTATTATTATTTTAACATTGCATTTCTATTACATCTATTGGTAGTGCTAGATTTTACTAGAGACACTTATGCTTGAATTGAGATGAGGAATCATATGCCAACCACCAAGTGTGGCATTCTTTCTTCAGCCTGTATAGACTCTTAGTGATTAGAATGTCTTCTTTTAGCATTGGGGTTGCATGTGGTATGTGTGGATCCAAAATTTCCAAAATAAAATGCTAATTAAACATATTACTAATTAGAATGGACTTAACTGTTTTGTTAATTCATCAAGAAGCATCACCATATGACAATAAATATGTGTCAAATAGAATAGAAATTCATTTTGTTTCTGCAGTTAAAAGTATTTTCTTATGTCAACATATTCCACTGGTAAATTACTCTCAGCATAGAATACTCCTCTAGTACAATCATCCAGTCAACAGAGTGTACATGATGTTCAAACACATTTGTAGTTTGTGGTTGTTGAGTTTTGTGGAAATGGTTCTCATATTATGGTACGAGAGTATTAAGTTGAAATTTTCAGACTTTAATAACTTTTGTCTATTAACTCAAGTACATTTTACTGTAGATGATGCTTAGGTTAAGGAGATTATTTTTCAAGCTACATTGTTATCTTTGAAAACTAGTAACAGATGAGAAATATGACTAATATCAGTAATTTTATGTGTGAACTGGATTAATGTTTGTTTGAGATGTGATGGAAAATAGGTTCTGACATATTGAACATGTGCTAGATGAATTTGAGAACTGATACACAATGCTCAAATATTTTAAAACATGGAATTCGTAGGTTTTGCATTTATGTTGAAATATGAGTTGTCTATGAGTATTATGATATTGTGTTGAGGTAGGTCTATAATGCTATGATGATGAAATACAGTGATTTTCTTCATGTTTTGATAAGATTTTGTATTGTTTTGGAGATGATAATTAAGATGAGTTTGCCTTGTGTTAGGGAACTTTTATTCATTGTGGTGTGTTGTGATAATCAGTTGTGTCACGTAGTATGTTGTTGTACCTGGAAATAAGATGAAGGCTTCTACTGTGTTTACCATTAATCTGATGGTACTATAATGAAGTATCCTGACTATTTCTCATGAGTTTATAACAAAACATGTCTTAAGGTAATGAAAATAGTAGGACAGTAATCCGTGGAAAATATTTTTGGAAGAAAGTGATGTTGCTGACTAATATTTTGTACCAGCTGTATATTTCTGGTAGCAAGTGTAGACTATTAAAGAAAACAGAGCTTAAGAAGGAATCAAGACGTTTTTCAAACTGAAATGATACCAGAAAACTGTTTCTGAGGTAGAAAAGATGTGGTAGTGGTGGGCGGGGGGATTGGGGGGGGGGGGGGGGGGGGGAGGGTTGTACTCTCAGAGGCTGTGCAAAAACACTGCTCTTATGAAATAATTTTGTGAAAAAGATAAAAAAATTCAGTGAATCTCTACTGTCTACAAGTATCTTCTGTCATGGAAATTTGAAAGTGCTGTGGGATTATACTTAATTTGTCCCATTAATTGTAAATCATGTATATAAGTTATGAGAATATTTTTCAAACTTATTTGAGAAGGTGGTTCAGTAAAAAACAAGTTTCGTCATGTTGTCACTAATACATTTTGCCATATATAAGATATATGCTTACTCTTGAGTTTTGTACATACTGTAAAGAATTTTGTACACATTGTAAAGCATAGTGAAGTCCTAGAATTTAATTCTGGTAGCACCAAAGTTGACACTAGTTCTCTACATTCAACATATTTTAGTTTGCTCTCTGTAAACATGGACTGATGAACAGTTTTACCTGATTGCAACAACTTAAACAAGTTGACTGATTCAACATTTTATTCTACTGATAACTTCTGTGTGGAAGGTAATGCCATGTCATTTACATGCACGAAATGTTAAATAAAAGCACCAGTTACATATTGTGAAGTAACTTGTTCAGATGTCTGATACTTGTATGAATTCACTTTAATAGAACATGATAATATGGTGGAAACTATTTATACTTTTTGCCAAGTATTGTCATATGAGATGCACAGTTATCACATTATTGCCATAATAAGCAGAACTTTGCCATATGTGCCTCCTGGTAGGATACCTGATACCATTAAAAAGGAATTGAGAAAACTTGAAACTGTAAACTTACCATCACACTATCATGAGATTATGACCAACCATAGGTTTTAGGGAAGGACTTGCATGTTTGTGATTTGAAGACAAGCGCTAACAGCTTAATGAAAGAGAAGCTACCATTAAAATTTTTTGAAACCAGAGTTCTTATTTATAAAAAAAGAAACCCTCTGCAGAATCGGAACACATATCTTTCCTCTCCAATCATTCTTGAAGAGAAAAAACCTAATGTAGATTGTTTGAAGGACATCAAACAGTCAGCTGTAATAAAACCTAGAAACAATTTGAGTGTCAAAAAAGCTGATGATGTACAGAAACTAAAGAGATTTTTCAGAGCATCATTAGAAGAACCCAAGAGTTCTACAGGAAGGCCCTAGAGTATTGTGATGAACTTGACAGTGAAAATAATGAAGTACAGTAGCTTAATGAACAAATTTATTAAATTATTATTTGTTCAGTAGGTTAAAATAAACTAAAACATTACTGCTACAAAATAGTCAATCTGTGGATTTTCAGTTTAGAAAAAAATTTATGACTTTCACATTTTTTATTTCCATCATTGTATCACACATCCAGAGATTATTTGTAAAATATAATTTTGTAAGACAGCAGCAGTGTATATTGTTCCAGTAATTCAATAGAATGTGTCTTCTGAAAATTCTGCTTTTTGTAGATGTTGACTTGTGTGAAAATGGTCTTCATATAACCTTTACCAATGCTTCCAATAGAACAGTTGCATTGCACAAAAAAATAATATCAGTTTTTTGAAACCACATGATTGTCTTGGGTTGTGATGCTTAACTTTGAAATTTGGCTTAGAAGTGCCTACAACCTTCCTCTGCAATGGTGCAAATGCATGGCACCCTGCAATGTCACCCTCAGGGTCAATGATGCTTGAACCAACAAGATGTTGACACATGTGAAAAATAGCCCACAGCTCAAAAGTTTATGTAAAGTGTAAGGTGGGTTAATGATGTCACATAGGCACCAGATTTCACCGCAATTCTGCCCAGCACCATCACATGTCACATGATGGGAAGGTCGTCACACCTTCTCTCACCCCCTTTTTTTTATCCATCTGCAATGTAAGTCAGAACCTAGATATCCAGCATTTAAATCATGTAGTTTCTTACAGGTGGCCAAGGAAAATATTTCAGACACACCACTGCTCGCAATTGACAGGGAAAGCTCTCAGGAGGTAGCATAAAGGGCAGTAATGGAACCACCCCTTCTCTTGGGACAGTGATTCCCATATGTTTCACAGTTGATAATCACAGTTTGCAGTGTAATGAGCAACAGGATGATGTTCTTAACAATGTTCAATACTGCTGACAGCCCTCAGATGATTCAACCCCATTCTAAGGAAATCGTGGCCTGCAACCTTAATGAACATGATCTGACCTCTTTGGTGTGTAGTGCAACCACAATTTTTGCTCTGGTACACAGGGTGGAACTACTAAGGCTATTCAAAACTGTTTGACAAAATTTGAATGTGATCCAAACCAGCAAAAGGTGTTTATTCTTTTTTGGCTCTCCTACAGTTTGCTTTTCTGTGGTTTGATCACAAAGAGCATAACATTGACATGTGGGTGAATAAAATGGCAAAGTGTCCCTCAATGATTCCCAATACAGCAACACCCTCGGTGCCACCCATGCATCTTTGTTGACCACATTACAAAAGTACCTGTCAGAGACTTTGAGATAAATTCAGTTAAGTGGTGCCTTGTGGCTCCAGTAGCACCTGAAGACTGGCAACCCCACCTAAAAGCTGTTGAAGGAGTTTCTCAAGTTTTTTACTTCATTGTTCATTGTATCAAGCTTACCGCTTAAATGGCTTTTTGATGCTTCAATTCGGTACTTGATGCCTCAGTTTTATTGCTTATTTTCTGTGGACTGTTAAATAGTTTATTTGTCAATGTCTCAATTTTTCACCTAGTGATAGATTTAGTACATTCCATGATTGTTTGAATATTTTGTGTAATTCTTTATTTTGATTATTAGATTGTTTCTTTATAAAATTATTTTGTTGTTCAACAAAATCATAATTAAATCCTACTCATTGTTTAGATGCCTCATTTCTCTTTTCCACATTAAACAGTTTCACCTAACACGCCAAAAAATTCTCAGGTCATACGAGCTAACTACTGTTTTTTTTTTTCTTTTTTTTTTTTCTTTTTTTCTTTTCAGCTGCACGGAAAAAAAATATAAATGTAGTTCACCGCATTCCTTGCCCATCTGGTTGTTTCATTTTTGGTCAGTCATGCTGTCAGTGCTGTTCATATTCACAATTTAGAATTTTGTTTGAAATATTTTTGTGATGCATAGATACCGGAAACTCAAAATTTGTTGATAAGTCTATCCTGACTTTTTTTAAACGTGTCCCATCTCCAAATATCATAGTAAAACATTACCAGATTTTGTGGCTGCATTTCAGTTACTTAACATTCTGATTACCGAAGATATGACTGAGGTCTGTAACTCAGGTTTAATGCAGTTCCTCCACTTAAAATATCATCTGGGTTCAGTTTTACGTAGTGTTAGGCAACTTGTGATGAGTTCACCAAAAATAACTTAATGAAAACAGACAACATAGATAAAAGACTGACACAATACTAACTCAGCACTAACTCCTGCAATATTGACGCAGCATTAACTTGATTCGATCATCACCAAGGTTGCTTATGTAAGTTCCAACAATTAAAAAGTCACATCACATATTGTTTAAATTTAACTTACAATTAACAGTTACATGCTTTCATGGATTTCAGCTTTACAATGTCCCTGATACAATTAGTTACTTCAAAATATCACAGTTTTCATATTAAAATTTTATGGAATGTTCATCAATAACAATGATAATTATTTCCATTAATTATTTTGCAACTTCAGTACAACTTTTGTTCCTAAGATGAATACTGAGTCTTTACAGTGGTGTCTATCATAACCATACTACTTTTCTATGTATAAACTTCACAAAGGGTAAGTTGGGCTTATGTTTACATTATGTTTGATATATCTTTTGATTTGTAGCACAATATATCCATAAAATTATCAGACTTGTTTAATTTTATCTTAAGTAGTTTCCACTGATGGCATTTAATCTCAGATATGGGTAGAGTCATACTCTTTGTCTAATAATGCCCCATTCTGCTACATTACGCCAGGTATTGTTAAAGCTGATTTGTTCAAGATAATTTATTAAGAAGGAAGGAGTTTTTCAGTACAGCTCTTAGCTGTAAGTGAAAAGTGAGAAGTGAAAGTTAATTGTTGTATGTGTGATGTAATGTATGTGATAGTAAGGAAAGCATTTCCTATCATTTAGGAAGTATAAGGCCACTGAGTAGGTCATGTAGACCTTGGAAGGGAGATGAGGTGTTAAGTGGTGTGCAGAAATTTGTGAAGATGGCATGGCTAGTGAGATATTAGTTGTGTTGTTTGTCCTCACAAAAGCTATTGGAATGGAATTGCGGTTTATTCATCTCATGACGTACATTTGCAATCCATTTGGTTTGCGTACAGGAGACATCAAAAATTTATAATTCAGCTACAATTACTTTTATACTAATAAATAATAACACTAAAATAAATAATAACACTACAATGATATTTATTTGGATATGTAACACATTGATCTAGCTCAAGTTTCCAGTTCATCCTGTATGAATTCATCCACTGAGTAATAACATTCAGTGTCAGTGGCTCATATAGCTTCCTTTTAAGTGGACGCAAATTCATCTGCATTAACTTGTTCCCTTTTAACTTATTATAAATTTTCATTTCCACATATTGAGGCCCCTGATTATTTATTATAACAAAGGTGTAATCTTGTAGTTGTAAGGAATGATCTAATGAGCTAAACATTGTATGGCAAATGCACAGGCTCTGAACCTTGTGGTTCAAGCTGCCTAGTACTAATGAAGTATAAATCTTTGTACATTCTTGTCCATGCATGTTGAGTTTTGTTGCAGACCAGTCAAGGTTAGAGACTTGGGGCCTGGGTCTTCCAGAGGGTGGTGGTATTGTAGCACTGCCCACTATTTTTTAGCAGTTCCATGTAAGCATTGGAATAGAGCATTGCAGAAACTGCAAGCGGCCAGCAGTGCAGGACGGCAGCCTGCCAATTACAGTGACAGAGCTGTTTTTGTATTGCAAGACAGACCAAGCCCAGCACCATGCGCCTACCAGTGCAGCAGTAAGGCAGTGGTCTTACAGAATAACCCAGGATGCAAGTGATTCCCCTCCCCCCCTCCTCCCTGCCCCCTCCCCTGACAAGCTGCAAAAATGTTGTCAAAGATGTAACTAGAAGTGGTGCTTCAGCACAACAAATGAGCCACTAACTCTCTTAGCAGAGATATTCACAGCCTGCCAGACTGACTATGATGAGTGGACTACGATGGGAACTGCTGCACCATGGGCCAGCAAGCAGCTACCATAGCCTAGGCAGCTGCCATCATAGCACCACCTACTAGCATTACGTCTACTTTCCAGGACATAGTGCTGCTTCACTGGTGAGCCACTCTAGGCTTGTCCAGCAGTAGCACAACTTATGCCCAGGGAACAGCAGGTTCCAACTGGGATGGTACAGCCGCCCTTCCTTCTACAATGGTGTGGGTGCTGCAGCACCTCATGCCACTGCTCGCTGAGGTGGAACTTCCCACCAGGAGGCTGGCATCCTTTGCAAGTGTTCCGGTTGTCTCCTGCACAGCAAACAGCACTTGCACAGCACAGCAAGGATTACTGGGTCATGTGCTACTAGCTGCTGCAGTCGTCAGCATTCATCACGTGCTATGAGGGGCCTGACTGTCACCCTGTGTCATCTAAGTGTAGTTTCATGAGTTGTAATGAAGTGATTGACTTGTTGGTACTGTTTTAATGTGCTGCCACTGGCTTGCATCCTCCCTACAGCTGCCTCTCAATCCTGCACAAAAATGGCATGCTAATCCCGGGTTGACTTCAGAGCACATGAGAAGTAAATAACGCAGATCGGCTATTTCTTGTTGATTGATCTCACAGATTTAAGAGTTGATGGCACCTAGATTGAGTAAGTGTACCGTGAACAACCCATGCTCTAGTCATTTTCAAATTAAGGAAGTAGTCATTTTTTCAGGCTTGAAAAAATAATTAAATCAAGTTAGGTGTAAGTTTGGATGGTCAGATAATACAGGGTGGCCAAAATAAAACTTCCTTTTGCCATTTTGTGATGATGTCATCTACACAATGAAGACACCAGTAGAAAACCACCAGAAATAAATCCAAACATCAGAAAACATAGTGCAAGCCAGAAAAAGTCCATTGAAAAACCTGACACCATTTGAAGTTGGTTGACACTCTAACAGTTCTGTACAAGCTTAGTTATGAATATAAATGATAATGATAATTTTGTGTGGCTCAGTGGAAGCCACTTTGGTCATTTAATGTCCTTATCCTACCCCAGTTATCCAACCAGGGAAAGGTAAACTACAGTTAAACACAGAATACAAACAATGTGTTTTTTCTGGTGACTCCTCACACTGATGAAAGGTGAAGACTAGGTTAAATGGAAGACTGAAAAATCCACAGTCCTATCCTGTGACATCTCAGTTTCCAAGCATGTGCTTTACCACTAGATTACCAGGGCTGAAATGTATGCACTTAGTTCACCCATAGATTTTGATGATGAATTTGCAAGTATCAAAATATGTGACATGCTTGACTGTAGTTTTTGATTGTACTGGCTGAGAAGCTTACATTTTTTCCATCATCAAGGGATTGTAGCCCTTAGTATGTGACATAAATTTCTACTTGATACCTATACCAGTTCTCGAGGAAAAGAGGTCTTAACAATAGGACAGACAGACAGAAGGACATAAAGTGATCCTATAAGGATTCCGTTTTTACCCGCTGATGTAAGAACGCTAAGAAATAGTTTGCATGCTTGTCCTTACAAATTTTCTTTCGTGTTTGGCTTATAGCTTCCAGGTCAACTTAGAATGTTCAGTTCTGTCTGTGGTTTTTGAATGAAATGGCTTAGGGACATTTAAATTCTGAGCCTGGTTCATTCTGCATGTATATGTTAACTCACTGAACATGCCCTGCTGCACACACAAAATCCTCCTCAACACATTGCATGATTGTTGTGTAATGTTAAGATTAGAATTACTGTGCATTTTCAAGCAAGCCACTACAATGTGTTATTTGTCAGTATGAGCCTTAACTAATTCACATTAACAGTATTTCCACTTGCTTTTGCTGTCTTGATTACCTCTATAATGTTGTATATATAACTCTTCAATTGTAGACTTAAGATTTGGTCCTAATTATAAGTTTTTCAAAGTGCTGCTCAAAACTGTCAAAATTGCAATTTTGTCATCCCAATTTATACCATAAGCATGAGCCTTCTTCATGATCACAGTTTCTGCGGTAAAAATTCTAGTGTTCATAGGAAGGGAGAGTTTTATATAGCACAGTTAAGAGGGGAAAACTGGCAAAGCAATTCTGCCTGTATTATAAATCTGCTAAATGCTCTGATCATTTTGTACCACTGAACTGATTGAGTCTTTGCATGATTAAGCAGTTAAGCACATAGAATTTTGGAGGCTGGAACATAGTCAGCTCGTGCACCTTTCTAAACATTTATTTTATGCTGTGCTTCCGTGTTAGAGGTATGATACGTATCTAGTAAATGTACCCTTTGACTAATAGTAGTGTTTTTTTTAACTATTGGCTAGTACTTCCCTTCAGATATAGAGGGGCATTTCTACAGCTTTAATTAGAACAGCATTAGTCTTAGTGATGCACAGCTTCTGAAATGTATTGTATCAGTTCTTCTGAGAATATATTAAGATGCGTTTTCAGGTGTCTTGTAGCTGTAATCTAGATATGAGCAGATCAGGTCTCTCTTTTTATGCTATACTCTACAGATCTCATCACTTTTATATACACACAAACCCTCTCATCCCCCCCCCCCCCCACCCCACTTTTCATGTATTTCTTTGAGATGCCACGCCATAAATGTTCTTTACACGAGAGGCATAGTAAATGCATCAAACACATTCTTCAACTAAGTGGCAGACCTGTGCCAATGTGAATAATATATGTATTCTTGAATGCTATAAATACTACTAATTATTAGCATCTGTTTCTTCATTCTTAAAGAAATGTTTTTATGTTACAATGTAGTTGCTGCTCACCATATAGCACAGATGCTGAGTCACAGAAATTCACCTCTTGGATTTTCCATTGTTTGTTTTTATGTTCTCCATTTCTGCAGGCAATGTACTGAATATTATTTTAGGTTGATCTGACACACCTCCCTGATAAGAGACTTCCTGTCTACTTCTCTGTGAAAATCATTTCTACTAATTTTGTAATTGGCTGCTTAATTGCGAAGATTCCACATGTTTTCAGGTAACACACACTCATATTAGGTTTGTTGGGAATATTCCTGTACCAAATGATACATTAATGTTAACAGTTACATGAATCTTTTTAGCTTCATCTGCATCTGCTTACATACTCCACAAGGCTGTGACATGTGGTGGAGGTTACCTTGTATGATTACTAGTCATTTCCTATCCTATTCTAATCACAAATAAAGTGAGTGTAAAATGACTGCCTATATACCTCCACATGAACCCTAATTTCTCTTACCTTATCTTCATGGTCCTTATGTGAAATGGAGGTTGGCGCTATTAGAATCGTTCAGCATTCAGCTTCAGATGCTAGTTCTCTAAAGTTTCTCAATAGTGTTCCCTTCCAGGGATTCCCATTTGAGTTCCTGAAACATCTCTGTAATACTTGCATGTTGAGCAAACCTACTAGTTAAGGTAGCCTACCTCTGAATAGCTTTGATGTCTTCCTTTGATCTGACTGGGTGGGTATCCCAAACACTTGATCAGTAATCCAGAATAGGTTGCACTAGTGTTGTATACATTGTCTCATTTAGAGATGCACCACACTTTTTTAATATTCTTCCAATAAACCAAAATCAACCATTCACTTTCTGTACTACCATCCTTACATGCTCATTCCATTTCATACTGCTTTGCAACATTACACCTAGATATTTGATTGACATTACTGTGTCAAACAACGTACTACTAATGCTAGGATTGTTTTTACTACTCATTAACTTACATTTTTCCAAATTTAGAGCTAGCTGCTATTTGTCACACCAAATAGAAATTTTGTCTAAGTCATCTTGTATCCCCAAGCAGTCACTTGATGATGACACCTTCCTGTACACCACAGCATCATGTGCATGGATTGCTATTCCCCCTATCTGTCAGATAATTTACATACATAGAGAATAAGAGCAGTCCTTTCACACTTCCTGGGTCCACTCCCCACAATACTCTTGTCTCAGATAAACACTCACTGTTAAGGACAACGTACTGGATTCTGTTACTTAAGAAGTCTTTGAGCCACTCACATATCTGGGTAACTATTCTGTATGCTCGTACCTTCATTAACAGTCTGCGGTGGGGCACTGTGACAAATACCTTTCATCCATGGTTTACAGGATATTGTATGAGAAAAGGGCAAGCTGAGTTTCACATGAGCAATGCTTCCTAAACCATGTTGATTTACTGATAAAAACTTTTCTGTGTAAATGAAATTTACTATATTACAACTGAAAATATGTTCAGGAGTTCGGCAGTGAGCCATTGTTATCTCAGTTGCTTTGATTGCCTTCTTTTCTGTATTTTGTATAATGTTTGTAAAATTACCTGTCAATTCAAAAAGTTTTGGGATTGGATTAATATTAAAAAAAGTTAAGATGGCAGTATTAAATCTTCAGGTGTTCTACATAGTCTCTTCCCAGTTGAGGACAATGCACAGTCAATTTATGTCAAAGCGTCAGGAAAGTCTTTCTTTGGGATATTGTTCAACTCGCATGTCATGTTGGCTCGAATGTCAGTTATGTTATCAAAGCACTGACTCTTGATATGAACTTCTGCACTTTGTCATTTTGTGATAGATTCATATTGATAACAATAAGTTTCATCATACCTGATGATTTTTTCCAGAAAAGAATTTTCCACGTTTTGTATTTGACTCAAGTCATGGCAAGTGTTCAAGGGTTCTGTTTTTGTTAGGGAGTTATTTTGTGTGCAACAAAATTTGTACACACTCTTTGCTTCTTCAAAACATTCTAGGGAATGCCTTGAACACTTAGAGATGTTGCTCCATTGAGATTTGTGACATGACAGTGTTGACACATTACGGCTGCACATCCATTGCTTAACACTGCCTGCACACAGCTCACTGGTTGAATGCACATCTGCTGTTTACAGTTATTTGTTTCAGCTTTCATCATAATTACTGTGCTGACACTGCTTGTACACTAGGCATACAATCAGTCTCTGAATGTTTTGGGCGGGTGATGTATATCAGCACTCTGTATGGGATGTAAAGTAGTTTTTCCTTCATTATAAATTGAATCTCGGATTCGAAGAGAGGCCCAATTCCACGACACCATTTTTGTGGGAAATCAAGAAAAACTGTTTAAAATTTAGAATTGAGTATTACAATGTGAAAAAATTATTTTAAGCAAATATTTTTGATTCATGTATACACTTGAAGCATGAAAATGCATTTCAAACTTGTTTAAGTGAATTATTAAAAATGAAAATTTTAGGCCCTTCTTGGAATCTGATATCATAGAAATGAAAATTTGCCTGAAATAACAGTACTTCTGGGATATTAAAATAAGTTGCTGCAGTAAATAAAAATGTAAAACAACTAATGAAGTAATGCAAACTCCTATAGTTTCATTTTACACACAGTATTTATCTTCAGATACATTTTTCAAAGCAGAGCGATTCTGTGAACTTAACCACTTGTGATCTTATTATATTATTCCACTTCACTGTCACATTCTACATTTTCTGCAAACTGAAGTGTTTCCATATGCATTCTTATTTTACTTAAATCCTGCAGTTTTGTTGGGTTTACAGGAACTGCAGGCGTGTACAAAGATCACGTGGAAAATCTGGTGTACTCTTAAAGAAAATGTATGAACTATCTTCTTAAATCTCTCTCTTTTTATTAAAGATGAGAGAACTGAAACCATGGTTTTTGTTTTTCCCAGCAGCATCATCACTGAAAAGATACAACATTGTGACATTTTTATCTAACTTTTCATTAAAATATTTGTATAAGGAACTGATTATCTCATTTCCCCTAGTTCTTGCTTTTATTTTGGGCCACAAAAAAGTTTTAGATTATTTGGTTGTGTCACTGTATATACCAAAAACATGCAACCACAGTTGTCTTAAATAAAATATTTCACAGATTGGTAAATGAGGAAATGGTATGTTTACCATAAAATCAAATCACAATATTTCTGCTTCATCACTAGTCCCAGCCTTTTATTCGTACTTTTTTTAAAACTGGAATAAGATTTATGGACTGCAAGATCTTTTTGAAGCCGATCTCGTACCTCTTTACTCTTCTCTGGGTGAATTTGGATCTTCTTTTGATTGCAAAGGCTACAAATACATGTTTTTGAGCTCCCAAAAGCATAACTAAAATGATCTCTAAAACACTTAACATAACACCTGCATGATACTTCAGATTTCACTTTTTCTACATCAGTATTTCTAGCTACAATTTCATCATAATTATCTGGATCATTTATTTGCAAAAATGTACAATACATTTTTGAAACAGACAAATCAGCAGATAAATATCTTCTTTTCATGTTGTCTTTTGATTTTACATAATGAATCACTCTGTAAGGAAATATTTTCTACTTTTGCTCAACATCTATTATTATGTTTCCCTGATCAACAGGAGTCTCTTCTTGATCTTTCAATATAGGTATTCTTCTAAGTCATTTCACAGATACACCATGCAAAGTGACAAGACCTTCATGACACACAGTTCCACATTCTGTACCTGCAGTAACCTAAAATTAGAGAAACATGACTTCATGTAAAAAGAAAGTGTTGACTTTACAAATATTAACCCTGTTGGCAGTTGCTTTGCTTGTTGTTTTGTGTTTCAAGCAATACATTTTATATGCAAATTGAGGTTGAGAGGGGGAGAAAGGAAAGGAAAGGGAGGGGACTACTGCTGTCAGTTGCATAGGGACAGTATTCAGAATCAGCGGTGACAGGGGAAAATGTGTACCAGACTGGGATTCAAACCCAGGATCTCCTGTTTACTAAGCAGCTGCATTAACCACTGTGCCGTCCAGGCCAAAGTGTTATCACAGCTGTGTGGAATATCCCTAATTCCTCATGGTCAATCCACTTTCCCATCAAGTGCTACCCATCCACAGTCCCCGTCCATTTACTCCATGTTTGCTATTCTGAGATTCCCATAGGAGGTTGTACGTATTTATGCATCCACACTGAAAAAGGTGGATCCATTGCCCAGCTAGGTGAATGTGTGGTGTCTGTTCTCTTGGACATGTCTTGATGAACAGACACCATGCATTTTGTTATTGACACCTGCATATGATATATTTAATAGGTCTGTTGTGAATAACAAAACAAAAATGAAATTACTTTTTTCTGTATTTTTCTTAAAATACCTTATAAATAAGCTGATGTGATCTTTGATGGTTCCTTTCTTCCAGTTTAAGATATTTATGCTTTATTTTCACATGTGTAAGCATGCCTGGTAAAATTGCATCTTGTCCATTTTGATCTCCTAATTTTTCAAACAGTTTTTTTGCACTATTCTGAAAAGTAGTGCTAACATGAACATCAACATATAAAATACAAATTTTTTATGAGTTAAGATCTGTAAACAGTAAAACAACTTATGAACAAATATCATGCAGATCTGAACAAGTAAACACACTTTTATTCTGAGTCCAATCCTGTTCATTTTGTTTTATTTTCACATTTACTTCATTAAAAATCAATCTCTGAAGCACTGCTAGCAGATGAAGGGTAAGCCATTTGCGAAACTATTGCTCTGTGACTGTGCTGTCACATAGTGAGAGTTCTGAAAAACAGGTCATTGAATTCCAAGATTGGCCCAACTCGTCATTTGAGCCTTCTTCCTATTTGCAGAATTTTCTTAATTCAAGCTCTAAAATTGGGAGTTGGGCTGCCAGTGGCGTTCTGCAGAAGCATGGCTAGAAAATGAATGGTTTGCACATGAACTCTCAAAACCACAAGTAATGGGAGTTGGGCCCCACTTCAAATCCTGGACACAATTGTATATCTTTGAATGTCTTTCTTTCTGATGGTATTAGTGGGCCATTACAAATGAATGAATCTGACCATGCACATTTTTCTACCATTGTTCATGATTTCAGTTTGATTCACAACTGTTCTGATTTATGGGACTAGAAACATTAGGATACAATGACTCTTTTGTTTAATGAGCAGTGTATAATGGGCTTGGGCTTTATGGTCCACAGGCAGTTATCAGAACTGGGTGAGAACTGGGCTGGTGCTGAGGACTCTGCAACAGTAGCCAACTGTGCACTGTCCTTGTCTGCACGGCCTGACAGTGCAGGTCCTGAGGTGGCTGCTGCTTGCCTGCAATCACTAAGGGATTGCTTTGATGGTGAACAGTGGACACACAATGGACCTGCTCTCCTTACACGCATCCTTGCACAGCGATGCAATGCTGATAGTGTAAGTACAAGTAAATATACTGACCTACCTCGTTCACGTGTTTTGGTGCATGTTTCATGTTATCATAAATATTTTTTGCAATGACAATTCTTAAACCAGTCCTGTTGTCTACTTTTCTTAAAGGATGTATTTTTGTGATCACTTCTATTATAAAACATAGTTTATTTTACTTTTGTTTGTTTTTCTTCGTATGAGATTAATGAAATTATTTTCCTCAATCTACATTTTGAATACTTACTTTTCTATAAATCACAATTGAACAGTATATTTGCTGGACCATACTCCTTCATTAAACCACTTTTTTTAAAATTTTGATTGGTCAAGGTGTATCAAGTCGATTGAACCTACTGATACCAGATGTTAGCCTTATCCTGCAACATAATGATGATATAGTATGTCAAAAAGAAGGGGAACAGAACATTGGAAATATTTTTCAAACATATTTTTTAATACATAGGCAGTGGCAACAGACTGATCTATAGTGTAGTCTGAGATATAGGCTACATTGAAAAGTGACTGAGCAAGAGTAACAAGAGTTAGTGGAGCCAATAAATGTAAACAGGAAATGTTAGTTGTGGTGCAATACTGATCTGTAAACATAGCCTCAGGCCTAGTTTAGGTTGGAAGATGGCACTTTGATTGTAAGGTGGCGAAGCAGTGTCAAAAACATTAGTTATTTCAAAATTTTCTTCCCTAAATTTCACTTTTACGTTTGTTAAATTGTCATGAATTATGTTGCTTACTTTTTAATTTTTTGTTTTTGATACCAGATTTTGAGATTTCTTGTCTGTCATGTCTCTGTTTACAGAGACCTGTAAATTATCCTGTTGTTGTGCCATTGTAGAACATACTGTAGTGAATTATTGACATTGTCCCAGTTTTCATCCTTTCTTTTACCTCAGATTTTGTTTCTGAATTTATCTCTTTCATTTATTATTTCTGTACTGATACCTGCGCATTTTACATCTTTTTCTATTTTTTGAAGCCAGTTTTTTTTTATTGAACTGTGTACTATGTTAAAAATCCTCTTTGTGAATCTGTTGTTCATATTATGTCCACAGGATTTGAAGCAGCATTTTCTGGTCATAACTGCAAGTCCATCTGTATGTTTGTCTAATTCTTTGGTTGGTCCCTTCATCCATATACCATCTCTGTGTACTGTTCACACCTGATGCTTTGTCTGTGGTCATTTTTGATGCACAGTCGGCTTTTGGTACTACAACTGTATTGTAGTGCCTGAGTTTGGCCTGTCTTGATATGTTTCTTTTATTGTAGTGTGCCCATGTGAGTTTTTATGCTTTCTTAAGTTTTTCTGTTCCTGTATGTTGGCTGCCTTGTCTGAACCTCCTATTCGTGTACGCTGACAGAAAAAAAGTCTGAACACCAAGAAGGACTGAAAGATGATGCCTATTCAAATTGCACGCCAGTCAAATGAATGTGGCACCGGTAGTGCTTGTATGAGGATGCAAATCAGGTTTGCTTTAAGTACACACTGCAGTGGTCATTACTCTTGAGACTGGACGTACGTTAGTGTTAATCACGAATGCCTTTAAGATGACAAAGATGTCATTATCAACAGCTCATCGAGTTTGAACGAGGTTGGGTAATAAGAATATGATAAGCTGGCTGTTCCTTCCACAGTATTGCAGAAAGGCTTGGCATGATTGCAGCCACTTTACATGACCACTGGCAGTGGTGGTCACGGGAATGTGCGGTCACAACAAGACTGGGCTCTGGATGGCCATGTGGCACTAATGAGAGGGAAGACTGTCACGTTTTTCACATGGCTGTGGCACACCATACTGTATCTGCAGGAGCAATTCAAGCAACAGTTGGCACAACAGTGACACAATGAACTGTTAGTGTTACAATTGGTTACTTCAAGGACAGCTCTGGGCCAGGCATCCTGTAGCACGCATTCCACTGACTCTAGGCCACTACCATTTGCAACTTCAGTGGCATCAAGCAAGAGCTTGTTGTAAGTCAGAGGAGAGGTCTGTTGTGTTTTCTGATGAAAGCTGGTTCTGCCTCAATGCCAGCAATGACAATGTGCTAGTTAGGAGGAGGCCAGGTGACCACCTGCAACCAACAGCACAATTTCATGTGACAGCAGGTGCAGGCATCCTGACTGCACATTTGTACATCAGTCTGATGATTTGAGCTGTTGTGCTGCCATTTATGAACAGCATGCCAGGGAATGTTTCTCAACAGGATAATGCTCATCCCCATACTGCTGTTTTAACCCAACAAGCTCTACAAAGTGTTGACATGTTACCTTGGCGTGCTTGATCACTAGATCTGTTTCCAGCCAAGCACGCAAGGGACATCATCAGATGACAACTCCAGCAGCATCCACAACCAGCATTATTAACCCACCCTGTATTGACCAATAAAACACAACACACATGGAGGTCCATCCTACAAACTGTCATCCTGCACCTGTACAACACAATGCATGCACATTTGTATGCTTGCATTCATCATTCTGTCAGTTACACTGGTTATTCATGTGCCAGCATTTGAAGCTTGCAATGGTTTTTCTCAAACTTACTGGTAAGGTATAGGATTGCTAAGCAGGGCACATGGGCTCTTGTGGAATCCATACTGTAACACAATAAACAGCACAACAGCCATAATCCAAAGAACAAGCAATACAATTCAATGAGTACAGGTGTTACACTAGTTACTACGCTGTTACCAGTGAACTTTACTTAGTATCCCCCTCCCGTGAAAATTGCGACCACACTCTGCTACCATTGGTAAGGTATAGGAATGGTAAGCAGGGCACTTGGGTTGCTGGAGTGGAATGCTGACCCTATTTGAGGATACAACATTTTATTTTCACTGGTAACAACACATTGATTAATTAGCATTTGCAAATTGCAGTGATTTACACTGCTTATTCAGTTGTTTAAAAGCAATGAGAATAATTCAAAAAAATTTAAAAGAAAAACAGCCTTATGGCCCAATTTTAAGTTACTAAAAATTATGTTACACAGATATAACTTTAACATAACTGCAGATCTGAGCTCACTAGTTGTGAAATTAAGTCAGTTATCTGGCCTTGTGAATATGAAAAATAACTATTTGTAAAAGCTGTTAGGTTTCAAAAATACTCAAATAGCAAGATCTCATAAATAACATTTGGCAATATGATGTTATGATAGCCTGAAAAATCTACACAGCAACCAGCACATTCTCGACGTTTTCCGTTCATATTGACACATGTCTGAATTCTGTGCTCGAGAGCTCAAGTGACAACAAGAGGCAAGAGGGCCTACACACACCAATAATGGCTTCTAGTACACACAAACCCAGTACTAATATACAGTTCACTAAAATACTAAAACCAACAGCCAAGCACTGGGTAGCACCAAATGCAGGAAGAGATGTTAAACGTTATAGTGTGATGACCGCAGTTACTGTTAAAGCAGTAGTTCATTAAACAATCTCCTATGACATGAAATTTCACTTGATAAATTTATAAACCACAACTAGCTCAAGGTGATAATGACCAGACAATCTGCAAATAATCTTAACCTTTGACTCAAAAAATTGACCACTTAACATATTGACAATAATAATAAAAAAGGAATTGCTGAATATTGGCCAGACTTGCGATTCGAGATAAATGCAAGTGAACCAGGACACAGCACAGTTTTATGGACTTGCAATACCAAGTATCCTGGACCCACGTCCAAATAGTTTATGTAATGATGAGTGAAAATCAAAGTGTGTATGTGAAGCAATCACATCCAAAAGTTCCACCACAAAATGGCTCACTATTTAAAGGTAGTCTAGGAGCTTGCTGTTAACATGCATGCCAGGGTAATCTCATGCACTCTCCTCAGGATTTAAGATAGACACGACTCTTAAACAGAGCCTAAGTTGACCGATGACTGCTTCCGCACTCCAGTTCTGCTTGCCACCACACCCAGGCACTGGAATGTCAACACTGTCCATCCTCATTGTGCTGACTGACTACTCGCAATGCTCTGTGCACTGTCTTCCCTCTGTCACTGCTGCTGGCCGAGTCTCCGTCACTGCCCTCGACTGAATCCCACATCGTGAGCCACAACCCTCTTAAATAGAGGGCTCTAGCCAACCAGGACACCACAAAGGACATAACTTCAACTGAGAAACTATCCTGCCATGAGCATCGCAGGAAGTCACAGTTCACTTACATTATTCTGTGAACTTGTGATGTTAATCACTTAAGTATGTTACATAGACAAAGTATTTTCAAAATTTCATTACTCTATATTAATTATTTCAAGTTGGGATTGTTTTCCATTAGATACTTGAATTTTTCCACTATTTTAACACTTCTATATTTTGTGTGCATGGCTTGTGTGGTGTTGTTCCTTTCCATGTATTGCATTTTCTCATGTGATATCTGTAGACCCGTTCTGGCACAGACTTCACTTAAGTGTTCCAGTGCTTTTGTGTATTGTCTGCAGGTCATCTGCAAATTCTAGTCATTTTATGTTTTTTTTTGTTTGCACATGTTCTTCCTAACTGAATCCCTTTTACTTTTTCTTCCCATTGTTTGATAATGTTGTCCAACAGCACGTTGCATGAAAGTTGTGAGAGCCCATTTCCTCATCTGACCACTATATGTATGTCAAATGATTGAGATTTTGCTTTTTATGTAATGTGGTGTCTGAATTGAACAGATTTGGAACCTGTGAACACACTTGAAAAATCAGGCAGATGAACAAAACTGTAGTCCAAACTGTGGACTTTAAGAAGGCCTAAAACTCCACAGACAGATAGACTCTTTGTCATATTAGAAGAATACAAGATAGAAAGAAAGGCTAGAGCATTCATACAACAGACATTCACTGTCTTTCAGGAGTGTTCACAGGTTCAAAGTATATTAAATATAATTATGATCTTCCCCTTTTGCAGCCTGCTGGGTATTCACCTATCTGCATTAGCATGTTGTTCCAGTCTGTTGAGTAATGCCTTGGGAAGAATTTTGTAAGTGACCAGTAATAACGAGATACCTCTGTAATTATTAGAATGTCTTGTTGCCCTTTTTGTGCAGTCAGTGGATCAATGAAAATTTCCATTCCTGTCATATTTTCTCTGTAATCCAGATTTTTGCAAGAATTTTGTGAATATTCGGTGTGATGTTTTGGTCCTTTTTTTAAAAATCTCCTCTACCTCTGTGATTGTAGGCTGTTTTGAATCAACATTTGGTTTTGTTTTGATGACTTTTTTCTTTAGGTTTTGCAATTGAGGGGTTTATGAAAGTATTTTGAAGGAATTTTCCAGTATTCTTCAGTGTTTGTTTCTAGAGGTTGTCTGTTCTTTAGAAGCAGATATTTGAAGGCTGATAACTGCTTAATGCTTATCCTTGAATATTCTTTAAAAGTTTCTCATATTATTCCTTTTAAAGTCTTCCTTGATTTCATTTAGTTGACTTCTGTTGTATACCCTTTTCACTTTTTTAATATCTTTCAAGGACTGTTTTCATTTCTGGACTTAATGGAAATCCTGCCATGTTTCTGTTACTGTTAAACTTCTTCCATGCCTGGAATCTATATTCAGTGGTCTGATCTCAAGTTGCTTTCCACCATCTATGTTGGTGTTTTGTAGGAGGTTGACCCCAATGACTTGCCTTCTTAACTGTCTTCACAAGAAGTGTCCAATTTTGTGTTGTTTTTTGATTAATTTCTTCAATAAGTTTGCCTTTGTTTACTTTCAAGTATGGCAACAACCTTGCCGCAGTGGTTACACCGGTTCCCGTGAGATCACCGAAGTTAAGTGCTGTAGGGCGTGGTCGGCACTTGGATGGGTGACCATCCAGGCCGCCATGCGCTGTTGCCATTTTCGAGGTGCACTCAGCCTTGTGATGCCAATTGAGGAGCTACTCGACCGAATAGTAGTGGTTTCAGTCAAGAATACCATCATAACGACCTGGATAGGAATGTGCTGACCCCACGCCCCTCCTATCCGCATCCTCCCCTGAGGATGACATGGCGGTCGGATGGTCCCAGTAGGCCACTCGTGGCCTGAAGATGGAGTTTTTTTTACTTTCCAGTATTCTGGATCCAGCCTTTTAATTTTATTTTGTATTCCCTTTCAGTTTGTTGCGATTGGTCTTATCTTTACTTGTGGCGAGTGCTGATCTGAATCCAAGTATCCTTTATGTATTCTCACGTTCAAAATCTCTCTTGTATTTTTGTTTGTTATATTTATCTATATACAACTATCTGAAACTCTCCCCATATGTTTTTGAGCATTTATCATGTGAGTTTTTGTCCTGGCATTTGGAATTGTGGTGACATAATTTTTAAGTTATTATTTTGACAATAATGTATGAGATGCCCCCATTCATAGCTGGGGGTTTGTGTTCTATGCATGGGCCTGTGATTTGCTTGTGCTTTTTATCTTTGCCTAGGCGTGCACTGGTATCTCCTAATACAATTTTAACATGTCTTTCCGGTATTTTGTTTGTTATTTCTTCCAGGTCCTCCTAAAAGACCTAGACTTCCTGTAGTTTCTTTCTGTTGTGATCATTTGTCAATGCATGTATAATGATGGTTGCATATCTGATGTTTCCTGATTTGAAGGTCATTGGGGAGATCCTTTCTGATACTGAACTGAAATCTATGATGAGGTCTGTAGTTTATTTATGCACGGCAGATCCTGTGTGTAAAATTGTTGTTGTTCCTCTTCTATCAGCAGGTTTTTCGCATTGTATTATACAATTTTCATCTTTGAAGAACATGCATATTAAACTTCCTAGCAGATTAAAACTGTGTGCCAGACCAAGACTCGAACTTGGGAACTTTGCCTTTCGCAAGTGCTCTACCGACTGAGCTACCCAGTACCTTGTCTCCTACCTTCCAAACTTTACAGAAGCTCTCCTGCAAACCTGGCAGAAGTAAAGCTGTGAGGACGGGGCGTGAGTCGCACTTGGGTAGCTCAGTCGGTAGAGCACTTGCCCGCGAAAGGCAAAGGTCCCGAGTTCGAGTCTCGGTCCGCCACACAGGTTTAATCAGCCAGGAAGTTTCATATCAGCACACACTCCGCTGCAGAGTGAAAATCTCATTCTGGAAACATGCATATTACCTGTTACTCCTCGGGTTTATCTTGAAAATTTTGGTATAAATTTCTGTATTATTTCAGAAGACAGTTTCCTTCATTTCTGTGATTGATAATTTAGCAGATAATTGTTTATTATTCAAATCACATTTGATTATTTAATTGGATAGATAAAAATATCTACTCACCAAATGGTGGCAGAACACACACATCAAAGAATGTTGTAATGGGCATGCCTTAGGAGACATTGGCTCATTCTTCAGACAAAAGGGTTGAAGGGGATGGAAGAAGGGTGAAGGAAAAGGACTGGAGAGATCTAGGAAAAGGGGTAGATTTCAGGAAAATCACCCAGAACCATGCATCAGGGGAGACCTACTGTATGGGATGCGAAGGAAAAACTGGTTGTTGGGGACTGCATCAGACTAGATTTGAAAAATTGAGAGCTTAAATGTGGAAGACAGAGTAATAAGCAAGACAGAGATTACTGCTGAAACATCATCCAAGCATTAATAAGAATAAAAGCTAAGTGCATTGTACATAACAGAGGTGGGAGGGGGCAGTGAAAAGTAGACGGAAAAGACAATGAAAGATGTAGAAAACTAAAATGGTGTGAAGCAAAGAGTACTTACAGTGAAGTAATGCTGAGATGGAAGAAATTAACATAAATTAAGCCAGGTGGGTGGCGAGAACTACGGACAAGTTGTAGTGCTAGTTCCCACCTGTGGAGTTCTGAGAAACTGGTGTCTGGGGGAAGAATCCAGATGACGCATGTGGTGAAACAGGCACCATGGTCATGATTGTCATGTTGTAGAGCATGCAACAGGATATTGTGAGTTGCCAGTATGCACCCTCCACTTATCCCAGTTCATCCTAATTGATAATTTGGTGGTAGTCATACTTATGTAGAAGGCTGAACAGTGTTTACGTAATAGCTGGTATATGACGTGTTGTTTTGCAGGTGGCTCTCCCTTTGATAGTATATGTTTTGCCAGTTTCAGGGCTATCATAAGTGGTGGTAGAAGGGTGCATAGGGCAAGTATTGCAGTGGGCTGGGTCACAGGGGTAGGAGCCATAGGGTAGGGAGATGAGTGCAGAAGGAGCATAGGGTCTGACAAGAATGTTGCGGAAGTTGAAAGGACACGGAAAGTTATCCTAGGAGTTGTTGTTGTTGTTGTGGTCTTCAGTCCTGAGACTGGTTTGATGCAGCTCTCCATGCTAATCTATCCTGTCCATGCTCCTTCATCTCCCAGTACCTACTGCAACCTACATCCTTCTGAATCTGCTTAGTGTATTCATCTCTTGGTCTCCCTCTACGATTTTTAGCCTCCACACTGCCCTCTAATGCTAAATTTGTGATCCCTTGATGCCTCAGGACATGTCCTACCAGCCATCCATGTCCATCCTAGGAGTGGTGGGCAAAATTTCAGACAGAATGGATCTCACTTCAGGGCATGATTTTAGAAAGACATGGCCCTGTTGAAGTAGCTGATTAACATATTCCAGGCCAGGATAATACTGAGTCACCAATGATGTACTCCAAAGCTGCTTTTTGGAGGGGTCAGCAGTTCCAGGATTGGATGTGATGGCCTGGAAAATCTGCTTTTTAACTAGGCTGGTGCGGTAATTATGCAATGAAAGCTGAGGTGAGAATGGTGATGTATTGATGTAAAGAGTCTGCATCCGAACAGATACGTTTGCCTTGGATGCCATGGCTGTGTGGGAGGGAACGTTAGACATGGAAAGGATGGAAACTGTCAAAATGTAAGTACTGTTTTTTATTTGTAGGTTTAATGTGGACAAAAGTGTGTAGCTGGCCTTTGGTGAGTATGAGATGAACATCAAGGAAAGTAGCATGGGATTCGGAATAGGACCATGTGAAATTTAATTGGGAGAAGGTATTCAGAGATTCCAGGAATTTTAGCAGGTCAGCCTCACCATGAGTCCATATGGTAAAGATGTCATCAATGTATCTAAACCAAACCAGGGACTGAAGACTTACAGATCCCAGGAAAGCCCCCTCCAAGTGACCTATGAAAAGGTTGGCAAGGGAAGGAGTCATCCTGGTTCCCGTGGCTATACCACTGATTTGTTTGTATGTCTGCCTCTCAAAAGTGAAGTAGTTGTTGGTAGGTACAAAGTTGATTAAGGTGAGTAGGAAGGATGTCATAGGTTTGGGATCAGATGGACGCTGACTGAGGAAATGTTCAGCGGCAAACTGACCATGTACATGGGGGATGTTGGTATAGAGGGAGGTCGCATCAGTGGTGACAAGCAAGGTATGTGGTGGGAGTGGAACAGGCACAGATTTCAGACAATCTGGGAAATGGTTGGTATCTTTGATGTAGGAGGGGAGTCTTTGTACTATGAGTTGCAGGTGTTGAACAACTAAGGCAGATATATAATCAGTGGGTGCTTTGAAGCCAGCTACTATAGGACGACCAGGATGATTGGGTTTGTGGATCTTAGGAAGAAGGTAAAAGGAGGGGATGCATGGTTTGGATGAGGTGATAAGTTCTTTGGATTGAGGTGTTAATCCTTGTGAGGGTCCTGATGTTTAAAGGAGGGACTGCAGGTCAGTTTGGATTACAGGGATGGGATCTTGTTGGCGGACGCTGTATGTAGAGGTGTCAGACAGCTGGCGTAGACATTCACTAACATACTCCTTTTGGTCAAGTACTACAATGGCAAATCCTTTATCTGCTGGGAGGAAAATGATGGAGTCATCAGCTTTTGGGAAACATAGAGCCTGGAGTTCTGCAGAGGACAGGTTACAGTCATGTAGGGATCTGAGGAAGGGTTGTGAAGAAATACTGGATTTGAGGAATTCGTGGAAGGCTTGTAAGGGATGATTTTGAGGTAGTCACAGTGGATCAGGTTGGGATCATGGTCTGAACTGTTAAAGTCAGGGTTAAATGTCAGGTTTGCTGGTGGAAAGGTTTTGTGGTTGGGTTGCAAAGTGATATTTCCAACAGATATTAAGGGTGAAGAAAAGTAGGTCCTTCACCAAAGCAGCATTATCAAACACAGGTTTAGGGCTGAAAGTGAGGACTTTAGATAATACAATTTAGGAGAGGAGAGTGCTTTAGATGACAGGTTAAGGACACTGTACTGTTGAGACTGATTCTTGGGATTATGGGTTATTCTTGTTCTGGGAGGCAGTGGTGAAGGTTGTGTGGTGTTAAGAAGGTTGGCCAAGCTCAGTTTGCAGGAGAAAAGTGGTGGTTGATGGTGTGGCTGTTTAGGGAGCTGCAGAGGGACGGGAAGGGAAATACCACTTTTCAGGTAGTTTACGAGAAGGTGGGATAGCTTTTCGAGATGAAGTCTGGCATGTTGTTGCAGTTCAAAGTTGGCTTGGTGGATGATAACATTCAAGGAAACATAAGGAGCAGATAACTGGTCGATTTTGTAGAAGGAGAGAAGTCTGGTAGAGTGGAAATTTGCTGATGAGGCATATAGGTCAGAGGTTAGACAGGTAAGAGCAAGAGATTGCTGTATTTGAAACTGCAAAAGAGCCTGGAGTGGGGTAGGATTGCATCTAGAAACAGGGACTTCCAATGTTATGCCTTTTGAAGTAACTCCAAGGGACAATCAGGTTTCAAGAAACAGAATGTGGGACCTTAGTTGCGATAGTGCAAAGGTATGTTTTCAAAAAGAATGGGTGTATTGTCAGATGGGATTCACCATGGCAAAAGAGAACAGTTTGGAGAATTAGAAATCATGAGAGTGGAAAAAAATAAATAAGCAGAGGGTGGAAAAGATAGAAAAATGGAAGAAAAGCAAGCAAAAAATTCGTATGGAAATAGAACAAGAGGTAATGAGTGGGCGATCTATATGATATGAAAAAAAAATAAAAGGAAAAAATTGATCGGCAAAGTCGTGAAAACAGATGAAATTTTAGAAACTGGGTAAACAGAAAGTGAAAGTCATAGGAGAAAATGTAAACTACTTAACTTGGCAATTAAAGTGACGTGAGAGATGGCAATAAAAGTCGATAAGATCGGTTTGGCGAAAAACAAATGCACAAAAACGTGAAAAAATGACATATAAACAAGAAAGTGAATGGTGGAAAAAAAAAATAGCTGTCAAATTTGCAAATAAATAGGCGAAAGATGATCGGGAGAAGGCCATGCAGTGCAATGAAATGTAAAGTGTTGTATGCAAATTCGTAAATAGCAATGGAATTTTTATATGCAGTTAAAAGTGGAACCGTCCACGAGCATGGAAATCAGAATTAGAAAAGGTGTAGGGGCAAATTGTTGATTAGTCTTGATGATACACTTAAAGTAGTAAAGGAGTTTCGCTTTTTGGGGAGCAAAATAACTAATGATGGTCGAAGTAGAGAGGACATCAAATGTAGACTGGCAATGGCGAGGAAAGCGTTTCTGAAGAAGAGAAATTTGTTAACATCGAGTATAAATTTAAGTGTCAGGAAGTCGTTTCTGAAAGTATTTGTATGGAGCGTACCCATGTATGGAAGTGAAACATGGATGATAAACAGTTTGGACAAGAAGAGAATAGAAGCTTTCGAAATATGGTGCTACAGAAGAATGCTGAAGATTAGATGGGTAGATCACATAACCAATGACGAGGTATTGAATAGAATTGGTGAGAAGAGGAGTTTGTGGCACAACTTGACAAGAAGAAGGGACCGGTTGGTAGGACATGTTCTGAGGCATCAAGGGATCACAAATTTAGCATTGGAGGGTATCATGGCGGGTAAAAAATCCTAGAGGGAGACCAAGAAATGAATACACTAAGCAGATTCAGAAGAATGTAGGTTGCAGTAAGTACTGGGAGATGAAGAAGCTTGCACAGGATAGAGTAGCATGGGGAGCTGCATCAAACCAGTCTCTGGATTGAAGATCACAACAACAACAACACAGATAAATAAACGGATAGATTAGCTGATAAGGTAGAAAACAGACGACAGTTTGAACAAGACAGCTGCATGGAGTGGCTGCGCAATTAGAGGCACCAAGTCACAGACTGCACAGCCCCTCCTGCCGGAGGTAAGAGTCTTCCCTTGGCCAGGGGTGTGTGTGTATTGTCCTTAGCATAAGTTAGTTTAAGTAGTGTGTAAGTCTAGGGACCGATGACCTCATTAGTTTGGCCCCTTAGGAATTCACACACATTTCAACACATTTTTTTGAACAAGACAGATGACAACAAAGACGGACAAGAGTGTTAAATAAGAAGGAATGATGGCCATTTTGGCTTATTAGCAACAATGAACACAACAATGAAAACAATCAATTATTGACAAAATTATTTAATTGGATAGAAAAAAATCTACTCACCAAGCGGCGGCAGAACACGCTCATAAAAGAATGTTGTAATTGACAAGTTTTTGGAGACATTGGCTCCTTCTTCAGGTGGAAGGGTTGAAGGGGAAGGAAGAAGGGCGAAGGAAAAGGACTGGAGAGGACTAGGAAAAGGGGTAGATTTTGGGAAAGTCAGCCAGAGCCACAGGTCATGGGAGACTTACTGTACAAGATGAGAAGGAAAGAATGATTGCTGGGGACTGCATTGGACAAGATTTGAAAACCTGAGAGCTTAAATGTGGAAGACGGGGTACACAAGTTAATAAGAATAAATAGCTAACTGCATTGTACATAACAGAGGTGGGAGTGTGACGGTGAAAAGTAGATGGAAAAGACAATGAAAGATATAGAAAATTAAATCGGAGTGAAGCAAAGAGTAGTTACCATGAAAAAATGCTGAGACAGAAGAGATTAACATAAATTAAGGCCAGATGGGTGGCGAGAACTAAGGACATGTTTAGTGATAGTTTACAACTGTGGAGTTCTGAGAAACTGGTGACTGCAACCAAATTATCAATTAGGATGAACGGGCATAGGCGGATGGTGTATACTGGCAACTCGCAATATCCTTTTGCAGAGCGTGCTCTACATGACATTTGTGATCATGGCGCCTGTATCACCACATGCGTCTTCTGGATTCTTCCCCCAGACACCAGTTTTTCAGAACTCTGCGGGGGGAACTAGACCTGGTTCTCGCCACAAACCTGGCCTTAATTTATGTTAATTTGTTCCGTTTCAGCATTCCTTCATTGTAACTACTCTTTGCTTCACATCATTTTAGTTTTCTACATCTTTCATTGTCTTTTCCATTCACTTTTCACTGCCCCCCTTCCGTCTCTGTTACGTACAATGCACTTAGCTTTTCATTCTTATTAACTAATTCATGATGTTTTAGTAGCAATCTCTGTCTTGCATATACCCTGTCTTCCATATTTATGCTCTCAGGTTTTCGAATATTGTCCGATGCAGTCCCCAACAATCAGTCTTTCCTTCGCATTCTGTACGGTAGGTCTCCTGTGACCCGCAGTTCTGGCTGACTTTCTCGAAACCTACCCCTTTTCCTAGACCTCTCCAGTCCTTTTCTTTCACCCCTCTTCCTTTCCCTTCAACTCTTCTGCCTGAAGAATGAGCTAACGTCTCCGAAAGCTTGGCAATTACAATGTTCTTATATGTGTGTGTTCTGCCTTGGTGAGTAGATTTTTTATCTATTCAATTAAATAATTTTGTCAATAATTGATTGCCTTCATTGTTATAAATCTCATTTGATGCTGCTTTGCTTTTGTGTCTGATTTGAATTTTTTTCTTTTCTAGAAGAACTGCACTTCTGTTTCTGAACACTTCGTTTTAATGCTTGCCCACATTCGTCTTCCTTTAATTGTCATCCATTCACCATTTTCTCTGGGCGTGGAAATTGGAGAAACTTAATCTGTATACTATATTAAAAATGCAATACCACTGTACTGTTCAATGTTATTGAACTATATACATGTGATAAAATGAAGAGGCATGAAATGCTATGGTAGAAGCCAATCACGAAATTCTTCTTATAATTACTGATCAGTTTTAAAATTTCTAATAAACTTGAAATGTTCCAGAAAATATTATTTTTTTAATCGTATACAACCTGCCAGTAATAATGTGAAGCAGCTGAATGGGTTGAAAATACATAAATCGCCAGGTCCTGATGGGATTCCTATTCGGTTTTACAGAGAGTACTCTACTGCATTGGCTCCTTACTTAGCTTGCATTTGTCGCGAATCTCTTGCCCAACATAAAGTCCTGAGTGACTGGAAAAAAGGGCAGGTGACGCCTGTATATAAGAAGGGTAGAAGGACGGAGCCTCAAAATTACAGACCAATATCCTTAACATCGGTTCGTTGCAGGATTCTCGAACATATTCTCAGTTCGAATATAATGAATTTCCTTGAGACAGAGAAGTTGCTGTCCGTGCATCAGCACGGCTTTAGAAAGCATTGCTCCTGCGAAACGCAACTCGCCCTTTATGCACATGATATCTTGCGAACCATGGAAGAAGGGTATCAGACGGATGCCATATTCCTTGACTTCCAGAAAGCGTTTGACTCGGTGTCCCACTGCAGACTCCTAACTAAGGTACAAGCATATGGGATTGGTTCCCAAGTATGTGAGTGGCTTGAAGACTTCTTAAGTAATAGAACCCAGTATGTTGTCCTCGATGGTGAGTGTTCATCAGAGGTGAGGGTATCATCTGGAGTGCCCCAGGGAAGTGTGGTAGGTCCGCTGTTGTTTCCTATCTACATAAATGATCTTTTGGATAGGGTGTATAGCAATGTGCGGCTGTTTGCTGATGATGCTGTGGGGTACTGGAAGGTGTCGTCGTTGAGTAACTGTAGGAGGATACAAGATGACTTGGACGGGATTTGTGATTGGTTTAAAGAATGGCAGCTAACTCTAAATATAGATAAATGTAAATTAATCCAGACGAATAGGAAAAAGAATCCTGTAATGTTTGGATACTCCGTTAGTAGTGTAGAGCTTGACACAGTCACGTCGATTAAATATTTGGGCATAACATTGCAGAGCGATATGAAGTGGAACAAGCATGTAATGGTAGTTGTGGGGAAGGCGGATGGTCGCCTTCGGTTCATTGGTAGAATCTGTAAAGTAGACCGCTTGTAGAACGCTGGTGCGACCTATTCTTGAGTACTGCTTGAGCATTTGGGATCCCTATCAGGTTGGATTGAGGGAGGACATAGAAGCAATTCAGAGGCGGGCTGCTAGATTTGTTACTGGTAGGTTTGATCATCACACGAGTCTTACGGAAATGCTTCAGGATATACCAGCAGGATAATTTTTCTTGACTAAATTTGCCAACACTTCACATTAGGTCTTGTGTTGCTTTATCTGTGGGGATTCCTTTATGAAAGATAACTCCCACAAGGGGAAGGCCTGAGCCATGGTCAACCGATTCAGCTCATATTTGGCAGGCTGTTTGTGTGCTATTTGAAACAAAAGGCTCTAAAATATTTGGGCTCAACACCTCCCCATTTCTGAGAAAATCACCCCTAAAGATCAGTACATGCAGCTGACTCAAAATTGATGGGGTCAATAGATAATTGAAAATAGAGCATTTTTCATTATCATTTATGAGAATCCACAAACAAATATTTTTCTAGAAATTGAGGAAAGAAGCTTACCTAACCTTAAGATACATGCTGGTGAATGAAAGTGCCACTGGCGCAATGACTGAGGCATTTGGATGGGGAGTGAGGAACTCATGTCTGATTCCCAAATGAATTCTGTCACTTTTTTTTACATGTATTTTTCCAGAATCAAATAAGGTAGAAAGAGGGTTAATAAGGTAAGCAAATAAATTTCTTGAATGGCTTTGATTAGTAAAGAATTAAAAATTTAATCCAGATTGCCTTACAATGGATCTTTCACTCATTCTGTTACGTCCTCAGTATTCAGTATATTCACCATTGACCACTTACAGCGGAATAGGTCTGAACATTAAATATACAATTAACAATAACTTTACAGTAAAGGTTTTACAATTTAATTCCCTTTCTTTTAGGAATATTCTTATATACTAATGTCAATGATTATTTCAAAATGTTCTGTTATCTTATAAAATGGGTGTTTGAGTAACCAATCATAAATCTTACATTTGAAAATATTACTGGTCAGTGGCCGAGTGGATGCTGGAAGTTTGAAGAGTTTTAAACTCATTATTTTGTGTGAGTTTTGCAGTCTTTGTGAGTCTGTGTCTTGGTATGTCGAAGTCCAGTTTGCCTCTGGTGTTCTGGGGATGTATGTTCTCTCTGGTCTCAAACTCATTTAAGTTGCTTTTGACATAAAGCAGTGCTGTGTAGATGTATAGATTCACAACAGTTAATATCGTGTGCTTGATAATGAGGGGGTGGCAGTGTTCCTTGGGCTTAACTTTGCTCATTATTCTGATTACTTTTTTTGAATTTTCAGAATTTCACTGACAAAGCAAGAATGTCCCCATAACAATATGCCGTAGGAAATGTGTGATTGAAAGAGGCCAAAATATACCACCTTTAGATACTCATCAGTGACTACATCTGTCAATCTCCAAATGAGATAACACACTTTTGCTATTCTCTTGCAGATATGGCCAATGTGTTCCTCCCAGTTTAATTTTGAATCAATGTGGAAACCTAACAATTTTACTGATTTGCTTTCTACAGCTGTAGTTAAACCCAGAATTAGTTCTTGTGTTTTATCAGGATTACACAGGAGTTCATTAGAAGAAAACCAATCCATTACTAGTTCTAGTTTTTCCTGTGTTGCCTGATGCAGTTCTGTTGTGTCATGGTGTGTATTGAGCAATGTTGTATCATCTGCATAACACACAATTGAATTTGCTCCTACATGGTAAGGTAAGTCATTAATTGCAATGATGAACAGAAAAGGACCTAGGACCGAGCCCTGAGGCACTCCAGTCCGAACTTCCTTCAGCGAGGAGGATCTATTTTTAATTGATACAAACTGTCTCCTCTTACTTAAGTATAATTTGATTACATCTAAAAATGGTTTGTGTATGCCATAAAATTCCAGTTTTGCAAGTAGGGTGTTAGATGGTATGCAGTCGAAGGCTTTGCTAAGATCACAAAGTACAACTGATACTAGATCCTTATTTTCGAATGCAGTTAACACTTGGTTAACAACTTCAGTGACAGCAGTAGTGGTATTTTTACCACGTTCATATGCAAACTGTCTGTTGGAGAGGAGATCATGCTTTTCAAAATAGTTATTTAGTTGACTGTACATTAGATATTCAAAAACTTTGGAGAAAATTGGGACAATAGAAACTGGTCGATAGTTTTGGGGCAGATGCTTATCTCCCTTTTTAAAGACTGGTATCACTTTAGCAGTTTTGAGTGCATCTGGGAAAACTCCAGATTCTAAACACATATTAAAAATGAAAGAAAGAGGTTGACAGATAAGGTGTATTATTTTTTCATTACATAGCTAGAAAACCAATAACAGTCCATACTTTCGGAGTTGGTGAACCTTGCCACAGCTTTACAATATCCTCTGGGGTGACAACATTCCAGTGGAAAGTATACCTCCTATGGGGCACAGCACCAAGATGATCTAGTGCACAAGTGCCAGTTTTTCAGCTCACTCACTTAGGTTAGGAAGTAATTATTTACTTCTTCTGGGAGCAGCATTGCATCTTGTGTATGGGTTTATGAATTACACTGGTTGATGATATCCCACGCTGCTTTACATTTGTTGGCAGCACTTTCAACGTAATGTTCTCATGCCTGTTTTTTGGCCAAGGACAGTTTGTCTTTGTAGATTTTTTTACATTTTAGATAAGCTCTATAAGAAGTATTATCTAGCTCAGGTCCTTGTTTACAAGAATTTTTATATATTCTGTACAGTCTGAGCATCTCCTCCCTGTCCGCCCCGGTAGCTGAGTGGTCAGCGTGACAGACTGTCAATACTAAGAGCTCGGGTTCGATTCCCGGCTGGGTCGGAAATTTTCTCCGCTCAGGGACTGGGTGTTGTGTTGTCCTAATCATCATCATTTCATCCCCATCGACGCGCAGGTCGCCGAAGTGGCGTCAAATCGAAAGACCTGCACCAGGCGAACGGTCTACCCGACAGGAGGCCCTAGCCACACGACATTTCCATTTATCTCCTCCCTAGTGAGAGCTAGCTCATCTGTATACCATTTTAGCAACAACATGAATGGTATTTGGCATAAAAACACTCAAAGCAAATATACTCATGGCATCCATAACATCTAATAACTGCAATATTTGTGTAACTATATTGTTCCTTCTAAAGATTCGGTGAAAAACAGACTTGGTTTACATTTAAACAGACATATAATAACATTGCCTGATAAATTGGTGCTTACAGTTGATCATGCTATGAATTATTATTGCATCTGTGCAGTTGGGCAATTCCCTCTGGGTTTCTAGAAAAAGCAGAGCAATTTTGAACCACCAAAATAAAATTCTGTCCTGTGCCGTCTGCACAGTTGGCTGGGTGTGGCCCCTCATGACTGATTTGCAGCAGTCTTATTCAGAATTGTTTTCGTACAACAAGGCTTAAAATTTTAGTTCTTTCATTAGTAATGTTGTTTGAGGAATTTATGTGCCTACCTTGTTATTATTCCCTATTGATTTATGCATCTTATTAACCCTCGTATTCCTATCTCTTTTGGTATTAAAAAAAAAGGGGGGGGGGGCGACAGTCTTTGTTTGAAAACTGAACTCAGGTGTTCTCCATACCCTAGTCAAACGCCTTGGTTGCTATGCCAGTGGTGCTTTTGTTCACTAGTATTTATCCTGGGGATACATAAAGGGCAGAATTAATAATTTCTTTCCTTGATTTCTGGGAAAATACACATTTGCAAACCTCATTTATGACAATGAAAACTGCTCCATTTCCAGTTATCTATTGATCTCATCAATTTTGAGCAGATTGCACATCAAGAAATTTAAGGGTTAAGGGTGGTTTCCTCAAAAATAAAATCAGAGGGGTGTTGAGCCAGACTATCTTAGTCTTTCGATTTCAGGTTGTATACAAACAAGTTGCCAAATTTGTTAGCCATGCCTGAGGCATTCCCTTTTTCAGAGGATGTTAACAAGTTCTGCTCTGTTAAATGAGGCAACATTCTATTGCAGCCCATTTTATCAAGATGAACTTTTCCACTTCAGTTATTTCCAAGTGGTTTTCACAAATGCACAACAAGTCTACTGAAATTCCATCTATGTTTTCATTTTCTTGTCTGCAAAAGTCAAGTTTGTCCTTTTCCATTACTGACACATCTGATTTTTTGTTGGAAGATACTAAATGCAATTTCTTTAATACCCCTGGCTTTGTTAAAGCTATATTTTTTCCATAGTAGGTGTTTCAAATCCAACTATATTTATTTTTCTGCTCTCATTTGTATGAATTTACCATAAAAAGACACAGGGAACACACTGGGATAAGACTGATATTGCTTTAGCTGGACAATGCTTCTTGGAATTAGTTATGCAAGTGGCCACTTACCAGAAGCATTTAGATGCAACTGAGTGGGGGGGGATGAAGCATCACTCACATCCGTACCACGTCACTGGAAACGAACTTCACACTAATGTGAAACAGGGGGTGGGGAGTGAGGATTATGTATGTGCATTGTCGTGATAGAAGGCATGTGTAGTACTGGATGGGGAGCAGAGAAGAGGACAGGCAGATGGAGGACAGGTCCTAATGATGGTTGAAGCCAAGGGAGTTACAGGAACAAAGGATATACTGTAAGGAGAGTCCCTACCTGTGCACTTCAGAGAAGCTGGTGTTGGTGGGAAGAATCCAGATGGCACAGGCTGTGAGGCGGTCATTAAAGTGAATCACATTGTGTTGAGTGGCGTTCTTGGAACTGGCTGGTCCAGCTGTCTCCTAGCCACATACTGGCAGTGATCATACATGCCATACATGCAGACAGACAGCTTGTTAGTAGTCATATCCATGTTGAACGCAGCATAATGGGTGCGACTACATTTCTTGATTTCATATATGCTTAAACAGGCAGCCCTGCCCTTAATGGGCAAGGAGATGCCCATGGCGGAACTGGAGTAGATAATAGTATAAGGATATATGGAACACCACTCAACACCATGTGCTTTATTTTAACGACTGTTTCACAGACTTTGCCATCTGGATTCTTCCCATCAACACCAGCTTTTATGGATGGCGCAGGTGGAAACTCTGCCTACAACATATCTTTCATTCCCATAAGCCCTGCCTGGACACAACCTCCATTACTTTCTGGCCTCTACCTGACTCCATTCCCTCCTGTGCTCCCACTCCAGTACTTCACATCTTCTTTCCTACCAATTCACATATGTAATTCTTGCCCTTTCTCTATTCAGACACAGTTGCAGTCAAACCTTAGTGCCCAAAGACGACAGTGGCCATATGGTTGCAAATTGTGATGGCTGGAATGTGTGTCTTTTCTGATCCTGATGAAATTTAAAGTCCAAAAGGTGAAAAGTTCTGGCATACTTTTTCATTCAAAATAATTGTGTATCAATTTATGTTCAACTAGTGCTAATGGTTTTGTGAATACTGAAGTTTAACAAAACTAATAAGTGTCCATATTTACTGATACATTCCTGAAACTAAATATTAAAACTTAACTTTTGTCATAAATGTTGTTGCAGCAGATTTTCTTATTGTAACACACTTTTATCTCATAGGTACAGATATGATAATATTGCTATAGCTGTAAAGGCACTACAATTAAACTTCTGCAACTCAAAATTGCAAACAAGTCATATGAGTAGTTTTTTAATAATGAGACATTCTTACGCATTACAGTTGCCAAAGGAATCTTGTCACCACCAATTTTCACGACAGAAATAAATACATTAAACTCTTGATCACAGAATCAAGTTATTTTGGATGAATTAAATTCAATTTCAATATTAAAGGTGAAGTTGTGTGAAACAAATCTAATATTTACAATTAATGACCTGGAATCCATTGGATGCCTGTGTCTGCAATTATCATTGAACATTAAAATTCAAGAAAGTCGCAAAATCTGTAATTTATTGCAGATCTAGATTTCAACTATAACATGGTTATCATTGTTTCATTACCAAAGAGTGAGTCAGGTCACAATGTGACAAGCATAAAGTAAGATAAAATGGTACTAGCCTTTACGTAGTAGACATAAAATGACTGACTGCTGTCCTCCTTGAATTTGCTTATGTATAATTACCTTACAGTGCTCACTTCTGTAGAGCTACTTTCAGACAGATTAAAGTTAAAGCATATCTTAATAGTTTGTGAAAGTATTTGGACATAATTTTTAATTTGAATGCTTTACAAAGGTTGGTCAGTATTTTCCTTTTTCTGTTTCTTTTTGTAGGAGTTAGGTATCTGTGTTTGTTGTTAATCATGTGCGTAGGAATGAGATCAACCAGACATATTTTGATCCTGTTCTTAACTTTTAACTTAGCCTTAACTTATGACTTTTTCAATATTTTAACAGGTGAGTTCATGATAAAATTTTTAAGTATCCTAAACTTTAGCTCAGTATCACCCACAACACCCACCAGTTGTGCTATGTTATGATACGTTTAGCAAACACGCACACCAGAGTAGTAATGTTACATGCTGATCAATTAAAGCAGCTTAAAATTTTTGTCACATATGAAGAAATAAAGGAAATATAGTGACAGGAGTGTAATAAGGGAAGCATGATGATTTAAGTGAAATGACGGTTGCTCTTGGAAAGTAATTAGTAGTTTACAACTAAGCATCTGGCTGTACTCGGAGCCACCACTCCCCACAATGCCAGTTGAACATTGTTTGAGAGCAGTGCTAAAAAGAGGTGTTGAACTCTTATAAAATAATGATTAATTGGTCTGATTATGAGCTTAATGGCTGCTTGCTGATAGTCAAATATCACGTTCCATCACATTTGAGATCAAACTAGAGGAGTGTGGGCAGCCAGTTATTCATTGGGATATTAACTCCTGTGAATTTTAGATGTTTACAACAGCAGCTTCTGGATCAGGTCAACACATTTCTACATAACTTGTAGATTACTTAAGCTAATGTTATCTTCACCTTAATCTAGAGGCTGTACTGCAACAAGCATGTCACTTCAGGGTTTCCTGGTATTATGAACAGACTGGGGTGTCGAGTGGATGAGCTATGAAATTCACACCTCCAATATTGTACGCAAAAGTAATTTTAATATAAACTATGCATTGATATCCTGGGTTCAGAAGAGATCTTTAAATTCTGGGTTCGACAGGTTGTTGGCAGACATTAGGCAGGAAACTGAAAATCTCTAAGTATTGAAAACTAAAGAAAGAGGGTACCTTATTAACCAGAACCTCTATAATTTATCAGAATTTTGGGTTTAGTGGTGTGAATTTAGTTCATACTTCACTGTTATATAGATGACAATAGTGAAAAGTTAAATAAAACGTTAGTTTGTTAGTTTGACCTATTAAATGAGAACAGCTCTGTGTGTGTGTGTGTGTGTGTGTGTGTGTGTGTGTGTGTGTGTGTGTGTCTACACACATCATAAGGACCAAAAGCAACAAAATCAGCGGAAACACACTACTTGCTATGAAAATGGGATATGTCTCATTCTCAAGATTTTGAACAAATTTAGATATTGACATGCATCACATGACAGTGAGATCAGTTATATGGATTATTCTGAAAGAGACTGTACTTAAAAAAAAAAATTTTAACTTTTAAAAAAACATTTTAAAGTAGCGCTGCAATTGTGATGTGCGTAGGCAAGTAGTACAGACATAACTGTTGTTTCTCACAGGGAAAGTTTATATGAACTGCCTACAGCCTGTATATTTTCAAAATATAACATTTCATCAGTTTTACTGGGCAGACTAGCAGCAGTGGTAAAATACTGGCTTCTTAACTGTCAAAGTAAATTTCAAACTTTAATAATCCTAGTCAAAAACGTCTGTGGCTCTATTAATCATTCAAAGGAAACTCTAGGATGATAGTTTTATTAATAGTTTTATGATTATTTTCTCCATCCCTTCTGAAAACTGATACAATGTGGAGTTCCTGAAGGCCCTTGCTGTTGAGCAAATGGTGAGACCCTAAAACATTGCTGACTAATTTTAGACATCTAATATTATGGAGCCAACCTCTCGGGTGTCACTGAGTCATTTTCTACCGAATTTTTTTTCTTGGATGCTAATCCAGTAATGTATGATGGAGAACCATTTGCAGTTAAGAAAAGTAACAGTGATACTGGCTGACTGGAGCTTTCACTGTGATCAAGAAGTGTCCTTAGATGAGGCAGATGGTGCAGCATTATGATGAATGCAAAAATCCAGGTTTGAATATCCATCCGACACAAAATTTTATTCTGTCAGCAATGCCAGTTTTGCTCAACACTTGTAAATGTAGTGTACAAATCAGAAAAATTTTAGGTGTAATGGTTATCCAGTCAAACAGCAGCTACATTTTTGGAGATCCTGTCTTAAAGATTTGGGCCATTGGCCTCCAGTGCATGGAGACAATACCATATGTATGTGAGTTGTGCCTGTGTGAATGTGTTTTTTATTTTTGACACAGGACTTTGTCAAAAGTTTGTTATATAACAGCAGTCTTTTCAATGTGACTATTGGCAGCTCAACGCCTCCTCTATGTGGTAACCAGCACATTTTGAATTCATACCTCCATTTGCAAACAGAGGAACATTGTCTCATTTTTATGGATACTAGAATACTTTTAAGTGCAAGGAACATAATTAGCAGTTAGCACAAAGCACAATAACAACAACAAATGAATCGTGTGAAGCTGTTCACTGAGCTCTAATTTTATGTGCGAAAGTATCACTGTCAAGAAGAACTTAAAAATGGAACATTGAGGGATAAAGGTAATGAATAGCTATATGTGGATGATGGAAGAAATATTATTCCAGCCACTGTGATGAGATGCAGTGGCACCTCGACCTGAAATTTAACTAGAGCACTGACAAAGATTTGTAGTTATCTCATGCAGACAGCACACTTAACTTTCCTGCAAAGACTTTGCGCTTTACTTTCAGTGCATCTTGTTTTATTAAATTAACTCACCAGACAACAACCACTAGCATAGCCCTGAGGTTCTGCTCTATTTTAGATGTGAGTGAAATGAATATGATGTTAAAAACGCCATGTTGTTGAAGTTTCATCCTAAATTACTAGAGTGATGGCATTAATGTGTGGCTGAATGTCTCATATATTGTTCTACCAAGAACAAGCAAGCACATATATCTAATAAATCAGTTTGCAGTACTGTATTAAATCATTAACTCTGTATTTCTTCTAGGTGCCTTCCTGTGTCAAGGCAAAATATTGTGTGTGTGCTATTGAATTTTAAGTTTCTATTTTATCCTGTTTGAACACAGTCAGGGCAACACCCTGTAAATTGTTATGGTTGGCATTTGTGCACTGAACATACAGGTCACCACTGAACAACTGTATGTGTGTTAAAACTGTAGTAAGAAGGACAAAATAAAATAAAATATTTCCTAAATATTTGATTCCCAGTGGATAGAGAATCTGTGCTAAATGTTAATAACTGGCATTTGGAATAGGTAAGTGCTTTCAGGCATATCATCAGATGTAGTGTGCTACAGTGAAATAGTGTGCTAACTACTTTTGGCTGCATGCACATAATCTCACTGATGACTCAGTACACTGTAGAACATGAAAGGTAACTTGTACAAAGTATTAAATTAAATTTTGGTTGTTCTCCCTTAAATCTCACTCAAACTGCTTGCGTACAGACTTTCTTGTTTACATTCATTAAATACTGACATTAAAGATATTAACAGAGAGCAGTCATTGCAATTATTGGAAAGTACACTGAGAATATATAGAAAATCTGTCAGACTGTCAAGAGAGGTAAACAGAGACTTTGGAGAATAATATGAAAAATGCATTATGAAAAAAGATAAAAATAGAAATAATAAAAGAAGCATTTTTTGATATTTGAAGAGCAGAACCAACAATAACACATCCATTTTGAGGGAAAGAAGTGACTCTCATTCAGAACACGAGAACCAATATTACATAATTTATTTAAAATTTAGAGGTAACAGTTTGGTGGGAGATTTAATAAAATGAGGTTTTGTTTTACAATTATTCTTTTTTTCCCTCAGACAGCAGCTATGGCAGATTGTGGTGGCTTTCGTGTGCTGCCAGCAGCACTATTTTTCCCAGTTCATTATAACTCATGGCAGATGTACTTCTCAGAGGAGGATGCAAACACAACACTTGCCAAGCTGGAAACAGCGTATGCTGTTCATGTATGGAACAAGCTAAGCAGAATCAGCCGCAAAACACTCCCTCACTCTGCTTATGCCAAGATTGCACGTGTGAACTGTCCTGATGCCTATGAAAGTGCACTTGACGGCTTTTGAAAATGTTTTCTGTGATAAGTGACAAAAAAACTGGACTTTTAATCAAAGAATGTGAACAGCATTGAGAAACACTTGTACTTTATTAACTGCAGGTTTTAGTTATTTATTTAATTTATTTTTTAAGAATTTTCAATGAGAGTATGGCCAAAGCTCAATATATTTATTATTTCCTAAGATAGTTATAAGTAACTATGAAAAGTTACTATTTTCCCATACCAGTACCGAATTTACCCTTATAAGGGCTTTACTTTTATATGATGATTCAGTCAGTCATTTCATTTTAAATTTTAGTGTCCACTATGATTAAAACCACATTAGAAACCATGAAGCTGTGATTAATTTTCATAAACTTTTAGCAGTTGCAGAGGATGTTATCATTGTAGCAACACTTGTGAAAAATTTGTTAATTGTGATTCTTCAGCTTTTCAATACACTAAAAGTCAAGATTGGTATTTCTGAGAAATCAAGATAAATGGGCAGAGCCTCTAAAATATCATACAGCATCTCAACAATAGATATGAGAGTCACAATTATTGTTAGGGCTAGAACTATTCTCTCGAAGAGTCCACCAACATTTTTTTAAACAAGTGAATTTTTTCACTGACTTGCTGTAACACATTGGAAATTTGTTTAATATTGTATTTAAATTAATATAAGCACATGCAACAGTCTTTTAGAAAAAGAAAAACACCAACAGCATATTGTTTTACATTTAATAAGGTTGTACCCGTTTAACAGTCCTATGACTTACCTTAAATTGCAGCTTTATATTTATAATCATGATCACTTAGTGGAAAAAAGAACAAAAAAGCCAGACAGTATGCACTGTACACTATAAATGTGATGCTTCACATAAACAGTACAAGCTTACATTATTACTTTAACTTTCTTTTTTTCTGCAATAGGAGGGATTTATTGATTCCCTATGAAGTTAGTTTTTTCCCTATGAAACTTGAGACATTTCAAAAGGCTCATGTTTTCATCTAGATAGCCACTAATTGTAACAAAAGTACATCATTCAATAAAAAAAATACATAAATGTATCTCCTATCCTTGTGCAAGGTATTTGATTTGATGCCACTTTCTGTGGTAATTTCAGTGCTTATATTATTGTCTGATAAGGTGGATTAACTACACATTGTTATGATTTGCTTATTGATGAGATAAAGTGGTCGGCTGTTTGTCATTTTAAATGTGAAGATGTTATTAATTCAATAAGGAATTACAACTAGCTTTTGTTGTATACATATAGAGTGAAGTGCTGTGTATGCAAATGATTTTTACTGGTATAATAATTCTTAAATTTCCTGGAGACATTAACTGTGTTAACAGAATTTAAACCTTAGTGCTTATCTCCCTTCTAAAAAAAATACAATTATGAAGTAATTTGATATTAAAATTTGCTAAAAGAAAGTGTGGTGCTGGTGTTATCAGCTACTTTACTATTATGTAGGCCCTTTCATTGTTACTATATGTGCTCAATTTTCCTGATTCAGTGTGGAGTAAAGCTTTGGTTAACTAATTTTAAAGCTGATGATGTGCACCTTTTCACCAAGAACTGTCATCCACTAGACAACCATTCATGTACATAACTATTTCTGAAACTGGACAGGAGCTGTATCAGAAGATGAGGATAAGGTGTATGTTTTACATGACACAATCATGTTACAGTTTAACAATTAATGCCTCAAATCTCCACTGATACAGGTCCAGTACCTTTCAGCCCCAGATACTCCTGTTTGTAGGACTAGGCATAAAATTTCATTTTTAATGACTTGCATCAGTTACTTCTTCTGTCAATCTGCGATATAATATATGTCTCATAGAACATCTGACAGGAAGACAAGGTTTTTTGTACGCCTAAATACCATTTACTAATGAAAACATCACAGTACCTTAGCAATGATACTGAACTGGGATTGTAAACAGGAACTGATCTAATTTCATCAGAGAGTTATTCTGCAATGTTAGGATAATAAAACTTTTTATTTTTCATTGTTGTTAATTAATGATCATGTTAAGAAATGTAGTCAACTGGAAAAAGCACTGTGTATGTGATTCTGAAGGCCAATTTGTAGTCTCTTCTTAGAATGAAAGTGTTATATATTTTGTCTGCTTTCAAGGGGAAAAAACTATACTAAAATAATGCCATGTATGACTATTTTGTATGAATCCTAGAAAATGTTGCCAATTTAAAACAAAATGTTACGGCATTCATATCAAGTAATGCTGCCTTACAGAATTTATATTTTGTAGATTTTGGTGCACTGATACCAGTATTTAGGGCTCATATTTTGTGAAAACCTACAGAAAAGGACGATTTATTTGTCTGCCATACTTGCAAATTCCTAAAATAAATAAATAAAGAAATAAAAAAAACCTAAAAATTTCAAATTTTTGAATCTCCTTCCCTCCCATTTTCTTTTTCCCGGACAGAAGTAGCTCTCTGATCAAAAGTAACGCATTTTCAAATTGTATGAAATGAAATGAACTGTATAACAACAGTAATCAAGAAATTTCTGTTACAGCCCCTCGCATGTCTTGGAGACCTAAAGCCACTTGTTGTTTAAGTGTCTTGGACTACTACTGTACTTGGAACCATTAAATATGAGGGTTGTGATAAATCCTATTGACTTCTCTGTTCTTTTTACCAATCTAATATCAGTTGCAAACACTTTGATCATGATAACCTAAAGTTTTGTGTAGTGATTTAACAGCCCTTATCGCTACAACATAAATGCTTGAAATAATGAATCTAGTTTTATACCATTCACGTTTCTTATTTCCACTCTATCAGCTGCCATCATGTGACTGAAGTTTGGACTCTTGGTTTCATTTTTAGGAATAATGCATAACATTTAGTGAAACAGAACTACATTTCATTCACAGTGACACTGTAAGCACTGCTGAATTTCTTTCTCATGCATTTCTTAATAAAGTCTTTTGAAACAACTGAGATATCTGTGTCAAAGCATGAGGTCAAAATACCTTGACTCAGATAACTAGTTTTGCATAAGTTATTTAACTAATGTTAATTAAAACTTGAATAAAAATTGAGTTCTCATTTTCAAGAAGAGTTGTTGAGCAGATGTACATAATTATAGGGATGAATTTCTGACATCAGTCTGTTGTGGAATCATATAACATGTTTATTTCCACTCTCAGAAACATTATAAAGTGTGAACATTACAAAGTGTGAACATTATAAGATTTCTGAAGCATGTAGATTTCCTCAATGAAAGCCTACAGAGGTCGGCCTATCACCAACTGAAAAATGCTCCTTCTGAGCATAAAAAAGGCAAATATGCTCCTCTTTAAAAGACTCTGACAGAAAAGTGGGACCCAGTTGCCTCAACCCTCATTCCACGTTCCTTACAAAAAAATTTGGTATGCTAACATATTTGCAGTTTTTTTTAACACAGAACATTCAAAATCCTTTTACCAGTCTCTCTCCAAAGTGAAGCCTTCAAACTCAGCATCTCCCCCTCACTACCACTGTCTATCTATGTCTCTCTCCCACTGTTTCTTCCTACTGTTGGCACTTTATCCTGTGTCTTTCCCAGTGTTAAATATATACAGGAAACGGAGATTGCTACTCACCTTAAGGATGACACGTTAAACTGCGTGCAGGCACAATGAAAAGACACATTAGTTTTCGGCCAAAGCATTTGTCAGAGAAGGTAACATACAAACATTCATTCGCACAAGCAGGCAGGCCTCATGTACACATGACTGCTATCTCTGGCAGCTTGGACCGAGATGCAACATCCCGGTCCGAGCTGCCGGCGATCGCAGTCATGTGTACGTGAGGTGTGCCTACTCGTGTGGACGAATGTTTCTGTGTTTCTTTTTCTGACAAAGGATTTGATAGAAGGCAAATGTGTAAATGTCTTTTTGTTGTGCCTGCCTGCAACTCAACACGTCATCTTCATGGCGAGTAGCAATCTTTTTCCTTATACTGTTGATCTCCCACTGTCAGCGTCTTTATCTCTTTCTCTCACTCTTCTTTACCACTCTCCTTCTTTCCTACTTTCACTGTGCCCCACTGCCATTGTCTTTGTCCCATTCTTTGTTTCCCATTGCCACTGTCTCTCTCTTTATCACTTACAGTCTGCTGCCTGTCCTCTCCACACATGTTCTTGGGGATGGTTTCTTCACGGTTTTCACCCCTACAATGAAAAACTTTAACATGTGGGTATGGGGTAAAGTTGGCAAACTTTTTCATCTTAAAGTTTGCCAGCATGAGTAAGTCTGTGTCTGTCTGTGTGTGTGTGTGTGTGTGTGTGTGTGTGTGTGTGTGTGTGTTTTGGGGGTGGGATGTGTCCAGACATCCCCCCCCCCCTCCCTTCCTCCAAGCTTTTGTACATCTCCACCCATCTCTCTTTTGCTCCCACTGCTACTATACCCACTCATCTGTCTTTCTATTTTACTGCCACTGTTCCCTCTTTCTCTCTCTCACACACTGGCAATGTCTCTCTCCTACCGTCACTGTTTCTCTGCTACTCTCTTTCAACACAAAAAAGCACCCAAATGTTCAGATGCCAAATATTTTGGTGGGGAAGGCTGAATGAGGATTGAGGCAGCTGATTCCTACTTTTCTGCCAGTTTTTCAGTGAGGAACATATATGGCTTTTTGTGCTGACATGAGTTTTTTTCAGCTGGTGTACTGCTTATATAAAATGAATTCTGTAGGTCAGTAAAGTTTTGACAGTTTATGTATATACTTCAACATATTTTTATAGGTTGACGCATATAAGCAACATAATGTAATGTTAAAACAAAATAGCCTCTCATCCAATGCAAATTCCCTTTTTCATAAAAATGCACAACTACTTTTAACCTACAGCTACAGTGCAACAAAAAATTTGGTGTTTGATTTGTGTGTACAAAGCATTTCTTATGACAAAATAATTTTTTGTAAGGTGCTTATACCATCAGATGGCACTTCCAGGTCAGGACAGTATATAGGTGTGAAATGTCCATAATGGGACTGTGGAGACAGCACACCAAAATTTTGTTGGTGAAAAAATGGTTACTGAAAACACAGCTTAGTGTCCTCAAAACACTTAGAAAGTGTTCACTACAACAGTTAAAACTACATCCAGCCTCAGAAAGGATATTATGTGGATACGATTGGTAATATTGAATCTCAGTGATGGTTAGTCATAGCAAAAAATCTCCAGTTTCCCAAGAACATCATCTTAAGAATATATGGTAAAAATTTCGACAATGTGCCATGAGTAGAAGTTACAGAAGTGGCCATCTCCAAAACTGATAATTTTGGTACCCAAAAAATAATTGTTGTTCAGTTTTCTCATGAACCCCCATGAACAAATGGTGCTTTTATAAGCCATCTAGGGCCACCCTACATCACACCTAATGAAAAAGAACCAACCAATTTGCACAATTTGCCTGGGTACTACATAATGTTTAAATTTTGTCTCTATACTGAAGGATAGCTACATTACGCCAGTTCCCCCAGTAGGTATGCAAATGACTGCTTGGCCAAGGACTAACCCCTGGCTTTTTGGAACATATGGTGCTGTGCCTGGACTGATAACCGTGATCTGCATGTGAACATAACTGACAATCTATGAGCAATTTCAATTTTTCTTTCCATACACTGAATTTTGGATAAAAGTTTCCTTCAGGATAATTTGAAAGTGATGGGGAGTGCTGAATAGTGGTTGATCTGACAGATACACTAGATGTTAGTACATTCTCTGTGTGACTTGGGATGACACTGCATTTTTGTTTTGAATAATGCAATGGTGGCAACATGGATCGCTGCCACGTTGGAGTGACTGAGATGTTGCTGCGAACTGTGCTGCATGTGATGATGTGTAGTGGCTAGCAATACTGGCTGGCGCACTGCGGATTGCCAGTTCAAACGCAACTGTCAACCAAGTGAGGTGGCGCAGTGGTTAGCACAAAGGAGTCACATTCGGGAGGAAGACGGTTCAAGACTGTTGTAGGCGCCCTGGTGGTCCCGGTCGCCCATCGTGGACTGGAAGCCGAGCAGTGACATCTCCAGTTGACAGGATGCTAGGAAATGACTGTGGACATGTCAGAAACGCCAAAGAAACATTATTAATTCATGACACCTTTATTCCTGCCAAGTACAATGTGGTCCTTGTAACACAGGCTGGCTGAGCTTGGTGATATCAATGACCTTCCCCGAGTCCTCGCTGACTCGGAGCGATAACACCAGCTCCAGGCCGCACCAGTCTTGCTAGCGCAGCGCTGTGTGCTGTGACGTAGCAGTGGAACGCCCTTACTTCGGCCGCGCGTGACTGGTGGCGCCTGGCTGGCCGGCCGGCTCGGCGACGGACAGTAGGCCGCTGCGCGTAGGAGGCTCTGGGTTGGAGTCCCGGTGCTGTCGGCACAAGAGGTGTTCTCATAGTGCAGTGTACTTTATTCCACCCCGTCTTCTTCCATGCTCCTCCTGGTTGCTCATCCGCCGTGGACGGGCGGAACGGGCTACAGTCCCCCAGCGTCGTCGGCTCACCCGGTTGTGACGGCGGATGCACAGGGCCTAGGCCTCGCACAATCTTGACGATGGCTCACTGCTGTGGTCAGCATTGGCGGCGAGCGAGTCTGCCGCGATGTCTGCTAATCCTGCATTGCTGATTGACAGCGGCAGCAGAGAGGACCAGAGCTAGTACTGTCCTCTCACGTATGCTGCTGGATGGGCTGCCCTTACTGCAACATCTCCTTAATAAAGATTAACATGTCAATCACCGAGCTGAGCACTATGCAGCGTCCCAGTACACATCTAACTGCAAGTCTAACTGTGAGTGTCTTGTGAGGTTTTCCATGCTCTCCCTAAGTTACTTCAGGCAAAGGTCAGGATGGTTCCTTTGAAAGGGCATGGCTCATTTCCTTCCCCATCATTCCCTAATCTGTGCTCATGCTCCATCTCTAATGACACCATTGTTGACGGGACATTAAACACTAATCCCATCCTCGTCCCAACTGTCAGCAATTGTTTTTTATTTAATATTTGTCATTTCTGGAAGGTTCTTGAAATATCCTATGTTTGTAATGTTTCTGTATTCTGGAATATTCTCTGTTTGAATAAATAGCAACATATGCCATGCAAGAGTTGAGTTGTTTTCCATTTGTACATTGGCATTTGTAGTAAATGTGCTATAGTGCTAAGTGTTGTACTTCATTAACAATCCTTCTCTGAGATTTGGACCTCATTGTGATTACGACATGACAGAGTTTTATGGAGGCATTGAATACTTCAAAATATCTACATCACCATGGCTCCAATTATGCAACATAAAAGCTGTTGCCTATTCAGATAGGAACTGGAATATGAGCAGTGAATTGTCCCTGAGGTCTGTACATTCAGGAAATCAATGAATTCCAAAACAGCAAGAAGTCAGCTGCACATCAGCATTTGACTGAGTTGCCAAATACAACAAGTGGTATGACATACTGTGTTTGGTAAATGTGTACTTTTACTTGGATGGCAAAGTCCAGCAGTGGTTACAGAATACCACAGAGAAGCTCATCAAATCGGAAAAATCCCACATCCAACTGAAGAAAATATTTTGTGGCGATCTGCAGTCAACCCACTTAGCATAACAGTAATCTAAAAGCAGGACCCATCATGGGGAAATGACAGTCTTATGTAAAGAATGTTTTGGTCCAATGCCACATCATAAATCCACATATGACATAAGCCAGCAAAATCTCGTACTTGATGAAGAGTATCATAGCAGACATGTACCAAGCTCTTCTGGTAAAGCATGTCACAAAAACTGAGAAATTCATCAGGTGGTGCCAGCACATCAGTGAAAAGCAACAGAACAGAGTCAGACAAAAGAAGTAGCACTGATTTGTGAACATGGGCCATACAGCAATTACGTAAGACTGCCAGACCACACCTCTTCATATGTCACATAGTAAAGGAAACAGTGCAACAGAGCTCTGGATAAACAAAAGCTATTCCAAGAAACACAAATAAAGGTTGCTCCAGGTGGTTGTTTACCAATGAAGACATTGTTATCCTGCTGTCATCAACAAGATGAGTTCCAGTCATAATATGAAGAAACAAGCAGTCTTGGCAGTGCTAAAATTTTTTATTATTTCCCAATGAAGCATTTCATCATTATTTGAGCATCTTCAGATTGGCTGATATTGGCAGTGATGGGTATGGGATACTGTGCATAAAATCTCCCAGCAGGTAAATGACCTGCTAGGAGATTTTATGTGTGGTATACCATGTACCTATTGCTACCAAATATCAGCCAATATAATGCCTAAATAATGGTGAAATGCTTCATTGTTAAAATGTGAATATTTGGTCAACTGCAAAAAAGCTACTTGAGCTAACAAAAGGCATCTACGTACCATCACCGATCACAAGCATTGCAGGTTATCAAAGAGAACTTTGGATTACAAACTGTCACAAGTATTGGCAACTCATCCCTGGAGGTATATGTGCTGAAACAGCCTAATCAATGCAAGATGGGTATCTCTGTGCCATCAATGAAAAATAGTGCTCCATTACCACTATGGATAAAGAAAGCGTTGGAGGAAGCTAATACCAAACTGTTAACAAGGTCTCACCTGACTGATGAACAGTATCAATGAGTGTTGACCATTCTGTGACAATTTTCGAATGAATGCTTTCATATCCAGAGTGGAAGAAAGACAGAAAAAAAGCATTCAATGGTAAAACATTGGATTGACACTAAGAATTATCTGCCAGCCAGCCAGCACCTTTACAGGGCATTGCCACCCAAATAGCACATTTGGAAATGGAGATGATGTCACTGAATCTTCTGAGAGTCCATGTGAAGAAGGATGGCACATGACATTTCCGCGCTGACTGCCAGTGACTGAACAAAATCACAAAGGAAGGATTGCTGCCTATTGATGACACCATAGACCACTTGCAAAAAGCAAAGTACTTCTCAACATTGGACACAGAGGCAGGCTTCTGGCAAATCAAGAGCGACTAGACTGACCCGGAAAAGATTCCCTTCGTAGCTCTGACAGGCTTTATGAGTTCAAAGTTATGTCATTTAGACTTCATAACACGCGAGACACCTTTGAAAATATGGACAACCTGCTTTGATATCTTAAATGGCCTATGTATCTTTTCAATCTGGATGACATTGTTTTCTTTGGGACAATTGAAGAACATAGGCACTCATATCAGAACCATAGAACAGGAAGAAAAAAAAAATTAAAAATGACTACATGTTGATGGAAGGAAAGACAGCTAAAAACAGGGACTTGGAGAAAGATCCATAAAATATGCCAGAGAGATTAAAGATTAAATGTCCTCCGCCACACTGCTATGATGGGTAAAAAGTAAAATGTGGTTGACAGCCCACATGTCATTCGTTAAAACAGCTGCTAATCAGACAGCAATCATAAATGAGAATGTAAGTGGTTAAAAAAGGGCATTCCGCCAGGAAATGACGAACCATCAGAGATTGAGGGCAGTGAGCACAAAGTGGCGGGAGAGCACCACTTATCAAATGGCGATGGCTAAAAAGACAATGACTTGTATGCAACCTAGCTAAAATAATCTCATGGTGAGAGGGCCAAGAGGATGTTGTCCAAGCTACTGGGAGAGGCTTGATTCCCTGGAGCTTGTTCCCATGAAAGGAGGACCAGTGGTGATGCCAAAGTGACACCATCTGCTGACAGACAGCAACACAGAGGTCATTGGTGAGACTGGAAGAAATAGCGGGCCAAGGTATGAGGACTGCACCCTTGGCAGCAGCGTCAGTAGCCTCGTTTCCTGTCAGACTGACTTGCCCAGGAACCCACATAAACATTACAGTGACCCCATCAAGAATAAGCAAGTGACAGCTTTCCTGGACCCCATTGCACTAAGGGGTGGATGGCGTACAGCACACAGGGGCTCTGAAGGGCATCGAGAGAGTCGTAGCAGATGACGCAATTTAAAAGCCTGTGCCTCCAGATGTACTTTCTGGCCTGATACAGGGGGAAGAGCTCTGCTTAAATAATGAGCAGTGTTCCAGAAGCCGATACCGAAAGTCGTCAGCGCCAATGACGAAGTCATACTCGACACCACAGTCAGTTCAAGTGCCATCAGTATACACAAAAGTGAAGTTCCGTGCGAAGGTTCTGGAACTTATGGCAATAGAGCAAGGCTCGAGAGTTTTCTTAGTAAGCAAATGAAGGCCAATGTGAATGCAGACTGCTGCACGAAGCCAATGTGGTGAAGGGTTCACACCCATCAGGAAAGTGGCAGGCAGCATGAAGCTGCTGGAGCAAGAGCCAAAAGTGAACTCTAGGAGGTAACAGAGAAGAGTCATGCATCTCATACTGGTGATCAAAGGAGCCTTCGAAGGAGGAGGCATAGGATGGGTGGGCAGCCATGGAAGACAAATGACATGCGTAACTACTGAGGAGAAAGTCACAGCGGTATGACAGTGGTAGTTCGGTGGCTTCTGCATACAGACTCTCAGTCAGGCTAGTGTAAAAGGCAGCAGTGGCCAAGCAGATGCCACAATGGTGGACAGTATTGGGGCGGCATAAGAGGGACAGAGGCGTAGATGCATAAACGAAACTCCCTTAGTCTATTTTTGAATGGACAAGGGACGGGTACAAGTGGAGGAGGGTGGATGGATCCACTCCCCAGGAAGTACCGCTGAGGACATGTAGGACATTGAGGGACCCCATACAGCAGGCAGCCAGGTAAGACACGAGGGAAGACCAAGAAAGTTTCCTATCGTAACATGCCCAAGATGTAAAGACAGTGGAAGAAACCAATTGTGGCACCAGAAATTCATACAAACGGTTTTGTCCGTGGAAAGGCGACATCCATTGTCAACACTCCAGGAGTAAAGATGATCAAGACATTGCTGAAGATGCTGCTCAAGGAGATAAGTCCATGGATAACTGCAATAGATCATAAAATCATCAACAAAAAGGGAGCTGGAGATGACCGGCAGGAGACAGGCCATAATAGGGTTAATGGCAATAGCAAAGAGGACAACGCTCAGGATGGAACCCTGAGGCACACTGTTTTCCTGGATAAAGGTGTCCAACAAGGCAGAACTCACATGTACCTTGAAAACTCAATCTTTTAAAAATTCTTGAAGGAAATGGGGCATGCGACCACAGAACCCCCCCCCCCCCCCCCCTCATGTAGAGTATAGTGGATACCAGCCCTACAGCAGGTGTCATAGGCTTTCTCCAAATCAAAAAACATGGCCACAGTCTGGTATTTCTGCAGAAAACCATTCATGACATGGGTTGACAAAGTGACAAGATGGTCAACTGCAGAACGGTGTGCTCAAAATCCACGCTGTGCTGTGGTCAGTAAATTGGGAGACTGGAGCCACTGTACCAGCTGAGCATGAATCATACATTCCATCACCTTGCAAACACAGCTGATGAGAGAAATGGGGCTACAACTAGAAAGAAGGTGTTTATCCTTATCGGGCCTAGATATGGGTATGACAGTGGCTTCATGCCAGCATCTCGGAACATGCCCTCTGCCCAAATATGACTGTACATATGATGGAGAAAGTGCTTGTTCACAAGAGAAAGGTTCTGCAACATCTGAATGTGAACATCGTCTGGCCATGGGGCATAGGATGAGGATGAAGTGAGAGCATCATCTAGATCCCTAATAGGAAAGGCAGCATTGTAGCACACATGATTCTGAGAAGAGAAGGGTATCACCCAAGCCTCCTCCACTTGTTTCCAATGGAGGAAGGCAGGGTGATAGTGGGTGGAGCTCAAAATCTTCACAAAAAATCAGACCAAGGTATTGGAGATAGCAATAGGATCCACGATAACATCATCTGCTATGGTCAGGCCTTGGTCCCAGAGAGCCACTGGAGGTTGGTCCACACAATGGAACAAGGAGTGAAACTGTAAAAATTGCATCGTGGCATGCCTCAGTACACCAAGCGACTGGGACACCACACAGTAAACAGGAAGTGCGAGGAATGGGAAGTTCTGCGGTGGTAAGGATAATGTCTGTAAGACTCTCTACTTGATCATCGCACCTGGGGAAATGTTGTTCATTGAAGGTCGCCATGGAGGAGTAAAGCCTCCAGTTAGCCTTAGAAAGGTGCCATTTGGGTGTGCACATAGGTGGGGTAGGAGTCAGCAAATGGATAGCACACAGGAAATGGTCACTCGAGTATGTGCAAGAGAGAATGGACCACTCTAGACGATGAGCAAACTGGGCAGTACAGAAGGAGAGGTCCAAATGAGAATAAGTGTGTGTGGAATCTGACAGGAATGTAGTTGCTCCCATGTTAAGGCAGAAGAGATTAAGTTAATTGAGAAGGTCAGTCAAGAGGGCACCTCTTGGACAAGTTCTGGGAGAAACCCAAAGGGAATGGTGTGCATTAAAGTCACCAAGTAGCAGAAAGGCGTGAGCGAGTTGCCCAATAAGCTGGAGGACGTGTCCCCTGGTGACACTGAATGATGAAGGGCTGTAAACAGTACAAAGGGAAAAGGTCAAGTGAGGAAGTAAAATGCGGACTGCAACAGTTTGAAGCCAGGTAGTCAGGGAAATGGGTTGACTATGAATGTCATCCTGAATAAGCAGCATGACTCATCCATGATATGGAATGCCGTTCTTGGGAGGAAGGTCAAAGTGGACCAGGAAGAAATGTAAGAGCTCAAAGCGGTCATGAGGGTGCAATTTTGTTTCCGGGAGCCAGAGAACAAGTAAACGCTGAATTCCAAGAGCAGCCGTAAGTCCTCTTTGTTGAGTTGTTGGCTGCAAATGTTAGATTGTTGGAGAGTCATGGCAAAAAAAGGGAAAGAGGGAAAAAATGAAGGGGTGTCACGTCAGCAGCTGCTGAGTGCCAGCCTTTGAAGACTCACTGCTACAGGGCACAGAGGCGCTGAAGATCCTGCTCCATGAGATTTACAGAGGCATTGGCATTTTCCTTCTGTCAGTCTGCAGAATCCAGAGAAGAAAAATGGTTGGTGATGTGCACCAATGACATGGTGGTCAGCCGGGTAAGGGTACCACATGGTGACGCTGTTGAAGAGGTTCTCTGTGTTGGCAAAGGAGAAGATTTTTTGCCTTTGTTTGATTTCTTGTAGCCTTTCTGGTTGGCAGAGGAAGACTAAGATGTTTGTTGGCTGGAGGGATGTAAGAAGTATTCGTGGGAGTATTCCTTCCGTCCTTTCCGGCCTGCTGGCGGTGTAGCAGGTGACTTCGCCCCAAGAGGCAAAAGTTTGGTGGCTTGTTGTATAGCTGGAGGAGGATATGGGGGATGCTACCATGGCACTGGGTGATTCTATAACAACAGTGCTGAATGTGAGTTCGCATGTCTTATGGCCATGTCCTCCATGGAGCGAGATGTAGCAAGAACAGTACTGTAAGTGCCGGATGGTAGAACACAGGGTTTCCAACTAGTCAACAACTTGCAAGCTACTGGGTAATGCACTTTATCCTTTACCTGGATCTCTTGGACATTCTGCTCATTGAGATATGTGGGACAATCTTGGGAGGAGGCGGCAGACAATCACTCTTGTGAGCGTCCCTAGCGCAGGTTACGCATTTGGCTGGCTGTTGACAGGACATTCAAGTGTTGTTGTACTGATGACACTGGTAGGAGTGCATCGGGTTTGGGATGTACATTGGACTGTGATAACCTCATTGCCTGATTTGATCTTTGACGGAAGCACCACTCTTCAGTATGTGAAACCACGAGGAACCGTGGTGCAGTTGGCAGGGTCTTTGAATCATTATCCTCTCTCCATTTTCATTTAGAAGATGTTAACTGTGAAGATTACGATTGGCTCATTGCGAGAAAATCTCCCATTATTGTCAGAATCTCAGACGGTATGCTCCTTCCGACTGGGGGCCACCCTCAGAGGGGTGTGTACCCGCGTTAGGTGATTGTTCACACCTCAGACACTTTCTGAACATCTGACAGAGGGACCAATCGGCAATTTGGGAAGGTAGCAGCTCAGGCAATCATCCCTCCCTGGGTCTGGCCTATACCAGGGGGTATGTGTGAACCCTACCTGTTGCCCTGAGACTGGGAGTTACACGTTACTCAGTCACCTGTTACAGGTATGGGCCGGCCTTCAGGAGCACACAGGAAGAAGAAGAAGGAGAAGAAAAAGAGGAACATCAAATGCTGAAGTGGAGGAAGGAGAATAGAAGGGGAAGGAACGAAAAACAGTGGAGAGACTGTTCTGATATCTGCTACTGAAAATGCAGCTTACATTTCCAAAAGCATCCCAGACATGTTTGCCAAGGGAGGGGAGAAAGAAGAGCAAGAGAATAGATATGCAGCACGGAAGGAAACAGATGCTGCAATGGCTGGAATGCTGTTATAGCCAAGCATGCCAAAGAGTTGCGAGCCCCTTGGGGCGGGGGAAGGGGTTGGCATATGTGGCTATCGAAAGTTCTGAAGAGTTGGAAAATACTGTTGTGTAGTACAGCGGAAAGGACAGTAAGCTGGTAAAAATGCGCATGCACACGTCCCTACACTACAAACTGTGTAAGTGTAAATCTCTACTAGTAAAGAAAGCTGCCGTATCTACCTTCAGTCTGTTTTGTGGAACACAATCGTATTGCAGACTCTTATTAGACCCTTCAGGTAGTTCTTGGTGTGCGAGATATTTTGGACAGATAAGGGTAGTTTACATAGACAGTAAATGGAGTATTCATTTGAAAAATTAAAATGATTTTAATTTATAGTGAGTAAGAAATGTCACGCTTGTTGCTGAACTTCTTTGCACAATAACAGTAACTTGTGCCTTTTTTACTACATTTTAAAAAGTTTACCAGCACTGGAAGCATGCACATGTGCATTATCACTGTTATTTCAAAGAAGGAATTATGAAAGAAGAAGAAAGTAAAATACAAGGGTGGTTTGAAAAGTTCTCAGACTCACCACAAGAGGTCAGCAATAGCACAATGAGTTGTTCACCTGATATTCATTGGACTATTGCCTTTAAACACGCGCTGCGTCAGTGCTCTTGGAAGAGAGCTGTGGCGGTGATGTGGCTCTGTTGTTGTTAATGCGTAGTGATTTGTGAAGACAGAAAAAATCAGGATTCGAACAGTGATTAAGTACTGCATAAAGAAAGGTATGAAAGCAAAGGACATTCATGCCGATTTCCAGAATACACTGGAGGCTCTGCTCCTTCATGTTCCAAGTGGACAAATGAATTTAAATTTGGTCAGGAGAGCTTAGATGATGATCTGTGCAGTGGTCGGCCAAGATGTGTCACTACTCCAGAAGTCATTCCAAAAGTGCACAAAACAGTCATGGAGGATCACCAATTGAAAGTGTGTGAAATTGCTCACACTTGCCAGATGTCATCTGAAAGGGTATATCACATTTTAACTGAAGAATTAGAAACGGAAAAATTATCTGCAAAATGGGTGCAGCGACCCTTGGTGCTGGATCAAAAACGCAAGAGAATAGACATATCGGAACAATGTTTGGGCCACTTTAGGAGAAACGAACAAGATTTTTTGCGCTGATTTGTGACCACAGACGAAACTTGGGTGCAATACTATACCCCAGAGACAAAACAACAGTCAAAGCTGTGGAAACATGCTGATTCTCCACCACCAAAGAAAGGCGAGAAAGGTCATGGCATCAGTGTTCTGGGATGCGAAGGGGATTCTGTTTGTAGATTATCTCCCCACTGGAGAATACCATGCTAACTTCCTGGACAATTTGCAACAAAAAAAATGGTTCAAATGGCTCTGAACACTATGGGACTTAACATTTGTGGTCATCAGTCCCCTAGAACTTAGAACTACTTAAACCTAACTAACCTAAGGACATCACACACATCCATGCCCGAGGCAGGATTCGAACCTGCGACCGTAGCAGTTGCGCGGCTCCGGACTGAGCGCCTAGAACCGCGAGACCACCGCGGCCGGCTGCAACAAAAGATATGCGAAAAAAGGCCAAGTTACACAAGGAAGAAAGTCTATTCCATCAAGACAATGCACGCCTGCACATGTGCCGTCGCCATGGCAAAATTAGGCAAACTGAGGTATGAATTGTTGCCTCATCTGCCGTATTCACCTGATATGGCTCTGTCAGACTTCCATCTCTTCCCAAAACTGAAAATTTTTCTTGGTGGACAAAGATTCACTTCAAACGAAGAATTGATAGCCAGAGTTGACAACTATTTTGCAGGCCTGGAGGAAACTCAGTTTTGAGATGGGATCAAGGCACTGGAACATTGTTGGACCAAGTGCATTAATCTACAGGGAGACTACACTGAAAAATAAAAAAAAGTTTCAGGGTGTAAGTACATTTTTCTGTTTCGTTCTGAAAACTTTTGCAGATCATCCTTGTATGAACAGATATCAATTGCCAGGGTTGTGTTCCATATTGTCCCCCTGCCTCATTGCTTGTTAGCATATAGTGTCTACAAAAATTCTTTAAAACTGGAAAGACTGAATGATAAAAATATAATTACACAGCTAGCCATTAAAACTTGACACCAGGAAGCACAGCAAATAAGGAAATTATATTTACTGTTTGTATACAGTACAGTAGGAAGAATACAAGATAAAAATTTTAGGTGATTTGGAAGTATACAGTGTGCAAAAATTTAGTACACAGAACTGCCACCTCTGGCAGCAACAATGATTCTAAAAAAGCAGGGCTGTGAATAGAACTAAGACTGGATGACAGATTTGGGTATGTCATTGCACGCTGTTTCCACTCTGTGCTAGGGTTCATCAACTTTAAGCGGTGGCTTATCAGTTTCTGGGAAACCATGAACAGAGGTTTTCGATGGGTACAAGATATGAAAAATGTGCTGACAGGGGCAACAGTGTAACACACACTGAGTGAAAGTGGGACAGGAGAGTATGGGCAACATGGAGTTGTGGTTATCTTGTTGGAAGATAGTGTCACACATTCCTCAAAGATTAAACACCACCAGCAATGTTGACATGGCAAAAATGTAACTGCTGCTGTCCAAATTAACAACTACACAAAACAAAACAGGTGATCATGTTGTGTACCCAATGGAATGCCCTTCCATTATGCAGGTGCTGCCCATAATAATGATGAATGCAATCTAGCAAAGTTCATTCTCCTCGGGGCATCCACAACACTGAACTGGGATTCTTCTGATAAGATGACAACATGTGTCCCCCTCTCCCTCAGATTTAGTGTTGTTACTGTGCACACCACTGACAAGGGGAAGGTCTGGCATGGGGTCACCGATTTTTATCAAGTTCTGGAAGGGTGTTTTGTATTAAAAATAAAGACACACGTTTCCAATTTTTGCTACTCTCCCTAGTTCTTGAAAAACTGAGGTCAAAGTTCATATTTTCAATGCTATACAACGAAATATCATCTCAAAACAAACATTTTTTTACTATACAGCTTGAGCCAAAAAAGTATTTTGCAACTTTGGAATGTTATAGAAATTTATTGAGATAACTTACAGAATCAGTAGATGTGTCGCTTTGCAGCAAACAACCCTAAATTTCACATAAAAGTGTGACATGTCATTCCACTTGTAATCAGTTTATTTGATTTTTCAGGTTGGCTAAATTTTTTGTAGGGAGGAACATACACACTGTCTTTAATGAAACCTCAGAGAAAGAAATTGACTGGCGTTAAGTCTGGCGATCAACGTGGCCATGTGATTGGCCTTTCATGGCCATTCCAACCTGGGAAGCAGTTATTGAGCAAACCTCGAACTTCTGTGAGGAAATGTGGTGGTGCAACACATTGCTGGTAGGAAAACCATCCCATCTTGGTTGACCTCATTGATCTGCGGAATTGGAACGTTTTCAAGCATATCCAAATGCAGAATACCAGTGACAGTTTTCTCCATGAAGAAGAAAGGGCTGTAAACTTTCAATTTGCTAAGGGGACAAAACACCTTAATTTTGGGGTTGTCATGAACATGTTCCAGGGTTGCATGTGGATTTTCACCGTCCCATATTCTGCAGTTGTGGGTGATTACCGGGCCTCTGATGTGAAATGTTGACTTTTCACTGCCGATTATTGTGTTCAGCAATGTCTTGTCCTCTATCCAAGGCAACAGTTCCACACATAATGCCCCACAAGCAACCTTCTTAAGCACTTGTCAAATGAAGTCACAAGCAGAATGCCCCTTCAGTATCTGTCAGAACATTTTTTCTGAAGTGCAGAGTTAACCCATAAATGATACAGTACAATGTCTTCATCTGACAAAACTTCATGTTACTACCTACACATTGTTAGGGAACCATATCAGAAACAAAGCAGTCTGCTTGCCTGTAGTAGAGAAAGGGCACATAGTTTTCAACAGCCTGCAGAATCCGTAATAGTTCTGCACACTTGAAACAGAAATATAACTGTTAGCTGACACGAAGTTGGTGGCATTGGCTGAGGCAACATCAGGTTGCTGTTGCTGGGAGGATGACGAACTGGCCATCAACCGCGAGAGCCTCAATTCACCACTTGCCACCATCTCATCAAGCATCAAGGGATAATCTTCATCACGCTGAGTTATCTTCCCAAATGACAGTGAGCATGAACCAGAAGTACTAGTGCCCTGAAGGCAATCAAATATCCCAATAAGACACTGTCATAACCTGTGTTAACCAGGTGGTTGTAATTAAACTTTCCCTATTTAACACACTATAACATGGAAACAAATTACTGTATGTGAATCAAACTAAATGTCCACAGTATGGGGTCCATGATTTCCATGCATCATAGTGCCACCGTCCAGTTCCAACTACAATCACCAAGTGCCGTGTACAGTCATCGTGATTCATAGTCTCACGCACCTGACCCATCGCAGTGCACATGTTGGAATGTCAAAAGGAGCAGGGCATTATTGGTGAAGCTCTATTATCAAAACAACAGTAATCCTGTGGCTGCACTTCAAGTACGTCGCTGGCTGAAAGGATTATGGAAGGGTCCTCTTTCTCCACCTGTTGTGCGGAGCTGCAGAACTGAGCATTGTTCCAGTAAGAGGCTGATGACCGATTGCACCACAGATGGTTGATGAAACCGCTGTTGCTATGGCAGATGATGCTGCACACAATTCCTGATTGTCAGGCAGTGCAGGTGCCGTGTCACGACAGTTGAACATCCCATGTCCACTGTATGGAAGGTACTTCAAACCATTCTCAAATGGTATCTGTACAAAATCTATCTTGTACAGCATCTTGCACCACAGGACACACAGCGACATGTTGACTCCGCTCTCCATTTTCTTGCACGGATTGAAGTTGACAATGGCTGGCCCTGGACCTTCCTATGGACAGACCAAGCTATTTTTTCTCTGATGGGTGAGGTGTACACATACAATTGTCGATTGTGGGGCTCTTCACCTCCAGTCACCGTGCATAAAGTTTCTCTGTATGGTGAGGGTTCACGGCTACGTCCATCATTAGCCCATTCTTTTCTGAACAGGTTGGTGCTCAAGGACCAAAGAAGTGCAGTGTCACTGGCCAGACTTGCTGCATTACACTTTGCCAGCATGTCATGCCTGCTCTACAGAAGAGAGACACATTGAACTCAACAGTTTTCATGCAAGATGGGACCTCACCACACATCGCTTATGAAGTTCATCAGCGTCTCCGAAAAACATTTGGAAATTACCGAATTATCAGCCAATCGTTTCCAAATGCTTGGCCAGCATGATCACCTGACCTCACTCCCTGTGATTTCTGGTTGTGGGGCTACCTGAAGGGCAGGTTTTGTCAGGGGAGCTTTCACACATGTGCTGATCTGAAGTGTAGCATATAAAGAAACGTAGCCAGCATACCTACGGACGTGCTTTGTTCTGCTTTGCAGAATGCAATCCTGTGGTTTCAGACTCTTTTGGACGCTGATGGCCACCATATTGAGTCCATTTTGTAGCAGTAATGGTACCAGTATCTAACGGTATGATGTGCCATAGCAGCACATTAAAAGTGTTTCAACTTAACTGATTCTGCATTATTTCTCTTCCCCACGTCCTTGACATTAGTACTACCAAGTTTGGTACTTATACAGTAATTACTTTCTGTGTTATAATATGTTAAATAGGGAATGTTTAATTATAACCACCATGTACTATCAGGGGAACAGTGTCATCCACAGGTAGGTATGTCTGGTTTGAGCACACGTGTGCAATGAAGGAAAGGATTAATGAAACCAACCCCATCCACTAAAGAACTGAGAGGAACAAAAACAAAACTTCCTGGCAGATTAAAACTGTGTGCCAGACAGAGACTTGAACTTTGGCCTTTGCCTTTCGCGGGCAAGTGCTCTACCATCTGAGCTACCCAAGCACAACTCACACTCTGTCCTCACAGCTTTAATTCTGCCAGTATCTCATCTTCTACCTTCCAATCCCAAAGAAAGCAGGTGTTGACAGATGTGAAAATTACCGAACTATTAGTTTAATAAGTCACAGCTGCAAAATACTAACGCGAATTCTTTACAGACGAATGGAAAAACTGGTAGAAGCCGACCTCGGGGAAGATCAGTTTGGATTCCGTAGAAATGTTGGAACACGTGAGGCAATACTGACCTTACGACTTATCTTAGAAGAAAGATTAAGAAAAGGCAAACCTACGTTTCTAGCATTTGTAGACTTAGAGAAAGCTTTTGACCATGTTAACTGGAATACTCTCTTTCAAATTCTGAAGGTGGCAGGGGTAAAATACAGGGAGCGAAAGGCTATTTACAATTTGTACAGAAACCAGATGGCAGTTATAAGAGTCGAGGGACACGAAAGGGAAGCAGTGGTTGGGAAGGGAGTGAGACAGGGTTGTAGCCTCTCCACGATGTTATTCAATCTGTATATTGAGCAAGCAGTAAAGGAAACAAAAGAAAAATCCGGAGTAGGCATTAAAATTCATGGAGAAGAAATAAAAACTTTGAGGTTCGCCGATGACATTGTAATTCTGTCAGAGACAGCAAAGGACTTGGAAGAGCAGTTGAACGGAATGGACAGTGTCTTGAAAGGAGGATATAAGATGAACATCAACAAAAGCAAAACGAGGATAATGGAATGTAATCAAATTAAGTCGGGTGATGCTGAGGGAATTAGATTAGGAAATGAGACACTTAAAGTAGTAAAGGAGTTTTGCTATTTAGGGAGTAAAATAACCGATGATGGTCGAAGTAGAGAGGATATAAAATGTAGACTGGCAATGGCAAGGAAAGCGTTTCTGAAGAAGAGAAATTTGTTAACATCGAGTATAGATTTAAGTGTCAGGAAGTCGTTTCTGAAAGTATTTGTATGGAGTGTAGCCATGTATGGAAGTGAAACATGGACGATAACTAGTTTGGACAAGAAGAGAATAGAAGCTTTCAAAATGTGGTGCTACAGAAGAATGCTGAAGATAAGGTGGGTAGATCATGTAAGTAATGAGGAGGTATTGAATAGGATTGGTGAGAAGAGAAGTTTGTGGCACAACTTGACTAGAAGAAGGGATCGGTTGGTAGGACATGTTTTGAGGCATCGAGGGATCACAAATTTAGCATGGAGGGCACCGTGGAGGGTAAAAATCGTAGAGGGAGACCAAGAGATGAATACACTAAGCAGATTCAGAAGGATGTAGGTTGCAGTAGGTACTGGGAGATGAAGAAGCTTGCACAGGATAGAGTAGCATGGAGAGCTGCATCAAACCAGTCTCAGGACTGAAGACCACAACAACAACAACAACAAACTTTCCAAATTTCACACAAGCTCTCCTTGCAGAACTAGCACTCCTGGAAGTGAGGATATTGCAGAGACACGGCTTATCCACAGCCTGGGGGATGTTTCCAGAATGACATTTTCACTCTGCTGCAGAGTGAAAATTTCATTCTTGAGGAACAAAAATGCCATGAATGCCAGGCAGTAACATCTCTTGCCGATCCTCCCTCTTCTCTACAAAACCAATGGCAAGTTTCCATAATGAACATCAAAACCTGACATAAGAAAAGGAAAGGATAAGTTACATCAGCCCACACAAGAGGAAATCAAGAATGCCAGAATCTGGTGGTCACTTTGTGGTACCACCCTGCTGGAAAGGGTTCCCAGCTTGTCTGACATTCCTGCTCTCCTCGCTAACATTTTAAAGCATTACCGGAATACCCTTTTAATGGTATGACACATCGCCAATATGGAAAGGCAAAAACAACGCATTTGACAAAAATAAAATCCCATTAGGGTCAGTGGAGGTATAGAAAGCATTGGGCAAGAATAAAAACACACTCTAGCACTGGTTTAAGATACCCTTAGACTGTGAGGGGCTACACAAACATGGAGCAATGCCAGGTGACAGCCTTACTCAAAACTTGCTGCTGAATGTCAGTCCTGGGTTCAAATACCAGCTCCAGAGTGGTGCTTTTCCTTTCCTTGAATTTTTCTCTCTTAAATGGCATCTTGTGGGCCTTGATGCCCTCGAACCTCCAGTCATTCAGTCACTCAGCACTGAATTTCACCTTGCCTTGTTCCACCATGATCTACAACCAGAATGCCACAAGAGCTGCTGCAGGACTGAGGACAGAAAACTCTTCGCTGACAAAGCTCCTGCAGTAGGCCAAGAGCTGTGTGTATTCGAAGGCGAGTCAAAACACAGGTGAGTGGACAAATAGGGATCGCATCAGAGGGGAATACCCCCAGTGTTACGGAAAGACTTGTGAGATACAAGGGCTCTAGTTCAAATTGCAGCCTACCTTCACATTAGCTGGACACACATCAACAAATTTTCCCAATGGAGCATGAATATTTACGGTGGATTGTTGAATACCTGCAATTTCTGCCTGTGGGGTTTGTGGATGCCTGACCTTGAGCCCATACCCACAATTCTCGGGACTGGGGATCCAGCCTGACAGCCAGATACATACACATGCAGACCTTGAAACTACCTTGGAACATGTCTTACAGGATTTTAAAGAAATTATTCGGTAAAAAATTGGTTTTAAATTAGTTACAGCTTTGTATGTCAGCTTCATGACAACATACATACCGTTTCAATAATGGTCATAGTTATTGTATGTAAGTAATGTACTGTGTGAAATTCAAATTCATTGCAATGAAAACTAGGGGTTGCTATGAATTTACATTTGATGCATATTTGACCATATATTGCTGTATACGAAATTTAGCTAATATATTGAATTTTTCTTGGAAGGAGACCAATATATAATTTAAATATCAAATGGATTGTATATAGCGCGTTCTCACACACGAGAATGAAATATTCACAATGTCCCTCGTGTGTCAAACAGTTTGCAACATTGAAATGAGAGATTGTGGCACAGAAAGAGAAGAATATTTTGCTATATAATAAACATGTGGAACTTTCTTATCTGCAATGATAACCAAGTAACTGCAGACATTTACAATGGAATGATGTACTTTTTTAAGTCTACAGTAACTGATGATACAAAAATTAGTGTGGCTTTGCAACAAGATAAGTGAAGAAATTTCACATTCATTTGTATATCAAGAATGTGAATTTTGTAAACTTTTGACCTGGATTGTCCTCAGTTTCTCATTTAATAAACAACTGTTTCAGGATTCTGCCACAATTGCAACTGGATTTGCATGATATGAGGAGACTTTGTGCAATTTACACTTTATTTTGCCAAAAGCAGCTAGTTTAAATATGACAACAAGAGAAATGTAGGTGTTACTCAAAATATGCCACTGATATATGAGTGGCTTTCAGTTGCTTTAAGTATAAAGAAGAGGCTGGATCAGTGACCACATCAAAAACTTAGATAATGGCACTGTGAAATATCTTGTTTGTGAAAATTGACACTTGAACACTGCATGAACAAGAATGTAAAGGAAATAGGGCATATAAAGATGTGGTTGAAACATTTCTGGATTATATTCCAACTGTGGAGCACAGTGTTGTAAAACTGAACCATACACTTTGAAATTGATTTTTAGAAAAAAAAAATCATTTGCATGACCATATTGTCTGTAGCTAATTTATAATAATTAAGTGTTTTTTAAATCTGTCAATGCAATTACGGTACAGGAAACAATAGTACCAAACGAGAGACTACCCAAAAATTATGCAAGCAGATGGATGGCATTTCCAGATGTGAGTGAAAATCAGACAGAACATAGCCTATTGTAAGTAGCATCAACATCTTTGATAACAAACTGTTTTTAGATGTAGAAAGAAAGCCATATTGTTAATATGTTTCATTACATACAACTGGTGATAATTTGTTTCAATAAAATGAAATGCGTTTAGTGACAAAAATACAGATTTTCTTGTAGCTGCAAAGGTCGATTTACAATGCATTCAATAAATGTCAGAAATAATCTCAGAAAGCTGTAAGCATCCTGAAAGAAGCATGAAAGGGGGAGGGGGGTTGAGTTGTATAAACCGACACTACAGTGGGCACCAACAAAATGTTGCTCGTACTTTTCTTTTTGAGAAATATATGAGCATATAGCGTACAAACTGCGAGTGACTGCCACTGTTTTCTTCGTAGCATCATTCGTACTTCCTCTCGAATACATAAATTACTTTTAAAATATGAAGATGTACTACAATGAATAAAATGCCTATAAACGTCACACTGTACAATGTTTTTGTAATGAGACACATTCACAATTCCTGAAATCCATTGCCCGTGGCCTCTGGCCTGTTGAGCATGCACTGCACGCCTGAGTCTGTGGATAAATCATAAAAATATGCTGATATGTGTCACAATAGAACGCATCTGGCCTATGCGCAAATCGGAGAGACTAGATCTGAAGAGTAGGGCCTGCACATTAGTGGGAAATAACAGACCTCAGATCAGTGTGCCTGATGCATCTGAGATACCTGCAGAACTGGCCAAGGGTTCTATCTTGTCATGAAAGTTTGTTTGTGTGTGGCCAGCTATCCTCACAGGCTGTCTTATCAGTGAGAGTATTTGCTGCACACAGTTTGACTTCTCTTACAAAGTTATTCGTGCCTTTTGGCACCATGTTGTACAACTATTTATGGTTAATAACGAGGTGCGTGGTTTGAGAATGGGCGAGTCAGCTTGAAACCAGTAACCACTGCAGCAATAAACTGTGTATTCTCGCAACTGAGATGGACAAAAATACAGTTGCGGGCATACCATCTCAAAGCAGTGTACCTTGAATCGGCTGATTATTAACTTTGGACGCCACAATATATTAACAAAAAAATTGTTTGTTTTTAGACAATCTTTCAATGTATAGCACTGAAAATACAGTTTCCCATCAACTTCAACCTTAATCTTTTAAAAAAGCTAGAGAGCGGCTAGCAAAGGTCTGAAACATTTGTTTCTTTATTTTCAATACAGAATGTCCTTGCAAAACTTTAATCAAAATCGGTGACCCACATGTCAGACCCTTCCCTTCTGAACCATATTTCCCTCTTCTGATGTGTCAAGGGAAGCTATGATAGTGGTCGTCGCCACACTGACATTCAGTCACGCTTTACCAGGGGATACTTGTTTTGTTGCAAACAAGCCCATTTCTTGTCCCAGGAACATGATGTGGCTGTAAAATCTTGCATGGCCAGGAGCACTTTATGTTTGTCCTCTTATGCTGGGGGTGCTGATCCTCCATGGTACTGAATATGGCACTACTCAACCCACTGATTCCATATTTATGTGAGTGTCATGGGGTACTGATCAATGCGACTAGCAATGTTGTGGAATGATAACACTGCAGTTTCTATAGGGCATGATTCTGCTGTTATTGAATTCTGTCATTTGTTGGTAGGACTTTCTTCTTCTCATATAGCGCGTAATATGATCTCTCAACCAACCAACATTTAAGTGCAGTTTTTGAACATGAAACCTACTACGTAATCCATTTTTATGTGCAGAATGTAGTTGGTGTAAAACCTACCCTCTTTGTACAGTTGCACTGAAATGCTTATTTCCATATCCAAGCATATCAATGCTGATTTGAAATTTCTTGCATGGTGTCACATTTTTAATGGCCAGCAGTTTATCAGTTACGTATTGAACAAAATATATTAATTTACCATATAGTTGAGATTCTGATTAGCACATCAAGATTGAAAACGTTGTTGAGCTATTGAAGGGTGCTCTTCTTTAGAGCTAATAATGACAATAGAACACACAATGCAGCATCACACAACATATCACGACTCAAATTTTAGCTCTACTTGTACGTAATTTATTTACAGGACAGTTTTCTAAAAATGGTTATTTGGGAAATAATATTACAACAGCGATACTGATAAGCATTTGGAAACTACGACAGTAAAAAAAAAGCTGTAAGTAATGTGACATGATTTGTTCCTGCAGAAATGACTAGATGCCTGGCATATATGACACTTTCAGTAGCATACTAATCTTAAAAGCAAGAACTGTTCTTACCTAAATAGAGACGTACCCAGTACAGACCCCATCTGATTCTAATCTCCTATCACTAGCTGTAATTAATACATTTTATACATTTAATATGCTGCAGCTAGTCTACTGACTTTTATGATCTTTGCAGTTCTTGGCATACAGTGCTCAGTCACCTGACTTTCTTCTTTGAAACAACCAGGCCATTGTTCACATTATTTTTGGACACTCCCTTTATAAGGTTCATCACCATTTTTCCCCTTCAGGCTTCGGTTCCTTATAGCGCATGGAAATATTTGTGATACTTGTCTCTAATGTAGTCAAGTACCCTCAAGAGTGTAAGGCAGCCATTTCATCCTTTTCTTTCCACAAGGCCATCTTTGAACATTCAAGGCAATGGAAACTTCACAAAAAATGTACTGCTCTATTGTCTTAAATTTAAGGATCATAATTCATATTTAAGGATAAGTAATATTCACCAAGTTTCAACACTGCCTTCATTTAGTATATAAAGAATGTTTCTTGATGTACTGAAATCATTGTATTCCTTTAATTTGCTTTGTTTTAACATAATTTGACAAGTCTGTGCTGGTTAAACAGATATGAAAGTAAATTCTTTGATATATTTTTTATAGGTTTTATAACAAGTGTTTCATCACAATTTTTGTCTAGGTTTGCAAATTTTGACCCGGTTCAGAATATAGTTAAGTGAATTCAAAGTTAAGTGGGGTATTGTTGTATAGTAGTGACAGAGAAATTCTAAAATTCTTTTGAGTGAGTACCACAACATTAGACACTGTTGTTGAATGCCAAAACATGTATGTGAGAGATAGAGATGACCAGTGGGCTTATAACACAAAAACTGTAATGGAATCTAGGTTTGCATTTTTTAAATTGTAAGTCCATATTAAAGGTTGTAATTCTATAACAACCAGATGGCAGTACATTTGCACGAGCTATAAATTTTCTAAGAGCCTGAAGCTAATTACGTTGCAAAGTAGAATCAGCATCATCAGCATTAGTTAGACAAAAAATACTGTCATCATAATAAGTGTACAGTTAAATCCTAAGATATGGCCAGATATAGAGGAAGCTTGCAAATGGTGATGTGTTACTTTGACGTAATCTGCAAATGCAAAAGATAGCATCCAGATAAGCACAGCAGTGCAGTAAATTAAGCAAAAAAAGCGTATTCACAAGCAGCAGCACCACAGACAGAAAGATGACAACAAAGGTCAGTATCTGATGGCCACTTTCACATTGTTACCTGGACTATAGTGCAGAAAATGTATTTTGTTAGTGCTCAACTACTGCACTTAATGGAATATTGATAGTGCTGTGTGTACAGACTATCTTTAGTATTCCACCATCATGGCATGTAAGCTTCAGATCAACAAAGAAAGGCAAGGAAGAGCAAACTGCTCGTGGAATCACAGGTCTCAGAAGTAATTCTTGATGATACAGAGATGGCTATTGCAAACTATAGATTTTTGACAGCAGGAAATGTTACCACAGAATGACAACAGATGGCAGGAAGAAATGACAAGAGAATGACTTAAAATGAGTTGGAAAATGAAGAACCAATAAGAAAAGGGAAAATTAACAAAGAGAAAAAGAAGGAATAATGTGAGAAAGGAAATGAAAAACACAGAGACAGAGCAAGAAGGAAAAGTATAAATTGCTTCAAATGGAAATTGAAAGAGATTATCAGTTATTTTGCTAAGTTGAACAAATCTCTCAGATATTTACATTTGTTTACTTGTTCAAATATCCCAGTTTGGACTATCAAAATAACATTATTTTTGGAAATATGAATAACCAGCTTCTTTCCCCAAAACTCATTTTTGTGAGTGCTTCAATAGGATTGTCTCCCATGGATCAGTGTAAGGCAATGTTTGTATTTTATCTTTTAATTTTGTGCCTTTGTTTAGCTTTAAGATTGTTTTTTCTGTGAGTATGGTGTGGAGAACTGGTGATAATTCTCCCTATTTAATGTTACAATGGGCACTAAAGCTACCTGTAATTAAATTTTTTATTTCCAGCCTGAAAACTGACTTTTTCTGCATATTTGTCGGTTTTTGTGGAATTCTGAATTATTTCATACTCTGCCACAAATAGTCTCTATTGATACTATTGGAGGCTCTTTTGAAGTCAACTAACGGTGTTTGTAGTTCTTGATTATACTCAAATTTCTTCTCAAATAGAAAGTAGGCCCTATTTCAACAGCATCACTAGTTGTCTGGATGATGGAGAAAATCATGAACTGAATTTTACAACAATACTGGAAAGTGACAATTGAAAAGATTCTTTATTTCTTAATCAAGTACCCAGAAACCAATTTATGTAACTAAACAGTAACTATAAATGTTGTAAACATTAAAACATGCTACACTTTTGAGCCTTTATAACTTTACTTTCTGCCACTTTCATCACATTTTATGAATGTCTGAATTGCATTTTTTGGTGTCCTTACTTGTTTTTGTTGCTCAAAAGACATTTGAACTTACTCAGCTAGCTAAGAAATTTATTCCTAGGGTACAAACCAGAACAAGTAGTTTAATGATTATTGTAATGTCACATGTTCATAATTGATGTTACCTTCACCTTCTTTGTTTGTTTACAGACGTTTTACTCACATAAATTTCACTAAAATTTGGTTCCAATATTTATTTCACACATTTAGTAATTCCTGATTCAACACTTCAAATACTGATGATAAAATATTTTCTTCTCACATTTTATACTTTGAAACTGTGCCTTAGTAAAAAATCTGAAGGTTTCCTTTTTAAATATTTTTGTTAGATGCATTTTGTCTGGTATTGTACAGCTTCTTCACCAAGTATGTGGCAAAAATTTACTGTGCCACAAATGGTAATATCTTTTAAGACTTCCATTGACAGTTACCTGTAGTTCATGTAATACAGTAATTCCTTGAAGTTTGATGGGCACCATTCACATCTCTCTCTACACCAGTAAATGATTCACTGTACGTAGTTAATATTTTGTACTATTTGTTCTATTATTTTTATGTTGTTACTTTTCCTTGCTTCACTTACTGGCAGTTCGACTTTTCTCAATAACATCACCATTTTACCCTTCAGGAATTTCTTTTACAATTTATGTAATAACTGTTAGACATTTTCTAACTGCCTTAGTGGAAAAAATATGTGTGAAACAGTAAAGTGACAATTCCAATGGAGAAACCTGAAATTTTGTTGAAGACAACAGAACAAAATACAGGAAGTGAAGGGAACTGTTCCTAAGAAGCGCTCTCACAGCAGCCTATCAAAGAAAAGTGTTGGAAGGTGGACAAAATAAAGTTTCATTGAAATAATTAATTCAGAACTGTATGGCAATAAATAAGAAGGTTACAAACACAATGATATGGCTCCACAGCTTCTGAATGTTTATCTTAAATGAGCCTTTGGAATGTTTATCTTAAATGAGCAGGTAACATTGTCAAGATTTGGGTTATGCTTATCATGATACATAAAGTAACAGTTCAGTAGGTACTTCAAAACAACACTGAATTGTGTCACACAAGATTGGAGATAGAAATGCGACTAATCTAAATCATACAGCCAGTAAGTGAGGCAATGAAATGATGTTGACTGTAGTAGCATAAGTGCAGTGGGAAAAACAGTACAGAAGAGAACAAAATACTTACAAAGAATCATTTACTGAGTGATCACTGATAATGGAGGAAGACAAGACAAGTGAATGGTATGGATATAATCATCATCGAACTTAAAAGGAAACTGAAGAAAAAGAATATATTACTTGAATTACGGTATCTATCACTGAAAGTCTTTAAGCGATATCACTACGCGTGGCACAATAAATTATGACCACATTCGTTGAAAAAAAGCAGATGCAGAAGTTGTGCAGCATCACAGAGAACTTTGCAACCTACATGATGTTATAGTATTGTATATAATTAATCTAATGAGTTTACTATCGTAATTTTTTGTTTAATGCGAAAGAGAGTGTTCTGTTTGTTTTTTACTTTTTATATGTACATCATCATGATCTGGTGAGTGCTGAAGGCTATACTTTGCATGACACGAGTTAACAAATTGCCAAATGCAATAGCCAGACAATTAACATCCATCCATTGCAACAAGAAGTCTAAAGCTACACCACACCTCCTATCGTGATTATGATCTAATAACGAAATAAATAATATTCAATGTAATGTATCTGAATATCACAATACTCTGAAAAGGATAGATTACTGCCTACCATAAAAAATGTTGAGTTACAGACAGGCACAACAAGATGACTGTTACAACTTGAGCTTTCAGCCAAAGCCTTCTTTAGAAAAGAAAACAAACACTCATTTACAAAATCAAACACACCTCATGCACACATCACTAGGCATACTGTCTCCAGCCACTACAGCCAGAATGCAACTGATATGTTGAATGAAAGCAGCTATCTTGAGTGAGGTGGGGAAGTGGGAGGGGGGGAGAGAGGGTCGGCAGGATATTGGAGGGGGGAGGGAAGAGTGCTGTCTCGTGGAGTGTGCAAGGACTAGATGGTGGCAGGACAAGGCTGCCCAGCGAAGTGTAAGGGGAGGTTGTGGAGGAAGAGGGGGAATGGGGAGTGGAAAAGACGAGCAGAGAAAGAGAAAAAGATCAGTGGGTGCCTTGGCAGAGAGCTGTGCACAATGAATGTGAGAGAACATGAATTAAGAGGAGGTGACACGACTGGGGGAAACTGTTGGGTAGAGGGTGTGGGAACAGTATGTTACTGTAAGCTGAGGCCAATATAACCACTCTTTTAATTGAGAACATTTTTGTCAGGCTTATTCACATATAGGAGAGAGTTGATCAATCATATCAGAAATAATTAATAGCATTGAAAGTGTTTTAATTAAAATTATCGATACATAATCTCTCATCAGAATAATGCCTGCAGCCAAGTAGCACCTCAGGGAAATCAAAGAGGTTTCAAAACAGCTACTTTTATTTCTAAATTATACTACATAAAACATGCAAGGGTATTGTTAGTTTTCTTGTTTTGTATTCAGTGCTCTGAATAAGTCTATGTAGATGCGGTGTGCGATATAGCTGGCATTTCTGTGTGATATGCTACGGAAGGAATCAGAGCATTTTTATTAAGCTGCAAGAAAGGTGACTATAGTCAATTTATATGGGACAGAGTTGTAGTCAATTTATATGGGACAGACTTTCATCGTAAGGTCATGAACTAAGAATATTTGAGGAATTGTGTGCGCGAGAGAATTGTGACTTAATAGCTACTTAACATTTCATTTCCAATCAGACAGAAACATACAAAATCAGAAACAGTGCAGATAAGTCGTAACATCAGAAATATGAAGTAGAAATAATAAATAACGCCCAAAGACGCTATTAACTATCTTGTTTTCGGAAACGCAGCTCCAAATGAAGGGTGATCGATTGTGCAAAAAATCAAAATTCATTATTATGACAACCTGAAATTTAGTTTCTATTACAGTGAATATGTTTGTGGCTGCTCCATCTGATGTGTAGATATATACAGTAGATAACGACATCAATATCTTACGTCAGGGAAGTCGATGACAGCAGGTCAACGGAGGGCGGCTACACCGGGATAATTTTGGAAGTGGTGATGACGAGGCTCTGGTTGTTTTTGTTGTGTTTGAAGTGCCACTGGGCTCTGCCTTTGTGACTTCAGAATGTGCTAGGGAATTTCATGAAGATGAGTGATTGGGGTTATGAGTGTTTTTTCAGTGTGTGTAAATTTGTGTTTCATCTTTTGTATGTGTGTTATTGGTCCCTAAAGTGATGCAAAAGGCTTAATTTTCGGCATCTGTGTGATACTTCTGGTGGTTCATGTCCTAAATTTTGTATGAGAAAGTGGGGTGAAATTTGCATTGTTTTGTAAAATTTTGTAGATTTGTTCTGAATAAGACTGTAAATGGTGGGTTGGCCTAAAAAGTCTCTTACGTGTGTATTGTGGGCATATCTGCCAGCACCTGAGATGACACGGAAAACTTTGTTCTGGGGACAGTGCAGTCTGGTTAGTGCTCTGTCTGACACCTTAGATCACACCGCCGAGCCATACAAGATGACTGGAAATATGAGCTGGCGCTAGAGGAAGAGTTTGCACAGTATGATTAATCCGTCACCTTTCAGGATGGGATACAATCTACAGAAAAGTGCACAGCCTTTGTTTCCTGCGGTGGTGAGATGCCTGTTCCACATCAGGTGTCGGTCTATTTCATGGCCAAGTTTGTTATTGAGCTTTTCCATGTCAATTCTCTGTTGTCAATGGTGAGTTATGATCAGGGAACTTGATTTTGGGATTGAAATAGTTTGCCTGGCACTTTGTGGGGTTGATAATTATTTTCCAACGATTTTTATTTTCTATGTCGAGATGGTGTTGTAGGTGGTGGTGTGTATGGAGGAGGATGTGACTGCTTTTGTATATGGCAGTATCACTGGCATAGACAGCAGTCTCTCTACCGATCTGCCTTGGAATGTCATTTATGTATATAGTATAAAGGACAGGACCTATAACCAAGCATTGCAGGACTCCTGCCTCAATCTGCTGTGTCTGGATGGACTAGTCTCCATTCCTTACGAAGAACTGACATCCTGTAAAGAAGGAGTCGATGATCCAGATTACATGAACTGGGCACCTTATCTGATCTAGTTTATAGATTAGGCCATCATGCTGAATGGGGTCAAATGCTTTCTCTATGTCCAAGAACACTGTTCCTTGTTCTACAAATTAGAGGAATTGTTGGGTAGTGGAATGCTCGGTGCGGAAACCAAACTGTTCAGGCAGGTAGCGGAGAATGTGTTGTAAGTATACCTCCTATCTGTGCAGTTGAGAAAAGCAAGTGGTGGAGGGGAGGGTCCACACAGCCCAGCTTGTGAAGCAGCCACTGAAATCAAACATATTACGTTAAGCTGCATGTTGTGCCACAGTTTGGTGTACTTCACTCTTGGCCACAGTTTGGTGATTGCTCTTGATCCTGGTGGATAGCTGGTTGGTAGTCATTGCATTCGGCTATAGCAGCCAGAGAGAGCAATCATGTCTGCTTGAGGTGTGTGTGTGTGTGTGTGTGTGTGTGTGTGTGTGTGTGTGTGTGTGTGTGTTCTTTTGCGAAAGAAGTTTTGACCAAAAGCTCAGTGTGTAATAGTCTTTTTCTTGTGCTCGTCTGCAACTCAGTGTGTTATCTGTACAATGAGTAGGTACAGGGTGTTTCATAAATGACCGGTATATTTGAAACGGCAATAAAAACTAAACGAGCAGCGATAGAAATACACCGTTTGTTGCAATATGCTTGGGCCAACAGTACATTTTCAGGCGGACAAACTTTCGAAATTACAGTACTTACAATTTTCAACAACAGATGGCGCTGCAAGTGATGTGAAAGATATAGAAGACAACGCAGTCTGTGGGTGCGCCATTCTGTACGTCGTCTTTCTGCTGTAAGCGTGTGCTGTTCACAACGTGCAAGTGTGCTGTAGACAACATGGTTTATTCCTTAGAACAGAGGATTTTTCTGGTGTTGGAATTCCACGCCTAGAACACAGTGTTGTTGCAACAAGACGAAGTTTTCAATGGAGGTTTAATGTAACCAAAGGACCGAAAAGCGATACAATAAAGGATCTGTTTGAAAAATTTCAACGGGCTGGGAACGTGACGGATGAACGTGCTGGAAAGGTAGGGCGACTGCGTACGGCAACCACAGAGGACAACGCGCAGCTAGTGCAGCAGGTGATCCAACAGCGGCCTCAGGTTTCCGTTCGCCGTGTTGCAGCTGCGGTCCAAATGATGCCAACGTCCACGTATCGTCTCATGCGCCAGAGTTTACACCTCTATCCATACAAAATTCAAACGCAGAAACCCCTCAGCGCCGCTACCATTGCTGCACGAGAGACATTCGCTAACGATATAGTGCACAGAAGTGATGACGGCGATATGCATGTGGGCAGCATTTGGTTTACTGACGAAGCTTATTTTTACCTGGACGGCTTTGTCAATAAACAGAACTGGCGCATATGGGGAACCGAAAAGCCCCATGTTGCAGTCCCATCGTCCCTGCATCCTCAAAAAGTACTGGTCTGGGCCACCATCTCTTCCAAAGGAATCATTGGCCCATTTTTCAGATCCGAAACGATTACTGCATCACGCTATCTGGACATTCTTCGTGAATTTGTGGCGGTACAAACTGCCTTAGACGACACTGCGAACACCTCGTGGTTTATGCAAGATGGTGCCCGGCCACATCGCACGGCCGACGTCTTTAATTTCCTGAATGAATATTTCGATGATCGTGTGATTGTTTTGGGCTATCCGAAACATACAGGAGGCGGCGTGGATTGGCCTCCCTATTCACCAGACATGAACCCCTGTGACTTCTTTCTGTGGGGACACTTGAAAGACCAGGTGTACCGCCAGAATCCAGAAACAATTGAACAGCTGAAGCAGTACATCTCATCTGCATGTGAAGCCATTCCGCCAGACACGTTGTCAAAGGTTTCGGGTAATTTCATTCAGAGACTACGCCATATTATTGCTACGCATGGTGGATATGTGGAAAATATCGTACTATAGTTTTTCCCAGACCGCAGCGCCATCTGTTGTTGAAAATTGTAACTACTGTAATTTCGAAAGTTTGTCTGCCTGAAAATGTACTGTTGTCCCAAGCATATTGCAACAAACTGTGTATTTCTATCACTGCTCATTTAGTTTTTATTGCCGTTTCAAATATACCGGTCATTTTTGAAACACCCTGTATATACCCTTTTCATAATATTTCTGTTATTGTGGCTAAACATTGATCATAATAAACCAAGCAAAAGTGTCTTATGAAACATAAGATATGTATATCCAAGAAGAAGATTATTCCACTTGTGTGTCTCATGAAATTTTAACCAACTTGTTAGATGCATATGAAAAGGGTGTTTAGTTCTGGTAAGTGACAGGAGTCAGAAGTATATCTTTGACTTTATAAAAACTCAGATTTTGAGTATTTATAAAAGAATAACTTTGTGTTTCAAGGGCAGGAAAGAAATACAAGCTCTTTATTGATGAAAAGTTTACAATCAGATTACCTGGGAAATAATTATATGGCTTATTAATACTGGAAACTATTAATTTTAAGTATAACTGCTAATGCAGAACACAGCAATTCACCAATTTTGTTGATTGCCTACTTCAATAGCATTGCTGGTTGTCTGGACGATGGAGAAAATCAGTAACTGAATTTTAAGACAATATTAGATTGTGACCCAAGGAAAGAATTTTCCTTTCTTTACCATACTCCTTTGCAAATGATGTGAACCTGAGGATACTCACAAAATTACCAATACACTGTCAAACTGTATCAAGTAATGGAAAGCCCAGGATGCAATAACATTATTCTGAAAATTTATAGATTGCTGTACACCATGTTTTTCTACTTCAGAAGAAGCCAAAAAGGCTTAAATGTATAGCAGTCCTTTTGTTGTGCCTGTTGTATCTCCTCTTTATGGCAAGTAGCAGGCTATCCTTTTTGTAATAATATTGTTGTTATTTCAAACTTTCGTAGATGAAGGGATAGCACATAGTCATAACATCATTAGTTATACCTCAATCAAAATAGCACTGTGATTGGCAGTCAAGCACGGGAGGGGTCTGTGTCAATTAATCCTTTCGCTGGATGTCGGGGATATAGTTCCCACTAAATGTATTTCTTCACAGTGTTTAAGGGAATATGTGTTACCACTTCTGTACACTCCTGGCATCTAGTGGCACTCTGCTGCACCAGCTGTAGTTTCTGTTTGTTGTGAAATATAGCCTTCAGGATTGTGGAAAGTATATCCCACCAAACAACATTGTTCTAGTGGTTCTTGGGAAGTATGGTTACCACCAAAGCAGTTTCTGTATACTTACCACAAAATTAGTCTGTCGTTTGTGGTCCTTCGGAATCATACTTACCACCACCTTATGGGTTTCCCAAAGCTTTTGGGAATATGTCTTACCATTTCTGTTTATGCCTGATGTCTTGTGGTAGTACACTGCACCAAATGTATGAAAACTGCTACAACAATCTCCACTTCTGCAATATACATTATTGTGACTTGTATCAGCTCATACCATTATTGTTTCTATTCATATCGCAGAAAGTAAACTTTTTAAATAAAGTAAAAGAAAACATAAAAACAGAAAAACTGTTTATTATTTTTTACATGTAATTGCAACACATAACAGCTCACAAAAGGAAAATCCATTTGCAACCACTGTTTTAACACCTCAAAGGTGCTATAATGATATATGGACCACCATAGTTTTTGGTCCTAAACCACAAAAGTAAAATTATCAAAAAATAAATATAGTCAGCTGATCATAATTCTAACAGGATCGCAAAAAAAAAAAAAAAAAAAAAAAAAAAAAAAAAAAAAAAAAAAAAAAAAAAAAAAAAGAAAGCACCTGCAAAAGGGTTAACATTTGTCCGAGCACACAATATGTCTGCGGCATTAATAGCTAGGCCTTTCATTCCAGACACAATCACACACTGCGGGTTAATGTGCAGTACATTGTTTTTTCAGGAGGATGGCAATAGTCTTATCACTTTTCTCTTCACTTCTGCTTAGCAGAGCAATACAACAGCAGTCAACAGAATGGAAGGCATGACCAAGCTCATTTTCTGAGTGGTTGTTGCTATGGTAGGTGTCCCATAACCAACTAACTGCCAAAAACTTTGTTATTTTGAGTCAGGTACATATTCTTTGTCACAGTTTGACTTTCAAAAGGGACCTGTTTCACTACCCTCTCCTCTCTTAATCATAAGAAGATAAAGTAATTTATACAGTAATGTGCTTCACATAAGTCCAAGTTTATTTGAACCAGTTGGTAATTCTTTTATTTCTTGATACTTTGCATCCGTACTGCTACTTTTCCAGTACCTATCAGTTGTTATTGTGTTTATTCCTCTCTTAATGGTGCTTTTTCACTAGTTTCTGTGCAGTTGTGCAATATAATTTCTTCTGTAGGCAAGCTGTTAATGAGTGTCTCATGCAGTACTTTCGTGAGAATGGCAGACTTCAACTTCTCCAAGCCTGTGCTATGTTCCCTTTTCTTTTTCTTTTTTTGCTGCTGATTTGTATATTCTTCTGAAACAGTTTTATTTTCCATGTTCATGGCTCTTTTCCCAGTTAATTTTTTTTCCACTTGTGTTGTATCTCACGCTGGATACTTCAGGAATACTTGACATGTTATCTAATTCATTCTGTTTAAGTACCATATTTTTCTTTGCCTTTGGAGCATCCATGTTTTTCATTTTACAGTGCCCACCAGAAACATGCACGAGTGTCCATGTTTTACGTTTTACAGTGCCCACCAGAAACATGCACAGTCTCCTTTTAATTTATTTCTACTTTCACCGTATCTGTTGAAGCCACATGCAGTTCCTCATCTGATCTGCTGGCCAAAGATGATAAATCCAGAGAAGAGTAATTTCCAGGGATATCTTGAGAAAGTGATCCCATTTGTGAAATACATTTGTTATTACACACAGCTAATTCTTCACTGTCACTGTTCACTCTATCCTCATATTCTGTAAGTGATGATAAATCTGCCAACGCTTCTAATAGAGCAATATTGATTCTTTGCCGTTTTATGCGAGTTTTTGGATTTGCCCACTTAATGGCATGTTTATTTCTCCATTCTATGGATAAACTGGGAATTTCTTCATTATTATGCACTGAACTATGACCTTCGCTAGAATTCTTATGGACCCACCCAGAGGCATGTTTTTGTTTCCAGTGAGAAGCAAGTGCATCAAATGTCTTGCAAGTATGACTGCATTCAGGACACTTTCTTTCGGAAGGACCATGTTCTTCATGAATATGTTCCCTTAGTACAGTCTTAAGTCTGAATGATTTATCACAAATGCTACATACATACGGCTCAGCACCAGCGTGTATCCTGAAACAGAAATATTTCCTAATGTGACAAATCACAAAAAAATGCTACTTAAAAATGGTTGATCATAATGGTACACAGGCATTTACAAAACACTGAGCAAAAGATGCAATGTCAACTGTGCTGTGTAGTGCTACAACGATGAAAATTAATATTACGACGATGTCAAACCTTATTTTCATGATTTAAAGAAGTATTCATGATATTAAAAAATGTAATTATAATTTTATTACTTTCATTTTTGTGTTCAGTGTATCAAAGACTTTCTAGTGCATGGAATAAATTAGCATTGTTTGTACTACGAAACTATATATGATTGTTAAGGGTTAAGCATGTAATAATTCGATGTAAGACATTTTGTTGAGTCTGAATTTTGTTCTCGTACTGGTCAGTAGAAAGGAAAAGTTCCTTAATTGATGTGAAGGTATAAAGGCTGTAAAAAGGAGAGAGAGAGAGAAGGTAAATACAAGTTATTCAAACCAAGTATCTCCCAAGTGTAACGTCTTGTCATTTCCTGTTGTTGTTGTGGTCTTCAGTCCTGAGACTGGTTTGATGCAGCTCTCCATGCTACTCTATCCTGTGCAAGCTTCTTCATCTCCCAGTACCTACTGCAACCTACATCCTTCTGAATCTGTTTAGTGTATTCATCTCTCGGTCTCCCTCTACGATTTTTACCCTCCACGCTGCCCTCCAATACTAAATTGGTGATCCCTTGATGCCTCAGAACATGTCCTACCAACCGATCCCTTCTTCTAGTCAAGTTGTGCCACAAACTTCTCTTCTCCCCAATCCTATTGAATACCTCCTCATTAGTTACGTGATCTACCCACCTTATCTTCAGCATTCTTCTGTAGCACCACATTTCGAAAGCTTCTATTCTCTTCTTGTCCAAACTAGTTATCGTCCATGTTTCACTTCCATACATGGCTACACTCCATACAAATACTTTCAGAAACGACTTCCTGACACTTAAATCTATACTCGATGTTAACAAATTTCTCTTTTTCAGAACTATAACTAAAAATTGCAAGGTCTAATCGGAGCCTGTCCTGAATAACAGCGAAGAACATTTATGTTAGCATATATTTTCTTCGTTTGGTCACAGTTGTGATTCGCATGTTTCTTTTTGTTATGCGACGTGTTATGAATATTTTCATTATACGCGCAAAAGTGCACACAGCTTTAATCGAACCTGCGTCTTTCGGAAACGATAACTTTTAATCAGTACAATTACGCGAATACTGTCTAAATCGCAACCGTGATCGCAAAAGTGTTTCCTGGACCAAATAATTCTTATAAAATGTGTATCTCCAAAGTGAGCAGCATTGCACTATCACTGACTCGCAACAATCGAAAGAGTAAAATCAATGCTTAAACAAAATTGCCACCTTTTAATAATTATTATTATCCCATTAAATAAATAAATAGCAATTCAGTGGCTATCCAATCAATAAACAGAGGGGGCAATTCAGCTGTTAAGATTAAATGCCAAATATCTGTACATACAATTAGTGGATGGTATTTCATTGTGGTTCAATGTTTTCTCACTATTCAATTTCTCTCTCCTGTAACACTGATTACACTTTTGAAGTATAACATTTCATAAAATTTATAACTAGCCGAGTACCCAGTGTTGTCTTGGTATACATTTATTTCCCTTTTATTAGTTGATCTCCGCTTCATCATTCTCCTATCTCTGACCACCTCCTCTTTCACTGCCCCTCTCAGTGGCCACCTCTCCCTACATCGCCCACTCTCTATCAATCTCCTCCTGCCCCCCCCCCCCTTTCCTGGTATCCACCCCTCCTGCCACCGCTCTCTGTCCAACTCCTCCTGCCCCCCCCCCCCCCCTCTGTCCAGCTCCTCCTGCCCCCCCATCTCTGTCCATCTCCTCTTCTCCCCTCATCCTGCCCATCTCCTCCTCTTCCCTTTCTCTATCCATCTCCCGCTCCCCCTCTCTCCGTGCTGTACAGCGATATAATTTTGTACGTACATTCAGTGGCATATGTGTATACCATGTGCTAAGTGTGTTGTGAATAGAATTAGTATCAAAGAAGTAATAAACTGAAATGTCATCCACAATGCAACAGTTTTTCACACATCTCAGTGTTTAAGATGTCAATCTCCTGAAATATGAGTTGTACAATAACATAACTTTGCACATATATTCAGTACTACATGTGAACACTGTCTGCAAAATGCACTGTGACACACTATCTACATAATACAGTTAGTTGTATACAGGTAATTAAAATGTCATGCCAGATGCAACAACTTTACTGCGTAAACAGAAAAAATGTTGTAAGTGATTAACGTTTTTTACCCTTTCATCATTACATAGCGGAAGTCAGCGTGAGAAAGTGTCATAAAGATTTGAAATTATGTGTAAAATTTATTGCAAGTCTGGGTCTTCGCATGTTGCGGCCTTCACTTGTTTATCACCTTCACCCTTACCCCTCTCATAGATAGGTTGTTCTTAGCCCCACAGCGATTCTTTGCAGATAGTAGGTGATGTATGTATGATGTTCGATTGAAGTTGGTCCAATGGTTTTGGAGGAGATGTGGAACGAACATAAGTACATACAATCCAATTCTAAATGAGCTAAGGCCTATTCACTGCCTCAAACTATGCTAAAGTTACCAACGAAAACCCCATGAAACTTCATCTAGTAATTTTGGAGATTTGCCTGTTGAAGGACAAACACACAGACAACAGTTATACATATTTATTTTTAATTTGTAAGTAACAGATTTCAGCTACAAGTCATCCTTTGGAATTTTTATTGGCAGATCTAGATTTCGGCTAGCAACTAGCCATTCTCAATGCACTATCCTTTTTTGGTCAATGCATGTAATGCCTGTTGGTCTGGCTTTGTACACAGTTCATGGGGGGGATAGTGTTCCATGAACTGTGTACAAAGCCAGACCAACATGCATTACATGCATTGACCAAAAAAGGATAGTGCACTGAGAATGGCTAGTTGCTAGCTGAAATCTAGATCTGCCAATAAAAATTCCAAAGGACAACTGATAGCTGAAATCTATTATTTACAAATCAAAATAACGGTCGCTGCATGCAACAGACTCTGAATGGAGGGTAACCTGATATTTATTTTTGGTATAGATGAAGATAATGATGATGATGATGAAGAAGAAGATGATTTGTGGTACGAAATATTAAAACACCCTGAATGACAAATTGGAAAACCAATCCTCTACACAGTTGCAGAACAATCAAAGCCTGTGGTTCAGACCCTCCACTTAGCTATGTACCATAGGTGCACTATAGGTCATTTTGATGATGCTACTGATGGTGCGTTCTGCCTTCATATCACAAGCAAGACTGGCTGTCTTTACTATTTGAGGTAGACACCTGAAATCAGAGAGAAATTCTTCTGATTCAAAGTGACAAATATCATTAGTATGAACATGAGCCAACACCTGGAGTTGGCTGCTAACTCCGCTATTTATGGCATCCGAAAGGACCCATTCCTCATCCGAGATGACTCCCTCTCATATGCACACTCAACTTGCTTCCCTCCTTGCCAGCTGTATTCCTAGAGGGCCTCTAGTGAGCCTACCATTGAAGATCCCAACTACCAGGAATAGCACTTCTATGACGGCTTGGATGTTGCAGGCCGAGAGGCTGTCTCTGAAATAGGATAGGTGACTGCATCTGGCCCAAGATCTTTACAGTTACAGATGGCACCTGGAACATGTTTGTCAGATGAAATTGGTTGGCCTTTTGATCAGTCCACGGGAAAGTCTTTTGCTGCCTGCTGCACATGGGAACGTTGTCCTACTCAACCACGGGTGATGGCTGAGCCTCAGTGTAGACTGCAACTGGGGTAGACACAGTCATGCACCAAATGGAGGACATGTGAGAGGTGCTGGGTCTCACTTGGATCCCAATATCCCCCCTCCCCCAGGCATGCCCATTTGCAACAGCCTCAAGCCATGGGACTGAAGCACACACACGCACGAATGCAGGCGCACACGCACACACAAAGAAATTTACCAATTAAACTACTAAGCACACAGGTAGATCAAAGTAAGTCACTTCTGTTTGAAGCTAGTAAAAATCATCTGGAATTATGTTTATGTTGGGTAGATGACTGAATACCACTTTCAGAAGGGTGGAGAGGATCTTTGGTTTGATGTCCCTCCATTCCAGGAGGCATGATAGATAATCAGAGCCCTGGATAAAGACAGGGTTCAGTTGTTCTAGTAGTCCAGGGTGATATGGGGTGGGGGGACACTCCTTTCTAATCAATTCTTGGTGCTGGAGGGAGGATTAGGGATGAGGATATGGCCACAGGAAGTTTGTTTACAGACTAGGTTTGGGGGTTAGTAGTGCTTGTCTGTGAAGGCATTTGTGAGACCTTCAGCATTTTGGACTACGAAATTCTCATCATTGCAAATACTCTGTCCACAGGTGGACAGGCTGTATGGGAGCAATTGTTTGGTGCAGAGCGGGTGACAATTGTTGAAATGATGATACTTTGATGGATAGTGGGTTTAATATGGACAGGACAGAGGTGTGGCTGGAAGCATCGGAGAGGTGGTGAACATCCAGCACAGTGGCAATTTTGGGTTGAGGAGGACCAGGTGAAGTGAAAGGGAGAGTAGGTTTTAAGGTTGTTGAAGAATCTGGGTAGGATTTCTTGACCTTGAGTCCACATCGTGAAGATATCATCAATGAACCTGAACCAGATAAGCGATTTGGGATTTTGTGAGACTAGGAAGGTTTCTTATAGACGGCCCATAAAAAGACTGGCATAGGGAGGTGCCATGCAGGCACCCATGGTTGAGCCACTGATTTTTTTATGTACATTTCCCTCAAAGAAGTAGTAATTTTGTGTGACGACGTAGTTCATAAGATGTATGGAGGAATGAGGTAATGGGTTTGGAGTCTGTAGGACATTGGGAAAGGTAGTGTTCAACAGTGGCATGGTCATGGGGACGTGAAGAGAGAAGATTAAAATTCAATGTCCGATTGACAATGAGATCATCAGATGGAGCACAAGCTCAGATTAGGAAATGATGTGGAAGGAAATTGGCAGTGCGCATTCGAAGGAGGCATCCTGAGCATTACCTACAGCAATTTATGGAAAATCTAAGCCTGGATAGCTGGATGGGGATTTGAAACAACATCCTCCTGAACAGGGGTTCAGTGTGCTAGCCACTGTGCCACTCCACTTGGAATGGACATGTGGTCTTTGTATACGGAGGTGGCATCAACAGTGACAACTAGGAATTCTGGAGGTAAAGGAGTGGAGATGGTGGAGACTGGGCAGAGGAAGTGGTTGTATCTTCAATGTAAGAGGCTAGGTTTCAGGCAATTGGATGAAAATGTTGGTCCTCTTCAATCCGATGTGCCACCTTCCTGGACATTGACCTCCATCTCTGTGATGGCTCCATCCATAACTATGTCCATTTTAAACCCACTAACCATTAACAGTAGTCACATTTTGACAGCTGTTATTGCGTGAACACCAAAAAATTACTTCCATACAGCCTAGATACCCACAGACAGTGTATCTGCAATGAGAATTCCCTTGCCCAATGTGCTATACGCATGAAGGCCTTCACAACAAGCAGTACTCTCCAAACTTAAACCACAAACAGATTTCCCCATGCCATCTCCTCACACACCTCTGAATTTCCACCAACATAAAAAAGCCACAAAGGGGCACCTTCCTCACCACCCAGTATCACCTAGACTGGGACAACTGAACCATATCGTTCACCAAGGCTCTGATTATTTATCATGCCCAGGAATGAAGGACATCCTACCCAAGTTCTTCCTCACTCCTTCTAAAGTGCCATTCTGTTGCCAACCCAACCTGCACAACACTGTGGTCCCTCCCTACACCACTCTCACTCCCAACCCTTTACCACAGGGTTGGATGAATCAGGTGCAAGACCTGGCCAACCCTGACTCCCCAGCACTTCCTGCTCCAGTCCTACAGATTTATCCTATACCACCAGAGGCAAGGCCACTTATGAAAGCAGCCACATCACATACCAACTCCGCTGTACTAATCACATGAAAATATTCAATACAAATTAAAATACGCTACACGAATGCAAAACACTGAACAGAAATTAAAATACCTTTTCTTATCATCTTGAGGCTGAACAGTGCATTTGATGTATACAATTATTTCATGTAATAATAAGGAATTTTGCATGTCTGTATCAAATTTTAGTTTACTGTTATGCAATTTGTATTTAAAAATAAAGAGATTTCATTTCCATCAAAAATTATGATTTTTCATTTGCTAATTAATATTCTCATTTAACAATAGATAAAGACTTTAAATAAAAGTTAAACAAGGAAACAACTTGCTACAAGTGGGTTTTGAGCCAAGGGCATTATACATGGATGCTTACATGCTACACCTTCAGCCAACAGCAGTTTCTTGAATGTGATCGAAATCTTTACACTAAACAGCTTTCAGAACTCTTGTAATCTTCAACGGCCATTTTTTCTTTATTTTCTCTTTTGCATTTGTTTGAGTATTGCATTGTAGTGATTTGGGAAATTTATGTGCAAGCACTAACCTTTGAATTCTTTAAGTGTGGAGAAAATTGGAGCGCACCACGCTGTAAGGTTTCCTTGTTGAACTTATTATTGAACTTACTATGTTGCACTGACCAGACAATCATAAAACAATTCAGTACAGGAAACATAGTAATGTTTTTTCAACTTTCTTGGCAGCTGGAAATCCCTTTGGCATGAAGTTTTGCAAAACCCCTTACATTCCTCGCCCTTCAACATTCATTACCTCAACTCTTCGAAATTTCTTCTTGAACACTATGTAATACCTAGAATCATCTATAGCAGACTCTTCAAAAGCAACACCAACACCACTTTTCTCTTGAGCAATTTAATTATCAAGCAAAGCAGAGCTTAACGCGTTGATGCAACGGTGTGCATAACAAATGTATAATTGCCAAGAACCAGAAAAATGAAAAATGCTTTTCCAGCAAGCCCTGAAACCAATGAGTCCAGAAACCAGTGCTAAAGTCAGAGTCTCCATTGGGTATATCAGAAATTGGGAACCATAAGATGATGTAAAGGAACCAAGAGCAACTTTGAAAAACTCATCTACAAAATTACTGACAGGGTACTTCAGGAATGTCAAAACAAAGAAACACACACACACACAAACCTTTTAAGAGATTTGTTAACAAAGTGTTAAAACACACTCCAGGGACAAATGGTCGGAGAATGATACACAAATTAAATGTACTGCTGAATTTGGAAAGACCGTAGTAAAACAATAAGTGTCCTTACAACTGTCACAATAAGTGTCCTTACAACTGTCACAATAAGTGTCCTTACAACTGTCACAATAAGTGTCCTTACAGCTGTCACAATAAGTGTCCTTACAACTGTCACTCATGGAGTTGGCTGTAAAATGGTACATTGCCAAGTGATGATGAATACTTTCCTTAGATCATAAGAAAATTCATATCAGAGGATGCTTTTATAAGAAAGTATACTAACTGACCACTTTTCATATGATTATATTATCAAACATAGATTTAGATGTCATGAAGCCACAATGGGAGCATGTAAGGTCCCAGTAATAGTCCATCTTGAGCAGCAGTTTATCATCAGGTGAAAATTTTTCCATTCAACTCATTATGGCAATGCTATGGTAACTTCTGGGGACAGTAACATTTTTAGCAGGTTTTAGTATGTGGGACAAACAGACCTCCCACTATCAGTCTGGTTACCCTTGATGGGAGCAAACCTTACTGAAAGAAATGTGGAGGTTTTCCCGACATTGTACACAGATTTTTCAACATACTACTGTACAATCCTGCGAAAGTATCATTAAATCAAATCATTTCAAATTCCTTGTGGAGAGGAGGGTTTTAAATTCTTTAGTGTTCCTGGACTTAAATACAATGGTCCTTCCTCAAAGTTAAAACACACGATCTTGTCGCTAATCATTAGAGATAAGAGTTTAGAAATGGTGTGCCATTGTTTGGGGTGTCTTCTTCAGTGCCTGTTTAAACATAATTTAATTAAATGGCATTTTCAGAACAAACTGAGATGATTTACCTGCTTCAGCGATGCAAAAACTGTTGAGCCCTTCGAATGACTCATTATTCCCATACGTTTTCTGAAGAGGGTCTGTTCATAAAGACTCTCATACCATCAGCAATCTGCCCAATATGAGATTACCATTTTTTATTCCATAATGCCACAAAGTGTTCCTCAAGATGTCTAATGCTTGGCTGTACCTGAATCAGTTGCTTAGTGGATTATGTTAACAACTCTTCGATGCCATTTGAGTTTGAAGACAAGCACATAACTGTTGGTTTAAATACTAATTGACTTGCTCTTCAGTTCTTCAGGTGGTATACTGGCAGATGAACTTCGGTCAGAAATTAGTAACAAGAGTGACTGAAACCTCCACATATTGATAGGTCAATGCTCCCTGGAGTGAAGACGCCATTCTTTTCATGAAACAGTATTGAGAAAATTTAGAGAACTAGCATTTGTGGCTCACTGCAGAGTTATTCTATTGCCACAATGTACATTTTGTGTACTTAGCAGAGGTACAACATACCCTCCATAATGCACCATGTTTGTTTTGTTTTTTCATAAACAACTCACCTTACTTCTCAATAGTTTCCTTTAAAGGATGTACAAAAGATTCAGCAATCCTCCAGCTTTTTCATTCCATAAGGGAAATAGGTTCCGTCAAATTCTGCAAAATAATCATTTATTGCAACTACCATTTCCTCATTTGATGAACATTTCTTACCAGCAAGCTAAAGTGTCAAGTGTGGGAAATGCAGTCATTTGGGGATAAGTCAGGGAATAGGGTGGATGAGGAACCAATTTAAAGCCAAATTCATGCACTTCTGCCATGAAAATTTCAAAATCCAACAATGAAGCATAATAGGGTTCATTTATGTTCCTGTCTTTTTCCAAGTAATCTAAGAGAATTACTCCTTAGGAATCCCCCCCCCTCCTCCCCCCCCCCCCCAAAAAAAACAGTGGCTAGCACCTTGCCAACTGAGAAAACGACCTTTGCTTTCTTCTGTGCACTGTCTGTTGCTTTGACTGTCATTTTAATTCTAGTGTGTAATGATGGATCCAGGTTTCATCAAAGGCCCCCAATCAGCATGAAAAGTCTTGCGGAATTTGATTAACCATCACCATACATTGTGTTGAAATGTTGTGCCAGGCGTCCTTTTGGTCGACTGTGAGCAATAGTGGTTCCCACGTTATACACAGTTTCTTCAAAGTTAATTTTCCAGGCAGAATGTTATGCACTCATTCAGTTGATATGCCTACAGTCTCAGAAGTTTTATTTGGCGGTCTCGCATTACCATATTAAGGATTCTGTCAATAGTTTACTTTGTGGTGACCTCAACTCAATGACCGGAGCATGCTTCGTCTTCAGTGCTTGTCTGAACACATTTAAATTCATTAATCCATAAGTAAGTGGTCTTCAATGATGGTGCTGAGTCCGCATGAACTTTGTCCAAATCTGTTTTGATATGTGTGGCTGTCTAACCCTTCAAATGAAAATGTTTAATAACAGCATAAAATTGTTTTCACCATTTTCAATTGCAGGAGACACAGTGACCAATTCAGATGGTTGTCAACAATGAACTGTACACTGAACATTGTTGGATTCTTTATTTGGTCTTTGGAATAATCAAGCTCACCAACCATGAAGGTGCAACAAAAACATTCCAGCCTTCCATGGAAATTTACCAGACTTACTACACCACCCAAGTGTGTAGATGTAGAAAAGGAAGATCACAGCTAACTGTATCTTCAACAATGTGGTCATTAGAGACACAGCAGGAAATTGTGTAAGTGTATGTTTATACTGCCTGTGACGCGATGTGAGGCATAATGGCCAAAGTGATGCAATGCAATGGAGCGTTCACATTGCACGCGATCTGGCCAGCAACTGAGTAGTCTCGGCATGATGTCGTTTTTCCTCGACCCAGTAAATTCTTTTTTATTAGAAACCAGTGCTCTGAGAATTCAGCGCAGTCGTGAATGGGTGCATGAAATCAACAAGGAGAGGAGGGCTTTAGGAGAATTTCATCATTTGTACAGTGACTTGAGAAAAGATGAGGATAAATTTTGGAATTATTTCAGAATGAATACAGAGACATTTGATTATATAGTGTCGTCTGTTTCAAATAGATTAGAGAAGCAAAACACAAATTTCAGAATGGCTATTACCACTGAAGAAAAAGTTATGATCATCATCAGATAAGTACACAATATTAAGTTTACAGCAATCATTTTATTATGAAAAATTTACAAATTGTGATAGATTCAAACTTTCTTTTAATAAATGTTGACGTAGTTGACAATGAGAAGTAAAATACATCACAGTTCAAGTATCAAAGTTTTCAGAATCTTGGTGGCTTGATATAACAATGTCATCAGGTTGAATTTCAAAAATGACTATTTTATTTTGCGGATTTCCAGCAATTACGATTTCAACTGGATTTTCAGGTGCATAGGGTGACATCAACGAATGTGCAGTGGAAGTGGTTGATTGTTCCAATTCTTCCTAAAGAACCTGCTGATTTTTTATCCTGGCTCTCAACTGAGCTGCTGGTCATAGTTTTCGCATTGCTGGCAGCAAACTCACTACAAAATGATAGCTGTCATCTTGCGTTTCTGATTTCAACATTTGTTGCGCAGTTAGCTTCAACTTTTGCTTCTCTATATTTAACAACTCATAGTTTGTCGATTTCTTGGATCTCTTGTTTTGGTTTGTGTGTAGGGTGGGTGAGGGAGGAGGCATCGAAACGCTACCCTCTGAACTTACAGACAGTCTTGAAGACCTGGCTTGGTTGGTTTCATCAGGTGAAAAACTCTCTCTCCTTGTAAGAGCTGGTGAAAATGGTACGTCGTTGTGTTGCGATGCTGTTCTTTTACTGTGATGAACGTTAGTCTTCGTCTTCCGTGGCGTCATTATGTCAGTCAGGAAGGTCATTAGCTCGTACCACGGCCAATTTGATTGGATAGGCGGCATGCCACCTTCATCTCCTGAACGTTCAGCACGAGGTTTTTTTTGAGTTCGGAGCGGAAAGTATCACGCAGGTTCTTCCATTTATTCTTCAGTATCTCGCCTGAAAATATAGATGTGAAAGTATGCGTAAATAATTAAGTACACTGTATACTTAATACATTTTTTGTCCTTAGCACATTAACTGCAAATCCTACGGAGATCCTACACATCCTTCAATTACGCTCATTTCATCCTTTTTCAGATATTTGTCGGTTGGGGTGTCTTTCCATGCACTGTCACAGTCATTTCGGATGGGTCTAACTACAGTCGCACAATGTGTGCATGAAACGTGCGCCACAATGTGTGAAATTCTGAGCCCTGTACACCTGCCTTCTCCTACGATACCACTGCTTCAAAACGCTGCAAAACACATGTATGCCAACTGTAATTTTCTGAATTGTGTGGGGGCCATTGAAGGTAAGCATGTTTGGGTTAAATGTCCCCCTCATTCTGGGACAATGTATTACAATTACAAAAAATATTTTTCGCTTGCTTTACTAGCTGTAGCCGATGCTAACTGCAGATTAATAGCAGTTGACATTGGAGGCTATGGAAAGCAATCAGATGGTGGCATATTTAGAGCAAGTAACCTGTACAATAATATTTTGAACGAAACTCAAAACTGGCCTCCACCGAAAGAGCTACCAGGTACTTCAGTAAAAGCCCCATTAGTGTTGGTTGGAGATGAAGCCTTTCCACTACTGGAAAACTTCATGCACCCTTTCCCTGGACTGTCACAAACTGAGGAAGTGAGGTTATTTAACAGGAGGCTATCGAGGGCTAAAACGGTGGTGGAACGCACTTTCGGAATTATGGCCAGCAAATGGCGTCTTCTCCGAAAGGAAATTGAAACTTGTGTAGAACATGCAGACATTATTAATCAGTGCATCTGTGTCTTGCACAATATAATAATGGATAAAGGTGGGCCTGACATTTCCCTTCAATTGTCTATTGACCAGGACATAACAGAACACAGTGCTTCAGCAGCATGCTTCCAAAATGACAGAGCAAACAGTAGCGCTTCAAGAAGAGCGAGGAGTCTCAGAGGGGCCGTCAAAAACTATATCAACAGTCATTAATGCAAATATATTTCATGTCGAAATTGTCAAATACTGTAACTATTATGAATGTCATTTCATTATCAAAATACTGTAATAATATCGATACACAATTAAAATTAGAAAATAAACAAAGTTGTTTGTGTTACTTGTTTTTTGGAGTCTTGTAGCTATTTATTTTACTTTTTTGTACTTACTGTCTGTTCCACAATCTTCAGCTATTTCATTTCATGCTTGACGAACAAAATCACTATTGCGGTAATATTTATTTTTCTGGTCCCACAACACGGGGCGTTCACGCACATTGTTAATTAGTCTTTCGACGTCCATCGCAAGCAAGCAATTACTCCAGATGCAAGCACAAACAAGGAATCGCTCCAAACACTCGCGCGAAACGCAAACTCGATTGCGACTACAGCGGAGTCATCGTATCGCACCGCATCACATCACATCGCTCGGCCCAGCATGTAGTCTAAATGGGCATCGCTCTGTTGCCACTGTTAAACCAAGCCTGCCCATTGTCACGCGATTTCAGTGCTTCATCGCTCGGCTCGGCATCGCATCGCGGGCAGTGTAAATTTAGCCTAAGGCAAAGATACCCAGAAAATTAGCCTTAAATGAGAGCCATTGGAAATCTAAATCTGGATGGCTGGAAGGGGACAGGAACCCAACTCCTCTTGAAAGTGAACATGGTGCTAAATCACTGCAGCACCTTACTCCTGTTCAAAGTAGAAAAACAACTCAGAAGCAGTGCTGAACTGTGTCACACAAACAGAATTTGGAATAAACAAATGTTTTGGATGTATGCTCACACACAGATATGATCCCTTGAGGCATGTGCAAGTTGAGGCCTACAGTGTATGATCTGCATTAAATTCTCCGAGGGCAGTGTAATGCCACAATGAGTTTTCTCAGATCCTTGTTTGATGTTACCACATGCTGGCAGGTACAAAGAACCTCAATATGATTGTGTAAGGAGTAAAGTGGTACACTTCATAAACAGTTAAGCCAGTCCACACTTGCTATTGCATCACTTACATTGTCCTTTCTGTACAGATTCTCAGCACAGTGATATCAAAGCATCACTAGGGACAGTATTTGTTCTGGCTCAATATTTTTTGAAAAAACATTGCTAATACTACAGTATGTTATCTAACGTTCATATGCAACAAACACACCACAAAACATTTTGCTAGATAATGAACAGTGACCCAAAATTATTTTTAAAGATTTACTTTGAATCAATTTGTCTCCAAGGATCTTTAATGGTAATCTCTATCTGATAATACCATATTAAATATTTTTTTAGCTTGCTAGGCAATATAATAATAATCATCTTTGCCTTCTATGAACTGGTGTAAATGACATAATTTTAGTTTCTATATAACTATATTGCTGTTACAATACCTGAAACTAAATTGCGCTTCATTATAGGTGCAGATAAATACAGTGACTATACCAGTGAAGGAAAGTTGCTACTCACCCTACAGCGGAGCTGAGTCGCGATAGGCACAATAAAAAGATTCACACAATTAAAGCTTTCGGCCATTAAGGCCTTTGTCAGCAGTACACACACACACACACACACACACACACACACACACACACACACACAACGCAACTTGCACACACATCTGCAGTCTAACGTTAGTCACTGTCCTCACCCATCCATCCCCCTCCCTGTTCCCATTCCAGCACTACGCAGCCGTCATTTCACCACCACACCCAGTCTTTTATTTTCTCTCCTTTCCACTACTTACCCCCTCCCCCTCCGCACCTTCTCTCCTGCCCTCCGTCTAAACTGCAACACTTGACTGTCCACCCCTCCCACCATACTATCCCTCCCCACCCCAGCCTCCTCCTTACCCCGTGTGTGTGTGTGTGTGTGTGTGTGTGTGTGTGTGTGTGTGTGTGTGTGTGTCTACTGCTGCAGCCTCCTCCTTACCCCGTCTGTGTGTGTGTGTGTGTGTGTGTGTGTGTGTGTGTGTGTGTGTGTCTACTGCTGCAGCCTCCTCCTTACCCCGTGTGTGTGTGTGTGTGTGTGTGTGTGTGTGTGTGTGTGTGTGTGTGCCTACTGCTGACAAAGGCCTTAATGGCCGAAAGCTTTAATTGTGTGAATCTTTTTATTGTGCCTATCACGACTCAGCATCTCCGCTGTATGGTGAGTAGCAACTTTCCTTCTCTGGTATTGTTACATTCTATCCTGGATTTTCTATTGTTTAAATACAGTGACTCTTTGACAGTGTCTCTGAGATAGCTTGGGAAAAAAATCAATGTAGTGGATACAGCTATTGTTCGAGAACATTTTCAGCTGACATTCTACAGGATTTCACGTTCTCTGCACAGTTCGGCCAAATCTAGGGCAATTAGATATCAGATTGGGAAAGTAGAACCACAATGGGATAAATAAACTAAATCCTTACACACTCTGGCACAACTAATGAATTAAATGCTAAAATGAAAGCAGCAGTTTTCTTGAGTTTGCTGTTTCCTCTCTCCAAAATACTGCTCGCCTCAGAAACTTGTATATTTGAATGAAGCAAATACTATAGATTTTTTGAAACAAAAAAACAGTGTGCCATGGTTGGAAGAAAGCACAGGTCACTCCTACCTACAAGAAGGGCAGCAGAAATGACCCACAGAACTGTTGTGCAACATCCCCAACAGCAACTTCTTGTAGAATCTCAGAATATGTTCTGAGCACAAACATAATAAGGTATTTCAAACAGAGTGACCTCCTCAACACTCCCTAAAACACTGATTGTGTGAAAACAACTTTTCCCATGACATCCTGAAAGCGATGGATCAAGGCAGTCTGGCACTGAAAGCCATGGGTCAAGGCTATCAGGCAGATACAGTACTTCTCCCAAAATCATTTAAATCGGTATGACATGTACATTACTTACAGAAAATCACGATTAGATGGGGTATGAAGCACAATCTGTCAGTGGACTGATGATTTCTTGATATGAAGGACACAACATGTTGTCTTGGTTGGAGTCATTGACAAGTGTGAACCAAGATAGTGTGCTAGAACCCCTTGCTGTCCATGTTTTATGTTAACGACCTTGCAGACAACATTAATAGTAAGTTCAGACTTTTTGTAGTTGATGTAATTATTCATAATGAAGTACTGTCTAAAAAAAGCTGTATTAGGTATTCAGTCAGATCTTGATAAGAAATCAAAGTGGTGCATAAACTGACATTTTGTTTTAAATGTTCAAAAACGTAAAAGTTTATTCTTCACAGGATGAATAAACACAGTACCCTAAGACTACAATATAAATAAGTTACCATTGGAATCTGTTATCTCATACTAATACCTGGGTGTAACACTTAGTAGGGATATGAAACAGATTGATCATGCAAGCTCAGTTGTAGTAAAGCAGTTGGAAGATGTCAGATCATTGACAGAATGCTAGGGACGTGCAATCAGCCTACAAATGAGCTTGCTCACAATGCACATAAGTGAGTTAGACTAGAATACTGCTCATGTACATGGGGCCTGTACCAAACAGGATTAACAGGTTGTAATGTAACAGACAGGTTTAAAATGTGATCCCTGTGATTAGTGTAGAAGGTGATACAAAGCTGTGAGTATAGCTAGTTAGCAGCTTGTCACCAAAGCTTATTACTATTTATTGTGATAATTATGAGTGTAAGTAATGTTATTAACATGAAATAGTGCTGTGAACCTCAGTAATAAAAATAATTATGTAATTAACATGTAATTCAGGATTATTCTGGTGCAATTGTCTGCAAAATGTGAGTTATTAATTTTCTAACTGAGAATGTATTTTTATCACAAGTCTGTAAATGGTAAACTTATTTCTACTTATGGTAAAACTCAATACTCTACCCAATCTTTTATCAGAAACAACTTTTAATTATAAGTTCAATTTTGTAAACATGTAAACAATATTTTATAAAATAGGTAAAAGTTTATTTATAAGACAGAAGTGGCATGAACAATGTTACAGAAAGGGTAGATTACTACTCACCATATGGGGCAGATGTTGAGTCATAGATGGGCACAACAAAAAGACTACTAAACATGTAAGCTTCCAGCCAGAAGGCCTTAATCTGAAAAACACACACACACACACACACACACACACACACACACACACACACACAAGTACAAGCACACACGCGCGCGCGTGCGCATAGGACCACTGTCTCTTGCTACCATGGCCACTGGCCACAGCAGCTGGAGACAGTGGGTTTATTTGTGTGTGTGTGTGTGTGTGTGTGTGTGTGTGTGTGTGTGTGTGTGTGTTTCAGAAGAAGGCCTTCTGGCCGAAAGCTTATGGGTTAGTAGGCTTTTTGTTGTGCCTGTCTGTGACTCGACATCTCTGCTATATGGTGAGCAGCAGTCTAACCTTTTTGTAATATAGTTGGTAGTGGCATGAACAATTAGTTGTGAGATTGTAAAAGTGATTTCCAGTGAAGTTGTAAAAAGTTATGTTATGATTTTTCAGGTTAAATGAAGGCTGTAAAAACTTTTGTTCTAATCTGGTGCTAACATAAGTAACAGAAGGAAGATGAAGTGAGCAAAGTTGTCAGGTTATTAACTCATATGGGAAACCCATGCAATGTTTATTCAAGCCTCACTGCCAAGTATTTATACAAAATGTATTTCATTCAATGGTAGCATTTGACGTTACAATCTCTCACACATGCACAAAGACATACTGTTTTAATAAGAACACATGCAATTTATGAACTATTATTATTTGCCCCCTATAATTGTATAGTGGTGTTAGAAGAGGACGCTGAATGTATACGCAGAAAGACAGTATTAATGGTCACAGGTTTCTTCGACCCGTGGGAGGGCATCACAGAGATGCTGAAAGACCTTAATTGAAAAGCACTTTATGATAGATGAAAACTATCCCATGAAAGCCAGCTTTAAATGATGACTCTAGAAATATACTACGAACTCTTATACATAACACACCCCAAGGAATCATGGAGACAAGATTAGTCTAATTACAGCTTACACATAGGCATTTAAGTAACCATTCTTCCCATAATCCGTGCATGAATGGAACAGGAAAACGCCGTAATAACTTGGTACAATGGGAAATATGCTCTGCCATGCACTTCACAGTGTTTTGCTGGGTATGGAAGTCGATGTAGTAATCCATTCTCACCATATGGGGCAGATGTTGAGTCATAGATGGGCACAACAAAAAGACTACTAAACATGTAAGCTTCCAGCCAGAAGGCCTTAATCTGAAAAACACACACACACACACACACACACACACACACACACACACACACACACACACACACACACACACACGCGCGCGCGCGCGCGCGCGTGCGTGCGTGCGTGCGTGCGTGCGTGCGCATAGGACCACTGTCTCTTGCTACCATGGCCACTGGCCACAGCACTGGTGGGTGCAAATTATTTTTATGATGGAACCATTACCCAAGACCCTGGTATTTTCTTCCATGTTCTACACAACAGAATACTGGATGTTAGAGTTGACAGTCTCCAAACAGATTGCAGGTAATGATGGTTTACTGAAATGTATTTTCAGAAACAATAACCATATTACTCTTGTTGAAGATAAAATGTGTCAAGGAAACAAGTTAAAGATCACGTCCCAAAAACTATGAAATGAGTCTTAATCTTCAGACTTTACGAAAAATACGCCCCAACTGAGGCATAACTATTCACAATATTAATCATTTTCAGTTTAATGTCAGTTAATGTAACTACATTGAAGAACAGCCATTTGAGAGAAAGTGGTAGGTCCACAAAAAGCAAGGTTAGGGTTTAGTGTCTAGTCGAAGATGAGGTTATTAGGTGGGGGACAAGTATTGTGTGCTTTACAAATGAACCGTTCCAACATATTTGCTTTAAGCAATTTATGAAGACTGTGGAAAACAATCTGGATGGCTGAACAGCAATATGTACTGCTATTCTCAGGAGTGCAAACCCACGGTCTTACCACAGTGTCACTTTGCTTGGATGGTAGGTACGGTTGTGCAAAGAAGTACATACCTTTCATGCTGTGTAAGATGCCATTTATCTTTGAAGGCTGCAACACAATATCCACACTGGAATGGACGTACTTTAGTGTGTACTTTTTGGTGACGCAACAAGGATGATTTCTGTGTAAAGGCTTGCCCACATGTGATACAAGTATGTGGAAATTTTTGTAAGTGAACCGTAGCACGATGTCTACTTAGGCCTGTTGCTGACATATATGTCTTATCGCAATCACAGCATCTGAAAGAAGAACAGGTTATCATGAACACATACAGGTCATGAACCAAAATAATACAGAGAAAACTGTTATCAGTCTGTTTTAATTATGAAGGATTTAATGGCTGGATTTTATTGAATTTTAAATGTGAATATATAATTACAAGAAAGAAGCAAAGTAATAATATATTTTTACAAATGTATTGCAAATAATCATCATCTGCTGTTCAAATTAAAACCAAACAACAAAAATTATTTTGATCACTTCTATTCAGTTCTCCTTCTTATAGATATTTTTATTAATAGTGAACTTTGTATACATGAATGTGAGTATTGGTGGCAACTGGATGTGGATCTATTAAAATATTTTGTTAGTGGGTGTTAAGCATGAACTAATAAATTACGAGAGACAACTGCTGGCCAGTTTTTACCTTTAGGAGACAAAATGTATAGTATTGCTAACAGACATATATTAAAGTGAAGGGGGGAGAGAGAGACTATCTACCATTTGGAATGAATAGTTGCTTCATCTGGGAAGAGAGAGGGATACGTTGGAGGAAGATTAACATTTAACATTTCCTATTAGAGGCTTGGCTTATTGATTTGGGGGTAGGGACCAAACAGTGAGGTCATCGATCCCATTGGATTAGGGAAAGATGGAGAAGGAAGTTAGCTGTGCCCTTTCAAAGAAACCGTCTTGGCATTTGCCTGAAGCGATTTAGGGAATTCATGGAAAACCTAAATCAGGGTGGCTGGATGTGGGTTTGAACCGTTGTCCCCCCAAATCCAAATCTAGTGTGTTAACCACTGTGCCACCTTGCTCTGTATTAGAGGCTTCTTAAGAGTTGTACATGGGTGTCAGTAGATAAAGTTTTGATAAGGAACCAAAGTCCAGAAATGTACCATATAACATAAGTCTAAAGATAGGATTACTTTCAAATCTCCCGCTTCAGGTATGGTGTGTAATGGTAGAGCTGCATAACACACATATTTAGAATGTTGCCTGGATCATCTTAATCCATCACATGCAATTTTCAGCTGACTGCAGTAACAACTGCAAGAAACTGGTATGTTCACAACAAAGAGGGTTGACTCATGGACTCACACCAGGGTCTGAGGATTGTGCGAATGAAAGTAGGTGTTGCTGATACACCTTTTGGGATGAACTGCACGGTCTCCATGTGGAGCACCCCCTGTAGAGTACACACCTCATTATCCCTGCTGTGTGCATACTGTGAAGTGGGAGATTTACCTAAGTCAACTCTACAGCTTGTGAAGCCTCTGATAGGAATTGTGAAACACCCTCTACATATAATGAATGAATGAATGAATGAATAAATAAATAAATAAATAAATAGATGTCATGTTCATATACACTCATGTATATATGGTCAATTTGTTACTAAGCACTTCCCATTTAATAAACTGCCCTTTCCCTTCCTGTACTGGTTGCATACATGCAAGGAAACCCACACACACTGAGGTCAGCACTGCTGACAATTGCCAGTTCTTAGGTGTGCTCAGGTATGTGGTCTTCTGACCATTTTCCTGTTACCTATATTAAAAATAAACCTAGTGGTATAGGTGGGATTACTGGGTAGTACAATCAACCAACCCGAAAATTAAGGTCAAACAATCATTCTGCCTTGAGATAACCTCAATAAAATGTTACAAGCTAGCACTAACACAACATGTCTTTTGTGAGAAGTGCTTTTCATTTGGAAACAGATATGAACTTCACTTGTCAAGGTGTGCAAACAAAGGGCTTTGGACACTGTTGTAGGAGCGGTGAATTGATAAAAATGCACTTCTAGAGATTTCTTTCTACTTTCAAAGGCATATTGAAGAATTCAGCTGTGATAAAATTTTGCAACAAGTTTCACCGCTGCAAGAGTTCTATAATGTGCAAGAGTTCTACAATGTGCAAGAGCATATATATGTAGAATTCTGTGAACTTGGGCAAGGACTGAGAGAGCAAATGGTGTACCTGACACTGACAACAGATGAGAGAAGTAACAATTGTTGTAATAAGAAGATTTCCTACAGGGCAGTGTTGATAATTTTTCCTTCAAGAATAAACAGTTGAAAAATAAATAGAGATAATAATTATAAAATTAACCGCTTAATCAGATTCCTGAATGATCCAAGTGTGTGAAGCCAATTTTTTAAAAATGAAGACATCCTTTCTTACAGCATTAAATTGTGCAAAATGAGTTAATTTTCACATACTTTAAAGTATGTTGTTATTTCTACAGCAAAAATAGTGGATATAGTTTTCAACAGTATGTTTTCATCAAAATCTATTTACAAAAGCTATCGTTTGATTACTTATTTATTCATTCACATTTTATTTTTACAGTAATATTAGGAATGTCAACTTAATTCTGCTTATTATCGACATAATATTACATATGTCTTGTGCAAGATCTGCTTGAAGCAAGGTAGCCACAAAATTCTCCTGAACATTCCCCGATACAGCAATCTTTACAGGCCTACTTCTGTTCATTTCTAGATACTCGGCCATCTCCAAAATTTTTTGGAGTCATGGACAGTCTGCTGCATTGCTTTCTTCTTACACTTGATTTCAAGTGAGAAAAGATGTTGTAGGATGCAATTAAAAGGTAGCCTTCTCCAAACAAAACTAAGCTCAAACAGTGTTCATATAATGTAAAATATTCTGGGAATGGATGGAGAGTACCTATGGTATTTTTAAATGCCCTGGTGATATCTAATGAGCTCTGGGAGCAAAAGAGAATGGGAGGAGCGAGAAGTTTGAATGCACTGGAACATCTTCCCACTATTGGTGCAATAAAATACTAGTTCTGACCACTGGTTCAAAAATGGTAGAAAAGCGGGGAGACCGAACAATTAGATCGGATTGCATAAACAGATAGCAATCTGCAGCTTATTATCTGTCTGATGTCACTCATTGCAGTTCCACATATGTGCCAGAGATGTTGAGCTTCATCCTTGTCAAATGACAGTCCTTGCAGGTCACTGGGGACTTAGTGGCCATTGGGTTGCCTAATAAGCTTACAACTTGGGCAAGTCAGGTAGTGAAACCTGCCAAACCCTCCCAACCGAGCAGTTGGCTCGGAACTCTTGCTCATCACTAAGGGCTCAAGCTTTATAAAAAGAAAGAAGAAAGATCAGGATTTAACACACTGATGATATGGCGGTAAATTGAGTTGGAGCACAAGCTCTGATTGGGAAAAGATAGACAAGGAAATCAGTCATTTCTTCCTCAAGGGATTATTAATTTAAGATAACTGCAGAAATCTAAATGTGGTTAGATAGATGAGGATGAAACTGCCGTCCTCCCAAATACGAGTTTCATGCCATGTAACTATACTGCATCATTTGGTCGCATGTTCTAAGAATACCATATATTTCCAAATCACAGATGATCTTTTTTCCCATAATTCTATGCCCAGAAGTTGGGGCTTGTCTTGCATTCACAGCATATGATGTGGAGTTTTCCTTTTCTTTACCAATTAGAACCTCTCTAACTCTACACTCTGCTTTAACCATGAGCTAATGCGCATGCTTCAAGGATTGTTGTATGATAGCAGGAAGGGTTTGCTGCGACAATTTTTTTTTGTCAGTTGTTTTTTGACTTTGGAGATCCCTCTTCTAAACTGTGTAGTAAAATGTGGAATGGATTGTAGTGTGGAACAATGTGATTCAACACCAAATTTTTCAATGGGACATATACTTCAAAATCATGATTGTTTGGCATCCAGAAGCAATAAACAATTGTGTGGCCATGAGGAGGTATAAAGTCACAGAAGCCAATACGAGGTGCCAAAAGGACAAATGTTTTCTGAAAAATGCAAAGTCAACTACATAAGCTTTCAGTAGCCTACACAGTAAATATTTTGAAAATACTGAAATGGAATTAATGATATCTGTGCCCAAGAAACCTAAAGAAGGAATGGCAGTCTCCCACAATATACGAAATAAGGCACATGAGTTGCCACGAGCATGGTGTCCAATTTAAAGCCAGCTCTGGGTGGTGTACAAGGATGACACAATGCAATGGACTTGTGCTGTGACATTGAACATCCCTTGCTCAATGTCTTCCAACATTGTATCTGGGGCAGTTCGAGTATCAGCGAGACATTATAAGACTGAGAAAGAATTACTTACCTCTTAAATTGGAAACACTGATGAGACTCCTGTTTACTTCAACGTGCCATACAGTAACACAGTTGAGGAGAAAGGTGCCAGAAGTGTATTGGTTCACACTACCGGCAATGAGAAATCGCAAATCACCATGATGATGTGTGCATTTGTAGATGTAGTTCTACGTCATCCTCAATCGTAAAACTATTCCAAAAGGAAAAGTTGCTGCACCGTGTCATATTTTGTTGCGATGGAAAAGGATAGATGACCAATGAGTTGGTTATAAATTGCCTCCATACTGTCTGCAGCAGGTGGTGCTCTTCTAAAGAACTGTGGGATGCTGACCCTTGATGCTTTTTGCAACGGGCATCTGACACCAGAAGTGTAAGCAGAGATCCTGAATTTATTAACACAGATCTTGTCGTCATTCCTGGAGGTATGACTTCACAATTAGTAGTGTTAGATGTGGTGGCAAATAAGCCATTTAAAGACCTTCTGAAGCAGCTGCACAGCAATTAGTTACTTTAAGGTGGTCAGGCCCTGATCCCTGTCAGGAAGTTGATGAAATCTCCACTATCTGTGATTACAGAATGGATCCAGACTGGTTGGATATGCTTAAACAGTGCTTGAACTGTGAACAGCTTTAAGAAGTGCCATGTAACAAATGCATTATAAGAGAATGAAGGCAATCTACTGTGGGAAATGGTGCACAGTAACCATGACAATGACGGTGAAACTGCATATTCTGTGGAGCATTCCAGTGAGGACCACTAAGTGGCATTTATATCTGAGTGAGTGAGTACTGTAACTGATTTTATTTTCTGTGTATCATTACTTTTACTGTCTCCTTCCGTTTCATGGAGTAAGGAAACCATTTGTAAGTTTCCAAAATAAATGTGGTATATTTATATCCATTTTTTTGTAATCCCTTGATAACAATGGAAGGTCATCTTGCATTCGGAGTAGTCTTGGTTCCAAAGACATAACATATTTCGACTGTATTAACACAACTGCATTCAGAAACTCACATCATTCTTATTTACTATCCATTATTTTAATATCTAATTTAATTGTTCTCTGTTCCTTATTTTTCATGGACAATTTCCACCTCGAACAGGACTACTACATACAGCACCACAACCTTTTTCGTAAAGAGTTATGTATTTATCGTTCTTCCTAAACATACACTGTGTAGCACATTCATGACAGGACATAATCAAACAGAATATACAATAAACAGTAAGGTACAGACATTGTTGTTGGATAATCAGACATTGAAAAATAGCTTAGGACCTAATAAAGCCCCTTCAACAGTGTGTACATCCTACAAATCTCAAGAGACCCCATCAGCATCTGTGCCAGATGCATACCGAAAAGTTAGGTAAAATAAAAACATTAAAAAGTATGAAGTAAATATAAATTTATAACACTTCTTACTGAACATAATTTCCACAATGGTACTTACTTCAAAAGTACCTGATGAGTACCGGAATTGCACTTAGGTGATTTAGGTCTCACATGAACTTCTTTTTGATTTTGGGTACTGTCACCATGTATTCTGTGCCAATGTGATTCAAGTGTCTTTTTCCTATCAAATTTTCTACTACATTCTGCACATTCATAAGCTGGTGGTAGATGAGATTTCATGTGATGATACAGTCCCCCACTACTGCTGCTTTTTTTGCCACATTCCTATATCACAAACATATTAATCAATATTAATCACAAAGTTATAAAGTCATGTGCGACAAAACATGAAAGTGATGCCATTATTTTTCTTATGGAAGACAATATACAAAACACAAATTGTAACCAGATACTGGGGGGAAAAGGGACGGGAAATTAAGATGGATCTAGAAAAATTTTCACTCTGCTGCAGAATGTGCACTAATTTGAAACTTCTGGGCAGGTTAAAAGTGTGTGCCAGACTGGAACTTGAACCAGAACCTTTGCCTTTCACAGGCAAGTGCACTACTGACTGTAGTATCCAGGTTTTTCTGAATTTCCACACAGCTAACGTATGGGTTTGCTACAATCTGGACTTCAAAAACAAGGAGTGATTAAACAACACTGTACACAAGTAAGCCTCCAACTATGATATCACATGCCTACGGTTTATGGCAAAAAATCAAACCTCAGCAGTATTTAGGCAGTAGGTTCAGGACTCAAAAAAATTATCTGGTACCTGTACATTTCATACCACAGAACTGATCTTTCACTCTGTACTGGAATGAGTATGACTGATAAAATTTTGTTCCAGCCAACAGTTTTAACCTAACAGGCATTTCACAGATAGTGCTCTTATTAACTGAGCTATCTACTGTAGTTATGATTCACTGCCTTCACAATTCCAAATCTGTGAAAATGGTTCCTCTGTTGTGCCTGGATAGGTGGGTCAAGAATAGCACTAGCCCACAAAAAAGGCAAGGAAAAACCACTGAGTCTTGATTTGGCACACAGTTTTAAAGTGGTAATATATTTCGTATCATTCTGGTATAAGCCTATCTTGTATCATATCCAAAGCAGTTATGGGCATAAAACAACAAGACAGATTAAGAGGAGCACAGGATAGAGGCAACTGACAAAACAGAACTTTTTATATCAGGCCTAAAAATATTAAAAATAAGTAAATAAAATAAAAAAATACTGAACAACACTGTTTAAAAATATAGAACATATCTTTCCCAAGGTAAAACCCCGCACAGTTCCATTTGAGTACCATTCTGAACTCTGAAATGCATCAAGAACGGCCAGGAACAGGCAGTGAAAAACCATGGGATCCACAGGGTCTTTTGGCCACGAGGAGAGGTAGAGACAGATCCAAGGAAGGCGTACATACCAGGAGCAGTTGCTTGCTAACAAGAGGCAACAATGGTGGAAGTAGGAGTTCAGAGCGGAAATCCTGTATGTGAACTGCAATTTCAATTCCAGTCCTGGGCCTCGGTTGCGGGAGGTGGATCTCTCTACAAGGAAAAAGGCCATGACAGTCTGGATGCTCACACGAACAGAAAACATGTATTCCATAGTTGAGCAGGAGTTTTTGGCATCTGATCTGTTTGGAAGGGACCAAAGTAGGCTGTTCACAGGGCTAGTCCAAAAGGCACCTGCTGAAAATTATATCCCACAACCATATATAGAATCCAGCATCCACAGGGCTGAAGGCGATGCGGAGCCATATGCCACATTCCCATAGACAAGATGGGACGGGATCAGTGGTTTGTAGGATCGCAAAAATGTAGAGCACTCTGTGCTCCAGCTGGTGTTACTGACACATTGAACAATATTTAGGGGTGAACAATGTTTTTGCTTATGTTGGCAAAGATGAGGAAGTCACATCTACAAGACATTGAAGACCAGTCCCAAACGATGATAACTAGGGCTCAGATAAATATGAATTAAAAATGACACAATATGTACATATAATATGACTCAGAAATATAAAATATGGAAAAAATAGACAGACAAAAAAGTACTATTTTCAAATAAACAACACTATTATACAAAAAACAAACAGTTCACTGACATTATTTGTATTATTACAATATATAATCACATTTTTTTTTTTAATTTTTAAAATTAATACTATTTCTGTTTGAATGATACAGTACTTTGTACTGACTGAAATATCTTTAAATGTCACAGGATGTGACTGGAGCAAATTTAAATTTGCACAATTCTGGAAGTGAGTATGGGACATCAAGTTGGTCATCTATTCTTCCACACAGTGCAATGTTAATTTTTGTGGGCAGATTAAAAGCTCTGATTTTCTCAAGTACATAGCTCAAATTTTGCTTTAATAACTCAGCAACAGGTCCATCTGCTTCACTAATTTTCATATTTATGCCTTCAATAATCTTTACACTGCCTTTCAAAGATGCTGAAGGGTTTTCCAGTGTCTTAATCTGACAACAAAAAACAATAATTGCCTTCCATGTACACAAAATCACTCTGTAGAGTTTCATTTTCAGAAAGTTCTTATGCATGCAAAATACAAGCAGACTCATCTTGAAACTGAAAAATAATTGTTTTAATGTCATTGAAATGCTCAATGTAGAGTTGATCAGTTTGGGGACCTTTCAACCCATTACGTGCAGTCTCCCATCCTTCATCAAAGACACCAACCACTTTCTCGAACGCCTGGAATCCTTACCCAATCCGTTACCCCCAGAAACCATCCTTGTAACCATTGATGCCACTTCCTTATACACAAATATCCCGCACGTCCAGGGCCTCGCTGCGATGGAGCACTTCCTTTCACGCCGATCACCTGCCACCCTACCTAAAACCTCTTTCCTCATTACCTTAGCCAGCTTCATCCTGACCCACAACTTCTTCACTTTTGAGGGCCAGACATACCAACAATTAAAGGGAACAGCCATGGGTACCAGGATGGCCCCTTCGTACGCCAACCTATTCATGGGTCGCTTAGAGGAAGCCTTCTTGGTTACCCAGGCCTGCCAACCCAAAGTTTGGTGCAGATTTATTGATGAGATCTTCATGATCTGGACTCACAGTGAAGAAGAACTCCAAAATTTCCTCTCCAACCTCAACTCCTTTGGTTCCATCAGATTCACCTGGTCCTACTCCAAATCCCATGCCACTTTCCTTGATGTTGACCTCCACCTGTCCAATGGCCAGCTTCACACGTCCGTCCACATCAAACCCACCAACAAGCAACAGTACCTCCATTACGACAGCTGCCACCCATTCCACATCAAACGGTCCCTTCCCTACAGCCTAGGTCTTCGTGGCAAACGAATCTGCTCCAGTCCGGAATCCCTGAAGCATTACACCAACAACCTGACAACTGCTTTCGCATCCCGCAACTACCCTAACGACCTGGTACAGAAGCAAATAACCAGAGCCACTTCTTCATCCTCTCAAACCCAGAACCTCCCACAGAAGAACCACAAAAGTGCCCCGCTTGTGACAGGATACTTTCCGGGACTGGATCAGATTCTGAATGTGGCTCTCCAGCAGGGATACGACTTCCTCAAATCCTGCCCTGAAATGAGATCCATCCTTCATGAAATCCTCCCCACTCCACCAAGAGTGTCTTTCCGCCGTCCACCTAACCTTCGTAACCTTTTAGTTCATCCCTATGAAATCCCCAAACCACCTTCCCTACCCTCTGGCTCCTATCCTTGTAACTGCCCCCGGTGTAAAACCTATCCCATGCACCCTCCCACCACCACCTACTCCAGTCCTGTAACCCGGAAGGTGTACACGATCAAAGGCAGAGCCACATGTGAAAGCACCCACGTGATCTACCAACTGACCTGCCTACACTGTGACACATTCTATGTGGGAATGACCAGCAACAAACTGTCCATTCGCATGAATGGACACAGGCAGACAGTGTTTGCTGGTAATGAGGATCACCCTGGGGCTAAACATGCCTTGGTGCACGGCCAGCACATCTTGGCACAGTGTTACACCGTCCGGGTTATCTGGATACTTCCCACTAACACCAACCTATCCGAACTCCGGAGATGGGAACTTGCGCTTCAATATATCCTCTCTTCCCGTTATCCACCAGGCCTCAATCTCCGCTAATTTCAAGTTGCCGCCACTCATACCTCACCTGTCATGTGGATGGATATGTGTGTGTGTGCGCGAGTGTATACCCGTCCTTTTTTCCCCCTAAGGTAAGTCTTTCCGCTCCCGGGATTGGAATGACTCCTTACCCTCTCCCTTAAAACCCACATCCTTTCGTCTTTCCCTCTCCTTCCCTCTTTCCTGATGAGGCAACAGTTTGTTGCGAAAGCTTGAATTTTGTGTGTGTGTTTGTGTTTGTTTGTGTGTCTGTCGACCTGCCAGCACTTTCATTTGGTAAGTCACATCATCTTTGTTTTTAGATATATATTTCCTACGTGGAATGTTTCCCTCTATTATAACTATTGCACACAGAGTGATATATGCAACTTTTATATTTGAAAGAATGTAGATGCATAAATAACACACTTGCAAGACCACAGGTGTGTAAAACACACAATGACACATAGCAGCAAACCTCATCATTATCAACAGTGAATGACACGGACATGAAGTTATACATATGGCTAATGTACTACTTGTGGAGGTGCGTGTCAGACATTGTGTGTTGAATGGAACACTCGCTTATAAATGCTGAAGCCTTCTTGTTCACATCGATAGCATAAAATCACCCACTTAACTGTAAGGTGTAATTGTTTTGTGTTCCATGCAAAAGACAACTGAGTGACAAAATAGAAAATGTGGAGGAATGGAAATCATGTAACATATCTATGATGAAGATGGCATGGCATATAAGGTACCATCTATAAACTTCTTAGTTAGCCCTTGCACCCTAGTTTCGACAGGTAGATTTCATGGACGTGGAGGGTACCAACGACCTTTGCCATCGAAAAAAGTGCATTTTAGCTGCCTTAATTTAATATCATGTTCATTACTACAAACAAGTACCACATTTCATAACAGCATGTTTATAAATGTGCTTTCACAAAAGCTTGTAATTTTAATCATGCTTTAAGTGTCATTTGATGAATTTTTAATGCTGTTACACTTTTATAAGATCAGTTCTGTATAATGTAGCATTGAAAATATTGATTTATGCAATTCTGATATAAAAATATGGACTAAACTCTGTAATATGGAAAATGAAAGTTAAATTTTCAGACTCCAAATGCCATGATTTATGTAGGAAACTACAACAAGAATGAAAACTACTTAAAACAAAAATATGTATTTATGTATTAATCTGGTCCATAGCGATAAAACTTCATTACGTTCACAGCTAGTCATCGAGATAGTGGTCTAGTTGTGTATGAACAGTAAGATGGCAATAGGAAGGCATGAGGCATGTATTGGCAGCTGATAACCGGAAGCCATGGGTCAGGGCACGGACTGTGCCATTCATTCATATAGCACCCCAGTCGGCGCTCGGCAACACCCACAGTTGAGGACCAACAGTAAATGCACAAAGTATCAGGAAGGGTGACACTGTAGACCACACAGCTGCAGTTACACCATTAATAGACACTAGAAAAAGGGGCAAAAGCAGTACTGACTGCTGCGGAAACCCATTCTTTTGTAGATTGGGGGGGGGGGGGGGGGGGGGGGTGTACTGTAAGTACCACCTTGAACCCAGGAAGTATGGTGGGTCACACAGTTGTAGACAAAAATTGGGAGTGGGCCCCAGAGACCCCACTCATAAAGGCCAAAAAGGATGTGGTGATGCCACGTGGTGTCATAAGCCTTTTTCATGTTGAAGAAGACAGTGATGCGGTGTTGATGGCAGGCAAATCTGAGTGGATAGCAGATGGGGCAGAGCCAAAAGATCCTGAGGCTCAAGGTACCAACACAGCCTGTTGCTTACAATACATTTGAACAACTTTAAGAGAAAATTAGTGAGACTAAGTGGTTGACAGCAGTCTATCTCAAGAGGGGGGTGGTTTACCTGGTTTCAGTGCCACCATGACACACTTTCTTGCCACTGAGATGGGAACTAACCCTAACTCCAGATACAGTTGAAAAAGCAAGGATGTGATGTTAGCAATCCAACAACAACTGTTTCAACATTTGGTTGTGGACATGGTCTGGCCCTGGAGCCATCTCACAGCAAAGGGCTAGAGTACTGAGGAATTCTCACTCACTGAATGGAGCATTACAGGCTCCAGCTGACATACAGTGAAAGGTAAGTGAATTCACTCTCCCACTGATAATCCTCAGTCATAGAGGCTCTAGCCTAATGCAAAGCAAAATGTTTGGTGACAGCATCTGGGTCAGTGTAGACAGAACCATTCAGAGAGATACAAGGTACACCTGTGGGGGACTGGTGTCCACAGAGACATGGAATCCTCACGCAAACCTGTGAAGGGAGGGTACATCGTCCAAAGGTAGCAACAGTAGCAACATACTGTTCTCAGCATTCTTGTTTCTGTTGTTTTATGAGGTGGCAGTCCCCGGACACAGCGTCATTTACCGGCATGATGTGCATATGGCACTGGAGGGCCCACTGCGAACTCTGGGAGCCAGAGAGATTTAGGGGGTCCACCAAACTAATCTCTTCTGAAGGTGAGATCCTGAGGAATATAGGATTACTACGTCAGCCACAGAAAGAATGGATGAAATTGTGCTCTGGATGGCCACATCAATATCTTCATGTGACAGGGTGCTAAGGGCAACAGCACAGGTGAAGGCATCCCAGTCGTCTCTGTTGAGAGCCCATCTGCGTCAACAGCCGGGAGAGTGATGCTGAGGAAGAGTCAAAACAACTGGAAGTCAAATACTAAGTTCTGCGAGCAAGTGTTTGACAGCTTTACTACGGCCAGCAGTCATAATCCCATACCACACAGTGCTGTGGGCATTGCAGTCACCCACAATTAGAAAGGGTGGGGGGCAGGTGAGAAAAAAGTACAGGCAACACACTCTTGGACAATTAACTGTTGGGAGCAAGATACACGTTACAGACAGTAAATTCTAGGGATGTCCTCAGTCAGATAGACACAGCCTCCAAAGTATTATTGAGTGGCACTTGTTTGATGCAGACAGAGTCCAGAACATATGTACAAACACCGCCCAACACTCATAGTCATCACTATCCTTAAAATGTCCGCCCCCGGTAGCCGAGTGGTCAGCGTGACAGAATGTCAATCCTGGGGGCCCGGGTTATATTCCCAGCTGCTCAGGGACTGGGTGTTGTGTTGTCCTAATCATCACCATTTCATCCCCATCGACACGCGAGTCGCAGAAGTGGCGTTAGATCGAAAGATTTAAACCCGGCAAATGGTCTACCCGACAGGACAGTCACACGACATTTACATTTTTTATTTATTCTTAAAATAGCCTTGACAGCCATGGAGGGTAGAGTCCGCATTGCTAGGAACCACGTTTTCTGGTGGGCAATGCTAAAAGCAGTGGAAAAAGAATGTGTTTAAGACCCGGAACAACCGGGAGATCCGGGAAAAACCCAGGAATTTTTTCATCCGGAAGAAAACCAGGAAAAACCCGGGAGTTTTTTAGAATTCTGGGAATTTTTCATTGTTTTAGTTTTCAGTTACATTTTTTGTAATTTTGGCTGGTAAGAACCGATACTCTGACAAAGGATATTACTGTATCCCGCTACTGCAGAATAATACTTCAACAGTAAAACATAAACGAGAGAACAAAACGAAAATATTTTAAATTGCAAAGGAAATGCGCTATTTACAATAACGACACACAGTGCTCATGCAAAATCTGCCAACAGCAAAATGTGTCAAAGACTTTAGGAAGACCATGCAATGCTTCATAACAACAAATTGCCTCCGATGAGCGTGAAGTCACAACTGTTTAATTTAGATTCGATTTAACAGTTACGAGCGGGTTCACGCGCATGCGCAGTTGAGCCGCGTTTGAATAGTAGATTCTCCTGCTTCTCGCTAAAGGAATGTGGCTGTTGGTTGTGCAAGCAGCTAGATGCTACCGAGAAAAGGGGGCGCCAAATTCATATTCTCGAGGAAAAAAAAAAACACAACAACAACAACAACTTGTTACACAAAGCACCTAGCATCGAACGCACGTTTGTCTATCGATTATTCATATGATTCTGAAACGATTCCCTGTTGGTTTTTGAACATTTTTGAACACATTTAAAGTTGATTTCTGAATGAATCATAAGTTGATTTTTGAATGCGTGCATAGTGTATGTGATGCCTCTGGCAGGATAATCCTCATCGCATCTAGAAATAAACTTTCCGCAGACAAAAGGGAACGGGTCTATACGAGCTGAGCGGAGTAAAGCCGAACGGATGAATGCCAATCGCTGTCTGATTATGTGGTTGATTGGGTTTGCAAATGATCAGCGTTGTTATAATTACTAGCGAAATCCATAGATTCAGGCTACCAAAATGTAAATAAACGACTGACGGGAATAACAGGTGAGAACTATTACGGATTATCTTCTCGGTGTATCCAAGAAAATGAAATTTTGACAGAAATCTTTTGGCCAGATCGCTACACTAGTAAGGACCAGTTTTGCAGTCCCCGGCTAGCAGCCGCCTAAGTTCTATTCCGGAAGTAACACGGAAAACGTGTTGTACGAACACGTAATAGCGCCAAACCGGAAAATAAGCGCGGGCTATCTAAACCTGTGATTCTGGCAGGGTTAGTGAAGTTTACTGGCGAACAAATTTTGACAATGGCAGGAATAGCTACAGAATTGGTGATGACCAGATTGTTTGTTAGAACAAGGAAGGAGAAGATACGGGGACATCACACAAATTATGGAAGAGAGCCTGAGACATTAGGTGGAATGCAATCCATAATAGGATTGATCGCTATGGCAAAAAGGGCTACGCTCAAGACGGAGCCCTGAGGCACTCCGTTCTCCTGGAGGAAGACGTCGGACAATACGGAACCCACACGTACCCTAAACTTTCGATCTGTTAAAAAGGAATCAATAAAAAGGGGCAGGCGACCGCGTAGACCCCACCTGTGCATAGTGCGGAGGATACCTCCTCTCCAACAGATATCATAAGCCTTCTCCAAATCGAAGAACACGGCTACCGTTTGGCACTTTCGCAAAAAGTTGTTCATGATGAATGTCGACAAGATCACAAGGTGGTCAACAGCGGAGCGGCGGCGACGAAAGCCACATTGAACATTGGTGAGTAGCCGTCGAGATTCAAGAATCCAAACTAACCGAGTGTTAACCATGCGCTCCATCACCTTACAGACACAGCTTGTAAGAGAAATGGGGCGGTAACTAGAAGGAAGGTGTCTATCCTTCCCGGGTTTGGGTATGGGAACAACGACGGCGTCACGCCAACGCATGGGGACTTGACCTTCGGTCCAGACGCGATTGTAGGTATGAAGAAGGAAGCTTTTGCCTGCCAGAGAAAGGTGTGCCTGCATCTGAACGTGAATGGCATCTGGCGCCGGAACAGAGGATCGGGACAGTGCTAGTGCACGTTCGAGTTCCCGCATAGTAGAGGAGGCATTATAATGTTCCAGATTCAGCGAGTGGAAGGAAGGTCGCCGAGCCTCTTCTGCCTCTTTCCTGGGAAGGAAGGCAGGGTGGTAATGGGTGAAGCTTGAAACCTCCGCGAAGAAGTGGCCGAAGGCGTTGGAGACATCCACAGGATCAACAAGGATCTCACTACCTGAAGTCAGGCCAGGTACCGAGGAGTGGGCCTTAATGCCCGACAGCTGGGGCAGGCCACCCCAGACGACAGAAGAGGGAGTACAACTGTTAAAGGAGCTGGTGAAAGAGGCCCAACAAGCGTTTTTGGTGTCTTTGATGACTACGGAATTGCGCTCAGAGTCGTTTGTATCCAATACAATTCGCCAACGTAGGATGGCGGCGAAAGGTGCGTAAAGCATGTTGTCGAGCACGGATAGCATCTCTACAAGCCTCATTCCACCAGGGGACGGAAACGTGACGTGAAGAAGAGGTAGTACGAGGAATGGAACGTTCGGCAGCATTGATGATAACAGCCGTGAGGTATTCGACCTGACTGTCACAACATAGAAAATCGTGGTCCGGAAAGGTCGCCAGGGAGGAGTAAAGTCCCCAGTCAGCTTTCGGTATGTTCCAGCTCGAAGGACGTGGGGATGGGGTGTGGTGTAGGAGACGAACGACACAGAGGAAGTGGTCGCTCGAATAGGTGTCAGGAAGGACATACCACTCGAACCGACGGGCAAGAGTGGTAGAACAGATCGAGAGGTCCAAGTGGGAGTAGGTATGAATGGAGTCCGAGAGGAAAGTCGGGGTGCCAGTATTGAGGCAGACAAGATTGAGATGGTTGAAGAAATCCGCCAAGAGGGAGCCTCTCTGACAGGATGCAGGAAAGCCCCAAAGGGGATGATGGGCATTGAAGTCGCCAAACAATAAAAACGGCGGAGGAAGCTGAACAATCAGGTGCATCATGTCAGCCCGACTAACTGCGGATGACGATGGAGTGTAGACGGTACAAACAGAAAAAGTAAAGGCAGAAAGAGTAATACGGACAGCTATTGCTTGGAGTGGGGTGGTCAATGGGATGGGATGGTAATAGACATCATCCCGAACGAGCAACATGACCCCACCATGAGCTGGAATACCGTCCGCAGGGGTGAGGTCAGACCGCTCCGAGGTATAGTGGGTAAAAGCAATACGGTCAGTTGGGCGCAACTTGGTTTCCTGGAGACCAAGGACGAGCGGACAGTGCAGGCGGAGGAGCAGTTGTAATTCCTCCCGATTAGATCAAATACCTCTGATGTTCCAATGTAACAAAGCCATCGCTAGTCAGAAAAAAGGGGGTGAAGAGCTGGTCACCTCGACGGCCGCGGAGGGCCAGGTTTCGAGGGAACAACGCTACAACCGGCGGGAGGCGGATCCTGTTCCATCGAGTCGTCGCCAGCTGCGGCCGCTTTCCCGTGTTGCGTAGCAGGGGCAGCATCATTCGCCGACGAGAGGTCAGCTGAGCGCCTGGCAGCAGAGCGTCCCGGCGAAAATGAGGACGGCCGGGAGCAGCGACTCGCGGATGGAGCTTCAGACGAAACGCGCCAGGTTGGAGAGGGGGATAAAGATTTCTTCTTGGAGGCCTTCTTGGAAGTCTGATGAGGCACGGGGATGGTGGGCTGGACCCGAAGAAGGTCCTCACGCGCGGGGTCCGTTTTGGAATGCCGGACCTCGGAAGCCAGGGTCCGGAACGTTCCCCCGATGGACGCCTGAGAAGAGGATCGCTTCTCAGGCGGCGGAGGGGGAGGAGGAGGAGGAGGAGGAGGAGGAGGAGGAGGAAGGGTGGCCCCTGGGGCAGAGGCGGCAGGGGCCGTGAGGGAGGAGGATTTGGAAGGGAGGGATTTGGGAGGCGGAGGCATTGACCCCGGATGGGATGAGGAGGTGGAGGGGGGGCAGGATAGGGGTGAGGATACTGTGGAAGGAGTGGACACAACTGAGGCAAACGAAGTGGTCAATGGCACAGGATGGAGGCGGTCATACTTCTTCCTGGCCTCAGAATAAGAGAGACGATCCAAAGTTTTTAATTCTTCGATCTTCTTCTCCTTCTGATACGTGGGGCAGTCTAAAGATCTAGGCGAGTGGATGCCAGGACAATTGACGCACCGAGGTGGTGGGGTGCATGTATGTTCCTCACGAAGAGGACGTCCACAATCGCCACAAAGGGGCTCAGCCTCACATCGTGACGACATGTGCCCAAAGCGCAAACACCGAAAGCAGCGGATAGGAGGCGGGATGTAAGGTCGCACGTCGCACCGGTAGCACATCACCTTTACCTTCTCCGGGAGAATGTCCCCCTCAAAGGCGAGGATAAAGACTCCGGTGTCGATGCGACAGTCTTTGGGGCCGCGCTGAACTCGCCGGACGAAATGCACACCTCGGCGCTCCAGGTTGGCCCTGAGCTCCTCATCAGATTGCAGCAGGAGGTCCCGATGAAAAATAGCCCCCTGCGTCCTATTCAGTGCCAGTGACACTGGGATGTCCCCTAGTCGGTCGCACGCCTGGAGCACCGCCGACTGTGTGGCGGAGGCGGTCTTTATAAGAACGGACCCCGAACGCATTTTACCGAGAGCCTCGATTTCCCCGAAGATGTCCTCGATGTGCTGGACAAAGAACATGGGCTTGGAGGTGGCGAACGTCCCCCCATCGGTCCGAGAACAGACTAAACAGCGGGGGAAGTACTTTGCCCCAAGCCGGTGGGCCTGTCCTTCCTCCCAGGGGGTGGCCAAGGGGGAAAGGGCAGGAGAACCAGAACCAGAGACAGTAGCTTTTTTTTTAAAAGACTCGGCCGCAGAGCGACCTGATACATGTTGACGTTTCATCTGCGAAACGTCCGCCCCGATACCACCCACTCCGACTAGGGGCTCTCCCCACGGGCACCACCCAGCCTCAGCAAGGGCCACCTGGCAGGATGACCGTTGCCGGGAGTCCTGATGCCCCAAGGAGACGGGCACCTACTCCTTGGCCGACGTGGGGAGAGTGCAGCTCAGGTATCGGCAGTACGATCCCTGTGTTGTCAGGGGGCTACAACCTAGAGGGTACATGACGACCCCACCACAACGGGCTGGCTACCGTGCTGGATTTCGGGTGCCATGGAAAGTCCATCATGATCGTAGGTGCAGATGGGGACGCACTATGGGTGGAACGTGTGCAACCCATCAGGCGTTTAGGCCCAATTGGAGGAATAGTGGATGTGGTTACAACGCCGTTACAATGCTGAGTGCCAAGGTCTTAGTGCACTGAGGACCAGTGATACACCACGTAAGGCGTCCTTCCCCAAAAGGCTCGTACTTCTGTAGAATTTTGAAAAAAGGAGGTCAAATCCCAAGGGGGACCATCACATGTAATGTGGAAACGGTTGAAACTCCTTTTAGTCGCCTCTTACGACAGGCAGGAATACCTCGGGCCTATTCTTACCCCGGACCCGCAGGGGGATTTCGCAGAAAGAAAAGCACGCCATGTAATGCTGTAGCAAGATTAGAGAGAAAAAAAATTACTAGGAGCTAAGGATTGAAGAAATGTGTAATTCCTTGCTTATCTCTTGCCTTTATTGGTTTTATGTATCCTAATTTTATGTCACACAAAACAGTAAGTTATTAGCTAATAGGCAACAAAGAGTACAAATTTTCTGAAGAGTTCTTGTTCTCCCGATTAGAAATTATCCCATCCGCTATTAATTGCGAGGTGTTTTTTTTTTTTTTTTTTTTTAAAAAAAGAGGGGCAGGCTGTCAAACCGGTCGACTGGTAGCAGGAGAGGCACCACTGAACATTTCAATTTCCACTGTCCAGCATATAATATGATGGCATCCATTACAAAATATACACGTTTCAATTCCACAGAGCGAAATACAGTGATGTGCTGTAGAAGAATGCTTAATGAAGAGGCGTGGCACTGCAGTTTATTTCAGACTTTTCAGAAATATGTGCGCTACAAGATGAACATATTTTTTGAAAATTATATATTTTTTAGTGTTGACCCGGTTCGAAGATATCGTAGATCCGGGGCTGATGTGCAGAGTAGTCTGAGTTATAGTGGGTAGTCTTCAAGTGACCCGTGTTTACATTTAGTGGTTTTGCTGATTCCCCTTTGTTTACTCTCATGTCAAATGAAAACAAAACGGATATCTGTGGCCGCCGGGAGCTATCAAGTGAATTAAAATACATTCACATAATTACGGAAGGCTAAAATATGTCAGTTTCAGATTTTATTTTATTTCCACCTTTCTGACAGCCAAGCATTAATCGCCTTGCGGAACAAGGAAGTAATAAGAAATTTGACTTTTATTAACCTTTTCCGCAGAGGCAGTCACTGTATTTGAAACTAAATGTTTAATTCCACAGTACCGACTAGTTTCAACTGTTCGCTGCATTTCAAGTGCACATTTTCATAGTCTAGCACGTATGGCATTATGCCATAATAAAGAGCCAAACATGATATAATACAGTACTGGTGCTCCAAGAAAATGAACATCTCGAAAACTACACTGAAATGTTTAATATAAGGTCGAGGTCTACTTCATTGGGTTCTGGACATACGAATGTGCACTTTAAGTATGCACATTAAATGTGCACATTTTAGTATGGTTCAAGAAATTCCGATGTTCTTGGAGTATCCTCTGATATCTTGTTTCTTTTATGACATAATGTATGATCTTTCAATGTTTTACAAGCACGTACTTAAAAATGGGCTTTCTACGTCATGATAGCTGCGCATGCGCGGTGTCGCCTGTTATACGCGCTCTCTGGCAACTGCTGCTATTTCTAACAGGTCGCGGGAAAATATTGCGAATGGTGGTTTGAAAAGCGTTACTTTCAAAGAAAATATCCTTTAACGTAAGTTGAACTATGTGCGAGAATGTACCATGAATTTATTAAATCACAGAGCGTTTGACTGTCATTTAAAAATAAAATTTTTGATAAGCCATTTAGAAGAATTTCGAACCCTGAAGATCAGACATTTATGTCATTATTAAAAATTTTACTGGCACATTTGTGTGATACATCTTAAAGTGTAACACGCGCAAAAAATATCAACATTATGTGCGAAAGCTTAGCTTCTCTTGCAGCTTATTAACCTTAGAGACCAATATTAAATGTGAGAGCTTTTCTTTTCTTGTAGCTACGCTATGTATATTAACTTAAACTGTTGACTTTCCCTGTTTGTGTGTGTTCATACTACTTAACAGTGATGTTGCTGTTAGCTGACTACATCATGTGTCCTATGCTCTGAACATCCGCTGTCATCGGCTGGCAAGATCACGTAACATGAGCTATGACTGGCGTACAAAAGCTCATCGCAATCTCGATTTCAATGATTCGGAAAGTAACATGCGGTGTTTAGTGGAATTTCAATGTATACTTTCGTAATACGAAAACACATGTTGCTACACATAGAAGATATTTCCAAAACGTGCCTTTTTCCCCGAGTTTCATTTTCTAAAGTGCCGGGAAATTCTACGCCCGTGTGTAAAAACCATAACCGTTCAAAGGATTGAGAAGGGAAAATATACTGTCACTTAACACGGAAAAAGCGTTTTTTTCACCAGGGAGAAAGTGTATTTTTAATCGGGAAATCCAGGATTTTTTTCCTTGTCTGCGTATACACCCTGAAAACCTAAGAGACGTCGTAATTCAGACAGGTGGCTACAGTTCCACTGGATACCGTTGTTTCGTGTAACTGTGGAGTGCTTATGGCCTGACGCGATCGATAATAATCGGCCACTTTGACCTCCAACAACTCGTGTACTATTCAAGTTACACGCCTGTAATTTATACCAATTTAGGTTTACACTAATAGCTTTCTAACGACACGTTAGATGAACCGGTTAGATTTTGGAAATTCGTTGCTGGGTGTTACTTGTATAATTTAGTCAGATACTAAACTTTAAACTAATAAAGATATTGAAAATCTGATTACACCATCCGAATTGGAGTGCAAATAATAGTAACGTACATGTTTCTTTTTGAGGTATCATGATTCACCTGGCTACTGTTAATTCCTATATGAAGTGTGAAAAGTCTGCCATTAAGGTTTCACAAAGTCCGCCATCTTTGGCACTCCCGGCATGTCTCCATCAACACAGCGTCACCATGGAATTCCCAGCCACGCGGCTGGACTGGCCATTGTGCGGCATCACGCGGTTGTTAAGCTAACGTTCGGCACGACGTGGTGGCTGCCGGGCTGCCACCCACCGACATGCCCCAAGCTTGGCCATGCCCCGAACTTAGAATATTTTCCAGGCACCACGGCCCACCAGTTACCTCACAAACTGTTGCCCAGAGTCTCTGTGCCCCAGCCGTGACAGGCACATACTCTTGGCAGGTATTTGTGGGGAGTTTCCAGTTCAGGCACCAACAGTGTGAACCTTGGGTGGTCAGAGGGCTATTACTGTGAAGGTACTCGACTCCTCATAGTGGAATGGCTACCTTGCTACTTTTACCAGAAATGAAATGTGCGAAGATAGAAAGAAACAAAAGGTAGAAGATATGCCGCGTTGGACAACCCCCCCCCCCCCCCCCCCCCCTCTAAATGATACACACTTATGTGAAATTTTGAAGATAAACTGCAGGTCATATCCAACAATGGTGACCATTCACTTAAGAATGAAAAGTTTTAGAAAGTGCCAGAAGGAAAGAAAATGAGTATCCAAAATCATAAACCAAATCCAAGTGTTGTTGGCACCAAAGAGGCCATACAGTGGAAATGTAGAGGAGAAAGAATAGTAGAAGGATAGACTTGCAGCACAGAACAGGAAAGAGCGCTGTGAAGGCCAGTGCCTCACATTGGCCAAGCAAGTGCTTGTAGGAGTTGTGAGCCACTGGGGGGATTGGGGGTTCCTGAATTGTATGCACGTACACATCATGAAATCTTCTGTCCTTATCAAATGGGCTTTGCTAGTATCAATGTGTAGGCGACATGTGATTGCTACTGTTGATGATTCATGGCCTGTGTCTGTACATGATGCTAGGATATGGTGAAACTATGATGTATGCCAGATTCTAAGACAGAAACAACACAATACTTTAGTTTTAGTAGATGAAAGGTACGATATTGCACCACAGTTAATGACACCATCTCAGAATCCACATACACTTGAGAAGTGGGCCTCATCTCACTCCAAGGAAAGTCTCATAACGAACTGGTGTTTTGGCAGATGAAAAGTGACTCTCAGTTCTGCAAAACAAAATAAAATATGGCCAAACAAGAATCCCCAACGTAATCATAGCCAGTTTTGTTTTGCATAATTTTGTAAAACAGACAGGGGATGAAGACTTTGAGGCACCTAATGACGACGACAATAAACTTTCCAGTAATGAGAGTTGAAGAAGCAGCAAACATATGTATCTGTGGTACGAACAAAATATGAGAAGTGGTTACTACCATACATAATCTGTAGTGTGTAGGGGATTTGTTCCCAAATTTTTTAAGAATAGACCTAATTTGTGTAATTCCATATTATTCCGATTTTTTCTGGAACTCAGATGTTATGGCAAATAAGTGCACAAATTGTTTAGCCTGTGAAATTTCAAACTGAAACATGTTACTCTTATTTTTTCACTGAAAAGAAATTTTTATTGAATCATTTCTTCAAGAAGCTTTGGAGCTGTGTAAATGAATGTAAACAAATATTTAATTAAGAAAATGTTTTTAATTAATAAAAAAAACAGTGTTCTACCATTACATCAGAAATTGGAATTTATTTTTCCTTGTTTTCCTCTCTCATCGATTTCCACTATTTCCTCTTCAGTAAGTCTACCTGGTATGACAAAATCAGTCCCTGCAATTCTGCATATAATAAATTGATTATCTTCTTGGCCCCCCATGCTTAACAGCTACCATTTCTGTGCTTTCTGAGGACCCAAACCAGGCGAGGGTGCCAAAGCAGCTATTGTTATGAGTGGACCAACTAGAGCTGAAGTGTCTTTGATTAAAATTTGTGAATGTTGTAAAAAGACCGTATCTCAAAACAAGTAGTCAGAATCATTCTGTTCTACATATTCCAAACTAGTCTCTGGGGGGAAGATAGACTGGTAGAGGTAGGAGCTACTACTACAGAAGCTTCTAAAACAAATAAAAAGCAAGAATACTAGTGCAAGATTGTAAGATTTGAGCAGAAATGGGAAGGTGTTTGTCCAATTTTATGCATGCCTCACTGTACTAGTTTTACTGTAAAGTGATACAATATAACATGACTTTACCAAATATTGTTTCATTTCCACAGAATAAAACTAAATAGTTTGCCAATTCATAATTTCAAAGCTTAAAGCACATGACAAGAAAATCCGATTAAGTGCAGTCAGGATTCACACACACTGAGGTTCCATACAAACTTAACTCCGAAAACAGTTCTTCCCATTTTGTAGGGATCCGTGCCTCTGTCGGAAAAAACGGAATCCTTATAGGATCAAATACTAACAAAGAGATAGAGGGGCTGGCCAGTACTTACCTCAGCTCAGTACAGCCGATAGATACACATAAAACAGAACTGAAAATTTACATACCTAGCTTTCGGAACTTTGTTCCTTCATCAGGGAGGAGAGAGGGGAAAAAAGGGAAGAAGGGAAAGTGGATTCAGTTACTCACAACCCAGGTTATGAAGCAACAGGGAAAGGTAAACAGGGAGGGTAGCAAGGATGGAGGCATGGTTGTCAGAGGGAAGCCAAAGATCTTTGGCTTCCCTCTGACAACCATGCCTCCATCCTTGCTACCCTCCCTGTTTACCTTTCCCTGTTGCTTCATAACCTGGGTTGTGAGTAACTGAATCCACTTTCCCTTCTTCCCTTTTTTCCCCTCTCTCCTCCCTGATGAAGGAACAAAGTTCCGAAAGCTAGGTATGTAAATTTTCAGTTCTGTTTTATGTGTATCTATCGGCTGTACTGAGCTGAGGTAAGTACTGGCCAGCCCCTCTATCTCTTTGTTAGTATTTGTTTCACATCTTATATGAGATTTTCCATTAATCATTTAGATCATCCTTATAGGATCACTCTGTTGTCTGTCTGTCTGTACGTCTCTCTGTCCATCTATTAAGACACCTTTTTCTCAGGAATGGATAGACCTATCAAGTTGAAATTTATATCACTTACCAATGTCTACGGTCTCTTGGCAGCAAAAAATTTAAGCTTCTAAGTTAGTGGTTCTCAAAGTGTGTGCCAGGGAGCACTGGTGCGCACTGTAATATTTTGGGAAAACATTTGTCCAAATGTAAAAGAAAATATAGCTACTCAATTTTATCCATTTCAAGGCAGGTTAATGCGGAACGAGTCCTTAAGTTTTGTCGAATAGTTTAGTTTGGTTAAGGAAATGAGATGGCTTATTCTCCTTGTAGTGCTTACAGCATTCAGAACGTTTCATGCTGACTGTCTTCTCTCTTGCACTACTGCTAATCTTAGCTATCCAACAGTAGCACCTGTATGGAAACTGGGCAAAGGTATTCCAAAATAATGAGAGATGATAAAGCCATTGCTGGCCCATCGAGGTCATCCCTTACACCACTGAGAAGTGTAAGGAATTCCAGGGAAAATGTAATTCGCAGTGGGGTGAGAAAAATAATTATTCGGATGGCAGAATGCCTTGGTCTGGAGAAAATCATATCACATTGCTACAATCACAACAATATGCAGTTGTGGGAGTGATTAATTTATTTAATAATGAATGCAACTGTATATATAACGTAGCACTTTATCTATGGCAAAGTTTGGTGTGGCCAACACAGTAACTGATTTGATGTGTTGTAAAAAAAACTTGCAGTCCAAGAATGCAACCGTGGACTGTAAGTTTCTTAAAAAACAATGCTTCGTGGACATTAGTAATTTATAAATGCCTCAAATGCCATTTTCTTTAATTCCTTGCACTAGAACTACATTACAACAGCCATACCTTAATTTCACAATTTTTGATAGAAATAATGCGCTTTTAGCTATCCCTTTCTATTTTTGTGTGTACCTATATTAGTCAATGGTCAGTACCAGTCACACAAGTATCCGTGGATGACTAGCACTGTAGGCGCCGTGCAAATTATTTTTGCACACCTCGTTCTATGCCTTCTTTCCATAACAAAACGGTGCGACACTTGTATTGCTCTTGAAGTTTGTAAATAATCGTGGAGTTAATCCACAGTGTTGTCAAGAATTAATGGATTTCTGGTCAGATCTATACGTTCAGAATTAGGAGAAAATGGTGAAAACACATTTGATGACTGACAGATTTTTCCGACGAAAACTCTTAACGCATATTATCTGATCATGTTGTGCTTTTGTTTTGCAGTTGATTTGCCTATGGACGATGTTTTTTTTTATGATGGTAGCCATGCTGAAATTAAGCCTTGTCCACTACACACGTGATCACAACTTGTCCATAGAATCTGAAGGTTTCATGTCGTTCCCAGTGATTGCGAATCTATTCCACCTTACTCCGAATAGTGCTGCAATAGCACATAGGAAGTGAATTGCATATTATTATTATTATTATTATTGCCCATTATGACCAATTTAGGTACTGTGACAGTGTATCAAAAAATTATAAACAACATTCGCTTGAGCTGTCCGTGACTAAAAAAATTTCATTTCATTTTGTTTGCTACAGATGAGTAGCACATGTGAACATGGACCGTCATTGTTCATGAAGCCGAGTGTCATTTCCACTGCAGTTTAGTGATTCAGCTGTTTCATGACAGAAGCAAGGTTAATGGAAGTTGAAAATTATTGTTGGCAGCACTGTTAACCCATGGAGGAACAAGAATCCAGACCCAGAAAGAAAACACGTTTCCATTGTTGTGCACTTGATGTTATCCCAGAGCTTTCAGGTGATATGTCGGTGAGGTGTTGATAGCGTACGTGGGGCTCGTGCTTTGTGTACAACGTACTGCTAATTTTCAAAGTGCTAGAAGTGAATAAAACAGACAGATTTCTGAAAAACACTCATGTCATCGAAGAATCCGATTCTGGAAGTGAACAATAGCTAAGTGCAATTAAAAAAGGCAAAACAGCGGCTTACTCGTAAGTACAATGGAAGATACTTAAGCCATAGTTTCACTTTGACTGGAAGTGAAGATTATCCCACTACTCTTAGTGTGTGTGTATAAAATGGCAAATGAATCTCTGCTTCCTAGTAAACCGAGCAAACATTTTAAAACAACGCATTCATATTTGCAAGATAATCCTGTAAGGTATTTTGAGAGATTGTCTGAACAGCAAATAAGGACAGCAATATCTTTCAAAAGTATAATGTCTGTTATTGATAAAGCTCTGATCGCTTCCTACCAAGTCTCTGAACTATTAGCACAGAGTATAAAAGTTCATATTATAGGTGAGTCACTTTCTTCTGCCTGCTTGCAAAGAAATGGTGATGACGATGCTAGGAAATGAAGCAGCTGTGAAAATAAGCAAGATTCGTTTGTCAAATGATACAGTTCACAGGTGTTCTAACGTTTTGACGACACGAGAAACCGTGCAAAACTGGATTGCATTCACATTTCACGCCTCACTCTCATCAGATGATTTACGTGATGTGACTAGCCGATCCTCTTCTCTGGGTATTCAGCTACGTTGATCTCCCAAGAGCTTCTTCTCCGAAGATTTTCACTGGTTATTGGAATTAATTAGACTCTTTCTCTATTCTTGAAATAATTGGGTACTCGATGAAATCTTTCAGTTCAATAATAATATATTTTCAACTTTCACAGACAACAACTTCTGCAAGTCAACTTAGTCATCAAACATTAGACTCTGTTAAACGTATTTATAACAACATTGATCTAACAATCAAATGATTTATAGACATCACATACATCTTGCCTCGTACAGGGCTAAGACATGAGTAAGTTACTAGCGGCAAAGACTTGTCGTCGTCAGTGGACCGCCACTCTTACAGTCTCCTCATAACAAACTTCCAAGCTGCACACACAAACAGGTAGCGAAGTAGATACGGTTCCACTCTCCCATTTATATTTAAAATATTGTGTGTTCGAGATGGTATAAGGACAAGTGGTTCTCGAATTCACGCGGAAATTCTCAAAGCACTAAATATACCACCCTTCAGCTCGAACACGTGATATTTTATACGTAATCACCAGTACATTAATATCACATAGGATAACACTTCATTTCTCAACAATACATCTTTTTCTATTAATAATTGTAAATACTTTTGTTCTTATTGCCTGGTCATTCCTTTTATCCATTTTACTACAATTACAAAACGTGAACCTTTCAATCCATGTTGGAGTTAGCTATTTCAATATCTAAAAATCAAGAGGGCCAACTTTTTCTGTTTTCTACTCTTTTTACAATCATAAATTCCAGGTGTACTTCACCCACGAGTAATCTACTGCTTGTTCCTACTTTCCGTTACTACCTTTCCTAAGTATGTACTTATTCATTACTTATTGTAGTTTGGAGGAACTCTTGGTAAAATAAAAGTGTTCCTTTTTTGTGGGCATTTGTAGACATAAAACGTAATAAGGCTGGTGATGCATAAAATTAAAATTTACCAGACGAAGTCCTATAAATCGTGTGACTTCTGTTATGATACTGTCCTTTTCCCCTCTAGAAACAGTACCTATACCTCACATATGGGTTGACCCTATGAGTGCATTCCCTCCTTCCGTTTCAGTAGGTACACCCCTCTTAATTCCTGTTCTCATATGATACAGGTCAATCCCCTTCTTGGTGCCTTTGTCTCCACAATATAGGTCAGCCTTTCTTAGGTCTGCCTATCTGCGTTTTATATTCAATAAATGCTGGGCGCACCCCCTTTATCCTTCCTGGGTAGGCATCATGGTTCATCTTTATGTACACTATAATTAAATGTTTTCTGGTAACGTTGAAATCTATTTTACACCTCATCTTCACTTTCTAATACTCCATCTAATACTCTACAGTCCTCTTCCACTGCTCACTTCTATCATATAAGCAAATACTATGCCTACACAAATGGTTCAACTCATAGTAGATGCTATGTCTACCTGTATTAACCAATTCTTTGTAGATAGCATGTCTATACATAATGATCAAGTCCCACTACTCTGTAACTCATGTGAGTATTTGCTACCCTGACTTTTCTCAAATGGTTATCACGATTAAATCCAATTTGGCTTTTCTCTGTTTTATAATATTACCCCAGCTCCCCTGCTCTTGTCTCTCTAGGTGCATGGGTTGATTTCTATCCTCCTTTCTTTGTATATCTGTATGTATATATAAGAAGTGACGGTGGGGGGGGGGGGGGGGGGGGATGGGGGCGGGGATTAAGGAATGATGTAGAACCAACACTTATAAAAACAATGTAATGTGTGCATCTACCCAGACGTACATATATCCTTATTCCCCTACATCCCTTTGCGGTTCTGACATCACTTCAGTTTTCTAATTTGTAATTTTTGTGTTTGTGTTTAAGGGTATCTTTGTGTGTCTGTTGATGTGTGTTTGTGCAGCCTGATTCTTCAGCCTACTTATCTGAAATAAGTTGTAGGTTATCGGAAGCCAAGGAAAATGGAAAATAAGGACTTCTGCGATAGAAGAAGCTGAATATGGAAAGAGGGAAAGATAGATAGGTACTCAAATGACAAGTAAGAAATGAAAAAGTAGAAATGGTTGCTAAGATTGAAGAAGTAAAGAAGATAGCACCAAAGACCCCCTTCCCCAGCATCCCTACCTCGCCGGTACTTGAGTGAGAAGCCAGAAGAGGTATGGTGTTAAACATCTCCTACAGAACGGACATTCTCACCTTCACCCTTGAGGTCCCCAAAGAAAATCTTAGCAACACCTATGGAACGGCAAATGGTGAAGAATCAGTCACACTTGTTTGCGAAGGTCGTTTGGAAGGTGTGGTGTGTGCTCTGTGTTATCACTGATTTGTGTATTGGTGTAAATCATGCTTTAATCTACAGTACCCATCCTTTCAAAAACTAATACAAACCCTCCCCTTTACATCAAATTTCATAAAAGGTACAAAATATTCTATACAAAATAGAAAATTAGACAAACAGTTGTTTAGTTATTCAGTTTGCACTGTATTTTTATAAACACATAAAATACTCTGTTCAGTTTATGTTGTTTCAATATCACTGTTTGAATAGTACTGTGATATTATTTTTCCACTAATACTATATTCTATTCATTTCATTTCATCCAGAATGAGATTTTCACTCTGCAGCGGAGTGTGCGCTGATATGAAACTTCCTGGCAGATTAAAACTGTGTGCCCGAGCGAGACTCGAACTCGGGACCTTTGCCTTTCGCGGGCAAGTGCTCTACCATCTGAGCTACCGAAGCACGACTCGCGCCCGGTACTCGCAGCTTTACATCTGCCAGTATCTCGTCTCCTGCCTTCCAAACTTTACAGAAGCTCTCCTGCGAACCTTGCAGAACTAGCACTCCTGAAAGAAAGGATATAGCGGAGACATGGCTTAGCCACAGCCTGGGGGATGTTTCCAGAATTCTGGAAACATCCCCAAGGCTGTGGCCAAGCCATGTCTCCGCTATATCCTTTCTTTCAGGAGTGCTAGTTCTGCAAGGTTCGCAGGAGAGCTTCTGTAAAGTTTGGAAGGTTGGAGACGAGATACTGGCAGATGTAAAGCTGTGAGTACCGGGCGTGAGTCGTGCTTCGTTAGCTCAGATGGTAGAGCACTTGCCCACGAAAGGCAAAGGTCCTGAGTTCGAGTCTCGGTCGGGCACACAGTTTTAATCTGCCAAGAAGTTTCATTTCATTTCATGTCTAGGGATCACTGTTTATCTGTGATTCTCTTAAGTGTATTATTTTTCTGTCATACCTGGTTTTCTATAAGCTAAAATTAGAGGATAGTTTAAGAATTCAGTAATAGATAACAGAATAGTTTAAGATTTGAAGCGAATTTGGTGCAGGAAAACTAATTTTCAAGAAACACTGAAAACAACTCTGGATCCGGCGGCCGTAACTCCACCTGTTAACTCAGAACGTTAACGTCCCTGTGGGACACGTGACTCCACCCGGGTCCCATGGATCTGACCTTAATCTCACTTGAGCAAGTGCAAACTAGTACTTCTCATTAAATTTTGTGTGAAAGTCTCCACACGACAAAACAAGGCATATTTTATAAACCCCAACCATTATCATCAATATCCATTCCTGATCTTCTCTTTCCATACAGTATTCCTCTAAATGCAGTAGCAGCTCTTCTCCAACTGATGCTATCAGAAGCATGCATTATTTCCTTCCCAGGTAGTTGAAGTTCTTTATTTGCTTCATGTCTCTTTGCTAAATCTTTATTATCTCTATATGCAGCATCATATTTTTTTTGCAAGTTTTATCTAATGGATTTATGCCTTTCTTGCCATGTGCTACTCTTTCGTCTAATTTGGTAGAAGGTCCCACATAGCTCGGCACATGCATTTTTGGCATTGGTAAATTTTATAAAGCCCAGTTTACTAATCCTTTTCCAAGTTTTTCACATTTACAAAATGTATGTGGTAATTTGCTCTAAATTCTGATCAATTCCTTTTGGATTACTGATAATGAAATAATTAAATTTATTTGTTAACATTTGCATTATTCCGACTTTTTCATTATAATAACTTTTACTTCCAGCTAATTTTTCACCATGAATTACTGAAGCCTGTTGATTAAATCTCTAGCATCATTCATCCAAACATGCAATTGTTTTTATCTCTATATTTCTTTATCAGGCCTTCACCAAATCTTCATTCTTAATTTGTCTTTAATTTTGGGAAATGGACAATAAGAATTCCTTTTATTAATTTATTATATTTAATACCTCTACTTGATTTTATTTTATTTGGATTCTTTTCAGAGTATAATGCTCCTGAGTGGTATGACATATATGCATAATTTGGTAAATCAACAGCATCAAAATTTCTATTCATATTTTCCACAGTAATCTGTTTTTTAGTTGAAAGATTCATCAGTGCATTTCTACCTTCATATATCCTATCACCCCCCCCCCCCCCCCAATGAACCATGGACCTTGCCGTTGGTGGGGAGGCTTGCGTGCCTCAGCGATGCATACAGTCATACCGCAGGTTCAACCACAACGGAGGGGTATCTGTTGAGACGCAAGACAAACATGTGGTTCCCGAAGAGGGGCAGCAGCCTTTTCAGTAGTTGCAGGGGCAACAGTCTGGGTGATTGACTGATCTGGCCTTTTAACACTAATCGAAACGGCCTTGCTGTGCTGGTACTGCAAACAGCTGAAAGCAAGGGGAAACTACAGCTGTAATTTTTCCCAAGGGCATGCAGCTGTACTGTATGGTAAAATGATGATGGCGTCCTCTTGGGTAAACTATTCCGGAGGTAAAATAGCCCCACTTCGGATCTCCGTGCGGGGACTACTCAGGACGACGACGTCATCAGGAGAAAGAAAACTGGCATTCTACGGATCGGAGTGTGGAATGTCAGATCCCTTAATCTGGCAGGTAGGTTAGAAAATTTAAAAACGGAAATGGTTAGGTTAAAGTTAGATATAGTGGGAATTAGTGGAGTTCGGTAGAAGGAGGAACAAGACTTCTGGTCAGGTGACTACAGGGTTATAAAAACAAAATCAAATAGGGTTAATGCAGGAGTAGGTTTAATAATGAATAGGAAAATAGGAATGCAGGTAAGTTACTACAAACAGCATAGTGAACGCATTATTGTGGCCAAGATAGAAACGAAGCCCACGCCTTCCACAGTACTACAAGTTTATATGCCAACTAGCTCCGCAGATAAAGAAGAGATTGATGAAATGTATGATGAGATAAAAGAAATTATTCAGATAGTGAAGGGAGACGAAAATTTAATTGTCATGGGTGACTGGAACTCTATAGTAGGAAAAGGAAGAGAAGGAAATGTAGTAGGTGAATATGGAATGGGATTAAGGAATGAAAGAGGAAGCATAACTTAATCATAGCTGACACTTGGTTCAAGAATCATAAAAGAAGGTTGTATACATGGAAGAAGCATGGAGATACTGGAAGGTCTCTGATATATTATATAATGGTAAGACAGAGATTCAGGAACCAGGTTTTAAATTGTAAGGCATTTCCAGGGGTAGATGTGGACTCTGACCACAATCTATTGGTTATGAACTGTAGATTAAAACCGAAGAAACTGCAAAAAGATGGGAATTTGAGTAGATGGGACCTGGATAAACTGAAAGAACCAGACGTTGTAGAGAGCTACAGGGAGAGCATTAGGGAACGATTGACAAGGATGGGGGAAAGAAATACAGTAGAAGAAGAATGGGTAGCTTTGAGAGATGAAATAGTGAAGGCAGCAGAGGATCAAGTAGGTAAAAAGACAAGGGCTTGTAGAAGTCCTTGGGTAACAGAAGAGATATTGAATTTAATTGAAGAATGGAGAAAATATAAAAATGCAGTAAATGAAGCAGACAAAAAGGAATACAAACATCTCAAAAGCGAAATAGACAGGAAGTGCAAAATGGCTAAGCAGGGATGGATAGGAGGACAAATGTAAGGACATAAAGGTGCATATCACTAGGGGGTAAGACATATACTGCCTACAGGAAAATTAAAGAGACCATTGGAGAAAAGAGAACCACTTGCATGAATATCAAGAGCTCATATGGAAACCCAGTTCTAAGCAAAGAAGGGAAAGCAGAAAGGTGGAAGGAGTATATAGAGGGTCTATACAAGGGCGATGTTCTTGAGGACAATATTATAGAAATGGAAGAGAATGTAGATGAAGATGAAATAGGTGATACGATACTGCATGAAGAGTTTGACAGAGCACTGAAAGACCTGAGTTGAAACAAGGCCCCGGGAGTAGACAACATTCCATTAGAACTACTGACGGCCTTGGGAGAGCAAGTCCTGACAAAACTCTACCGTCTGGTGAGGAAGATGTATGAGACAGGCGAAGTACCCTCAGACTTCAATAAGAATATAATAATTCCAATCCCAAAGAAAGCAGGTGTTGACAGATGTGAAAATTACCGAAGTATCAGTTTAATAAGTCACAGCTGCAAAATACTAACACGAATTCTTTACAGACGAATAGAAAAACTGGTAGAATCCGACCTTGGGGAAGATCAGTTTGGATTCCGAAGAAATGTTGGAACACGTGAGGCAATACTGACCCTACAACTTATTTTAGAAGCTAGATTAAGGAAAAGCAAATCTACATTTCTAGCATTTGTAGACTTAGAGAAAGCTTTTGACAATGTTGACTGGAATACTCTCTTTCAAATTCTGAAGGTGGCAGGGGTAAAATACAGGGAGCGAAAGGCTATTTACAATTTGTACAGAAACCAGATGGCAGTTATACCAGTCGAGGGGCATGAAATGGAAGCAGTGGTTGGGAAGGGAGTGAGACAGGGTTGTGGCCTATCCTCGATGTTATTCAATCTGTATATTGAGCAAGCAGTAAAGGAAACAAAAGAAAAATTTGGAGTAGGTACTAAAATCCATGGAGAAGAAATAAAAACTATGAGGTTCGCCAATGACACTGTAATTCTGTCAGAGACAGCGAAGGACTTGGAAGAGCAGTTGAACGGAATGGACAGTGTCTTGAAAGGAGGATATAAGATGAACATCAACAAAAGCAAAAGGAGGATAATGGAATGTAGTTGAATTAAGTCGGGTGATGCTGAGGGAATTAGATTAGGAAATGAGACACTTAAAGTAGTAAAGGAGTTTTGCTATTTGGGGAGCAAAGTAACTGATGATGGTCGAAGTAGAGAGGATATAAAATGTAGACTGGCAATGGCAAGGAAAGCGTTTCTGAAGAAGAGAAATTTGTTAACATCGAGTACAGATTTAAGTGTCAGGAAGTCGTTTCTGAAAGTATTTGTATGGAGCGTAGCCATGTATGGAAGTGACACGTGGACGATAAATAGTTTACACAAGAGGAGAATAGTAGCTTTCGAAATGTGGTGTTACAGAAGAATGCTGAAGATTAGATGGGTAGATCACATGACTAATGAGGAGGTATTCAATAGAATTGGGGAGAAGAGGAGTTTGTGGCACAACTTGACTAGGAGAAGGGATCTGCTGGTGGGACATATTCTGAAGCATCAAGGGATCACCAATTTAGTATTGGAGGGCAGTGTGGAGGGTAAAAATCATAGAGGGAGACCAAGAGATGAATACACTAAACAGATTCAGAAGGATGTAGGTTGCAGTAGGTACTGGGAGATGAAGAAGCTTGCACAGGATAGAGTAACATTAAGAGCTGCATCAAACCAGTCTTAGGACTGAAGACCACAACAGCTATATATCCTATCACCAACTGTTAATTTATCATGTTAACAACTTCAGTTCCTCTTCCTTTGTTGTTGTTTCCTATTTTTCCAGTATTCCCTCATTTTCACCCCATGAAGTCTCTTCCTTTCTTGTGTCCATGTTGTTCCCAATTTTTTATTTTGTCTGCTTTGAAAGCCCGCCACGTTTCGTATTTTCAAAAGTAAATGATTTCTTTCTGCTATTTGTGATTCTTTGATGTTGTTTCTTTCTACATCTTTCCTTACTTCTGTAAACCATGCTATTATTGACTTCTTCCAGAAATATAGGTTTATTTGTTTTGATAGTCTATTTCCATCCATTTGGTAGAGGTGTCCAAAAAAGGTTAATCTTTATTTAGCCATTACTTCAGATGTTTTCTCTATATTTTTGTAGATCTCCTCTTTACTTATTATTTTCCAACCATTTGCAGTTTTTATTGCACCCATTATTTTTTTAATAATCTTTCTTTCCAGTACCTCTAGTTTGTCCATCTTATAGTTAAAAAAAATGGCTACTGGCACTATGGGACTTAACATCTGAGGTCATCAGTCCTCTAGACTTAGAACTACTTAAATCTAACTAACCTAAGGACATCACACACATCCATGCCCGAGGCAGGATTTGAACCTGCGACTGTAGCAGCAGCGAGGTTCCGGACTGAAGCACCTAGAAACACTAAGCCACAGTGGCCGGCTCTTATAGTTCATCGTTAGGCATTCAGACCCATATAAACATTCTGGTCGTACCACTGTGGTGTAGTGTTTTAGTTTTGTTTTTCTAGATATATGTTTATTGTTGTAAATATTTTTGGTCAAGCCATATGCTCTTTCCATTTTGTTAATTCTTACATCTGTTGCAGATTTTTCTAGTCCATTCTGTTGTATAGTTTCTCCAAGATATTTAAATTTACTTACTTCCTCTATTTTACCTATTTCTGTTTCTATGAATTTTGATGCATTTTTTATATTTGTCATGAATTTTGTTTTTTCAGCTGAAATTTTTAGACCAGTTCTGTTTGCTATTTTTTTCAGAAGGTTTATATGAAGAACTGCTTCTGTCAGGTTTTCTGAAAGTATTGCAAAATCATCCACAAAAGTCAAGAGCTTACCTTAATTCCATTTGTTTTGCTTCCCAGAGTTATTGGATCAATTTTGTGATTTTTTAGCTCTGAATTCCAGAAACTTACAATTTTTTCTGGAACACACTTAAACAGTAAAGGTGATAAACTGTCACCTTGTCTAAAACCAGTTTTTATTTAAAATGGCTGAGATACTTCTCCCATAAATTTGAATTTACATATTGTACCTGTAAGTGTTTCACAAATTATAATAGCTAATTTTGATTTCACACCAAATTCTCTAATGACCTTGTCTATTGTTTCTCTGTCTACACAATCAAATGCTTTCTTGAAATCAATAAATGATAGTATTATTGGTTTGCTGGTTAACATCATATGGCGAATTATTGACTTTAAGTTAAAAATTTGTTCTGCACTGGATCTTTCCTTTCAAAAACCACCCTGATATTCTCCCAGTTGTTTGTCTACAGTATCTACCACTCTCTTCAGGAGAATGTTTGATAATATTTTGTATGCCACTGGCAGAAGTGACACTCCTCTAATTATTGACATTTTGCTTGTCTCCCTTTTTATGTAGCAGTTGGATTAATGCTGTTTTCCATTCAACTGGAATCTTTTCAGTTTTCCAAATGTTGTCAAAAATCAGCTGTAGATCCTCAATGATTTTTGGATCTGGCCACTTCTATAGTTCTGCTGTAATGAAGTCTTCACCAACTGCTTTATTGTTTTTGACTGTTTTGATGGCTTCATAAATTTCTAACTCTGTTGGTGGGAAATTTTCCTCTAGATTTAGAGGTGTGACTGGAATTCTAATTTATCTGTTGGAACTGGCCAGTTTTACAGCTTTTCAAAAGAATTTACTAAAATTTCACAATTTTCTTTGTTATTTAATCCCATTTTGCCATTTTTCATGTTTGAAACAAATACTTGGTGCCTGATATCCTTTAAGTATGTGTTTAAAAGCTTGATTAAAATTTCTAGTATAATTTTTGGTGAAGTTTTCTTCTTTTTCAATACGCTGAGAATTTTCAAAGTTTCTTTTGATTTTCCGGATTATTTTTGACGTTTCTTTTCTTTGTTATCTGAATTATTCAATGTCTTCCTTTTTTTCGAACATCTCCATTTTCTCCATTTTTTAGCACTTTGTATTAGTGCTTCTTCACACTCCTCATTCCACCATGTCTTCTTTTTATTCTTTGCCATCCCTAAAGTTTCCTCTGCTGCTTGAGTTATTTGCATCTGGAGTTCACGTCAATCAGCTTCTTTACTTGTCTCAATTTCTTCTCTAAATTTTTCTATATTTTCTTTTGTAATATTAGCTATAGTGTTGTTGTATCTGATAACTTTCTTGGTTGCCTTTATTCTTTTAGCTTTTCTATCGTTAACCTCTCCATATTTCATCAATACATCTTGTATTCCTTGTTTACTTAGCATATAATCACACTGTGGACTTTCCATGTTGTTTAATTGGTGGTATGCTGTCAAATTGATCAAAACAATAGTTGCGTTGATAAGGAACAATCTGTTTTTCAACCTCTCTGTTTTCTTCAGCAGCTTTCAACACTATCTCCTATTCCTTCGATTGTCAGTAAGAGATTGATCCTCTTTTTTTATATTTTTCATACTCTGTTGAACATTGTTTCTTCCATTTTTAAAAATGCTTCTTGTAATTGCTCCTTTACCTTCCTATTTTGCCTAGCTTATTAAACTACCTCTGAATCAAATTTTGCAAACATTTATTAAAGTAATTAATTTAATTAATTAAGAAATTTATTATCTTATGCCTGTACTTCCCTTCTTTAGGCTTCCTAGTCATGGTCCTCAATTTCAAAATTTACTACATTTATATTTAAAAACATTAAATTTTAAATGACCACCAACAAATTCATGATGTATCTGACTTAAATTTTCATCATCCTGTCTAAAAATGTTTTAAAAGTCTAGATTATTCCTTTATAATTGTTTTGGTATTTTTGAATGTATGTGAGCTAAATAAAAACTGTCTATTCCTCTATGTCTACTTCTAGCAAAATATTCTCTAACTACATCCTGATTTTCAGGAATGAAATCGTCAAATATAAACAACTGAATTATCTTCACATTCATATGATGGAATAATTTCATCGTTATTTTCAATAAAAGTAACTTTTTTAAAAAATATTTTTAATCTTCCTTTTTTTTGCACCTTTTGTAAATTCTGAATATTTTGGTCGATCTGAACTTTTTGAATAAACATACAAGTGATTGATTTTATTCCAATTCAGCCATCCTGGAGCTTAAATATAATTGTCAATAATTAATTTTGTTTTTCCAAATCCACTTTCCTATTATTGCACATCAAATAGAATTTAGAACAGGCTTACCAAGTTTATTTTTTGATTTCTTCTGTGGAATTCTTATTTTTGGTTCCAAATCAGTTTTCATTTAATCAAATAACTTTTTATTAATATTAAATGAGTTGCCAATTTCAATTGAGTGGTAAGTCATCTGTTCTCAAAGAAAGATTGATTGTACCTTTATGAGGAAGTTTTAATAATGCTGTACTAGTTGGTTTTTATACAATTTTTTAACTCCAAATATTATATTGAAAAGTAAAAAATTATACTGTGATGGAGAAATAATAGAAATTCCTGTAAGTCAACGTAGTTTAAAAAGTTTAGAAAAATTTGTTCATAAAAAAAAGCCCCACATTCACATTAAAGCAGATGAAATTTTAAACAGAGTTATTATTGAGAGCAATGTTAAATTGTTTATGGATGTAAAAGATAGTAAAGGAAGTGTGCTTAGATTTAGTGGTGAAACTGTTGAAGCTAATAAGAAAACTGTTGCTAATGATGTGCCTAAATTTATTCCAGTCAGATTAATTAAGGTACATTTTAATTTTGCTGATGGAATGTTTGTGAAGCCTACTGATCATTTTAATCAAGAAACTAATATTATTGCTTTATTCAAGCTTAATGCTGAATCTGGTGGACCACTAATTAATGAACCACATTATCCAGTTTATATTCCAATTTTTGAGACTATTTGGGATTTAGAAACAAAGTGTAACCAATGAAAATTATAATTTGATTGACCTCAATGATGCTGCTGTAACAGTTATTTTAGAAATGGTTTAATAAATGATCATCTAATGGTGTTGCAGTTCATTCCAAAAACTAGCTCTGAATACTCAACTATACAGATTGCATATAGAACTAACAAATCATAAAGTATCCACCATTTTTTGATGAATTAATGTACTGGATTCGAACATACACAGTACCATAAAAGGCAAAAAACATACAATCCAACAAAAGAAACTCACCAAAATAACAAACCACACAAACACCTATCAGTAGCACCATCAATACAATGAACACACCTTTCACAAAAGAGTGATTAATCTAACAGACATAAAATTAAATATCTGAACAAGAAAGCACCCTACGTGAAAAGGGTCCCAAACATAACATAAACACAATGGTGTCACACAGGACAACAGAAAATATCATAACAAAAACTGAACACATTGTAAAGCAACAAGAAAATCTAAACACACCTGAATTCAATGCAAATCTAGTAAGAGAACTAGTTGCTGAGGAAATAAGAAACATAATCAAAGAGAACAAAATCACCATAAAAGAAAACACACGGACTGCTGAAGAAAAAACCTACAGAAAACTACAGAACAAATTAAGACAAGAAAATGCCATCACCACAAAATCTGAAAAGGGTAATTCAATTGTAGTCATAAACAAACAGGAATACATTGACAAAACATTAAAATCCATCCAAAGCAACAACATCATGGAATTAAGAAGTGATCCAGCAAACCAATACCAAAGTAAGTCACAGAAAACCCTGAAAAACATAGAAACAATTTTCACAGAAACACAGATAAAAAGAATGATACAGAAAAATCCCAAGGTCACCCACCCTAAAATCATAGCCTAAAGTTCAAAAACCCAGAATGCCCATACGTCCATTGATAAACTTTACAAAAGCACCAACATACTACTTAGCCAAACTCAAACACACTCTGCTACAGACAATATACAAATACACTGAAAACAGAAGCCTAAATAACTCAAGTGACTTAACAAAAAAAAAAAAAAAAAAAAAAAAGAAATGAAAACATACGAAACACTGCAACCTTAATTTCATTTGACATTATTTCCATGTACACACACATCCCAACAGAAGGAACCATCAACATCATAGAAAGAAACCTCTAACTACAATGAAACATACCCACAACAAACATACAAGAAATATCAGCCATATTCAGGCTCAACACAGAGCAAAACCACTTCACATTCAACAACAAATTTTACTCTCAGCAAGATGGACTACCCACAGAATATCCCATCAGTGGCCTCCTAGCTGACATTTTCCCCAATCACATAGAGAAACAAATCTTTGACAAAATAGTAACACCAAAACAGTGCAAACAAATATATTGGTACAAATATGTAGATGACATAATTTGCTTAATAGATGAATCACAGCCTCGCATAAAGGAACTTCACGACTACAAGAACTCCATCCACCCACAAATATAGTTCACCATTGAAACACAAACAGATGAAAAACTTAATTTCTTAGATCTCACCATACACAAGAGAACCAAAAAACATGAATTCACAATCTACAGAAAACCCACAATTACCAGCACCATTATTCATAACCTGTCCAATCACACCATAACTCGCAAAGAAGCCAGCTTCAGATATTTACTATACAGACTGAACAAAATACCCATGAACAAACATGATCATACACAAGAACTGAACACAATAAAACAAATTGCACAGGAGAATGGATATGATGCAATGAGAGTAGACAAAATAAATGACAAAATTCAAAAACAAACACAATACATAGCAGACTTGGAGGAAATACTGCAACACAGACAAATACAGTCAGTCTGTTTTATACCATCTTACTTGCAACTGCTGTCAATCTGTACATGTGGGCCAAACATGCAGAAATTTCAGAACCAGGTACACAGAACACATCAAAGCACTGAAAAACAGTAGCTCACACCCAACATTTACAAACCACCTGATAGCAAACAACCACCACCCAACAAACATTGAAACTGACTTACATGTCCTTAAAACTAACAGCAGCTTATACCAAAAATTAACTATAGAAGAAAACTATCACATCCAAAAATCAGTAGCCCAAGGAAAGAAAGTACTCAAAGAATACACATCACTGTGCAATAAAACCCTCTTCACCACAATAGAAGAACAATACAATAACATCCACACCAAAACTACTCATGGGGAAAAACACACACACACACACACACACACACACACACACACACACACACACACATACATATGCAAACCAAACACCACAAATGCCAAATACACTTCAAACTCGTGTGCATCACCCAGCTAAACAAGCTACAAAACAAATGAATACTACACATCCGCAACAACATATAATGGCAGCGAAAACTCTGCCTATGTTTTGAAAAATTGGAGAAAGTGCAGTGACAAGTGACCATAGGTCATGAAATCAGCCTAGTCACTTCGCCAACAACATATGAGAAAGCATCACAATATCAAAACAGTAAGTTACACACAAAAATCGTGATATATGCTCATTTCCATTTGTAAATGCATAATAAACAGAAAAATAAAAATTACATGTTGGTATTCACAGATGAGAACTTGCAGATTGTGTAGCAGAATAGCTACCAACATAAATGTCCAATAGCATCATGTAAGGTATGTGAATTAATGCATACATCCACTCTTTTGCCAATTAAGCTATAAACAGAACTTTGACATAATGTTATAAACAACACGCAGTGCATCTGATCGTTAATGCATATCTCAACTGTGAACTATGAACAAATGATGTATAACATCTTACAACAATTATTCATTCACAATTGTAAATATTATGTACCAAACGTTTCGCTAAATGTTAATATGTTCAACAATTTTACAGTGAGAAAATAACAAATAACCCACAGCAGATAGCACAAAATGTGCTGACACGTGTCTGGGTAAAACAAAACACAAAAAGGTGTCTCGTCCTATGGCTTAATAAAATTTTATGTTTAATAAATAATGAACAAAACAGAGAGCAGTCAGTTTTACTCTCCTTGTGGATGGGAAGACTAAAAATAACCAAGTCTTCCCAAGAAGACCATAGAGATTAATATAAATACTGGAGACTGTAGGGTTCATCCTAATCATGCTCAGCTGCACACAAGCTTTTTTGTTACTGGAGTTGACAATACAGATTATCCAACATATGATGGAATACCTTATACAAAATTGTTTGACAACTATGTGGCAAAGCAGTTTGGAGGTTATCACCATAAAGAAAGGAAACAATATTTTCTCTAGAATGGAACATCCTTTCATTTCTTCATTTGTCCTTATGCAATTGACTTCACCTCTAGGCAATGAGTTAACCATGAAGGGTCACATCCCCAATAATGGGAGGATAACAAGTAAAAGAATATAGTACTTTATGCTTATCTTTTTCAAAGATTAGAAAGAAATTATTTGGGAAGGAGATTTAACTGTAAATTTTACATGGTCTTCAAGTGCTGGAGATTGAAAAATGGGTTGACCAAAATCAACATATTCTAGTAGATGTGACCACACTTCTGAAGGAAGGCAAAATTGTAGTGGAATCAATGGAAATCCATGTTCCTGTGGTTAGATATGAATAAGAATGTTCACTTGAGCTCGAGCAAGAAAGACTAAAAATTTGAAGATTCCCATCTCTTTCTTTGAACCACAAACACAGAGATTAGTGGATTGAATGGGAAAATAAATTTTAAACTAGATATCACCAATTACTATAATTCTGCAGGATTTGATATTCCTCATTTCATTATCAATGTTTTTGGACAAAAAGCAAGAATAATCAATTGTCTGACTCTTCCTTGTTTAATCACATCAAATTACACAATATCTACATAATGAACGGAGGAAATGAAATCTTTCCTGACAAAATGTGGAATCTAGATCCACCAAATAATTATCTGAAAGCACATCATGCTTTCCTGGAGTTTAAGAGAAACACACAATTGAATAGCGATGTCAATAAAAGCCTCTTCAATTCAACTGAAAATTATCCTACGTATGTCATAAATATTTCTAGGAGAATGTATGTTTTAAGTACTCAGATAACGACGATGAAATTGTGTGCCACATTCAATGATAAAATACCGACTGCCACACTTGCTTACATAGTCATGTACGGTAATAAAAATTTGACATATGATGTTCAGCATAAAATTGTGAATGAAAATTTATAAAATTTCATTATTACAATTATTATATGGCTAGCCTTTTTCATGTAGATTATGCCAGCTTTTTGAATTTTTAAAACTGATTAATATTTAGCTGAAAAATAAACAAAAATTGATGTATTAGGCTATCTTTGGATGCAGGCAAGTGGGAGCTGTTGTTTACCTCCTGCCTCTAGTGAGCCTCACAGCTGACTGAGCTCATGGGCGTCAAGAGGTATGTGCACTGCTCCTCACTATCAAACCACACTTCCCTGGATGCTGTCTCACTTTCTATTCCCAAATCAACTTCATTACTCAAATACCAACTACATATAAGATTTGTGAATGGTTTTTACTAGCCCGTAGGAGCACAGCTGAATTGCTATAGGATTGGTTTGGCCGATAAATACTATAGTAATTTGCTATCATCATCCACTGCTGCAGCCCATCAAGAAGAAGATGAGAATGACTGCCAGAAGCAGCTCTTCCAGTGCATACTAATGTGCACTGGCCAAGACAAGGCGGAAGAAGAAGAGTAGACAATGATTGTATGGAAGTCGCAAACCAACATCAATGTTCAGTAGGAAAAACCCAGTGGAGTGAAATGAAATAAAGTGAGTACCATCAGAAAAAAATCCCACCAGGTTTCCTTCAAAAGGTGCTGAAGGTTTTGCACTTTTTGAGAATGAATTTGTTTTTTAAAGCTTGTTAAAATTTATTCTATATAAATGGAGGCTCTAATTAAGCAATTCTAATTTGTTTAAAAATATTAGTGAGTTAGAAGTAAATAATTTGTATCACAATACTACAAACTAGATATGGTGAAAGAAGTTTTGTGGAGCCTGATAATAAATTTAAAATTATTTTGCCAAACATATACTTAAAATTAATTAGTGGTTGGGAGTTTCAAGTTTTTGAAGATGGAAATATTAAACTGAGCTATAAAGCAATGAAGGACCTTAAAAATAATGCTAATGAAT